>NC_059072.1:41864696-43243696 GCF_020497125.1 Mauremys mutica
TGATCCTGCAATGAGATCCATCTGGGTAGAACTTTGCATCCATGTGGAACTCCATTGACTTTAGAGGTCTGCCCACATGGAGCTGAGTGCAGGATTGGCTCTGGTTTGCATCACTCTCACTCACACACATGCATGCACAATCTGGAGGTGGAAGATAGCAAAGATTTAAGGGTCAATCCTTAGTCTGGGAATGTTCATTCTCAAAAGAGATTTATGAATATATTTATTGGTCCTCAAGTGAGCTGCTATTTTTGTGAATTACTGGTGGATATTTAAATACTAGGCCTATCTAGTGAAAAAAAATATGTATTGAAGTATCAAATGTACTTTGCATATATTTGAAATTATTTATGCAAAATTAACAAAACAAGAAAGCTTATCTTAAAAAAAAAGGGCTATAGATGCTGCAAAAAAAAGGTAAAGTGCTGCCACGTATTATAAAGGGAAGATAGCTAGAGTAGTACATTTTCAGAAGCACCACTATCCACTTAAACCAAAGTGAGCTACCCTCTGGAATATTCACAATGCTGTGAAAGCAATTTAATGGGCTGCTACATTTCAAATGGTCACATACTTTGTTTTTTACTCCTGTGATATGAGTGTGTGCAGTCAAGTTTCGATTCTATTACAAACGTAGCCAATATTTCAAATAGTAAATGTGCTAGTATGATAAACCTGCACTCTTCACCAAGCCAGCAAGACTCCTCTCACTACACTGATGTAAGTATTGTTGTTCATTTTACTGGACTCCTCGGTCCTGTTTTTCAGCATTTTTCTTTTGTTGTTACTAGGCAACCAAAGCTATACTGTTTCACGCAGAGAGAGAGATGCTTATCATTTATTTTAATAGGAAAGATCCGTGACCAAAAGCAAAAGCTTTTGCTGTGACATTGTGACAAGTAATATATAAATAGGAATTTCAAGGTAATACGTATATTAACTTTTGTACCTGTTCTACACAATGAACAAGCCAGTGTGCTGAATTATGGGTAAGATTTTTCAAACGGACTCAATGATAAAACTGCCATTGACTTTAATGGGAGCGGAATTAGGCCCACGTTGAGTGTTTTGGAAATACCCACCCATCATAAAAAGTATTGAGCCCTCTCAAGACAGGTTTGAACAAGAGACAGTCAGCATTCTAGGATAACAATTAAACATATTCATGGTAAAGGGTAAAGAACTACTTGCTATTGTGGAGTTGGTAGCTCACCAAAACCAACCGGCTGAGAACAGGCAATTGCCTCTGATCTGAAAGCATCTAATTGATTTACCTTTTATAATGAAGAAAAGATGACGGGTCATGAGCACTACTAGAAAGGAGAGAAAAACCAAGTAGATGAGAAATATTTCTAGAGATTATATTAAAAAATATAAGTAAGATGAATCTGAAAGTGATGCACAGCATTTTGGGTCTCAACTGGAAGTACAGGGCTGTTTACAACCTGCCCAACAAATGAATCTGGCTCAGTACCTAAAACTACCTCTCTGTAATAGATAGTGCTGCAGGCATGTAATATAATGCATCAGGGTAGCTATTTACACCTATAACAGAAATCATGATGTCGTTCACTCAGCTTTTACTCTGCTAAAAATATGCTTAAGTGACACTTAAGCCAGCAGCAGCCTGAGTTGGAATCAGCAGACACTGCTCTATAAAGCACTACCACATTGCTGGCTTTACTGATTGTTCAAAAGCCTAACTCTTTCTTGTGGGGTCCCCTATTTAACCCTCTACTCCCCTTCTCAAAGGCCCATGTCTTTCTCTGTCTACCCAACGAGGGCAGACTGATTCTCTCTACAATCCTGTCCATGTAGTTTATACTGGCCAGAGGTCAAGGCTGAATTAAGATACTCCAGGGCCATAGGCACACCATGATAGGGGTCCTCCATGGCCCCACCTCCCACATGGAGTGGCGGGGACCCTCTTCCCTCCCAGGGAGGCAGGGCAGTGACACGGGGTCCCTTTCTCTACCCAGGAGTGTCAGCAGGCATCCCTTTGTACCACTAGTGGCAGGGTTGGCAGCAGTAGTTACCCCAGTAACAAGGGTGTGTCTTTTTGGGTGCATGGGCCAGTCCTGCTGAACTCTTCTCCTCCTGCCACACACAGAGTCCTCTGCTGGGATGGTGTTTCTGGGTCTTGTATCTTTGCTCTAGAGTAGTGAGTCTGGGACTCAGCCCATCACAAAGAGGAATGGGACAGTTCACCTCTCTCAAAGCTATTGTTGCAGGTTGTCCACAGACTTAGGCAGACAACACTGAATTGTTTGTCCACAGGTCACATTTTCAAGTTTTTCTTTATAACTATAGCTGCTGGAGTCTTACTTTTTTTATAATGAAAGTTTAGATTTTGATGTAATCCCATGGCACCAGGATATGGGGCACTAGACATAGATCTATGGTGCCTAAGCCTTAATCTGGTCCTATCAGGCAAGGTATGCTTTAGAACAACAAAAGACATTCTCTGCAAGTGATGGACTAGCTAAGAATTCAAACCCCCATGTTGTTCTGCACTGTTTACCTCTTGAAAAAAAAGCATTAGTAATTAAGGGCTGTCCAGAAAACAACAATTCCAGTTTGCAAAAATTTTCAGGTTTTGATATTTGTTTTCATTCTTCATTGGGATGAAGACAAGACCTTTCTACTTTTTTTGGAAAGAAAAGAAAGAAAGACCCACCCAAGAATAACCAGTTGCCCATTGGCTAGTATACACACCTGGATGTGGGACATTCAAGTGTCATAGTGTAATGGGGCAGACTGCCCACTTCCTGTAAGTGTGGGCTGCAGCAGGCCAGGGCACCTGCACAGACAAGGAACCCATTACAGAAGGGCTTATTGTGAGCCAATCAGGACCCCGTTTGGAGACAGCCAATCAGGGCCAGGCTCAGACATATATAAAGGCTGTCCAGAGCAGGAGCAGTCAGTCTGTCTCAGGCCTTTGAGAGGGGAAAGTCAGTCTCCAGGGGTGGGAGACTAGCACTGTGGACAGCACAGTGCTGGCCAGGCTTGGGGAGGCTAGAGAGCTCTAGCCCGTAGTCTGCCAGGCTGCAGGCCCTGAAGGGAAGGGCCTAGTGGGGGCAAGAGGCTGCAGGGGAAGGAGCCCAGGGAAAGAGACAGATGAGGGGAGAGAAGGAGGACAGCAAGGCTGCCGCCAGAGGGTCCCTAGGCCGGGACCCAGAGTAGAGGGTCCCCCCTTTTCCCCCCCCTTGCAGTACATCCAGCCATTGGCTGTAGGGAGCGGCCGTTGTACTACGCCAGATCCCTGACAGGAGGAATTGGACTCAAAGGGCGGTTGGACATGGTGGCTGGAGTGTAGGACTGCTGATCACGACCCCCCGAAGGGGGTGCGGAAGGACTGAGGGGCACTGCCGGAGGGCAGTGGCCTCGAAGAGGATGCCACCGAGCAGGGAGCAACGTGGGTCCAGCGACGCCAACGGAGGGTGGAAAGACGGATGGGACACCACCAGGAGGGGGCACTCTGCCGGACAGAGCTAATTCCCGGAGTCACCAATGGGAAGTGCCAGGTGGTGAGTCCCAAAACCGTTAAACATAGTTTCAGGTTTAACTATACCTTTGACCCCCTCCCCCTGCTGGTCCTCCTTAAAGGCACCCACTTAAGGTTTTAGACTTCCCAGATGTTGCCTCTCTTGGGGCAGAAATCCACTTCTCACTCCTGTCAGATCAGGGGTTTAGACTTGCAGTCCCTCTTCACCTCATTGTGATTTCTTAGCAAGTCTGACTGGACTCCAGCACCTGTGGTTAACTTTCTCCAGGGATTATAACAACGTACATCAGAAGTTAAAAGTTATTATGCAGCTCTTTCTATGTAAGCACCTTTTATTCTTAAGACCAAAGCATTAAAGAGAGAGCATATAAAAATATATGTTCTTGTACATATACTAAAAGCTTACCAGAGGTCTTATGGGGCCCTGGTAGGTCAAAGTCTTTTCAACCCTTCTGCAAGGGTTGGGCCCTTGGACAGAAAGTTCTCTCTATTTACTGGATCGCAGAGAAGGCCCTGACTCAGTTTACATGCAGCCTTTTTCACCCAAAATCTCTTTATTTATTTCCTAGGCTCTGGAAACCCAGTTTGAACCAGTATGTGCAGCCTCCTCAGGTGGTGGTACCTCTCTGGTGGTGTTTACAACGTGAGTGATTTATCTTACTTACCGCCCACTATTTTAGTCCTGAAGGAGCTGTGGTAACCCTCCTCTATGGATTAGAACACACTCATACATACAACCCCTAGCCCACAGTGATATGTACACATAATATAATATGTTACCCCCAAAGATACTGCATGAATTTGCAATATCTGTCATATCAGGTTCCAGTCCCTTCTCTGAATCAGGCACCGGGCTATTGGCTATTCAGGGGTGAGTTGTTCTCTCTCTGATTTAGACCAGAAATTCCATCCTGGACTTTAGGACTCTTCCCAAATATGGAGCAATCACCTTCTGGTAGCCTGTGGGGTAAGAAAAGTGGTGTGACTGGAGCATCCTTTGTTCATCAGCAAACATTGGTTGCCATGATGGTCTCCTGTGCACTATTGCAGAGCTGCACAACTTAGGGCTGGTCAACTTAGGGCTGGTCTAGACAGAGAATTAATATGTTGCAAGCTGTTGTGTAAGTCTACAGCACATAGTATATCATGGATTAACTGTCAGTGTAGAATCTAACTTGTAATGTGCAGTCACAGGGGCCAATGGACTGTTATTTCACAGCACACTAATGCACTGTAGATTTAGATCCCAGCTTGCCGCACACTAATTGTTTGTCTAAACAAATTCTTAGAGTACTCCTGAAACTGCTTTAAGTTCCTCCTTGGGATTGGAGCCCAGCAGATCAGGGAGACTGAAAACTTTACAGCCATCTTTACAGCATTCCCAGGCCTCAAAATGTGCCAATATCAAAAAGCCAGTCCTGAGCATCTGGCCCAGTATCCTTCTAGGGTTTCTTCCTCTTGTTCATGTAGTTAAAGGGACTCCTCATGTGATGAGTCATAAGCAATGTCTGCAGTTTTGGGCCATATCTAATTATTTTTTCATTTATATTCAGTTGTCTATTTTGTTATGGAGCAAAATCATTCTGATGAGATATAAAAACTGAAAGGAAATCTTTCTAAACTGTCTGTTTTTAAATTTTCCCTCTGAATTCATGGTTTTTCCCAGGATGTACTGACAGCAGAACTGAAGCTTTTCTCAGCAGCATAATAAACCTTCCCCTGCTCTTTGAAGTGATTGAAAGCCAGAAGAACATTTATCAAATATCAAATAACATATTATAAAAATGAGGAAACCTTTTTTTAATTACCAGGATGCTTTGGTAGCTACTGACTAGTCTGACTGAGATGTTCATATTAATACCGCTTTGTATAGCACATACAAAAAGAGGAAAATGGAGAAATTTGATATGAAATAACTAGCAGAATAAACAATAAAATTAAAATATCTATTTTTCTATGATCCCTATACCTAGATTCTGATTTTGCTCTCAGGCCTCCCATAAATATCAAGGCTAAACTCTGCTTTCATCTTTATTTTTTGTACATTGATGGTCTAAACCCTTTATCTTGTGAAGATATCTTTGGAAGTGTAAACTAGGATTGAAAGGTAACCCAGTGATTTTTTCCTAAGGAATTATTTGTATTAGAAACGTAGATGCCCCAACCAGCCTTCAGGATCCCCTTATACTTGGGGTTGTACATACACATTGCAAAAATACAGTTTCTACCTCAAGGAGATTTCAATCTGGGTAAAGTATATGGGTTTTTTAGAGCCCCTTTCCACCATACAGCATGCCAGATCTAGCCTATGGGACCCACAAAACCTAGGCTGATAATGCTAGCATGGCTGCACACTCCCTACCAACCTAACTGTCTACATGTGACCTGGCTCTTCTTCTAAGCAGCCAATGGGGGAGGGATAGCTCCGTGGTTTGAACATTGGCCTGCTAAACCCAGAGTTGTGAATTCAATCCTTGAGGGGGCCACTTAGGGATCTGGGGCAAAAATCAGTACTTGGTCCTGCTAGTGAAGGCAGGGGGCTGGACTTGATGACCTTTCAAGATCCCTTCCAGTTCTAGGAGATAGGTATATCTTTATTTATTATAATGTAGCCTCTGACCTCAAGGAAGGGCAGGTAAATAGTATGAAAATCAGTCCTGTAGCTGCTGACTTTTTATGGGAGGTTATAGGCCAAGCTTAGCTTAGTCCCAATTCAGCACAAAACAAAGCAAATTTAGGAAAGGTAGTTTCCTGAGTGTCTGTGGGTCTTGTAAGCTGTTGTAATGCATGCTGGGAAGAAGTACCAGGGAATATAAGGAGCAAGTTTAATCTAGAATACCACAAGACTAGAATTTCTGTGGGGTTCTCCATCAGGAAAGTTGGGGAAGTAGATAGAGAGGATCTATGGAAAAGGCCTGTGAAAAGACAGCATAGAGAAGGACTGAGGGGAGGAAATAGATAAGTGAAAGAAAAGGCCTGGAGTAATACAGGGCTGATGTGAGCATTAGTCCTGGTGTTTACAGCTGAACCTTTAGAAGCCAAAGGCTGAGGCTTCCAGAGACAGTGGAAGGAAGTTTCCTTAACTCCACTGTTTTAGAAGGCGGGGAGACTGAGCAGACTTTAGGAGATAAACTTTTGAGCCTGGGGAGACCCAAGGAATTTTTAACAGTAGTATCAGTGCTGTCAACACAGATGAAGGCTGTGTCCTGAGCAATCTGTGGGTACGTCTACACTACGGGACTATTCCGAATTTGCATAAACCGGTTTTGTAAAACAGATTTTATAAAATCGAGTGCGCGCGGCCACACTAAACACATTAAATCGGTGGTGTGCGTCCATGGTCCGAGGCTAGCGTCGATTTCTGGAGCGTTGCACTGTGGGTAGCTATCCCGTAGCTATCCCATAGTTCCCGCAGCCTCCCCCGCCCCTTGGCATTTCCGGGTTGAGATCCCAGTGCCTGATGGGGCAAAAATCATTTTCGCGGGTGGTTCTGGGTACAGCCTCACCCCTCCCTCCCTCCCTGACAGCGGCAGACAACCGTTTTGCGCCTTTTTTGCTTGGTGAACCGTGCAGACGCCATAGCACAGCAAGCATGGACCCTGCTCAGCTCCATACCGCAATCGTGGATGTTTTAAACACCTCGCGCACTCTCGTGCAGTATATGCTGAACCAGGACCTTCGAACCGAGGCGAGTAAGAGGCGGATACGGCAGCGCGGCGATGACAGTGATGAGGACGTGGACACAGAATTATCTCAAACCGCGGGCCCCGGCGCTTTGGAGATCCTGATGGTAATGGGGCAGATTCTATCCATTGAACGCCGATTTTGGGCCCGGGAAACAAGCACTGACTGGTGGGACCGCATTGTGTTGCAGGTGTGGGACGATTCCCAGTGGCTGCGAAACTTTCGCATGCGTAAGGGCACTTTCATGGAACTTTGACTTGCTTGCCCCTGCCCTGAAACGCCATAATACCAAGATGAGAGCAGCCCTCACAGTAGAGAAGCGAGTGGCGATAGCCCTGTGGAAGCTTGCAACGCCAGACAGCTACCGGTCAGTCGGGAATCAATTTGGAGTTGGAAAATCTACTGTGGGGGCTGCTGTGATGCAAGTAGCCAAAGCAATCACTAAGCTGCTGCTACGAAAGGTTGTGACTCTGGGAAACGTGCAGGCCATAGTGGATGGCTTTGCTGCAATGGGATTCCCTAACTGTGGGGGGGCGATAGATGGAACCCATATCCCTATCTTGGCACCGCAGCACCAGGGCACCCAGTACGTAAACCGGAAGGGGTACTTTTCAATGGTGCTGCAAGCACTGGTGGATCACAAGGGACGTTTCACAAACATCCACGCGGGATGGCCAGGGAGGGTTCATGACGCTCGCGTATTCAGAAGCACTACTCTGTTTAAACGGCTGCAGCAAGGGACTTACTTCCCAGACCAGAAAATAACAGTTGGGGATGTTGAAATGCCTGTCGTTATCCTGGGGGACCCAGCCTACTCCTTGATGCCATGGCTCATGAAGCCATACACAGGCAGCCTGGACAGTGGTCAGGATCTGTTCAATTACAGGCTGAGCAAGTGCAGAATGGTGGTGGAATGTGCATTTGGCCGTTTAAAGGCGCGCTGGCGCACATTACTGACTCGCTCAGACCTCAGCCAAACCAATGTCCCCTATGTTATTGCTGCTTGCTGTATTCTCCACAATCTCTGTGAGAGTAAGGGGGAGACCTTTATGGCGGGGTGGGAGGCTGAGGCAAATCACCTGGCCGCTGATTACGCGCAGCCAGACACCAGGGAGATTAGAAGAGCACACCAGGAAGCGGTGCGCATCAGAGAAGCTTTGAAAACGAGCTTCATCAATGGCCAGGGTACAGTGTGACTGCTGTGTTTGTTGATGAACACCCAACCCCCTTGATTGACTCAGTCCCTGTAAGCAAATCCCCCTCCCCCTTCGAGTACAGCTTACTTATGCAAATAAAGTCACTCTCATTTAAAAAGCATGAATTCTTTATTGATTCATTATAAAAAGAGGGAGAGAAGTAAGGGTGTGCTTTGGGAGGAGGAAAGGAGGGATGGAGAAGGCCATTAAAAAAAAAATTCAGAGTAACGACATCCTTCTGGTTGGGCTATCCACGGGGGTGGAGTGGGCGGGTGCACGGAGCCTCCCCCCACGTGTTCTTACACGTCTGGGTGAGGAGGCTAAGGAACATGGTGAGGGGGGAGGGTGGTTATACAGGGGCTGCAGCGGCACTCTGTGATCCTGCTGCCGTTCCTGAAGCTCCACAAGACGCCGGAGCATGTCAGTTTGATCACGCAGCATGTCAGTTTGATCACGCAGCAGCCCCAGAGTTGCATCCCGCCACCGCTGATCTTCCTGCCGCAACCGCTGATTTTCCTGCCGGTCTTCCTGCCGCCACCTCTCATCTCGGTTGTCCCTCCTGTCCTCACGTTCACTGGCCTCTTTCCTGTAATTTGAAACCACGTCCTTCCACTCATTCAGATGACCTCTTTCATTGCGTGTAACTTCCATAATATCCGAGAACATCTCATCTCGCGTCTTCTTTTTCCTCCGCCTTATCTGTGCTAGCCTTTGGGATGGAGGAGGGACGCTTGAAAAATTTGCAGCTGCATGAGGGAGATAAATATTTAGAAAGATACATTTTACAGAACAATGGTTATACTCTTTCACAGTGAAAAGCACTATTCACCTTACATAGCACATGTGATTTCCCTACAAGGTCGCATTTTTCATCTTAATAGTGACTGCTTGCATCTCTGGGGTTACAGATCTCAGACACAGGTCCAGGCATCAGGATTCAGCTTGCATGCGGCCATGGTAAGCCACTGTCTCAGTGATTTACCCCTCTCCCCCCAACGCATGGCTAATACCACGCTAGCTCCCTGCTAATCAACAACCTTCCCCCTCCCCCCCACCCACTGCTTGTCCGGTAGCTTGGGGAAGATCGCCTCGCCGGTGACCAAACAGAAAAGATCATCGGCATTTCACTCCTCCCCTCCCCCCGCTTCGCTACGTGCAGGAAAGTGTTTTTTTTAAGCTGCTGCATTCCACGAACCCAGTAGAAAAATGGCCACCCCCCTTACTTAAATTCCTGATTTTTAACCAGGTTATCCTGAACGATATCACTTTGCTGAGGATAACAGAACAAGATAAAGAGCGGATGCTTCTTGAATGCCAGCAGTCACCGGGACCATACGCTGCGATGCTTTGCCACGCAATGATACCTGATTACTTGCTACATGCATGGCATGGTAAAGTGTCCTACCATGGTGGGCGGAACAAGGATGCCTTGCCCAGAAACCTTCTGCAAAGGCTTCTGGAGTACCTACAGGAGCGCTTCATCGAGATGTCCCTGGAGGATTTCCTCTCAATCCCCGGGCATGTTAACAAACTTTTCTAAGTAACTATACTGTCTGCGAATGCATCCCAAGTCCTCAGGGCAAATCAATCATTAAAAAAGGCTTGCTTAAAAAACACTGTTTGCTATTTGCAAAGGTACACTCACCAGAGCTCCCTTCCAGGGCGTCATTCTCTGGAATAGTTGCTTGTGAGGGCTGGGAGCAGGGTAATTCCGTCAGGGTGATAAAAAGCTCCTGGCTGCTGGGGTTCACGGAGTGCTGTGTGCTCTCTGCGAGGTCTTCCTCTTCTTCTTCCTCTTCATCTTCCCCGTCTGCATAATCCTCAGACATGGCAGAGATTACAACCCCCACCTCGGAATCCACGGTCAGGGGTGGGGTACTTGTGGCGCAGCCCCCTAAAATTGCATGCAGCTCATCATAGAAGCGGCATGTTTTTCGACCTGCCCCGGACCTTCCGTTTGCTTCTTTGGTTTTCTGGTAGGCTTGTCTGAGCTCCTTAACTTTCACTCTGCACTGCACGGAGTCCCTGCTGTGGCCTTTATCCGTCATAGCCTTAGAAATTCTTTCAAATACTTTTTCATTTTGTCTTTTGGAACGCAGTTCTGTTAGCACTGAATCATCTCCCCATATAGCGATCAGATCCATTACCTCCCGAGCGGTCCATGCTGGGGCTCTTTTTCGATTCTCAGGAGACTGCATTGTTAACTGTGCTGATGAGCTGTGCGTGGTCACCTGTGCTGATGAGATGAGATCTCCACGCTGGGGAAGCAGGAAATGAATTTCAAAAGTTCGCGGGGCTTTTCCTGTCTACCTGGCCAGTGCATCCGAGTTGAGAATGCTGTCCAGAGCGGTCAGTGGTGCACTGTGGGATAGCTCCCGGAGGCCAATACCGTCGATTGCAGCCACACTAACCCTATTCCGATATGTTAATACCGATATTAGCGCTACTCCTCTCGTCGGGCAGGAGTACAGAAACCGATTTAAAGAGCCATTAAAATCGATATAAGGTGCCTCCTAGTGTGGACGGTTGTGGCGTTAAATCGGTTTTAGGCTCCTAAAACCGATTTAAACGCCTAGTGTAGACCAGGCCTGTGTTTTGTGGTGTTTGGACTCTGATTACCCCAGAAGGGGAAGGCTTTTGCTTTGGTTCAAGGACCAGAGCACTAAAAAAAGTCATTCATCCAAATGATCCAACCAGCCAGAGGAAAAATGAGACAGAGCTGTGTGCTCAATACCAGAAAGGTAAGAACCCATTACATGGGTTAAACGTGGCACTCAGAGACAGGGGATTCCTGAATTTGACACTAAATCCTGCATGACCTTAGTTAAATCACTTTACCTTTCAGTTTTGGTTTCCCTGACCCCCATCTGTAAAATGAGGATTATAATGCTTTCTGCCTCACTGGGGTGCTGTGATAACTAATTGATTTTTTTGCAAAGTACTATACAAGTGCCAAAACTTACTCGATTATACAGTGATTTTTTTTGTGGTGACCCAGCCACTCCCAGTCTTTATTCAGGCCTTATTTGATGGTGTCCAGTTTGCAAATTAATTCCAGTTCTGCAATTTCTCATTGAAGTCTGTTTTTGAAGGTGTGGGGTTTTTTTTGTTGAATGGCCACTTTTAAATCTGTTATTGAGTGTCCAGGGAGGTGATTGAATTGGCCTCGCTAGCACTACAAAAAGTAAAGTAATTTTCCCTCTGTTGATATTCACCCCTTCTTGTCAACTGTTGGGAATGGGCCACATCCGCCCTAATTGAATTGGCCTCATTAGCCCTGACCCCTCACTTGGTAAGGCAACTTCCATCTTTTCATATGCTGTATATTTATACCTGCCTACTTTTTTCACTCCAGGCTTCTGATGAAGTGGGTTATAGCCCATGAAAGCTTATGCCCAAATAAATTTGTTAGTCTCTAAGGTGCCACAAGGACTCCTCATTGGGTTTTTTAGTCTAATTTAGACAGACAAATGCAATGCTGGGGAACAACAATACACACAGATAACAAAGAAATACCATCACCATGGAGATTAACATTGGGTTGGTCAGCAAATTATGGTTTTAAAGAGAGATTTGAAAGAGGAGAGGGAAAGTGCTTAGTGGATATGAACTAGAAGGCTGCCCCACACACTAGAGATGGCTAAAAAAAAGTGTAAAACTAAGAGTGGGAGAATGCAAAGATCATAAGAAATTAGACCAGAAATATAGGCAGGGGAAAGAGCCATGAGGGTGAAGAACTTGAATCTGTTGCAGTAAAAGACAGGAAGTCAGTGAAAATCTTAAAGGACAGAGTGGTATGGTCAGAGCAGTAGGAAGAATAGAGTTAATTTTGAAAGGGGAGAGATGAGTTAGGGAAGCTAGAGGGTGGGAGATGACCAGGGTTTTATCTGTGACAATAGAAAGAAAAGGTTGGCTTACTTTTGTAAGTGTCTTTTGTAAAGAAGAAGCAAGTAGAATTATCAAGATCCTTGGTAAATTGAAGGGGAGAGAGAAATTGAAAAGCAAACCACAGTTATACACTCAGGTGACAGGAAAAAGTGTGGAATTCTCAACAGTGAGAAAGGGAGTGAGAGGAAGGAGTTATTTGGGGCAGTGAAGGAGTCATAGGACTGGTAATAGAATAAAGGGCTCTTCACTTCTAGCTCACCTGTTCAAATTCATCTCAGCTTTGAAAGAAAGTTGGTCATGGACAAAGCCCTGTTACCACTTTACTGAAGCAAACACAATTGGCTATAACTAGCACAAAAGTAATAAGAATTGAATGGCTAATGAGACTGAACTTCCTACCATTCTGAGATCAGAGTATAAGCACATTGCACCAAATTCTCTGCTGACATAAAATCCTAGAAACATCAGAAATGTAGGACAGGATCCAGGTTGGTTAAGTCTTTGAGACAGAATGGGGAAACTTATGATTAGACTGAGGACTTATGATTAGACTGAGGACTTTGGTCTCTAGGGCTGTCAGTTCAGCACCTTCCACAAGCAATAAATTTGTGGGTGGGTGGAGCTAGACTGTTCTCAGTGGTGGCAGATGACAGAACAAGAAGCAATGGTCTCAAGTTGCAGTGGGGGAGGTCTAGGTTGGATATTAGGAAACACTCTTTCACTGGAGGGTGGTGAAGCACTGGAATGGATTACCTAGGAAGGTGGTGGAATCTCCTTCCTTAGGGTATGTCTACACTACAAGAGTAGTTCGATTCAACTTAATTCGAATTTGTGGAATCGACCTTAGAAAGTCGAATTTGTGTATCCACACTAAGGACACTAATTCGACTTTGTGAGTCCACACTAACGGGGCAAGCGTCGACATTGGAAGCGGTGCACTGTGGGCAGCTATCCCACAGTTCCCGCAGTCCCCGCTGCCCATTGGAATTCTGGGTAGAGCCCCCAATGCCTGCTGGGGGAAAAAATGTGTCGAGGGTGGTTTTGGGTAACTGTCATCATTCAACTGTCACTCCCGCCCTCCCTCCCTGAAAGCGCCGGCGGGAAATCTGTTCGCGCACTTTTCTGGTCAGTGACAGTGTGGACGCCACAGCACTGCGAGCATGGAGCCCACTGCGATCATCGCTGCACTTATGGCCATTGTCAACTCCTCGCACCTTATCGTCCACCTCTTCCACAGTCAGCTGCTGAGAAATCGTGCGAGGAGGCTCCGGCAGCACAGTGAGGACATGAAGTGTCAGAGTGGCACAGACCTCTCAGAAAGCACGGGATCCCGCGCCGTGGAGATCATGGTGGCAATGGGTCATGTTCATGCTGTGGAACGGCAATTCTGGGCCCGGGAAACAAGCACGGACTGGTGGGACCGCATAGTGCTGCATGTCTGGGATGAATCACAGTGGCTGCGAAACTTTCGCATGCATAAGGGCACTTTCCTTGAACTGTGTGGCTTGCTGTCCCCTGCCCTGAAGCGCAAGGACACCCGGATGCGAGCAGCCCTGACTGTGCAGAAGCGAGTGGCCATAGCCCTCTGGAAACTTGCAACGCCAGACAGCTACCGGTCAGTAGCGAACCACTTTGGCGTGGGCAAATCTACCGTGGGGGTTGCTGTGATGCAAGTAGCCCACGCAATCGTTGAGCTACTGCTCTCAAAGGTAGTGACCCTGGGAAACGTCCAGGTCATCATAGATGGCTTCGCCGCGATGGGATTCCCAAACTGCGGTGGGGCTATAGATGGAACTCACATCCCTATCCTGGGACCGGGCCACCAGGCCAGCCAGTATATTAACAGAAAGGGCTACTTTTCAATGGTGCTGCAAGCACTGGTGGACCATAGGGGACGCTTTACCAACATCAACGTCGGGTGGCCGGGCAAGGTTCATGACGCGCGTGTTTTTAGGAACTCTGGTCTGTTTAGACGCCTGCAGGAAGGTAGTTTCTTCCCGGACCACAAAATAACTGTTGGGGATGTGGAGATGCCTACAGTGATCCTCAGGGACCCAGCCTACCCGCTAATGCCCTGGCTCGTGAAGCCCTATACAGGCACCCTGGACAGTGACAAAGAACTCTTCAACTACCGGCTGAGCAAGTGCAGAATGGTGGTGGAGTGTGCTTTCGGACGTCTCAAGGGGAGATGGAGGAGTTTACTGACTCGCTCGGATCTCAGCGAAACCAATATCCCCATTATTATTGCAGCTTGCTGTGTGCTCCACAATCTCTGTGAGAGCAAGGGGGAGACCTTTATGGCGGGATGGGAGGTTGAGGCAAATCGCCTGGCTGCTGATTACGCTCAGCCAGACACCCGTGCAATTAGAAGAGCCCAGCAGGAAGCGCTGTGCATCCGGGAGGCTTTGAAAGCCAGGTTCCTCAGCGAGCAGCGTGACCTGTGACTATTCAGTTTCTTTACAGAGAAGCTGAACCTGCCCGTTTCTTTACCCAGTTACTGTTGACTATCCTCTGCAGTTACATACCCCGTTCACCCCGTTTCCCCCCTTCCAACACATGTGTAAAAATAAAATACATGTTCCATTGTTACTTAACAAAGGTTTTTTATTAATGACTTTGCGTTAAAGGGTTGAAACTGGGACACAGACTGTGCTGGGTAGGGTGTGCAGTGATGTTAAAGACCGCTTCTAAACTCGAGGAATGACAGGCTCCTGCTCCTAGAGCGGTCCGCAGTGCCGGACTGGTTGTTTCAACGGAGCCTGCCATCCCTCCTTTTTGGGACTCTGTGTGTGGGGGCTATGTGACCTTGTTGCGGGGGAGGACGGTTACAGATTCCCCTGCTGCGTGGCTCTGTGGTCCAGGACAAGGACCGCTGCATGAGATCTGTAACCGCCCTCCCCCGCTACAAAGTCACGTACCCACCCACCCACACAGAACATGGAAACCACCTCCCATACCGACCAGGGTGCCTACTGACTGCACTGTGTGTGTGACCTGCTGCTGATCCTGCCCCCGTGTCTGTACCCTGGTAAAGGTGACTGTCCTATGCAATTACCAACCCCCTTCCCCACCCACCCCCTTCAAACACAGTCTTCTGTACAAAAACATGACGGAAACAGTAATTAACAGCAAAGTATTTTTAATAATCAACTAGACAGTTAGGGGATGAAACTGGGATTGGGGCTTGGGTGAGTCAGGAAGGGAAGGACTTCTCAAAATTTAGGGAATGAGAGTTTTTGGGTAATTGAGCACTCTGCTGGGGTGGAGTGACAGTTTTCACGGCCCCTGTCGCCCCTCCTTCTTGTTATTTTGGGTGAGGGGGATATGGGACTTTGTGGCGGGGGAGGGCGGTTGCAGATACACTGCAGGGGGGCTCTGTCCTCCTGCCTGCGGCCCTGCAGAACATCCACAAGGTGCCGGAGCGTGTCCGTTTGCTCCCTCATTAGTCCAAGCAGCGTTTGAGTCACCTGCTTGTCTTCCTCACGCCACCTCTCCTCCCGTTCACTGTGTGAGTGCTGGTACTGAGAGAGGTTCTCCCTCCACTGGCTCTGCTGGGCCGCCTCAGCTCGGGAGCAGCCCATAAGTTCAGCGAACATCTCATCCCGTGTCTTTTTCTTTCACCGCCTAATCTGTGCCAGCCTCTGTGAGGGGGATGCTGGAACAGGTCTGGATACAGTGGCAGCTGTGTGATGAGAAAAAGGGAGTGAATTCCTTGCAAAGATACATTTTTGCGAACAATGAACACAGTCTAGTCTGTCTCTGTGAACAAGACCATGCACAGCACCTATCTCATGAGCACTGACTCAGGACAAGTTCTAATTTTTGGCTTTCGCTTTCATTGCCTGGGGTCTTGCACTGGAGATCAGACAAGCGGGGCAGGACAGCAGAATCCGTGCAGCAGGCAGGCATGGTAAGCTGTAGACTTTAGGCTGCTTAAAACTGAATGTATGGCACTGTCCTCTTGCTGCAGGCAATCCAGAAAGCATAAACTCTGCCCCTGTTCCACCTCCTCGTGGCTGTTCCCTGGGAAAGATCCCTGTATGCTGCCCCTCTGCAGCCTCCACCACGTGGCTCTAAATGGAGGCTTATTGTCATGCAAAGGAACAGTCAAGCATTCCCAATACTAACAGTACACAAATTACTCTAAAAAAATGCAGGAGTCTCCGAGCGAGATCACCCTGAGGAGGATCACAGAGCGAGATAGAGAGCGCATGCTGCGTGAAAGCCAGCACAAACCAGGGGCCTATGCTGCCATGCTCGTGTAGGCAATGCTCCCAGAATACCTCATGAAAGCCTGGCGCGGAAAAGTGTGCTACCACGGAGCACCCAATAAGGCAGCTCTCCCCAGGAACCTCATGTGGAGGCTTTTCGATTACCTCCAGCAGAGTTTCGTGGAGATCTCCCAGGAGGATTTCTGTTCTATCCCCATATATATAGACCTCCTTTTCACATAGTTCAGATTCCTGTTACATTAATAATAAAAGTTTACATGTTTAAAGCACTTACCGACTGATCCTTCCCCCGATTCAGGGTCCGGGGTAACTGCTGGGGAGGGTTGGTAGGGGATCTCCGTGAGGGTGATGAAGAGATCCTGGCTGTCAGGGAAATCAGCGTTGTAAGCGCTGTCGACTGCCTCCTCCTCTTCATCTCCTTCCTCATCTTCCCCGTCCGCGAACTCTGAGATTGCATGGACTCCTCTGCTGGAGAGCTCTGCATCGTTGCCATTGCTGCTGAGCTCGCCACGATGTCCAACCAGGAAATGAGATTCAAACTGGCCAGACAGGAAAAGAAATTCAAATTTTCCCTGGGCATTTCCTGTGTGGCTGGTCAGAACATCCAAGCTCGGACTGCTGTCCAGAGCGTCAACAGAGTGGTGCACTGTGGGATAGCTCCCGGAGCTACTAAGGTCGATTTCCGTCCACACATAGCCTAATTCGACATGGCCATGTCGAATTTAGCGCTACTCCCCTCGTCAGGGAGGAGTACAGAATTCGAACTAAAGAGCCCTCTAGGTCGAACTAATTAGCTTCCTGGTGTGGACGGGTGCACGGTTAAGTCAAATTAACGCTGCTAAATTCGACAAACTCCTAGTGTAGACCAGGCCTTAGAGGTTTTTAAGGTCAGGCTTGACAAAGCCCTGGCTGGGATGATTTAGTTGAGGTTGGTCCTACTTTGAGCAGAGGGTTGGACTAGATGACCTCCTGAGGTCCCTTCCAACCATAATATTCTATGATTCTCTGTATTTGTGTGTGTGCACGTACATGCATGCACACACACAGTCTTATTTATTTTGCTAATCTTACCATATCACATGAGCACATCTATAGTTGATCTTGCTACCTATGCTGTGGACCTCAGCTACATTTCCAACACCTTTCTCCAACTGGTAATTTCCATCTCCAAAGGTAAACTGGCTTTTGAGATACACACATATACATAGTTCTGTTCATAAATAGAAAGAGGTGAGGGAAGAAGCTTCTCCAGTTATTATTTCATGATCTCTGCTGGCAGTGACCATTTCTTGTTTGCTTATGTGTCTAAATAATAAGCTTAGTTTACAGATGGTCAAAACAAACACCATATGCCCACAAGCTATGGGGGCTCTAAGATGCACAGCTTTTATTGACTGTTCTTTGCTGTATAAAACTAACATGAAAATGCAGTCCTGATATTCCAACTTTATTCTGGTTTCAGAGTAGCAGCAGTGTTAGTCTGTATCAGCAAAAAGAACAGGAGTACTTGTGGCACCTTAGAGACTAACAAATTTATTAGTTTAACTTTATTCTATGACTCTGTTAGTGAATTAGGTCCTAATCCTGCAAACATTTATGCATGTGCTTAACTTTCTCATTGACAGTAGAAAAGTTAAGCATGTGTGCATTTGCAGGATCAGGAGGACTTAGTCTATTTAGTTTTCTCGGTATGAAAATACCTGCTGTCAGTAGTTCCTTACGGATAGAAAATACTCATCCTCCTTCTCCCTCCCCCATCAATGTAACTTGCTCATTCCTACATGAAAAATTAGTCTATGAAACATTCTGTCTCTCTTATGATAATAAAGTTATTATAACCTATTAACACCACACGGAAATTCTTCAGACAAGAGCTTTTTACACACGTCATCTAATCATGGTTTTGGTAACTCATATATAGAGGGATTTTTTTAATAACTCTGTCCATTAATGGGTACATTAAATAATAGAATATTGGATTACTCTTTAAGAAATATATTGAAATATTTTTATATCTGGTCCCCTCAGAGGGAAAAACACAGTAAAGATAAATGTTTATATTATTAGCTAAGCACTTTCCAAATACTTTATGGTCTTAAATACCCTTTTATTTAGACTTGAAAGAATTGGATGAAATGGGATTTTTGGGTAGAGATGATAAACTACATTCTGATACACCTTTTTATAACTATTACTACATATTCTTGGACTCCAGTGATGGCTTTTTTATGGGGATGAGGGGATTGTTTTCCCCAATCCTCACCTTAATTCTGTGGTGGTCAGTTTCTTCACAGAAGGAAGAGAAGGTTTAACATGGATTCCAGTCTCCTAAATTACTGCAATTGATCCTGTAACAATTTTCTAAGTAAAATTCAGCACCTGATCCCCTGATAAGTAAAATATTGAAATCTTCTGTCCTTCGGCTCTGTGTTACAGATGTTAATTTTTTTTAAATAAAAAAATAAATGGATGCTCTCACACACTCTGCAGGTGACACTAAGGACTCTCATGTGCCATGCTCACACTCTTCCACAGGCATGAATAATGTCACTCTTTAAACAGGTTCTAATTTATTGCAGGCTCTTGACTGGTGTATCCATTGCAAATTGTCTTTAGTGATGCTGACTAAATGTGACTGCACAGCCCTTAGTAGCCTATGGTGTAATCCCACAGAGGATGTATAACATCGTGAATACCAGTGAAAATGAGGTAGGATCAGAAAAGGCTAAAATAGGGAAAGAACAAGTTGAAAATTACTTAGACAAATTAGATGTCTTCGAGTCACCAGGGTCTGATGAAATGCAACCTAGACTATGCAAGGAGCTGACTGAGGAGATATCTGAGCCATTAGCGATTATCTTTGAAAACTCATGGGAGATGGGAGAGATTCCAGAAGACTGGAAAAGGGCAAATATAGTGCCAATCTATAAAAAGGGAAATAAGGACAACCCAGGGAATTACAGACCATTCAGTTTAACTTCTGTACCTGGAAAGATAATGAAGCAAATAATTAAGCAATAAATTTGCAAACATCTAGAAGGTAATAAGTAACAGTCAGCATGGATTTGTCAAGAACAAATCATGTCAAACCAACTTGATAGCTTTCTTTCACAGGGTAACAAGCCTTGTGGATGGGGGGGAAGTGGTAGATGTGGTATATCTTGACTTTAGTAAAGCTTTTTTCTCACATGACCTTCTCATAAACAAACTAAGGAAATCCAACCTAGATGGAGCTACTATAAGGTAGGTGCAAAACTGGTTGGAAAACAGTTCCCAGAGAGTAGTTGTCAGTGGTTCACAGTCATGCTGGAAGGACATAACAAGTGGGGTCCCATAGGGATCAGTTCTGGCTCCAGTTCGGTTCAATTATTTAGATAATTGCATACAGAGTACACTTATAAAGTTTGCGGCGATACTAGGCTGTGAAGGGTTGCAAGTGCTTTGGGGGATAAGATTATAATTCAAAATGATCTGGACAAACTGGAGAAATGGTCTGAAATAAATAGGATGAAATTCAATAAGGACAAATGCAAAGTACTTCATTTAGGAATGAACAATCAGTTGCACACATACAAAATGGGAAATGACTGCCTAGGAAGGAGTACTGTGGAAAGGGTTCTGGGGGTCATGGTGGACCACAAGCTAAATATAATCAACAGTGTAACGCTGTTGCAAAAAAACCGAACATCATTCTGGGATGTGTTGTAAGCAAGACACGAGAAGTAATTCTTCTGCTCTGTTCCGCACTGATTAGGCCTCAGATGGAGTATTGTGCAACAAAAATGATTAAAGGTCTAGAAAACATGACCTATGAGGGAAGACTGAAAAAATTTGGTTTGTTTACTCTGATAAAGAGAAGACTGAGGGGGGACATGATAAAAGTCTTCAAATATGTAAAAGGTTGTTACAAGGAGGAGGGAGAAAAATTGTTTTTCTTGTCCTCTGAGGATAGGACAAGAAGCAATGGGCTTAAATTGCAGCAAGGGAGGTTTAGGTTGGACATTAGGAAAAACTTCCTAACTGTCAGGGTAGTTAAGCACTGAAATAAATTGCCTAGGAAGGTTGTGGAATCTCCAACACTGGAGATTTTTAAGAGCAAGTTAGACAAACACCTGTCAGGAATGGACTAGATAATACTTAGTCCTGTCATGAGTGCAGGGGACTGGACTAGATGACCTCTGAAGGTTCCTTCCAGTCCTATGATTCTATGTCACTTTCTAGACCTGGTGTCTTCAGTCAGTAACTGGAATGGATGACTTCTGATGTATTTCAAAGGTTTGTTGATCAGTCTGTGTGTTTGGCAGCATCATCAGGGATCCCAGCACAGCAAGAAGATAGGCGTGATCCACTTATGAATCATGGGAGGTTTCAGTGGTCATGCCCTGGAAAGGTCCACATCAGAGTCCATGATGTGCTGTGCAATATTTCCACTTCTAACACTCCCATTCTGCCATTGATTATCATCATTATACTAGCACTTTTAAATTCTAATGCAAGCGATCCCCTAGACTAAGCTACCTTTGGACACCTGAATAATCATTAGGACATAACATCCTACTCCGAGCAGGGACAGTAGATACTGCAACCTTTAGATGTTTTAATTTCAAACTTTCCAGTCTGTAAAGTACTGATAAAACTATTTTTATAAAAGCTCTAGTAAGGGTTGGAATGGTGGTTTAATGATATCTCTAAGCACTGTTGCATAAAAGAACTGGGCCATCAAGCAGGCTGACTAGCATTGATGCAAATCTGTCTGTGGGAAAGGGGCGGGTGTCACAAGGGAAAACAACATAGCCAATCTTAATAACTTCGGATACAATCATGATAAATGGACTTAAACAGGATAATAACACTTAGCAATCTATAACCTTTCAATTGATGCCTTACATGACATACTTTGTACAAGATTTATTGCAACTTTGTAACAGTGGTGACTGAATGCAACTAGTTATCTTCCTTTTTATACAGTATCACATGAATGAATGAGAAGAGGTGCAGCAAATCAAAACTGCAACTCTTCATCTTCATTGTGGAAGGCTTGCCAAATATTATTCAGTGGTACATTTCGGTCAGAGTTTGGCAAGCTGGGTGTCATAAACAGACAGCTAAGGGTTAATTCCTCTTTTACCTGTAAAGGGTTAAGAAGTTCACAATACCTAGCTGACACCTGACCAGAAGGACCAATAAGGGAACAAGATACTTTGATAGTTGGGAGGGGGGAAACAGTCTTTTGTCTGTTCTGTGTGTGCACTTTTGCTTGACGGAGGAGAGGAACCATCACTCCTACAGGGTAATGAGTAATTAGAGAAGGAACTTTTCTAGTAATTATTCTAGTATATATATTTTCTAGTAATAAATTACTTTTATTTCTATTTGTGATTTCTTTTTGCAAAATAGAGGGAGAATCAAATTGGATTTCTGTGTAACTTTAAAGTTTTGCCCAGAGGGAAACGCTCTGTGTTTTGAATCTGTTGTCTGGGAGATTATCTTGCATGTTAATCTCACAGAGGTATTCCTTTCACCTTTTTCTTTAATTAAAATTCTTCTTCTAAGAAGCTGATTGATTTTTCATTGTTTTAAGATCTAAGGGTTTTGGATCCGTGTTCACCAGGAACTGGTGAGGAACTTCTCTCGAGTCTACCCAGGAAAGGGGTGTAAAGACTTGGGGGAGGGGGTAGGAGGAATTAGTCTAAAATCTGCCCAGGAAAGGAGGTCGGTTAGAGACTTGAGAGAGTTTTGGGGAAAGGCAGAGTTTTAAATGACTCTTCCCTAAACATTTGTTTAAATCATTTGGTGGTGGCAGCGACTGTTTTGCCTAAGCTGGTAAAAAATAAGCTTAGGGGTTAAGCATGCAGGTCCTCACATCTGTACTCTAAAGTTCAGAGTGGGGAGAGAACCTTGACACTGGGTCAGCAAGTTACTGTGTCATTATAAAATCATGCAGCAAGTTAGTCATTATAGGACAGATGTGACTTGTTCAGCTCTGCAAAGTCGCTGGCTAAAAAGACTAATAGCACATCTTCTCACCCAGGATCAGGTTCTTGCCCATTTGACTTTGTTGATGATTATGTCCCTGTTCTCTCTTTAATGTGGTACTACTAATGAATGCATTTTTGCAATAAATCCATGACCCAGACAGATGGAAGGGATCATTTGATGTTTGCACAGGGAAAATAATGTATCTTAGAGTGTGAGTATCTTACAGTGATTGTGATGATCTGTATGACCAGAGATAAAACAACTTTGTTCTACAAACTGGAGTATATTGCATGCTGCTAAGAATAGCAGAAAATATTGGGACAAGAAACAGTCATGAAATAAGAAAAAATTGAACTATGCACAGGTGTGTTGTTTAGAAATTGACCTGTTTTATATAAAATAGTGTTACTTCAAAAAGGAGCACAGATTTCAGGACCAGGCACACGGACTCATTAGGAGGTCTCACAAAATGTTGGGCACCTGTCACTGAAATCAATCGCAGCTGAGAGTGCTCACCATCTTGCAGATTCAGGGCTGTAATTTAGCACTGGCATGGTAACTACTGGTGGCAACTTCTGGAAGAAAATCCATAATCAAATAGTGCTAGTTCATTAGGATTGGCCCTTCTGCTCCCACAGCAGCGTTAAGTTAACTTTATGCCCCCTTCAATGTTGGGGCCACTGAACTATTCCTGAGGCACAACTGAGTAGTCTTAGGTCTGGTCTAAGTTATTCTGGCTGGTAATGGCACTGAAGGGGTTGTTAGAGCAACAAGGCTAGATATAGACTCTTCCCAGGAAAGTCATTGTTTTCCCTGAATATGCACTGTACATTAGGGTCTAGAGTAGGTATAGCATAATCACTGTGAACTCAACCCTTGTTGCTGCCATTGACACCTAGCAGAAGGGATGCACGTCCAGTGAGGAGAAAAATAGCAGCATTTTTATTATTTGTAGTGTGGTAGCACCTACAGCCCCAGTCATGGACCAGGACCCCACTGTGCTAGGTGCTGTACAAACACAGAACAAAAAGACAGTCCCTGTCCCAAAACAACTAACAAATTATGTATACAAGATCTAGTGGTGGATACAGGCAGATGGGGGAGCACAAGGGAATAATGAGAGAAGATTGGCCAGCATGGTAGGCAGTATTTTAGCACACCAGTGGCCTAACCATTTTCACCTACAGTCAAACTAACCAATCAAACTAACCAATGTGTATCACATATTTGCAGCAAACTGCTCATAAGTGAACTACAGACCAAGAAATAGCTGTAGCAGATACTAGCAAACAGTTTTAAATTATAAAACTACCAATTGTTTGTAGACAATTTTGTGAACAAGTAAACACTATGAACTCTACTATTCAATAAGTTAGTTATTAAAAATGAATTTTCAGAACATTTTATAAACATACTCATCACCGTTCCTATCTCGTGTTCTAATGTGAAAGAGAAATGTCATCTTAGTCATGCTTTACTGCATGAAATCCCATCTAATGATAATGTTTGAGATATTGGGAATGCAGTTTAACATTTTCATGCATGAAAGAGATGGGACTTTTAAATCTATTATTGTATGAAATGTTCTATCAGCTATACTTAGTTTTTGGTTTTAGGGATGGGAGGAGGTTTTGGTTAGCTGAACAACAATTTACGAAGTGACAAGATGATGTCTTCCCATTTATTATTCTGTATCACATTTAGATCACTTCATTGTGGATGTAGCATCAGAATTTGCATTGCAGTGTTGCTAAATCTAGATAATGTCCATCTCACATTTTCCCATCTAACTGGTCTATAAAGAAAACCGGAAGTTACATATTGATCATCTGATCTCTGGCATTTTTCTGCCCTTCAATAAGTTTACAGATGCAGGATCTAACACTTTAAATGACAGCTTGAAGAATTGCCATAAGGAATTTGTATGATGAAATTTCTCTGGTCATTTCCTCTTAGATACTTGCTCATGCCGCATCCACACTAAGGGCTAAATTGTGGCTTTAATCTAGTGCATATAAGGGCTGAAAAGGAGCCCCACATCCAGGGCCGGTGCAACCATTTAGGTGACCTAGGCAGTCACCTAGGGCGCTGGGATTTGGGGGGGTGCCATTTTCTTCGGCAGCAACTGTGGCAGCCGGATCTTCGGCCACCTCAATCCCCACAGGCATTTAGGCGGAGGGAGCTGGGGCAGGGGAGTACAGGGAGGGCCACCTTCAGCAAGTAAGGAGGGGGCAGCACGCAGGGGAACTCCCTGCCCAGCTCACCCCTGCCCTGCCTCCTCCCTGAGCATGCCGGGGGCACGGGTGAGCTGCTTCACTTCTCCCACCTCCCAGGCTTGCGCTACCAATCAGCTTAGGAGCCACAAGCCTGGGAGGCAGGAGAAGTGAAGCAGCGACGGCATGCTCGGGGTGCTCATGCACGGAGCAGGGGTGAGCTGGGGCGGGGAAGGTGCCTCATGGTGGAGCTGCTGCAAGGGGGGTGCCTCAGGGCAGAGGGGGGGAGCTGCCGTGGGGGGGCACCTCAGGGTGGGGGTGCAGGGGGGGCACAAGGTGGAAGTTTCGCCTAGGGCGTGAAACATCCTTGCACCGGCCCTGCCCACTTCAGTAGGAATCTTTGTAGGAATTCTGGCTGAGTATGAAGATGTGTAGATTGGAAACTCTGCCACCCTTTTGCAGGGTGCAGCACATGCTTTACCCTGCTGGGGATCATCTCTTCTGGCTGGTACAAAGTTATGTGGGGCTTCAGCTCAACTCTTGCCTCATCCTTCGGCAGCCATTTTAGGGAAGATAGGCACCTGTCTACCACTGAGTGCTAACTTGGACCAATCTTTGTATTCAGTGAACACAAGAATTGCAGTCATGGCCAGCCCTTGTGCTGGGGTTTGGAGTAAGAAGGTTCCTTATGTCTTCTCCCATTTCATTCATCTGTTCAGGGCCAGATAGCATCTGGAACAAATTTGTTTCTAGACAAAATCTGAGAACAAGGAAAAGGAATGGGCGATTGGGAGTTGTGTGGGGATGCACTACAGTTTCACTTTTATGCATACACAGCTTCTCTGTTACTCCTTAGCACTTTTTTATAGATACCCTCATTTATATTAGTGAAATAAAACAACTTTTAACATAGCATCACGGAACAGATTCTTCAGATTTCAGACGTAATCATAGCAAATGAAATACCTTATCCAAAAGTCCATAGAATTCTAAAGTTAATTTCCTTGCTTGTTAGTGATTTGAAAGTAAAACTCTCTCAATCTCTGCAAACAGATAAATGTTCATGGTACGTGACACCTAAAGAATGCTGATTATATTCCTGTGTGGCAGCTCACATAAGTCTAGACCAGAAAACTATTCAGAAGTTAGAGCAAAATGCAAGTGCACATGTGCTAGTCAGCGTGAGACACATGGAGCATGAAGAACGAAGAGTACTTGTGTCACCTTCAAGACTAACAAATTTATTTGGGCATAAGCTTTTGTGGGCTAAAACCCACTTAATTGGATGCAAGCAGTGGAAAATACAGTAGGAAGATATATACAGAGAACATGAAAAAATGGAGGTTGCCATACCAACTAATCAGTTAAAGTGGGCTATTATCAGCAAGAGGACTTTTGTAGTGATAACCAGGATGGCCCATTTCCAACAGTTGACAAGAAGGTGTGAGTAACAGTAGGGGGGAAATTAGCGTGAGGAAATAGGTTTTACTTTGTATAATGACCCATCCATTCCCAGTCTTTATTCAAGCTTAATTTAATGGTGTCCCATTTGTAAATTAATTCCAATTCAGCAGTTTCTCATTGGAGTCTGTTTTTGAAGGGTTTGGGGTTTTTTTGGAGAATTGTGACTGTTAGGTCTGTAATCAAGTGACCAGAGAGGTTGAAGTGTTCTCCGACTGGTTTTTGAATGTTATAATTCTTGACATCTGATTTGTGTCCATTTATTCTTTTGCATAGAGACTGTCCGGTTTGGCCAATGTACATGGCAGAGTGGCATTGCTGGCACATGACAACATATATCACATTGGTAGATGTGCAGATGAACGAGCCTCTGATAATGTGGTTGATTTGATTAGGTCCTATGATGGGGTCCACACAATTCCCTGAAGACTGCACTGCCTTGTTCTGTGTTTTCAGGAGCAGGTTGAAGTGATGTCTGGTCTGTGAAACCTTGCCTGGTTTTAGTTCTGGCTACTTCAGAAACTAATTCTTTCCTCATGACTTGGAAGAAACAGAACGTTGTTTCTGAAGTTGATGCAGTTTGTAATTTCATGGGCTTAAATTGGGCTACTCTCCATTTCCTATCCTTTTAAAAATTATATTGTGCTAGAACAGTAAATACTGGATATAAAGGGCTAGATCCACAAAGGAGATTTAGGCTCTGTTGCAAAGCTTAACTTTAGGTTCGCTGCCACCTAGTGAAATCTACAACCCTGAATTAGGTGCCCAGGCTCCCCATCCAATATCTGGTGAGAGTTCGGTATCTAAAAATTGGATTCAGAACAGTCAGCAAACTGAGCAAGGAGCCACCTTTGCCTAACTCTGGGCCAGGGGGAGGCACTTCCTCTCAGGAGTCACAGGCCTGGTCTACACTATGTGTTTAAACTGGTTTTAGGAGTGTTAAACCGATTTAACGCCACACCCGTCCACACTAAGAGGCCCTTTATATCGATATAAAGGGCTCTTTAAACCGGTTTCTGTACTCCTCCCTAACGAGAGCTACGAACCTCTCCTGGAGTTATGTGCCTAGGGCAGATCTGGCTTTTGTTAAGGGATGGGAAAACTATTTTTAACCCAATAGTTAAAGCACTTACCCAGAATGTGGGCAAGTCAGGTTCAAATCCCACTACTGCCTGAGCAGAGCAGTGACTTGCACCTAGCTCTTCCAAGCTAACCACTAGGCTATGGGATAGTCTGGAGCTGGCCTCCCTCAATCTCTCCTGTTAGAGCTGGTCCACTTTGTATTAATGCTTTAATATTCAATCATCAGAGAAAGAGAGATCGGGAATGAATCTGTAACTCAGTCAGTCAGGCTCTCCACTGAGATGTAAGA
Organism: Mauremys mutica; assembly: GCF_020497125.1. Taxonomy (NCBI): domain Eukaryota; kingdom Metazoa; phylum Chordata; order Testudines; family Geoemydidae; genus Mauremys; species Mauremys mutica. The sequence goes on from NC_059072.1 coordinate 41,892,227, forward strand.
TTCAGGTGCAAGTCCCTGCTTCAATGACTATTTTAGCATCATGTGAATCCTCCTGGGGCCCAGGCATGAGCTAGGAGCTGGGCCTCAGGACTTAGTAGGCATGTGCACAGTGAGCTAGCAGAAAGCTAGGGCATTTTAGGGGCAGAAACCTAGGCACCTAGAGGGTTAGTGGGCAGCTGAGTAGTAGTTTTGAGAATCTAAATTTTGGAATCAGGCACCTAAATCCTTTTGTGGATCTAGCCCAAAGTAGACTGGAATTATCTTAATCTACTGTATGTCATTCCCCTCTTTGGATCAAATTCAGAAGTGCTGTAAGGTTCTGTTGGCCTCAGTGGATTTTGATACTAGTTCTTAATGTGACTGCTTGAATCCATAGCATCCTGATGTTAGAAAGAAACAGTCACAGCAGAGATCAAGAATAAGGGCTTAATTCTGAGAGGTCCTGAATCCTCATAACTTCCACTGACTTCATGTACTCAAGGTCAAATCCTCTATTCAGCACCTGATCCAAGTGATCAGATGTGAAACCACAAAGCAGTTGCAGAATCATTTGATGGAGCCTGCAGTAGGCTCCACAGTTCTCCACAGAGAAAAGGATGAGAGGATGCACACCAATGGATCATCTGGCTCTACCCCCTGTCCCAGCCTACCCTTGCCTCATCTCCTCCTACATGGCAAGCTCTGTACCACCCAAAGTATACATAACTCCGCAGATGCCCACCTGAAAATGCACATTGATTCCACTTCTGATGGAACCTCCATAGCTGCATAGGCAGAGACAGGAGTTTCTCCTACAGCTGTAATCATTGCATTTGATTCAGCTGAATGTTGTAAATGAAAGAGGAAAAGGTATTATAAATAGATAGTGATGGACTTATGCCTGCTAAAGACAATGGGATTTAAGCTACTGACTTTTGCAAGGGCAGAATCAGAGCCAAAATTTGCATGCTACTTAAGTATCTTTTTTCATCCAGTATTAGTGTCAATTTTTGGAACGGAGTTAACAAAAATGGACTCTGCAGACTTTACCTACTTCATTAGCTTTAAGCAAACTTACAGTTCCACGCAAGTCTTACTCCCCAAAGAAATGTTCATGTTCACAGTTCTATTGATGCAAGCACTGGAAAAGCCCATTGAATTACACAAATACAGACAGAGGCTTTTTAGCAGTTAATGCACTTCTCTCTGGCTGAGCAGAAAGGGGCTATCAATCAACCAGGGAGCCTTTTAAAGCTGTGCACTGCCCAAAAAGTATCCAGAGCCACTGGAAATTTTCCTTGTACTGTAGCAGAGACCAAGTAATTTAAAAAGCACAGTTCCCTAGCTGCCTCCCCTACCCACACCACATATCTGTTTAGGCAGGAGTAACACAGAGCCAGAACATTCATTGCAGAGCCAGAAACAAAGCATAAAAATAAGTTTGCATCTGGCATACCATTCAGCAGGGGAAGAGAGAGAGCTCATCTGAATGAACTTTACAATTCCCGAGATGCTATGCAATGCCCTGGGAGCTGGCGCTGCATGAAGGTAAACTTAAAAATAACAAAAAAGGTAATTTCCCAATGAATCAGTTGGGAGTGGGATGTGCAGTGTCTAAGTCTAGAAGTTTACTAAACATGAAAGCTTAGGACTATTTTTAATGAACAGGACCCTTTATAAGATATGTCTTGCATCATTTTTAATTCATAATAACTATCACTGTTTTAACAGCGAATATGAAAGGAAGTGGGCCATTCAATATGTATATTTAATTAGAGGAATGCTTCTCAACTACAAGTTTTAAAAATGCACCTAGGTTATTCTTACATATATGCATTTTCTTATTTTATTTTTTTGAATCCAGTGGAAAACCTCTCAGGTCAGTTACTTTAAGCAACAGTTTCTGACATGTAGTGACTTAACTTGGACTGTGAAGTCACCTTGGAAAACTCATCTCACTGGAAACATTAAAAAAATGAAATAGGGAATGAAGGACTAGACAAAGAAAAAAATGGTGTTTTCAACAATCCCTTCTTAACACTGAGATTAGAGGTCATCAGAAATCTATAAACTTTGGGACCCCCTGATCTTAGGGTTAAATAAATGTCTACGGACTAATTTGTCTTTACTAAATAAGGCTCTGATCCTGCGAATCTCCCACTGCCTTCAAGATTCCGGCTCAAGGAAGCATGTGATTTTGTGATTACAAAATCCTGACGATGGAGTAAATGTTACATATTATGTTGCTGAGCAGATGGAAAGATGCCTGGATACAATTTGCATATGTATGAGCTGGGGTGGGGGGTGGGGAGAGTATAAAAGGTGGTGTATCAAAACCATGCAACATTATATAAAATGGAATGAAACTTACAAGCAATATGCACCAAGCAGAAAAATGTCTTAGATGACACTTCGTCTCCTTGCATCATTCTAGCCCAGAAGCCTCTAGCTCATGTCCAGCAGAGGGAAACAAACACAATAGACAAATCTCTGTATATTTTTAGAACAAAATGTAACAGGGTCAATCCAGTAGAATTGTAAAACACCCTGAATCAAAACAACATATTCTTTAAACCAGTGAAACTCATATTCTTAAAGTATTTTAGGGATTTAGTCTCATTTTCAGTTAAAAACGTGTAATCTAAGAAGCATCTTGAGTAAACTTCAAACTTTTATATATAAGGAGCATAATTCGCCACTAAATTTCTCACATCCTTAAAAATTCAGATTAAAGTATGTGGTCTGAGAAACAACACTAGGTAAATCCCCAAACAGATGCTTTGAGACACTTGACAGTAATGATACTATAAAAAGAAATACTTAATGGGTGGGGTTTTCAAAAGTGCTTATGTTTGGCCTAATTCTACTCCCTTTGAAGTCAATGATAAAACTCTTGTGGACTTCACTGGCAGCAGTTAGACCAATGCTGAGTGCTTTTGAAAATCCTTCTCCACATGTTTAAGTCTGTCCCTACTGAAATATTACTTCTCTGACTCCAGGCTTAGCTGAACAAAAGAAAACACTGCTCCCTTGAGACCAAGAGAGCCAAAAGGAATCTGACTGAAAGGGTAATAAGAGCAAGGAATAATGGACCAGAGTCTCAGCTGGTGCAAACACTGAACTAACTAAAGCAATATGCACCACCTGAGGATCTATTCCACAATGCTTGATTAAATTTGTTTTGGAACAGTTTGAGGGCCCATGGATTTTTGTTGTTGTTTGGAATAGTAACAGGGAAGGAAATGCATCATACTACTTTTGTAACACAATTATCCTTGTTAGGTAATGGATCCAGTAATAGCAAATGAAGTGTAATCTACAAAAAGGCAATTACTCAAATAATTACCTTTTTAATCTTCAAACTCCAAAAAGAGCTACTATATTATGGATGCATGCATTATGGATGCAAAATCAACTTTTCTTATGAATGTTCTAGTGTTTTGTACTCAAAAGAACATAGTTACATACTGCTATAGCTATATAATCCCTAACTGCAGTCCCCTTTTCAAGTTCAGTAGTAATGTGCCACATTTGAATAGATTGTGGTGCTACATTACAAAATGAAAACCATGAAGGACCATTGCATTAACTTTGCATTGAACAGGGCTGTGATGGAATGCACCCTGTATTCACACTGTTGTAGTATTCTTTGTACAAGGCATGCCTTGTGAGGCATCATTTGTAAACACAACTTGCTGATCAGTAATATCATGGTAAAATGCATGTAGCAACATTATGAGTAAAGTTATGAACAGAGCTAAAATTATGACTGATGTGCGTTTCCCAAATAAGACCGGGGAGTGGCTAAACCAGTTTCTCAAAGACAAAGGGCAAGATGACACTCCAGACAGGAATCAACAATGCTGATGGGCCATCACTTATCAAATGTCCATTCTATAGCAAGAGAGGGGGTAGAGACAAAGATCTGCATCTCAGTAAAGAAACAGCATCGGGTTTCCTTCCTCCACCAGACCCTGTCTCTTGGTGTTCAGCTGGAAATGCTTTTCAAAGAAACTATAAAAAGGAGGATCAAACACCCCCAAAGAACCCCTCTCTTTCTCCCTGACCATCTCATTCTCTGCATCTGAGAAAACAAAGGAAGCAGCCATTGGACTCTGGGGGAGGGGTCCTGACCTGAAAATTTGATCTGTAATGCTGTTGGAAGCATGTGGTGAGAAACTTTGCTTTGAATCGAATATAGTTTCTTAAGCTAGGCACTAAAAAGTGTTTTTATCTTTGTTTTCTTGTAATCATTTCTGACTTATGCCTCATTGCTTGTACTCACTTAATTTCTCTTTTTATAGTTAAAAAAACTTGGTTTATCTAATCCACTGTGTTTAACTTAAAGCGTCTGGGTAACGCCATTTAAGGTGGCAAGCTGGTGTATACTATTCCCCTAAAGGAATAACAGACATAATATTCTTTAACTATCTGGGAGCGGGCTGGGCAGTACAGGACATACATTTCTGGGGGAAATTCTCAGACTGGGGATGTGTTGGGGTGACCCTGCAGAATAACCAAGGCTGGTGAAAACCAGAGTGTAACCCAACTGTGGCTGGCAGCCTGTAGTTACACACACTCAGGATGTGGCTTGCATGCTGGGAGGCTGACTGTGAGCAGCCCAGGTGGTAGTAAGACATCCAAAGCTGCAGAACAGAGGTGACAGCCCCACACTGGATTGCACCCCAGTAGGTCACAAGTATACAGGCTAGGTGGGAAATTTCATGAACTGCTGAACTTTTATGCTTCCCTTTCCTGTGTCTTATGACTTGTCTCCCTTCCTACATTCTAATAGGTCCCACTGATGATTACTTTTTTTGGCACCCTTCTTTTCTGGTGGGTGACCAGGTAGCTTGCTTCCTCCCTCTGGTCTCAACTGCATGACGTAAACTAGTAACCTTTCTGGTGGCTGTTTCCACCATGGTGCTGCAGTGCGGTTGGGCCAAAGATAGGAAAGTAGTTTAACATGATTTGTGTAGAACAAGAAAAACTGGTTGGTAGATAAAAAGGCAAACACAGAATGGCAATGAGAAATTAAAGTTCCAGAATACTGAGAGCCTATTTCTTTGGGGGGAGATAAAATCCTCAGTTGCCAGTATTGCTGCAGAATGTCCTATTTGTGATATTAGCATGGTATTTTCTAAAGAATTCAGTCCTGGCATATGGACTGATGGAAGTTTTACCATTGAATGGAAGCAGTTAGGCCAGTACTGAGTGTTTTCAAAAACCTCAGTTAACTTCTTGCTCACTTTGCAAACCTGTTTGAGGTGGAACTGATGGGAAAATGGGGAAGCAATACTGTGAACAATTTCAAAGTTGTTTGCATTTTACAGGATTCGAACTACTCACCCGTCCAGACGCGGTGGGGTCGAACTCCGCAGCTCCAAGGTCGACTCCGCCACCGCCGTTTGCAGTGGTGGAGTACTGGAGTCGACTGTGGCGCTTCCGGAGTTCGAACTATCGCGTCTAGATCAGACGCGATAGTTCGAACTCCGAGAAGTCGAACTCACCCCGTCGACCTGGACGGTAAGTGTAGACTAGCACTTAGAAATCTCCTCTTGTGTGGCTGGCTGGCTAACCATCTCCAAAGCAAATAGGATTGCCCAAAGGAGGGACTGAGATTAGCTGAAGTGAATGGCAAAACCTTAAAGCCCTGACCCTGCAATCTGATCTATGTGGGTGGGGCCCCGTGGATATTAACATGGCTCCATATAGAGGCAACATGATGGTGAATCTTTTGCAGAACTGGGATCTTTAGTGTTTAATGGGAGATGGTTGAATTCAGGGTTCTGTTCTTCTGATGAAAGAATGAAACTCATAGGACAAGCAGGTACATTCATTACATTTCAGCAATAAAAGTATGATACAAGAGCTATGTTTCTCATTCTATTAACTAAAGTACAAGAGGGAGACACATACAACCCTGAACTTGGATATCTGCAGATAAATAAAAGTGGAGCTTTTTTCCCCCCTAATGCTCCCCTTCAGAATGTATTAAACATACATACTGTGTATTCTCATAGGGGACCCCTCCTTTGTGGCTACAGAGGGCACCAGGCACAGAAGGGCCTATATGGTTCTGCTATGTAAAGAATAGGATTCAGGAGGCCTTGCAGGGGATGTGCACTCTATGGGGGTTCTTTCTGCATCACTGCAGGTGTGTGCTTGGAAGGAGACAGTGGGTTTGTGACTATGACAACAAAAAGGTATCCCTGCTCCTCCTCCCCCATATAAGGGGATGCATGGACTTCAGAAGATACTGTAGTCCTGAGACATCAGCAGCAGCTATGAAGCCTGAGGAGGGGATTATTTTGTCCCAGTCCACCTCTGTGGAGCCAAGTCCATTTACTCAGGCTGAATGCATGGGGAAAGCACGTCATCCCCTTGATGAAATGAGGTTTTTAACAGGAGTATCTATTGTTTTACAGAGCTTCCCCTTTAAATTAAAGTTAGAGATGATTGCTTATAGTAAATAAATTAATACGTAAGTCTCTCACTTCTTGAAAAGTGAATTCTGCTGGAGGAATTCTCCAAAACTTATCTTCAGATTAAAGAAGGATCTTCGATTTATAAACTGGGGGGTGCACTAGCTCTGAAATCAATGATTCAGCCATCAACTGGGGACCCAGGCCTTCTGCATTTGGATCCCCAGATGTATCACTACCAGATGAGCTGCCTATCTTGTTTTCAAACCATCATCTTCTTCCTTTGAAGTTGAACTCCTCCTCCTTCAGCTGCTTTTACTGATAAATTATATATGTTCTTGTTCCAAAACTTCTGCACTCAGTCACACACTTCAAACACCACTTGCCTCTGTGGCTTACAACTGTATGAATTCACAGTCATACAAGGCAATTTTGTTTCCTTGAATAGGTTGCTATGCCTTTGACATGCACTTCCAAAGAGAAGATACCCCATGGAAACTGTGTGGGAGCCTTGCAGATTTCTATCTGGTGCTGTGATACATATCTGCGACAATGTGGAGGTTTTCACTGACAAAACCTTCCTGAGCCTAATGGCAGGACTTAACTTATGAAAATCAAGCTAATCGGTCAATAGAGAATTATGCTGCAAAGATGGAGCAGTTCCTTGGCTGTTTGAATTTTCTGTGGTGTCCAGCTCCCAATAGCAGATACAGCTGTCATCTTCCTTTGTGGTCTCCACAAAAAAATAAACCACTAAAAAGGTGCAGAGAACTGGCAAGAAAGTCTTGTTACGTGGGCCAAATTGTGATCTCACATTAACCTAGTTTAACTCTGCCAGAATCAATAAACTACATTAGATTTATGCTGGTGTAAATGCGAATTTGATGCTTGTTTGGTCTCTGAACCAAATACCAAAATCCCAAATGGAAAGCAAGGATATTGACTTACAAGGGAGTCGTTCCATTGACAGCAGTGGGCTTTCGACTGGGATCATCGTTGTATGGTGCCAATACATTTCAAATGACTATCCTTTCCTATTAATTCCTCCACAACCCCCACTGCAACCATATTTAAAGGAAATTAGCAACTGCAAATTATTAGGTGAAGAGACAGTGGTGAGTGGTGCTATTTATTTATTGATGTATTTAAAAAAAGATTCAGACCACCTGATCTCATTACTGCTGCTCAGATCCTTCATCCCCAGATTGCCTCCAAATATTAGTGTTGCCTTAAATTTGATAATAGCAAAGCAGTGAGCCTAAACTTTTTGAAACAGGAACTGTGTATTTATATGTATTGGTCTAGTGCCTAACACAATAATAATAATAATATAACACAAATACATAATAATATAACACAACACAATAATAATATAATCTGGAATGAACCAATATCTGTCTGTCTAGAACTATGAAGGATTATTTTTAAACAAAGAAGAATATTGATTTTTTTTCTCCAGTTTGAGGGAGTTTGTTTCCAACTGCTGCAAGTGGATGATGTAACCCTCAGGTTTAGACTGATTTTGAAATGAAGTAGAATACTCTCTTTAGTAAAGGGTTTTTTTTGTTTTTGTTTTTTTCTTTAAAGGTAACCAACTACATCCAAAGAAATCTTCACAATAGGTCTCAAGTCTGTTAGTTGTGGATTATTGGGAAAGGAGTAATTCAAAAAGAAGTTCTTTGAAAGAAGGAGGTCAAAAAAGCAGTCTCAATACTTAACCATAGATCTTTTCTAGGGAGCAGAAAGCTTCTTTGTTGCAAAAGCCTAACAGGATAAGTCTTTGGCCAGTTCCAAACCCTATTGAAGTCAATAGGTGTTTTTCAATGGGCTTTGCTCGGGGCCCAGTGATAGGAAAGAGAATGTAATCAAAACAGGGATCAGTGTAGAATATATTTAACTTTTGGGGGGAAAAAGAGCATTTCTGGATATTGTAGAGAGAGTTTGTGATGATGGTGCCCACTCTCGTGGTACAAATGAAGCACCCTCTTTCAAAATAGGTCCTCAGTTTGGCTGAAGGAAATATCTTTTTCCTTGCTGACTTCCCACAGGAAAAGGCAACAATGTTTCTCTTCACTCGCAAGCTGTCAGTCATGCAGCAGTGAACATAGACACTAGATGAGTCACTTTTCTTTCAGCTCTAATCTCTGTTCATAGTGACAAAGAAATCACATAAAATCAATCCAATTCTGACTCTGAAAATCTTCTGAGAGTTCATTGGGGGAGCAAAAAGAGAAAAAATAGGATGCTTGGGATTCCAAATTAGGGAAAGTAAAAGTTATAAGTATAGATCAGATAAGTCAAACAATTCCTGCCTCTGAGGGGAAAGAGGGGGATCACATGACCAAGAAGGCTGCCTGATTCCTGGTTTCCTGAACCCCTACACAGTTATCCTCATCAATTAAGGGCTCCCAGGTATCTAAACTGTCACTTCCTCTCTGAAATTTACAAATTAGACTAGGGAGACTCTTTTCTTGGGTTATTTAAGATGCTGCTGGGAAAAATAGAAATGAAGAATGATCCAAGCCTGAGTCTCCGAAGAAAGATAAGGCCTGAGGACACCCAGCAATTTCTCACACAGGACTTTGCCGCTATGAAGGACTTTCTAACTACCAAATTTGATCTTTATCTCCAGATATACATGAGCTCTCTAAAGACATGGGAGAAGTCAAAGCTCATTTGACCTATTTACATAATGAACTATGAAAAACTGCCATAGAACTGAAGGAGGTTAAAATAAAGAATGCTTCCTTAAGGCAAAGACTAACCAGTCTTGAGGAGAAAAAGGATCTTGAACAGAGTGTGCAGGAATACTTTGCAGTAACTGGGGGTCTCTGAAGAGCTGGAAGGAAAACACATGATTAGATTTCTCTAGAATACACTCTGAGGTACTGGGATTGGATCCTGGCTGGCCTCCCCTGGAGACTGAAAGGGCTCTTCGAGTGGCAGGGGCCAAAAAGAGAGAAAAATAATAACCCCAGGCCCATCATTTTAAAATTGCCCAGATTTAATGACAAAGTTAAGCTGATGTCTGCTGCTAGGTAAAAAGGAACTCAAGTATAAGGATTTTAAATTTTATTTGTATCCAGAGTTCTCTGTAAATTTAAGCAAGAAGAGAGCAGCATTTAATGGCATCAAACAAGGATCAGATATTAAATACAGCCTTAAATATCCTGTGATCTTCATACTTCAATACCCCGTTGGATGCTTGGCAACCACTACAGGAATTGAGACCCAGATCTCACTAAGGTAACAGCATGAGCCTCTCATAAAGGGGGAAAAATATGGAGATTATAAATCTCGAAGGAAAGGAACTGTGATTGGGAAAACCAGGCAACTCAAGTACATATATCTGATATATTTAATAGTATTATAGGGCATAAGTAGTACTGTTAGACAAGATATTTAGTATAGCTCAGGGTTTCTATATCTATCTATATATTCATAACTATATCACTTTTATCTCCTTATTACTACTTAAATTAATATCTATATTTGTCTATTTATATGTTTTAATATAAAATGCTAATATAATGCTAATCTATTTATAACTATTTATTTACATGTTCTTTATGACTACTTCTATCACTTTATGTGGGCACGTGTATGTTTATTTCCACATTTCTACTCATATATTTGTATGTGTGGTAATATATTCATATTTATTTATTTGCATACATATCATTTGTCACTTCATGTTCAACTTTTTTATTAATATATTGCAGGGTTTCTCAAACAGGGGTCACCGCTTGTGGAGGGAAAGCCCCTGGCGGGCTGGGCCAGTGTGTTTACCTGCCCCGTCTGTAGGTCCAGCCGATCGTGACTTCCACTGGCCACAGATTGTTGCACCATTGGCCCGGTGCAGCAATCCATGGCCGGTGGGAGCCGCGATCGGCTGGACCTACAGTCGGGGCAGGTAAACACATTGGCCCAGCCCGCCAGGGGCTTTCCCTTCACAAGCGGTGACCCCTGTTTAAGAAACCCTAACTTATGCAGTCATATCTATGAAGCAATAGCTTTCATTCCTTTATATAACCTGGCACATTTAGAAATTTGGTAAATATGAGTATATTTCCTACAGATTCCTAATTTATATTGAGCAAGTATATACCATCTGAAGTCTGAATGTGCCTGTATTGGATGCTGAGGGTTAGGTGGGTGATGTATGGGTTTGTTTGTTTGGTTGCTTGTTGGGAGGATGTTTGCATGGAGAAGCACTTGGAGGCTCTCAATCTGTCAATTAGCAGCTGAACAATCACTGATTTTTCATGAACTCTATCAAGTTCTGTTACTCAAGTGTACAGGGGCTTAATGTACCCATGTTGTGAGGCAAGCATGCCCTGTCACCCTCTGGGGTGAAGGAAAAGGGTATTATAGCCCTGTGGCTGAGTCCAACTGACCTAATGGCCAGAGTCAATAAGGTAGTCCTCCTAGGCAGAGCCATGTGGCCTAAGTGCCAAGAGTCAGTATGGCTGCCATCCCTCACAGCGCTGTGGGGGCTAAGGGCCAGAGTCAATTGGGCAGCCCTCTGTCACAGGGCTAGGTAGTCTAAGGACTAGAGTCAATACAGCTGCCCTCTGTTGCAGGATTGTGTGACCAAATGGGGGTTTGGGACACCACCTAAGAGGGGGTTGCCAGGATAAGGGGATCCGGAAACTCCCTATTCTGCTGAGTCCCAGCCCAGGGCCCTGCCAGCAGTGAGTGTATTCACCACTGGGTCAGTGGGGATCCGACCAAAACATGCAGACTTAGTTTGCAGTCCTACAACCAAATCACTGGCTAGTCCTCCTGGGCTGCTTCCTAACCTGTCTTCCAGTGGTGTGGTCCACTGTTCTCATGGGCCTCCAGGGTCTCTGGGCTGTGAAGCTTCTGATGGTCATGACACCTTTTCGGTGTCTGTAGGTAACTGGGTATCTGCCCAGGTCTTGGCAGGCTTGACCTCTGCAGCCTGAAGCTCTGGCAGCTCCTTGGCGGGAGCTTGCATGGCATGTCCTCTCTCCTCGGTGGTCTCTCACAAGTTAAAAACCAACAGTCTGAGCCTGAGAATTCAAACACAATCTTTGCTAATACCATAAAGATTTTGGGAGAATAGTTAATATGTGAATGAAAATAATATATAAAAAGAAGAGAGGACTGAAAGGGTTACTAACAGGTACTAACAGCATAAATCCGGACTCACCACACATAGTAACGGTTGAAGATATGACAGCTCAATGCAAACCTGTCTCATGCAGTCTTTTAATGTCAACGTATAACCACATTTTGGAAGGAATTATGTGGTGGTCTATAAGGTGACTGGGGTAGGGGTTACAGCTACATCAAGCCTCTGGGTTTTGGGCATTGTAGAAGATGTACCCTGGTCAAGTAATGCCAGGAAATGGATTGCTGCAGCACAAAGTAGCCGAAAGGGTCACTTTACAAAAATGGAAATCTACTATTTCCCCTCCCTCCCTCCATTCTTTGACTGACTAACTGACCTAATCAACAATACCCTCATGGAAAAACTAACAGTCTATAGAGGCACAAGATCCTACTATAACACTTGGTCTTTCATGAGAGCATGACAAGCTAACTCCAGGTAGACTGGGCTTTTATATACTGGTAAAATCTCAGCTGTGTCCACAGCTATTTCAGAATAAAAGTGCCTTACACCTGTGCAGGAATAGCTGTACCAGGACAAGCACCTTTATACTGACAAAACTGTATCCTCACTTGGGGTCATGGAGGAGTGGGGTGGGGTGGGGTGCAATTGTGCCACTTTGTACCACTTTAACTATACAGGTATCTAATTTATGTGGTAGACAAGGCCTTACAAAAAACATGTTTCCCATGTCTCCCCTCATCCCCATTAGTTCATTTTGTACATTTATAAAGCATTCTCACTGTTTCCCCTGCATTGCCAAGTAGTGAGTTTACTCTTTTGTGCAAGTGGGTCTTTAATACAGCAACTGGAGAGAAAAAAAGTGCTTAAAAATAAGAAAATGTGAATGGGGAAAACCATAACAATTGTCAGATGTGGCTTCAGCATTTGTAGTACGCAAAACTGTATTTAACTCAATTTTATGAGTTTAACTAGAGTTCAAGCTGATCTCCCTTGATGTAACATCAAAAATAGTAAACAAGAGAATTTTGCTGGTTACTTTGCATCTATTTTTATGCAAGGTAATAGCAGCATTCCTGAAGAGAACTGTAAAAAAGGAATGCCACAAACCTTGTAATAGCCAGTCTTCATATTGGCCATCTGTGGTGTATTGAAAACTGTAGGCTGTAACTTTACATTTCAGGGGGTTTTCCTGGTCCTGTTTGTAGGCTTGGGGGCTCTGTAGGGAAGTGTGTGATCTGGACCTAGCAACAATCAGTCTGAAAACAGGCATCCTCAAGTTAGGTAGAGTCAGTTGTGCCTGTTATAGGGAGCAACCTGCTTTGTTTCTCTCTGTGTTCTGAATTCTAAAAAATAATATAGTGTTATATTGCAACCTTCCAGTAAGAGTACTTTGTTTTTATCTAACTTCTCTTTGTGTTATATTTCCCATCTCATGTCTATTAGTCCATTCATCTGCTAATCATACTGTAAGATACTTCTAGTCTGGAGTTGGGGGACAAGGTGCTTGCATCAGGGCTTAGACTTCAGAAATTCTGATCCTAGCCTCTTCCTCGTAAAACTTAAAACACGTTGACAAAAAAGCCTCAACTACACAACACAATAAATAATTCTGCAACTGTAACTGCAAGAAGATTGATGTAATGTAGTTTTAAGACATCACAAGATAATGCATCAGCACAAATATGAAAGCCATAAGTAATAAAGGCCTTAAGTAGTAATATACCCACTCTTCCTGTCAACATTATGCATCATCATCATTTATGAAGATACAGCACCTAAATTCCTGATGAACTGTCTGGCATGTGTTCATTAGACACATTTACTATCAAGTAAGTATACACCGTGAGTCCAGTGCTCCCATTTCTATTCTGAAAACATGTGACCTAAAGCCAAGGAAAAGTAAGAATATGGTTCTGAAAATACATTTGAGTACAGACAGTGCAGTATGTGTCATCACTCCAGTTCTCAATAACTTAGCTTCAAGTCTTTAAAGATGTGTGATATTTTTAGGACAACAGAAGACACCGGCAAGAGAAATGTTCAAACCTATAACTACTGTACAGCTTTTGATAAAGTGTAATTAAATGTGGATTGGTGGACTGTGGAAATGTGGACGTTCACATATGGTGAACAGTAAAGTTCTTAAAAACCCTCCAAGGACAATTGAAGCATAATACAAAGCTGAAAAGGTATAGGACTAAACTGGTGCTATAATTATTAAATGCTGTGTAATGTAAATGATCCTCAGAGTAGAAGTTTTTATATTTTGAGTTATGCTGAAATAAAATACAGAAAAAATACAAATGCTATCCTTTTTGTTAATCCCCATGGAAAACCAAACTCGTCTATTATCTTTTTCCAGGATGAGAGTTTAAAAAAATAAAAACAAAAACATTTTTATATCTAATGTTCAGGCTTAAATGACTTTCAACCCCTTCCAATGTGATACATATGTTCAGAGAGAAATATAGATGATCACACACATTAATGTATTTTTATATACAGGTCGCTACTGAGTACAATCAGATTGGATTGACAAATATGCTGCCAGGATACTGGAAAGGTCATTTAATTTTTCAAGTGGAATAATGACATCACTTTCAAACTTTTATAATAACGTCAATTTCTCTAAAATACATTCTAAGCTACATAACTTATTCCTAAAATGTAAATTTCATGCTTGTATTCTGTTGAGTTGACAGTTTGCAGTAAAGGAGCACTAGCTAATGCTGCAAAGGGAGAACTGGTCTTTTCTTTATAAGAAATGTGGGCCAGATACTGCTGTCATTTACAGCAGTAACTCTGACTTTAATTTCAGAGTGGTAGTAACTCTGTTGGTTTCAATGATGCCGTTACTCCAGCTCAATACTGATGAAACTGGAAGCAAAACGTGCATATAACTCAAGGGCCCATTTGGGGACAATAGGGTAATGTAGGAGGCAGAAGAGAGTTAAAGCATAAGATTAAAACTAATATATAATCTGGAAATGGTGGTGTCATATGTTAAAACTATTTTCCAGATGTAAAGTACCCAAAATAAACTTTGCCTGCTTTGAGATATTTGTCAAGCTCTACGTAAAAACAAAAAGGAAATAATTCTTAAAATGTTTCATTTGTTAAATTTAATTTATCTGCATTTTTCTCTAAATCTCACCCAGAAAATGTGGTTTATTAAAAGAGCTCCATCTTCTGGTGAGTAATAAAAAAAATCCTCCATAGTCTTAGAAGAAAAGGCTTAAAATCATTTACAGAGCTTAATGAAAAATTGATCCTGGGTGACGAATGTCTAGAACTGCATTCTACAGGGAGTTTGAGACATTGCTGTGTTATAGCAATTTGTTATTTGATAACCTTCACCTCTAATCTCTGGTCAGAAAGTGTAAAGATTATTGAATTAAAATAAAAGGGCAACATATTTTAGCAACTTTGATGAAGAAAAGTAAGAGTCTGTATTGGTTATCTTTGTTTGGTTTCAATACTAGGTACTGTTTTCACTTTGTGGCAGTTCAAGCTCCTAGCTAGATATACTCTTGAGCCAGAATAATGCCTCTGAAAAAAAATGTTCAGCCTTCAGCGAGGAATAGAAAAACAAGCACATTGAAGAAATTTGATTTAATTTCTTCTGTCTGTCCTATTAACCTAAAATGTGCCTATCTCTGGGCTCCATTTAAACAAGCTAAACAGAACAAATTGCATGAAAGAATTACTATACTTCATTGATTTTATTGCTTTTTAAGCAGGGTTGTTCTCATTATTTTTGTTTCCTGGGGGAATGTTTCAGATCTACTAACGAAGGCTACGCTGTCCCCAAGAGGGTCGTTCCAAGTTCTGCCAATGATCCAACTGCAATATCCATCTACAGCAGTGGTTCTCAACCTATTTATCATTATGGGCCGCATATGCAGCTCTCTGTGTGTTATGTGGGCCACATCCACACAATATATATTCTACTTGTATGGCCCTGAGGATGTCACATGGGCCACAGCTGTGTGCTGATTGGGCCGCAGGTTGAGAACTGCTGATCTATAGGATGCTACATAGTCAGAGGCCATATGAGAAGTTAAATTGAGATTCCTACTGCTCCTCTCTGGTGGATATATAGGCAGACATTAAAGACCTCAAAGCATTTTCTGAAAGTGTGAAGGTACCAGAATCTACCCCAAAAGAAAGTTTTACTACACTCAGAATGGAAATCATCAAATCAAGAGTGATTAAAGGTGTCATTAAAACATCAGACCCTGTTTCTGCAAACAGCAATGTGAGGGTGGATCGCCAATAATATCACATCCATGAAAATGCAATTGCAGGATTGTGGCTTCTAGAGCATATGGAAACACTGATAGCTAAAAACTGCTTTCAAATTAAGGGTTAAAATTTGAGAGCTGGAAATGAAATATTTAAACTTGCAAACTATTATCCTATTGCAAGAAATATAAATACAAGGCATTGATTGTTTGCATTGCTGTTTCACTATTGCTAACTATTTTATTGCTATTTCATCATTACTGACTAATTGCATGTTCTGTCAAATTATATGAAAAGTGTGTTTCAGAATAATTGACTATTAATCCTGTAATGACATAAATAACCAATCAGGAAAACTGTTTCCCAGATGATCCATCAGATTTTGTTGTTTAGACTTTAATAATTTTCTGTCAATTTGTGTCTGAGAAAGTAATTAGTGGTTTAGCTTTTTAAAAAAATCAAATATCTTTCATAGTCATCTCTAAAATGACTGTTAGACATATTGCTTTTCTTTGATTTTCTTTCAGCACACTTAAGTAATGGATGTAACTGCAGAATTGGAGTCTATGTCCACTTTCGACTTGGTCCTGACAGTCTTTGGGTAGTGTGCAGCAAGAAATACCAGAATATTATGCTCTAGCACACACATTACCATAGACTGCCCATGGGCATGAGTAAAGTTAAGCATTACAGCCCAGTTGTTCTAAATAGCCACTAATTTTGGGGTGCCCAAAATAGAGACATGTTAGGTCTGATATTCAGAGATGCTGAGCACCCATAACTCACATACGCTTCAATTCAGTACTCCTGAAACTAAGGCCCAAGGAATCTCTAGATGGCTACCTCAGAAGAGATTAAGGCAAAAATCAGTAGCCATATGTGAAAATTTTGCTCTAGGAATAGTCCTCCATGATGCATAGTAGATCTCAAGCCCCTTGCTCTCAAATACAGGGTAAAGGAAAATAAATGGGCAGAATGCTTGTGGTGGCTGAGCCTGTCTGAAAAAATATGGCCTTAAATGACATCCTCAGTATACAAATATAGCACATACTTTATGTGCTCACCTCCTAGGCCTTACTCCTCCTACTCAGCAGGCGTAGCTTTGAGGCTGTGCAAGAGGTCTGTCAATGTATGAGTGCATTTCCCTCTGCTCCTTGTCCCGTTTAGCACTGTTTTTTGTTGAGCTTGTACATACAACATTGCATCTGAAGTGGAGGTTTTTACCCACAAAAGCTTATGCCCAAATAAATCTGTTAGTCTTTAAGGTGTCACCGAACTCCTCATTGGTTTTGTGGATACAGACTAACATGGCAACCCCCTGATACTACATACAATCCTGTGCACCCACATAGTGCAGGATCAAACACTTCAAGGAAAACATGTCAGTTATCTGAGTCCGTTGTTACTACCATTTGTATGTTGGTCTTTCACTTTCCCTAGAATGTGGTTTTGTGGCTGGTTACTTATTTTCTCCACTTAGGGAAATGGCAAACCCAATAAGTGTGTGTGTACATACAAGTACACTTGCCTTTGAGTCATTTGCACAAAGATCTCAAAAGAATCTGTCATATCTATTGCCTAAAAGCATGGGTCTCTCTTTCTGCCTAATTTTCCTGAAAAGTACACCTCCACCCCGATATAACACGATCCGATATAACACAAATTCGGATATAACGTGGTAAAGCAGCGCTCCGGGGGGGGGGGGGGGACTGCATGCTCCGGCGGATCAATGCAAGTCCAATATAACACGGTTTCACCTATAACACTGTAAGATTTTTTGGCTCCCAAGGACAGTGTTATATCGGGGTAGAGGTGTAATGACTCAAAAGTATCCTTGAGTTTGTTACAGATTTCACTGCTACATATGTGAAATTCCCCAAACTTCAGAGCTTTTACGGTGTTCAGATCTAGCTTGATGTTTGGTTCAATAAGTTTCAGAGCTATAAGCAGCAATGAAATTTGGATCTGGGTCCATTTTGGGATTCCAGCGCCTCCAGAATTTCAGGTTTATTGTGAATGGGGGGGTTGGGCTTAGACCCATCTCAAAAAATATTATGTTTGCACTGTATTATAGCAGGAGAATTAAGAACTACAGTTGTTAAGATTAAAAATCTGTATAATTCACTCAACTTTCCGTAGCTTTCAATTTTGATGCTGAAAATGATTAGGTTCCGTTTCTGAGCTTTATGGAAAATTTGATTAAAACTGTTTCAGACACTTCTGTTTGCAGTGAACATGGGTGAGAACATTTTTTTTTATTATAAAAAATTCTTGTGACTTTATTTTTGTCAACAATCTTGCAGACAAAACCACTGAAGTTTGAGAACTGGAGATATCCCTCAGAGAAGCAGTGCACATCCTTATTACAAAGGTAATTTGTTTTGAGTTTATCAGGTTATGAAGGGTTGACTGTCTGAGAAAAAGAAACTAATAATAACTGGCACATTATAGGACTTGAGAATCTTGAAAGATAGGCACAGTTAACATGTGACAGACCTTTCACATTACGCGGCTTTACACATAGAGCTAGTCCTATGGCTCTTCAGGACTGTCCCAGACAAGAACTATGAACTAATTCCATGTTGCTAATCATACCCAGAGACCAACAAATCTATGTCTGGTAACCTTTTAATGACACAAAATAGGAGCACCACATGAAGGTTGTCATCTTGCCCCAAAGATGCCCTAAAGCTGGCATGATGTGATAGTCATTGCCATCCTCAAATATGGAAAATTGCTAAATGCCATCCACTGTCACCTTCTCCCAACTCACAAGGTAACAGAGAGAGTCTTACTGGTCCATTTCACCCTCAAAAGGAACAGGCTGGCTTTAAACCAAAATGAAGCTGCTGTGACCAGGTTCTCGCCATTACTAGTCACATTGCAACTGGGTTCCTGCATAATCTAAAAACCAAAACAGCACTTACAGATTTGTCCACTTCCTATGCTAAGATATGGAGATGTGGGCTAGTGCTCAAGTCAGAGTCATCGAATGCCATAGTACTATGCAACTCCTGGCCACAATGTATGGAGGAACCTTAGAAAGCATGTCCTTTAGAATGGGCAGATCAGCAAAGCATTCACCCTTGATGGTTTACCTCAGAGATTTGTTCTGGATCCTTTTTACCATTCAACATCTACATTTAGTGACTTATCTGACACAATTTCATGCAAGTTCTTTTATACTAACATCGGCCTTGTGATAAAATGAAAGATCTCACCACCAGTGGCAATACCCTGTCCACCCACCTCAAGATAATGGTGGAATACTTTTCATATTGGAAGCTGCACCCCAATGCTTCTAAACCATTGATAATAGCCTTCCACCTAATCAGCAAAGCCACCAAGAAACCACTCAATGTCACCTTTTGTAGTCAGGAGGCCTGAAATGAACCATATCCAAAGTACTTGAGTGTAACCAGGGCCAGAAGCTTAACTTTTAAAGCTCATCTGGAAAAGATATACGATAAGATAAAAGCAAGGACTAGCCTCATCCAAAACCTTGTAGGCACACCATGGGGTGTCGATACACACATACTTCAAACAGCTACTCTAGCACTGGTATACTTGACTGGTGAATATTGTGCACTAGCCTGGTCAGGTAGCTCACATGCTAACTGAGGATGTGCAATTTAATGTCACAATGAGAATCACAACTAGAACATTAAAATCAACACTGGTGCAATGGTTGCTTACTCTGGTATATATCCCCACCCAAAATTTGGACACAGGGTGCCAGCTTGTGTGGCCATGACCAGATATGAATTTGCCAATTCATGAGGCCCTCCATAATCTTTCAAAGACATGTCTGAAATATCACAAGTATCTTTGTTATTGGGCTAAACTCTAAAAAAACAACCTCATTCAATCCTGAGGCACATTGGAAATAATTCTGGGGTAATGCTAATGTCCCAAACAAGCATTCGATGGCTGACCCCACAAAAGAACTTCCAGGCTTCTCTGGAAACAATGATCTACATTGAACTGTTTCAGAACATTGCATGGCAGATGCTGTCATCTTTTTCTATCTCTGGAAGATGAGAGACAATGCACAATGTGACTGTGTACACTAGTCACAAACTATGGACCACATTGTAAATCAGTGTCTGCTTCAATTATTTGCCAGTGGCAACTCAGATTTAAGACGAGTCATGTCCAAAGCTATCCACCAGCTCGCTAATTTGCACTTGGGTTATTTGAATGTTGCTAATCACCTGTCTTACCACAGGAAAGGAGAAGCTAGAGCCTTGATTTTAAAACAAAATTGCACCCAAAAAGGAGGCTGGATTAAGGTCATTCTAACAAAATCAGCCTCCAAGTATATATTACATACAAAAATAATATTAGCATTATTATAATGCTAGGTTTAGAAACTCAAATCAGGAAACAACATTGATGTTAAAAATCAGGTACACAAAAGAGAGGCAGTGTGGTCTAGGGCAGTGTTGCTCAACTTTTTGATACCAGGGACCAACTTGCTGCCTTTCTAAACTGTGTCAGGGAAATCTCGGGGACTGGGACCGGTCCATGGACTGGTCATTGAGAGAAACTGGTCTAGTGGATGGGACACTGGACTGGTACTTTTAGGAGAATTGACTTCTGTTCCTAGTGTGGGACTCATCTGCTGGGTTATTTGGACAATTCACTCTATACCTCTGTTTTCTCTCCCCTTCTTCCTCCCTTTTGTCAATTTATATTGTAAACTCCTCTGCACAGGGACTGTCTCTTGCTATGTAATTGTAATATAATAATAATACCGTTTATCAATAGAGTGCAAAGCACTTCACAAAGGATGTCAATATCATTATCCCCATTTTACAGATGAAGAAACAGGCACAAAACAGTGAAGTGACTTGCCCACGGTCACCCAGCCTACCAGTGGCAAAGCAGAGAATAGAATATTGGTTTCTTGAGTTCCATTCCAATGTTCTGTTCACTAGACCATGCTGCCTCATTTGTAAGTACCTAGTATAGTGGGCCTCATCTTGGTTTGTCCACTAGATTCCACTGAAATGCAACAATAAATGAAAAATAGCAAAGTTCAGTCTTGCTTTGGACAATTGCACATCTAATGACCGTACATGCAGCCTCCACATCTTTCCTGTATATTTCACATGGGCTGAGCATACTCAAGGATCACATCTTGCTAGATGTTTATAAAGTGCCCAGCACATTGGTAACCCACTCCTAATTTGGACCTTTGCCATTGTCAAAATACAAATAATAGACACACTGTTACAAATGTCCTGTAAATCACATTCACTGTATTTTTATTTATACTAGTATTTGGAGAAAGAGGACAGCAAGTTCTCAAACTATTAAGTACATCCTTCATTCAAACAAACACCCCACATAAAATATTGTGCTGTGTCTTGACATCTCATACTGACTCCTAAATCATCTTCCACCCTGATTAACAGTGTGTGGGGAAAGCACTTGTCACAGAAATGCTGGAAGAAGCTTAAGCCAGCTTTAGGTGAGGTGCTGGAACTAGCTCAAAAAGAAGCAAAGCTAGATAAGGGCTCTATCATGTTGCTGAAGGGAGCAAGATTTTCTCTATCCCTTACAGAACCTCTTAAAAGCATCAGGACTCTAGGAGCCAGATTTTCCCCCCGCACAGGTACCAAGTAACACAGAAATGGAAGGGAGGCAGTTTGCATCTCCTCAATGAGCACTGGTGGGAGGAGGGAGTAGTTTAAAATTCCCTTTCGGCAATGGTTAAAATAAATGGAAGCAGGCTGGGGAGTTCTCACTGAACTAGCCAAGGGAGATGCGGGGGAGCTGTGTAGGAGCACTGCTTACCTAAGGCAGGGAGAGAAGGGGAAGCTCCCATCTGCTTTTAGCAGAGAAGGGAGAATTCTCCTCCCTTCACTACTGTCATGTTTGGGGTGCAATCCAGACCAGACCAGTAAGGGGTTGTGTCTCAAGATGCTCTGCTGGTGTGGTTCTCTTATATGAATGCTTCCAGCCAGCAGACAAGCATGCAGTGTCCGGAGTGTCTGTGTGCTATGCAGGCATGGTTCAGCGCTCTGACCCCAGCAGCCTGCCTACAACACAGCAGCCCCACTCTAGTCTCTATCATCCAGTTACCTTAAGCAGAGGTGATCCCAACATACTCCCAGTCCTGAATTTTCCCAAAACCATGTGTTCCACAATATCCAGCCCTCTCCTGGACCATTCAGAGAGATATTAAGGTTTGTTTGTTTCTTTGAACATACAATACCCAACAGCTTGCTACATTAACTGGATTTAACATTCACTTTAAATCAAACAGCACTGGGCTGGTTTAGATTAAAAGTAAAACAAGTTTATTTAGGAATTGCTACAAGCAAATAAAAGTGAAAAATGCTTTCTATAAGGTAAGACTTAACAAAACAAGCTACAGACTTTGTTCAAGGTCGTTTCCTTACCAATCCACCTTCCAGCAAGATGGCTGACCATCCATTTTATTAGGAACTTCCACAAAGTCCAAAGTGCTCAGTTCACTTGTCTTCTTAGGTGAAATATAACTTGGGGTTCTTTGCCTCTCACTTTGTCCAGTGAACCTCTGAAATGAATTCTTCTGAAGATTAGCCCTTAAAGTAAAGTTCATTCAAGGTTTCAGGAAGTTGACATGGTGTCTCTTGGTAAGGAAGTTTCCTGCTGGCTTCTTCCCCTGATGATGTTTGCTAAAATGCAGATTGATCTGTTTCCTGCAATCTCCTCCCGCAACCGTCTTGATAGTCCTGTTTACCTTCTACGTAATTTGCATTCGCATTGTCTCTTTGTGTACCGGGGAAATGCCTTCCAGATGGCAGAAGCTTTGTCTATGGTGGAGTAGCTTCAGCCTTGCCTGGCAGATACACTTTAAGAACACAATTCCCAATATGGCTGTAATTTTGAATTTGTCCTCCGTACATACACCATGCAATAATATTAATGATCAGTATGTTATTTGTTTTCTATTGATATCTTACATGGTGCTTTTTAGATACATTAACCAGTGGGGGTACACTGAACTGGGTCAGGCCAGCTGAAATTTACTACCAGATATCACTGAGCCCCCATAGCCTCTTGCATGGGGATGTTGTTAGGGTCACAACTGCCCTTTGTTTTAACCCTTACCTGAGGGCAGTCCCTGTGATAATGGCCCCACAGAGCTTGGTAATGGTATAGAGCAGTGGTTCTCAAACTTGGGCCACCGCTTGTTCAGGGAATGTCCCTGGCAGGCCAGGCTGGTTTGTTTACCTGCCGCATCTGCAGGTTCGGCCGATCATGGCTCCCACTGGCCACAGTTCTCCACTCCACAGCTCTAATGCACCTAGCCCCCATAGTTTGCTAGGGTGGACACTCACACATTCCCAGAATACCTGACATTCCAGTACTTCCGGGAATGGTGTGGGCCTTCCCCTACTGGTGTGACCTTGTTCACACCACGTGCATGAGGTCACGCCACATGGAGGATGCCATTTTGAAGAGTGTGACACTCCACTCCTGCTGGTGTGAACTCACATGCACAGTGCATGCAAGATCATGCCAGGGTGGGGCTGAGCAGCGCACTCTTCAAAATTGCATCCCTCCTCTGAGTATTGGATGGCAGATAAACCACCCAAAAAGAAGCCTGTCTGGTTTAAAACCAGGTGAATGGCCTGCCTACCCCATAATGCCTGTAGGAGAAGACCATGCTGAGTCAGACAACAACATTGATTTTTAGGGTTAACTCCCAGCAAAATGTCCTAGCTGGAATGTGTCCCTGAATTGCAGTGATTAGGCACAGCTGAGTCTAGTTAGGCTCAGAACCTTAAAAGAACGTGCTGGGTTGCTCTCAGAAGGAGGAGAGATGTCTGTTTGGTATTTATGAGCTATGACAGAGTTCTAGAGGTAGGAGAGCTGCCTTGTTTATATAGCTTTATGGTTGAGGATTAATGCTGTATTCAGGGAACATGATGAGAGACATTTGAATATTTTTGTGTCCTTTTGATTATAGAAGAATGCTCAATATAAACCGGAAGACCTGGAAATGGGGAGTGGTTTTTTTTGTATTTGTTTGTTTGTTTCTGTTTTGTCTTGACTTGGGAAAATTGTGTGATGTTTCCCTCCAGCTGCACGGATCCTGTTCCTGCCACGAGGTCGAGTCAGGCAGGTGTTTAATGTTCTCAACACCCAGGACTGTGCCCCAAAGTATAGTGAGCAAGATGGGAAAAGTGTTGATGGGGTAATTCGTGCAGCAGATTGCCAAGTGGAAGCCTTTAGTCACTTGAATAAATTATGTATAAAATCAGCTTGGAACATACCGCGCAAGCTAGAAAGGGAAATTAAAACCATTGTGCCTACTGCAGCACATAAACAGTGATCCCATTGTATCCTGGGTGTTTCTCTATGCTGCAAAAAATGCACAATCCGGGCCACCTACTGCCAGTAAGTGTCTCTCCTCCAAAGTTATTTATTTTTGTCTCTATTACCGAAACTGTATAATAAGGACAATTTAATCACAGTGAGAAGCTCCAGGGACTTTTTCACAGTATATCCAATAATTATGTATTGAAGTAGATGAAGTAATAGTATCCTTTGATGTAACTTCCCACAGAAGGATCTGCAAAAAACCCCACTAGAGCCTGAAAAAAGCCACAAAACCTGATACAAGATAATTACAGAAGAATAGCAAAGATCATATTGCCCAAATGTTCTTTCCTTCACATACTTAAGAGAATCAATCTGTTTGAAGAAAACTAACAAAGATCAGCCAAAAAGGGGGGAAAAGATTCCCAAAGTGAGAACTCCTACAAAGAATCAAGTTTATTGTTCATTATTTGTGACTGAATACATTTTTTTTTCCTTTCTCAACTTATTTCTGTGTACAAGGAACTATGTACCAGAGAAACTATTAGAAATACACAAAAGCTGCAAATAAAATATTGCATATCTGAACAAATTAAACATAAGGCTGATGCCAAGAGAAAATATTAAATTGTCAGTAAATGTGTAATTGTAACTAGCCACAAACTTAGCAAAGGGAAAGAAAAATCATTCACACACAAGAAATCTATTCCTGAAAATAAAACAACTAAACTGTATACAAAAAATTATATCCCATCAGTAGGGTTGCCAACTTTCTACTTGCGCAAAACCAAACACCCTTGCCCTGCCCCTTCTCCAAGGCCCCTCCTCCACTCTATCCCCCTCCCTGCAGGGGGATGAGGGCTCCAGCTGGGGGTGTGGGCTCTGGGGTGGGTCTGCGGCTGGGAATGAGGGGATTGGGGTGCAGGAGTGGGCTCAGGGCTGGGAGGTTTGGAGTGTGGGAGCGGGCTCTGGGCTGGGGCATGGGAGGAGGTCGGGGTGCAGGCTCCGGGCAGCACTTACCTCAGGCAGCTCCCGGAAGCAGCAGCAGCATGTTCCCCATCCAGCTTCTATGCGGATGCACAGCCAGGCGGCTCTGAGTGCTGCCCCATCCTCAGATGCCACCCCTGCAGCTACCATTGACCATGTTTCCCAATCAATGGGAGCTGCAGAGCCAGGGCTTGGGGAGGATTCAGCATGCAGAGTCCCCTGGCAGCCCCTATGTGTAGGAGCTGGATAGGGGACATGCTGCTGTTTTCAAGACCCACGCAAAGCCACAGCAGGCAGGGAGCCTGCCTTAACCCCACTGTACCACCAACCAGACTTTTAATGGCCTGGAGCCATCAGGGTCCCTTTTTAACTGGGTATTCCAGTCAAAAAGCAGATACCTGGCAACCCTACCCTATCAACAGACTGGCCAGCTGCAGTACCATCTTGAGCTACCAGTCTAGCAGAAACTCAGGACCAACTCACAGAGTTTGTTTTGTTTTTGATAATGGCATATTCCTCCCCTGACTTAAATTACAAATAAACCATACCCAAAAAATAAAGTGGTTGCAGTCTCTTAAAATGAGTGACACATTCTGGATTTATAAAATGCGCATAACTGAGGAAGGAATCTGCAGTTCTCTCAAAAAAACTGCCAGATTCCCCTCTTCTTTATCCTGGCTTAAAACACAGAGCACGTCATGAGAAAATGTTATTGCAAGTTTATGGTGGAATAACTCGGGTATAACAGCCTCCACAGATATGAAGACACCAGGGAGAAGTCCATACAAGTATATTTTTGCACACCCCTTGGCTTATCTTAATGATGTCAGGTCTCAAACCCATGGAAAGGGAAAACCCTGCCCTTAAAATCTCATGAATTTCACCCAATGGGAATGGTACCACCTGTTGCCCTCTTTTCAAAATGGAGAGATTTGTAGCCTGGGAGGCTAGGGTGTATAGTCTGCCAACAATGCAAAGCCCAAGGATTTGCAGGGGAAGCACAGTATAGCTCCATGAATTCCAGACCTTTCCCAGGGATGGCTTTCTTCCCTTCCCTGCTCTTTCAGGCCTTCTTCCTCACTCTTGGCAGCACAGCTCTCTCAAGAACCATGCAGCCATTGACTACTTCCCTTGTGACCATTTAATTTATCTCCATTCACCCCCTTCTAAGCAGGATGGAACTCACAGATGGGGTTAGTGCTTTTGTTGCAACATTGACTTCCATACTCATTTGCATTCAGAAATCCAGCTGGTTAGGAGAGAAATATGCCAGCAAGAGTGACTGTTCCCATACTCAACCCACAAAGCCCTAATCATACAGATGGGCCTCTGTTGTTTTCTGAGGAGAAGAGTGTGTGATGTGGAACTTACCCTCTTTGCACCATTTCCGAGCCTCAGTATAAGTATTAGAGCTCAAGAGAATTATGATGACTTGAGGCATTCCTGGGATAACTTGTACTTTAATTTAAAATGCGTTAGCAGCTTGGAACAGAGAACCTACCATATATTGCTTGCTATCAAAAGGGAATTTCTACTTTTTCCTCAGATCACCACATTGAAATGACAAATGAGGACTAACTTCTGTACAAATTGTACAGTATTGGAACATTAATTTGTGAATAGGTTAACTGCAACCCAGACTCAGGTAGAGGATTATTAATAGAACATTGATCAGCAGTGAAGAACTGGAGATCACCTCTACTGTCAAATGTGCAAAGGAAGATCCATGTTGCAGAAGACGGTTTCATTTCCACTGCCTGGCTTCTGCCTACCTGTAAAGTTCCATGCACACCTATTGCAGATATCCATAATAATAATGAACAGCCAACTGCATTTCTATCATATAAATCACTTTGAATTGATCAAATCATTTAAATTTAGATAAAACTGAAATATTTCATTCTAATTTTGACATTTTTATATATGTGTATACACATGCACACACACACAGTGAATTTTGTTTTGATTAGTTGTTTAGAAATGAAATGAAAAATGGAAACATTCCATAGTGAAAAATGTCTGAAAACTGTTTTGAGATTATTGAAATGCTTTCTTTAATTTCTTTTTCTTTTATACCGAATTTTGTGAAAATCAACACCTTTCTCAAAATGTTTAGATTTTGACAAAATGAAATTTTTTGTCAAAAAACATTTTGATTTTTAAATTACAATGACCTATGCCTCTTTTTCCATACAGATGAATCCAGTCCTTCCTTTTTTTCAAAAAATTCTGTTAAGATTTTTTATCATGTGTGTGTGAGAGAGACTCACTCACCCACTCATGATATTTCAGCTGATGCCTCGCTCCTCGACTATTCATTTTGACTATTCCTGCTGGATTGAAAATTCCATACACTTGAAAAAAACCCAAAGAGATTCTGAGATGACTGTGCTAACCCTTCCAGAACTGGCATTTGTGTAAACACATTTTTGTATGAGTAGTTGTGAGAATTTAACTTTCCACAAACTTTCTTGCAAACAAACCAACCAAATCACTTGTATAGACATTGGTGGAACATGAATAAAAAGGGCTGCAAATGTCATCAAGGTCAATATGCAAGTTATGTTCCAAACAAACCTTTGTGAATACCTTTGCTGCTTTCACCCTTCTCTTCAGCAGCTTTGTACAGAAGGGGATTCCTTCTAGAAAACAGCTGCTTGTCTGTGGGCTCATTTATCAAGAGGATAATGATGCAAACCTTTCTTCTCACCTGTGTAGAGGCAATTTAAGCAGAAAAGAGTAGTCAAGGGCACTAATTGGCATGACATCCTCAGAGCCCTGACCTTAACCCAATACAGCAAATAAGAACCTTAATTAAGTCAGAGCAAGCTAAACACGAACAGTAGCTAAGCATAGTCAACAGTCTGGTTTACAGTAAAACATGGAGCAATATTTTATTAAACCCTGCAGGAAAATTCTTTGCTATAAAGTGATTATTGCACCACAGGGTTTTGGTGAAGAGAAAATGTGAATCTACAATTCCTGAAAAATTGATTTATTTGGATAATTAAATTTATTATAATTGTATTCTCCACCTTGCAATGGGATCTGCAAGCTACACTGGCTCTGACTGCAGGATTAGAACCAGTAGTGGTGCTTTGAGTGTGTTATTTTTTAATCAAAGCTTTTTTCCCCAATACATTTACTCACTAGTGTAACTCAGCTGCAAAATATGCTGAAGAACATGTGACACTAGCTGTGAATTTCCTTTTGTTATATATGATGGAGCTATGAAATGTGTCAAAAATTATTTACACTCGTTATTAATTTATCCTGCAGGAAAATCAGCTATGAATTATCCTCTGGCATGGAGTAATGTCCACCATGTTCCCAGTGTCTCCTCCGTATGCCCCTCAGCAGTGGTCAGAATATATGCAGCACATGCAAGTTTACATGTCCTATTAACTGCCTTCCCAGCAGCAGCCTGTGGACTCACACTACCGGATCATGATTTTCCCAGCTGTGGCCAACATGTGCCCTGAGCAGAAATTACTTGCTGAGATATCAAACCAAAAATTTGTGAATACAGCAAACACAGCAGCATTGCCTTTTCCAGGCTGTATTGTGACTGAGGATTCCTGGTGACAATGTAACCTGTAAAGGAAATCAATGTTTGAGTTGTTTGCACACATACCAGCTGCTTGGCGAAGTGGGCGTTCACCCACGAAAGCTCATGCTCCAAAACGTCTGTTAGTCTATAAGGTGCCACAGGACTCTTTGCTGCTTTTACATTTCCTAGCCATCCTTTACCTTGCCACTCCCCATCCCACCCCGCCCAATCTGGCCTTACTAACTTTGTGAGCTGTGCTGGGTGGCTCTAGCCCACCTCTTCCTCAGCAGAGTGGTGTTTATGGTGCAGCACCATTGCTCCTGGTGGACTTTCTGCCAGTGAGACCCTAGAGTGGTATCAGCTGGCATAACTCAATCAGTGAATCTGGCCCAATATCTGTTTCCAGATAATTCATGAAAAAATAAAAGGGCTAAAATCATCAGATAAATTATTTGCTATGAATAGTTTGCCCAGCTACTAATAGTTTGTCTAGCAGTGGTGATATACAGTACAACCTTCTGATCCAAATCTCTATGGATCCCATCTGCACTAGTCCAAAACACTCATGTTTTACCTTTTCATCCACTTGTTGTCGAACCTAAGTCCTCTTCATAGGAAACATGTCCAGCCTTGATTCATTGGTCCACAGAATCTTGCACTGGTCTTCTCGTGTTCATTGAGAATCATTTGTAGGACACTAATCTTGTTTGTTGCTCCCAGGAATGATTCTCCAGCAGCTACCCTCTAAGCCCTTCTCCTAATGTTGCCCTTTCATTCTGCAGCCTTACCAGCTTGTACTGTGATCCTTTCAACTGTTGCAAGCTAACAGGGTTACAGATGGTCAAAAGTTAGATGAGAATTCTCCAAAAAGCAACTGGGTGCAGAAGAAAGTATTGTTGATAACTCAGTGACACTTCCTAAAGCTGATAGAACCAACGCCCCGCATGGCAATAAGGGAAGTGGGACACTGAAGGTACTGTCTTTCAAATGTAATAGGAAACTGAGATTTTGTCCAAAAGTGCTTAATCAGGGTCCCTCAGTACTTTTCATATGAATTGTGATATTAAGCCTGATGTCTGGGCCAGATTCCAGTGTGAGTGAAGTAATTATAGTCTGCCTACCTAAATTCTTCCTGCAGTTTCAGTTGAAGATGGTATTATTAATTTCATACCTATCTAATCTAGTTTTCATGCATGTTAGTCTAGTCACTCTGCTATCTAAATTTTTTCAGTAGTTTAGGACAGGAATACTATATAATTCTACTGTGTGTTTTAAACAGCTGTTCTAGTCCATTCCAGAGGTGGCTGCATGAAGCAATCCTTTTACCTGCCCCACCAAGGCTTTGTGAGGCTCAATTATTGTTTGAAAAGCTCTTTGATATCTTCAGTTGAAAAGATACTATACATACAAAGTATCAGAATTTTTATTTATTATTCTCATACAAAAACTTACATTTATGGTTCCTCAGGTGCATTTTCTATCAACACATTCACAAAGAGTAAAGGAAGTCACCACTCAATCCACCTTTAACACCCAAACCCACCTCAACTCACAGCTCTTGATACAGAAACATTATAATATCCAAACTCCCAAGATGCCAAATCCACAACAAACTCCCTTTAAACTACAACATAAAACCAGCCACGAAGCACACATCCAGATCCTCATAATGTCATTCAGGGGCACAACCTGAACTCTGACCCCCTCTTCATTAAAATATATCCTTTATAGATATGTGTACTGGTAACTTCTATAATATCTTATTTGTATGTGAAAGGTATAAGCTAGCAAGTACAATGGACCACCCTGGGAAACCCCACCAGAATGATGCACCTTCACACATACACACTGAAATCTCACTCTGGGGCTCTGACTACAGAGTCAAAATCTAACCCTTTATTTTAAGTACCTCACTATTGACCATTTTGAATTTTCTCTCGTAACCTTTACTCAGATCCTAACCTTTGATCTCAAGGTACCTATATAGGGGTATATTTTACACCCCAGGGAACAGTCTAAGGACCAGATCCTGATCTGTTCCAGAGGTTCATACTGTGCAGACAGGAGGATAACAGTGATTTCAAGTGACTGGCATTCTTTCAATCTCTTAGGGACTGTTACACTTTCTGAGGATTGCTGGAATGGCCCCTGCACAATCAAGTCCCTGGCATATCCCCTGTGCTGAAAGGAGAGGGTGGTGTAGAGCCGGCTATATGACAATCAGGGATGCCACCCTCATTTGGGGATCCTGAGAAGATCCCTCTTTCCAGCCCCATTTTCAGAAGAGCTAAACCTAAGAACATCCGTACTGGATTAGAATCTAGCCCAGTACAACAGCTTCAGGGGGAGCATGCAGAACATGTGTTCACTTTTGCTTTGTCTCTCCAGCATTGTGGACGGCTGTCAAAAATCTGTTTGTTCTGATAAGTTTGCAATACTCTAGCTCATTCTCTGTATTGCTAAATCAGAGCCGAATTAAGGTTAAGACTAATGGGACCTACGAAGGGCCTAAGACTAATGGGAGGGAAGGGCCTAAGCATGAATTACATATTGCAAAAAAAATTACAAAGTCATCAAATATTTATCTGCATAAATATTTACATATTTTTATTTATGTAAAATGAACAAGTTTATTCTACTCTCACTACACTCAATTCTTCAAACAGATACTTCTGAGTAAGAGGTAGCATGAGGGATGCTACGCCAGTCTTCTCTTAGGCCTCCTTCTTCCTAGGTAGTGGAGTGCTCCTCTGTATGAGGATGAACACTGCAACATTCTCCTTCCTGCTCACCTTTTTCACCTTGTGCTTCTACCCTCAGCTATCTACATGGCACAGTGCAAAGCTAAGCCCTGCAGTGTTTTCCCCAAGCTATGGACTCTATACCACATACCCTATTTCACTCTGACTGCAGTTTGGGAGGCAACCAGCTTTTATTATGAATAGAAAACCACTCAAGTGTAAGTAACGAAAGTAGTAATGGGAAAATTACATTGGGTGGCATTGTATTTTAGAATCATAGAAGATTAGGGTTGGAAGAGACCTCAGGAGATCACCTACTCCAACCCGCTGCTCAAAGCAGGACCAACCCCAACTAAATCATCCCAGTCAGGGCTTTGTCAAGCCAGGCCTTAAAAACCTCTAAGGATG
Source organism: Mauremys mutica (assembly GCF_020497125.1). Taxonomy (NCBI): domain Eukaryota; kingdom Metazoa; phylum Chordata; order Testudines; family Geoemydidae; genus Mauremys; species Mauremys mutica. Next base: position 41,923,982 of record NC_059072.1, read on the forward strand.
GAGATTCCACCACCTCCCTAGCTAACCCATTCCAGTGCTAGTGAAATAGTTTTTCTTAATATCCAACCTAGACCTCCCCCACTGTAACTTGAGACCATTGCTTCTTGTTCTGTCATCTGCCACCATTGAGAACAAACTAGCTCCATCCTCTTTGGAACCCCTCTTCAGGTAGTTGAAGGCTGCTATCAACTCTTCTCTTCTGCAGACTAAACAATCCCAATTCCCTCAGTCTATCCTCGTAAGTCATGTGCCCCAGCCCCCTAATAATTTTTGTTGCCCTCCGCTGGACACAATACTCCAGATGTGGCCTCACCAGTACCAAATAGAGGGGAATAATCACTTCCCCGATCTACTGGCAATGCTCCTACTAATGCAGCCCAATATGCCGTTTACATTCTTGGCAACAAGAGCACACTGTTGACTCATATCCAGCTTCTTGTCCACTGTAATCCCCAGGTCCTTTTCCAGTCCCCACCTGTAGCAGTTCATGGGATTGTTTCGTCCTAAGTGCAGGACTCTGCACTTGTCCTTGTTGAACCTCAGCCGATTTCTTTTGGCCCAATCCTCCAGTTTGTCTAGGTCACTCTGGACCCTATCCCTACCCACCAGCATATCTACCTCTCCCCGCAGCTTAGTGTCATCCACAAACTTTCTGAGGATGCAATCCATCCCGTCATCCAGATCATTAATGAAGATGTTGAACAACACTGGCCCCAGGACCAACTCCTGGGGCACTCCGCTTGATACCGACTGCCAGCTAGACATTGAGCCATTGAGCCTCACAATCTAGCCAGCTTTCTGTCCACTTTATAGTCCATTCATCCAATCCATACTTCTTTAACTTGCTGGCAGGAATACTATGGAAGACCATATCAAAAGCTTTGCTAAAGTAAAGGTATATCGTGTTCACAGCTTTCCCCATATCCACAGAGCCAGTTATCTCATCATAGAAGGCAATCAGGTTGGTCAGGCATGACTTGCCCTTGGTGAATCCATGCTGACTGTTCCTGATCACCTTCCTCTCCTCCAAGTGCTTCAAAATGGATTCCTTGAGGACCTGCTCCATGATTTTCCCAGGGACTGAGGTGAGGCTGACCGGTCTGTATTTCCCTGGATTCTTCTTCTTCCCCTTTTTAAAGATGGGCACTATATTTGCCTTTTTCCAATTGTCCGGGACCTCCCCAGCTCACCACAAATTTTCAAAGATAATGGCCAATGGCTCTGCAATCACATCAGTCAACTCCTTCAGCACCCTTGGATGCATTGCATCAGGCCCCATGGACTTGGGCATGTCCAGCTTTTCTAAATAGTCCTTAGCCTGTTCTTTCACCACTGAGGGCTGCTCACCTTCTCCCCATACTGTGCTGCCCAGTGCAGCAGTCTGGGAGCTGACCTTGTCCGTGAAGACCAAAGCAAAAAAAAGCATTGCATACTTCAGTTTTTTCCACATCATCTGTCACTAGGTTGCCTCCCCCATTCAGTAAGGGGCCCACACTTTCCCTGACCTTCTTCTTGTTGCTAACATACCTGTAGAAACCCTTCTTGTTACCCTTCCCGTCCTTTGCTAGCTGCAACTCCAATTGTGCTTTGGCCTTCCTGATTACATCACTGCATGCTCGACCAATATTTTTATACTCCTCCCTAGTCATCTGTTCAAGTTTCCACTTCTTGTAAGATTCCTTTTTGTGTTTAAGCTCACTGAAGATTTCTCTGTTAAGCCAAGCTGGTCGCCTGCCATATTTACTATTCTTTCTGCACATTGGGATGGTTTGTTCCTGCACTCTCAATAAGGCATCTTTAAAATACAGCCAGGTCTCCTGGACTCCTTTCCCCGTCATATTAACCTCCCAGGGGATCCTGTCCATCAGTTCCCTGAAGGAGTCAAAGTCTGTTCAGGATCCTGAACTCGACCATCTCATGGTCACTGCTGCCCAGGTTGCCACCCCGTGCTGTCTTGCTCTGAAAACTGCCTCCCAGTGTTGAACTGGCCGAGGGCAATGAATTACTGTTTTCACATTGAACCCGAATATTAGTTGGGATGATACCCAGTTTGTGTAGTTAATCTCCAGTGATTCACCACATCAGGCCAATCTGTCACCAAGCTCTTACACAATTAGAATCATAGAATAGACTCTTAGGATTGGAAGGGCCCTCAAGAGGTCATCTAGTCCAGTCCCCTGCACTCATGACAGGACTAAGTATTATCTGTTCTAGAATGTGTGATCAGTAGCTCTGGTGTGAGGTGTTTTTAAGTACAAGCCCCCTACGGTTTGCATTTGTTTGTTTTAAGCTTTCTGTAAGAAAAAGGTAACAGTTAGAAGGGACACAGATCTTTAGATGGTTGCCCAGTCATAACATTTAGCACTTTTGTACTATGTTAGCTCTTCAAAATCACTGTACAAACATTAAACAAACTTAATCTAAAACCCTTCCAATTTTGAATGACTAGGAGTTGACAAAACAGAGCTATTCCCTGTTGTGTTCTCTGCCCCCCTGAACAAAAAGACTTCACTGAAAATCTATATCTTAAAAGAACCATTAAAGATCTTTCAAAAGAACAGTCCAACCAAGGCTGCTGTAGTGACACCCTTGTTACATCAGGTCTGGTGTTTGTTTAAGGCTGGTGTAGAATGAAAGGAGAGCTTCCTGTTTCGTTTGCATGTGTAAATCAAGCAGACTTTGCTTATTTTTTTTCCTTAAAAGTGCTCAGCATTTAGGGGAGGAAACTGAATGAGATTCTGCTTATACTGGGTGTGAAAAAGCAGAAGGGACTAGGGTGACCAGATGTCCTGATTTTATACGGACAGCCCCGATTTTTGGGTCTTTTTCTTATATAGGATCCTATTACCCCCGCCCCCCACCCCCTGTTCCGATTTTTCACACTTGCTGTCTGGTCACCCTAGAAGGGACTAAAATCTATTCTTGTGCAAAAAACTGTTCTCCCTGAAGTCAATAAGGCTACACAGGTGTAACTGTCAGTGGGAATTGGCCTGTGTTCTCATTCCCTTCTTGAATCACATTCCAGGCTTACCCAACATTTTCCACTTGCCAAAGAAGTTAGTTTGAGTTGGGGCAGAAAAATGAGGACTTACATCAGGTTTATTTAGCTTTACGTTTTGGAATGAAACTCAAAAGAAATCAAATGTGAGGTACTTTTATGATGGATTGAACCGCTACAGAACCAGCAAATGGACAGAACCTGCCTTCAGCCTGTTCAGTCAGTCTTTCTGTCATAGCCTGCTAAGAAGTGGATTTAAAATCCTTGAGGGAGAGGGGAGGGAGAAAGCTACAACATTGCATGCTGAGCTTCCTCCAGTGCTTTTGCAACCCCTTAAAAGCACAAAGATGCATTGGCCTGTGGAACTAGGCTGAGCATAAGGAAAGAACTTGATTGCCTGTGCATCCCAGCACAGAAAAATATATCAAAGAAAAAAATTGGATTTATTTTATTTTTAGTATAGTTCAATACAGTATTGAACACAGTGTATCATACATCTGAAGCCTCTCAATGGAAGGTACTATAAAAGTTAAAGTATTGGTATCTAGAATGGGATGTTTTGTTTTTCCTACAAATGTGTGGGAATTCGTTCCTTATAAGTGGGAGGGGCAATAGGTCTGGCTGGAGCTGAATAGAGCATGTGCAGGTTCTGTGCAAGCTTCCCACCCTACTGCGCTGGTACTGCCTCTTCCCCCTGTCACCCCCTTGCCCTCCCCCCTCCCCCCCACAAGCACTCACCAGTTGCCCAGAAACAGTACTCAGCACACATAGAAGATGATGGTGACGTGCACTAGGACCCAGGAGGCAGTGTCCTGGAGCTGCCTGCCAGCCTCAGTGGAGGAGAGGGACAGAGGGAGCCTCATCCCTCCCTGACAGCTAAGCAGAGCTCTGGAGAAATCGGGAAGTGGGGGGCGCTGAGTGGGGGGACAATGCCCGCTCAAACTACACCTGTGGTAACCGGGTTTTTAGTGCCCGGTCACCAGTGTTAACCAGATACCTGGCAGCATGTTCCTGCAGCGCGGGGAGACGCAGATGGGAGGGAGCAGAAGCAGCTGGCTGCCAGCTGACTGAGCTCCTTCCAAGCCACAGGGGGCTGCTTTGTCTTTCCTGCTGGCAAGAGCGCTCCAGCAGGGCTGCCTGAGTATGCTCGCTCCCCCCACACACACCTGGCCCCAGCGATGCCCCCTGCCTGACCAGTAGGGCCTAAAAAATACTTGATAGCAGACATGCCATGTGTCCCTATTTAATGGGAACAGTTCCTTTATTAGGTAAAAGTCAGATATTTGCTGCATTTCTCCAAAGAGTTGAGGTTCAGTGATTTTCTTTTCAGGATAAATATTTTTCCTAAGCAGTACAAATTCTTACTTTTCTCAAAATTACTATAAATTGATGCTAGCCTGGGATACCTTCTTTTTCAAAACCAGTTCTTGTGTTCAGCATGTAGGACTATATACAGTATCAAAACCTCACAAAATCATAAACAGTAGGGCTAGAACAAAAACTAACCCCCTGCATTTTGCATTATCTTACATCATTAGATGTGCTATCTAATCTCTTCTCAAACATTCCTGATGGTGATGGTCCCTTAAGTTTCTCCCTGGGTAATTTCTTACACTGCCCAACTGCTAGAGACTTTTTCTTAATGTCTAGCTTAAGCTTTTCCTTCCTTAACTTCAGGCCATTGCTTCTTGCCATACCCTCTTCTGAGACTGAGTAATTCCCTTCATTCATTTTTATTGTTACCTTGATGGTATTTATATATCCCCCTGGAGTCATCTCTTTTCTACACTATAAAATGTAGTTCTTACTCTTATCCTCAGATCCTTGGACTGGATCATTCTTGTTGATTTTCAATGTGTTTTCTATCATTTTCTCTATATCTTTCCCACACTCTGGGACCAGAGCCGAATGCAGTTTTCTAAATGCTATGCAGAGTGACACTTTTAACTCCCTTAGTTTCTAATGTGATGACCTTTATTATAGAAAGATACTTTGACTTTTTATTTTTTTAAACCAGTTGTATCAGACTATGAGCTCATACCTAGTTTATTAATATCAGTTTGTATTCTTACTTGTTTTTCTTTTATCTGTCCCTCAGATTGTGTATGTGTTTTTTATTTCCTCTCCCTAGGGGTAAGATTTTGTATTTACTTATTTTTTTTTACAATGAATCTCATCCTACTGTATATGTCTCATTGTTTTACTATATCAACTTTGCAACTTGCATTTGCTTTCCAAGTGGTTTCCTATCAATCCATTTTTGGTGCTAAGAATGTGTGTGTTCGTCATTTTCTCTGGGTGCCCAGGATTATGGATCACCTTGTTATCCCCTGGTTTAGCGATAGTAGACTTGCTGGTGCTAAACTGGGAGTCAGCTCCCTGTCACTCCAGTTCTGTTAGCCATCTCCCCAGATGCTCTGCCAGCCTTTATTTTGCCCCTGAAGAGCGTTCCCCTGTAGTATCCAGTTTCCTATCACTGGAAACTCACAGAAATTACCAAGTTTGCTGTCTCCAAAGAGAGTGTACACACCAACCCATTTGGTTCAGCTGAGGATTCACACTTAGTATGACAGCTAACAGCACTGAGATAAATTTATAATGAAACCAAGAATAAGTTTATTAATAAAGAACAGAGATTTAAGTGATACTGAATAAGGATAGTGAAAACAAGAAAACATTTACAAATAAAACAAAGATAACAGGCTTCTACAAGACTAGAACCTAATGCTAGCAATTGAATCTTTTCTGAAGCAGTTTCTCACCTAACATCTTTCACACTGAGCTTGCTAGTTTTCAGTCATAACCAGCATTCAGATTTTTCATGAACCACCCACCTCTACCAAGTGTGTTCCTCAGTGAAAAGGATAACAAAATGTCTTTTTGATTCTCTTTATATTTCCCCAAAACTCCATTGTTTTAAACCTGAGAGGACAAGACAACCCCCTGTGGTTTTAGTCTCCAGTGCCTTCCCAGGCTCATTTTGCATCCCGCTATCAACATGGCTTTTACATGCAAATACAGCTCCCGTTTTGTTTGGGATTTTACAAAGTTTCATTTACCTCGATGTAGGCAGAGAGGTAAATCACCATCCCTTTGTCTAAGACGGGCCTGCTTATATGGTTTAAACATATTTTTAGTACATACATACTTCTTAATTATCACCCTTAATGCTCATGATGGCCATGTAAAGTAAGCTTTAATTTGATACCTCACATGGCCTTCTTTACAGACAAATACTATGGCAGCATTTTGTTAGGTTTACTGAGTTTGTCAAGTCTGATAGGAGTTGTTGTTACAGGACAGTGAATCCTTTGCCAGTTGGTACTCAGGGGCTCTTAGGATCACTGCACCATCTCCTTAAGAATGAGAAAGGGGATTCTGGGGGAAACAGAGCAGAAGTTAAGAGTAGAGCTATGTAGTAACCACAATTTCCACTCCATTAAAATTTCACATTTCTGGAAAAAAAAATTGAATAGGAACAAAAAGGCAATGATGCAAAAGTTTCTAAGAGATGAACGTTTTTTTAAAAATGCCATTTTGGAAGAACTGAAACAGAATTTTTGAAAATATTCAGTCTGAGCTTTTTTGGGCTGCCTGGTTTCCATCTAAAGTTTAAACGGAATTGACACATTCCTGAGGAACTGTTCAACATTTCAATTTTGTCAAATCTTTTCCTATGGAAAACAGTTTGGCTGGAAAATTTTCAAGCTGCTCTAGTTAAGAATACTTACCAGGTGGTAGAAAGGAAGATACAGCAAGCAGCAGCCAGATGCAAAATAACCACCCTAGAGAGGTGCTTGCTTGGCCCTGCCAAATGTCATAGATTTTTTAGGGTCTGAAAAAACCATCTGGACCTTCAATGTTGCTATAAAAAGGCAACCCAGCACTGGGGAAAGTTAATAAGGACACAAAAGAAAAGTGTTCCTGGGGAAGGAGCTGTATCTGAGTATTGCGTTACCCTGCCGATATCACAGATGTCACTTTCAAATATGAATACAGTTTAATTAGCTATAGTGTTGGAGCTCTGTACTCAGGGATTAGGAGTATATTTCTTCCATGCAATTTATCCTATACACTAGCTGAAATAAACAATTTACAGCAGCTCCCTCAGCTAAGTAGTCAAGAGGGAACTGGTTAAATATGAGAGTTTAGCTAACTCAGAAACATGAGGATATTGTATGGATTTGCAACACTAATTGGAAAACTTTAGGTCCATAAACCAGGTAACAAATTACATTAATCTCAGTGGTGCAAGTAGGGCAGTATGGTACAGTACGGTACGCTGTACCATATGATATTTATTGCTGGAAAGACACAGGAGCAGAACGTGGGACCACCAGCAGTTCCTTCCATGCAGCTGCGTCTCCTGTTTGGGTCTGTACAGCCTTGCCAGAGGACAGAGCTGGGGCAGGGCTGGAGGTGGTACCAGTACAGACATGCTGGAGGAGCTGCCAGCACAGGGCATTGGCTCCTGGGAGCACTGTCCCCACGTTCTGCTCCATTCGCCGCTGTGGTTCCTGAGAGCCCTGCAGTTCAAAGTCTGTATCCAGTGCATCAGGAGGACAGAGTCCCCCCCCCCACCCCAACCCCCAAGTAACATGGGATGCGGAGGGGATGGGGAGAGCATGGGGACCTTGAGAAGGGAGTGGGAAGGAGTCACATGGGGGGGTCATATGGGCAGGTCACATGCCCCCACTTTTGCTGGTGTCCTCTCCTTTGTGTCCCTCCCATGAATCGACTATACGCAGTGTACCAGTAGGAAATAAATTCTACTTGCACCACTGGTTAATCTATATGTTTAAATATGTGTATCTATATATAATACAAGTATAATAAAATACTAATAAGTTGTCTGGGAGAACAGAACTGAAATTACCCATATATTTTCATGCCATATCTATCGTTTCAACAATGTATGTACTACATGCCACAAAATTTTGCACTAGGATATGAATAAAGACAGAGGAAACCAGACTTCCAAATGCCATCCACTAATTAACTCACCAGGGAAATTGTAAGCCAGTCTCCATTTGCAACCTGCACAACCTGCAGCTGGGAAATCTGACAACCATCTGAAGAATCAAGATAAGGGGTCAAATTCTGTTCTCTGTTACACAAAGGTAAACCCAGAATAACTTCAGAATTATAGAATAAAAATATCCACACAAAACAAGAGCCACTTCCTACCATTCTACAAAAAGGAAATTACTCAGTCTATGAATTATCCTTATTCAATAGATACATACTTTACAAATTTTCCAGGAAATATAGTTAAAACCTTGACCATTTTAATAACTTCAGGGTCTGATCCAAAGCCCATTGAATTTGATGAGAAAACGCCCACTGGAAGCCAAATTAGATTTGCTGCCTTTTATTATGTATTTTTAAAGTTACTTGTTAATTCTTTTCAAATGTTTCTCTCATTATTTCACTGACTGCTATCTGGCTATACACACTGTGCCTCTGGAATTATTATGAAAGCTGAAGCAGGAACAAATGTGCTGTAGATTTGCTACATGAAAGCAAATATACTTGGGAGGGTGGGGGCAGCTGCATGCCAGGCACTAGATCAGTTCCAGCAATGTTGCTGTTAGCTCTGCTCTCAGGTGAAGTTCTTTTATATGTTCATTCTTTTTTTGGCTTCACTTCAAACAAAGAAATTGATTTGCAACTCATCTCTCTGATATAATAAATCTCATTCTGTGTGTGTGTATCTTTTTTTTCTCTTATTATTTTTCAGCCCAAGACAATACTTTTAAACAAATTGATTAAAAACAACCAGCCCAATAAACAAAACCCACCACCGTTCATGTGTACCTGGATCTATTTCACTCGGAGGGTGATCTACACTATTACTTGCAACTCTTTACAAAGTGCAAATATCTGTCTCTGAAAGAGCTTGTTGTGAGTTACAAGCATCAAGTTCCTGCATTTGAAACACAGAGTATTAAGAAAGGGAGGAGAGTATAGGAATCAGTGATTCATTTTTCTTTTTAAAGTTTACCCTCTGTCAATCAAGTTAAATCAACCAGCACAACTTTTAGTTCCAAAAATTACTAATAAATATTAACTATAGCCAAACGTATTTTGTATAAGGGAATACTCAGTGGGGTTAATTATGAGGAAAGACTTTGACAGCTGTTGGATAAACATGACACTTCACTCAACCTTTTTATGTACCCACCATACACAGAGGCACATAAGAGATTCTGCTACATTGACCTCCATACCCTACTGCAGCTGAAAAGTCATCAGTTTGAGTCTTAATGCCATAATCACAGCAATTAGTGAACAGCTTCTGGATCTCAACACATTAGGCGAGGGTATGAGTCTCTGTAGACACAGTGAGAGGGAAAAATATTGCAGAAATCTAAAGCAATCCTGCAGTGCTGATCCTATACACATAGACAGATCAGCATCTGCAAATGACTTGGTTTCATAATCTGTAACACAATCAATTAACTCTTGATGCCAAATCCAAGACACTGCAAACTAAAAGAAGACCATGGAGCAGGAAAGACTTAAACTAGATAGAGTTGTAATTTTTTATAATCAGATAAAAAATAACACTTTTGGGACTACAGCCTCTGGGAAATTTAATAAAAGACTTTCTCTTGTTATTTACTTGAATGACAAGACATATACCAAGCATCAATAAGGCTATTCAGTGCTTTTCTTTAGATTTATGTTGCAATCAAGGGGTTAAGTCAATCATGAATTATTTTTGTCCCTTAAACGGCACTAGTTCAATTTACTTTTAGTTTATGTAAAAGCCCAGCTGCACAATGGAATGCAACATTTAAAATAGGGACAGAAGGACTCGCTTATTACCAGTGTAAGGTACCTACAGCTTATACTGTCCTGTACTGTATCGCTGCCACTTAGGATGATATGACAGTACTATTCCAGCGTGTTATATCAGGCAAATGATCCCTTATAGGAGCAAATATATGTATTATAAATAAGATTTTTTTTCACAGTTATTTTTAGTAAAAGTCACAAACAGGTCACGGTCAATAAAAAAAAATTCACAGAGCTTTGCTACAAACAATCGGAGGCAGGCCTAGGTAGGGGTGAGGAATGGAGTCCCATGGGTGAGGGGACTGACAGGCCAAGCCCCAACTCCAGTGGCCGCAGGGAGGGGCGCAGCCACCGGGGGCACACAGCCCCTGTTCCAGAGCTTGCTCAGCTGCAGGACAGGGATGCAGGGCCCCACTGCAATCCCCACTAAACCCAGCCACAGCGGGGGTGGGGCGGCATATGGCCCTGGAAAGCCGCAAAGGGGGGCGCATGGCCCCAGATGCAGCCACTGGCTGAAGCTGCGGGGCTGGGGCGCATGGCTCTGGCCGCAGCCCCACCAAGCCCGGGATGTCACTGGGCTGGGGCGCACAGCCCCTGCCAAGCCCCCCGCCAAGCCTGGGATGCAGCCGGTCTGGGGTGAACGACCTGGCTGCAGCCCCACCAAACACGGGACATCACAGGGCTGGGATGCACGGTCCCCACCAAGCCCAGGATGTCGTGGGACTGGAGTGCACAGCCCCTGTCAAGCCCCCACCAAACCCGGGATGTCATGGGGCTGGGGCGCACAACCTGGCTGCAGCCCCACCAAAGCCAGGATGTCATGGGGCAGGGGTGCACAGCCCCCGCCAAGCCCCCACCAAGCCCCCGCCAAGGCCAGGATATCACGGGGCTGGAGTACGCGGTTCTCACCAAGCCCCCGCCAAGCTCGGGATGCTGCAGCCCCCAGAAGAAGCCATGGGTCTGGGGTGCATGGCCCCGGCTGTAGCCCCTGCCAAACCCCGGAGGACATGGGGCTGGGGTGCACGGTCCTGGCTGCAGCCCCTGGCCTGGCTGCAGGCCCCAGAGGAAGCAGCGGGGCTGGGGCTACAGGGCCCTGGTTCCAGCCAGCCCTAGTTGCAGGGCAGGGGCACCGCTTCCTCCTCCTGCAGCCCTAGAAGTCACGGCAGTCCGGTAAAGTCACGGAATCCATGATTGCCATGACCTCAGTGACTAAATCGTAGCCTTAATTATAAATGCATGTAATAATAAACATAGATCCTATTCTAGTTCATGAGCTTCTGGTAGCAATTCTGGATATAAGAGGCTAGATTCCCTTCTCCAGCCCAGCCTTTCTGCACTACTCTGTTAACACCAAGAAGATGGAGAACCACATAGCCATCTCCTAGGGTACGTCTTCACTACCCGCCGTATCGGCGGGTAGCAATCGATTTCTCGGGGATCGATATATCGCGTCTCATCTAGACGCGATATATCGATCCCCGAACGCGCTCATGTCGACTCCGTAACTCCACCAACGCGAACGGCGGTAGCGGAGTCGACATGGGGAGCCGCAGACGTCGATCCCGCGCCGTGAGGACGGTAAGTAATTTGATATCAGATACTTCGACTTCAGCTACGTTATTCACGTAGCTGAAGTTGCGTATCTTATATCGATTTTCCCCCATTGTGTAGACCTGCCCCTAGAGACTATCCCCTCTTGCAGCACTCCCTTCCCAGCATATGGGGAGTGGCTGGACATCTACTGTGCTCTGGCTATTGCTCACTGGTGAACAGTCCCCTGAAGGCCATTACCATCTGTCATAGGTTATTTCAATCCTAAAGCTGTTTTGATCTATGCCAGGACTGGCACAGAACCAGCCCCAGAATCAGGGAATGACAACTGGCTCCTCTGAGCCCCATGTTCTCTTTCCAGCTCTGTCTCTCCTATGCCTAAAGTGCAGCAGAGAATCTGGGCCAAGAAATGTGAAGTGAAGTGTCATGTAAATACTCAGAATTTTCCTCAGCTGTCATCTGACCGTTTCATAGCATAGCTGCTGTTTGAGCATCTGGACAACACAAAAAGGTCTGGGTAATCTTTGATATCATTGATTTTTTTTTCTTCTGTGATTTCAAAGTGAGAATCGTGGAATGGTCTTTAAGGATGAAATCCAGGCTTCACTGAAGTGAGTGGGGCTACATTTCACAACCTAACTTTAGGAAGTGCTAGCATACTGCCTGCTGCATCTTAGTATGGAAATTCTGGGACAGATCCTCGCTCCATTGTGCAGCAATGCCAGTTTACAGCAGCTGAGGATCTAATGCTCTAATTCAAGTGAAGAGCAGAGTGTTGTTTGCATTGGCCATGACAAATATATTCATATAATGATGCAAATATGAATATCTTATGATGTTGATTGTTCATACGAATCACTTTGGAGTAATTTTTGAGGATCAGCTCACCGGTAAAAATACCATCCTTCCCTCTGGTATAACCCAATATCACTTTAAGTTTGACTTACAAACTTACTCTCCAGTTGGCAGAGTTTAGAGCTGCCTAATAAAGACAGGCTGCCTTTGTCCAACTGCAGTATTTTCTTTAATTCAATGTTATTCAATCAATAGTTTGGGGTTCACTCATATTCATTACATGTCTATTTTCATTTGTTGTCTCCCATTTTCCAGAAGCATATCAAGTTGTGCATGGAATAATTCATGTTGATTACTTCCATTCCCATGTAATTTATATTGGAGCAGCACATGGTTTGGATTTTTCTATTCAGCTTTAACAAAACCCAAGCATAAAAGGGTGTAAACGCACATAGGAACAATATAGACTTTCTGCCTCCAAAAGTGTAACTACATGACTGGATTGTGGATCCATTTGTAAGTGCTTTTTAAGCAATGGCTGAATATTTTGCCTTCAGAAATTTAAGCCAAAGCTAATTTCAAGAGCAATATTTTCCTCCATTCCAATGAAATATGTGTAGAAGTCAAGAACGGCTCCAGGCCCCAACACGCCAAGTGCATGCTTGGAGCGGCATGCCGCAGGGGGCGCTCTCCGGTCGCCGAGAGGGCGGCAGGCAGGGTGCCTTTGCCGGCATGCCTGTGGAGGGTCCGCTGGTCTCGCGGCTCCCGTGCTTGGGGAAGCGAAATGACTAGAGCCGCCCCTGGTAGAAGTGCAGCTTATAATACTCATCCACTGATAATCATTTTAAAGAAAAATAACTTGTCCTGTGATTAATTCTCTTCGATACACACAGCTAAATCCTAACTGTTGGGAAGATCTACAGCTGTCTTTCCCAAGCATCAGTTCATCTTCCTATCTGAACAATATCTGATGTTTATTCAAGATGATTTGTTCTTGCTGCCAAATAAAGAACAAGCTTCTTACATATTCTGTAACCTAGATTTATACAGACTAGCCTCTTAACTGGGACTAACTTTATCAGAAATATATTTACATTTGTTCCAGAAGATAAAAGACGAAATAAGCCAAACATTTTTTTCCATGATCTCAGACAAGGTTTTCCAAAACTGTCACACAAAGATCATGATGTAACTTCTATGCTGGTCCCTCTGTCAGATCATTTTTACTGTCACTAAGAGATTTGTTGTCAAACAAAGGCAAAAGGATACAACACTTTTTGGAGGTGAGAGCCATGTCGCAAGCTGCTCCTTAGCTACAAAATATCATGTAACATCTTAAAAGCAGATGTGTGAAATATCTGTCAGTTCTCTGGCATGGATGCTGCACTCAACAAATACTGTAAAAACTCTGACACTGGTCAGTATGTGTTATGTCTCTGTCTGTGTCCAATCTAAAGAGCGTGTGATTCTTTTGCTCTCTTAATTAAAGAGACTGGATCTTTAGCTCAAGCTCACACTTTTAGCTCTGGACATCCCAAATTCAATCTCTGTTGTGTCAGCCAAGATGGTGGCTCTTCCAGGAAATCAAACTGCTGTGTGCTTCAGATGCTTGGGACAAGTGTCCTCTGTCCAGAGGAAATGTGTAATTCACTGGTCAGTGTGGGTATTGTATCATGATCAGTGGAACTGGAGTCAGAGGGCCAATGTTCCATGGAGAGGCCGTTATTGACAGGACACCAGGGGAACAAGGAAGGGGCCACATGGATGGAGTTTTGCACAGGGTTTAATAAAGTTCCACTTGTTCAACTTAACCTGCATTCAACTTCATTCTTTGCTAATGACACAAGTATATCTATACTGAAGCTGGGGGTGTAATGTCCAGCTCAGATAGACATACCCACCATAGCTCCATGTAAGCATGGAGGTGTGAATGGGAGGGTGGGCTAGCCACCCCAAGTACTAGAAGTTCAAACTGTACACAGACCTGGCCACGCCGGAGGATCATGACAATAGGAAAGTAACACTGTTGTTTTACCTTACTGAGGAACAAGGCAGACAGATCTTCACAATTCTGAAGCTCACCACTACCTCAAGCCTCTTGGCAGTGCTGAGAGGTCTGGGGATCTGTTGCTCCTCAAATCAGAATAAAACTGTGGAGCATTGCAGGTTTTCATCTGAGACCAATCCAAAGGGAGGGGATAGACCCCTATATTACTGCTTTTTGCATATTAGTTGACACACTCAATTTTGTAGACTTGTCAGACTCCCTGATTTGGGTATGTATAGTCTATGGTGCTTGGCTCACCACCTGCAGAAACAGCTGCTCTGGGAGGGTGATCACACATTAGATAGATGCTTAGACATGGGGCATGCAGCAGAAGCCTCAAGAGAAAGGATGAAAGCCCTAAGAGGAATGAGACAACAGCAATGGAGAGGTGGTGTCCAGGGTTCCATATCCATAGTAAAATGCATTTTCTGTAGGAGATTGCATGAGCGGGTAAAGGAGAAGTGTCCCACACTAGGATGGCATTGCAAGGAATGTGGCAGGTTGAACCATTTTAGCAGTGTGGGCAAAAACAGAGGAAGGTCCCAGAAAAATTCATTCAGACTTGTACAAAAGGGGAATGGCATATCAGGCAGTGGTGAGGACATCATGAGCTCCTCCTTCAGTCTATTAGCATATCAGTTTCAGGCTGATGGGAGAGGAAAGCAACAAGGGATAATACGGTGGTACTCTGTGCCCCAAAACAATACCCTGGAATCCTCATATTAATCACTGTCATATAATTATGATATATATTGTACAAAGTATGCCACGTGAGATATCATTTTAAAAGTCTTGATCTGTGGAACATTCATATCCTGTTGGGTTGTATGTGCTATCATTGTATATGAAGTTTTGCTATGCGTGTGTTACTAAAATGTGTTGTGAAGTTGGAACTTTCAGCATTTCAGGTACAACAATGAAGTAGCCAGATGAATTGATGGCCCATTAAGGGAAGCCACACTCACAAGGACTACCCCAGGAACTGTATACAATGGAGACCACTCAGAGAGAGCACATAGACAATGGAGACTGCTTGACTCACGTCAAAGTAAAGGATCTTTCCATCAAGCTTGAAGAAACTATAAAAGAGGGGAAGTGACATCATCACTTGGCCTCACTCCACCTACAACTCAACACCTAGAAAAACATCTGGAGGACAAAAACTTTGAATGGGGGAGGTGGTCCCAGGCTGGAAAGGAGAATCCCAGCTTGTGTAGGAAGGATGAGACACTGCTTGATTTATAATGTATAGAACTCAGATTGCGATTTTACTTTTATTTCTAAGGTAACCAACTTTGATTGTATGTTTAATACTTATAATCACTTAAAATCTCTTTCTGTAGTTAATAAATCTGTTTTATATTTTACCTCAAACAATGTGTTTTGGTTGAAGTGCTTGGGAAATCAGCTCAGGTTACAACAGCTGGTGCATGTCCAGTTTCTTTTGTAGAAGTGGTAGACTGAGTAATAAACTTACACTGGCCTGGCTTCTGACCAGGGCAAGACAATACAGTTCTGGGATCCTAGACTGGGTAGCTGGGAGGAATTGGCTGGAGCCTCTCTATTTGATTCATGAATGGCTGGTAAAAACATTCATATAACTCAGTTGGGTGTATCCCTGCCTCTGGATGTCTGCGTAAGTCGTGCAGTACCTGGTGGAGGTTTGTAGCCTGCCCCAGCATCGCAGTGTGAGAAGGAGTTCAGACTGGAGGGCTCAGCAGTACCCTAGTTCCAGGTTGCAACCTGGGGAACCTGTCACAAATACTAACCTCTGTGCAGGCAACAATGTTAAGAGGAAAATGCCTGTACAATTTCAACTGGGTAGCAAGATCTTCTGCAATGTGATTCTTTTGGGTGAATTGGACTCAAACACACCCATTACAAACAGCAGGCACACTCTAATCATGTATAATAAGAGCATAATGCAGCCTGCAGGAAAATATGACCTCATAATAACTAATCTGAAAAATAACAGATGGTACCAACTACATTTTGTAGTGGTGGATGATAAGTACCCCAGTCCCCTCTTGGGGAATTCAGCCAGACTAGCCATGGATCTGATCAAGGTGCAGCATCTCAATTTTATAAGTGCCGTGCAAGAAGCTAAAGGGGGTGTTAGGATATAGATATGCAGGCCTGCCTGTAAAGGCCTATATTTTAAGAACTTAGGTGTATTTTTATCACTTAGCTAGTTATAGAATCAAAATCACAAGTCCACCTGTGTATGGGCTTTCTCTCACTAGAATAGTCTGAGGTCTTGTTCTTTGGCTAAGCAGCAGGGGCAGCCATAAGCCAGGAAGCATAGGGTCACATCCTCACATCCCAAACCAGTCACATTGAAATAAGGTGGTATTGGGCTGTTAGGAAGATGATCCTGTCCTGATAGTGCCCATCACCACCAGATAAAGAAACAGATCTTAAGATGGTAACTTAGTTTGATAGCATCCTGTATGGCAAGAAATTACTTATCAATGGTTGTAGTTGTGAAACCCTCATTTCTGTATTATTCTATCTTCATGGCCTCCACTTTTCTATTGTTAATCTCTCTGGTTCTCTAATTGGTTCTGTCTTCTGTATAATTAATTTTGCTAGGTGTAAGTTAATTAAGGTAATGGGATATAATTGGTTAGAGAATTATGTTACAATATGTTTGGATTGGTTAGATACATTTCAGTATAATGATTGGTTAAGGTATAGTTGAGAATATTACTATATAAACTGGGGTCAAAAGAAAGTGGGTCAGAAAATTGGAATCATGCTTGCTGGAAATTAACCCCAGTAAACATTGCATTGTCTGCACTTTGGACTTCTGGTCTTCTGCTGCTTGCTCTCTGCGTGACACGAACCAGGGAAGTGGGAGGGTGGAGGGAGGCCCTCTAAAAGGGGGAATCCCATGAGCAATGGAGACCATTTTAAAAGCATACGGGAATATTTTTTAATGGGTGCCTTGAAGGAAAGTAGCAACTGGAAGTAGACCCCTGTGTGGATCTTTCATACTTACCATGAAGGAAGATTCCAGTGGTATTATGTGATCCAGTATGCAAGAGCTCAAATGCTTTCAGAGCAGAGGTTTCATAGCACCTGTAGAGGCCACTACAGCCTGGGTAAGCAGCATAGTATACAAACCATCAGGCAAATTATGCATCTGCATAGAAGGAAAGCCACTGAACTGGCCATTAATAAGATATAACTATCCGCTGCCCACTACTGATGATGTTTTGCCAGAACTTTCCAAACCCATAATCTTTATGGTCTGTGATGTGAAGAATGGATTTTGGCACATAATGCTGGATAAAGATTCCAGCATGTTGACCACCTTTGCAACACCATTTGGTTACTACAGATGGCTGCACATACTGATGGGCATGCCCAGTACCAGAGGTGTTCCAGGGAACACTCACCCAAGTGCTGGAAGGGCTGCTTGGGATGAAAGTAATTGCAGATGATAACTTTGTTGTGAGTGAAGGGAGCAATGATAAACAAGCTGAATGAGACCATGAAAGAAAACTTAAAGAAAACTACATGCAGGAACAAGAAAATAAAAGTGAAACCAGAAAAAGTGTGACTCAGACAGTGTAAGGTGATGTATGTTGGTTGTCTGCTTGTAGCAGAGTGACTGAAAGCAGATAATATATGGAGATATACCTATATGATGGGAAGGGACTTTGAAACACCATTGAGTCTAGTCCCCTGCCTTTACTAAGAAGTCCAAGTACTGATTTTGCCCCAGAGCCCTAAATGGCCCCCCTTAAGAATTGAACTCACAGTCTTAGGTTTAACAGGCCCATGAGCAAACCACTAAGCTATCCCTCCCCCTTGATGAGAGCCCAGATCCCAAATCCCAAAGTGATCAAGGCAGTCAGAGACATGTCAACTCCAATGGATGTGAAAGAGGTACAGTGCTTCATGGGAATGATAAATGTTCAGTCCAAGTTCTGCCCACACCTGGCTGCAGTGGCAGAACCTATATGTCAGCTCACAAAGACAGGTGGGCAGGTCCCCCACAGCACTCTGAAACAAATGATAATGGATGGCCTGTCCTGAAGTACTACCACCAGGAAAGCCACTGACACTGCCGTGTGCTGCATTGGAAAAAGAATTGGGGTAGGTCTTTTGCAGGAGCAGCCAGTCACAAAGCCCTGCCAGAGACTGAACAGGGACATTCCCGAACAGAAAAATAGCTTCTGGCTATGGTATTTGGAATGGAGAAATTCCATCAATGTACCTGTGGCCACTCACTATAGTACACTCAGTACAATCAGACCATAAACCCCTGGAGACAATTATGACAAAGCCCCTTCTTAGTGCTCCTGTGATGGGGTATACAAACCCCAAGCTAAAGAACAAAGGGTTAAGGAGCTGCTCTGGGCCAGGTGGCCCCACCTCACTGCACCTGCAGAGCCTCCATAAGCAGGAAGAGAAGCTTAAAAAGGGAAGCAGAGTAGCTCAGTGGCAGGCAAATGGGGAAGTGAGCTGACTTGCACTCTGGATTCCTGGGAACGAGCACCACAGTTGTTCTTGTGCCTGAGGCCCAGTAATACCGACCTGACCAAGCCTGCACAGAAGGGACTGGTGACTTTTTGAAGAAGGTCAGCAACTTTTTTATTCACTTATATTCAGTTATTTACTTTACCCTGGGAGAAGAGAGGACTCACCAATAATCCTGGAGACACAACACCCAGAGACAGCCTGCACAGAATGGAGAGACAGAGAACTATCCAGAGGGCAACCTCACAGGGAGGGAGGAGAGTTCACAGAGAGATAGTTTGCTAGACTCAGTGACAAGGCGATAGAGACAGGTCACAGCCAGTATGGTTGCCTGTTGAGGTGACCAAACTGTCTCAATGACTACATAACCGGCTGAGTTTGTGTTAAAGACAGGACTCCAGCTTAGCTATGTGCTAGCAAGTGCTGGCCGAAGGGACATGGGGTTAGGAGCAAGGTGTCAATTATTCGTTTTTAATGTTTATATTAATTTTTTGTAAAATAGGGAAGATGTATCAAGATCAGTGGAAATGAAGTCAGGAGGCCAATGTTCCCGGTTTCCCTGGTGTCCTCCAGGGAATAAATGGAGTTAGCCTGGAAGCAACTCAGCCACATGGGCAGAACAGCCCACAGGGTTTAATAAAATTCCACTTCTTCAACTTAACCTGCATTTAGCTTCACTCTTTGTTAATGAAACAGGTATGTCTACACCGGAGCTGGAGACGTCATTTCTGTCACAGGTAGACATACCCCCAATAACTCTGATTGAGCTAACATAGAAGTGTAACTATGGTGGTGCAAGCACTGGGACAGGCTAGTCGCCACAACTACAATCCTGTCTGAAACCCTATCTACATACGCAGGTGGCTAGTCAGTCCTGCTTGGCTTAATCTCTAGCATCAGCCAAAATGGCAACCATTGCATTATTGCATATATATCAAAATCCTGCCCCACTTCTATGAGCATAGTAGTCCATAAACATAGCAGGAACTCTATTGTTCTTCTGCATCGGTGGCACAAGCATAGAAATAGTCATGCAGAGGGAATCTACAGCTCCTCCATATCGGGAAGCGCTCTTCTGTGCCAGTTTTCTTCATGGCAGAGTGGAAGAGACTGGGGGCAGGCACATAATCCATGGGACCAAGACTACACAGATTCACTGGTTTGGACCTCCAGGAGGAGCAATAGATGTGACTAATACAACCCTTGGATTCACAGTGGTAGAGCTACAGAGCTGGTGATCCACTGTCTAAGGATAAGGGAAGATTTGGTTCCCTCTAGAATCCATGGACATTCTCTGTGTAAAGCTCACGTAGTGTGAGTACATGCAAGGGGACAGGATTTGGCTCATGATGTACAAAACCAGAAAGGGCTAGACCATAGCATTTAAGCCATAGCCTTGCATGGATATGGGGAGGGGGTGCTGCTGATCCACATCACCCCAGGTGCAGCCTGTGAAGACTGTCTCACCTTGAAGTTCTTCAAATGTATACTAGTGTGGGAACTGTTCTATCCATTAAGATCGATGGAGAAGATTCCTTGCCCCAGTGCACTGGCCTAGTCCACAGGCAGGCATTGGGCGGGGGGAGGAATATGACCCCACTTCTTCCCCAATCTCTTTCTCATTGCATGGGAGCCTGAGCAATTCCTCCTTGTGCTGCCCAGGATACATAAAGAGTAGAGACTGCACTTGTTGGAGGCAATTGCACAACTATGCAAGGGGAGGGGATACATCTTGCATCCCCTTGGTCCTGTTCATCCACTCATGAGCCACTAAAATACTTATTGTACTTACCCCAGAAGGCTTAAGTCTCTTCAGTGTTTCTGAGTTCAGTTCTGCTGAGAGGTTCTTCTTATATTCTGAAATTGCATCTATTCTGAGCTATATAAGTGCAGTTTCCATTTAGTTTGTCTGAGGCTGGTGGGAGCAGGATTCTATTATATAATGCAAAACTGATGTATATCAGATTTCATACATTTTTTCCTTTCAAGAAAAAATTGCACACAGTAAATTTTGCTCTGTATGTTAGAGCTTAGTTCACTGGAAGCCAACTAGCTTGTGCAAAGTCAGCTAGCACTGAAGGAAGAGACTGCATCTCTCTTCTAGAATCAAAGAGCCTCTTGTTCACTAAATGGCTTTTCTGCATCCATACCACAGTGATAAGAAGAGTGCAAATTCCTGTACTAATAGATATTGTTCTAAGTATATTTTTGTATTCTGATAGCAATATATCAGTTTGGCAAAACTAAAAGTACATGCTTTGTAGTGTCTATCCCAAGCAGCTAAATAATTTTTTAACAAAACTGAAATCCTGCAGGGATTGTCTCAAATTCATATAATGGGCCAAATCCTCAGATGTTTTAAGTGGAGTGAGCAGAGCTGCATCGGTTTGCACCAGCTGAAGTCTTAATGTTCTTAATGCTCTTTACTGGGATTTACATACCTATATATTAATAAATATGTATGGATAAACACCTTTGTGTCGATCCACTTGCCTAGTGGATCCAAACCTAAGGATCCAAATCAGTAGGACAGAATAGCTTGTATGCCTGCTATGGCCTTCATTTAAGCCTGCATTAAGACAAGAGGATACAACTCTGCGATGTATTGGGCTACATCTCACACACTTTGACCAAACCATTTCCTCTGTTTGCACCAGCGGAAAGTTGCCCCTACTGAGATCATATAAAATACAATTTGAAGTGTAGAAGCATCCAGCACAGCAGTATTTATGTTCTGCAGCTAAAATAATCCATCATGTCTGATGCTTATCTGATGCCCTGCAGATCTGCTGAAATGATCTAGCTCTTAGTCCTGAGCATCTAAAGATGTGAGGCTATTCTGACTCAATTCTGTCAAATTATGTACATTTATAACATGAAGTATGCTCCAATCCTTTATGACCAACTGAGAAAACTATTCATTTTATTACAACCTAAACAAATGACAAACTATGGCCCTTAGGGAAACTGCAAAGCACCTTCATTTTGTGCTTTAACATTATAACAGATGAATGTGTCCCAGAAATAGTTCTTCCATTGGATTTCCAGTAACATCTGTAAACTTTGGTGGTTGTTAAGATTATTCTTTATTAAAATGATAAGGCCCATAAAGGAAACAATTGTACATATATTCTATAGAATCTAGGGTACTTAACATTTTAATTAAAAACCTTCAAGTTAAAGATACTTTCCATACCATACAGACATAAATGTAAATATTTAAATTAAATGCTGTACTGCACAGTGGGTTAGATTGTAATATTACAATCAAGAGTAAGTTCCCTGAACCCTTTTCATGGAACATCTTACTCTAGATATCTTATAGAGGTACTTATATGGCCCTTATCACTTTAGTATATGAGTACCTCATAGTCTTTGAATATTTATCCTTTCAGCACCCCTATGAGGTAGGAAATAGCTATTAGCCCCATTTTACAGATGACTTGCCGAAGTGTGACCCACAAAACCATCTATGAAAACAAGCAAAGAGGTTACAAGAATATACTTATTCTGCTATATACACATCCTGGTTCACCAAAGACTACCATGTAAGGCATCAACGAAAAGCTGGTGTCACACTGGTTATGAATATCATCATAAAATGTATGCACATCTACTATGTTAGGAGTTATATATATACTTTGGGAAATATGTTCTTAAAGTTTATATAAAGGTGTTAATTCCCAACAGATGTGAAAAACTGGTTTCCTGCCAGACCAGAGATGTTTTTTTTATTTTTTGAAATGTAAATTGAATCTTGTCTCATTCACAATCACCAGTCTGAGCTAAAAGCAGATGAGAATGGCTCAATTTAACAGGAAATGAAGAATAGCCTTATTTGGGGGTACATGTCAAAGGTTTACTGGACTATAACTGAGGAACAAGGAAACATCCTGTTACCATGCACTTAGGAAGTAATGGGGCAGTATAGTTACATTCATGAAAATGGGATCTCTACCAAGCTTGGCTGAAATCCTGCTGAAGACATTTGGGTGTGATAAACTTACTTAGACAGAAGGTTACCTGTTAAGTTTAGTCTCCAGGAATTGTGTTATGATTTTGTTTTATATGTAATGTTACTGTTTCCATTATCCTTACTCACTTGCTTTTAAATCGTGATCTTCGATAATAAAGTTATTCTTGTTTTCACTACAAATATATCTAAATACTGTGGTGTTAAGCAAAGTGGTGATCCTGAGCTGAATCAGACAAGCTGGTGTATATTCTGTTCCGCTGGAGACAGCTGACCTGGTATTTCTGAGAGTGTTCAGTGGAGAAAGAGCTGAACACTACAGGGGAATGCCTCAAAGAGACTTGGGGACTAGGTGTGATGGTGTTTACCCCCCATCACTTGTCAGGCAAGGGAAAGGACTCAAGCTCTTCACCTCTGGAGGAGTAACTAATTGCTTCCTGGATAGAGGAGGTAGAGCTAAGCTCTACAAGTAGACTGAGGGAGATCAGTTGCAGGGAGACTACAGAGAGGTAGGTCTCTCTGATGGAGAGAAGCCCTGGACTATGGCTTAACACGCAGGATACAATAAGGGAAATACAGTGAGGCCTGTGGGAGCTGAATGGCTATTAATTTGAAGACTTGTTTGCATCTTTATTTGAACTTGATTCTGCTACCCTGGAAGGGGTTTAGACCTTAATGTGACTTGACTGGAGGACCAAGCCATGGAACACCCCAAAGGAGTCAGAAAAAGAGGCAGACTGAAAAAGACCATTACACGCCAAGGATCTGGCCACCGGAAGAGGGGGAAATGCAAGAGGCAAAGTGATCTGCAACACTGTGTCCTGGTGCAAGCGTGCAACCTAGATGTGAGGATGCACACTTACATGTGGTCTCAGAGTGGAATTTGGAGATCCCCCTCCAAAGAAGGAGAAGAGATACCAACTACTTTAAAGGTGAGAGACAGACTAAGATTTATTTTTTTGGGTGGAGAGGGGAAGATGGATGCCATGGTCTATATGCTGGCCAACCAAGGGGAGCAGATGTGTATTCTGTTGTTGTGCCTACTACAGGGGCAGTAATAACAGCAAGAGGCTCAACAGGCTCAGCAAGAACATTTCCTGCAATGCCTAGAAAAGTGGATCCACAGGGACCCAGCTAGTTTTGGAAGAGAATTTGGCCAGACCAGAACAAGGTATGGCTAAATTGGGCCCAGGTGACACCCGGGAGGCATTTTTACATACTTTTAAGTGGGTAACCAAATCCTCTTGGCCAGCTCAAGTGGCCCCATTTCTCCCAAGCTTTCTCCAAAGCCTCAAGCTTTGTCCAATAAGCAGGAGCAATCCTACAAAATTATACAAGAGACCATTCTGATTAGACTGGGATTGACCCCAGAAGCATACCAACATTCATTTAGAACACAGCCTTTTCTCCAGAGGGTAAGCCTGGGGGTTTATGAGTTATGGCAACATGATGGTTTCAGCCTGACACAAACTCATTAGACAAAGTGGTAGACCTTATATTTCTGGAACAATTCCTACGGGCCTTGCCTGCCTGAGCCCAAAGTTGGGTCTGGAGGTTTTGGCCAACTTGTACTGATGAGGCCTATATGGAAAATGATAATGCCAAGCCATCCAAACAAGGGATTAATTTAGAGCAGCAGTTCTCAAACTTTAGCAATCCGATTACCCCCATTTTTATTTTAAAATATTTGCAGACCTCCAAGCCCACGGCTCAGCCCCTGGCCCCACCCCCCACTACACTCCTTCCCCAAAGGCCTCACCCCAACTCTTCCTACCCCCGCTGTACCCCTACCCCTCCTCTTCCCTGCCTCTTTCCTCCCCACACCAAGCGCACCCCATTCCTGCTCCTCTCTCTCCCTCCCAGTGCCTCCTACATGCTGGGGAATCGCTGTTCTGTGTACCAGTAAGTCATTTATGTTACTTTCACCCCTGAATACCAGATGACTTAGTTACGTGTCGCTGTAGTGCCACAGCAGCCATTGCTCAAAAGCCATTTGTAGCATCCTCAGGAAGACCTCCTCCCCCACCCCCCGCCCCGATGGAAAATAAACTTCTTCTAAGGCCTATTGTTTTCTCCTAATGGCCCTTTAACCTGAATGGGCCCTTCCCAGCCAGCCATCTAGACTGACAGTCTTTGCCTAGTGGGCATTCCCTAGGTGTAAACACATTTGTAATACAGATCTATAGTCAATATTCCTAACTTCAGATACAAAAATAATACATCCATACAAATAGTAAATCATAACCTTTCCAATGATATGTCATATGACCTATCTTGCATAAAATACATCAGGATTATGGCATAATCATATGATAATATCACTGTGAAGAATACAGGGTGCAGTGTCACAGGTACATAATAGGGCTTAACTGCCATCTCCTGCAACACAAGGGAAAGGACCCAGGTAGTCATGATCTGGCCTGGGTAGGAGGAGTAATTAATTGACTCCTGGATAAAGGAGACAGAGTTCAGCCATATAAGTAGCCTGAAGGAACTCAGTAGGAGGGAGACTTCAGGAAAGGCAGATCTCTCTAATGGAGAGAAGCCCTGGACTAGGGTATAATGGGAAAGATACATCAAGGGAACTATAGTGAAGCCTGGTGGGGGGTCAAAGGGCTATTAATTTGAAGACTTCTTTGAATCTTTGTTTGACTTGTTCCTATTACTCTGGAAGGGGTTTAGACCTTTATGTAACTTGACCAAAGGGCCAAGCCACAGAATGCCACAGGGGTGAGTCAGGAGAAGATGCAGACTGAGAAAGGCCATTGCAAGCCAAGGAACTGGCCACTGTGGGGATGCAAAAGGTGAAGTCCCCTGCAATGCTGCATCCAGGCACGAGATGCATCCAGGCACGCCTCTAGGACGAGAGGGCGTCCTAGAGGCGAGGAGGCACACTTACACTAAGCTATACCTATTAGTAACCTGTAAGGCAAAGTAAGGCCTGGCATAGCCCAGAGGAGATTGTTGGGGTGATTAACAGACTGGTGGTATCAGGGAGCTGATACCTAGTTAAGCACAAGCAAATCTCTCTTGCTGGATGGAGAGGGGTAAAAAGGTGGCTGACAAAACAAGGTCACACACAAAGTCTATGGTAGACTGGAAAACTATACCTACCTCTTACAAGTCCCATGCTAGCACCCTACCCACTGGGCCATCTTCCCTCACTGTTTCAGGACACCTAGTCTTACCAATAAGAGGAGAGCCGGGGCTCATCTCACTTCCTGCCACTGTTCTCCCCCAGCCCACTTACTTGCAGGGGCGGGGAGAATGTTAGAGTCTCAGGTTAGTAATACTGTGCAATTTGAACAGGGGGGGTAAGGAAATAGGCTATACTCCCCTACATAGCCAAGTAAGGGCTGTGAGAACCTAGTCCAAAGAGGGAATTGTTGTTATTTACACTTTGGGGATCATAAATAAGGAGGCTATAAATCTATAAACATGTTGTTTTTTAAATTCATTTAGAAGTGTGCCTATACAAATTTGCAGTTATGTAAACAGCTGCACCTTTACCTGGGGTGAAGCCAATAAACATTTAATGTATTCTAAGTGACATAACCTTTACAAGCCAATGCCACAGCTGAGTCTAATGCTTGCTGACAGAATCTATTTTGGCAATTATTTTTTAAAGGTCTGTTTCTCTTCATTTTATTAGTGCATGATAACTCCAAGCCCCAAGGCATCCAATTTCTGAACTAAATGTTGAAATACAGTAGTTACTGAAGAGGACTAAATGAAAAAGATAGAAATGACAGTTACGTTGTTTGAAAAAAATGTATCTGCGTTCACTTTTTTGGAAATGTAGAAAAGGTTTATGCATAATGTAACCAGTGGAAGGGTGATGGCATTTTATTGACAGCCCATGCTCTTTCATTTAATTCACATGCCTTCTAGTCATTTTGAATGCTAAGGGTACACGTTGTTACTGAATGTGAGAGAAAAAAATTAACCCATATGACTTTATGCCGTTTAGAAGCAGTTGGCAGTTAACTGCATTTGTAGAAGATATTGACAAGAGGAGCTGGAAGGGCAACTAGCTGGCAAGCCACACTCAACTGTTCCAAGGATGAGTTGATGTAGGCTATAGATTAAGAATCTCTTCATTTTGGATTTAAAATTACAAAAGCAGAAAGTGAACAGAAGGGCTCTCCATTGTTAGAAAACACAATTTTCATTTTTTTCTTTCACATTTATGCTCTCTGAATAATGTAAAACCATGGAATGACTGCTCTAAAATGAATGGAAGTTCACTAATTATTCTGGCATACTGTGTTATCAGGACATTTCTGAAACAAGAGGAACAGAAAGGTATATTTTCTAAAGGGGAAAGCTTTCATCTTTATCTGTTCTGATTATTTACATTTTATAGAGAAGCCTGAGGACCAAATACTGCTCTGAGTTACATCATTGCGACTGGGGGTTGCTGCAGTATAACTGAGAACAGAATTGACCCTTGCCTTTTTTTGGCTACCAGGAGAATATTGCAGTCTGAATAGAAAGCTTTTAATTAGTAAACATAAAAAGCCTTGTTCCATAACCTTTTGAGCTGTATACAATATGGGAAAGGGGATCTTCTGATTAAAATAATAATATGACTTATATAAGCTGCAGGCTTTTAGCTGAAATTTTAATAACAGCAGTGAGATGCCATTATTAGAAGATTTTCAGCCTAATAAATATAGCAGTTAGGCAGGGAAAGAAATCAGTTGACCACCTTATCCTATATGAGTAGTATTGTTAGTTATTGGTGTATATTCTCAATAATGAGAGACAACCAGATGCTATAGCACCAAAGCCCAGAAGTGATACAGCTTGTCAGTGAAATGGTAGTAAGAATTTTACATGAGTATAACAATGTATTTTTCCCTACCCTCATTTGGAGAAACAGCTGAACCATTTTTGCTGAAATTTTCCAAAGAAATTCAGCCTGAAGCAGACATCTGGGATGGAAAATTTCAGCTCAAATGGTTAAAATCTGGCAACTGGATACAAGGTCTTAGAAAATGTTAGGTATCTATATTATATAATTAGAAATACATATATTATAGGCAATGCAAGTAGGAACACCTATAGTTAAGATGCCTAACATTTCTATTATAAGACCCTGTTTACAGGGCTTATAACTTTGCCAGACTTGAACCAAATTTGGCTGAAATTTTCCATCCCAGGTGTCTGCCTCAGGCTAAATTTCTCTGGAAAATTTCAGCAAAAATGGTTCTGGTGTTTCTCCAAATGAGGTTAGGGGAAAATATATTGTTATGTTAAATTCCTACTGTCATTTCACTGAGAAGCTGTATTACTTTTGGGCTTTGGAACAGGGACTTGAAATTTTACAGAAGTCATTGTTGTGGTATCAAGGATGTGGCTTTTTCTGTTCCTGTGAAAAAAGCACAAATTTGACTAAGTTTTGGCCTTTGAAAATTCTTACTTCAGTAGAAACTTGTTAGACTTTGACAGCTAAATTCTCTGAATAGCCAACTGCACTGAGAATGCTTTCCCAAAAGTTGCTCCTCCCAGCAGCCAAGGCTACTATGGAGCCAAGTACAGAAGCATAGAACTGGGAGACTACATCTCCTGTGTTCTCAGTGCTTCCTCTGCTGGCACTCAGGCAGTGAGGAGGAGAAAGAGGAAGCCACCTGAATTGAATACAAAGGGTTTAGGAGTTGGACCTATGGGGGTGATTATGAGGGACACTGAGGAACCAGGACAAGGGGGTCACTGGTCTGAGAAACCAAGGGAGTATCTGGGATGAGGAACAGGGATGAAAGATGGGGGCAAGAATCTGGGAGGATACTGGGGCTGCTACGTGGAGCTGAGTGGGTGTGAGGTGAGCAGATGGGGACTAGGAGGAGGAACTGATGGTGGGGGACAATGAGAATGGGATGAGGAGCTGAAGGGTGGGGGAGACTGGAACAGGCAGCAATGCGGGGGACTGTGCCTGGAATGAAGAGACAGCAGGGATGGAGGGGAGAGACTGAGACTGGGATGAGGGCATACTGCTGGGGCCAGGGACAGAAGGACTCGTGATTGGCCAGGACAGAGACAGAGGGTCTGTAACCACTAGAGTACAGTCCCTTCAGAACCTGGAATGGAACACAAGATTTCTGGGTTCTAATATTCCTCTGCTGTCAGCAAATATCTGTGAAGCCCACTGTCAAAATATATGCCTCATCTCCTTCTGTGCGCTAGCCCATACAGAAGATGGCACCCTATTATGCTATCAGTTATTCTGTTAGCTCCAGTAGTAGAGATCTATGCTATGGATATAAATGTTCCAACCCTACTGATGAACCATGTGGGAGTCAATGACATTCCACATGAAAAAAAAAGTGTTTTTTTTTTCAGTTTCCTTTTTGAAAAGTTAGAAAATTACATACAAAAACTCTGTTAAAAATGTTTGGACTGCAAAATCAAGCACTCAAAAGTTTGGAAATGACAAAACTAAGGTTGCCTGTGTAACCTTAATTTGGCCCCTGGTGTGTATGCATTATTATACAGTCTTTATTTACATGATAACATACTATTTTTTGTCAGGATCCCTGCATCATTCAGTGCACAGGATAGCTGTTCAGAATTTTGTTTTATCGTCACACGTATATTACTTATTTTGCTCTTTATCAGCTGAAATGATGGTGGATGTAGACTCTGTTCTCCATACCATAGGGCTTAGTGGCTGAGCCAGTATGCCCAACAGTTCAGAATGCCCTTGATATGTGTAGCTCATATGTCATTTTTGCAAATTGCCTGGAAGCATAGCTTTCTTGTGCCATCTTTCTTTCTCTGTCTATGTCACTATGGCATCTACATGCTGATACTGGGCTGACATACTACCTCCTACGTGCTACCAGCAGCAATGGGCTGATTATTTAAAGTAATAAATTTAATTATGGCTATTAAGGGTGTTTGACAGGGTGGGGGACACCATTCAATACAGAGTGAATGTGTCCCATCCCCCTTAGGTTGTAGGGCAGGGGTATAAGTAGCCTGTGTTTGTGCCTCTGTAGCCAAGGTCAATATAGTCACCCCTATTAGCAGGGCAATAAAGCCTAATGGCCAAAGTGAATGTATTTGCCCCTGCTAGCAGGGCAGCAAGTCAATAGATTGGCCTACTGGCCAAAGTCAATAGATTTGCCCCTGGCCAATTGTCTCCAGTCGGGAAAGGGGGAGTGGTGTTAGCCCAGGTAGGGGGGCATGGGTCCTCCTTTTCCACCAGGCCCAGCCCAGGGCCCTGGTAGTGGCAAGGGTGCATGGCACTGAATCAGCGGGGGTCTGACCGAAACACGTTGACTCAAAGTTCCGGTTCACTAGCTTGGCCACTATCTAATTCCCCTGGACTGCTTCCTACTGTGGTTCCTGCTGCTGCAGTCTGGGTATCTCCGCAGTCTCTGGGTTCCCTGGCCTGCACTGTCCCTGGCGACTCCGGACTCTGTGGGGGCTCCATGGGTATCCTGGCATCTGCCTGAGTTGCAGCATCTCTGGCTCCCATGACCTCAGAATTCAGCTGCTCCTCAGCTGGAGCCTGCAATATGCATCCTTCCTTTCCAGTGACCAGCCCCAAATGAGTTGAGCTGCTCCCTTTTATATTAGTGCATTTGAAGCATGCCCAATAGAGTTGAGGTGGCATGGCTTCCTCAGCCCACAATGTAGGGTTAACCCTTTTCCGTCCAGTGCAGGGAAGTGTGCCCCATCACAGGGTGGGATTTTCAAGAGCAATCACCACTGAACCAACTCAGTCAGTGGGGATTTATTGATGATGTTAGTGGGAGCTGAGCTAGCCCAATGCCAAGTGTTTTTGAAAATCCCACTCTAAAATATAGAGCTCCTGCTGTGAAGAATTTGACAAACTGGATAATTTGCCCTGTAATTGAAAACAATAATTATGAGACAGAAAAGTAGAGATCTTAAAATGAGATTACAAGGATGGACCATCTCTATGCATTCCATGACAAACCCTGGACCCCAGCACACTCCTGACGTCACTGAACTGTTCATTGGAATCCATGATATTGGCCACAGAGCACCAGGGATGCAGTAGTCCCAGCAACCAGTGCATTCCCACTTCACATGGTAGAAAGGCCAGTGAATCCAGGTAATTATAGATCTACGGGACTTACTCCCATTCTTCCTCATCCCCTCAAATCCATTACATGTCAGCGTGCAGGCAGTGCCCAACAGAGCAGGGCTTCA
The DNA here is from genome assembly GCF_020497125.1 of Mauremys mutica. Taxonomy (NCBI): domain Eukaryota; kingdom Metazoa; phylum Chordata; order Testudines; family Geoemydidae; genus Mauremys; species Mauremys mutica. Next base: position 41,954,819 of record NC_059072.1, read on the forward strand.
CAGCTCACAAAGCAAGTGGATCTCCGGTACTAGGTCCTCAAAACCTGTCATCCCAGTTCTAAAGTGGAACAAATCCAGTTCCACTGTACCAGGGCGACCATAGAGGGAGGTAGGATTTACTTTGAGTGACTAAGTGTGAAGACAAAAGCAGCTGACTGTCTGTAGACTCAAGTCCCTTAAAACCAGAGCAATAATTAAAGAAGCCCTCATGGATAAGTGGTATTCCAGCAAACGGAGAGATGGGGCCTATTCTATTATTTGGTAGACTGATTTCAGACTTTATGGCAAGAATTGAGGCTCCTTATTACTACTTTCACTTTATTGATCCAGGTATCATAAAAAACAAAATAAGACTACCCAAAATCTGGAACCAACCAATTCCCATAAAAATATGAAATGCATGGACCCCACATTCCACATTTCCCTCCAGATGCAACTAGGGTGACCAGACAACAAGAATGAAATATCAGGATTGGGACAAAGGGTAATAGGTGCTTATATATAAGACAAAGCCCCAAATATTGGGACTCTCCCTATAAAATCAGGACTTCTGGTTACCCTAGATGCAACACCCCCATCCTACCTCTGTCACTTAGGGTAAATGGCAGTTAAATTTAAAACAAATAAAAGAAAATACTTCCTTATATCACATGTAGTCAGCCTGTGGAATTCAGCACCACAGCACAGCTTAGAGTCAAATGCTGTACCTGGATTTTTTAAAGAGTTGGCTAATTTTATGATGCATAATAATGAATTATGCAAGCTAAGATAAGGGTGATCAAATCTCATGCTTCAGTGAATCAGCTGTTCAGTGCAGGGAGAAGGAAGGAATGTTCCATCATCTAGAATAGTACATAATTAGCTAGGTTCATTACTGGGGTAGAGGATGGAGTTTTTCAACTTTTTTTAAAAGCTAATATCTTGGCCACTCTCTGAAGCAGTTTATTGAACAGGGTGGACCAATGGCTTAATCAGGCATAGGAATTTCATATTATATGGGCCAGATCCTTGACCCCTGGTATTGCCCCTCTGTGCTACTCCTGTGACATCACAGGACCAGAAAGCTCCCATATTGGAGAAATCTCCAGCTAGCATAAAACTGGCTTAGCCAGCTTTACACAACCCCTTTCTATTTATCTCCCAGCCCAATCCTTAGCAAACAAGTGTGTCAGAAGTGTGGTACAGATGAGAGAAGTCATGACTTCAGCAGCTTGAGCCCTGTCAATCGGCTTGAGTGCTGAAGCAATGCCTCATATGGGCCATTGAAGCTGCTGTAAACTAGGGAAGCCCCACAGCTACTCTTATTTGTAACAGGGGCTGAACTGGCTCCTGGCTTTCCCCAGGATAGGGAGTATACAATGCTGGCTTTGAGCACAACTTGCTGGATCCAAGGTTCTGGCCTTATAAGAAGGAGTTTAGACTCATAATACCACTCCCATTTCAGTGCTGCTCCCATCTCAGTGTCTAAGTATTATTTAATACAACTATAAAGTATGTTTTAAAATGATCAGTATGTCTTGAAGTGGATCGATACATCTTTGAGTCCCAGGCAATGATTTCTCCTTCAGGCATTCTAGGATACTAAGATAAAACAACATTCAGACTAGCCAGAAGGGTTTGTAATAACCCACATCTGCTCTTTAATAAAATCCAGACTTTCCTTTGAGGAGAATCACAATTCTATAGCAAGCGATGTGTAAATTAAAATTTTAAAACCTGAGGTAAAATTCTAAGGGGACAATTGTCTCCTTTCTTACATGAGAACCCATTGGAATACAGAAGTCAAATTGGCAACTTCTTTTTTTAAGAGAGAGACTTGAAGTGTAAAAATATAATTAGGAAGGCCAAAAAAAGAATTTGAAGAACAGCTAGCCGAAGACTCAAAAAGTAATAGCAAAAAAAATTTTAAGTACATCAGAAGCAGGAAGCCTGCTAAACAACCAGTGGGACCACTGGATGATCGACATGCTAAAGGAGCACCCAAGGGCGATAAGGCCATTGTGGAGAAACTAAATGAATTCTTTGCATCAGTCTTCACGGCTGAGGATGTGAGGGAGATTCCCAAACCTGAGCCATTCTTTTTAGGAGACAAATCTGAGGAACTGTCTCAAATTGAGGTGTCATTAGAGGAGGTTTTGGAACAAATTGATAAACTAAACAGTAATAAGTCTCCAAGACAAGATGGTATTCACCCAAGAGTTCTGAAGGATTTTTAAAAAGGGCTCCAGAGACGATACCGGCAATTACAGGCCAATAAGGCTGACTTCAGTACCTGGCAAACTGGTTGAAACTACAGTAAAGAACAAAATTGTCAGATACATAGATGAACATGATTTGTTGGGGAAGAGTCAACATGGTTTTTGTAAAGGGGAAATCATGCCTTACCAATCTACTATAATTATTTGAGGTGGTCAACAAGTATGTGGACAAAAGGGATCCAGTGGATATAATGTGTACTTAGATTTTCAGAAAGACTTTGACAAAGTTCCTCACCCTTAAGCAAAGTAAGCTGTAATGGGATAGGAGGGAAAGGTCCTCTCATGGATTGGTAACTGGTTAAAAGATAGGGAAAAAGGGGTAGGAATAAATAGTTTTCAGAATGGAGAGAGGTAAATAGTGGTGTCCCCCAGGGGTCTGTACTGGGACCAGTCCTATTCAACATATTTATAAATGATCTGGAAAAGGGGGTAAACTGAGCTGGCAAAATTTGCAGATGATACAAAACTACTTAAGATAGTTAAGGTCCAAAACTGGGTGACTGGGCAACAAAATGGCAGATGAAATTCAATGTTGATAAATACAAAGTAATGCACATTGGAAAACATAATCACAACTATACATATAAAATGATAGAGTCTAAATTTGATGTTATTGCTCATGAAAGAGATCTTGGAGTCATTGTGGACAGTTCTCTGAAAACATCCACTCAATGTGCAGCTGCAGTCAAAAAAGCTAACAGAATGTTGGGAATCATTAAGAAAGGGATAGATAATAAGACAGAAAATATCATATTGCCTCTATATAAATCCATGGTATGCCCACATCTTGAATACTGCGTGCAGATGTGGTCGCCCCATTTCAAAAAAGATATATTGGAATTGGAAAAAGTTTAGGAAAGGGCAACAAAAATGACTAGGGGTATGTCATGGCTTCCATAGGAGGATAGATTAATAAGACTGGGACTTTTCAGTAAAGTTAAGCACATACATAAGTCTTTGGATTGTGGCCTACTTTTGTTTCCTCCAGCTGTACAGTTTATATAGCAATTATTGCAAAACATTTCAAATAATAGAGTAAAATAAATAATTACATGTATTAAGTCATTGAAGCTAATATTATGCAGATCTGATAGTTCATGATTTTTTTACTGTGTATAGTATTCACAGTGTTGTCACTTGCCCGAGTTTATTGAGAGTCTTCTGATGTTTTGTGCTTTTCTTAAAGCCCTGTCTCCAGGATTCATATGATTTTGTCAAATAATTTTTTAAAAAGTATGTTTCTGTCCTTCACAGTTGTAGAGCAAACCTTAAAAATGTGAACCATAAAAAGTAGAACATCAGAAGACAAATAAAAGAACCCCAAAGTTGTTTTTTAAAATTGCCTGATTTTTTTAAGTCAATGATGTGATTTGGGGAGCTGGCTTAGGATTTCTGAACACTTGGTGTTGGCAGTGTTGAATTTATTACTACTTATTGCATGTGTTTGAGTTTGCTTGCTTCTGTACCTGCTGTTTAGTAAAAGTTCAATCATGGAAAACGTTCCTGTGGGGTTTCAATGGAATCAGACAGAAGGACAAAAAGAGCGTCTTCAGAAAGATATTTGTGTTATGCTTGAAACAGTCTGCAGCATGCTTTGAGGACTGAAAGCACCTCTGGGGTATATGTATATCACCACAAGATCTGTTTGATGATGACCTGCAAAAGTGGTATTTTAATAAACTAAAGGTGGAATTCTGTGCTGAAAGTTTCAAACAGGAAAGCCCCAAAAGGTTCTCCCAAAATCCAGGGATGGCAGCTTTCCCTTGACTCTGATGCCTCAGCGGGCCCACATTCTGTGATACTACATCCAGTGTGGGTTTTAACCACCACAAAGTTGCAGAGTTGAAAGGCAGTAGAAACCCCAAAGCAATTCACAGACAATTGTGCAATTTAGGCAGACAAGTGTTCCATGTGGGAAGTCTAATGTTAAAGTTGGCAGGGGGGAGGGGAGAAGGTTGTATATCAGCTGCAACAAAATGACCCAGGTTTTTTGGTCTGCTAAGGTCACTTTGAGCTATGTAAGTGGCTAGAGAAGACCAGTGGGGAATTACTCCATGCAGAGGTACTCTTTGTTGGTGTAAAATTGTGGAAGGTAGCAGAGCAATCTTGTATGCCAGCTATCCCGGTTACTCACTGTAAAGGTATTTTTGTAGAAGATTATAATTTAGAGACGCTTCCTCAAAAGGGACAGTAGTATGAACATAGGAATTTGGAGATGTGCCCCTCCCCAGCCACCACACGGAGCACCCTGCATTTCACTCCTCCCCTCCAGCAGGGGTGGGATGAGGTGAGGTGCTGCTTGGGGTGGCAGCCTGCATGCTGAGGAAATGAAAGTGAAAGTGACTCTCTTCCTTGGCAGCCAGCCCAAGCAACAGGGGCTGGATTCGAAAGCTCACACACAGCTGGGTGGGCTGGGGATAGGGTAACCAGATAGCATGTGTGAAAAATCTTCAGGACAGGGGGTTGGGGTAGGGGTACTTTTATAGGGACAGTCCCAATTTTGGGGTCTTTTTCTTATATAGGCTCCTATTACCCCCCACCCCCATCCTGATTTTTCACATTTGCTGTCTGGTCACCCTGGGGGAGGAGGGGAGTAATTGGTGCCTATATAAGACAAAGCCTCAAATATCAGGACTGGCCCTATAAAATCAGGACATCTGGTCACCCTAGCTGGGGAGCACGTCTCTGCCCCAGGCTGGCAGCGATCCATCTCATCCGGGGGGAGCTGCACAGGGCAGGATGAACTGCTGTGGCTCCATGCGTGTCCCGTCCCTGAGATCAGATGCTGTGCTAACTTCACCATCATCCATGGTGCTGGAAGTGGTGCCCAGTGGCGTGTGATCGGACTTGAGGGTTTGCTGCTGCTGTTGCCACTCTGCACCCCAAGAGGTGGATTTTGGGGTCCTACAGCTTTCCACCTATCTTCTCCTCTACTGCAGCTGTTGGACCAGCAGCCTGGGGGTGAGCCAAGCATGAAAGCAGTAGTGTGTTGCCATTTAGATTGTCATTTAACAACTTTGTTTTCCAAAAATGCTTGCTAACAATCCTGAATCCAATTTCAATATTTTTTTTAAAAAATCAATAACTTAGCCAAAAACAGAAAATTAAGTTGTTGACAATTATCTGTGACAAGTTTGGTTTGGGGCAGGGAGTGGGCCAGTTTTCATCAGAGAAACAAAAAATGTTGACTAGCTTTCCTATAGCCTTGTTACTGCTAAATAGAGCCCCCCAACAACTGTAATATGCTCATTTCCTTACTAGTATTTTTCTATACTAGTGTATAGAGTGACCATATGTTGTACTAAGATTCGCTTGCTTTTTTTTCCAGTGAGTCAGTATAGCTTTTGCCAGCCCAGAGGTTGGGTAGCCAATGTCTTACATTTTCACAATGTTTTGTCCAACTTTCATAAAGTAAATACATGGTTAATATAAGTTTAAAAGGCCAGGGACACTTCCTTGTGAAGAATCTGTGTAGCAGATCATGCTAGAGCTGTGAAAATGTCAGTTTTTGATGGAACTTTAGAGGCAGTAATTTATCATGTATTTCGGGCAGTGCTCAAAATATGCTGCTATTGCTAACGTCTTTCCAAACAAAAATAAGGCACAATAGGACTTCTGTAACATTTCTGTGCTACCTTAATCTAGATGAGATGATTCTGTGCTGACTGCATTTTGGTCACTTTGTGCTTTACCTAGGAATAAAACTAGGGTTATATTTTCCCACTGCTTGGAAACTCATCTGATTAAGCTGAATAATGCCATTGATCTATTTACAGTATAAGGTTGATATAGAGTTGTAACTAACATTAGGACTGATGTCCACTATACATTTAAAACTAAAAAGTGGCTTTGTAAAAATAACATGGGTTTCCAACTCTACTGTGTCTCAGTCAGGGCGGAGTGCCTTGTGAGGTGTCTTCACACTAGCTCAAGGTCACAGACTCCTGGCTATCCTATATTAGTTATTTTAAATAATATTTCTGATAATCTGACAACAATTTAAACAGTTATTTCTTTAAAAAACACCCTTATAAGTTATGTCGTATTGAAAACAACTTTCCGGTCACCAAAAAGAAAATGGAAAGATGAAATAGGATTAGCATTAGAAGCACAGAAGGGTTCTTTACTTGTTTGTACATCATGAAAACAATGAAGTTGATCAAGATCATCAAGTAACTGCCAAAGAAAATTTTTATGCAGACGAAGCTCAAGAAACGCAACAACACACGGAACAATAATTTGAAACAGATGCAGACACAAAACAAGAAATTACAACAGTTGAAACTGTACTAGCATGGATATAGATGATATTGGCGCATGACCGTAATCTTTAAACAACAAATTACTTGCCATTATACTTGAGACAGGCCCTGTGAGAATAAAAGGTCTTGAATATCCTAAAGACATTAGAGGTAGGAAATTCACAGAAAACAATTACTACAAAAGACTTTCTAATGATGAAATTGTCAACAGACGGTGGCTTGTGTACTCTAAATGCAAGAATGCTGTATTTTGTTTCCCATGCAAGATTTTCAATAGTTGCAATTTTAAGATAGCAACCATGGGTATTAATGATTGGAAAAATCTTAGTCACAGATTACCGCAACATGAAAAGGCACAACACCACATTGAAAGTATGCACAAATGGTGTGAGCTGAGTGTAAGGTTAAAAAATCAGGCAACTCTTGATGCCCAAAATCAAAGATTCCTGGAGTCAGAGAAGCAGAATTGGCGTCGTGTTCTTGAATGTCTATTATCTATTGTTGAATTTCTATCAACAAACAATCTTGCTTTTAAAGGAAGCATTGAGAAATTATTCCAGGCCAAAAATGGCAATTTTGGGGGCCTTATACAACTGCTGGGAAAATTAGACACAGTGATGAGTGAACATCTCAAAAGAGTAACTCAAAAACTCAAAATACATGACCACTATTTGGGACCAAGAATTCAAAATGAACTGATCATGCTGATCAGTGAAGTGATAAAGTGAAAGACAAAATTGTTTCATTGGTTACTTTGGCAAAATATTTTGCTATAATTCTAGATTGCACGCCGGACATAAGTCATCAAGAACAGATGTCGTTAGTAGTGAGATTAGTGATTCAGCACAGATTACAGTTAAGGAATCGATCACATTTTTAGAAGTAGAGGACACTACAGGTTTTGGACTTCTTCAAGCTCTCCTTGATGAACTAAACAAATGGGATTGTCCATAATGAACATTAGAGGACAAGGCTATGATAATGGTGCCAATATGAAAGGATGCATTTCTGGCGTGCAAGATAGATTGCTGGCAGAAAATCCATGAGCCTTTTTTATTCCGTGTGCATGCCACAGCCTTAATTTGATTTTGTGTGATATGGCCAAGTCTTCTGTAGAAGCTATTTCTTTTTTTGGTTTGCTGCAACACATTTACATGCTCTTTTCAGCTTCCACTCAATGATGGCAAATATTCAAAGCACATGTCAATGGTATTACCGTTAAGCCTCTATCTGAGGCACGGTGGGAAAGCAGAGCAGAAAGTGCAAAAACATTGAGATATCAATCTGAGGAGGTTTACAAAGCACTGGTTGCTATTTCAGAAGAAGCCAGAGATCCAAAAGCTTCAAGTTTCTAACATCTGTCGTAATCTGATCTGACATTCTTGTTAAAAATCTCAAGTGTAAGCAAAATAATGAAGAGTCCAATGATGCAGCTTGATTCAACACTTACCTTACTAAACAACACATGAGACTTTTTAGTGAAATACAGAGAAAATGGATTCAAAGAAGCACAGGTTACAGCAAGAGAGCTTGCACAGGCACTCGGTGTAGAACCAACATTTCCATGTCCGAACGTGACACGAGTTTCAAGGAAAAAAACGGCAAGCAGAGTACAAAGGAGCAGATGAGCCCATAGACGATCCAGAAAAGAAATTTGAGGTTGAATTTTTTAATGTTGTGATGGATAAAGCAATATCTGACGTTGATGAAAGGTTTAATACCTTACGAGTACACCATGAACAGTTTGGATTTTTGTATGACATAACTAAATTCAATGAAATAGGAAAACAAGAGCAGCAAATGAGAAAGTGCAAGTACCTAAAGGGCCTCCTGAAGCACGGTGATAGTTTTGATTTAAATGGACTTGAACTGTACGAAGAATTGAGTACATTGTCATCAATGTTGCCACATGCAAAATCGGTGATGGACATTGTACAGTTTATTCATTCCAGCAAACTTGTTGACATATATCCTAATGGGTGCATTGCCACTCGTATTCTACTGCCAATTCCTGTAACAATAGCATCAGGAGAATGGAGTTTCTCAAAACTAAAGCTCATTAAAAACTATCTCCGTTCTACAATAAGTCAGGAATGCTTGACTGGTCTTGCTATTCTGGCAATCAAACAAGACATCACTTTGTCTTTGTCATATGATGACATTATTACTGATTTTGCAACCAAAAAAGCCAGAAAGATTGCTTTTAATTAAAAACAAATCCTTGTTTCAATACCTCTTCACAGAAATTTCCAATAAAATGTTGACAGATTTAAAAAATTATATTATTTGCATCATTCTGTCAATAAATCAGAATTTTTTTCTTAGCGCTACTTCTTTAGTGCAAGTATAGTCCATCAGCATTACAGTGTGCTTAATTAAGATAAACTGTTTTTAATAAAGTGCAAATGGCAAGTTTTCCAATACTGTAAGCTTATGTTTTTGTTGCTAAAAGCAAGTCGGACATAGAGGCGCCAGTTTAATAATACCGTGTAGGGCACCATAAATCCTAAGGACGGCCCTGAATTGTCCTGTCACTTTGCACTATTTTTCATCTCAAGGACATAATGTCAAGCTTTTGGAATTTACAAACTTGCTGGATGAAACAGCTGAATTGATTTCCAACATTCTGAAAAGTGTTTTGAGGAAGAATGGATTGAACTTGTCAAACTTGGTAGCTCTGTCTCCGCTGACAATGAAAATGTCAGGTATGGTGGCACAAGTCAAACTGGCTCAAATAACATTTGCACAAATGTAACAAGAGCAAAAGGATCTTTTTATTACACTAGGCTCCATAACTTCTGGAACAGAGCCAAGCATGCTGGTGAATGCCAGCCTATGAGACAGAAGCAATTGCATCCAAGATTGCAAGTCACATTTTTCTGGTCCTACTTGTGTCATAAATCCTTCAAGGACCTTTGTGACTTTGTGAATATCAATTATACCTCTCTGCCCACACATTCAACAACTCACTGGTTTATATTGCCAATAATTGAATGAGTCCTGCTGCTTTGGCCAGCTTTGAAATACCATTTGTTGTTCTCTGAAGGAATGCCATATATATTGCAACAGTTCCATTAAGCAGTGAAATTGATTTTGTCTTTCTTTAAAGCCCATTATCCTTATTCAAAAAAGCCAATCCAGTTTTTGAAAAAGGCTGAACTATCTCACCAGACTTCATGTGAGAGATTAAAACAATATGCACTAAGTTTGAAGAATGGATTCCCCCTCAGAATTTCTAAGTAGAATCATGCAAAACTGCATGATTTGATGAAGTCAACCAAGATGGAGCAAATGCAACAGGGGGAATATGGAATTCTACACTTTAGCCATTAACTACTTTTTAAAAAGGTTCATCTACTATTGAACATTTTGATATTGTCACAGTTTCAGGCTAACTGCACCTGTATTCCCTGCCCCCCCCCATTCCCCTTTAATGCCCAGTTACTTCTCAGGTCTCCAGCCATCACCTGTCTCTGAGTAGGGACGCTTGTCCCATTTCCTTTTGATCAGGAAGTTTTAAAGCTGCACAGCTCCCTGCCTTGTACTGTGATATCCCCTGCAAGCCAGTCTGCCTATTGGCCAGAATCAAGGGCTAGGAACAGTGTATGTCAGCAGTTACACGTTACCATAGTGCTCTTTAAAGCAAGTACATTTATTCTTCAGGTTTATAGAGAAAATGTAATAAAAACAATAAACAGTTTTAAACACACACTAAACATACCAGGAGCCACCCACCAGTTTTATGGGCCCCTAGCAGACCAAAGTCTTTCCAACCTTCTGCACAGGGTGGGATCCCTCAGTGGTGTCCTGTCCTTTTACATGTTCAGGGGACTGTACTCTCCTCCCTCCCCAGTGAAAAGCCTCACTTTTGTGTTAGTTTCAGATTTGCAGCTTGAACAACTGTATTTCTATCAGTTCCCTTTGTGTCGGTCTCTTTCTCTGCTGACTCCAGAAAGATAACATTTGGTGCCAAGGAATTTATATCCCACAAGCATCCAGTGCTCACGTTGCCTGAACAAGGAGAAGAAAAAGTAAGCAAATAGTACTATGAAAAAGGGGACAAAGTTCACCTAGAGACACAGGAGATGGCAGGCAGACTCCTGCTGCATTTTGCTGCTGGGACAGCATGTATCACCTAGCTAGAGTGGGGGAAATAGGCAAATAAGGAGAGAACACAGGATAAGAGTACTGCAATTAGTGGTGGCACTGTTCAAACAGAAGCTGTGAAGAGAAAACTAGCAGCCAGATTGACTGACCAAGTGCAAGCAAGCTGGGTGAGGTAATACCTTTTATTGGACCAACTTCTGTCAGTGAGAGCGACAAGCTTTCAAGCTATACAGAGCTCTTCTTCAGGTCACATGTGCAAGCAGGCAGACGAACAGCCTTAGCCTGAACTGAGGGCCTGTATCCAGCAGAGGGAGCCCACATACAGCCAAAGGAGTGTACAAGCACACAGGGAGCAGAGGGCAATCAGATGCCCATAGTGCACAGTAAAGGAGTGGGGGAGAATTTCCTGTGCAAAAGGCACCCAGGAAGTGTGAAGTCCAACAGGAGATCAATGATATGGCAATTTTTATAGGCAATGTTGGTGAGTTTGATGAAAACAGTGAATCAAGGGTAGTGTATCACAAATATTTTGAGCAATTTGTAACCTGTGACACCATTCCCAATGGACAAAACGTTTCAACCTTGCAGACAGTGTTAGGTCCAAATGAAGACTGCTGTGTAACCTTTTGTCTCCAACTGTGCCTGGAACTGCCATTTACACTGCAATTCAGGAATAATGCAGCAATTCAGGAATATTTTTTCTCCTACCCCTGTCAGTGGCAGTACAACAATTTCAGTTCCATCTGCAACATCAAGGAAATGGAGAGTCAGTAGCAGAGTTTGTTGCTGCTTTAAGGATCTTGTCAAAGCAGTCAGTTTGGACAAACATTAAATGAAGACATGCATGACCAACAAGTTCAATTAGGAGGGAGGGATAGCTCAGTGGTTTGAGCATTGGCCTGATAAATTCAGGGTTGTGAGTTCAATTCTTGAGGGGGCCACTTAAGGATCTGGGGCAAAATCGGTAGTAGGTCCTGCTAGTGAAGGAAGGGGGCTGGACTCAGTGATCTTTTGGGGTCCCTTCCAGCTCTGTGAGATAGGTTTATCTCCGTATGTATATTAGTCTCCAGATTACACAATGACCAGGTTCAGAAGAAATTATTGACTATATCAGTTCTTACATCAAGAAGACTGTTCAAGTGGCTATTGTAATGAAGACCACAGAGAAGGATACTCTGGAATTCAGTGCAAACTGAAGTTCACCACCTATATCGGTGATACAGAAGACCACGGAAACATTAGAAATTCCTGTTTGGCCATTGTGGGCAAACTATGTACTGTAAGAAGGACTGCTGGGCTTATTTGCAAAAAGTGTCAGAAGAAAGGACGCATCACAATTACCTGTTGTACTGTTCAATGACTAGCAACACAGAGTAACCATACATCCAAGAAGACATCTATGAAGATTAAACTTATGAAAGGATCAATATAAGGAATTCATAATTTGGAAAACAACAAGAGCTCTAGTCATACTGACCAAGACCTAGCAGTACACATGTTATTGGAAGCTGGAGTCAGACATGGCATCTGGGTACTTGATTGAAGGAATTCCTACAAGAATGGAGCTTGATATTGGATCTGCTATTTAATTGATTTCTGCATCTACCATCACCAAACATTGTCACAAGTTCTGCTGAAAAAAACCTCCATGGCTTTGAAGACTTATACCAGAAACAAGATAGTTCCAAAAAGGGATACTCCAAGTGAAAGTTCAAGTAGATGTACAATCCATTTGTGATTGAAGAAAAGTATCCACCATTAATCAGCATATCTTGCTTGAGAAGCTCAAGGTGAATTGGACCAAGATTAAGGTGATCATGAATGCACCTTGAAATCTTCAAGAAACACTGGACAGACACTCCAAAGTTTTTGAAAAAGAACTTAGACAGATGAGCAACATGTCAGTGAAGCTCACTGTTAAAGTCTGAGAGCCAACCAACATGATGCAAGCCCAGAGTTGTGCCTTATGCGCTAAAGCCTCTTGTGGAGGCTGATTTGGATCATTTAGTGAACACTGGAGTCTTGTTACTGGTTTCACACTGTGAGTAGACTACACCCATACCAATGATCAAGAAGGATGGCTCAGTCCTAATTTGTGGAGATTTCAAAGTGACACAAAAATCTAGTTTTATAAACAGACCAATATCTTTTACCTTTTATTGAAGATTTGTTTGCTACTCTTATTGGAAGTCAGTGTTTCAGTCAGTTGGATTTGCTCAATGCATACCTACAAGTGGAGTTTGATCCGGCATCTCACAAATATCTCACAATCAACATGCAAAATGGCTCATTTTGTTACAACAGGTTACCTTTTGGTATCACCTCATCACCTGACCTGTTCCAGAAAGCCATGGATGAGATCTGAAGGGACTGAACAGAGTTCAATGCTATTTGGACAACATCTTTGTTTCAGAAAAGGATCAAGAGGATCATCTTCAAAATTTCGAAGCTGTTCTGCAACATTTGGAAAACCATGGACTGAGACTTGAGACAAATGTGAGTTTTTCACACCTTCAGTTGAATGTCTTGGACATTCACGGGCTTAAGGAAATTGCCAGAGAAAGAGAAGGCAGTTCTTCAAGTGCCACTGTCAGAGACTGTGTCACAATTACTTTCATTCTTAGGCGTCCTTAAGTATTATGGTTAATGTTTGCCTAATCTGGTAACAATATTGGCTTTACATTGGTTGTTACAAGCAAAGAAAAAATGGAAATGGACTAAAGAGGGTGCGCATGCATTTAAAGAAGCAAAGAAACTGTTAACATCAGCCAAGGTTCTTACACACTTTTATGTTTCATTGCCATTGCAGTTGGCTTTTAATGCTTCACAATATGAAGTGGGTGCAATTTTCCCCACATTTTTACTGATAGCATGGAGAAACCAGTTGCCTTCACTTCACACTCACTACACCTGAGAAGAAATGTGTGTAAATAGAGCAGGAAGCTCTTGGCATTGTCTTCGAAATTCAAAAGTTCTATATATATCTGTATAATAGACATTTTACCTTGCCGATGGATCACCACCCGTTACTTTCAATTTTTGGACTGAAACATGGAATTCCGTTACTAACGGCTGCTCATATGCAACAATGACATTGCTACTTTCAGTTCATTCCTACACTATTCAATTCCATAAAGGAACTTAGCTTGGCAATGCTGATGGGCTGTCATGCCTGCAATGCCTAAGCTCCCATCAGCCCAAGAAAACTTGAGACAAAATGTTTTAACTTAATTTGATGTATAGGTTACCCATCACTAGCACAGACATTAACAATGAAACTGCTAAAGATGTTGTTCTTTCTCTTGCGAAGGTAGTGTTGGGTCAAAAATTTCCCCAGTTTAAACAATTCATGTTAGGTCAATATGAATTATCTGTGACTAATGGTTGCATCTAATGGGAATAGCAAGAGATCATTCTGAAATAACTTCAATGTCAGGTTTTGGAAGCATTTCACAGCGATCATTTTGGCATTGTAAGGATGAAGGCCATAGCCTAGAGTCATGTCTGCTGGCCAGGGATTGACAAAGACATTGAGAGGAAGGCAAAATGCTGTACTAATTGTCAGGAAATTCAGCATGATCTTGGCCCAGCTTGTCTACACCCTTGATCATTGCCTCAGATTCCTTGGACACATAGTCATGTGGATTTTGCTGGACCTTTAGAAGGTTATATGGTTTTGGTCATAGTCAACTCCAATTCAAAATGGCCAGAAGTTTTCAGAAGGACTTCTACTACAGCTACCAAGACCATTGGACATCGTTGTACCTTGCTTATCCAGTTTGGTTTACTGTTACAGTTGGTGAATGACAATCAACCTCAATTCTGTTCTGAAGAATTTCAGAGATTCCTAGCTTCAAATGGAATTCAGCACATACAATTAGCTCCTTACCATCCTGTTACAAATGGACTAGCAGAACAATTTGTACAAACACTTAAGCATGCCTTCAAAGCTAACAAGTCTATTTTGAATCATCAGCAGAAACTGGACAATTTCTTGCTTGTCTACATGAACACACCACATGATACTATCAGAAGTCACCTGCAACTCTTTTATTGAAATGATCTTTGCCTAAGTGTTGGGGCCTGCTACATCCTGATATTGCCTCACATGTAGCCAAATCCCAAGCTGTACAGATTCCCCAAATATATGAGACTCATCATCATTCTTTTCAAGTTGGAGACTTAGTGTGGATTCACAACTACGGTTGTGGAATGAAATGGGCACTGGAGAACTTGTAAAATACATGGGACTTGTAAAATTACTGTTCAGTTTGTAGTAATACTTTCTGATGGTATTTTATAGAATTGACATATGGACCAGTTTCAGTCTTGACTAGTATTGGAGTCCAGGGATGATCCAGTAGGACTCTCTGTTCATCCAACTGAACCTTCATTACTACTCCTAAGTTTGATGACTTGATGGAAGAAACTTTGGTACAAGAGCCATCTGATTCTATACCACTGGCTGTTCCTGTTGTTCAGGACACTGCTGCACTACCAACACTATGTTATCCCAAGAGAGTGAGAAAATTCGTTATTTAGTTAGAGTTGTTATTCCAAGACAGAATCCCTTGCGATTTAAGGGTCTGCAGTAGTCATCCTAGAACATTTAATTAGGTTATATAGTGTTTCATGTTAGCCATATAAATAGTAATGTACATGTGTTTGGAAAGTTTTTTAAAGTGGGGTAGAAGAATGTAATATCCTGTTCCTTTAAATGTTCCAGGGGCTCTGTTCTCTCTGCACCCCCCCCCCCAATCCTCACTTTCATGCTAGTTTCAGTTTTGCAGCTTGAACAATAAAGCTACCACTGCAGGCAGCTGTGTTTCCATGAATTCCCTCTGCGTCTGTTTATCTCCTTCTCTGCTGGCTCCACAAATATAACAGAAAGTCCTGTTTGTTTGCTGGATCAGAAGGAAGTCCCTGTGTAAGTTCAAATGTAGCCTTTTTATTCCAAAAGCCCTTTCTTGGTTTGAGTGTCTGGAAATCCAAATCTGAACTAGTATATGCAAATACCCCAGGGATGGTACTTCTCTGAAGTTGTTTACAATCTCCAGGAGTAATCACACACACCCCAGTTTTTAGTTCCTGGGGGAGCTCTGGTGATCCTCCCCAGTGGAGTAGAACACAATCATACAGAAATCATTCATAAATTTAATACAATGGTCCCCCAAGATACTACATGTTGCAATATGTGTCACAGAGAGCATGTAATAATATTATACACAAAGATTAAGACAGGAAGTGACGAAAAAATACTATATCCAAATGAAACTGTGGATCATGCCTATAGTGCTGTATACATAAAAAAAGAAAAAGGGAGCTTAGGTAGGCAAACTTCTCTTGTCCTGAAATCCAACTCTAACAAAAGATAGGACAATATTTCAGAAGAGTAAAACTCAGTTTCTTTATACTGCTACCAAAATAACCCCTTCTTTTATTTAAGTGCTGTGAACTAAGGGCTTTGTCTCCCTCACTCCTTTAAAAGAGAGCCCCATCTATAGCATACTGCCTGCTGCTAATATTGTGGAGGATGAACAAATGGACAAATACTGGCTCAAAGGGAAGTGTGTGGTTAATATATCATGTGCTGGGTAATAACATGAGAGAACCCATGCTTATAAAACTAGACTACCTCTTTATTAAGAAAACTATTTACAGAAGTGCTACAACTGCAGCTGGCATTCCAGCCATGTGTAAACAGACTAACTTCCTGGTGCTTCCTCCAAACTCTTCTCTCCTGCAACATGTGCGCCTACCTCCAAGTTACATGAAGGTTGGAGCAGTGTGTGCCATCTACTGGCTTGTCCATATCATCTCCTACAGTACCAGCCTTACTGGGTTTTTCTGAAACACACCTTTGTTGTATGGCAAGTTCTCAGACTCTGTTGGTAGTTATTGGAATTCTGATGGCTACCAAAGCCAGCCTGCTGTTCTCGGACCTATTTATTTCTTGAGATTTAAAGCTAACTCACATTATTTCTAATTTACATTATACTGTAAACTAGACATAAATGCAACAATCATTAAGATTTCCCTTGGAGATCTCCCAAGACTGGTTGCTGCTGTCTGATGTTGACTTGATGGACTATGAAAAGATAGGGAAATTGTCAAATTCGTCAAACCTGATCTGGTACCTAAAGACAGATTGTTTGACAAGTAAGTCATGTGAAAGCTATTTTCAAGGAAACATTTGGCAAACTGTTAGAACTTTCTTAGGACAAGCAGTGGGTAATATTACTCACTCAATATTATTCAATATTATGAATAAGGATGAAATGGTGGCTGTGTTGAAGAAACTCATGTCAATTTTGTTCTCTATTCACGCATCAAAAAATGCTCTTGAAAGATTTTTTTTCTCCTTTGAAAATCCAGTAGACCCATGATACAAATAATCCTTGCTGACAGATTGATTTTGTAGTGTCAGTGCACTATAATTTGACCTGTTAAAAGATGCACACTAAGGGCCTGATCATCAGCAGATATAAATCAGCCCAGATCAACTGACTTCAGTGGAACTAGGATTAATTACACCAGCTGATACTGTGGCACTAAATCCTAAGAGATCATAATATGCTCTAGGAGAGTCTTTCTGATGAAAAGTACAATTTACTGAATATACTATCTTAAGACTGACATCACGCCAGTGCTCCATTAGTCAGTACCCAAGGTATAGATGATCTAGCAATTGATGTCTTTTATATCCCTTGCTAGGTGTAACTCATTTTGTGCCTTAGTCTTTCTTACTACATGCTTGTGTTATTCTTTTGTACTTCTCCTTAGCAAATGGTCTTTGTCTCCACATTTTATAGGATTTCTTTTTGATTATCAGTAGGGCCCTACCAAATTCATGGCCATGAAAAGCGTGTCACAGACCACAAAATCTGGTCTCCCCCTGTGAAATTTGGTCTTTTGTGTGCTTTTACTCTATACTATATAGATTTCACGAGAAGACAAGAGTTTCTCAATTTGGGGGTCCTGACCCAAAAAAGAGTTACGGGGGGGTCACACGGTTATTTTAGGGGGCTCACAGTATTACTACCCTTCTTTCTGTGCTGCTTTCAGAGCTGGTGGCCGGAGAGCAGTGGCTGATGGCCAGGCACCCAGCTCTGAAGGTGATGCCCCGCCAGCACCAGTGCAGAAGTAAGGGTTGCAATACCATACCATGCTATCCTTCTGTGCTGCTGGTGGTAGTGGCTCTGCCTTCAGAGCTGGGCTCCCGGACAGCAGCCGCCGCTCTCCAGCTGCCCAGCTCTGAAGGCAGCTGCCACCAGCAATAGCACAGAAATAAGGGTAGCAGCACTGCAACCCCCCATAAAAATCTTGCAACCTGCCCACAACTCCTTTTTGGGTCAGGACCCTTACAGTTACAACACCATGAAATTTCAGATTTAAATAGCCAAAATCGTGAAATTTATGATTTTTTAAATCCTATGACCGTGAAATTGACCAAAATGGACCATGAATTTGGTAGGGCCTTAATTATCAGGTCATTAAAGAGCTCCTGATGGAGCCATGTTGGCCTCTTACTCTTTTTTCTATATTTTCTTTGCATTGGAATAGTTGTGTGTCTAATATTGTCTCCTTGAGAAACTGCCAGCTTTCCTGAACTCCTTTATCCCATAGATGTTTTTCCCATGGTGTCATGTACTTCTTGTACATGATAGGTCATAGGGATGCTACTTGTAGATCAGGCTTGTGTACCATATTTGCACTGGCTACAGAGCTTCCATCATGGAGACAGATGCAAGAGATGCATTCCTTTTAGGGCTGTAAAAAAATTAATAACAATTAATTGCACAATTAAAAAATTAATCATGATTAATTGCAGGATTAATCGCACTGTTAAACAATTATAGAATACCATTTATTTAAATATTTTCCCATGTTTTCTGCATTTTCAAATATATTGATTTCAATTATAATACATAATACAAAATGTACAGTGCTCACTTTATATTTAATTTTATTACAAGTATTTGCACTGTAAAAAACAAAAGAAATAGTATTTTCAATTCACTTAATACAAGTACTGTAGTGCAATCTCTTTATCATGAAAGTTGAACTTACAAATGTAGAATTATGTACAAAAAATAACTGCATTCAAAAATAAAACAAGGTACAACTTTAGAGCCTACAAATCCACTCAGTCCTATTTCTTGTTTAGCCAATCGCTCAAACAAACAAGTTTGTTTACATTTGCAGGAGATAATGCTGCCCGCTTCTTGTTCACAATGTCACCTGAAAGTGAGAACAGGTGTTCTCAGGGCATTGTTGTAGCCGGCATTGCAAGATATTTACGTGCCAGATGTGCTCAAGATTCATATGTCCCTTCATCTTCAACCATCATTCCAGAGGACATGTGTCCATGCTGATGATGGGTTCTGCTTAATAATGACCCAAAGCAATGCAGCCTGACACATGTTCATCTTCATCATATGAGTCAGATGCCACCAGCAGAAGGTTGATTTTCTTTTTTGGTGGTTTGGGTTCTATAGTTTCCGCATTGGAGTGTTGTTCTTTTAAGACATCTGAAAGCATGCTCCACACCTCATCCCTCTCAGAGTTTGGAAGGCATTTCAGATTCTTAAACCTTGAGTTGAGTGCTGTAGCTATTTTTAGAAATCTTACATTGGTACCTTCTTTGCTTTTTGTCAAATCTGCAGCTAAAGTGTTCTTAAAATGAACAACATGTGCTGGGTCATCATCCGAGACTGCTATAACATGAAATATATGGCAGAATGTGAGTAAAATAGAGCCGCACACATACAATAGTTCCCCAAGGAATTCAGTCACAAATGTAATTAACACATTTTTTTAACAAGCATTATCAGCATGGAAGCATGTCCTCTGGAATGGTGGCCAAAACATGAAGGGGCATATGAACGTTTAGCATATCTGGTACGTAAATACCTTGCAATGCCGCTACAAAAGTCCCATGCAAATGCCTATTCTCACTTTCTGGTGACATTGTACATAAGAAGTGGGCAGTATTATCTCCCATACATGTAAACAAACTTAGCAATTGGCTGAACGAGAAGTAGGACTGAGTGGACTTGTAGGGTCTAAAGTTTTGTATTGTTTTGGTTTTGAGTTCAGTTATGTAACAAAAAACCCTACATTTGTAAGTTCAACTTCCATGATAAAGAGATTGCATTACAGTACATGTATGAGATGAATTGAAAAATACTATTTCTTTTTATCTTTTTACAGTAAAAATATTTGTAATAAAAATAATTATATAAAGTGAGCCGCATACACTTTGTATTCTGTGTTGTAATTGAAATCAATATATTTGAAAAAGTAGAAAAATACCCACAAATATTTAATAAATTTCAATTGGTATTCTATTGTTTAACAATCCAATTAAAATTATGAATAATCATTAATAATGATTTTAATCTTGATTAATTTTTAGTTAATCATGTGAGTTAAGTGTGATTAATTGACAGCCCTAGTTCTTTTTAATATACTTAATGCACTGCCAGGTCTGGCTGCTACCAGCTCAGGTAAGGTATATAGCACATGGCATCACCTTGTGGCTAAAAGTTAAACTACAGTTTTAGCATTCCGTTATCCATGGGACCTTCCCTGACAGTTCTTTGATTTTGTTAAAGTCTGCTTTTTTGAAGTCCATTGTCCTTGTTCTGCAGCTCTCAATATGGGTGTGCAAGAGACAATGGTCTTGTCCAAGAAGTGCTAAGGAGAGAGGAACAGCAACAGGATGGCAGTGTTTTAGGGAAAGGAAGGAGAAGCATTTTCACTGTTTTTTGACTCTGTCCTTAGGCTGGTGTAGTTGCAGGAGAGGGACAGGTCTTCATTTTATCGATTTCAGTTTTTGATGTTCCACTGACATAATCCTGTCTTGTACACCCAAACAAGACACAATCCCCAAATTAGGACTCTTCAGGGACTAGCAATAATGCCTCCCCACTGGAGCCCCTCACCGCTACACTCCTCAGGGTCCAGAACTGCAGGTATTAAAGATCATACCCCACTACAGTAGTACCAACACCTCTCCCACCTACCAAATCCCTGCTCCCACCTACTAGCAGTCCATCACCACTATAGATATCTTAGCTATCTGGATTCCACCAATGTCCATTGATTCTTTACAGCATTGTCTTTTTACTGCCTGAGATTGATTTCCTTTGCCTTCCTCTGCTACTTTCTGATCCTTGTCATTACTCTATCCTCTCCCTCCTCTTCCCTGTCCCAGTCCCTCCACTCATCATCATCTCTCTATCCTTCCCCTCTATGCCTCTACAGCTTCCCATTCTCACATCCCCTGTGACCTTCCTCATCCCCATCACCTCAGCTCTGCCCACCTCTCTGAACATGTTCAGGCCAAATGTTCAGTCAGTGGGAGCAGTATTGGCGTCTCAACACCTCTGATAATCAGGTCACTGTTTTGTAAATGAGCTTGGAGCCACTTTTCTGCCTCCCCATCTGCTTTCCTGGGAGCATATCAGGCGCATTCAACACAACTCAGAACTCCATCAGGGCTCGAAACAGCTCCTTTAGGTCATTAAGAAAAGTGAGGATCCCTGAAGAGCAGTTTGTAACACTGACAGACACTGGTCATGGGAGGGTGGGATTGAACCCCGGGGCCTCTGGAGCTTAGTCCATAAGCCTCTCCCACATGAGCGAAAAGCCAACTGGCTCTTAGCTAAAGCTGTAGAGTAGGCTCATTAATCTCTCTCTTTAAGTGGTCTCAGTGCCGCTAGTTGGGGCAGAACACCACAACCTGGAGGTGTGTGGGTTACATATGCACACTTGACACTCTTAGACTCTCAGAAAAGAGATGACTAAGGGGTGATATGATAGAGGTCTATAAAATCATGAATGGTGTGGAGAAAGTGAATAAGGAAGTGTTATTTACCCCTTCACATAACCCAGGAACCAGAGGTCACCCCATGAAATTAATAGGCAGCAGGTTTTAAACAAACATAAGGGGATGTTGTGAAATTGAAAAATATAACTGGGTTAAAAAGGGAATTAGATAAATTCATGGAGGAATGGTCCATCAATAGTTATCAGTCAAGATGGTCAGGGATGCAACCCCATGCTATAAACCTCTGACTGCCAGAAGCTGGCACTGGGGACAACACCAGAAGGAACTGAGGTGACTGGGGCTAGATGGTCTTTCTGTAACCACAGCTCTGGAAGCTCAATGCTGAGAGGATGCTTGTGGTCCCATTGGGCAGTGTCTTCTGGAAGGTTTCCAAAGTTCAGTAGTATTGTGATGGGAACACATCCTACACATGGATCAATCAATAATTGCCCTGTTCTGTTCATTCCCTCTGGAGTATCTGGCACTGACCATTGTCAGAAGACAGGATAGTTGGCTAGGTGGATTATTGATCTGATCCTGTATGGCTGTTCTTAACAAAAAAACTTTGTTGCCCATATGAACTTTGTGATTTAAAATTGTGGGCAAAATCTTGGATAGTTTTCAACTGTAGTTAAAAGGAAAATAATTACATTTGCATTGATATAAAGGAAAAGCAGTATCTTAGTCAGACTCATAGCCTAGAATGATGAGCTCTGATGTCTCACAAGGCCCAGCAATTGTTAACATCCTTTAGATTTTATGTGAGTCTTATAAAATATTAAAGTCTACTTTGGGGATACTTCTGCTTAAGTAATCAATATTCCTTATTCCCTATTGTTAGTCTCCCCTTTCTTGAAGTTTTTAATCATCCTAGCTTGTACTCTAGGAGGTATGGATTTTATCACTCTCAGTACTTTATAATTGTCTTGACACAGAATTAAAACAAACAAGCATATCTTTTATTATGTTTTTTCTAGTCGCCTTTCTCTTGTCTTATTATTGTCTATTTCATTTTCCTTCTTATTCCTTCACATCAACTTTCTCCTACTTTCCAATTAGATATGCCTAAATGAGAAGATGATTAACTACTGTGATAGTTTAAAAAATCACTACAGTAAGAACTGTTCATGACATTTCACAAATATTCATTAATGTTTGGACTGTTTAGTTTACATAGAATATATATTAAACTCTCATATGGATCCATATAACACCCATCGACTTCAGTGGAAGTTGTGCACTTGTATCAGAGGCCTGCATTTGACTTAGTACTTATAAAATATGCATCTCCAAAAAAGTCTAATTTCTAACATCTCTTGGGTGAGGTAAGTGGGTGTATAATGTTTTTGACAGCATGTAATATTTTTATTTTGCCTGGACATGATTTAGACCAGCAGTTCTCAAACTGTGGTAATTTTAATGGGATCGCCAGGGCTGGCTTAGACTTGCTGGGGTCAGGGGATGAAGCCCAAGCCCCACCTTCCGGGCCAAAGCTGAAGCCTGAGGATTTCAGCCCTAGGCAGCAGGGCTCAGGTTACATAGAAGAAAATGCAAAAGCCAGTGGGTGCTAAGAAGCAGCCTTGCTTCATACCAGTATCAATACTAAACTAGGATGATATTTCATTTTCATACTGGATGGTTGCCTGCATTCCCCTGTGGAACTCCTTGAATAGGCCAATTTTCAACAGGATCTTATAGATGCCATTCCTGCTAACCGTGGTTAAGGCCTTTTGTAGGTCAATGAATGCTACATAGAGAGGTGCCTGTGGTTCATGGCTTTCTTGAATTAGGTCACAGAAACAAGTGGCAAGGGCTTGTATCCATGGTCATGTATTTAGGCATCCAATTGCATTTTTTTCAACATAATTAGATGCCTACTTGAGCAACTAAATTTAGTCAATTTATTTGATGATGTGTATAATTATGATTTATTGGAAAGCACTGTGTGCAGTGCTTGCTTTCCATTTGCTACTAATAAAATTACTAAAAGGACATTTTCAATTTAGAAATCATTTAAAATATTTTCGTGGTAAGATTTTTTTTTATTAAAAAGGAATTAAACACATATACAACCATCAGTGTCAATATACAAAAGAGAACAAAGAACTAAAGTAATATAAACATGAAAAATCATGCAAGATTATATAAAAATAAAGTAAAATCATGCCTAATAAACACATTAACCATATCCAATCAAATGTGCATATTCAAATAGATAACAAAAAACAAATGCAAAATCTATTTCACAGTCCAAGTAAATATGAAAAGTGTCCTGTCATTAGGTGCCAACTGGTTTTGACCTGTGTTAAAATGGCTCAGGACAACTTTAAATTGTGAGAGTAAAATAGTTTGTTAAGAAGTGAATATAAAGTAAACAGAGGTTAATAGCTTGAAATCTTATGGCAACGAAAAGTCAAGAACTTCAGCATATGAGTATCTTCAGGATTCTTTCTTCAGGCTGTCTTGCTTCCCATAGGTTGCTGTATTAGGGAGCCATCGTAGCTGTTATATCCTTGAGGGCATCAGCTTTAGGAAGAAATCACTGGAGACACAGAGAGCTGTAAACCTTGGAGCAGCCATTTATTGCTACACACAGAACTAATCAACAGCCAGCCAAACAAGCTGGGCTATCCCCTAATAATCTGACTCAGTTGCCATAGCAACACAAGATTCTATTACTACAACAACCAAATACACAACATATTCCTCCCCACTTAATAAGAATGTCCCCAAAATAAAACAAACACTAACTAGAGAAGGAGGGTAGACTGCCTCCATTCCCAGCTAAACCCCGTGGATTATTTTGCCCCGTAACCGTGGGTTCGCCCTAGCTAAAGATCCAGCCGATGAGGAGGCCTTCTGTCTCTAGGTGGATTAAGGGGAACTTCTGGTGTTGTTGCACCCAAAAGTGTCTTGGGTGCGGCCCTGACAATGGGCTCAGGGTTCATAGGGCGAAGGGGTGAAGATGGGGTATCAGCTCGTGCCGGGCAGAGGGGTATCTCTGCCACTGGCAGTAATGGAGGGGAAAAGTCAGGAACAGGTGACTCTTGATTCGGTGTCTCGCTGGAGGTGGTGAAGTCAGGCAACTCTACTGAAGATGTGTCCTGAGGACTGGTATGACCTGGCAGCAGCTGATCTACATGTCACCGCCAGGTGAGATCCTCTGCAGTCTGGACAGTGTAGGAAACAGGTCTCGTTTGAGCAATGACAGTGGCAGGGACCCATTTAGCTCCAGAAGTATAATTCCGAGCCAAAACCGGCTGTCCTGGGCTAAAGGTTCGGTCTTTTGCTCTGGGTGCACGCCTGATGACTTGATCTTCCTGCTGACGTTGCACAATTTGTTGGGGTTCAGAAGGTTTCAGCAGATCAAAGCAAGTGTGCAGCTGTCGTCCCATCATTAGAAAGGCTGGGGATGCCTCGGTAGTAGCATGAGGTGTGTTTCTGTAGGATAGTAAGAAGGTGTCCAGACGCTTTTGAATGGATAATTGTCCCCTTGCCGATTTCAAAGCTTGTTTCATTGTCTGCACAAATCTTTCAGCTAATCCATTGGTGGATGGATGATATGGTGCTGAAGTGATGTGGTGTATCCCATTTGCCTTCATAAACTTTTGAAACTCCTGAGAGACGAACTGCGGTCTGTTGTCACTCACAAGTTGTTCTGGCAGACAGAAATGACTAAAGAGTCCTCAGAGTTTTTGGATAGTACTCTCTGAAGTAGAGGACTGCATTATAGAGACTTCTGGCCATTTAGAATGGGCATCTACCACCACCAAGAACATACTTCCTTCAAGGGGGCCAGTGAAGTCAACGTGAATATGTTGCCACGGTTTTTCAGGCCAGTCCCATGGATGTAGGGATGCCCACTGGGGTGCATTCCTCACACCCTGACATGACATACAAGCTCTTGCCTTCTCTTCAATAGCACTGTCCAACCCAGGCCACCAAAAATAGCTTTGTGCAATTTCCTTCATGCGCACTATTCCACAGTGACCAGAATGGAGCTGTTCTAACATCTGTGATCTCAGTGGTGGTGGGATAATGACACATCTCCCCCACAACAAACAACCAGATTGGATTGATAACTCCATCCTCCTGGACATGTAGGTAACAAGGTCAGGTGAGACCAGAGAGGTTCGCCGAGATGTTCCATGCATCACCAGGTCCATAACCTGGGACAATATTGGGTCAACCTAAGTTGCCTTCTTTACTTGAACAGCAGTGATAGGTATATTCTCTACTTGTTCAAAGTAAAAGATTTCCTTCTGGGCAATATCTCGACGGCTGACTGGCAATGGCAGCCTTGAGAGACTATCCGCATTGCCATGCAGAGTGGATTTCCTATATTTGATTTCATATGTGTGCGCGGAAAGCAACAATGCCCACCGTTGCATACGACTAGCGGCTGATGGAGGAATGCCTGTGTGGGGTCCAAAAATTGAAGTCAGGGGTCGATGGTCAGTGAGAAGAGTAAACTTCCGTCCGAACAGGTACTGATGGAACTTCCGAATTCCGAAAACGATTCCCAATGCCTCACGTTCGATTTGGGCATAGTTAGTTTCCGCTTTGCTTAGAGTGCGTGAAGCAAAAGCAATAGGTCTCTCTTCTCTCGAAGGCATAATGTATGACACGACTGCTCCCACTCCATAAGGGGACGCATCGCAGGCCAACTGTAGGGGTAAGGATGGATTAAAGTGCGTCAGAACTTCAGAATTTAGCAATGCATCCTTAGCTTTGTTAAATGCAACATCACAGGCTTCAGTCCACTTCCAGGCCTTGTTCTGCCCAAGGAGTTTGTGAAGTGGTTTTAGCAGTGTGGCTAACTGTGAGATAAACTTTCCATAATAGTTCAATAGTCCTAGAAACGAGTGAAGCTGGCTAACATTTCAAGGAGGGGGAGCCTCCACAATAGCCTTAACTTTGACAGGGGCCTTATGAAGACCTGTAGCATCAATGATGTGTCCCAAATATTCAACAGAGGGCTGGAAGAATTCACACTTATCTTTGCGGACTAGCAGTCCATACTCTTCCAGTCTTTGTAGGGTAGCCTCTAAATTCTTTAAGTGATCCTCCTCATTCCTTCCAGTGACCAGGATGTTATCCAGATAGCACTGGACTCCTGGCAAGCCACACAAGATCTGGTCCATAGCCCTCTGGAACAGGGTGGGAGCAGATGTTATTCCAAAAGGTAGTTGACAGTATCGATAAAGCCCCTTATGCGTCACAATAGTCAACAGCTCTTGGGACTTTTCATCAACGTGCATCTGTAAATATGCTTGACTCAGATCAATCTTACTGAACTTTTGTCCCCCAGCCAGGCCTGCGAAGAGGTCATCAATGCGGGGAAGCGGGTATTGCTCTGCACATAACACTAGGTTGACAGTGACTTTAAAATCACCGCAAATCCGGAGGGAGCCATCTTTCTTCACTATTGGAACAATAGGAGTTGCCCATGGGCTATGGGTAACTGGTATTAGGACTCCATTTGTGACCAGGTGCTCTCGGTCCGCTTCAACTTTTGGCCTGATGGCATATGGCACAGTTCTGGCTTTCAGATATTTTGGTTGACTGCCAGGTTTAATGTTCAATGTCACAGTGATTCCCTTCATACTTCCCAGATCCTCTCCAAAAACTGCAGCATGTTTCCTTAGTATAGTGGTCAGACCAGTTTCTTCTTTAGTCACTCGGTGCACTTCTGCCCAATTCAGCTGGATCTTCCTAAGCCAAGACCTACCCATTAAGGCTGGGTACTTACCTCTCACCACAAACAGTGGCAATTTAGCAGCCTGTCCATTGAGCTCCACCTTAACATCAGTAGTGGATAACATGGGCACAGCTTTTCCCGTATATGTCTTCAGCACTGTTTTTGTTGCTTTAAGTGGAAGATGCTGTAGCTTTTCTTTATACACAGTCTCTGAGACCAGTGAAACGGCTGCACCGGTGTCCAGTTCCATGCATATAGGTTTTCCGTCCAACAATGGGGTTACCCAGTATTCATGTGAGCCCACTGCCAAAGACAAAACGTGGAGTGGCTCTTCTTGTGAGGAGGTATCTCCTTGGTCATCCTAGGTCTGCTCAAGGGTATGCAGATTTCCCTTTTTGGTCGGCCATACCACAGGCCTCTTTTTCTTTTGTTTACAGGCACACTCAATGTATCCCTTTTTGCCACAGTGTCGACACACCAGGTCCTTACACCAGCATTCTGATGCAGGGTTCCCGGCTTACCACAGCGGTAACATTCTTGACTCCCCACAGTTTTGTGGGTAGGTTCTTGTGACACCTTATGCACCCTAGGCGATGCACCGATGGCTTGTGCCTCCTTTGTAGCCAGTTCCATGGAGACAGCAATTTCAATGGCCTTCTATAAGGTAAGCTGAGCCTCTGTCAATAGGCGCTTCCGTATAGCTTCACTGTGCAGGCCACACACTAACCTGTCACATTAGGGCCTCATTTAACAGCTCCTTAAATTCACAATGTTCTGCAAGCTTTCTCAAAGTTGCTACAAATTGTACAACTGTTTCATCTTCTTTCTGGTCTCTTTTGTGGAACCTATATCTTTCAGCAATTACCAGTGGTTTTGGAGAAAAATGAGACCTCAAGATTTCCACAATGTCACTGTAAGATTTGGTCTCTGGCTTAACAGGGTGTAGTAAGCTGTGTAGCAGGGAGTAGGTCTTAGCCCCTACAACACTTAAGAATATTGGCACCTTCTTCTCTTCTGTAATGTCATTTGCAATAACAAAAAGCTCAAAACGCTCAGTATACACATGCCATTGCAATATAATCTCCTCAAAGGGTTCCAGTGGCCCTGTAAGTGTAGCCATGATTTTAGTTTCAGTTTCACAGTCAGAGCAAACAAGCCAGTTCTCACCCCCTTCCAGCAGCAAATAAGGTTTGTTTGTTTGTTTTTGTACCTTAACTTCTACTTCCTTCTGTTGCTGGGGCAGCACAGAGATCCCACCCTCATCGCCATATCCTTGGGGGCAACAGCTTTAGGAAGAAATCACTGGAGACACAGAGAGCTGTAAACCTTGGAGCAGCCATTTATTGCTACACACAGAACTAACCAACAGCCAGCCAAACAGGCTGGACTATCCCCTAATAATCTGACTCAGCTGCCATAGAAACACAAGATTCTATTACCACAACAACCAAATACACAACAGTAGCAACATAAGTGATGGTTGTCCTCTTGGTTGATACACCAGTGATTGGACTGGGAACCTCCAGAACTGAAAACCATGAGCTGCTACAATTTGAGCTAAAGCACCCTAACTGAGAGCACTAACAATGCATATCCTCTGGGGTGAGTCACACATTCACCAGTGAGTTACACAAGCACTCTTTTCCTTATGGCCTAGTCCTGGAGGTGTTGAGTATATCTGAGAGGTTCTGAGCACCCTCAACGCCCACTGACTTTAACAGAAGTTGAGGACACTTGGTATCTCTCAGAAGATCTCAGTACCAATCAAACTGGATCTCAGCCTCAACTGACCTGCTGAGTCCTTGATCCAGGAAAATCCTGAGCTTATCTCCCACTGTGCAAATGGAGGATGCTCAGTAGCATGCAGGAGCACTATTCAGGATCAAGGCCTAGATGCAGCCAGTAAAGGATGAAATGGTCACAATTATTTATGAACAAATCCAACAATGATACTCTATCCAATCGAGGGCAGTGTCTGGGTGAAAAGATTAACGTAGCTTATCATAGCATTTGCTATGTCAGATGCTGGAGAAGCAGTTTCCATTCTAACTCCCCTTTTTCAGTTGCTCAAACAAATTCCTTTTGAGTTGAAATTATGGTCTCAACCCAAAAGAATTTTTTTTTATTTTACCAACTTATCATCTGTTTCTAGATATGAAAAATATACACATTTTCCATGTTCTGATTAATATTTGGCCTGGCACTTCTCAATAATGGCTAAAAATAGAATCTTCAGAGTTCACTAGATTTAAAATCTGTTTTAAGGAATGAAAAACAATGGAAGATTAAAGGCAAATAGCACCATATCTCTAAAGTTCTGAAAGTTTAAGAATGGAATGGTCTCTCGTGCATGATAGAACAATTTCTGTTCGGTTTTTCACAGAGCCCTGAAGCTAAAGTGGTTAAGGACTCCGGTGCTCACTGAACCGCTTTACCTTCGAGGCACCTTTAACTGGTTAAGACCTCTTGAATTAAGACTATCTGAATTAAAGATGTCTTAGGAAATGCCTAGGATGCCTCATATAAGGGCACACTGTTAAAGTGATTTAGCAGCTGTCAGTTGGCTCTAACGATATTGAACAGCCCTGAGGTGATTCTAAAGAATCCATGCTGAGGTACAAACAGAATTTTTTTCCCTTTTTTCCTCCTTTATTGTCTTACTTTCTAATATTTATATTTTCCTTCTCCTTCACTCTTTTTTTTCTTATTAAAACAAATAGCAATATAAAATGCAAAAATTAACATTAATGCAAAATTAAAGATAAGAAATCAACTACACATAAGTAAGAGAATAAAAATTAGGGGGCTGATTCCGTTCTCACACTGGTGTCAATTTGGAGTAACCCCACTGAAGTCAGTGAAGTTACACCAGTGTAGATGTGGTGTAAATCAAAGGAGAATCAGGTTTAGTGTTTCTAAAGCAACATTAATTCAACCACATTGTATACAGGTAATATTCTTCATTCTTGTTTCCTTTGTAAAATCTATGCCTTTGTATTTTACAGTTTATGGCCATAACACTGCAAACAAAACATGCTTTACTTTAATTCAGTGCTTAAGGATAAGAATGTGTGTAACTGCTGCAGTAGCAGGGCCCTACGTATTAAATATGCAATATACAATATACAGGCTGTGCAATGTGGTGGAATAATGTTGATTGCACCCAGTTTTTTTAAAATTTGGCCATAACTTCTTATCCTTAAAAATACATAATTATTTTTCATTTCATTGCTACATATATATGTTAATGTAAAATTATGATAGCACATTTAAATGGAATCCATTTCGGAAATTAAACTACTCTCAGCAATGGTGCTTCACCACATTGCACATACTGTTTATGTTTAAATTTACATTTAGGCCAATATTAAGCAAAGCAATTAAGCCTATGCTTAACTTTAAGCTATAGTTAAATTCATTCCTATTCAGCAAAGCACCCACTTAAGAACTTCGGTAAACCAGGACCTTATGTATACCATTTTTGGAGGGGGGTGGGGGAGAATTATGTGCTTTGGGAGAACTTTTCCATGACTGACCTGATCAGAGGGTTATTTTGTTTTGTTTCAAGTTAGAGCAAAATGTATATAGTCATTTATGAAATATTGAATGCTGAATTAATTATACTTGTCCAGCATTTTAAGGTCCAGCATCATATCATATGTAGAGCTGGCTGGAGAATGACAATTCCATTATGTAAAGGATTGTGAAATTTCTGAATTTGACTTCATTTTGACTCATAATAAACCCCCAACATTTCAAAATCCTCCGCAAAGGAAATTAAAAAAACAATGTTTTTTGGATCAATTACAACTTTTTTTATTTTTAAAATTTTATCTTATATATATAATATAATCCAAAATTTTAAAAATTGAAACAAAAAGTAATTTCAAAACAAAAAATGTCAAAATGGGACATTTCTACATTGCTGGGACTTTTTTTCATGTTTTTTCTCCTAAACAAAATTTTGGCAAAATTGACATGATTTTGCAAAGCATTTTGATTTCGATGGCACGGTATTTACTGACAGAAAATGGTTCTATCAACATTTTTTGAAACAGCACTAACATGGGATAAATCAACAATCAATTTTGCCCCAAATCTCTTATTTCTATGTGTGCATTTCATTTCTAATGAGGACAAAAGCTGTTAGTCTAGGCTATTTGTGCATAAAGGCAGAATAATTGGGCTCTAAGAACCAAATTTTCAAAGGTATTTAGTCACCTAAAGATAGGCACTTAATGGGAGTTTCAAAAGTGCCAGGCACCTAACTGCTATTGAAATCAATGAGATTTAGGTGCCTAACCTGTTTAGTCACCTAGTGGCATTTCAGAAGTGCCTATCTGAATCTTCAGGTATACCTAAACAGCTTTGAAAAGCTGTGCTAAACACACACCTAATTTTACCTGTGTGAGGAGTCTCACTGAAGTCATTGGACTGCTTGTGTGCTTAAATTAGGCATGTCTAAGTACTTTTGCTGAATTAGGGCTTAAGGACCCAATCCTGCAAGGTGCTGAATACGTCACCTCCTACTGACTTCAGGTGGAGATAAGGGTGTTTAGCACCCAGCAGGATCAAGCTCCAAAAGCTTAAGGGTGATCCAGAAAAGGAAATAAACAGGGTTGGTGCCATGTTTTGTTTCTTTAGGATGTATATGGAAGGTCTGAAAAGTTTGGGGGTTTCTTAAAATACGTTTCAGCTTGATTTTTATATTGTAAATTCAGGACCGGTCTAGGCTGGAAGATTCAATAAGGACTGGAGAACAGTGAATAGGTGACATCGCAAGTGCCAAGGGAGTGACAGTTGAACAGGGAAGGGATTTTTGGTAAGATTGTTAAATTTCTTTTTTGTTTTCATTAATACCTATGTAAACTGTGTGGCAATTAACATTTTGAAAATATATCAGTTTAAGTGGTAGAGTTTGACTAATCATCCTTGACACTTCCCAGAGGGCCTTCAGCTAAACCAGGAAGACCAGATTTGGTGCCCCATATATTTCTAAAGGAAATAACCCAATAGTAAAATAATATGTAAAAGGAGGACCACAGAAAATGTTCCCAGACATTAAAATATACCATAAAGAAGCAAATCAGGGCACAATTTAAAACGATAAAAAGTACAGGGCACCATTATTTAGCTCTTATTAAAATAGTTCTGTTAATTTGTGCACACAAATTGCACTTGGCTAAGATCTTTCAATGCTTTCTTTGAAAATATAGCCCTTAAGGTGCACGCCTGAGATTTGTATCTATTGTCTTCTGCCACCTGAATGCACTTGCTAAATTTCACATTCCATGAGCATGTGTCATACTAATGAATGTTCCACTGTTATATATAAGCATTTTAAAGATTAAATTCCCCCAGTAATACCATTTTGATTTTAATTAGTTTGTATGTACTCATGCTGTATTTATTCCTGAGTTTGCAGTGAAAGCAAGGATTCATGCTTCTAAACTGTTTTTTTGTATTCCATTATCCTAATCCCAGGATGTCTGTCAATTGTAAGACATTAACTCAAAGGGAAATGATCCAAAAGAGATTGATTTTTTGCAGTAGCTTCACTAACAAATATACGCACACAAACTACTTTGTTGGTGAAGACAACACAAACTACTGTCACTAGTCAGACAGTTTAGGTTTAAGTACAAAGAGCAATAAAGTACCATCCTCAGAGCTATGGATAGGGTGACCAGATGTCCCGATTTTATAGGGACAATCCCAATATTTGGGGCTGTCTTATATAGGCGCCTATTACCCCCCATCCCCTGTCCCGATTTTTCACACTTCCTGTCTTGTCACCCTAGCTGGGAAACAGAGCTGAATGTAGAACAGGTATTATGACAAAGACAGATGCAAACGAATATCTAGTTATTGTTCACTTCTACAGAGGGCTATTGGGAGGCAAGATAAGATTAATTGAATCATTTGCAAATTTGACAAGAGGATGCTACTGCTAAGCTAATTAGCCAACTATGGTACTGGAACGAGAGGATAATTAGTGACTGTATTAATATAGAAAAAGACTTCTCATTTTAAATAAAAGAGTTGATACTGCCTTGTACTTCTGGCAAACAATTTTCAGTCTTTAATTCAATCTTCCCTACCCTCTGCTCCTGAAACTTCTCTTTAAGGGGAGCATGATCCAAAGTCCATTGAAGTTAATGGAAAGATCCTTACTGACTAGGTTCCAAAAGTTTACGTTGACTTCTGTGATGGTTGATGCTAACAGAACATAGATCTTATTTAGCAGGGCCAGTCATAGGTATATTGGTTTATTCAAAGAGCATAAAAACTAATCCTATGTGAAATTCCACACTGACTGACCACCTACCTTTCCTGAAAAACTAAGAATTTTTGCCCACTTTTAAATCCATTTTAGAATGCAGCCCTAACTATGTAATTGCTACCAGGTTCCTCCATAATTACATGACAAGCCGTGGACTGGCACAGTGCCTTTTCCACAAAGTCCACAGAGCAAGTTCCCCAACTTAATCTCTCAGCCCTGGTCTACACTACGAGTTTAGGTCGAATTTAGCAGTGTTAGATCGATTTAACCCTGCACCCGTCCACATGACCAAGACATTTTTGTCGACTTAAAGGGCTCTTAAAATCGATTTCTGTATTCCTCCCCGACGAGAGGATTAGTGCTGAAATCGACCCTGCCGGGTCGAATTTGGGGTAGAGTGGACGTAATTCAAAGGTATTGATCTCCAGGAGCTATCCCAGAGTGCTCCATTGTGACCACTCTGGACAGCACTCTCAACTCAGATGCACTGGCCAGGTAGACAGGAAAAGCCCCATGAACTTTTTAATTTCATTTCCTGTTTGGCCAGCATAGTGAGCTGATCAGCACAGGTGACCATGCAGAGCTCATCAGCACAGGTGACCATGGAGTTCCAGAATTGCAAAAGAGCTCCAGCATGGACCGAACGGGAGGTACTGCATCTGATTGCTGTATGGGGAGACGAATCCATGCTATCTGAACTCCGTTCCAAAAGACGAAATGCTGGAATATTTGAAAAAATCTCCAAGGGCATGAAGGACGGAGATTATAACAGGGACCCGCAGCAGTGCCGCGTGAAGCCTACCAAAAACCAGAGAGGCAAATGGCCTCTCTGCGTCAGAGTCCCAGACATGCTGCTTCTATGATGAACTGCATGCCATTCTAGGGGGTGCCCCTACAACTACCCCACCCCTGTGCTTCCCTCCTCCCCCACCTCTCCTGGGCTATGTTGGCAGTTATCCCCCTATTTGTGTGATGAATTAATAAAGAATGCATGAATTTGAAACAACAATGACTTTATTTTCTCTGCAAGTGGAGATCAAAGGGGGGAGGGGAGGATGGTTGGCTTACAGGGAAGTAGAGTGAACCAAGGGGGTGGGTTTTCATCAAGGAGAAACAAACAGAACTTTCACACCATAGCCTGGCCAGTCATGAAACTGGTTTTCAAAACTTCTCTGATGCACAGCATGCCCTGCTGTGCTCTTCTAACTGCCCTGGTGTCTGGCTGCGCGTAATCGGTGGCCAGGCGATTTGCCTCAACCTCCCACCCCGTTACTCTCACAGATATTGTGGAGCACATAGCAAGCAGTAATAACGATGGGAATATTGGTTTCGCTGAGGTCTAACCGAGTCAGTAAACTGCACCAGAGAGCTTTGAAAGTCCAAAGGCACATTCTACCACCATTATGCACTTGCTCAGCCTATAGTTGAACCGCTCCTTACTACTGTTCAGGCTTCATGAGCCATGGGAGCAAGGGGTAGGCTGGGGTAGGTGTGACTGCACGGTGCTGCCAACTGGGAGAGCAGCCTGAGGCAGAAGCCTCCAGCTGGCATGATATTCCAGGCAGGACTGAATCTCTATTAGATGAAACTTAAAGAAGAGAATGACCTGGAGTCATTCCCATTTTTGTCCAGGTGCCACCTACTGACCTCACCGAGGCCAGCCAGGAGCACCCATGTCTGCCCAGGTGCCCCCGACCAACCTAACTGAGGTTGGCCAGGAGCACCCACAGGATGACCACGACGGCTAGCAATCGT
Organism: Mauremys mutica; assembly: GCF_020497125.1. Classification (NCBI taxonomy): domain Eukaryota; kingdom Metazoa; phylum Chordata; order Testudines; family Geoemydidae; genus Mauremys; species Mauremys mutica. Next base: position 41,990,019 of record NC_059072.1, read on the forward strand.
ATTGTACCATCTGCCGTCTGCAAGGCAAGGGGAAGCTGCTGTGACATACTGTGACAGTGAGCTGAGCGAGCTCCATGCTTGCCGTGGTATGTCGTCTGCACGGGTAACCCAGGAAAAAAGGTGAGAAACGACTTTTTGCTGTTGCTTTCAAGGAGGGAGGAAGGGAGGGAGGCCTGACGACATGTACCCAGAACCTCCCATGACAATGTTTTTGCCCCATCAGGCATTGGGAGCTCAACCCAGAATTCCAGTTGGTGGCGGAAACTGTGGGAACTATGGGATAGCTACCACAGTGCAACAGTCCGAAAGTCGATGCTAGCCTCGGTACTGTGGATGCACACCACTGACTTATTGCGTTTAGTGGGGACACACGCAATCAACTGTATCAAATTGATTTCTAAAAAATCGACTTCTATTAAATCGACCTAATTTCATAGTGTAGCCATACCCTCAGTCTTCCCTAGGTCCCCTACTGTTTCTCTTTCTTTTTCTCTTGGTAAGGCAGGAAATTTTTCTTCTGATCAGCCTGACTCTTTCTGCATCCTATACTTTAATGATTAGCCATTGAAACCTGGGCACTGGATAAGCCATTGGAACCTGGCAGTTATATTTATGAGTCTACTCCAAGAGTAAGGATGTCACCTTGAAATATTGACAGTGGATTGGAAAACATTCTATAGCCATAGTATTATAACCAACAAACACTCTATAAACATGCTAGTAGCAAGCATATCAGTTGTCATTAATTGCAGTTAGCAAGGTTCAAGGACTATTGTAGACAAGGAATTAAATTATTATACTTTTATAAGTTTAGGTGAAATAGAATGGCTTATCTTCATCTTGGAGTTCTTTTTGTCTGGCACAACAAACCGTAATAATAAATGAGACACTGGTTGAGATGTTGATCTCAATTACACCACGATCCATTTTGTTAGGCGCATTTGTGAATAGTGTTCTGCAGGACAGATATCAGGAAACCGCAGAATTGAAAAAACAGATTGCCAGCTAATTATTAACAATACTTAACTATTCATTTCTGAGAGCTTCATTATTTTCAGTACTGGACACAGAATTAAAAGTCTTATTTTAATAGGCCCTGTTATTTAACAACTAACCAGTTTTCATCACCTACTTTTTCTTTTCTTCCCAAATGCCTTTGCACTTTCTTCCATGCTGTTTCTTGTGCTTGCAACACCTTTCCCATACTAACATGTAAAGCTATAACTCCATCCTACATCAGATTCCTCCTTATCTCTACCCCCTCGCCCCTGTCCCTGAGACTCATGATGAATACTGCTAGCTGATACTGAATAAGCATGTGTATAGCTGGGACCAATGCTACTGATACACTGAATTATCTCAAAAGAAACTCTTTGCTACATCCAAATTTTGCACACAGCTAGTCTAAGCCAAAACATATTTTTATTACTATCATCCCATCCCTCATTTACTTATTACAGCAATTATTGCATCTTGTATTACATTTAGATTATAAATTCTTCAGAGCAGGCATTGTCTTTTACTATATATTCATACAGTGCCCAGCACAATTGAATCTCAGCATGGGCAAGACATCTAGGCACTACTGTAATACAAATACACATTAATAACTAATTATTTTAGGCAGAAGAATTTTATTTGAAATGTAATTGGTACTGGGCTTTGCATTCTGGATTTTCCAGCAATGAGGTAACAAAAGCCCATGTATCTTACTGTCAATTACAGCAGGAGGATTATTAAACACTAAACCTGAGGGTGACAAGCACGAAGTAACTATGTGATTTCTTATTTATTAATTAGTGATGAAGTCTGTTTACAGAGATGCAATTAATAGGACTTCATTCTTGGAAAACATCTAGAAATGATTAAACATACTGTAATCATTTTAATCGTTCTTATACATTTGTATTTTTTGCTGCTATGAAGTGTAGGTCAAATGAAGAACAGATTATTTCAGTGAAATCGATCTCTGCCTTCCCATAATTGAGTGAATTTGGCCTTTGTAAATAAATTTCTAGAAAACCTTATCTAAATGCTGCCATCAATAATACAAGTTAGCCAGCCAACAAGGGCTGGCTCTAGCTGTGTGAGATACTTGCAGATCCAGATGATTTTTGTTCCTTTTACTCTGTTCCAACAGCTCTCAATTGAAATGACTGATGCTTTCTGGGGACTGTATTTTTTACAAATTTTAATGTGTGGCATTTTAATTTAGGAGCATTTAAATGGACTATTAAAGAATAACTAATGATTCATGGAAATAAAGAATTCGATATGGTACAGTAAGGAACAATTCCAGTCATAGAGTGTAGTCTGGTTTTTATATATTTATTTTTATGTATTTGTTCTTATTTATTACCAAAGTATTTGCATGAAAACAGAGACCAAAAAGTAGAATTTTCAAAAGTGCTTGAGGGAATTAGACCCACCCAAATCCCATTGAAAGGCACTTTTGAAAATCTCACCCAATACAGTAACTCGTCACTTAACGTTGTAGTTATGTTCCTGAAAAATGTGACTTTAAGCAAAACGATGTTAAGTTTCCCCATAAGAATTAATATAAATGAGGGGGTTAGGTTCCAAGGAATTTTTTTTCACCAGACAAGTATACACACAGTATAAGTTTTAAACAAACAATTTAATACTGGTACACAGTGATGATGATTGTGAAACTTGGTTGAGGTGGAGGAGTCAGAGGGTGGGATATTTCCCAGGGAATGCCTTACTGCTAAATGATGAACTAGCAATTGGCTGAGCCCTCAAGGGTTAACTCTCATGGTCTACAAGGCAGCAGGAATGGAGGGAGGGGAGAGAGCATCACAGACAGAGACAGAGACACACACTGTGTGTGTGAGAGAGAGATGCGCATTTCCCCTTTAAGTACACTGCCTTGTTAATTAGATCAGGTTGCTGAGACCACAGCTGCTGCTGCCAGCAAGATCCCTCTGTTCTGAGCCCTGTCGTGTGTCCCCCCTGCTCTATTGGGTAAGCTGGGTGCAGGAGCCGGGGGGAGGAGGACACCCTGACATTAGCCCCCCTCTTCCTTCCTTCCCCCCCACACAGCAAGCAAGAGTCTCGGGGAGCAGTTCCAACGCAGAGGGCAGGAGCAGCACATGGCAGTGGGGGGAGGGACAGCTCCAATTGTTAGCCTGCTGGGCAGCTGCTGTACAGGGAACTTAGGGGAGTGAGAGCTGATAGGGGGACCTGATGGGGGGCTGCCGGTCCACCCTGGTTCCAAGCCCCCACCAACTAGCTGCAATGGGCTGCTCTTCCTGCAAACAGTGGACAAAGCAGGCGGCTGCCAAACAATGTTAGAAGGGAGCATTGCACAACTTTAAACGAGCAGGTTCCCTAATGGATCAGCAATGTAACAATGAAACTACGTTAACCAGGATGACTTTAAGTGAGGAGTTACTGTACTTCCAAAACTGGGGCCAAGATTTTTTTTTAAAAATAGGAACCTATATTTAGGGTATGTCTACACTACAAAATTAGGTCAGTTTTATAGAGTTGATTTTTAGAAAGCGATTTTATACAGCTGATTGTGTGTGTCCCCACTAAGTGCATTAAGTCGGAGGAGTGCATCCTCAATACCATGGCTAGCATCGACTCATGGAGCAGTGCACTGTGGGAAGCTATCCCACAGTCCCCGCAGTCTCCGCTGCCCATTGGAATTCTGGGTTAAGCTCCCAATGCCTGATGGGGCAAAAACATTGTCGTGGGTGGTTTGGGGTACATGTCGTCAGTCTCCCCTCCCTACCTCCCTCCCTCCGTGAAAGCAACGGCAGACAATCATTTCACTCCTTTTTTCCTGGGTTACCCATGCAGACGCCATAGCACGGCAAGCATGGAGCCCGCTCAGCTCACCGCTGCAGTATATGCAGAACCGGGCTAAGAGACGCCAGCACGAGGACATTTGTGAGGAGGACATGGACACAGACATTCCTGAAAGCACGGGATGTGGCAATTGGGACATCATGGTGGCAGTAGGGCATAGGGCAGGTTGATACAGTGGAACACCAATTCTGAGCCCGGCAAATAAGCACAGACTGGTGGGACCGCATGGTGTTGCAGGTATGGGATGATTCCCAGTGGCCGTGAAACTTTCACATGCTTAAGGCCACTTTCGTAGAACTGTGTGAGTGGCTCCCCCCTGTCCTGAAGTGCAGGAATACCAAGATGAGAGCTGCCCTGACAGTTGAGAAGCAAGTGGTGATAGCCCTGTGGAAGCTTGCAACACCTGACTGCTACTGGTCAGTTGGGAATCAATTTGGAGTGGGCAAATCTACTGTGGGGGCTGCTGTGATCCAAGAAGCCAAGGCAATCACTAACCTTCTGCTATCAAGGGTAGTGACTCTGGGAAATGTGCAGGCCATAGTGGATGACTTTGCTGGAATGGGGTTCCCTAACTGTGGTGGGACAATAGATAGAATGCATATCCCTGTCTTGGCACCAGACCACCTTGCCAACCAGTATGTAAACCACAAGGGGTACTTCTCAATGGTGCTGCAAGCACTGCTGGATCACAAGGGATGTTTCACTGACATCAAAGTGGGATGGACAGGAAAGGTGCATGACGCTCGCATCTTTAGGAACTCTGGGCTGTTTGAACAGCTGCAAGAAGGGACTTACTTGCCAGACCAGAAAATTACTGTTGGGGATGTTGAAATGCCTATAGTTATCCTTGGAGACCCAGCCTACCCCATAATGCCATGGCTCATGAAGCCGTACACAGGCATCCTGGACAGTAGTAAGGAGCAGTTCAACTACAGGCTGAGCAAGTGCAGAATGGTGGTAGAATGTGTCTTTGGATGTTTAAAAGCTCGCTGGCGCTGCTTGCTGGCTAGGTTAGACCTCACCGCAACCAGTATTCCCATTGTTATTGCTGCTTGCTGTGTGTTCCATAATATCTGTGAGAGTAAGGGGGAGACATTTATGGTGGGGTGGGAAGTTGAGGCAAATCGCCTGGCAGCCGATTTTGAGCAGCCAGACACCAGGGTGATTAGAAGAGCACAGCTAGGTGCACTGCACATCAGAGAGGCTTTGAAAACCAGTTTCATGACTGGCCAGGCTACAGTGTGACAGTTGTGTGTGTAAACCTGCCTCCTTTGTTGATTTAAATTCCCTGTAAGTCAACCACCCTCCCCCCCTTCAATCACAGCTGGCAAACAAAATAAAGTCACTATTGTTTTGAAACCATGCATTCTTTCTTTATTGATTAAAAAAAATGAGATAACTGACAAGGTAGCCCGGGTGGGGTGGGAGAGGAGGGGAGGAGGGAAGGACAAGGGCACATTGCTTTTTGTAGCCACACTACAAATCAAAACTTATGGAATGACAGCCTTCTGTTGCTTGGGCCATCCTCTGGAGTGGAGTGGCTGGGTTCCCGGAGCCTCCACCCCCGTGTTCTTGGGCATTTGGGTGAGGGGGGTATGGAACTTGTTGAGGAGGACAGGTGGTTATGCAGTGGATACAGCAGTGGTCTGTGCTCTTGTTGCCTTTCCTGCAGCTCCACCAGATGCCTGAGCATATCCGTTTGCTCCCCCATTAACCTCAGCATTGCATCCTGCCTCTTCTCATTGTGCTCACTGTATGATTTCCTGACCTCTGTCACTGTATGCCTCCATACATTCAGCTGTGCCCTATCAATGTGGGAGGACTGCATAAGCTCTGAGAACATCTTGTCACGAGTGTGTTTTTTTCACTTTCTAATCTGCAATAACCTCTGGGATGGAGATGATAGGGGGAGTGTAGAAACATTTGCACCTGTGGGGGGGATAAAAAGGGAGAGTAGATTTTAAGAAGATACATTTCTGCGAACAAAAGGGAGACTCTTTCACAGTGAATCAAGCAATTCACAGCAGACAGCACATGTGCTTTAGGTACAAGGTCACATTTTGCCTTTTATATGGAGCACCTGCGGGTGTGGTGACACATCATACATGGCTGGGCAACAGAATTTGATTTCCAGGCAGCCATGATAAGCCAGAAGGTATATGGGTTGGCTCCTTCTGCCTTCATAATATGGGAATGGTGATTTTCAAACTGCAGCACCCTCCTTTCCCATAGCAAGCAATGCCAGTTGCATTGGACATTTAAAAGGAGGGGCTGTGGTTTTCAGGTGGATGTGCAGCACACCCATCCCCCGACCCCACTACATGGTGATTCTCTGGAATGATCCCTTCACCCCCCCTCCACCGCATGGCTATTCTCAGGGATGATCCCTTTTAGCCAAACGCAAACAGCCCAGCATGAACAGGGTCCTTTTATTGTTCCCTTACAAATATTCCCCTATTTCAACCAGGTGACCATGAATGATATCACTCTCCTGAGGCTGCCCCGTGCCAGCTACCTGGAGGAGTTGCCGAGACTACCCCACACCAGCTACCTGGAGGAGTTGCTGAGCCTGCCCTGTGCCAACTACGAGAAGGAGTTGCTGAGTCTACCCCATGCCAGCTATCCTGAGGAACCCATGGTGCTGGACCCCCCCTGAGGACAGCACCCTGACCCAGGTACCTCAAGAGGGGGAGTCTGGAAGTAGCCTGAGGGCAGCTGACCCTAGTCTTGCTGCAGCACTGCCAGAACCTGTGTTAGTGTGTTGCAGCCAGGATCCCCACTGACGCAGCAGCGGGTCTTCTGCTGCTGATAGGGCCCTGGGCTGGGACACAGTGGAGTGGGAGGGCCTGCATCCCCCCTGCCACCCAACTCATGGGTGGCAGTCTCCCCCTCTCCAAGGCCCTTTTGAACCTAAGGCCTGGGCTTGCTATTATATACTGTTGTTGCTCAGACCCTACCTGAGGGCCTGAGCGTCTGACTCACCATTGCCCTGCCCTGACCTAGGGCTTGCTATTATATACTGTTGTTGCTCAGACCCTGCCTGAGGGCTTGAGCACCTGACTCACCAATGTCTTGCCCTGACCAAGGGCCTGGGCTTACTGTGTTATTTCTTCCTTCACAAAGGCCGCAGAGGATGACTCCTGCGGCTGGACTAACTCCTCGCAAGACCTATTCCCCAATGTAGTGTGGTGGTGCGGGTCCCCGCCACCCCAGAGGGAGATGAGCCCCGGTTAACCTCTCCACAGGTAGAATAATTAGAAACCCATGAAATTCAGAATTAAGATTAATTTTAAGAGACTCAAACATTTGAAAGTATGAAAATGCCTGTCTACACAGCCAGCTGGAATCTAGCTGCATTTGTTAAGCTCTTCTGATGCACTGGTGCTGTAGTCATTCCCACTTCCCTATTCACTTGTATACATGATAGCACATTGTCAGCTCTTCTTACTATTCATGAAAACCTAGAGTGCTCTGAGTTTTACAATCTAATTTAAAAAAAATGCTAAAAGCATCATAAACAGTATTTTGGGGAGGGAAAATGAGGGTACCTGTGAGAAAATTGTGTGGTAATTTAGATTGTGTGGTGAGCACAGCTGATGGTTCCAAATTGTTTGACATTTTTAAAATGTATTTTATAGATAAATAAATAAATGCAGATGTCCATGACAGCATCTACTCAGCATCAACTGGCAGATTTCTTAAAGAAATCTCAGAAGAAGTGGGTCTTAAGGAAGGCTTTGGGGGAGAGAATAATAGCTTTATGATTTAGTTCAGGGATCAATTACCCTTTGAATGGGGGCTTGTATGGGGTTTGCCCAGTTTAAGCCTTTTTTTAGTTTCCAGAGACTTTTTTGACTCACTGGACTAATACCCATCCAAGAATCCCCTTACCACCTTCATAGTTGCTTCCTTTCTTTATCAGGTGATTCTTTCTAAATTCAACTGTGATCAAACTTGGTGTCATTTTCAAAATTAGCGATAGAGATAGCAACAAAGCTGGTTGAAAATGTTCCTACAGAACAGTTTTCCATTAAAAAATGCTGATGAGATGCAACGAAAACATTCTGTGAGAATGTGTTGATTCCATCAAAACTTTCAGTGGAAACCAAGCAGGGATGTGTGCCTGGCTCCCTGGGATACCAGTTCCCCCACAGCTTGCCTGCTGGACTGCTGGGGAGATGTGATTTCCAGGGTTCCCAGGCAGCCACAGATCCTGGGGAGCATATTTTGTTTTGGAAACATCAAAACATTGCCAAAAATAGAATTTGGGATTTTCTTCCTGATTTGGGATGAAAAAAATTCTGAAAACTCAAAATTTTTCACAGGATGGAAATTCCACTTCCCAGCCAGCTTTAGCTAGCAAACACATGGGAGAAAGAAGTAAACCAAAAAGTGACCTGCAGAGATGAGAACAGTGAGAAATGCAGGCAATCAGGGAAGATTCGGTACTAGTAAATGTAACATTCTTTATCCACACAGATCCAAAATGGGTTATTTTTTGGCATGTTGGTATAACACTGTTCTAATATTACTTTTGCACTCTAATCAAGCACTCTAGTTGCCACAGGGAAATGTGGGATTAAGAGCTGGAACTTGAGAGTTGTGGTAATCCACAAGAATAAATCTGTTCTTATATTAGGTTGGCAATAATAAAAACGACTGAGAGAAATAAATCTTAGAGAATCTCCCTGAAGAATTCCTCTACTTAACAGATACTTTACAATTCAACTTTATTTTGTATTGTGTCTTTTACACAAGTGTAACTGTAAGCAGAGTCTGAATGAGCTCACCCCTGACATCTAGTGATGAGCTGTGGAAGAGGACTTCAGGCTGATCTCGTTTGCATGGGCAGACCCACCCTGCCTAGATGCTCAGCATGATGGGATTGCTTGCCCAAATGATCACTTTTGGCTGGTGTTGGACCCCCAGTCTACTTGTTATTGGGGCAGGAGTAATAAAGGGTTATCCTTTATTATCCTTGTTGTGCTAATCAAGGGAAGCAGAACTGTACTGGGCATATCCTGATTGAGGGACTTGCCCTCAACTAAACAGCACTCTTTAGGCAGGGGACATGGGTTCCAAAGCAAAATTGTCAAATCCACTTACAAGAAGTGGATTTTGGCTGTTTTTTTTTAATTCCTCATAATGTATAGTGGGTTACAGGTTTTGGCGGGAGGTGGGGAGGATCTTCCACTTTTTGTTTTTGTCCTCATTCAGGCTATGGCTACACTTGCAGATGTAGAGTTCTGGGAGTTAAACTAGCCCTTGGAAACAGCAGCAGGGAAAGCACTGCCATGTGTTCACACTGTCAGCTGCAAGCACAGTGGCATGGCCACACTAACAGCTCTTGCCACAGAGAAGAGTGCATTGTGGTAGCTATCCCAGTGTGCAAGTGGCTGCAGCGTGCTTTTCTAATGGGGGGTGGAGTGTGACAGGAAGTGTGTTGTGTGAATATAGGAGGAGAGATGGTGTGTTTTGGGGGGCAGAGAGTGTGTCAGCATGCTGTCTTGTAAGTTCAGACAGCGGCAGGGCGAAACCCTAACATCAGCCCCCACCTCCCGCCTCTCTCTCTCTCACACACACACACAAAAATGCACAAATGCCTGCCTCTGCAGCATGAGCATTCCACAGTAATGGTTTGCTTTGTCCCTGAGCAGATAAGCATGCCGGCTGTCAGAAATGGAGCTTTGAAAGGGGATATCTGCATGCCTGCAGCCCAGTTCAAAACAATGACCAGAGTGGCCACTTGACTTCAAGGGATTATGAGACATTTCTGCAGGCCAATCACAGTGCAGTAATGCAACACTGACACCCCAGCATTTCAGCCAGGGTGCAGCAAGCTCTATGCTTCTCGTGGAGGTGGATTACCAGAAGCGCTCCAGCTGCAGAGTCCAAATGCTCTAAGTGCCTTGTCAGTGTGGACACCTCCAGAGTTAGGGCGCCCGGGGCTGATTTAATGCGCTTGCAAGTGTAGCCAAGGCCCCAGTCTCTGCGGTGTCTATGCACACAGTTCTAGGGGGAGCTTCAAAGGCCTTTAAAAAAACTTCCTTGGTTGGTCCCTGAGGCAGGGAGTCAGAATTGTGTTTATAAACAGAGTGATTAATGGGTGATTAAGATAAGAAAGGGCTGTTAGGATGTTTCCTAAAGTTAAATGATCTGTTCCAACTCAAGCTTGATGAACTGCAAAAAGTGAGTTGCCTAAATGACAGAAAGTAATTGAAGATTTTTCTACAATTGTTGGATTCAAGAGGTGGTAACAACATTACTAATATCTTTCTTTGAGAAGATTTTTTAGACAAAGGAAATGCAGTAGATCTAATTTACCTGGATGTTAGTAAGGCATTTGATACAGTTCCAATGAGAAATTATTAGTTAAATTGGAGAAGATTGGGATTAATATGAGAACTGAAATGTGGATAAGGAACTGGTTGAAGGGGAGACGACAATGGGTCATACTGAAAAGCAAACTGTTAGGCATGGGGGAGCTTACTAGTGAAGTCTGGAGTTCCTCAGGGATCAGTCTTGGGACCAATCTTATTTAACATTTTTATTGCTGACCTTGGCACAAAAAAGTAGGAAATTTGTGAATGACACAAAGGTGGGAGGTATTCCCAATATGGAAGAATATCATACAAGAAAATCTGGATGACCATGTAAACTGGAGTAATAGAAATAGGATGATATTTAATAGTGCAAAATGGGAGATCATGCAGGGACTAACAACAGAATTTTTGCTATAAACTGGGGATTTATCAGTTGGAAGTGACAGAGAGGAAGAGTAAGACCTGGGTGGGTGTGTTTGTTGATCACAGGAGGATGACTATGAGCCCTCAATCTGATGTGGCTATGAAAAAGGCTAACTCGGTCCTGGGGTGCAGCTGCAGCATGAGGCAAGGTATTTCCAGTAGAGACAGGGAAGTGTTAGGATACAAGGCACTGGTGGTGAGACCTCATCTGGACTACTGTTTGTGTGCAATTCTGGTCTCCCATGCACAGGCGCTCACTCCATGTGTAGGTGCTCTGGGGCTCAGGTACCCACAGAAAAAAAATAGTGGGTGCTCAACACCCAGGATCCAGAGCTTGAGTGTGGAATATGATGAGTTCTGTTTCTGTGCTGCTAACAACTTCTGCCCTTGTGGTAGGGAGTTTATTTATAAACAGAGGCACAGTGATTAAGATAACAAAAAGCTTGTCATTAAATTAAATTAAGGATAGTTAGATGATCCTAAAAGCATTCAGAGGCACTCCAGTTAAAAGATAGGAAACAAAGGGTAGGAATAAATGGTCAACATATTCATAAATGATCTGGAAAAAAAGGGGTAAACAGTGAGATGGCAAAGTTTGCAGATGATACAAAATTACTTAAGATAATTAATTGCAAAACAGACTGCAAAGAATTACCAAAGCCCAGTAAGTAGAGATGGTGGGGACAGGTACTTGTACCTCGTGGTGTGAGCCCTGCCTAAGGGCCCCAGACACCATTTCACCGTTACTCTTTCCACTGTGTAATAACAGAGCTAATTTAGATTCAACTGAGAGCCCACAGAGCTGCTTGGCCATGCCTCTCCCTAGCAGCTGAACAAGGGGGATGTTGCCACTTCCGAGGAGCCCCCCAGTAAGCGCCACCCAGAGCCTGCCTCACCCCATCCCATGCCACAACCCCCTGGCCCCTCCCACACCAAAAGTCTGCTGCTGCTGGGGGGGCTAGGGGGAGGAGGTGTGGACCAAGGTAAGGAGCCAAGTAGCTGAGCTGCCCTCCCCCAGCAACCACAGGGCCCCCGGGAAGCCCTCCCCCAAGTTTTATTCACTGGTATTTTTAGTAAGAGTCATGGACAGGTCACAGGCTGTGAATTTTTGTTTACTGGCCATGACTTGTTCATGACTTTTACTAAAAATATGTGTGACTAAAACGTAGCCTTACTCATGGTTTATGTTTATGAACCCCGTTGTGGTGTTTTCCCAAATTAATGCCTGGTTACTTCCCTCCTTTTATTAAAAGTTTCTTTTCTATACTCAGACTCTGTGCTTGTGAGAGGGGAAATATTGCCTCTTAGAGGCATGCAGAAGATGGTATGTGATTGTCCTAGGTTACTGCGTGGGGGCTCGACCTGGTTTTGTGTTGTATTGTTCAAGAGAAACACCTAGATATTGAACCCAGCCCTTGTTGCTGCCAATTCTATCAGGCAGAAGGGTTACATAACCAAAACACTTTAGAGAGAGAAATATTACAGTTCCAAAACAGAATAATAGAACAGGGAGAGAGAAATAAAGAGGTATTGGAAGGAGAAATAATGTGATTTCTTGCTGTGATGCTGTATGATTAAATATGACCATTTATAACATGACAAGCAAGCAAAAGTAAGCTGTACCATACGGCAGGAACTGTAGACATGAGAATGTGTGGAGAGATGTAGAGTAGGTTGGCATTAAATAAGTACTAGAGGTGCTGGAGTAATAAGACTAATTTTGCTTGATGGGAGATGCTTGGCTGTCATGATGTTGTGCCATGTACATTATAACATTGCAATGGCACACAGAGTAAATAGATTTTCGGCACATATCATCATGCTTCATCCAAACATCATCATGTCTGGGGAACGTGTCACTGAAACACCAGAGTGTCCCTATTTTCATAGCTTCTCCCGGTACCTCCTGTCATTTTAACAAAAAAGAATTTTATCCTAGGGTTTTGTATCCCCTGCAGACTACAGATACCCGAAGGTCCATGAACTGGACAGTGGACTGGCTGACTGTGTGCTTCACAGTCCACCCCTCACCAAGGCTGTTTGCACTACCAACTAGCACCCACCCTTCCCACTATGAGGCCTAAGATAACCCTTCTCTGTGTGTAGCCCACTTCGCATAGAGTCAGAGCTAAAGTGTGAAGAGATGTTTGAATTCTAAATTCATTTCTGTACTAGCCCTTGCACCTGCAAAGGGATAGAGGGGAGGAGGCCAGTGTGAGGTAAATCCTCAGCCAGAGCCTGTGATGACTCATCCCTCAGCCAATCCATAGCAAGGAAAGGGGCAGATGACCCCCAGGGACAAGTATTTAATCCCACAGGAAGAGCAGAAACACAGTCTGTGCAACATCACCACTTGGCTAGGAACTGTTCCTCTCCCTACTTCAGAGTCTCCAGAGCTAAGTTGCCCAGTTGCAGGTAGAAAATGCCTCCCTCCGAGGGCAGGTCCAGATCATTCCAGAGACTCTGGGATTGGCCGTGGCAGCAACCACAGAGGACAATCCAAACGTCCTGTTGCCAAAGTGGTTTGTTAGTGGTGTGGAAGCAGGGAAAGAATTAATAAGGATTTGAAGGGCATTTTAATGCATGTCAGTCAGTTAGCAAGAGTTAGGCTAGCTGTGACCCTAATGACGTGAGATTTATAGAAGCAGGATAGTGTGAGGCAGAGGACAAGAACTGTGTAAAAAGTTATTACGACCTTGCAACTTGATAACCAAATATACAGGCTGGCGTCTTTTAGCAGTGAGACAAATAAGATAGCAGAAAGGCTTATGTATAAACAAAATGTATTTGTTGCTTTTTACCGTCTGTATTATTGCTAGGAAATTGTCTGTAACAAAGGTATAAAGGCTTGCTGTAATTGTTTACCAGTTGAGAGACCTGTCCGGGACTGGGGTGACCCTGTGTCCTATGGCACTCTCTCCCTCCATTGTAATTACTGGAGAAATAATAAAGTATTTGATTTTGCTGCACCCAAAAGAAAAAGCGAGAACTGAGTTTTTCTCCGACAGTGGCCCTCATACGTTCTGAGGGTTCATTATCCAGTGCCACCTGTTGTTTTGATTTGTACAGCCATCTACCCAAACGACAAGGCAAAGGTGGGGCTGATCATCAGCCTTCTAACAGGAGAAGCCTTGCACTGGATATCACTCCTTCTGGAATGGGCAGACCCAGTTCTTGGCTGTTTTGAAGAATTCATCCAATCTTCTTGTTCATATTTGATGACCACAAGTAGGCCCACACCGCTGAAGCCTCCTTGCAGTTCCTCTCACAGGGTTCACAGGCTCAGCTTATTCAGCCTACTTCTGGTGCCTGGCTGCCTATACTACCTGGAATGAGGCAGTGCAGATCTACCACTTTTGTTGAGGGCCAAATGATGCCATAAAAGATGAGATTGCTCAGTTCGCCCTACCTCTCCTTCCCCGCGTTGTCATCCTCTATCAAGTTTGTATCCAAACTGACAACTGGCTGTTTGAACAATGCCTGGAAAGGAGGAGGACTTACAACAGACCCCAGCCTAGTACCGTACTCCCCTGACCATGCACTCTTCCCAATCCCAGACCAGAGCCCATGCAAACTGATGCCACTTACAGATGCTTCACAGACCGAGAGAATGAGCACTGGTACCAGAATGGGCTCTGTCCGTATTGTAGGGAGTGTGGCCACTTTGCTTCTGGGTGCCCCACAGGTTCAGCCTGGCCCTTGTGCCAGTAAATGATCTTGTGCCGCCCCAATAGAGGGATCACGGCTGGAAGTAATAGGGGGATCAGGTTCCCCAAATGGGCTCCCTCTACTACTTGCATGTGTCCCTGCATTACAGTACTTCCATCAATCCCACTTGCTTGCATTTATTGACTCCAGGGCATCTAGCAACTTCATGGACTTGACTTTTGCCAGAGTTAACTGCCTGCCTGTACAGAAGAAGTTTGCCCTGGATTGGGTAGAGACAATTGACAGCAATATGTTGTCTTCTGGGCCCATTTCCTATGAGACAGAATCTCTTCAGGTCCTCCAAGAGACCCTACAATTTAACCTGATCCTCTCATCCCACTTCCCAGTCATACTGAGCCTCCCCTGGCTTTCCCTCTATAACCAGAGCATTTCCTGGGCAACACAGGAGATACGACTTAACTCCAGATTCTGCCAGCTGTGGTGTCGAACCAGACCTAGCATAGGAGAGCCCCAAGGAAGGCTGTGCACATCAGCATCGAGAAATACCAGTCCCCTAATTCCAGCAAAGTATAGCGACCTTGCCAATCTATTTGGTTTCTGGTATAGGTGGTGGTTATGTGACCATCGCTTATTAGCACAGTAGTGTCAAGGAAATGGACTGCTTGTGTGGATTGGTCTAGGCTGAGGTTGATGGTGGGATGGAAATTGTTGAAATCCTGGTGGAATTCCTCAAGGGCTTCTTTTCCATGGGTCCAGATGATGAAGATGTCACCAATTAGTGCAAGCAGAGTAGGGGCATTAGGGGACGAGAGCTAAGGAAGCATTGTTCTAAATCAGCCATAAAAATGTTGGCATATAGTGGGGCCATGCGGGTACCCATAGCAGTGCCGCTGTCTTGAAGGTATATATTGTCCCCAAATGTGAAATAGTTGTGGGTGAGGACAAAGTCGCACAATTCAGCCACCAGGTTTGGCATGTAACTAATTCACAAAACTGGGGGGAAGGGGGGGTATTGGGGAAATTCAGGGGGCGTGTAGAGAAATCACTGGCCTTAGGTCGGGCATGTAGGGAAATCACTGGCCTTAGGTCGCCACTAACTGGGGGGAAGAGGGGAAGATATCCTCAGCCCGCAACCCTCCATTGTCCACCAAATGCGCTTCAGTCTCTTATCCCCCGTCTCACTCTGCGTGGGGGAGATTGCCTCGGTCTTGCAGCCTCCCCCAAACCCTGGGTGTGAGAGTACGGCTGGCCCAGGCTCACAAGAGGGCAGGGCGTAGGCTGGTGCGGGGGCTCGCTTGGGGGTAGGCTGAAGACAGGTTTCGATGTCTGTGTCCCTGCGGAAGACACGGTCTCGCTAGGCGCTTTAGGTCACCCACAGCATCACTTTGGGCCCGAGCTCCTGCCCCTGCCCCTCCCCCTCGCCTGTGGACTCCGCTGCGCGATCGCCCCACTCTCCACCCGACCCACAGTCCCCTCGGCCCTGCCGTTCCCTAGGCTGCCGCTTTCCGGCAATTCTCGATCGCGGGGCGCGCGCGCTCTGGCCCCGGCCCTCGAACAGTTTAATACCGCGAGGAAACCCCCTTTGTAATATGGACACGGCACGAGGCAGGACTTAACGGACACAGAGCGCGCTCCAGCCCACAAGCAAAATGGCGAACGTTTGGCTTCGCCCTGGAGACCTTGCCCCTGCCCGGCGGGACGGGCGAACCCCGTGTAGGGGGAGGGAGGGGAGAGCGGAGGACGCCATTTTCCCCGAGAGAAGCAGTGACGTAGGGGGAGCGTAGGGAGACGGGAGCGGCAGCGGGGTTTGTACACAGGTCCCAAGGCAAAGGCGCTTCCCAGCGGGTCCCTGCAGGGTTCTGAGTGCCGAGCCGGTCTGCGGGGCCCCTCTGCTCACGCCTCGTTCCCGGAGTCAGCTGAGGGTGCGTCCTGCCCAGGCTAGGGACAGCCGCAGTGGGGCCGTTGCATTGTTTTGGTGGGGCTAGGAAAGGGGCTCGGCTAAGGGGGAGCTGCTGCTGCCTGGCCTGTGCTCATTACAGGTGAGTCTCCTGCTGGGACGATCATTCCAGCGAGGGGGGCGGGGGGGGTCCTAGTAAGAGTTAAAACGTCAGGGAGGAAAAACGGGTGGGTGCGCCGCACCCAGCGCCAGCTCCCCGCCCCAGCTCGCCTCCGCTACGCGGCCGCCGCCGTCTCCTACTCCCCGGAGTGGGCCGCCGAGCCGCGCTTCAGCCGGGAAACACCTGCTTCGCGGGCAAGGCGGTGGGAGGGAGGGGGAAGAGGCGGGGATTTGAGGAGGGGTCCAATAGGGGCAGGGAGGAGGCGGGGCCGGGGCGAGCACCAAGCAGCGCCAAGGAAAGTTGGGGCCTGTGGAGGCATCATCCCTTTACATTTGGGAGGGGTGGGGTGTGATAAGGTATATTTAAAATACTTATCTTTGCTGCCTTATTTTAGTTTTTATATCTAGCATTCATGTTTGTTTGTTTGTGTGGCACATCTAAATCTTTTTTTATTGAAAGGCACTAGTGGAGTAGACCCTACTGCTGCAGACATAGGGGAGGAGAAATAAATGGTCCACTGTGTAGTACTAAATAGGGGAGAAAAAATATAATGTCCAATTAGAAAGGTCCTGTGTTCCCCTATATTCAGTCATTTAGGAATGTGCGGTAGTTAAAAGCCCTGAAGTCCCTACATTTGATTAAAGTCCGAATTTAAGAATGGTTAGTTAGCCTTAGGGCTTGGGTACACTTGCAGGTTAGAGCGCACTAAAGCTGCCCATTGTGCTTTCACTCCCACACTGGCAAGGCACATAGAACACTCTGACTCTGTGGCTAGAGTGCTCCTGGTACTCCGCCTAGTGGAGAGGAATAAGGTCTGATGCGTCTTGGCTGAGACGCCGCAACGTCAGTGTGAACGAGGTGTTGCATTACTGTGCTCTGATTATGGGACGTTTCCGGAGGTCAGTCCCCTTAAGTCAAGTGGCCACTCCTGTAATTTTTTTTGAACTTGGCTGTAGGAATGCGGATATGCCCTTTCAAAGCTCCGTTTGACAGCCATCATGCTTATCTGCTCAGTGACAAAGTAAACATTACTTAGGAATGTTGCTTGCTGTCAGTGGGTGTGAGAGAGGTGGGGGAAAGAGGGATCTGAACTTACAAGACAGCATGCTGACACACTCTCAGCACCCCAAAAACCCACTCTCTCCCCCCCCCCCCACATACACACAACACACTCCCTGTCACACTCCACCCCAACCCCTGCATTTGAAAAGCACCTTGCAGCCAATTGAACGCTGTGATAGCTGCATATAATACACCGCTCCCAATGCCACTGCAAGTGCCGCAAATGTGGCCATGCCAGTGTGTTGCAGCTGTCAGTGTGGACAGACTGCAGCACCTTCCCTACTGCGCTCTCCGAAGGCTGGTTTAACTCAAAGCGCTCTACATCTGCAAGTGTAGCCAAGCCCTTAGTTTATTTACATCATCCTAAAGGAATTAGTAACGAATTTTGCTTTTTGAGACCTACCTCAGTGAACTGAAAGAGATGGTTATAACCATAGGTAGGATACCTAAATGCTTGACCATAAACGTACTTTTAAAGTTACTTATGGTAAATGTTGAATAAAAATTGTAATTTCCCTCTTTTGTCCTTTAGAGATTCTAAAGATGGCAGCTCCAGGCTGATGTTGTGGTAATCTAATCAGCTCGGGTCCTCCACACCCCATGCAGTGCGTTTGTCTGCAGCACATTACTGGCTTGTTACGTTTAAATGAAAAGGCTGTTTTCTTCAAATCATATTAGTTCAGACAAGAAATGGATGTGTGCATGGTTCCTCAGTTGAGGAGCAGGATGAAGCAGGGTGCAACAGAGTTGTAAGAGGGAGGAATTGATTTAGTAACAGACTTTTCTTTTCAGAAAAATGACTTGTAATATTAGTCACTGTATATCTTATTTCCCTCCTTTAGAGTGTGTGTATGTATGTTCCTTCACCACTGCTAACTTGTCCTGTAAAGCTCAGTTGTCGAGCTCATGCACAACAATTGTTTAATGATAGTAGGTGTTGAGGTTCAAAAAGTTAGCTTTATAACCACTAAAACACACTTTCAACATCACAAGTCAAAATATAAAAACTAAATATCCTTGTTTGAACTCTTAAGTTCCCCAGCAGCATTTTTCTTACTTTATCTAGCTGTAAATGTTGATTATTGTCAATGGAAATATTTTTTCATTGGTTTGTGTGCACAGAGAAATCAGCGTTTACTGACAAAAATCTAATCCTTCCAAGGCTAGTTATAATGTACAGGTCTTGAAGTAATGAGGAAGTTTGCATGCATCTGTTTCTTGTCTGCACTAAAATGCATAGGAGGATAACTTTTAATTATACCGTGTCTGTAATTTGCACAGGTTCTTATGTTGACATAGCTTGTGTCTCTAAAAAGATGTTGCTAAACGATAGCCCCATTGGCAGCATAACTTCAGATAAACTTAAGAACTCCTCAGTCAAGAGCCTTTTCCCCTTGTTTAGATTATCTTCCAAGCAGGAAATATTAAATGCAAGTTCCAGTAGTAGGAGCTACTAGTGTGCAAAAGGGCATAGATTCTGCTAGTACTGTAACAGACAATGTTTAATGATAACCCTTTGACAACTCTCATTATTTACAATACATTGACACATCATGATATTTAAGAAATGAAGTACATGAGTGATGATTAAAATAAAATTCCAAAGTTGTTAGAGTTATTGCATCTTTGTGAAATAGGAAGATAGAATCCATTAGGGAAAAAACAGTGCTCACTGGCAATCTTTCTTATCAGATAAAATGTAGCTTACTTATCTCTGGCTATTTTGTTGTCTGAATTGTAACCTCTACTTTCTTCACAGGTATTTAATGAGATCCCTTTAAACATAAACCTGTAAGTGGGGGTATGGGCCATGTTTGGAAATCTGTTCGGTTTGTTCTGATGTATTTCCACTCATTTCCCCCTCCTCCCTTCCGTCCCCTGATGTGGTCTGATTTGATATGATTATCTACTTTCCTGCTTAGGCTTCAAGCTTTAATATTTGCTACCACATTTTTGCTACTCCTAGTAGCATTTAGCTACTCCTAGGGTATGGCTACACTTGAGAGTTGCAGCGCTGGGAATTACAGCACTGGTCGTACAGCTGTGTAGGGAAAGCACTGGTGTGTGGCCACACTCACAGCTACCAGCGCTGCAGTGTGGCCACATTTGCAGCGCTGTTGGGAGTGATGCATTATGGGCAGCTTATCCCAGCGTTCAAGTGGCAGCAACGTGCTTTTCAAAAGAGGGGGGTGGGGTGGAGTGTGACAGGGACCCGGGGGGGGGGGGGAGAGAGAGAGTGGATTTTTGGAGCCGACACTGTGTATCAGCTCCCTGCCTTGCAAAACCAGAAAATTTTCCTGACCCCTCATTTACTCTTAACTGCAAACAGCCTGCAGACCAGATAAGTAGCTGCTCCAACGGACTCCCTTTCTCCCCCCTGCCCCCGCTGTTTCTATCCTCAAGCAAACACTCATCCCCCTGCCTGCCTCATTCACAGCAAGGTAGTGGGTTATCTCATTTGATTGTTCACAGTCAGTTACAGATTGATCACAGCAAACAGGAGCTGTGTTTGTTTTGTAGATAAGCAGCTCCCGGAGCCCCGAGTTCACAACAAAACAAAGAGAGTAATTTAGTTAAAAGCATTCTGGGATATCTCCTAATACCCTGGAGGCCAATAACAGCGCTGGTGTATGGCCACACTTTACGAGCAGCTCTGTAGCACCAGCACTGCAATCGTTATACCCCAAGCAGACCCAGGTGTACAGCCAGCGCTGCAGCCAGGGAGTTGCAGCGCTGGATGTGCCCTGCAGGTGTGGACAGTTACTAATTGCAGCACTGGAAAGCCTCCACCAGTGCTGCAACTCTCAAGTGTAGCCATACCCCTAGTTATTTAATATAACAGTTAACACAGCAGTTACTCTGAATTTTTTTTAATGCTGCCTTGTAGAGGTGTGACCTTTGAGGTTTTTGATAGTTTAATGTCACATCTATTGGTTTCTAAATACACATCTCTTCAAAAAAGAACACTTTTTATTGTGTAAAAACCTTAAGTGCTAAACTTGTTTGTTTAACTGGACTCTCAGCATTAGTCAGATTTAGCAATAAGGATGCATACTTACCTTGTAATTTTTCTTTTCACAAAAGGATGTTTTCTTAATTCTTAGTACAGTACAACTAGTGGATAATGTAGATGTAGTGTAATGGGGAGGGGAGGGATTTTATGCTGTGGGACTCTTGCCATGAGGAAGAGTTAGATTGTCGTCTTTTGGTTTTTACTTTATGAAAAGTATATTGCCTGTGTAACATAATTTGAACCCTTTGTGGTATGCATCAGCATCATCTCCTTTTTTTAAGCAAACGTCGAGTAGGGCTGACTTGTAGGTTTCTTGCCTTATGTTGTAGGTACCTAGACTGCCGGCCACTCCAAGGCTAGGCCAATTTTACAGATGGAAAACAAAGGCACAGAGAAGCTAAATGACTTGTTGAAGGTCACAAAGGAAGACTGAAGTGGAGCAGGGATGTGAAGCCAGGTCTCCCATGTCCTAGGCTAGTGACCTAATCACTAGATTATCCTTCCTCTCATATATGCCTTATGATAGTCTTTACTTATATGGTTTCATACTATTTTTTTCTCCTACAGGATCCTTGCATTGTTCTATGCACTGAATGGGTGCTTTTTATCTTCATTCAATGTCTGTGGCCCCATATTTCATTTACTGCATACCATCCAAACCCTATAAAAACAGAATTATTAATTTCCTCGTGGACTTTTCTGTGGTTCTTCATAATATCTGAGTGCTTCACAAACATTAATCTTCACAAATCCCCCTGTGAGGTGGTAGAATCCCCATTTTATAAATGTGGAACTGAGGCACAGATACTTTAATGTAAAAGATATCCACTAATTCTGGGAACCCAATTTGAGAAGCTTTGGACCTGATTTTTCAGAGCATTTACTACTTTTTAGCACTGTGTATGTTCAAAGCACAGCTCTCATTGCCTTCAGTTGCAGCTGTGAATATTCAGTTCTTCTGCAAATCAGATACCAGGGTCTCAACTCATGTACTCAGAAAATGAGGAACACACATGAAATGTTTGTAAGTGTTTTGCTCAACATCACATAGGAACTCTGTGGCAGAGGCAGGTATAGAATCTAATTCTCCAGGACAGCATTCAACTGCCTTGACCATGAGACTCTCCTTATGTTCCTGCAGTCCCCAGCTTCATTCACTACACACCTTCCACCTTCTGCAAGAAATGAAGCAGGGAGTCCTACAGACAACAGTCTCATTAACAACTGAACCCAGATTATTCCCAGAGCACAGTCCATTCTGTGCATGAAATAAGGCAAGGATCCTGTGGGAAAAAGAGAGTATGCAATCATATCATTAAAGGCTGTATAATAAAGCACAAGGGGCCAAATTAAGGTTGCCTGAGTAACCTTAATTTTGGCATTTCCAAACTTTGCTTGATGTTGCAAACATAATATTATTTTTATGTAGTTTTTTACTGTAACATCCTAATTTAAAACAATCCTGCAAAATACAGAAATTTCATCATGTGGTGCCATAATAAACTCCACGTGAGTCATCCGGCAGGGTTTGGACCTTCAAATCCACAGCACAGACCTCTACTACTCGAGCTAATGGACTAAATGCTAGCCAGTAGTATGCTGTTGTCCTCTGTGTGGGCCAGAAGCTACCAAAAGGGGATGAGACACATACTTTGCCAATAGGTTTCACAGCTATTTGCTAGTCAAAAAAGGAATATTGAGACTCTCTGGAATCCTGGTTTCAATTCCAGATTCTATAGGAGAGTGTCTTTTACTGGTTATAAACACTTCTGTTGCTATCCACACTCTCATCTGTCTCAGGCTCCTGCAACTGGTTAGCCAAAAGGCAGAACTGCAGGCCCATGCTTTCTGCCTTCCTAACCAGGGAGAGGAGGTTGGCCAATGGAGACTCCTGTGACTGTGGGGCTTGTTTCCGGTCCTTAGTCTGTTCACGTATCCGGGCGGAGTTCCTCTGGGCGGCATCCACTGGCTCCCTTGATGCCTTCGAGGAGCAGTGGGCGCTGTCCGGGGTTCTCTGCTCGGTGTCCCCGTCAGGCTCCCTTCTTATGACCCTTTGACCACACTCCTGTCCCTGTTCTTTCATTAGTTGTCCCCTGAAATTAATGGGTTTCTGAGGTCCCGTAGATCGTCCCCTTAGGCTGGGGGGGTGGGGTGGATCCTTTAGCATTGGGCGGGCTTCTGCCCTCCCAGTTTCCCAGAAACCCAATAGATACAGCTCAGCAGAATGTGAGAATGCAGCTGAGATATCAGAATGCATGACAGGCCTGTCAAATGTGTGACTGTCACATGAGATGCCTGATGCTTGGTAATCCTGCATAAAAAGGGGCATCAGGACTTTTTTGGTGATTTCCAGGAGTGACTATTTAGGCAGAAGCCCACATCATCTGCCTTCAGCACTAGAATGAGGAGGGTTTGAGATTCTTTTCCTATCTGTTTCCTCCTTCTCATTTGGTAGGGGAAGCCTCTACTACACACTCCATTCCACTCACCTCTGTCTCCTCACCCACTGTTTTTTTTAGGTCCTCCTAACATAGGATATTTCAACTGTAAAATCCTTGTAGTGTTTTAGAATATCACTGTTTTCAAAGTTGCTTTCTTTATCTACACAAGCTAAACAAAATAAGTCTATGTAATCGTTGTCAGCCGAGGAGTGTCTGCTTGTTTATTTGATCCATAAATGTGGGTCTAACCTTCTTTGTAGTTCAAAGTGTATGATATTCTGAGTATTATGTGCAGGATTCTATACATTATTGACACTGACTTCTGTATATTGTCTTTTATACATTGTCAGGCCTCTTTATTGGGAAGAAAGTAGTGAAAAAGGCAGTTGCACTATTGGCCTAGGAAGTATTTTCATCATTTTATTCTGTATGTTAGTGGGATACTGTGTAAACTGGTGAGATTCGGTATCAAGAGCTTCCTGAAGTTGTGCTACTTATTCCAGCTCATTTTGCTACTTGGTTATAGAAGGTATTTTTTCAAAATTTGCATTACAGTGTTAAAAAAAAAAAACACATTCCCCCAAAGTAAGGAGTAAGTATTCTGAAGTGAGGGCTAATTTGACAGACTAGAATATACTGTGCTTTCTCATACATACCTCATTGCCTGGATACAGTAGGTGAAGAACCCAAAATTGGTTTTACTGGTATTGCTTTTTTAACTCATTATTGTCTGAAGGAAAGACTTGATATCGATACAGTAGAACCTCAGAGTTACGAACACCAGGGTTATAAACTGGCTGGTTAACCGCACACCTCATTTGGAATGGGAAGCATGCAATCAGGCAGCAGCAGAGATAAAAAAAAGCGCAAATATAGTACAGTACTTTGTTAAATGTAAACTACTAAAAAAATTAAGGGAAAGTTTAAACATTTTTTTGACAAGGTCAGTTAACAATTTCTGTGCTTGTTTCATTTAAATTAAGATGGTTAAAAGCAGCATTTTTCTTCTGCACAGAAAAGTTTCAAAGCTATATTAAGTCAATGTTCAGTTGTAAACTTTTGAAAGAACAGCCATAATGTTTTATTTAGAGTTACAAACAACCTTCTTTCCTGAGGTGTTTGTAACTCTGAGGTTCTACTGTAGTTAGAAGTTAACTGAATCTTTTAGGGCCAAAGTTCTAAAACTGGACTAAAAACTCAGAGAACATATTTTACTGCCAATTGTAGATGGTCTGCACTACAGGTATAAGAAATGAAGGGGTCCCAGGTACAGTAACCAGGTTGAGGAACAACTGTCAAGCCTTCCCCCACTGCAGTTGCCTTGGCTTATTGGTGTGACAAGAGCTCAGTACAAGGGCATGGTTGCACAAACTTGCCTGACCCTCCCGAGCATATACTCACATTGCTAGTCTGCGCTGCCACATTCTCACTGCTCTTTTTAGCGAGGTAGTTAGATTAAAGCTAGCATGGGCACCTCCACACGAGCTGCAGATTACACCCTGGGTTGCAGTGTAGATGTAGCTTAGATGGGGGAACAGGAGTGGATGACCAGTGAGGGAGGTGTGAATAGTGGATGGACTCAACTGCTGGGAAGGAAGGAAAGAACTAACTTGGGAAGGAGTAGGGGGAGTTGTTACTTGCTGGGGGTCTTGAATTGCTAGAAAACTGTGAGATGACAAGACATCTGGCTCCATATGCACTGGCATGCTTTTTAGTCTTCAGTATGATTAATTCATTATTGTTTCTCATTTTTACTTTAGAAAATGCAAAAGCTTATGATCAATACGGAAAATGGATCATAAGTGTTATGTGATGATTCAACAAGCCTAGAGTTGAAAGAAATGGTAGGAAACAAGCAATTTGAATGGACTGAAATAGTGAAAACAGTTAATTCTCTTAAAGTAAAATGAAATACTGTTTTAAGAGTTCTTAAGTAGTGAGATGAAAAAGGGCCACATCTGGGTGCGGAAATTGCATGCCAGGCCATGAATGTAGGTCTGGGGCAGGGGGTTGGGGTGCAGGAGGGAATGTGGGGTGTGGGAGGTGGTGCGGTGTGCAGGAAGGGGCTCAGGGCAACGGGTTGAGACAGAGGGGAGTATGAGGGGGCTCAGGGAAGGGGGTTGGGGTGCAGGAGGGGGTGTGGAGTGCAGGAGGGGACTCAGGGCAGGGGTGCAGGAAGGAGTGTGGCAGGGGCTCAGGGCATGGGGTCGGGGTGCAGAAGGGGGCTCAGGCAGGGAGTTGGAGTGCAGGGGGAGTTCATGGTGTGGGCTCTGGCCTGGCACCGCTTACCTGGAGCAGTTCGGGAGCGACAGCAGTGCGCATTGGGGCCAGGGCAGGCTCCCTGCCTGCCTGCCCGCCCTGGCCCCGCGCCGCTCCTGGAAGCGGCTGGCACCACATCCCTGTGGCCCCTGGGGAAGGGGGGGCAGAGGGCTCTGTGCGCTGGCCTTGCCTGTGGGTACCTCCCACAAAGCTCCCATTGGCCGTGGTTCCCCGTGGAGCCCTCTTTCCCTCCCCCCCCCCATGGGCCACAGGGACGTGGTCCCGGCCACTTCCAGGAGCGGCGCAGGGCCCGTGGTGCCGCAGGAGTGGCAATCCCCCAGGCCAGATCTGGCTTGCGGGCCGTAGTTTGCCCACCCCTGCTATATATCATTCAATGAAACTCTATGTATTGAAGAGTATAACATTGAGTATGATCTTGTGAATGAAAGATTTTGTTACATTGTGGTTTCTGAGTTAGAAAATATCAAGTATTTTGGTTAGTTTGCCTGAAACCAGTGGAAGGACGAAACTAATAGGACTGGAAGTTCTATTATAGTGGACATCTTCCAAAAAGACTAAGTATGAAGAAATAAGTTTTAGTTAATTTTGTTTTATTTTATCATCTGATATCTTGAAAAATCAGTTGAGTCTAGTTTTTATTAAATCACTATATGTATTACCTAGGGAGGTGGTGGAATCTCCTTCCTTAGAGGTTTTTAAGGTCAGGCTTGACAAAGCCCTGGCTGTGATGATTTAGTTGGGGATTGGTCCTGCTTTGAGCAGGGGGTTGGAGTAGATGGCCTCCTGACGCCCCTTCCAACCCTGATATTCTATGATTATTTTTATGTCTAAGTTGTATGAGAACTTGTGCACAAAGTTCTGTAATGTCATTAAAGTTGTTTTTATGCCAAATTCATGCTACACTTCATATGACTTTTTTTTACCAACAGAAATTGTTGTAGCTTTTTTGTATGGCAATAAACTGCTAGTAAGGATATAAAAATATCTATTCTGGCTTCCCAGGTCAGAGTCTGATACTTAGTATTTTATGTGGATTTTATGGGAAGATGATACTCATTATTCTGTTTTAAGTATTATGTGTGAGCATTATTTTGTTAGAAAAACTTAATATAAAATGAATTCTTAAAACAAATACTGGAAAGCTTGTGAACTAAAGAGGCTTAACTTGATACCTAGCATCAGGCAAGCTCTCCTTTGATATGCTTCGCATCCTGCTAACATCGGTAAGGTATTTGAGCTCATCTGCCATAGAAGATTATAAATATGCCAAATGAAGCAGCTGAACTCCAGCTTAATTGAAGAGGCTTCATATTCAAACCGAAGTTGCAACAAGATTTAATTGTCTTTACTGTACAAGTTAGTAATATGTGACTAATTGGTGTTTTTATTTTTAATCTCACTTAGATAAAGCAGTTATGCCTGTTCAGGTCATTGATGGCATACCCGAAAATCTACTACCAAGCCACCTGCAGAAAGTGGATTTAAAATACCTGCAAATGGGTTGTGATCAGGCCAACAAATACTTTCAGGTAACTTACTAGCAAGAGCATGTTGTTCATCTTAAAAAAAATATGCTAAATGTACAAGGCATGCGTAAGCCTCGCTTACATGGCCCTGGCATCGGTATATCCTCACTGGATCTAAGTAGTTGTTTACACACTTTGAGTGAAATCTTGGCCCCACTGAAGTTGGCAGTTTTACTCTGTGTAGATTTAAATGTTGAAGGATTTTCTTATTTAACTATAGATAATGTATATAAAACACATTACCATTTTCTTTATAGGATTTGTATTCCAAAAAATTGCAGTTTTGAGAGTGGTTTTGGGGCTTTGATTAAATAAACTAATCAAACAAAGGGAAAAAAACAACAAAAATCACCTAACCAAAAATGTCAGTACTATGGATAAAAATCACTTTTCTGGTCTGGTGATTTTTAAAGGCGTTTCACATTTCTTGTACAAAGCAATGCAATCTCCCAGTTTTATGAAGACAATTATTCTAATAGCAGCTACCACATCAAAATGTAATTGTTTTTTCTCTTTATTCCCTTGCCATAAAATGTGCTACATTGATAATAGCAGTGTTTGGTTGCCAAGTAGTTAGTTGTTCCAGACTGGGAAATGTAGGGGGTATGGAGCAGTTCACATTTAGGAGTGTGTTCTCAGCTTCAGGCACAGAATGTTAGTGAAATAGACACCTTAGATCTATTTCTTAAAATGTGAGGCCATATTGCATTCTTCTTTTATCAAAATGTTTACTTTAATAAGATTTCTGTGAATGTAATTTTAAATCCGTTTTATCATCCCAAACACTTGGGGGATGGGAATCAATATCTTAAACTTTCATTAGGTCTGCTGTGAAAAACAATCTGTGTTTAGAAGAAAAAGCCAAACAAGCCATGCAATTCAAACTTTCTATCATTGTTTTGCATACTGTGCACATTCAGGGAAAGGCCTGTGAGGCTGATGTGATATAGAGATCCATTTTCCTTAAGGTGTGGGGATGCTAGTGAGATCTTGGCACAAGCCAACTAGCCTGATTGTTGTTTCTGGGGGGGGCTGAACCTGCAGACCAGATCAATGAGTGCAGGGGTGGCCAACCTGAGCCTGAGAAGGAGCCAGAATTTACCAATGTACATTGCCAAAGAGCCACAATAATATGTCAGCAGCCTTGCATGGCCCCCCGCCCCACTCCAAGCGCCTCTTGCTCACTGGCTGCCTCGCTGATCAGTGCCTCCTCCTCCATCCCTGCACCTCCTGATCAGCTTTTTTGTGCCGTGCAGGAGGCTCTGGGGGTAGAGCGGGGGAGGACTGAGGGCATGCCAGGCTCAGGGGAGGGGCTGGAAGGGGTGGAGTGGGGGCAGAGCCTGTGGCAGAGCCAGGATTTGAGCAGTGAGCACCACCCGGCACATTGGAAAGTTGGCGCCTGTAGCTCCAGCCCTGGAGTCGGTGCCTATGCAAGGAGCCACATATTAATTTCTGAAGAGCCCCATGTGGCTCCGGAGCCACAGGTTGGCCCCCCTGACTGAGAGTAATAGGGGGAAAGGGGAAAACACAGGAGCTTAAAAGAAAGAGAATTCAGTTCTCCTAAGTGCTATCATGTTGTGTGTGTGGCCAAGAGAGGTCTTGGCCTCCTTTCTCTATATTTTTTGCGTTGTCTTCAATTCTCCATGTCCTTGTTGGTTTTGTCTGCGGGAAGGGCTTCTTGTTGCAGTTTCTTGAGGTGGAGTGAATTATTCCCAAGAGGATGAGAGGAAATATTTTGAAAATTGAAGAGAAAAGGGACATGACATCCCACACCCCCTAAAGTCTTTTGGGTGGCAAAAAAAGAGTCCACATTCTCCTAAGTTCTGGGTTTCTCCTCCCCTCCCACATATGGATATTTTTGTGCTCTTTGCAGTATATAAACTCTGGCTTTTCAGCCTGCCAAGCAACAGCCACTTCTGCAAGCAAACCTGACAGACTGTACAGAATTACTGGACATGGAGTAAAATGTTGAGGCAGACAAAAGTAGATTCAAACTTAGGAAATATTTCTGCCAAAATCTACATCTGCAGTAGGAAAGCAGAATATTTAGTGTGTCTGGTGATAGTGCAGTATTTTAGCTGATTGTAAAGGAGAAGCTAGATACAATCACCTAAGGCGCTTGTCTCACATTGAGAGAGCTTGATTCTGCTGCAGCCTCTTCTGGGAATAAGCAGGTGACCATGAAAGAGTTGTTTGGCACAAAACAATACAGTTAGCAAACTCATCCTTTTTAATTTTGAGGAAGCAATGTTGATTGCTAAGTGCTCTGGAGAATCCAGTTTTGCATGGCTAGCTGTGAGCAACCCTAAAATAGACTGAGATCATCTCAGTGGTTGAACTCCATAGTTACTACCACTCTCTAGAGGGATTACCATGTTGCAGAGCTAAAAGGAAACGAGCTGAATCGATTTTTAATTTTTCTGGCCAATGTCTAAATTCATTTTGTCCTCAATGAATTTATCCTGACTCAGGAAAGGTGTTAAAAGGAACACAAGCAACATGGAATTTAGTCTAGTTAAATACTCTTGCTACAGCTGACCTGAGTCTCCCAACTGTATTTTGTAGTTTTACAATCACATTTTCCAGTTTTTTTTAATTTTATTTTTTATTAAAAGGTCCCCTCCCCTTTTGCTGTATGAAACTGACTGCACAGGGGAATCGGTGAAACTGACTAGATACAAAGTACTAAACTGCAAAAGTAGACCCACTAATTTTAGATGTTTGTTTAGGCATAAGTTTTAAAATATTATCAGACAAAAATTTGATTTTCTTAAGTTGAACTGACAGCTGAAATGAGTGTCCAAGCTATTCTGTTGGAATGTGTTATTCTGGAGACTATGCACTGTAAACCATTTTTCCAAAGTTTTTCACAAAGGTGTTTGGATACATGAGGGACAGTGCTGTGAAAGTGAGCACGTGCTGGGCAAAAGCCCAAAACACATACTACTTAATGGAACACATTTAACTTCTCGGCACACGTCCTGTACTTCTTCGGGAACATTTGGGGAGGAGCTTTAGGAGCGTAAGTTTTCTAGTGGTAGTTGAGGAAGAAAGAAAGTGGGGAGATTCATACCTACTCCAATGAAAGCCATGTACAAACAGTTCTTGCAGCGTCAATGCAAATACTTAGTCCATGTCTACATGTATCAGGGATCGACGCTGCTGCGATCGATGCAGTGGGAGTTGATTTAGTGGGTCTAGTGAAGACCCAGTAAATCGAACGTAGAGCTCTCTCTAGTCGACTCTGGTACTCCACCGTAACGAGAGGAATAAGGTAAGTTGATGGGAGAACGTCTCCTGTCGACGCAGCATGATGTAGACACCGCAGTAAGTCGACCTAAGCTACATTATTCACATAGCTGGAGTAGCGTAACTTAGGTCAACTTACCCCGGTAGTGTAGACAAGCCCTTAGTATTGCTTTCCTTGTTGGTCATTGTAATGTGCAGTGTTTGGTTTCCTGATACTTTTTGCTATGTAGGACACTTGGATTAGGACAGCTCCTTTTCCAAAGACAGGTACAGCACCTGACACCTGGTGTAATTTTGTCACTAACTATCAAATGTAATTTTAAGGATGTAGAATACATAGTATGTATCTGCATCAGTAGAAATGCGTAAAGGATGAGGCAGACTAATCGAAAGCTCACTTGATTTGTGTCACAAAACTAGATTTTGTCACTTTACCAGAAGACACAGATAAGCTTCTGAGTACTGAGGCACAAAAAGAAAGGAGGGAAAAAAACCAAACCAAAACACACACACCATGGTAAGATGTGCCCAGACGCTGCATGAGTGCTTGGAGCAAAATGATCGTTTATATCAGCCAGGTGCACCTAATTTGAAGCAGTGCAAGTACTTAACCTTCAAGGCTTCCTACTTCTTCGGGTACTTTTAGAGACATTTCAAGTAGCTTTATAAAACATGGTTTAGCAGTTGCTGGTGATTAAAATGTGCATTCTATGACATTTAATAGAATCATAGATTTTAAGGTCAGAAGGGACCATTATGATCATCTAGTCTAACCTCCTGCACAATGTGGGCCACAGAATCTCACCCACCCACTCCTGTATCAAACTTGTGTCTGAGCCATTGAAGTCCTCAAATCATGGTTTAAAGACTCCAAGGTGCAGAGAATCTTCCAGCAAGTGACCTGTGCCCCACGCTGCAGAGGAAGGCGAACCCCGCCCCCCAGGGCTTCTGCCAATCTGCCCTGGAGGATAATTCCTTCCCGACCCCAAATATGGTGATCAGCGAAACCCTGAGCACGTAGGCAAGACTCATCAGCCAGACACTCTGGAAAGAATTGTAGTAACTCAGATCCCACCTCATCCCATCACAAGCCATTGGGCATATTTACCGCTAGTAGTCAAAGACCAATTAATTGTACCATTATACAGGGCACTGGTGAGACCTCATCTGGAATACTGTGT
The DNA here is from genome assembly GCF_020497125.1 of Mauremys mutica. Lineage (NCBI taxonomy): Eukaryota > Metazoa > Chordata > Testudines > Geoemydidae > Mauremys > Mauremys mutica. Next base: position 42,021,080 of record NC_059072.1, read on the forward strand.
GCAGTTCTGGTGTCCCATGTTTAAGAAGGATGAATTCAAACTGGAACAGGTACAGAGAAGGGCTACTAAGATGATCTGAGGAACGGAAAACCTATTTTATGAAAGAAGACTGAAAGAGCTTGACTTGTTTAGCCTAACCAAAATAAGGTTGAGGGGGGATATGATTGCTCTTTATAAATATATCAGAGGGATAAATGTTAGGGAGGGAGAGGAATTATTTAAGCTTAGTACCAATGTGGACCCAAGAACAAATGGATATAAACTGGCTATCAGGAAGTTTAGACTTGAAATTAGATTAAGGTTTCTAACCATCAGAGGAGTAAAGTTCTGGAACAGCCTACCAAGGGGAGTAGTGAGGGCAAAAGACATATAGCCTAATGTCTTTAAAGGATAGCCTAATGTCTTTAGGATAGCCTAATTTTGGCAATTATAATGGTACCAATTTTGACCACCAAATTACTTTAAACCTCCCCCCACAATCTGTTTGTCAGGCCACGATAACGTTAATTCATGCTGGACACTCCAGACCAAAAGTTGGCTTTGTGATTTGAAGCATCTACCAGTTACTTCTGTTGCAGTGACCCAGAGTTGCTCATAGCTTTATTTTAGAGTTTTTTGTTAATCAACAAAAAATTTTTTGTCTCTTCTTTCATTTCAGGGAACAGTTATTCTCTCCTACCCTTTAACTAAACTTGTAAATGGAACAGAATTTTTCAAGATTGTACTTCAAGGTATTCCCATTTAAACATACAATTCTTTACTTTTGCTGAAGTTACTAATGCATCTTTTAAAATTTTGCTATATCAGTATTAATAAACCTTGGAAAAGAGCTGTTTTGTTGTGTTCAATGCTTAAGAAAAAAAGCTTTGTATACAGTCCCTCAGAATATGGTGTTTTAAATTTGCAAGCCACTGAGTCATTTGAAACAATGTGACTATAGTGCTTCAACAGACTTCCTGTAGTTATAGAACCTTGTAATCTTTTATAGATTGTTCCAGCAATATATTTTTTTATGTACTATCTTAATGCTGCATTTCTTTCGTTTGTAACCACTTGAAAAACTGAAGAGCAAAGTGCATCAAATTCATTAGTAATCACCATGGTTGATACATGGAAACAAAGCATTTGTTGTGGCCATTGTGCTGACAGAAGACATAATGTATAACATATTGAGTCCTATTCCAGGTTGAACAGATTAAAGCTGTATCTTTAACTGATTGACTTGGATTAAAAAAAAAAAAGAGAGAGATTTAGTAGTCAAGACTAAACTACACAGCTAGAAGCTGAAACAAAAGATGAGGAAGGGAAAGATTGCCAGTGAGATTCGAAACAACTGCTGAGAAGCCCAACTCTCCCAGTTCCTGTGGAGAAAGAATGCAGATGGTGTTCCTAGATGCTGCTCAGGGGCTGTAACTCTTGTATTGGACTCTGGCAATTCAGCAGCAGCGTATTATCACCTAGGCCAACAAGGCCTAGGCCTAGCACAGCAAATTTGCAGAGGTGGCAAATTTATAATAGCAGCATTTTTGTAATCGCAGCATCAGTGACGCTGCGATTCTACCAATCATAGCACGTACTGAAACCACCAATGACGGCATGACGCCATTTAGTAAACGTACTCATGAGAATCCTAAACATTAATAATATGACCGGAAGGAAGAAATTAAGCAGTTCTCAGTTTTGGATCCATGCGCGGTCCTGCCCTGTAAACGAAATCATGCTATACGGACGCGCATTGAAGCAAGGGTCCGCTGTACTTGTAATTTTATTTATAATAAAACTTGTAAATGTTCAATTATTTTAATGATATTTAGATTTATTTTAGTTCAAATGAATTTGTAAAAAAAAACTAAAACAAGTTCATATGGGGCCGGGGTGGCAATTTATTATTATTTATTATTAATTATTTCAGGGCTTAGGGGCGGCAAAATCATTAATCTGCCACTGCAATTCAGTGTCTAAGTTTTGAAGTCCCTCTCATGGCCCAGAAGAAAATATTTTATTTCTGTCTTCCTCCTTCACACTTTATTTCTCCTCACCCCTATCCTGTCTTCCACCGAAGAATCTCTGCTACTCGACTCCTCTCTGTCTCCTGGTTGTTGCATGAGGGTAGGGAATAGGGTGCTAATCTATTACTCTACCTCTCCAGCCTGAAGGGTTATTTTGTGGTTCTTGTCCTCTACTCTCTAGTTATGTTTACACTACACATTACTTTCAGCAGTGTGTTGTGTACATGTAGCTACATGCTAGAGTGAAAAGCACATTGTGTCCACACTGCAGCGTGCAGCTAGGTGATCCAGTGAGAAGCTCTGGCAGAGGGGAGACAGCAGAGAAAGGCTCTATCAATGGGGAAGCAGCAGGACACTGCACGGACAAAAATAGCAGTGTAGATGGGGAAGCATGGCTTGGGTGAGTAGAGAGTCTTATAGGGTGTGTACTTGAGTATATACGTACTTGAGTATATACACACACATCCTTCAAGCATGTCTTTATTCTACTCACATAAGCCACGCCTCACTATCTACACTGCTGTTTGGACTTGTTCTACAGGGGCTACATGAGTATGTACACTATACATCCCTGAAAAGGATGCAGTGTAGATGAAACTTATCTGTAGTGCTGATGCTCCTAGCAGCAGCAGGTGAAATTGATGCAGTCATTGTCAGTTTCACTGCTACCTTCTCCCTCTGAATAGACTTGAAACCTCTCCAGAGATTTGTTAATTTCACTCTGCTGCAGCTCAGGACATCTGTGGGCCTCAGCAGAGGCACTGAAGTTCTTTAAAGTTTCAAGAAAATGACTGTATTGATTCACACATGGATGGTTATTTCTGTAACCAAAACAGCTAGAAATATGTTTTAAAATGAAAGGTATGAATATCTGCTATAATTAAGCTAAGTCTCCCAGCTCCCCAGGGAAAACTTCTTGGTACTTACAAGTGGGTGAAAGGACTTTTTTCAAGTCATGGATTGTCTCCATATAAAATAGTGATATAATATATTCTTTGCTAATACAGAGAATTAAATATAACTTGATAGTGTATTCTATCTCTAACATAAATCATCCAAGTGGAAGCTGTGTTTAATATACATTGATTCTCTGTACATGCACATTTTAAATTGTGATCAGACACATGAAAAATGTCTATTTCATATAGCCAGTATTGTTTTTATAGCTGCTTTTCTGTGCCTTTTAAAATATTTTGCATATATATATATATATATATATATATATATATATAAAATCAGTTTTCATTATTCAAATAAAAATGTGTACCACGTTGTATAGAAAAATGTTTTTGTAGAGACTTTTCCTCACCATTTTGGTATAAAAGGGTTGTAGTAATCTGGATTGTTTTTGCTTCTCTTTATAGAGTCAGAGAATTCATGTTCAAAGACCAGCACCATCAATGTTTTATTCTTTGGAAGGTTGGCAGACGATTGTGGAAAAGTTGTACATCAAGGGGTAAAACATTTTTATTTCTTCCTCTTTCTGAGAGGCTTTTCTAAAGATCTAGCTTAATTTACTATTCTGTCTAGTTTGTATGGCTGTTATTTAAAATAGATTTTCAAGAGACATATTGAGCCATTGTTAGAAATATTAACTAGAAAGGAAAACATAGTTTTGATTATGTTAATTTCTTATTAACCCAAAAAGTAAACTAAGAACTTGGTTATTTTATATTGTCATAATACTGTCCTGTTTACCTAGCAAATGAATGGGGCTGAATATTGGTGACTCAGAGGCTGCCCAGTTATGAAAATAAGTAATATTTATGTTGTAGTTTGACGTAGATAGTAGATTTCATCACTGAGTTGATTTAAATGACACTATCAAGCAAACAGTGTTTTGAAAATGCCTAAAATTGTGTAACTCTTACTATTTCTGCATATAATTGGTGTACCTTACTCTGTATGGATAAAGAATCTAGCTGTAAAATATTCCTTCAATATAATACTGATGCCTACCTCTTGTATATAAAACCACATATAGCACTTCCTTCACTGGCTGGCTGCTGTCTTCATAATGCAGCAGAGTTACAAGTTTGGTTTAATCTCACCAGTGAGATGCATGTTAAGTTCAATCAGCACAAGAGTCTGGTTGTTATGGGCCTAAAGAAGGAGGATAAAACCATTTTAAACAACTAATGTGCTAAATATCGATTAGCTTGGATGATGATGACACTTTAGTAAACTGATTTGACGATCAGTAGTTAAACTAAAAAGGGAATCCGGTACATAGCCTCGTTTTAATGATTCACCATTTCTGAAGTAAATAATTTAAAGCAAAAGTCGGCGTGAATTTAGTGTGGAAATAGCAATGACTTGGGTAACGTGCTCGGCAAGCTTCTTTGCATAACTCTGCCACTATATTTTACCACTGTGCTAACCTGTGAGGGCACATGCATGCATGCGCACACAACCCACCACCCTTCGAGGCGGGTCTGGAAATGGGCAGCTTCAGCCTGTGTTGCTCTGTATTTGTGGAGTGTATGAAATGCATATGTACTGGGCTAGCTCTGCTCTGTTAAAGACCAGCCAGTTCTTTTTTTTTAAACTCCAGGCTAAGTTATGACTTAAACTTGGCTCTCAGTAGGAAAAAAAAATAAACTTGTCCTTCTCGAATGAAGCTTTAATACAAAACCATATCAGCTTCAAAGATTCATTCATCAGAACAAGAGGAAGGTGGGATGGAAGCTGCTGGTTTCCAGGGCTACACCGAAGGCTTTCAAATTCTTGAGGTCCTGGCACTTTAAACATTCTTAACGTGACTAAATTAATGTCACATTTAAAAAAAATTGTATTGTCTTTCTGTTTGTGTGTGAATGGATGTCAGGGGAATGTAATTCTTCTTGGTAGTCCATTGATCCGATGATGACAAATCTGTGCAGATCATCTATTGTTGGTCTCATGGTGTGCCCTCTGATGACTGTACAAGCCAATTCTAGAGGTGCACATTTTGCTGCAGATGGTGCATGGGAAGTTCGCGGTCAGTGGATAGATTTGCACAGGACCTGTGCGTGAAAGCTTTTTAAGTGGTAGAGCCATTGCACGGGAGCAATCCCACTCTCTCGACCTTAGAAGCTAGACACCAATGGTACGAAAAATCGTCACGACTGGTAACTTCTTTAGTTGCAGTGGATGGCCTTGACGTCTTTCGTGCCTCGTCAAGCCCTTCGCTGTCCACAAAGCATTGCAGAACCGCCTTCTTGGCCGTTGGATCTTAGCGATCTCTTTCATCCAGTCCGCCGGAGCTGATGTTGCATGCAGGGTAGGCATATCCCTAATTCACTGAGGGTTTGAGTCCCATCAGTTACACTCACCTGGTTTAGCCAGCCTGTCAAAGCCGTTGCCCGGGCTGTGGCCACTGCGCATGCTGCAGCTACTTGGAGCCACAAGTGAGAGCTGAGTGACAGGTGGGGACCAAAGTGGACGGACCACCCCTGAAGGGGTATGACATGTCCCCCCATCAGAGGTACTACCCCTCCCTGGACACCCCATACACCCCCGAAGGTAATTACTAAGGAAGGTAATTAAAACTTAGTAATTACCCTATTGCTGCCACAATCATGCCTCATAAGAGATGTCTGTTTAGAAAGGACAGCAAATGTCTACAGAACTTATCTTTATGTGTGAAAGAGGGTATATAAGAACATAAGAACGGCCGTACTGGGTCAGACCAAAGGTCCATCTAGCCCAGTATCCTGTCTACCGACAGTGGCCAATGCCAGGTGCCCCAGAGGGAGTGAACCTAACAGGTAATGATCAGGTGATCTCTCTCCTGCCATCCATCTCCACCCTCTAACAAAGAGAGGATAAGGACACCATTCCTTACCCATCCTGGCTAATAGCCATTAATGGTCTTAACCTCCATGAATTTATCCAGTTCTCTTTTAAATGCTGTTATAGTCCTAGCCATCACAACCTCCTCAGGCAAGGAGTTCCACAAGTTGACTGTGCGCTGTGTGAAGAAGAACTTCCTTTTATTTGTTTTAAACCTGCTGCCTATTAATTTCATTTGGTGACCCCCTAGTTCTTGTATTAGGGGAATAAGTAAATAACTTTTCCTTATCTACTTTCTCCACATCACTCATAATTTTATATACCTCTATCATATCCCCCCTTAGTCTCCTCTTTTCCAAGCTGAAAAGTCCTAGCCTCTTTAATCTCTCCTCATATGGGACCCTCTCCAAACCCCTAATCATTTTAATTGCCCTTCTCTGAACCTTTTCTAGTGCCAGAATATCTTTTTTGAGATGAGGTGACCACATCTGTACGCAGTATTCAAGATGTGGGTGTACCATCGATTTATATAAGGATAATAATATATTCTCCATCTTATTCTCTATCCCCTTTTTAATGATTCCTAACATCCTGTTTGCTTTTTTGACTGCCTCTGCACACTGCGTGGACATCTTCAGAGAACTATCCACGATGATTCCAAGATCTTTTTCCTGATTTGTTGTAGCTAAATTAGCCCCCATCATGTTGTATGTATAGTTGGAGTTTTTTTTTTCCCAATGTGCATTACTTTACATTTATCCACATTATATTTCATTTGCCCTTTTGTTGCCCAATCACTTAGTTTTGTGAGATCTTTTTGAAGTTCTTCACAGTCTGCTTTGGTCTTAACTATCTTGAGCAGTTTAGTATCATCTGCAAACTTTGCCACCTCACTTTTTACCCCTTTCTCCAGATCATTTATGAATAAGTTGAATAGGATTGGTCCTAGGACTGACCCTTGGGGAACACCACTAGTTACCCCTCTCCATTCTGAGAATTTACCATTGATTCCTACCCTTTGTTCCCTGTCTTTTAACCAGTTCTCAGTCCATGAAAGGACCTTCCCTTTTATCCCATGACAACTTAATTTATGTAAGAGCCTTTGGTGAGGGACCTTGTCAAAGGCTTTCTGGAAATCTAAGTACACTATGTCCACTAGATCCCCCTTGTCCACATGTTTGTTGACCCCTTAAAAAAACTCTAATAGATTAGAAAGACACGATTTCCCTTTACAGAAACCATGTTGACTTTTGCCCAACAATTTATGTTCTTCTATGTGTCTGACAATTTTATTCTTTACTATTGTTTCGACTAATTTGCCCGGTACCGACATTAGACTTACCTGTCTGTAATTACTGGGATCACCTCTAGAGCCCTTTTGAAATATTGGCGTTACGTTAGCTATCGTCCAGTCGTTGGGTACCGAAGCCGATTTAAAGGACAGGTTACAAATCATAGTTAATAGTTACGCAATTTCACATTTGAGTTCTTTCAGAACTCTTGGGTGAATGCCATCTGGTCCCAGTGACTTGTTACTGTTAAGTTTATCAGTTAATTCCAAAACCTCCTCTAGTTACACTTCAGTCTGTGAGAGTTCCTCAGATTTGTCACCTACAAAAACCGGCTCAGGTTTGGGAATCTCCCTAACATCCCCAGCCGTGAAGACTGAAGCAAAGAATTTGTTTAGTTTCTCCGCAATGACTGTATCGTCTTTAAGCACTCCTTTCCTATCTCTATCATTGAGGGGCCCTACTGGTTGTTTAGCAGGCTTCCTGTTTCTGATGTACTTTAAAAACATTTTGTTATTACCTTTGGAGTTTTTGGCTAGCCGTTCTTCAAACTCCTCTTTGCCTTTTCTTATTACATTTTTACACTTTATTTGGCAGTGTTTATGCTCCTTTCTATTTACTTTGTTAGAATTTGACTTCCACTTTTTAAAGGAAGTCTTTTTATCTCTCACTGCTTCTTTTACATGGTTGTTAAGCCACAGTGGCTCTTTTTTAGTCCTTTCACTGTGTTTCTTAATTTGGGGTATACATTTAAGTTGGACTTCTATTATGGTGTCTTTAAAAAGTGCCCATGCAGCTTGCAGGGATTTCACTTTAGTCACTGTACGTTTTAATTTCTGTTTAACTAACCCCCTCATTTTTGCATAGTTCCCCTTTTTAAATTAAATGCCACAGTGTTGGGCTGTTGAGATGTTCTTCCCACCACAGGGATGTTAAATGTTATTATATTATGGTCACTATTTCCAAGCGGTCCTGCTATAGTTACCTCTTGGACCAGTGCCTGCGCTCCACTCAGGACTAAATCTAGAGTTGCCTCTCCCCTTGTGGGTTCCCGTACCAGCTGCTCCAAGAAGCTGCCCTTTAAAGAAAGAGACTAATGCAGAAGATATTTTGGAGACTGCACTGCTTGTAGGAAATCTACTATAATCCGCCTGATCAGAAAGAAGTGAACTATGAAATAATTGTTAAAATAAAAAAGTGAGTTCTAGTTCCATCTTTGCATCTCCTCTTATCTGCAAACACTTCCTTTCTGCCTCTGATGTAATCAGATACTTCCAGGTCATTTAGAATCTCTGAGCTGAAAAACCAGGATACCTGCAAATCCTGTTTTCCAAAGCTTCTGGGCCCTGATACCTGTTATCAGCCTCCTTGAAAACATCATCTGGTAATTTCCCAAACATGAGACTGATATAATTCAAGTTAAGTAAAGTGATGTGCATTTAAGATACAGTTGAGAACTTAAAATCAAGAGCTTTTTAAAACTGAGCACCTGAAAAGAAGTCTGTGAAAAGATGTTCCATAAAGATAAACTTAAGTTACACAGGGGAAAAAGAGTTTTGAAAAATAAAGCATCTTACTATTTCACACGTTGTTTTTCTCCCAAATGTGTCATAATCACTACCAACTGCAATGTTTTTCAAGAATGAATTTTCTTTTTCAGTACCAGATGCCTGAAAACATAGAGATAAAAAGAATAAAGCATCCTTCTATTTGAAGCTATAGAAATTCACAAACCTTACATTCTATTTCTGATACAAAATACATTTCAACTTTTCACTGAAGTTTCATTTACACAACAGTTATTGCTGGATCCTTAAACGTTTCTAGATTGGTTCTTGAAAAGCATTTTAGGCGAAGCTGTCTTGCCGGTAACATTTGCTGACCCAAGCTTATCTTATTTTTTTTAAAAAACTGTACTTATATTCTGAAGCTTTGTCTAGTGATTCAGGCTCAAGTGCTTGTCAGCAACCATGTTTAAAATGATTCCTCATCCACAAATTAACTGGGTTTTTTTACGTGCATCTTTTTAAAAATTCAGCATTAAAATCTTTTCGTTTCTTTTAATTGGTCTTCCTCTTGAACAGTGCTGCATCATTTATACTCAGTTCAAATTTACAAAGTTTTGGTGAATTCTGTGGATACAGAATTTAGGAATATATGGTGAGCTAGCAATATCCTGTCCCAATAGGTAAAACCCGGGCATATTGCTCCATTCAAGCTTAGGATCTCGCCTTCTGTCAGAGTGGCATCTAAGGCCTGGTCTATACTACGTGTTTATACCGAATTTAGCAGCGTTAAACCGATTTAACCCTGCACCCGTCCACACAACGAAGCCCTTTATATCGATATAAAGGGCTCTTAAAACCGATTTCTGTACTCCTCCCCGACGAGGGGAGTAGCGCTGAAATCGGTATTGCCATGTCGGATTAGGGTTAGTATGGCTGCAATTCAACGGTATTGGCCTCCGGGCGGTATCCCACAGTGCACCATTGTGACCACTCTGGAAAGCCATCTGAACTCGGATGCACTGGCCAGGTAGACAGGAAAAGCCCCGCGAACTTTTAAATTTCATTTCCTGTTTGGCCAGCGTGGAGAGCTCACCAGCACAGGTGACCACGCTGAGCTCATCAGCACAGGTAACAATGCAGTCTCCTGAGAATCGAAAAAGAGCTCCAGCATGGACCGCACGGGAGGTACTGGATCTGATCGCTGTATGGGGAGAGGATTCTGTGCTAACAGAACTCCGTTCCAAAAGACGAAATGAAAAAACATTAGAAAAAATTTCCAAGGTCATGATGCAGAGAGGCCACACCAGGGATTCAGTACAGTGCTGTGTGAAAGTTAAGGAGCTCAGACAAGCCTACCAGAAAACCAAAAAAACAAACGGAAGATCCGGGGCAGGGCCGAAAACATGCCGCTTCTACGCTGAGCTGCATGCAATTCTAGGGAATCCGCCACCACTACCCCACCCCTGTCCGTGGATTCTGAGGTGGGGGTGGTAATCTCAGCCATGGCTGAGGATTCTGCGGACGGGGAAGGTGAGGAGGAAGAGGGGGACGATCTTGCAGAGAGCACACAGCACTCTGTTCTTCCCAACAGCCAGGAGCTTTTTCTCACCCTGACGGAATTACACTCCCAGCCCTCCCAAGCCACTATCCCAGACAACGAAGCCATGGAAGGGACCTCTGGTGAGTGTACTTTTTGTAAATATAAAACATGGTTTAAAAGCAAGTGTTTTTTAATGATTAATTTGCCCTGAGGACTTGGGATGCATTCGTTGCCAGTAAAGTTACTGGAAAAGTCTGTTAACATGTCTGGGGTTGGAGCGGAAATCCTCCAGGGACATCTCCATGAAGCTCTCCTGGAGGTACTCCAAAAGCCTTTGCAGAAGGTTTCTGGGCAGGGCAGCCTTATTCCGTCCTCTGTGGTAGGACACTTGATCACGCCATGCATGTAGCAAGTAATCTGGTATCATTGCATGACAAAGCCTAGCTGCGTATGGTCCCGGTGTTTGCTGGCATTCAGCAACATCTGTTCTTTATCTCGCTGTGTTATCCTCAGGAGAGTGATATCATTCATGGTAACCTGGTTGAAATTCAGGAATTTAATTAAGGGGACAGAGATGGTTGGGCTTTTTGCCTATGGCTTAAAAGAAATCCTTCCCTGCATTTAGCCAAGAAGGGGCCCTGGGGGTGACTGGCGCTGATCTTTTTTGCGTTTGGCTAGCTGGGAACTAGCCACGCGGCAGGGGGAGGGTGGCTAGCAGCGATCTTCCATGATACCAGCCACGCGGTGGGGGGAGGGGTAAAGCGATCATCCCAGAGAATTGGATGGAGGTGGTTCTGGTGCTGCATGTTAACAGGAAAGAAGCAGCACTGAACAGTCTTTGCTTGCTATTTGGGAAAGGAGGGCACTGAATATATGAAGGCTGCAGAAGCCGAAAGACAATGGCTTACCATGTCCGCATGCAAGCCGAATTCTGATGCCCAGACCTGCGTCTGTGATCTCTAACACCAAAGCTGCAGGCACTCAATATTAAGATGCAAAATGCGACCTTGTAGTGAGATCACATGTGCTATGTAAGGTGAATAGTGTTGTTCACCATGAAAGAGTATAACTATTGTTCTGTAAAATGTATCTTTTTAAATACTTCTCTCCCTTTTTTCCCTCCCTCCTGCAGCTGCAAATTTTTCAAGGCTCCCTCCTCCATCCCGAAGGCTATCTCAGATAAGGCGGCAGAAAAAAAAGATGCGAGAAGAAATGTTCTTGGAAATCATGGAAGTGACCCGCAATGAAAGAGTTCATCTGAATGAGTGGAAGGACGTGGTATCAAAGTACAGGAAAGATGCCAGTGAACGTGAGGAGAGGAGAGGCGCTCGAGATGAGAGGTGGCGGCAGGAAGATCAGAGGAGGCATGATGCAACGCTGGGGCTGCTGCGTGATCAAACGGACATGCTCCGGCGTCTGGTGGAGCTTCAGGAACAGCAGCAGGATCACAGAGTGCTGCTGCAGCCCCTGTATAACTGCCCTCCCCCTTCACCATGTTCCTTAGCCTCCTCACCCACCAGACAACTAAGAACGCGTTGGGGGGAGGCACCATGCACCCGCCCATTCCACCCCAGTGGACAGCTCAACCAAAAGGCTGTCATTATTTTGAAGTTTTTTTAGTGGCCTTTTCCTTCCCTCCTATCCTCCTCCCAAACCGCACCCGGGCTACCTTGTCAGTTCTCTCCCTCTTTTTATAATTAATTAATAAAGAATACATGATTTTTAAACGAGAGTGACTTTATTTCCTTAGGAAGCAAGCGGTAATTGAAGGGGGAGGGTGGGTGGCTTACAGGGAATGAGTCAATCAAGGGGGGGAGGATTCATCAAGGAGAAACAAACACAACAGTCACACCGTACCATGGCCTGTGATGAAACTGGTTTTCAAAGCTTCTCTGATGCGCACCGCTTCCTGGTGTGCTCTTCTAATCGCCCTGGTGTCTGGCTGCGTGTAATCAGCGGGCAGGTGATTTGCCTCAGCCTTCCACCCCGCCATAAAGGTCTCCCCCTTACTTTCACAGAGATTGTGGAGCACACAGCAAGCAGCAATAACAATGGGGACATTGGTTTGGCTGAGGTCTGAGCAAGTCAGTAATGTGCGCCAGCGCGCCTTTAAACAGCCAAATGCACATTCTACTACCATTCTGCACTTGCTCAGCCTGTAGTTGAACAGCTCCTGACTACTGTCCAGGCTGCCTGTATATGGCTTCATGAACCATGGCATCAAGGGGTAGGCTGGGTCCCCCAGGATAACGACAGGCATTTCAACATCCCCAACTGTTATTTTCTGGTCTGGGAAGTAATTCCCTTGCTGCAGCCGTTTAAACAGAGTAGTGTTCCTGAAGATGCGAGCGTCATGAACCCTTCCCAGCCATCCTACGTGGATGTTGGTGAAACGTCCCTTGTGATCCACCAGTGCTTGCAGCACCATGCAAAAGTACCCCTTCCGGTTTATGTACTGGGTGCCCTGTTGCTCCAGTGCCAAGATAGGGATATGTGTACCACAGTTAGGGAATCCCATTGCAGCAAAGCCATCCACTATGACCTGCACATTTCCCAGAGTCACAACCTTTCGTAGCAGCAGCTTAATGATTGCTTTGGCTATTTGCATCACAGCAGCCCCCACAGTAGATTTGCCCACTCCAAATTGATTCCCGACTGACCGGTAGCTGTCTGGCGTTGCAAGCTTCCAGAGGGCTATCGCCACTCGCTTCTCAACTGTGAGGGTTGCTCTCATCTTGGTATTCTGGTGTTTCAGGGCAGGGGAAAGCAAGTCACAAAGTTCCATGAAAGTGCCATTATGCATGCGATAGTTTCGCAGCCACTGGGAATCGTCCCACACCTGCAACACTATGCGGTCCCACCAGTCTGTGCTTGTTTCCCGGGCCCAAAATCGGCATTCAATGGCTAGACCCTGCCCCATTACCAGCATGATCTGCAAAGCGCAGGGGCCCGCGGTTTGAGAGAATTCTGTGTCTATGTCCTCATCACTCTCGTTGCCGCGCTGCCGTAGCCGTAGCCGCCGCCTCCTCGACTGGTTTTGCAGGTCCTGGTTCAGCATTGACTGCACGAGAATGCACGAGGTGTTTACAACATCCATGATTGCTGTCTTGAGCTGAGCAGGGTCCATGCTTGCCGTGCTATGGCGTCTGCACAGTTCACCCAGGGAAAAAGGCGCGAAACGGTTGTCTGCTGCTTGCACGGAGGGAGGGGTGAGGCTGTACCTAGAACCACTCGCGACAATGTTTTTTGCCCCATCAGGGAGAGGGGGAGACGCAGCGGGGGAGACTGCGGGAACTATGGGATAGCTATGGGATAGCTACCCACAGTGCAACGCTCTGGAAATCGACACTAGCCTCGGTACATGGACGCACACCGCCAAATTAATGTGCTTAGTGTGGCTGCGTGCACTCGACTTTATACAATCTGTTTTAAAAAACCAGTTTCTGTAAAATCAGAATAATCCCATAGTGTAGACATACCCTATGAAGGATGAACTACTGAGGCCTAATATTTCTGAGAAGGTGTTTTCTTGGATGAAGCCTTCCAAAAGGTTATATAAGTAAGATGTGCAAGTAGCAACTTGGATAATTTTCATTGCCCCCAGTAGAAATTGCTTAACTATTTTCTTCATCTCTATGAGACTAGCTTAAAAAAAGATCCATGAATATTCTTTTGGCAAAAATATCGATCCATCGCAAATATATCAAATGTAAAGTCCTAGATTAAGGCTAGAAGAAACCATTATGATCATCTAGTCTTACTGCATCTGTAACACAGGTCAAAGAGGCTTAGCAGTAATTTCTGAATCAAGCCCATAATTCCGTTTGAGCTATGGCATGTTTTTAGAAAGATATCCAATCTTGATTTAAAGATTTCAAGTGATGGAGAATCCTCTGCATCTCTAAGTAAGTTATTAGTTACCCTCACTGTTAAAAACTTGTGCCATATTTCTAGTCTGAACTTCTCTAGCTGCGACTTCCAACCGTTAGATCTTGCTATGCTTTTGTCTGGTAAATTAAAGTGCTGTCTACTGTTAGAAATCTCATTCCCATTTAAGTGCTGGCAGACCATGATTGAGTTGCCTCTTAACCTTCTCTTGGATAACTAACTAGACTGAGATGCTTTTATGTTGCTTAAAGGCATGTTTTCCAAGGTAGACCAGTTTTTCAAGAGCCCTTTTTGTGAAATTGAGCTTGATGATACTAATTTGGCCTTTAAGCTGATGAAGGGTCTTTTGGGGCCATTTGGTACATCTGAGCTCAAGGAGGGTACATGGGAGGTCATTTCAGACGTGATGGTAAAGACTTTGGGTCACAGGGTGAGCTTTGTTCCATCTGACACATTTCAGTGGGTTCTGATGTAATTCAGAGTCTTGTCTAAGTGTTTTTCAGATTGCATCTCTCACTGTTGTAGACTGGCATGCCTAGAGCTTAAAGATCACATCAAGTCTCATGCAGTTTGGTGCAGAGTAGCTTTTGCTGACAGCCTCAAATCTCTAAGCAGATTTGCAAAGCAACTACATGGCAGTTTGTACGAAGATTGTCAAAGCTGTGTGACATCAAGAAACAAATCCAGGTTCAGATAGTCTTGTTCCAGAGCCGATTCCCCACATCACCAATGGCTGAGTCCTCTGAAAATTAAAGACCTGGTGGGTTTTGCCCTTACTTGCAGAAATACAAGCTGCGAAACAAGCAGCAAAACAAGGCCCTAAGCAGCAATTAGAAGATCAGAGAGCAGAGCAGCAAACAGCAGCCATTGAACAGTCAAATTCAAATGGACAGAGTGCACCAGCATCAGTGTTGAAACCTCCCTTGTGACTTGAACCTTCATTATACTTAACACCACTTCTAAAATGTGGTGTTGGTTTTTTTTGTAATTGTTCAGTGTTAATCTGATTGGATGAATTTGAGTTCTGGAAAGAACAGATCTGTGACTCAGCAGGGTTTAATTAAAAAACAAGATTATTATTCTCGATACACAAGCCCCCCTCCTGATAAGATACAGAAGGCAATACAGATCAAAAAGAAAGGAAAATACTTTGATAGCAGTAGTTCCTTTCCAAGATTCTGATCTGAAATACTTTTTGGTCTGCAGTAATCCATAGGCATCTCCAGCAGAGTCTGTTCTGAGAGACAAAGGTCGATATGAGTTAGATATCCCTTGAGGTCTTGCTTCCTTAAAGGCACAGTACTAAATTCCCACTCAACTTTTGCTCATGTTTATATCATCACTGTACTACGGTACTATGAAGCTGTAATAATCAATTATTTTAAAAAGGAATAGAAAATAGTGGCTGGCCACTAGAGAAACACAGTCAGTTCAACAAGGTTGAATGCTTTAGCACTGCTTGACACTTAGGGTACGTCTACACTACGGGATTATTCCGATTTTACATAAACCGGTATTGTAAAACAGATTGTATAAAGTCGAGTGCACGCGGCCACACTAAGCACATTAATTCGGCAGTGTGCTTCCATGTACCTAGGCTAGCGTTGATTTCCAGAGTGTTGCACTGTGGGTAGCTATCCCATAGCTATCCCATAGTTCCCGCAGTCTCCCCCGCCCATTGGAATTCTGGGTTGAGATCCCGATGCAAAAACAGTGTCGCGGGTGATTCTGGGTAAATGTCGTCACTCAATCCTTCCTCCATGAAAGCAACGGCAGACAATCATTTTGCGTCCTTTTTCCCTGGATTGCCCTGGCAGACGCCATAGCATGGCAACCATGGAGCCCGTTTTGCCTTGTCACTGTCACCGTATGTGTACTGGATACTGCTGACAGACGCGGTACTGCAGTGCTACACAGCAGCATTCATTTGCCTTTGCAAGGTAGCAGAGATGGTTACCATCCCTATTGCACCGTCTGCCATTGTAAATTGGCGATGAGATGACGGTTATCAGTCGTTTTGTACCGTCTGCTGCTGTCATGGGTGCTTCTGGCTCGCCTCGCTGAGGTCGGCCGGGGGCGCATGGACAAAAATGGGAATGACTCCCCGGTTCATTCCCTTCTTTATGTTTTGTCTAAAAATAGAATCAGTCCTGCCTAGAATATGGGGCAAGTGTACTAGAGAACTAGAGAGCACAGCCACTCTGTGTCAGAGCCCCAGAGATCCCGCAGAAATGATGAGCTGCATGCCATTCTAGGGGGTGCCCCTGCAACAACCCCACCCATTGCCTCCCTCCTCCCCCAACCCTCCTGGGCTACCGTGGCAGTGTCCCCCATTTGTGTGATGAAGTAATAAAGAATGCAGGAGTAAGAAACACTGACTTTTTAGTGAGTTAAAATGAGGGGGAGGAAGCCTCCAGCTGCTATGATAGTCCAGGCAGTACAGAATCTTTTCTTTACACATGAAAGGGGGGGGGGGCTGATAGAGCTCAGCCTCCAGCTGCTATGATGAGGACGGTTACCAGCCGTTCTGTACCATCTGCCGGGAATGACCGGGAGTCATTCCCACTTTTACCCAGGCGCCCCTGGCTGACCTCATCAAGGCCAGCCAGGAGCACTCACGGGCTGATGACAATGGATAGCAGTCATATTGTACCGTCTGCCACCGGGAAGGGGATGCTGGTGTTCAGCGCTGCAGCACCCCGTCTACCAGCAGCATGCAGTAGACATAGGGTGACATTGAAAAAAGGTGAGAAATGTTTTTTTTCCCCTTTTCTTTGGGGGGGGGGGAGGAAGGGTGTAAATTGGCAACATATACCCTGAAACACCCGGGAAAATGTCTTTGACCCTTCAGGCATTGGGAGCTCAGCCAAGAATGCAAATGCTTTTCGGAGACTGCGGGGACTGTGGGATAGCTGGAGTCCTCAGTACCCCCTCCCTCCCTCCATGAGCGTCCATTTGATTCTTTGGTTTTCCGTTATGCTTGTCACACAGCACTGTGCTGTGGCCTCTGTCCATCATAGCCTGGAGATTTTTTCAAATGCTTTGTCATTTCGTCTTCTGTAACGGAGCTCTGATAGAACAGATTTGTCTCCCCATACAGTGATCAGATCCAGTATCTCTCTTACGGTCCATGCTGGAGCTCTTTTTGGATTTGGGACTGCATCGCCACCTGTTCTGATCAGAGCTCCACGCTGGGCAAACAGGAAATGAAATTCAAAAGTTCGCGGGGCTTTTTCTGTCTACCTGGCCAGTGCATCCGAGTTCAGATTGCTTTCCAGAGCGGTCACAATGGTGCACTGTGGGATACCGCCCGGAGGCCAATACCGTCGATTTGTGGCCACACTAACCCTAATCCAACATGGCAATACCGATTTCAGCACTACTCCCCTCGTCGGGGAGGAGTACAGAAATTGGTTTAAAGAGCCCTTTATATCGATATAAAGGGCTTCGTTGTGTGAACGGGTGCAGGGTTAAATCGGTTTAATGCTGCTAAATTCGGTTTAAACGCGTAGTGTAGACCAGGCCTTACAGTTACAAACTCTGCAGTTGTAGGCATTCTCAAATCTGGCTTTCCTTTGGCAGCTTTAGCTAACGCAAGGGAAGAAGTGGTGATAACAGATCACTCCCCTTTTCATTGGCTCCCAACTATAGTGTCCTCCATGTCTGCCATAAGTTGGTGGCTGAGCCTTCTAGAAATGGTTAGGTATTTCTCTTCTCTCTCTTTCTCTCTTTTCTAGCTAGGGAAGGGTTTTCTATTTACACTTTTAAAAACAGTCTGCTGAATCTAGTGATTTCAGTATACACAGTGTATTCATATGACCTGAAAATCCCATATGCTTTATGTAAAGAATTTGATTGTCTACCCAACTGTGATAAAAGTGGTTTTTTTTTTAAAATCCTCTTATCTATAGGGAAGAAACTTATTTCTATTTTCAAAACTAATGTTATATAGCAGTTCACATCTTTAAAACACTATACAAACATTACATAACTCTCCATAACGCCTCCTTAAGTTGTGTAAATATTAACCCAATTTTTCAGATATAGAAACAGGAACAGAGGCTATAACTTCCCAAAGGTCCTACCGTAAATCAGTGGCAGAGCTGAGAAAAGACCTCTGCTTTCTATAACCTAAATCAATGGTTCTCAAACTTTAGCAACGCAAGGACCCCCATTTTGATTTAAAATTTTTCACGAACTCCTAAAGCCCCTGCTCAGCCCCAGGCCCTGCCCCCCCACTCCATCCCTTCCCCCAAGCCTCCCCTACCTTATCCTGCTCCCACTCCACCCCTACCGCTTCTCTTCTCCACCTCTTTCCTCTCCTTCCCCCAAGCATGCCCCATTCCCGCTCCTCGCCCTCCCTCCCAGCACCTCCTGTACACTGCTGAACAGCTGTTCCCCAATGTGCAGGAGGCACTGGGAGGGAGGGGAAAGAGTTGATCAGGGGAGCACCTGGAGACCCTTGCAGACCCCAATTTGAAGAAATGGTGCCCTAAATCATGCTGTCTTTTATAATACAGTGCTGAAAGATTTCTTTTTCTTCACTTAAATTGTGCATTACTGGTAAGAATATTGCCACAGTATTTTGAATGCCATCTTGTACATTTCCTATTACCACAAGATATGAGTGGATAACAACTGACAGTGATTTAATGTTCACAGCAAAAAATTCAATTTATTAATCGGCCACTGTGTGACTATTTGAGCCTGTACAATGGTAAAGTTTCTTTCCAGTGGAAGACGAGTTCAGTCAGCTATACAGAACTCTAATCCTGAGTCAGCAATGAAGTTCCAGGATCACGTGTGCAGCCAGTAATCTAGTAAAATGCTGAAACAGGAATAATATATACAGGGGTATAGCTTTTTGGTTTAGGGTTGATTTCACTACTGGGGGAACAACATAAACAGCACCAGCAGCAGTAAGAGCAATGATGCACAATATACAACACCTGGTATTGGCAAAACAGCTCAATTTAGCAATGCTTGTATATAGTTAGGGTTTCTTTCAGTTGTTTTGTTTTAGTGTATCTATACACCCCTGGTAAGTGTAAGGCAACATTAATATATGTTAGCAGTGTAGAGGCAAGGCATGCTATATTCTCTAATCATTTTGACCTATTTTAATTTATTTAGCTTTGAATAGGTTTTACATTTTGTGTGACTTCTACAATACCTTTAAGCAGCAAAACACATATTTTGTTTCCATTTATGATGCTATGTAAAACTCACCATCCCCTGGAATTTTACTGTGGGTTAAGCAATCTGTTCTCACCTATGTGTTTAGGGAATTTTTTTTAGCAGATCCTTCAAAGACCAAATATACCCCCATCATTTAAGCTTGCAGTCTTCTTTTCTGCAGAAAACGTTAAGGTTTAGGATCTTAAATCATTTAAAATAGCATTGTGAGAGATTGCTGAAGTAGCAAAAAGCATTCATGGTGCAGTATTTGGCTAAAAAGTCAGCTTAAATCAGAAAGCTATTTTATTTGTTGTAATCAAGTAAACACATGAATAAAAGACATGCAGTAAAAGCTTATGGGAATGCTGTCGATACAAGGTCAAATAGAAAGCAGAAGCTGTTAATCTAACGTATTTATAGCCTGACAGGAATCCATCAGTCTGAAGGTACTTATGGGATATGGACCACACTGGAGGCAGCTCTGCTGAAAAGTACTGGTGCCAAAACTGGCTTACTGTAAAGGAGCTTTAAACTGCCCTGTATTTGTTCAGCAAGATCTCTTGCTGCTTCTTTGAGGAGTATCCCTGTGGGTGTGCTCCTGCGCTTCTAGGCGGAGATTTGTAAGCAGTGCCCTGGTTGTCTGCACATGCGCGGCAGCCATCTTGCGCCGCTCCGAGCAGTAACCCAGCATGCACAGCCAATGGCCCCCCAGTTCTTTCTCTATTGCCGTTGGCTTCGGTCAGAACAACAGCAGCACCCTCAAAACCTTGCTATTTCTTTAGTTCAACTCTCGTAGTTTTATCCTTCTTTATTTACTTCTGCCTTTGTTTTTTCCTCTATTGAAACCAAACCAAAAATAAAAAAACAAATATTTTATCTTTCTTGAACATGGGTAACTGGAATTAAATACAATATTGCCAATAGCAACAAAGAGTCCTGTGGCACCTTGCAGTCTTTTTTTCTGCAGAAAATGTTAAGTATTGGAGCATAAGCTTTTGTCATATGCATGTAATTTCCAGAGGCAAGTATAAATTTGCAGGCAAGAATCAGTCTAGAGATAACGAGGTTAGTTCAATCAGGGAGGATGAGGCCCTCTTCTAGCAGTTGAGGTGTGAACACCAAGGGAGGAGAAAATGCTTTTGTAGTTGGCTAACCATTCACTTTCTTTGTTTAATCCTGAGCTGATGGTGTCAAATTTGCAAGTGAACTGAAGCTCAGCAGTTTCTCTTTGAAGTCTGGTCCTGAAGTTTTTTTGCTGCAGGATGGCAACCTTTAAATCTGCTATTGTGTGTCCAGGGACATTGAAGTGTTCTCCTACAGATTTTTGTATATTTCCATTCCTAATATCTGACTTGTGTCCATTTATCCTTTTCCGTAGGGACTGTCCAGTTTGGCCGATGTACATAGCAGAGGCACATGATGGTGTATATTACATTGGTGGACGTGCAGGTGAATGAACCAGTGATGTTGTGGCTGATCTGGTTAGGTCCTGTGATGGTGTCGCTGGTGTAGATATGTGGGCAGAGTTGGCATTGAGGTTCGTTGCATGGATTGGTTCCTGAGTTAGAGTTACTATGGTGTGGTTGCTGGTGAGAATATGCTTAAGGTTGGCGGTTGTCTATGGGCGAGGCCTGCCTCCCAAGGCCTGTGAAAGCGAGGGATTGTTGTCCAGGATGGGTTGTAGATCACTGATGATGCATTGGAGAAGTTTTAGCTGAGGGCTGTAGGTGATGGCCAGTGGAGTTCTGTTGGTTTCTTTCTTGGGCTTGTCTTGCAGCAGGAGGCTTCTGGGTACACTTCTGCCTCTGTTGATTTGTTTCCTTATTTCCTCATGTGGGTATCGTAGTTTTGAGAATGCTTGGTGAAGATCTTGTAGGTGTTGGCCTCTGTCTGAGGGGTTGGAGCAAACGCGGTTGTACCTCAGCGCTTGGCTGTAGATGATGGATCATGTGGTGTGTTCAGGATGGAAGTTGGAGGCATGAAGGTAGGCATAGTGGTCGGTGGGTTTTCGGTATAGGGTGGTGTTAACGTGGCCGTCACTTATTTGTACCATGGTGTCTAGGAAGTGGACCTCCCATGTAGATTGGTCCAGGCTAAGTTGATGGTAATGTTGCCAGTGACATCTTAACAACGCTTTGTACAATGGTATTAATGCTTCTATATCTCTGCTGAAAATGCCCCACCTAAACATCCTAGGATTGCATTTTCCTTTTCCACAGCCACATCACATTGGTAACTCATATTCGCTGACCAGCCTACCCTCTGTGATCTACCAGCACACCCAGTTCTCTTTCTTCCTCTGTTGTTCTCAACTGAGGAACCTTCAGCTAATAGCAGAAATTCTTATTATTACTTCCTATGCTTGCACTTTCTGCTGTTTAAATTTCAGGCCTTTTTATTACTCGATCCTCAGTGTCATCCAATTACTCATGTATAGTAGTCTGATCATTCTCTATATTGATGTTGCCACCCAACTTTGTTTCATCATCAGATCCTGTTAGCGCACTCCTACTTTTTGTGCCAAAGTGATTGATAAAAATATTAAATAAGATCAGTCCCAAGGCCAATCCTTGAGGTACTCCACTAGTAACTTCACTCTAATCCAGGGGTTTCAAACATGCAGGCCACATGCAGCCCGCGAGGTCCTTGCAGCCCCCCGCCCTCCTCCAGTGTTTACCTAGAGTGGCTCCGGCCCGACGTGCACCGGGAGCAGGGCAGGCTCCCTCCCTGCCTGCCCTGCCCCCGTGCCACTCTGGGAAGCGGCGCAGGGGTGTGTGTTGATGTTGCTTCAGGCACCGCCTCCAGCATCTCCCATTGGCCGTGTTTCCCTGTTCCCGGCCAATGGGAGATGCTGGGGGCGGCGCCTGAAGCAACAGCAACACACACACCCCGTGCCCCTGCTCCCCCACGTTCCAGCCACTTCCTGGAGTGGCGCGGAGGCAGGGCGGGCAGGCAAGCAGGGAGCCTGCCCTGCCCCTGGTGCATGCCAGGCCAGAGCCCGCCCCCCGAACTCCTCCTGCAGTCAAACCCCCTGCCCCGACCCCCTGCCACACCCCTCCTGCACCCCAACCCACTGCCCTGAGCTCCCTGCCACACCTGACCCCCTGCCGTACCCTGCACCCTGACCCCCTGCCCTGAGCCCCCTGCACCCCTCCTGCACCCAAACCCCCTTCCCTGAGCTGCCTGCCGCACCCCTCCTGCACCCCGATGCCCTGTCCTGACCCCCTGCTGCACCCCTCACCTCTCCTGTACCCCACACTCCAACCCATTGCCCTGAGCCCCCTGCCGCACCCCACACCCCTTCTGCACCCCGATCCCCTGCCCTGACCACCTGCTGCACCCCTCAACCCTCCTGCACCACAACTCCCTGCCCTGAGCCCCTGCCACACCCCACACCCCTCCTGTGCCCACTGGGGGCAGGGAGGGGACGGAGTTGGGGTAGGGATTTTGGGAAGGGGTTGGAATGGGGGCAGGGAAGGGGTGGGAAGAGGCGGAGCGGAGCTTCATGGAAGGGGTGGAGTGGGGGCAGGACCAAGGGCAGTGGCGGGGAGGTATCAGTAATGCGGCCCTCGGGCCAATGTACTAGTCTTCATGTGGCCCTCGTGGTCATTTGAGTTTGAGACCCCTGCTCTAATCTGACAGTTCTTCTTTCAGCACAACCAATTTCCTTCTCCCCATTAGCCAGTTCCTTTCCAACCTGGCAATTTTTGTAGTAATCCCTGTCCTCTCTAATTTAACTAATAACTTCCCATGTAGTATCCTATCAAATTCTTTACTGAAATCCAAATATTTTAGCTCTACTATATTTCCCTCATGCAAAACATCATCCAGCTTCTCAAAGAAAGATAGTTTGGCATGCTCTACCTTACATCCTCTTTTCCATTTACATCAAAGAAATTAATTATTCTTCAAAATTTGTTCGAAAGCCTTCCATGTTCTCTTTTCTGGCCCAGATGATGAGGAAAGAGCAGATCTTCAAATCACTTCAGTACTGACCCCCCCCAAAACCATGATTCCCTTGTCTGCTGAATGTGACACTTCCTCGATCCCTTCTGAAAATTTGCGTTAGTCAGTGATGACCCCCATTGGCCCCCAAAAAACAAGCAGAACCTGAAAAATATTCACACTATCAGGATGGAGACTTGAAGGAAGTGCATGATAGATGGAGTGCATGATAGACAAACTAATAAAATCAGACACTTCATGTTATGGTTACAGGCTAGCTGCACCTTTGTTCCCTTTCTGTTCTCTCTAAATGCACATCTTGGGTCAGGGTTCAACAGCCCTGGGGCCCACTTCTGGTTTATGTCTTGTGTTCCAAAAAGTTTATGCTTCACGGTTTCATTCAGCCCCTTGCATTCTAGGAGGATTTTTTTATCTCCTTCCTCTGAAGCATCAGGGCTGGAGAGGGGGATGTTGGACAGGGAGGGCAAGTGCTCTGAGGTGGCACCGAGCAATCTCTCTCCCTCAGGTGCTTGTCTGGTTTGTTCTTGCTCATGTGCTAAAGGTCTAACTGATTGCCGTATGTAGGGTTGGGAAGGAATTTCACAGGTCACGTTGGTGGTAACCTGGAAGATTTTTTGCCTTTCGCTGTAGCCTCTGGATGTGGGTCACTGCTGTACCTCCAGTCCCTCCTATTTTTGACCCTGGCACATAGTAGTCTAGTCTCCTGTGGGCTGTAATATCTTGGTCTAATTTTGGTTGTTGGGTTTAGTGTATAGGTAGTGTTGATGGCCTGTGATATATAGGAAGTAATACTAGATAATCTGGTGATCCCTTCTGGCTTTAAACTCTGTGACTCTCTGACCTGTTTCATGATAGAAATATACATTTGTCTCTCCTGTAGACTGGGATCCAGATACACTATGCTGTGTTTACCAACTGCTTATCACCAGGCAAGCCCCTCTCAGTCTGGATGCCACTTTCATCCTCCTTCCAGGAACTGTGACCATGAGATTGACCAACAGCCTTCTTAAAAAGGTGTTTTAATTTAGCAGTTGGAACAAAACATTGAAGAAAAATGATTGTAAAAGAACTATTTGAATGCATGTCTATTCTTATGTAATGTACTGCCGTCCCGTAATGGTGACACAGGCAGGTTTAGCTTCTTCAGACACCCTGGTAGGTTCCCATGTCTGGGTGTTCCTCAGTCTGGTTCTGTTTTACCCCCCTTGAAAGAGTCTGTATCCTTATATCAACCACCTACCTCTTCTTTTGTCCTCCTTCTGGGTTCTTTACTGAGGGCAGGTCTACACTACTGCTTAAGTCAGTCTAACTTTTATCACACAGGAGTGTGAAAAAGACCCTCTCCCTTGAGTGACGCAAGTTGCAGCGACCTTAGCGCTGTCCACATTGGTGCTATGTTGGAGGGAGACATTCTCCCGCCGACATAGCTTCAGCATCTTGTAGTGGTGTAGTAATTATGTTGATATCACTCTCCCATAGAGATATCGCTCTCAGCATAGAGCGTCTTCACCAGTTGTAGAACTATGTGCTTCTAGTGTAGACCTGCCCTCAGTGTACACAGATCTTCACACACTCACTTGTGCACCTCCCACCCATCAAACCAATTTGGGGACTGCCCAGGAAATCAGGAAAGAGCCATTACAGGCTTTGTCTCTGAGAGAAATGAATATTCTCAGATATACTCAGTGTATATATATATCAATATATTTTAACAAGTATAATGTGGGGGGCAGGAGAAGCTAAAAGGAGAGGATCTCTTCATTTCATTTTAAGACTCCTAAACGTTGTTCCAGCAAAAGAAGCAATCTGCACAATACATGGTTAATAGGTAGTCTCTTTGAAAGGCTTAGAAAGTGTCATGTATTAAGTAGGTTTTTTTTGCTTCAGTTAAGGGATCTTTGCTATCCTAATAAAGGTCTTCTGAAGTTTTTTAAATCCGTGTGAGATTTTTTTTTCCCCAAGACTTCTGTTCTTTGACTGTTGCGCCAAAACAAGATGAAGAGGAAATGCTTCCAAACAGTAGCTTTCCCAAATACCTCACAGTATTTCAGGGAAATATATAGTTTCCAGGTTTTGCTCTGTACCATACATCAGGGGTTCTCAAACTTTTTCTTTCTGAACACCGCCCCCCCCCAAACTCCACAGCCCACCTGTGCCACAATAACTGGTTTTCTGCATATAAAAGTCAGGGCCAGCATTAGGGGGTAGCAAGCAGGGCATTTGCCTGGGGCCTCGTGCTAAGGGGCTCCCACAAAGCTACATTGCTTTGACTTCAGCCCATGCGGTGGAGCTTCAACTTTCTATCCTGTCCCCAGCGAGTCTAATGCTGGCCCTGCTTGATGGCCCCCCTGAAACCTGCTGGTGGGCCCCAGGAAGCCTCAGACCACGGGTTGAGAACCACTGCCATATGTGTGACAGTCCATGCAAATTGTGTAATGAGGTAATTTGCATTCTGCGTATAAACATGTCATAGTGAAATATTCAAGGAGTTCAATTTATTTAGCTTGACACACACTGTAAAGGGGTTATTTGATCGGTATAAAACATACACTTTTGTTCAAACAGGAATTAATTTAGAGAAATTCTCTGACCTGTGATACGCAGGAGGTCAGGCAATCATAGTCACTTTGGTATCTATGAAATATAAGCTTATGGTTAGAGCCCTGCACAATACAAAATTCATATCTGCAGATATCTGTGGAGCTGCAGGGCTCTAGCAACAACGAGCAAGACCAGCATAGCCATGGCCAACGAAATGATAGTATTGTTTTTTCCATTTCTAAATATATTAGAGGCATTTCAATAATACAGTATTGAGGGCCGTGTAAATACCTTGATAATTGAACCAAAAATCATATCACAGACCATAGAGTCATAGGACTGGAAGGGACCTCGAGAGGTCATCTAGTCCAGTCCCCTGCCCTCATTACAGGACTAAGTATTATCTAGACCAATGCTTCTCAAAGTGGTGGTCTGCGAACCGGCACATCGGCTGCCGGTCCGCGGTGAGTTTCCTCATAAGAACGTCGAATAGGATAATAATATGGCACCGGTCCCTGGCACACTGGAAAAAAAAAATTGCCGGTCCCCCACATCAGATAGCTTGAGAAGCACTGATCTAGACCATCCCTGACAGGTGTTTGTCTAACATGCTCTTAAAAATCTCCAATGATGGAGATTCCACAACCTCCGCAGGCAGTTTATTACAGTGCTTAATCACCCTGACAGGAATTTTTTCCCAATGTCCAACTTAAACCTCTCTTGCTGCAATTTAATCCCATTGCTTCTTGTCCTATCCACAGAGGTTAAGAAAAACAGTTTTTCCTCCCTCCTCCTTGTAACAACCTTTTAAGTACTTGAAAACTGTTATCATGTCCGCTCGATCTTCTCTTTTCCAGACTAAACAAACCCATTTTTTTCAATTTTCTCTCAGAGGTCATGTTTTCTAGACCTTTAATCATTGTTGTTGCTCTTCTCTGGACTTTCTCCAATTTGTCCACATCTTTCCTGAAATGTGGTGCCAGGAACTGGACACAATATTCCAGTTGAGACCCTAATCAGCGTGGAATAGAGTGAAAGAATTACTTTTCGTGTCTTGCTTACAGCACTCCTGCTAATACATCCCACAATGATATTCACTTTTTTTGCTACTGTGTTACACTGTTGGCTCATATTGAGCTTGTGGTCCACTATGACCCCCAGATCCCTTTCTGCAGCACTCCTTCTAGGCAATCATTTCCCATTTTGTATGTGTGCAATGGATTGTTCCTGCCTAAGGTGGAGTACTTTGCATTTGTCCTTATTGAATTTCACCCTATTTACTTCAAACCATTTCTCCAGTTTGTCCAGATCATTTTGAATTATAATCCTATTCTCCAAAGCTCTTGCAACCCTTCCCAGCTTGGTATTGTCAGCCAACTTTATAAGTGTACTGTCTATGTCATTATCTAAATCAGTGTTTCCCAAACTTGGGACGCCGCTTGTGTAGGGAAAGCCCCTGGCGGGCCGGGCCGGTTTGTTTACCTGCCCCGTCCCCAGGTCTGGCCAATCGCGTCTCCCACTGGCCACGGTTTGCTGCTCCGGGCCAATGGGAGCTGTGGGAAGTGGCGCGGGCTGAGGGATGTACTGGCCGCCGCTTCCAGCAGCTCCCACTGGCCTGGAGCAGCAAACCGCAGCCAGGGGGAGCCGCGATCGGCTGGACCTGCAGACGAGGCAGGTAAACAAACCGGCCTGGCCTGCCAGGGGCTTTCCCTAAACAAGTGGCGTCCCAAGTTTGGGAAACACTGATCTAAATCATTGATGAAGACATTGAACAGAACTGATCTCTGTAGTACCCCACTTATTATACCCTTCCAGAATGACTGTGAACCACTGATAACTACTCTCTGGGAACTGTTTTCCAACCAGTTTTGCACCTACCTTTTAGTAGCTCCATCTAGGTTGTATTTCCCTAGTTTGTTTATGAGGAGGTCATGTTAGACAGTATAAGAAGTTTTACTAAAGTCAAGATATCCCACATCTACAGCTTCCCCCCATCCACAAGGCTTGTTACCCTGTGAAAGAAAGCTATCAGGTTGGTTTGACATGATTTGTTCTTGACAAATCCATGCTGACCGTTACTTATTACCTTATTATCTTCTAGATGTTTGCAAATTGATTGCTTAATTATTTGTTCCATTATCTTTCCGGGTACAGAAGTTAAGCTGAATGGTCTGTAATTCCCTGGGTTGTCCTTATTTCCCTTTTTCTAGATTGGCACTATATTTGCCCTTTTCCAGTCTTCTGGAATCTCTCCTGTCTTTGAAAAATCATGGAAGACAATTGCTAATGGCTCAGATATCTCCTCAGTCAGCTCCTTGAGTATTCTAGGATGCATTTCATCAGACCCTGGTGACCTGAAGACATCTAACTTGTCTAAGTAATTTTTGACTTGTTCTTTCCCTATTTTAGCCTCTGATCTGATCTCATTTTCATTGACATTCACTGTTAGATGTCCAATCACCACCAGCCTTCTTGGTGAAAACTGAAACAAAGAAGTCATTAAGCACCTCTGCCACTTCCACATTTTCTGTTATTGTTTCCCCCCCCCTCCTTATTGAGCAATGGGCCTACCTGGTCCTTTATATTCCTCTTGCTTCTAATGTATTTGTAGAATGTTTTCCTGTTACCCTTTATGTCTCTAGCTAGTTTGATCTCGTTTTGTGCCTTGTTCTTTCTAATTTTGTCCCTACATACTTGTGTTATTTGTTTATATTCATCCTTTGCAATTTGACCTAGTTTCCACTCTTTGTAGGACTCTTTTTTTATTTTTAGATCATTGAAGATCTCCTGGTTAAGCTACAGTGATCTCTTGCCATACTTCCTGTCTTTCCTACACAGTGGGATAGTTTGCTCTTGTGCCCTTAATAAGGTCTCTTTGAAAAACTGCCAGTTGTCTTCACTTGTTTTTCCCCTTAGACTTGGTTCCCATGGGATCTTACCTACCCACTCCGAGTTTGCTAAAGTCTGCCTTCTTGAAATCCATTGTCTTTATTGTGATGTTCTCCCTCCTACCATTCCTTAGAATCATGAACTTTACTGTTTCATGATCACTTTCACCCAAGCTGCCTTCCACTTTCAAATTCTCAACCAGTTCCTCCCTATTTGTCAATCAAATCTAGAACAGCCTCTCCCCTAGTAGCGTTTTCCACCTTCTGAAATAAAATTGTCCCCAATACATTCCAATAACTTGTTGGATAATCTGTGCCCTGCTGTGTTATTTTCCCAACAGATGTCTGAGTAGTCCCCCATCACCACCAAGTCCTGTGCTTTGGATAGTTTTGTTAGTTTAAAAAAAATCCACCTCTTCTTCCTGGTTAGGTGGTCTGTAGTTAGACCCTTACCGTGATATCACCCTTGTTTTTTACCCCTTTTATCCTTACCCAGAGACTTTCAACAAGTCTGTCTCCTATTTCCAACTCAATCTCAGTCCAAGTGTATACATACAGAAGACTGGGTAAGGAACTGAAGTGGCAAAAGCAGCAGCATGTTGGGCCACTGCTCGCAGGAGCCAGCCCCCAGGCCAGTCAGCTCCACTGACATGGCTGTGCAATCCTCAGCCCTGCCCAGTGGGGTGAGCACCAGGTTCACCGGCAGCTGTCCCTGGTCACACTAGTGTGTGGCTCACATGCTTCTGGACAGGAGTTGCACACCCATCAGTGTGCCTCCTATATATTAACATATAGGAGAAAAAGAGAAACCTTATTAGGACTGGACACTTTTTAGATGCAAAATTAATGTAAAATCTTGGAAAGCTATTGACCTCATTTAGTTTTACAGAAAATTCTTGAAAATGTCTCTTTTCTTGAAAAAATCAGCCAGTCTCTGGAGCATTATTGCCATTTGCCCCTTTTGTGCTTTAGGATTGAGCAGGCCTAGGTGAATCAAGCTGGGCAGTGGAGGAAGGACTCATACAGAAGGACCCATCTTTTTGTGTGAAGCCCTCTGAATATAAACCACTCACCCTGTAATGAGAGGTCCTGATGCCATTGATGTCTGAAGGAAGCACATATATCTGGCACACAGCATGTATTTTATACTGTTACCTTTTTAAAAATTGCAAACAAGTTTTAGCTGAATGGTCCTTGTGAGATTCACCAGAAAAATGCAGATCACGTCATATTTTCAATTCAGAGGCAGGATTTTCTTTCTGTAATAGTCTGAAAAGCCCAGAAGAAAATCAGTGGTATATTAACTGTACCTCTGAGATCATTACTAATTCTTCCTTTCATTAATCAAGATAAAAGTTTTTCAGTATAATAGTAAAAATAATTACATGTATAAGATATGGAAAAGTACAAGATGTATTTTTATTCTCCATCTGTTTAATTAATCTGCACCTTTATTTGGTGACTTTCCAATATTGAGACTTTGATTTTAATTTACTGGACCATATTTTCAGCTACCTCTTTCTTTTTTTTTTAAAGTTCTCAAAATGCCACCACCTCACTTAAGAAATCATTGAATTTTAAATGCTGAGGAAATTTTTTTAGACTAATTAAACACTGTCTCAAGCTTTCTGCTTACAATAAATGTTTTATTATTTTACAAGTTTAATGCAGCTCATTTCACATACTACAAGGATAATGTAGTTGTGACCTCTTTAGGTAATTTCTTTTGTGGCTCCTCTTAATATTAATGTCCATTTGGAAATGACCAACTGAGGCTATGTCTACACTACTGCAGTAAGTTGACCCATGCTACACAACTCCAGCTACGTACCTTAGGTTGAGTTACCATGGGATTTACACCGTGGAGGGTAGACGGGAGAAACTCTCCCATCAACTTACCTTACTCTTTTCATAGGGGGTAGAGTACATGGGTCGACTGGAGAGCGATCTGCTGTCGATTTGATGGGTTTTCGCTAGATCCATTAAATCAACCACTGGTGGATCGATCTTAGAGCGTCGATCCTAGCTGTAGTGTAGACATAGCCTGTAGTGGTCACTATTAGGCTATCTATTGTTTGTTTCTTTTAAGAACAAAATGTGAATGGGAGGGTTTTTCCCCATGAGAAAAAATGAACATTTAAAGACTGGATTCTTCTGTGTGTGTGTGTTCTTAAGTCTAGATTCATCTTACAAGAAGTGGAAGATTGGACAAATGGCCAGGGAGGAGTATTAAAATATTGTTCAGACATGCAGGAGTGAAATCAGGAAGGCCAAATCACACTTGGAGTTGCAGCTAGTAAGAGATGATAAGAGTAACAAGAAGGGTTTCTTCAGGTATGTTAGCAACAAGAAGAAAGTCAATGAAAGTGTGGGTGCCTTACTGAATGAGGGAGGCAACCTAATGACAGAGGATGTGAAAAAAGCTAATGTACTCAGTGCTTTCTTTGCCTCTGTCTTCACGAATAAGGTCAGCTCCCAGACTGCTGCACTAGACAGCACAGCATGGGGAGGAGGTGACCAGCCCTCTGTGGAGAAAGAGGTGGTTCAGGACTATTTAGAAAAGCTGGACGAGCACAAGTCCATGAGGCTGGATGCACTGCATTCGAGGGTGCTAAAGGAGTTGGCAGATGTGATTGCAGAGCCATTGGCCATTATCTTTGAAAACTCATGGCAATCGGGAGAGGTCCCAGATGATTGGGAAAAGGCTAATGTAGTGCCCATCTTTAAAAAAGGGCAGGAGGAGGATCCGGGGAACTACAGGCCAGTCAGCCTCACCTCAGTCCCTGGAAAAATCATGGAGCAAGTCCTCAAGGAATCAATTCTGAAGCACTTAGAGGAGAGGAAAGTCAGGAACAGTCAGCATGGATTCAGCAAGGGCAAGTCATGCCTGACTAACCTAATTGCCTTCTACAATGAGATAACTAGCTCTGTGGATGAAGGGAAAGCAGTGGATGTGTTATTCCTTGACTTTAGCAAAGCTTTTGATACAGTCTCCCACAGTATTCTTGCCAGCAAGTTAAAGAAGTATTGGCTGGATGAATGGACTATAAGGTGGATAGAAAGCTGGCTAGATCATCGGGCTCAACAGATGGTGATCAATGGCTCCATGTCTAGTTGGCAGCCGGTATCAAGCGGTCGGTCCTGGGGCCGGTTTTGTTCAATATCTTCATTAACGATCTGGAGGATGGTGTGGACTGCACCCTCCGCAAGTTTCAAGATGACACTAAACTGGGAGGAGTGGTAGATACGCTGGAGGGTAGAGATAGGATACAGAAGGACCTAGACAAATTAGAGGATTGGGCCAAAAGAAATCTGATGAGGTTCAACAAGGACAAGTGCAGAGTTCTGCACTTAGGATGGAAGAATCCAATGCACTGCTACAGACTTGGGACCGAGTGGCTAGGCAGCAGTTCTGCAGAAAAGGACCTAGGGGTTATAGTGGACGAGAAGCTGGATATGAGTCAACAGTGTGCCCTCGTTGCCAAGAAGGCTAACGGCATTTTGGGCTGTATAAGTAGGAGCATTGCCAGCAGATCGAGGGACGTGATCAGTCCCCTCTATTCGGCATTGGTGAGGCCTCATCTGTAGTACTGTGTCCAGTTTTGGGCCCCACACTACTAGAAGGATGTGGGAAAATTGAAAAGAGTCCAGCGGAGGGCAACAAAAATAATTAGGGAGCTGGAGCACATAACTTATGAGGAGAGGCTGAGGGAACTGGAATTGTTTAGTCTGCTGAAGAGAAGAATGAGGGGGGATTTGATAGCTGCTTTCAACTACTTGAAAGAGGGTTCCAAAGAGGATGAATCTAGACTGTTCTCAGTGGTAGCAGATGACAGAACAAGGAGTAATGGTCTCAAGTTGAAGTGGGGGAGGTTTAGGTTGGATATTAGGAAAAACTTTTTCACTAGGAGGGTGGTGAAGCACTAGAATGGGTTACCTAGGGAGGTGGTGGAATCTCCTTCCTTAGAGGTTTTTAAGGTCAGGCTTGACAAAGCTCTAGGTGGGATGATTTAGTTGGGGATTGGTCCTTCTTTGAGCAGGGGGTTGGACTAGATGACCTCTGAGGTCCCTTCTAACCCTAATATTCTATGATTCTATGATCTTCCAAAGTGCTTAGTGTTTACTTTGTATATAAACCAGTGCACATTTTAAACACAACTTTGCATTAGTGTTCCATCAGTGTATCAGGCTTTCTTAAATTTGTGGCTATATAGCAGAAGGGCAGAGGTATGTATACTAAATTGGCCAGCCTAACTTTACATATCTACATTCATAACTTAAATAATTAAAAAGAAATTGTGTTACTTACTGATTTTAGGGATTGGAACAGGTGAAGGAGAGGCCCTACATTTTAATATTTTGAAGTAAAATAAATAAAAATTCCTAACACATACAGCAAGAGACTGAGCATCTATTTGTGAAACTCTGTCATTGATTTGCTGTGACCAAGGGCAAGTCTCAACTTCTCTCTGCATTAGTTTGCCTCTTTTGTAAAATTTATCCACTTTTCAGTTTTGTAGCAGTATCACAGCAAGGGAAACATGCCCAGTTTTTCCCATGTTTTGTTCTCAGCCTCATTTGCTGCCTTGTCTAAAATATAGACTGACAGGCATGTGCTTATATCATGAACCATATCTATCTATATGTTCTGTGAAGTGCTTACTTTCCTTTGGGGATGGTACATTGAGACATTGCTTGTCCTGATAACTGCTGAGATGAGTAGATGTTCCAGTAATGTGCTGAAACACACTGGTGAGTTTGGAGTTTTTTTGGATCGAGAGGAAAGTATTTTAAGATACTGCATTGGGAATGAGGAGATCTAGGGTCAATTTCCATTTTTCCACCACAGAGTGACCTTGGTTAAATCATTTAGGCCCTGATTTTTAAAGGTATTTTAGGCATTGCTGTGCTCAGCATTACAGCACCTAAGTCTAATTTTCAAAAGTGACTTAGGAACTTAGGAGACTATGTACCATTGACTTTCAATGAGGCTTAGGCTCCTAAGTCACTTAGTGTTGCAACAATGAGTGGAGGAACCTAAATCTGGCCCTTAGTCTGTCTGTGACTCAGTTCCCCTCTGTAAAATGGAATTGATAATATTTCCCTTTCTCTGCCTACCTTGTTCATTTAGACTATGCTCTTTGACACAGGGAATTTCTCTCACTGTGATTGTACAGTGCCTATCACAAAGACGCCCCATTCTTGGTTAGAGTCACTAGACACTACTATGCAGGTGCTAATAAATTACAGTGATCTAGAATCATAGGGTTAGAAGGGACCTCAAGTGTCATCTAGTCCAGGGGTCGGCAACCTTTCAGAAGTGCTGTGCCGAGTCTTCATTTATTCACTCTAATTTAAGGTTTCGTGTGCCAGTAATACATTCTAACAGTTTTAGACAGTCTCTCTCTATAAGTCTATAATATATAACTAAACTATTGTTGTATGTAAAGTAAATAAGATTTTTAAAAAGTTTAAGAAGCTTCATTTAAAATTAAATTAAAATGCAGAGCCCCCCAGACCGATGGCCAGGACCCAGGCAATGTGAGTGCCACTGAAAATCAGCTTGCGTGCCGCCTTCGGCACCCGTGCCATAGGTTGCCTACCCCTGATCTAGTCAAACCTCCTGGCAAGATGCAGGATTTGTTGGGTCTAAACCAGCCATCATAATCGTTATGTAGTAAACATTCTGTGACAACTTTGTTCTCTACATCATGGTGTTGTAGTTAATTTCCAATTGTATGATCTCACATTTGACTAAACTCCACTATTGCATACTCTGCCATTGGCAAACGAGTAAGCCAGTTGAAACTATTCAATTTTGGTTTTGATGCTAAATCTTCTGCCGTGTAACCGGTCGGACTCACCCCTGCGGCGCCTCCTGCTGGTGACTCTGGGGAATTAGCTTGGTTTCCAGCACGGAGTGCCCTCTGCAGGCCAGTGATCCACCTGTTCTCTGGCCCTGAGTCCCTCCCTGGACCCCAGTGCCCTTTTACATGGGGTGCTGCCCCCCCGGCAGTAACCCCTTTCTCTCAGGGTCTCTCCTCTCAGGGAACCCCCACCCTCTATCCCCACCTTCCCTCAGTGTATGGCCACTGCCAGTCATTGTCTAGCCCCACGTCCTGGGGCAGACTGCAGTATCAGCCTATTCATCACTGGCAAGGAGGGTTTGGACCTGCTGCTTTGGCCTACCCCTGGGTTGCCTCTGCAACCCCCAGTACCTGTTAGCCCTCTGCTAGGTGGCAGCCTGGGGCTTTCCAGGCTGGAGCTCCCCCAGCTCTGCCTTTCCCCAGCCCTGCTCCACACAGGTACCCAGTCTAGCTTCCTGCAGCCAGGCCCATCTCCCTCTGAATGCAGAGAGAGACTGTCTTGCTTCTGGCTTCCCTTGCCTCTTATAGGGGCCAGCTGGGCCTGATTGGGGCGTGGCCCAGCTGCAGCCACTTCCCAATCAGCCCAGCCTAAAGGCTGCTTTCTCCAGCCACAGCCCCTTCCCAGGGTTGTTTTTAACCTCTTCAGGGCAGGAGCAGGGGTCCACCCTGCCACATGCCCCAACTGAGGTCCTGACTAAAGTGTATATGTGTTGCATACATTTTTGACCTGCCGCTTCCGTTGGATGCGTCACTATATAAATAGTTACTGCATAGATGTAAAATAGCTGAAGTGTGCAGAGAATGGAAATTTCTTATTCATTTTCATTCTCAACCCAGGAAGTGTATAAATCTTTTTTTCTTCTCTCTTCCCCCGTGACTAATAACTTTCTTTATTCCTTTTTTGACAGGCCAATGGTACAACATTCTTTCTCAAATAGAACCATTTCATGCAAGCATATTCCATTATGGGTTTAGTATAGTTTTCAATTCATTGACATTTAAAAGCTATTTAAAAAAAAAACACCATAACAGAGTGTCTTTACAAAAGACAGTCTCCATAAAATAGCTTCCCTTTGGCTATATGCCAGATTGACTGTTGGGCAAACAGCTTTGTTTGAAAAAGAACAGGGAGAGAGATTGAGGGACATATGTGTGTGTTTTCCTGATTTAAAAACTTACATTGAAGGAACAGCCTTTTAAAAAACATTCACACACACACACACACACACACACACACACACACACACACACACACACACACACACACACACACACACACACACACACACACACACACACACACACACACACACACACACACACACACATGATGCAGCTTGGAATTTTGTGTATAAATTATACCACTTGCAAATTACTTACATTGGTAAAGGACCCCTGAATGTGTGATTTGCACATTTCAAGGACATGGAATATTTGTATCTTGTTAGTGCCATTCTCTAGGTTAATCCCTAGAACACTTAATACTTTTCTTTTTGTTTAGCCCAGTAGTTAGAAATTCTTTTTAGAAAGAAGTGTTGCTTGCATATTCCTGCATTTTGAACTTTGAATTATATTTCAA
The DNA here is from genome assembly GCF_020497125.1 of Mauremys mutica. NCBI lineage: Eukaryota > Metazoa > Chordata > Testudines > Geoemydidae > Mauremys > Mauremys mutica. The sequence goes on from NC_059072.1 coordinate 42,057,107, forward strand.
CAAAAAATACTCTCCTTTCTTCCTTCAGGTGGCATTTCTGATTTTGCTACTGGTGGTAGACATATTTTTCTTTCAAATAAGCGGAAGTAGTAAAAGTGGTGGGGGTAGGGGACCATGGCTATGCTTCATATTACGAATGACTTTCATTTTACAAACAAAAGGTATGAGACTTGTGGTTCCAAACAATGTCTGAAATAATGAAAGGACACGTTTTTCAAGGGACCTCATAGACTTCTAAGCAGGGGTGAAAGTAAAGCTGAAGATTTATCGGTACAGGGGCCGGCTCTGGCCCCCAGAGGGGAAGGGGCCTCGGGTGGAAGGGGCGGGGCTGGGGGGGGGTCAGCATCCCCCAGCCAGTCCTTCCTGCTGCCTGGCCCATTCCAGGCAGCCGTGGGGAAGTAGGGGAACGGGTGCAGGGGGCAAAAGGGGCAACGACATGAAAGTGTTGCCGCAGCAACACTTTAAGCAGGGTCTTTTGCCATGGCATCACTTTAACGTTGCTGCCACTTTTGTGGCCCCTTCCCCCTCCCACACCCCCCAGCTCAGCAGGGCCACCGTCAGCAGCGCTTTAAAGTCAGCTGGATACGGGCCAGTACTGATGACCACTTTTTACTGGTATGCCGTACTGGCCTATACTGCCTTAATTTCACCCTGCTTCTAAGTCAGAAAATGGACCATTGTGAAATCTTGTGACTTCCTGCCCAATACAGGCCATAGAATTTCACCCAGTACTTCCTTTATCTAGCCCATAAAGAGAGGTGCCAGGGTTTTGAAGTCTGGGAATGTTTGAATCCAGAGCATTTAGTTCAAGTCTCACTGTTGTTCGGGGTGATGTGAATCATTTCACATTTATCCCCCATTAAGCACCTCCATAGATTAACCATAAACTTTCAGATCAATTTAGTGAGTACTAGGTGATACTTATTGCAGGTGTCACTCCTGATTTCATGTGTGCTATTTCACCATATTAGGGATGCCTGACATATCATAGGGCTGTTGAAACGTATGTTGTTCTTTGGAAGTTGGCCTAGAGATACAGCATATCGAATAAAGAACAATGTCAATTATTGGTTAAATTTTGTCTTTTCAATAGGACACCATGGTTGTAGCTGGATTTAACGTGGCTAAGTCACCTTCTGCAAATGAAGATGACCGACATTGCTGTCACCTGGAAGTATCTGAAGATGCAGGATCAGCAGTTTATGTACGTGGGTACACAGAGTTCAATTTTCCACTTTAGATGTCCAAGTTGTCATTAATTTGTTGTTTAACAGAAGAGAAAAAGTACTGATAGAAAAAACACATTATTGTAAGTACCATAGGCTATGTCTACATTGTGCAAGTGCTGACTACGGGGGTGTGAATTGCAGCGAGCACCAAAGTGCTGTGCTATAACTCCCCTAGGTGGACACTGCTGGTGTGAACTGAAAGGGACCTAGTTTGTGTTCCCTTAGTACTATTTGAAGAGGAGTATGTTAACACGAACAAAATGCCTTTTAGTTCATGTTAGCAGTGTCCATGATGGGCAATTACAGAAAAGCATTTTGGGTGCTGCAGTTCACTCTCCAGTAGTCTGAATTGTCGAACCATGTAGACAAGCTCATATATTGTTTGCTTATTAAGAAATAGCTAATTATGGTGCAAAACCTTGAAAGTTTTTAGGTTTGAGAGGCACCTTATGGTATGTCACCTTTTATCAAAAATTAAATGTAAAAACATGCTTTAATGCAAAATTAAGGTTGTACAGATAACATAGTTAAAAAGTCAAAGCCAGTGTTAAAGTTCATACAGCAATGTTCATTTGGACATGTGGCAGATGTTTCCTAGCCCATTTTTTCAAAGTAGTGTAGCTTATCAAGAAAATTTATACTATAAAATATGCAGGATGTGCAGTGGGTCCTGGTTTTTCCTTGCTGTAGGAACCTGGGAATTGGCAGGGGGTGAAGATGGGAATCCTGTCTGCTACAGCTCTTTTATAAAGCTGTGGCAGAGTAATGGGAATCTTAAAGTGCTGGATCCAGCCACGGAAGAATTTCCCCTGATGCACACTTTACGCAAGGCAGTTTATACTGCCTAGTGAGGCCCCAGATATAGGTGACATGTTGAAGGAAGGGCTGACATGGCAGGGATGTATCAGGAGCTGTGGTTGGGGTCAGAGCGTGTAGTGCTTTGGCTATTCTTCCCATCTGTTGCAATTTACACAGCCCGCCAGAGTTGTCTGAGTTACTCTGTGGGCTGCACTGATCCTGCAGCAGCCAGGAATTGAGAGGGTGCAAAGGTGGTTTAAATCATCATAAATTACCCTCTCCCTTGGCTGTTACTTTAGCACTATGTTTCTTAGAGGCACAGTGTAAAATCTCACTGTAAATATATTCATTTCCAGGCTGTTGTGGGGCTATATTTTTACCTCTGCAGTATTAAAGGGTATGTTAATCCATAGTTAGACCTCTCATTTTTCATTTATTAAGAAAAAAAATTGTTTTAATAATATTAGCACTTAAATGGTGTTGGCCATAGATTCTTCTAACTTACTGAGATGTGGGAATGGTCATTATCCTCTTTTGCTTCTGTTGTTATTTGACTGGGATAATAAGTCCAGCGGTTCATGTGCTTACATAGCAATGACTGTATCTTTTCTATTGAAAAGATATCAATGTTCTTTGCAGGATCTGTAATCTTTATTTCAGACCTGTTATTGTCTTTTGTCTTTCATGAGCCAGGCTTTTATAATCTTTGCTGCATTTTAATGACAATTTTTCAATATCCCTCATGCAAATTATCCCAACAGCAGTTCTAGTACCTGGCAGGCTAAACAGTGAATGTATGCGTTTTTTCACCCTAGAAGCAGTGTTGTGATATGAAATGAGGTAGGACTGCGTTGTGGTCTGCTGAAAACACTTTAGCTGACGACTACTCTGATCAGGCTCAGAAATGATTTTTCAGTTACTTACAACTTTTATTTTAAAATTTCTCACCCAAAATCGTACACCAAACAGCCTCATTAGTGGCTAGTTATATGCTAAGTATCAAGCTCCAAACTTGTGTTTGGCTGGAACTGTTTTAAAATGATTTTTTAATTCTTTAAATTCAAAAAAGTTGAATGAAATTTTGCCTCTAAAACACCTCTATGGGTTATTTAAGCCCACAGTAGATGTGTGAACCAGTGAAAAAGGGGTATAGTGCAAACTGTTTTGTTGCATTAGTTGTTGGTGACAGTGATGATGTAAATATAGGATGCATAAACACCCTTAAAAGTAATATACATGAAACAATGGGTAGGTAAAGTATTAGCCACTTTGTGTAACATAATTTCTTAATCACAACCAGCCACAAACCAATGTCAAACATCTTGCTATAATTATTTACAAATAAAATAGTGCTTCATTAGTTTTACTGCACTTATAAAACATACCACATGCCAAACAGATATATTGGTAGACTAGGGGCTTGTCTAGATGAACAGGTAGTTTGCAGCAAGTTATGGTGTAAATCTCTATCCCACATTAGCCTGCCGTACAGTAAATGTCCACGTGGACCCTGCTGTTGTGGTATAATTCTGTGACTTTGGTTCCAGTCTTCTAAACACATTAACTTTACTCACAAGAGTAGTCCTATTGACCAATGTCTTTTAAATTAGCCTGCATTTTTTTTACTTTAGTCAACCAAATATCAATTTTCCAAATCATAAATTGCTTCAGCTTGCTGACTATTTGAATAGTGAGGGATGTAGAATCAGAAATGCAGGGCTGGAAGGGATCTCGAAAGATCATCAAGTCCAGCCCCCTGGCAGTGAGACAGTACCAAGTAAACCTAGACCATCCCTAGACATCCCTTGTCCAACCTGTTCATAAAAAACACCCATGATGGGGATTCCACAATGTCTCTTGGAAGCCTATTGCAAATTATCCTTGTCTTTAACTATTCTTAACCTAAATCTCCTTTGCTGCAGATTAAGCCCATTACTTCTTATCCTGCCTTCAGTGGACATGGAGTACAATTGGCCACTATCCTCTTTATAACAGTCTTTAACATATTTGAAGAATGTTATTAGGTCCCCATTCTGTCTTCTCTTCTCAAGACTACACAAGCTCAGGGTTTTTTTAACCTTTCCTCATAGGTCAGGTTTCCTGAATCTTTTTATCATTTTTGTTGCTCTCCTGTGGACTCTTCCCAGTTTGTCCACACATTTTGTAAAGTGCAGCACCCAAAATTGGACACTGTACTCTAGCTGAGCCCTCACCAGAGCCAGGTAGGGTGGGACAATTACCTCCTGAGTCTCAGATATGGCACTCTTGTTAGTACTCTCTAGCATAATATTTAGCCTATTTTATGACTGCGTCACATTGTTGGCTTTCATTCTGTTTGTGATCCACTACCATCAGTTACCAGTTATTCCCCATTTTGTATTTGTATATTTGATTTTTTCTTCCTAAATAAGTGCTTTGCACTTGTCTTTATAGCATTTCATTTTGTTGAATTCAGAGCCATTCTCCAATTTGTCAAGGTCATTTTGAATTCCAATTCTGTCATCCAAAGTGCTTGCAACCCCTCCCAGCTTGGTTTTAGCCACATATTTTATAAGCATACCTTCCATTCCATTATCCAAATCAGTAATGAAAATATTGACAAGTACTAGACCTATGACAGATCCCTGTAGAACTCCACTAGATATGTCCTCCTAGCTTGACAGTGAGCCATTGTTAAGTATGCTTTGAGTATGGTCTTTCAAGCCTTAGCTGAGTCAGCTAAGTAGGGGGAGAAACTCGTAGGGAAACCTTGCTCAGTCCCAGTACTGCTTCTGAGGTCGTGCTGGCATGAGGGAGAGTGTGATGGCAGTGGAAACGGGGATACTGAAATGAGGCTTGGGATGGTCATTTCCCATGGGAGTAAGAGACTCAGGGTATTGGGCTCGGGTTATTTGTCTCCCATTGAAGAACTTATGACCCAGTTCCTGGGTCTGTGAGTGTCTCGTATTCATTACCAAGGGTAATGGGGATGCTGATAGCCATTGAGCCCCCAACTGTAAACACTGTATATAATGCAAACCATTTCAAGCCAGGGGGTGCAGCAGCACCTCCTGTGTCCCTAGTTTGAGCACTGTTGCTCATTATTGTTTCTCCTCACACAACCCCAACATGGCATGGCTTGGAGTTAGGACCCCATCGTGCACATGAGGCTGTCATGCATAGGGGCTAGGGGACTTGCCTAAGGACACACACAGGGCATAGCAGGGACCTGAACTCCACTCTCCCCACTTCTAGGCACCCAGCACTGGCCTTTCTGTTTTTATGTAAGGCTAAGACTCTTATCCAAGAGTCTTATGTAAGGTTCTTGTAGTTTCATAAATTATGGAGGAAAGGAGGAAAAAAGGCATTGTGTTGGCTTATCTTTTATCACCTGAAGTCAGACTTGACTTTTGTTGGAGAATAAAGAATTTTAAAAATACTTGCTTAAGCAGTTTGAAATTGTATTTGTTATTACCATTGTACTGTACTGTTTTCAGATTTGTAATCCATAAATCTGATGACTGTTTCTTCTCCTCAGATTTATACTAAGCCAAGTACAGTCACTGCTTCAGAAACAGCATCCATGGTGAGTTTATATTCTAGTAGTTTTTTTAAGTTGCATATGTAATTTAAAAGGGTCACTGAAAGTGAATGAGTAGAAAATTTTTCTATCTCCTTTACTGGAACATAATTTTTAAGTGGCCATTTCTTTGGCTTTGCATTTTGCAAATAACATGCATGGAAAATACCCTAACATTTTGTAAATAGTACTTCACGCTTCTCCAGTGTGTTTCTTCCCAAAATCTTTAAAAGTTCAACTAGGGCAAACTCCTGCACCCTAGAAAAAGGTCGACTTAGTTGGGGTTCACACAGGTTCGGGAGTCCACACATACACAAAACATTGCAGGAATGAGACCAAAGTAGGTATCACAGCGCCCTTGTGAAGTAGGAACATGGATCACTTTGCTCATCTCTGAAATACAAAAGGACTTCTGGGTTGGAACACAGCTTTTTAACAGGGCAGAAAATGGAAAGCAGAAACTCAAGTAGGGGAAGCCAGACTCTTCCAGTTCCTAGAATTTTTGTTTCTTTTGGATTGGCACTTATTTGAGTTAGCTTAATATTGGAAGCTTTTGTTTCTATGGTGAAAGATATCTCTCCCTCTCTCTAACGCTTAGCCAGACAGTTGCCGTAGTGATTGTTTGCCATTTGGTCCGTTCCTGTGCAACCGCAAAGGCTTGATGGCCTGAGAGTCCAACATCGGAAAAGACTTGATGACCCATGTAATAAGGAGTCTGCCTCTGGGTCATCTCTACCCCTCGGTTGGTGGAATTTTATCCCAGACAAGTCATCTAGAGAATGGCGTTCACTGGAATGTTTTGTGGCATCCCTACGACATGTCCGAAAAACGTAAGGTGCTGCCTGTGGACAGTGGCCCCAGAAGTCTACAGACCCAAGCAACCATAAATATCTGCATTACAGATGAAGTCATTCCACTTTATGCCCAATATAGGAGATTGATATTTTATGTGGAAAACCTCCAGCTTTGTCCAGTGTCCGTGTTTTGCAGCTGTACAACAGTATGGGAAGGATACAGCTCGAATAAATTCTGAACTTGGTTGTCATACTAAGGTGATGTTGATTCCATATCTGTTGTAAATGCCCCATAGCAGATGCTGCAATGCCAATCCAATGGAGAATTTCCGTGTGAGAACTGGAGGAGCAGATAAGTATAGAATCTAGATAGCAAAAGCTGGAAACTGATTCAACAGTTTTGTTGTTCAAAGAGATTGGAGTCGCAGGTGGACCTGGTCCTAGATTTTGCAGTTTTGTCTTTGACCATGAAACATGGAGACCAATCTTAGCTGACTCCTCCTCCATATGCTGGAGTGCCTCACAAAACCTGTCGGGGCTTTGTAATAAAAGAACGTCATCAGCGTAGTCAAGGTCTGTAAGTGAGGGATCACCGATCTCGATGTCCATGGATCTGACAGAATGCTGCATTATGAAATCCATTGCCCAACAAAAGAGTGCAGGGGCCAAAATGCAACCATGCCTAACACCCTGGTATCCGGTTCCCCAAATGAACATGGGCAGTGGTTCCATTATGCAGCTCTTTAATCAAGTCCAGCAGAGTGGTAGGGACACCTACGCCCTATAAGGCTGTCCATAATGCAACATGGTCTACTGAATCAAATGCAGCCTTAAGATCAACATATGCTACGTGCAGGGGCTTCCTGAACTCACAATGTATCTCCAACAACAAATAGGACCAAAATGGCGTCTAACATGGACCTGTTCCTCGTAAAACCTGACTGTTGGGGACGATGCTTCCAATGTATGAAAGGCTCCAGACGTGCCAGCAAAACAAGCGCAAACACCTTCCCTGGAACGGAAAGCAAGGTGATCAGCCTGTAGCTCTGACATTCACTGCATGGTCCCTTACCCTTATAGAGTGAGATCACAATGCCGTCCTTCCAGGCGGTTGGCAGGGTTCCAGGTCTCCGCACCAGCTGAAAGATGGCCAGAAGTGATTCTGCTACATGATCAATAGCACATTTTAGCAGCTCTGAGGGGATGCCATCAGGACCGGCTGGACATCTGTTTTTCAGTTTAGAGATGGCATGCTTCACTTCATCCAATGTTGGTGTATCAGTACAAATGTCTGGATCCATACAGTGTGAGAGAATGTCATCATCCAATTTACCTGGATGGCCTTGGCTGTCATTCAGGATGCTGTTTGTAGTGACTACTTTTTGACCACCGAGGTTGCGAATGGCACGGAATGCTGGCCTCAAGTCGCCCAGGGCTAAGCCAAATTCAACATCATCCGCCACTTAGTTATAATATGCCTCGTGATCGCGGAGTGCCAGGGTTTAAATTTTTGATTCAGCTGATTACGAATGTGCTTATTACTACACTGGTGGGCTGCGGCCTTCAATTTAATTTAATTTAATTATTTGGAAGGCCTCCTCCGATAGCCATGGTCGGCGTGCTAGATGCCGATAGCCAACGGTCTGCTGGGCAGGTTGGTTGAGGGTAGAAGTGAACAGGTACCCGGCAACATCCACATCATCTGGCAGATTAGCTGGAGCTGACATCTGTTTCTGACGTCAATACAAAACCTGTTGGCTAAACCTGGCACACGGAGTGCGTCAATGCCAAACTTCTTCATCATCGAGAGGGCTTACCTGCTTGTTGGAGCATCAACACCATACGGGCGACAACTAGATGGTGATCTGTGTTTGCCGCGCATTCCGCACCATGATAGTGAAGGTGAAGGATCTGTGAGCCTGTATTTGTGCTTTTCACAAGTTAGAGCTATCTCTACTTCCTTTTGATCTTAAAAACAAACAAAACTTGGTTCTTGTTGGACACTGGCCTCCATCTAACGCTGCCTATTGCAGTGATTGGTTTTTGTTTGAAACATCCGTAGACCTACATACAGAGTGGAAATGTTGTGTGTGAGATACTTTCAAAGAATTATATACCTTCTTTAAAACTATCACACAGCATTCTCACTGATCCACCATCTCGCTCCCTCAGTTTGGAGATTCAACTTTTTGAGGTATGACGTAGGTCTTTCATCTATGTGTCCATTTTATGTTGTTTTTTGTAGGAAAAAATTGTAGAAATTCTTTATCATTTTCAATTAATTTGGGGGAACTGTTTTTTTGTTCATGGAAGGAGCTGGCAGGCACATTGTGGAACTTTATGTGGGGGGATGCTCAGTAAGACAGAACTCTTGAACTAGCCTTCAAGGACCTCAGAGGTTCAAAAATCTTAAAAGCTAGAGAAATTTCCCTGTATGACTGTTGCAGGAGATGTGAGACTCAAGAGCAGTAATGCTGCGTGGTGATCTCTGCAAAGAAGAATTACAAAAATATTTTATCAGATTATTACTGCATCTATAAAATGTCCTCAGATGCCAGGGCGATGGATAAAGTTAAAATCGATTAAAAAGATATTTTCATGTGTGCTTTGTCATGCTTATACTGGTTTTATTCACATAGTGACAGACACATTCAAATAAGTTGAATTGACTAGTTTATATTTATAACAAGGAAAACACAATCACAGAAAGAAAAGGAGAGTGAAAATCAAATACCTCCTCATGTTTGCTTGCTGCTTGTGGATAGTGGACATATTTATTTTGAGCTCCTAAAATGAATAAGGTAGACTCCTGCTCTAACAGCTGTGTGAAAGTAGAATGAATTATCTTGTAAAAATAAGAATGGATTAAAGAAATGCTGTATGTACCTTTATGCTGTATGTAACTTTGACACCTGAAGGGACTAGACTAGATAGTGCTTTTTTTTTTTTTTAAATGGCAATAAAAGGACAATATTTGGTGCGGGAGGGTTAAAAGAAATAATTTTGGATTGATTTTTTTTTTTAAGTAATGTTTTCATATGTATCTGCTTTTTTATTGTCTCTTTCCAGCCTGTTGCACCAAAATACACATATACTCCTCTGAATCATCTTAAAGGTGGAACTATAGTCAACTTGTATGGTGCTGTGAAATTCTTCAAGCCCCCATATATAAGCAAAGGAACAGGTATGTACTGTATCAGACAGAAAATTTAAAATCTCTTAATATATCTCAGGCTGTCTGGAGTGATTCATGTCCATGAGTGCCAACCTTGGGGCAGACTATCAAAAACCAGGGCAGCTGGTTGTATGCTTTATAATTAGATTTCACCAAGCCAGTAGCAAACGTGAACTCCTGAAGCACTCTAACAGTCTTACCATGGAGTCACAGACTATTCCCCTGGGCATTCCAGTCTGTCTTGCCAGTTAGTGATAGTTTGTTTCCATACATCAAAGATCACAAAATATTTGGTTGTTTTCAGTCCTAAGAGACCAGTCATTTACCACAGGTCAATTTATACCTCAGATCTCACACCAAAGACAACGTGTAGCCAATCCTGTGGTAAACTAAGGATTTATTAACTAGGAAAAAGAAACGAGAGAGCTATTTACAGGTTAAAGCATGCAAACATATATGCACAAATGAGTTACAATGTATGGTTTTAAGAGGTGACAGAGCTGTAGTAATCTGTTAGCACTAAATGTCTTTTAGGGCTGCGTTGATGGCAGACCAGGTCAGTCCAGGGCCACAGGCCAATTTACTTTCTGTTTGGATAGATCAAAGTAATTGTTGAATACAAAAGAGTGTATAAGGTGTTTAAACTTCATGGAAACTAATGGGCCGCTACTTGTCTTGTTCTCACATATCTGTTCCTGTACAATGCAATAGCAAACATTTACACTGTGTGTACACCTGAGAGTAAATAACCTATCAAACTCCAATGAAGCCTTGTGGAATGCAAATGAAGAAGAGTGCTAGCTTCAAAGCAAATGGTCATTGTGTGTAATGATCGGAGGTCAGAGATTCAAAATGCATTCCTCTCTCTCTCACATCAAAGGAAAAGCCATGTGAGTAAAGACACTCCCAGCTTCCTTTCTGTGTAAATGAGCTATAAATATGGATTCAAGAAAGGATGGTGGACTCTTAGGGAAGTGTGCCAGATGCAAAGTTGGGATCCCCAGAGACAGACTGGATACCCTGAAAAGACTTTTGGGAGACTGGCAGTTTATTATATCACTGCCACCATTTGGAGTTACAAATTGTGATTTACCTGTACATATATTTTACCTGCTTTAATATCTCAATAACGCTCACTTTTTTTCTTAGCTAATAAATCTTTAGTTAGTTTCCTATAGAATTGACTGACAGCATTGTCTTTGGTGTAAGATCTGGAGTACCAATTGATCTGTGATCAGAGACTGATCTTTTGGGATGGGGAGAAACCTGATGTGATGTGATTTGGGGTTTTTTTTATAAACTTTTATCACAAAGTTCAGTTTGTCTGGCTTGCAAGATAGACTGGAGAGGCTAAGGGTACTGTCTGTGACTTCATGGTAAGACTGATAATGATCCAGGAGTTCACATTTGTTGTTTGCTTGGTGAAATCTAACTACAGAACATACCACCAGTTTGGGGTGTCTGCCCTTGTTTTCTGACAGTCTGCCCTGAGATAGGCTCTTACAGTGGTGTGCCACTCCAGACAGCATGACAAGGGACAACCTAGGTTGACCCTTAGGAACTCTGCTTCTGTTTCACAGCTCCAGCCCTGTGAGAGTCAAAACAGCAAAAGAGATGAAAAAATGTCTTGTTCAATATCTTTATTTCCTTTTTCCAGAATTCAGGCTTGATGGGACAAGTCTTTTTGCATGTAGCCTCTTCATGGGTGTGAAGGGGCAATTACCAAAGTCTTGTTGTGATGTCCTACAATGGCCCATTTGATTTTGATAGCCTTCTTAATGAGCAGGAGATGATTCCTTCTGAAAAGTTGACAGTTTCAGGGAAAAAATGCTTAGTTATAAAGCAAAAACTTAAATATTACCTTAGAGCATGTGATAAAGATAAAATAAGTGAGATTAATGCAGGAAAAATGTACAAGTATTTCATAAAGTCTAAACACAGTGTTAGAAGTTCAACACCCATCCTCAGCATATTAACACGCAGGTGAAACAGATTGGTTTCCTGTGATGAATTTGTCAGTGCATGGCTGAGGCCGAAAGCTTTGGCATGAGCTGGTGCCTGGTCAGCCAGTATCACAATAAACAAGTGGGGTTTTTTTTTAGGCCTTTCACATTTATGGCATTACAAAAAACCAAAAAGCCATTTTCAATGTACTGATATTTTCATACCTGTAGCTATAGAGGGTAAAACTAAGAAGAATAACAGAATGACATCTGAAATTTATTCCTCAAAATAGAGCTTTTAAACTTTCCCTATTTTGCACAGTGTATGTGATTCCATTTAAACAAACCGGTGGAGAAAGTAAGTAGAAAATGGATCTCTTTTATGGTAACAGTCCATACAAATTAGGGAAGAAGACTTGAAGCACAGAAGGCCAGCACTTATCCTTGGAGGGAATAGATTGTTCTGCTACTGTGTATAATAATTCTTTGTTGATATTTTAACAATGAGTGCAATTACACTGTGCTGCAAATGTGACACTGTTGTGTTGCTTACACAAAGCAGTAGTTCAGAGCATAAAGTACTCATTTTACTCATAATGGGAACACTTCTTGTTTGTGGTGTCATGCCCAGAGGCTGTGCTCAAGTTCGGGGCCCCATTATGATAGGTGCTCCATAAACATAGAGGTGCCTGTTCCATTTATTCAGAGTGAATCAAAAGCCTATGCTGGTTGTTCAAAGGCTTCAGTACATTTTAAGGGTTTTTTTCTAACAATGTTACCGCTGAAAGGGAAGGTAAAGTGTCTGTTGTAAAAGCTCTTAAAGTTAGAAGCCTGATTTATGCAATTTTAGTATCCGTATAATTGTCAGTTTAGGAGTGATTTTTTTTTTTTGGGTAACTAAAATTTTTCTATATGTTCAACCCCTAGTGTGGACACAGTTACGTCAATAAAAAGATGTCCTATTAGGGTTGCCAACTTTCCAATTGCACAAAACGGAACACCCTAGCCCTCCCCTTCCCTGAGGCCCCGCCCCCTGCTCCCTACATTCCCCCTCCCTCGGTGGCTTGTCTCCCCCACCCTCATTCACTTTCACTGGGGCAAAGGGTTGGAGTGCAGGAGCGGGTAAGGGCTCTAAATGGTGGGGGTGGGCTTTAGGGTGGGGTCAGAAATGAGGGATTCGGGGTGCAGGAGGGGGCTACAGGCTGGGGCAGGGAGTTGGGGTGTGGGAGGGATGAGGGCTCTAGGCTGGGGTGCTGGCTCTGGGGTGTGGCCGGGGATGAGGGGCTTGGGGTACAGGAGGGAGCTCCAGGCTGGGGGGTGGGGCCCAGGGATTCGGAATGTGGGAGAGGGCTGCGGGATGAGGCAGGCGGTTGGGGTATGGGAGGGGTGAGGGCTCTGGCCTGGGGGTCCTGGCTTTGTGGAGGGGTGAGGCCGGGGATGAGGGGTTCAGGGTGTGGGAGGGGACTCTGGGCTGGAGTGCAGACAGGGTGAGGGCTCTGGGCGAGGGGTGCAGGTGAGGACTATGGGTTTGGGTGGGCTCAGAGCCGGGGGTTAGGGTGCAGGAGGGGGTATGGATTCTGAGCTGGGGGTGTGGGCTCTGGGGTGGGGCCAGGGATGAAGGGTTTGGGGTGCAGGAGGGGGCTCGGCTTTGGAGGGGCTCATGGCTGGGGGTTGGGATGTGGGCTTACGTCGGGTGGCTCCTGGTCAGTGGCGCAGAGGGGCTAAGGCAGGCTGCCTGCCTGTCCTGGGGCACCATGCTGCGCCCCGGAAGCGGTCAGTAGGTCTGTCTCCTGCGGGGGAGGAGGCAGGAGGCTCCGCGGAGCGTGCTGCTCTCACTCACAGGCACTACCCCTGGCCAATGGGAGTGTGGAGCCGGTGCTTGGGCAGCGTGCGGGCCCCGTGCCCCTCCCACATAGGAGCCAGATCTCCTGGCTGCTTCTGGGACGCAGTGTGGTGCCACAGGACAGGTAGGGACGAATCTCCCATAGCTCCGCAGCGCTGCCAGCGGGACTTTTAATGGCCTGGTCAGCACTGCTGATCGGAGCGGCCAGGGTCCCTTTTCGACCGGGTGTTCCAGTAAAAAACCGGACACCTGGTCACCCTATGTCTTATGCCAGTTTAGAATATTTCCCTTCTCATATGGGAATAGCTATACTGGTATAAAGCACCTATAGATTGTTATAACTGTGTCCATACTCCAAGGGTTGTACTGTTTTAACTCTACACGTATAGGTAAAATATTATACATCTCTTGTGTGCTATTAAGTTATCAGGAAATGTAATAGTATTTCCTGAGGACAATTATGAAACATAATGTGCACTGCTACCCCGCTATAATGCGACCCAATATAACACGGGTTGGCGTATAGCGTGGTAGCAGCGGGGCTCCGGCTGCTGCGGAGGGCTCAGGGCCCTTTAAATCGCCGCTGGAGCCCCTGGGCCTTTATTTAAAATGAGTTAGTCGTGTATTGGTTATTTTATGTTGCTGGTAGAGAGCTCTATGAGAGAGTCAAACAGCACTGGTCATGTTTTCTGAAAATGATCCTTTTTTGACAGTACTGTAGACTAATACAGGAATAAATGTAGAAGAACAAGCTCCAGCTGTTCTATGTTATGAATATTATTGTGGCTGTTACATTATATACCATACATTCCTAGGTATACGTAGACAGTAATTGGAAAAAAAATCTTTGCCCAAATCTAATTTATTTAGACTGGGGGTGAATAGGTATTTGTTCCAGCATGTAGAGTTGGAAATATATTATAAAATAGTTAATATATGTGCACACACACAGAACTATGTCTATATTATATATATATATATATTACACCTAATATACCTTGATTCTTTTACTTTATGCACAGAGATATGTTTATATTACATTTATAATATCTGGTATACCTTGATTTTCATATTATATTTTCATTTCAATTTATATTATATATTTATATTATATGATACTAGATCTATTATATTTATGATGCTGGTTTTGGCCTAAGAACATTAAATGATAAAAGTTTTCATATAAATGCATAATATTCGGGCCAGAAAACATAATTTGGGTCATCCAATCTGATGTGTCTCTCCATGCCTCTGTTTTTTCAAAAATCTATCATAACCCAAAGGTTCCTAACAGTGAGAGAGTTCACTCAGCTGATTCTGGGGGTAGCTGGTGCAGCCTTCAGGCAGGTTAATGAATCCAGTTGGGCTGTGGGAGAATGGCCTGATTGGTCAGTCCACCTGATTGACTAAAGGAGCCAATAGGTTTGCATTTAAGCACAGCAGGAGGTTTCTGGCTGCTCAGCGCTTTCACCCGCAGCTGCAGTTGCTCGTGTCGCTGCCTTGTTCCCAGCCTTGCTCCTGTACTATTCCAGTCTGCTGCTGCCCTTTCCACATCCTGCTCCCTTGACTGTCTTCTGACTCTGGCTCTGACCTTTGGCTTGATTTCTGTGTCCTGATCCTGGCTTGGCATTTGGCTCTAGCTTCCCACTCCCGTCCTCCAGTTCTAACCACTAAGTCAGAGTGCCACATCCCAGTCCTGTCACCCTCTATGCTGCATAACCTGTTTTAGATTATCTGTTGTATTGGTGTGTGTCACGTCCCCATCTAGTCTCTTACTTTATCCGATTGCTCATATGGAGGAAGGGGATAACTGTATGAAAATCTAGCATATTGCGATCTGTTTAAAAAGTTATGACTCTCTGGTTACCTTTTCTAATCCAGAAGAAGTGTTCTGTGAAGCTCAACAACTTGTCTCTTCCACCAACAGAAGGTGGTCCGACAAAAGATATTACCTCACCCACCTTGTCTCTCTATTTCAAAGTAGTCATTCATATAGTGTAAAATTGGAATTGTTGGAATCCTCATTTATCAGAGCCCCAGTAGCCACCATTTCCTACACTCTTCCACAGCACGTGGTGTTAAATGTGAAATAAAAAATGAGGTTGATACTCTCTAAAATCAGAAGAGAAAAATAACTCTGTAATTTATGGGCAAAATTCTCTTGTGTGGCAGACCTCTGATACTCCCTTTCTACCAAACTCCCACTTAAGTCAGTGAAAAGCCTAGTTGTAAAGGGAGAGCAGAATGTCAGAGATGAGGTCCACCACATGAATCAGAGAGTAGAATTTTGACCCAAGATATGTAAAGAGATAAGGTATTTCAGTATTGGTTCACGCTATCTGTGTTGTGGTCTTTGGCACTGAAGCAAACTTGTCAAATTCTTATGCTGCATGGTGCCTTTGCTGGATCTATTCAAATGTTCAAATCTATTTAAAAAAAGGATTTGAAAAATTGAATTCACTGTAACATTTTGAGCCCTTAATTTTAATCAGAAAATATATATTTTTTAAACTATGGATATAGAACTGCAAAGATTACATTTTTCAGTCCTGCTTCAGGATATTGCCTGGGGTGTTATTGTGAAGGTAATTCCCTCTAGAAATACATTAGGTTTCAAATGTAACTTCTTGAAAGGCAGAAATCCTTTTATTTCTCTTTCCTTGGTTCTTGTAACTTATGTTGACTGACAACCAAAAGGGCAAGTAGGCAATGAATCAGTTGTAGAAAGATGTAAATCCTCAGATCTAAATATTGCTAATAAAATCATAAGGTTTTTTATTATTACCTAATAAGATTTCTGAAGATATCACAACCACCTCTCCTAAGTGGTGGTGGAAACTTAAACCCCAACACTGTCATACACTAGAACCATAGGGTTAGAAGGGACCGCAAGGTTCATCAAGAGAAGCTTCTTTTCAGTTGTAGGTTTGGGGCTTTAATGTTTATTTCCATTATGTGCCCTTTTCCATTAAATAAGACTAACTTATTGCTCACTGGGTATACCATTACCCGCAGACAGATCCACAGTGTGCTGAATTTTTGTCATATCGGTTGTTAGCCATTCTTGCCAGTCTGAAATTTTCTGGTTATAAAAATAGTCTATTTATAAACAGTCTGATTTGTCTGGGTTGTATTTTTGCTACACCTCTTTTAGTCATGTATATCTTAAATATGTTTACCTAGATTTTCTCAAAATTTATTTTCTCAGATAAAATGTAATTCCCAGAAAACTTTTTTTGCTGTAGCTGTTGTGATTGTGACATGAATAAGGTTAAGAACATGGTGATGCCACCTGTTTTTATTGTGAGTCTTGCAATATTTAGAATTTTCTTTGTCCCATCTTTTGGAGTCAAATGATTACTTGACCATCTCAATTTTTTTTAATGAAAATTAAGCTTCTGGGCCTTATGGTTGTGGGGAAAAGTGGAAAACATGGAGAATGCCCTCTAAAGCTTAGAAATCAGAAGGCAAATAAAAAGAACTTCATACTTTATGATTTTAAGTCAATCTCATGACTTTGGGAGCCTGACTTGTGCCTTTGAAACCCAGGGGATTGGCAATGTTGAGAACAATACAAAATATGAAGTCTCCTAAGCAGACTCTAGGAGAAGTAAAACTGGTGGGAATCTACCTCTGTCCTCATCCCCTCCCCTGACCTTGTGCAGCTGGGGAGGGGCGGAACGTACTGGGATTTTCATTAGGGTATTATTTAAGAATCCAATTCCCGTTTCCCCATTCCCACCCCCTTCTGTCTTTCATATCAGTCTGTGGTGAATAGATGTCTGGTAAATTTTTCAAGCCTTGAGAGTGTAGCACAATATGCCCTCCTTCTTACTATGACAATTTCCTGCAATATCCTGGACAAACATTATTGAATTAAGTTTAATATCTTTGGAGTCCATTGTATTAAATGACTAGTTTATATATCTGTGTGGGCCAGGAATTGTATGTATTTCCATGAGGAGGGGTAGTGACAGTTCCTCTAGGAACTGAGAGCAGTGGGCATTGTTTAGGCAAATTCACTCAGGTTGTAACACCTCCAGAGAAGTATCACCATCTGCAGAGGCTTGCATATACTGGTTATACTGGATTCTCTAGGGACCAGAAGACAAAGAAAGGACTTTTGGTTAAATACCCTGAGTTTAAACTGACTTGGTGCCTTGTTTCTGATCCAGCAAATGGACAAGACATCTAGTCCAAGGTGTTGGGGGCAATCCTTAGGGAATGATTTTGGAAGGTCTTTGGCCCACTAAGGTCCCATAAAACTTTAGTGTTTATTCTGAGCAAAAGCTGTTATGAACATATGACAACAGAAAAAACCCTGGGGGGGGGGGTTTAAGGATTGTTCATGTGTCAAAGCCCTTGTTGGAGTTAGGGTGATCTCTGGTCATCTTATTAAGCATGCATGTCAGTTCTTTCATTATTCAATATGTTTTCTCTGTAATGCTTTCACTTTAATAATAAATGTGTTTGCTTAGAAAAGGCTGTTGTGGTAACTTATAACTGTGGGTAATTACATTGCTTACAGTCTCTGAAGAGAAGGCTAAATAGGCCTATTTAGGCAGTTCGTCTTTTGCTGGGGGGTATCAAAGTGCAGGAAAGGAGCTGTGCAGCCAGGAAATATCCTGGTCAGGAGGGAGAAAGATGCAGATCTCCACCTAAGAAAGGTGATGGCTGAGGAACTGGAAACCTAGAGTGGAAACCTTGTTAGGTCATGGCGGGGAGGAAGGGGGACCAATACAGTGCAGTTGCCCTGAACTGTGACACTTAACATTGTAATCTGTTTTGTGAGAGAAGCAACCAAAGTTAGGGATAGTTCCGGTTGATTTAATGGCCCAGGATGGCATTGAGACAAGAAGATGGAAATTATTTATCCATTGCCTGAGCAGATTGAATCTTACAGTTTTGCTAGGCCATTACAAAATTTTGATTGTAATTAAAGGAATAAATCTCTAGGTTTACCATTGTTCTCCTTTGTGTAAGCAGAAAAATGATAGACATTTACAGCAAAAAAGGCAGTTGGCGAGCATCATGAGAAGGAAAGATTTGTTGTTTGTCCAGCTGCATTAACTAAGGCTTTGGGACACTATAGGTTAATGTCTTATTCATTGACTTACACTGGATTGATGGAATTTCTTTGTCCAACTTTAAAATGCTAATATATTTAATTCTTCCCAGCTGTGTAATTAGAATAACGTTAGACACACAGACAGATTGCCAAGAAACAACAGTTAATCTATTCATGGGTCTCCAAACAACACCTACAGGCCATATCTCTTCAACTCAACTCTGTAGCAAATACACCGTTTGTTTTAAAATAGTTTGGTATATTTACTGATGGTTTCATTTTGTTTAAAAGTGCTTGCCTAGACGTCATTAATAAATCCTTAAACATTTTTCAGCAAGATAATGCTAATCATACATAGATGCACTTTTAAATATAATGTACTTGTTTTACTGCAATTTTAATATATTTTTTTTCAAAAATTTCATTATAATTTAATTCAAAACAAATTACTGCTATTAGCTGTTTTGTGGTCGCCACATATGTGGTGTTCAGATTAGACCTGAGTGAAAGTTTTCAGACCAATAGTTTATTCACTGAAAAATGAAGTTTTGGTTGACCCAAAACTATTCACAAATTTAACACAAATTTGCTGAATAGTTTTGGCCAGGGGAAAAAAAAAAAGGTTAAATTGCCAAAAAGACTGGAGTGGGTAAGAGGAGGAGGTATGATAGTGCCACCTGTTTTATAACATTTTGCCCAATGGGTTTGGCTCTCCCCTGGGATGTGGAGACATAGGTTTGAATTCCCATCTGGAACAGGGATTTGAATCCAGGGTCTCCCCTATCCTGGTGAGTATCCTAACTACCAGGCTATAGGCTATTCTGAGGCAGGTCTCTCTCAGTCTCTCCTGCTGAAGCTGTTCCACTTTATATAAATAACTGAATATTCAATGAAACATGGACTTGGTCTCGAGTCTCCTCCCTGGCAGGTGGATGACCTGTCTGTAGAATAATTCTCTCTCCCCACCTGTCCAATGGCTATTCAAGTATTGTATACAAAGTGAAACATCTTCAACAGGAAATGCACTCATTCTAGAGACCCCTGGGTCTCCCATATCCTAGGTGAATGTCCTGATCACTAAACTAAAAGTTATAAATTAGACCAAATTCTAGCTTTTGATCCTGATAGTCAAATGCTCCCTGGTCCTGGTTCATCCTGCCTGAGGAATTACCACCTCCTATTTGGTTCTCTCGGGGTATTTGGGTGGTTAGTTCCATGATGCGATCTACTTCTCTGATGGAGTGTCCTTGTTTGGTGAAAACAACGAGGAGTCCTTATGGCACCTTAGAGACTAACAAATTTATTTGGGCATAAGCTTTCATGGACTAAAACCCACTTCATCAGATGCATGGAGTGAAAAATACAGTAAGCAGTATATATATTACAGCACATGAAAAGATGGGAGTTTCCTTACCAAGTGGGGGGTGAGTGCTAATGAGGCCAATTCAATTAAGGTGGACATCACTGGTTTCCAACAGTTGACAAGAAGGTGTGAGTATCAACAGAGGGAAAATTACTTAGCACTACAAAAGTAATCAACTGTTGAGAATAGGCCACTTCCATCTCTGTTATTCAATGTAGATTGCCAGGTAAATTGGAAGCTCCTACTGCTTTCCTTGTTCAGTAGCATATTTTTTTGGACAGACCATTGTGTGTTAGTATCTGGCCTAACATTTTGTAAACTGCTTTTTCTGTTATCAAGAGCAATTTCATTCCTTGATGTAATTGTGATTGATTCACTAACTACTTTATTACTAAACTCTCTGTGCTTCAAATAGTTCTCAGCTTTGATTTGCTATTTACAGCAAGATTCAATTCCCACTGTTCAGGTAGATATTCCAAGTGGTATTCAACAACCTAGTTAACACTCCATTTTATACATGATAAAGTCTATGGCAAAGATTTCAGTGGGACTTTCAATGAGAGTTGGGTGCTAACTTCCTTAGAAGCTATACCATATTAAACCAGCTAAGGTTTTAACTTTATAAGGGCTTGGCTACACTTACAAGTTGCAGCGCTGGGAGTTACAGCGCTGGTCATGCAGCTGTGTAGGGCCAGCGCTGGAGTGTGGCCACACTGACAGCTACCAGCGCTGCAGTGTGGCCACACTTGCAGCACTTTCCAGCGCTGTATTGAGAGGTGCATTGTGGGCAGCTATCCCACAGAGCACCTCGTCCCGTTTTGGCGCCGTTTTGGCGCTGAGTATTGTGGGAAGGGGAAGGAAGTGTGTGGGTCATTCCGCTTCCTGTTCCAACGCCCCGTGGTGCATCGCTTCACATCCCAGCATTCTGTCTTTCTGGTAACGTTTGGCGCCATTGTGAGTGTCTTTCTGCTCTGTGTGTGAATCGCGATTTCTGTGGGAAATGGAGCCCAAGCTGCTGAGGACTGTGCTGATGAGTGTCGCTAGCACAACACGTTTGGCAGTCGAGCTATTCCTTCAGCTCCAAAGTGACAGTGAGGAGTCTGACGATGATATCGATATCGATTCTCCTGCCGCGTGTGACACCAAAGTGCTTGTGGCATTCACGGAAATGCTCAGCACCGTTGAACGCCGCTTTTGGGCTCGGGAAACAAGCACTGAGTGGTGGGATCACATCGTCATGGAAGTCTGGGATGACGAGCAGTGGCTGCAGAACTTTCGTATGAGAAAAGCCACTTTCATGGCACTGTGTGCTGAGCTCGCCCCCACTCTGCGGCGCAAGGACACAAGATTGAGAGCTGCCCTGACGGTGGAAAAGCGGGTGGCTATTGCAATCTGGAAGCTGGCAACTCCAGACAGCTACCGGTCGGTCGGGAACCAGTTTGGTGTGGGAAAGTCGACCGTGGGAATCGTTTTGATGCAAGTTTGCAAGGCAATTAATCGCATCCTGCTAAGAAAGACCGTGACTCTGGGGAGCGTGCAGGACATTGTGGATGGCTTTGCACAAATGGGTTTCCCTAACTGTGGAGGGGCGATAGATGGGATGCATATTCCTATTCTGGCCCCCCCCCACCTGGCATCAGAGTACGTTAATCGTAAGGAGTATTTCTCTCTGGTTCTCCAGGCGCTTGTGGATCACCGCGGGCGTTTCATTGACATTTACACAGGCTGGCCTGGAAAGGTGCATGATGCACGCATCTTTCGGAACAGTGGCCTGTTCAGGAAGATGCAGGCAGGGACTTTTTTCCCAGACAGGAAGATCACAGTAGGGGATGTCGAAATGCCCACTGTGATCCTTGGAGACCCCGCGTACCCGTTACTGCCTTGGCTCATGAAACCCTATACAGGGAAGCTTGACAGGAGCAAGGACCGGTTCAACTACAGGCTGAGCCGGTGCAGAATGACTGTGGAGTGTGCTTTTGGGCGTTTAAAAGCCTGCTGGAGATGTCTGTATGGGAAGCTAGACTTGGGGGAAAGCAGCATCCTCGCGGTTATATGCGCTTGCTGTACCCTCCATAATATTTGTGAAGGGAAGGGTGAAACATTCAGTCAGGCATGGACCACCGAGGTTCAAGTCCTGGAGGCTGAATATGCACAGCCAGAGAGCAGGGCTAATAGAGAGGCCCAGCACAGGGCTACAAGGATTAGGGATGCCTTGAGGGAAGAATTTGAGGCTGAAAGCCAACAGTAATGTTTGCTGCCTTGCATGGGAGTGAATTGCACTGTTTACACTGTTATTCTATTATCCCTAATAATAATATGATTTGCAGTGCCTCTTTCTTTACTGGGCTAAGGTATCTTTAACTATCTGCTATAATAAAGACTGTTTTCAAAGCCAAGAATTGTTTTATTGAAAAGAAAAAAACTTCCTTGACAGACAGACAGACAGACAGACAGACACACAACATTTCATGAAAACAAGAGGGCAGGGGTGTGGGTTGGTGAACTGTACAGTCACAAGTTTGCATATGTCCCGTCTGGAGTGCTGTTTAACGAATCCTGCACTTCAGGGTGCATATACTGCATGGTGATGGGGGTTGAGTGCAGAGGGTAAGGGTGGTGGTAGGTATCAGGGCTGGTTGGTGAACGTACAGGTGTTGGAGGCAGCTGGTGGTGGTAAGAACCTGAATGCTGGGGAAAGGCGGTTTGAGCTGACATTGGGGCACAAGGCAAAAAGCTTTGGGACGGGGGGGGCTGTGGGGCAGCACGGGACTGCTCTGCCTCCATGGCTACGATAGCCTGGAGAGAGTCCGCTTGGCGCGACAGGATGTCTAGCAGCTGGTTTGTGCTTTTCCTCTTTTGCCACAGCGTTTCTACGCCAATGTCTCTGGCGGATCATGCTTTCCTTCTCTCTCCACTCCTTCAATTCCTTTCTCTCTGTAGCAGAGTGATGAAGAACAGTTTTCAGCATGTCCTCTTTGCTCTTTCGGGGATTTTTTCTCAAATTTTGAAGCCTCTGTGCAGTGGAACATCTGCTCAGTCCAGTAGTCAAGGTCACTGTAGAAACCCAGAAATGACAACATTTAACAGGGGCAGCATTGTATCCACTATCTCCAGACATGAATTGTTACACTGAGGGAGTTCTCACTTTAGCATTCTTTTCCCAAACGCATAACACGACAGAAGCCACGAAATGGTGAGTGAGGGGTGCTTATAGAGGGAGAAGTGGGGCTTGATTGATAGAGGGGGGCTGGTTGCTTCGGGTAATCTGGAGTGATAGAGGGGTTGAGTGAAGATGCAGCTGCAGGGGTGATCTTCAGTATCTCCCTATCTCTTCACTAAAGAGTCTCCCAACATTTTTCACAGGAGTTAATCCTGGCAGATGTCTCCCTGCTGCGAGTCACTAGGGAACAGCGGGAGGCTCTTTTACAGCAATGTGGATTCCGCCCGGGACCCTACGCGGCTTGCCTGTGTTCAGAAATGGTCCCCCCCCACTCGCAGCACAGTGGCGCGGACGCGTCAGCGTCACTGGGACAAGGAACACAGTGGCTCTGCCTATAAACCTGCACAGGCATATTGCCCACGCTCTGGCTGAAACTTTTGCTGAGATAACTGAAGCAGATTACCACGACGTGATAGACCACATCAACGGGCAATTCTAGTCTGGCATGCATGCAGCCATAACCCCCCTTCCTCTCCAGAAACATTTCCACCCAGAAAATAAAAGCCGCTTACCGTTAACCCGCTCCTCTGCTTGTCCTTCTGCAACTGCTGGCTGCTGCGATTGGGTACTTTCCTCCTGGCTTGAGAAGAGCTCCTGGCTGCATGCCCACTCTGGGGTGTCTTCCCCCATCCCAGTAGCTTCACTCGCGGTTTCCTCCCCCCCCCCCCCGCCGCCTCCGCCTCCGCCTCCTGTCCCCCAGCCTGCTCAGAAGTGTCCATCGTTGTCCTAGGATTGGCAGTGGGGTCACCCCCAAGTATCTCGTCCATCTCCCTGTAAAAACGGCAGGTCGTGGGGGCAGCTCCGGATCGGCGATTCCCCTCGCGGGCTTTGTAATAGGCACTCCGCAGCTCTTTAACTTTCACCCTGCATTGTAGTGCGTCCCGATCATGGCCCCTATCCAGCATGGCCCTTGATATCTGCTCAAAGATATCGTAATTCCTACGGCCGGAGCGCAGCTGTGCCTGCACAGATTCCTCCCCCCAAACACTGATGAGGTCCATCAGCTCGCCATTGCTCCATGCTGGGGCTCGTTTGCCACGTGGAGGCATGGTCACCTGGAAAGATTAACTGATTGCACTCCACACACACCTGGCTGCAGCAAACAGGAAGGAGATTTTTAAAATTCCCGGGGCATTTAAAGGGCGGGTCACCTGAGGCAAGAGCAGTAGAGTGCAAACTGATGAGCAGAGTGGCTGAACAGGAATTCTGGGATACCTCCTTATTCCCTGGAGGACAATTAAAGCGCTGGTGAGTGTCCACACCTGCTGAGCAGCGCTGGATCACCAGCGCTGCACTCCTTATACCCCTGCCGGGATGGGTTTTCAGCCAGCGCTGCAACCAGGGAGTTGCAGCGCTGGTTGTGCCCTGCAAGTGTGGACGGGGTGTAATTGCAGCGCTGGAAAGCCTCCACCAGCGCTGCAACTTGTAAGTGTAGCCAAGCCCTGAAACTTGCAGCATTCAGGGGGTGTTTTTTCACACCCCTGAGCGAAAAAGTTGCAGTGCTGTAAAGTGGCAGTGTAGACAAGGCCTTAGACTGCTAGGTCCTGGAGATTGTTATGCAAATTTATTTCTTCCTTTTGGCGTGGCATAACCCAATCCATCTTACCCTTTTCTATTGTGGGAAACTGCTGTAAAAAGAGATCTTGGTACCATTAGATAATGGGAGCCATAGAAGTAGCCCCAAGAGTTTTCCTGGAGGAAACTCCATAAAACTTGTTTGCAAAACATACACAGAACCAATATATTAAGATATATCGTACACATATATTCAATGAAATATGGACACATATGTGCACAAAGTCCATTGAGGAATAGTGTGTTTAAACCCCACCCCTCCCATCCCATTCTCATATATATAAAAATCCAATATATGTACAAAGTAAATTAAAAGAAAATTAACTATTTAGGCACTAAGTCCCTATTCAGTTTCAGGATTCTACCTCATGCAGAGTAGTTGCTTTTCAAAAAAAGGTTGCAAAATTGTGTGGTTGATTTCCACTCTTTTATTGGATGAGGTGGGTTAGGTAATATTTTATTAGACCAACTTCTGTTGGTGAGAGAGACGAGCTTTCAAGCTACACAGAGCTTGAACCTAAAAGATATTACCTCATTCACCTTTTCTCTAATATCCTGGGACCAACATGGCTACAAAAACACTGCATAAACAGTTTTTGCTCAGATTCCCAAGAAAGGTTTTGTCTTGGGCTGAGAACACGGAAAATTTTAGCACAACAGTTGTTTGAGCTATATGTATTTGAAAAGGGCCCTGTCAAACAATAATGCGTGGTCACTTTTAATTATCATCATCACCCTGCAATAAATAATAGCGCAAATATTTTCAGAATGCTATATGAACGCCGATCACACACGTGCACCAATGAAGGGGTGTGTATTATCCTCATTCTCTAGATGGGGAAACTGGCAGAAGTAAGTTACTTTGTTTTATCAGTACAGTACTTCTGATATATGCCTCACTCTAGAATCTTTATTATAGTCCAATTAGGCAGATAGTATAAAAGCTTTCCAACCTGCAAAGATAATTATAGCAAAAAAACTATTTCTGAGAAGATGTCGTTGGCATATAACTAGTTTCTTTACTGTTTAAAGTTTTATTTTCTATAAAATACCCAATATTTCTTCTTATGCTTGGTAAAAAATAAATAAAGTAAAATTGTTAAGTTTAATAAATAGTTAATGAAAAGAAATCCCATGACATTTATTGTGATCTACAATTTACAAACACTGGCATTACAGCATCTGTTCAGCCAGATGCTGCTTGTAGTTTTTGAATGTTTGTGAGTGTCTCTTAAGATGATTCTCTTATTAGAAATAACAGTTAAGCTGTATTAAGCTAAATCTTTGAAGTGTTCTCTTTGGAGTTTTGCAAAAAAAATTTCTAGGATGTGTATAAGTATTTGATAAACATATTGTTTCAGTCACTTAGTTTAGTACAAGGATGTTTGTATACTAATTACCCTGGCAATGAAAAAAAATGTTGCTATAGGTATTAAAGGAGAATGTGGTTTTCTACAATTATCTTTTTATATTATTGCAATTTAGAATCCGAACAGTCTCTGTAATGAATCCTTGTACCAATAACCTTTTCTCTCTTTGCAGCAGGAGGTTATTGATTCAGTTGAGTGTCTTCCTGGCGTGAATGCTAGACAGTAGAAGGTATTCAGTTGTCCAACCTAGATCAAACTTTAATCTAATTCTTTAATCAAAATTTTCTCGATTTTAAACTACACAAACTCACTCTAGCAAATGAACTGCGTTAATGCTCTGTCATATTTTTAAACAAAATTTTTGCATACTTTTTTTAGCCAGTCAGGTAAAAACTACTGACTTACACTCAGGGGCAGCTCTATGTATTTTCAGAGTAGCAGCCGTGTTAGTCTGTATCCGCAAAAAGAACAGGAGTACTTGTAGCACCTTAGAGTCTAACAAATTTATTTGAGCATAAGCTTTTGTGGGCTACAGCCCACTTCATCGGATGCATGCAGTGGAAAATACAGTAGGAAGATATATATATATATACACAGAGAACATGAAACAGTGGGTGTTACCATACACACTCTTAAGGAGAGTGATCAGTTAAGGTGAGCTATTACCAGCAGGAGAGAAAAAAGCTTTTTGTAGTGGTAATCAAAATGGTCCATTTGCAGCAGTTGACAAGAAGTTGTGAGGAACAGTGTGGGGGGGGGGGAGAACAAACATGGGGAAATAGTTTTACTTTGTGTAATGACCCATCCACTCCCAGTCTTTATTTAAGCCTAATTTAATGGTATTAATTCCAATTCAGCAGTCTCTTGTTGGAGTCTGTTTTTGAAGTTTTTTTGTTGTAATATTGCAACTTTTAGTCACAAAACATCCATTGTTTCATGTTCTTTGTGTGTGTGTGTGTGTGTGTGTATACATATATATATATATTTATATATATGTCTTCCTACTGTATTTTCCACTGCATGCATCCGATGAAGTGGGCTGTAGCCCACGAAAGCTTATGCTCAAATACATTTGTTAGTCTCTAAGGTGCCACAAGTACTCCTGTTCTTTCTATGTATTTTGCCGCCCCAAGCACAGCAGTCAGGCGGCTTTCGGCGGCATGCCTGCGGGAGGGGAGGTCCGCCGGTCCCGCACCTTCGGCGTACCCGCCACTGAATTGCCGCCGAAGCCCCGGGACCAGCAGACCTCCCACAGGCATGCCGCCAAAGGCAGCCTGACTGCCGCCCTCACAGTGACCAGCAGGCCGCCCTCCGCAGCTTGCCGCTCAGGCACGTGCGCTGGTGCCTGGAGCCGCCCGTGCTTACACTGTTCTGAAGCCTGACTGGAAGTGGTCAAGGTTCCTTCACATAATAATAGAGGCTGTTGGATGTACAAGAGACTTTGGAGCAGTTGTTGTACTTTAACTCCAGATTCTAATACATCATGTGGTAGCATAATGCAGGCGTTAGGCTGTTGAGCTAACAGTTTAACTCCTCAAGTGATAGAAATCTGTTTGGTAAAGGGACTGTACAGTGTCTATTTTGCGGTGCCTTTTTGTACTGAGACATCCCTCCAGTTCAGCAGGTCTCAAAACTAGGCAGTCTGAGAGCTGGCTTATTTGAGAATAGGGAAATCAGATCTCAATTTGATCTTTCACAGATGCAGTAAATACTGCAGCTATGCTATTTCTTGCCCTCCTTTCATAGAAACTAGGTATTGTTCCTTGTAGAACACAGTATTTCGGTTCAAAAGGAAATCTGAGGTTTTGATGGTGCTTGTGTAGTATTTCTTTTTCTCTCTCTTCTTTACCCCTCCTCCATGACACACTTTCTCTACTTTGATGATGTTGCAGAGGATATTGGAACTCTGGAAGTGATTAGCTGGCTCCCTATGCCCTGCTTATTAGGACACATTTTCTCAGTATTATTCCTCTGAGGATAGTACCTTAAGATAACTCCAGTTACTGGAAAATAATTTCCTTACCTGCTGTTTACAGGATTCAAATTAGACCTCATTAGAAATGCAATTATACAGTATTATTAGGACCCTACCAAATTCACAGTCCATTTTGGTCAATTTAAAAATCATAAATTTCATGATTTTAGCTATTTAAATCTGAAATTTCATGGTGTTGTAGTTGTAGGGGTCCTGACCCAAAAAGGAGTTTTGTGGCGGAGAGGGTTTGCAAGGTTATTGTAGAGGGTGTTGCAGTACTGCTACCTTTACTTCTACGCTGTTGATGGCAGGATGCTGCCTTCAGAGCTGGGCGCTTGGCCAATAGCTGCCACACTCCAGCTTCCCGGCTCTGAAGGCAGCGCACAAGTAAGGGTGGCAATACCATGACCCTCACCCAAAAAAGAACATTGCAACACCCCCCCCCCCCCGAAACTCCTTTTTGGGTCAGGACACCCAGTTAAAGAAATGCAGGTCTCCCTCTATGAAATCTGTATAGTATACGGTAAAAGCACACAAAAGACAAGATTTAAAGGAGGCAAAACAGATTTCACAGTCTGTGACGCATTTTTCATGGCCATGAATTTGGTAGGGTCCTAAGTATTATACAGCTAGGAAAACAATCGTAAAATTGTAGGGTTCACTGAAAATTGCTGTTGGCTGGCTGGTAACTATTGACTTCTTAATGCACCTGGTTTAGGAGCAACTAACCAATAATTTGATTAGAAACATTCTACTAGCCACTGGTGACAATAATTACTTGAATTTATTTTTTAAACAACACATAATTCAGTTCCTAATTTAAATACTGTTGATCTTAAAAACGCATATTGTGCAAGTAAAGGAAAGAATTCTGTGTAAGTATTTTAGCACATTATATAAATTTATATATTCATGACTTCTTTGATTAAAGACTTAACTTAGTATTACTAGCAGTTTTTCTTTTACAATAAAACTCCGAGGCAATTTGCACTTATTCATATCAAGGAAATTAGGTGAATTGCTCAAGATTGCTTTAATGTCTAACAGAGAGTTTAATTTTTCATCTGTTGTAGTTTGATTTATATCTAGTTATGTAAAATATTACTAAAGATGTAAAAACTTTCTACTCTATTGGCAAATCTAGTGAACTGTGTTGATGTTCTATCATATTTTTAAACCAAATTTTTGCATATTTGATTTAGCCAGTCAGATAAAAAATACTGACTTTATAATGGTGGGGTTTTTTTCCCCCTAATGGTGGCTAAGAATCTGGTAAAGCAGCAGAGTCCTGTGGCACCTTAGAGACTAACAGACGTATTGGAGCATGAGCTTTCGTGGGTGAATACCCACTTTGTCGGATGCTGCTTTTACAGATCCAGACTAACACGGCTACCCCTCTGATACTTGACAATCTGGTAAAGGAATCTGTCATGTCTGGTAAAGGAAAATATATATATTTTTTAAAGTTCTGGATTGGTAATCTTACAAATTGAGTTTCTCTTCATTGGAAAAAATAGTCAAAATTGGCTGTCTTATACTAAAGTGACTTTGCTGGATTAAAACAAAATTGCTTGTGCAGTGACATTTGTTTCCTGTAACAGCAGTAGCAAATAAATAAAATCCAGCAATACAATTTAGTTTATCTCTTCTTAATACTTGTGAAAATGAGCAAACTCAATCACAAATATAATGCTATTCACGAGCAACAGAAAACAACTTCCACATTTCAGTTGGATTGGTGGCTTCCCATTTATGTAGTTCAGAAAGGATTTTCAGGATAAGATTTTTAGTTAATGGAAACCCGTACTGCATTCTTGAAGAGCTTAATTTTTAATTATAATTACTATGGAAGTGACACTACCAAAGGTCATATTTAGGAAGGGAAGTAATTAATCACTTAAAACAAGAGTCTAGAATGAATAGTGTGAATTCTAAATCATGATTGTGTGGCTTGGACAATACTATATTTTATGTTACTTTGAGCAGTAAGAAAATTAGTCTTGTTAAGACTATGCTAGATTCACAGGGAATGGTGGTGGGGAGAGGAGGGTGACATATTTTTGTACCTGGATCCTTACCCTAAAGTGGGAGAATCTGGTGGTCTAATTCTTGTATTTGAAATATTGAGAGAATTGCACTCCAAGGAAATACTTCTGGGAACTACTATTTCAAATCTTGGTAAGATAAATTTGGCAGATAAATGGAATTCCGTGCAATTAATTGTGTATGGGTATTTTAGATGAAACCTGACAAACCCAAGGATCTGTCTGCTCTGCAAGAACATTAGCACTGAGATTTTCAAAGCTGCCTAGAGGATTTGGATGCTTAGTTCACAATTTCTATAGGTGATTGAATCTTAGCACAAAAATCCCATGGCTGTTTTAATAAGAGCTGGAGATTTCCTTTTGTCCTTGACACAGTCCCCTTTGACTGCAGTCTGCTATATTATGGTTGGCTATGTTGCTCCACCTAACAGGAGGCTGAATGTATGTAGCTGGCTAGAATGGCCTATATATTCACACAAATATCCCTGTAAAATGTAATAGTAAGTGAGATAATATGTGTGATAGACCCAGGCCAGTTGGGTACAGCAGAATAGCAGAAGGCAGATACACTGGCCACTGGATTAACAGTTTTCTGTTCCCTGACTGACCAGAGCAGGGGCTGCTCCAGGCTAATGAGAACACCTGACTCTAATTAACCTGCAAAGAGGCAGGTGAGGCCATTAAGTTAATGTGACCACCTGACTCTAATTAAGGCCCCGCTGATACTATAAAAAGGGCTCACTCCAGTCAGGCAGAGGGAAGCAAGGGAGCCAGAGGAGAGGAAGTGCAGCTGAAGGGCTGGTTAATGAAGACACCCTCAAACCATCGTTAAGGGAGCTCTAAGGTAAGGGTGAAGAAGGGAGAAGCAGAAGAGCTGTGGGGAAGTGGCCCAGGGAAATATAGCAACTCTGGTAGTGAAAGGTTGGCTGCCAACAGCTGTTACCATTAGGGTCCCTACATACATTCAGCCTGGGCCAGAACCCGGAGAAGAGGGCGGGCCCGGGTTCCCCCCCAACCCACCACTACAGGAACATCTCCCGGGAGGGGAAGTCAGGCCCCTGTCAGGACAGGAGGCTAAACTGTTCTGAAATAAGCTCCCAGGGACAACAGAGACTGTGGGAGTTCTCTCACCAACCTCTTTGCTGGCCTATGATGAAAAGGGCTCAGTAGACTGTAACCCTGGCCCTAGAGAGAGAAGGGCTACGTGGAGGGTCACAGTGAGCCACTGAGGCTAGCATAAACCGCCTAGAAGTGCAGGACCCACAGGAGCAAGGTCAGAGCTCTGCCACATATGGTACAATATTTTTATGATGGATAACGTCAAATCTCATCAAACTTTCCTAGTGGTAACTTCACAAGCAGGATAAAACTATGGATTTTGAATGTCATTTTGAATACAACTCATTTATGCTAATAAATGAGTTAATGTGTAGCGCTCATTCCAACAAGATATAATTGAGGCCAAGAAGGTATCAAAAATGTAAAATGAGAACATCCACAGGTACATTAGTCAGGATAAATAAATATTTTAGGAATATAAATATTCCTACTAAAGGCCAATCTGTGAGGTTTCCTTCCCCTTCCTCTGTCCCATTTAGAGATAGGATAGTTGACTTGGTGGACCCGTGATCTGGTCTAGTATACCAATTCTTGCTGATAGGAATAGGCAAAAGAATCTTCAGTAATGATGTAGAACCAGTTATGAAGGCATCTAGTATGTTAGAATTTAGAATTGTATAATCTGTGCAAGAATATTGAAAAATCAGTTATGTTTATAGAAATGTTGTACCAATTATTTATATTTGTATTAGAAATAGGAAGATGTGGGGTTTTTGCTCTTTAAATTGCCTATGTGATCTCTCCTGTCAGTGCTTCTCTCATCTGCCCCTATTCATTTAGGGTTTTGCAAAAGAAAGATCTTTTTAAATGGATCCAAAACAGTCATATGTATGTATTTCATCAGAAGAATAAATCTAAAAAGTCTGATTAATGTTCTTCATGCTTCTGTGACCCATGTGCCATCTTCATCTAATTATGGAACGTGACATCCTTTTTGTTTCCTTCTAGATCTTCGCAGTCTTAATATGATGAAGATGTCATAGCGGATTGATGGTGTCTTTGATTCCTCTAAGGAGTTTATTTGTGCTTCTATTGCTTTATAAAATGTTTACTGAGGATTAGCTCTAAAACCAAGTTATGAGAGGTGACCTAAGGAACTGAACAGAGAAGAATTAAAACTGAGACAGTTGGGTTTTGCATGCTTCTTGCCTTTTCTGGGGATCATAGTGACACTAACCAGGGGGAGAAATGTGTGTTTCACTAATTGCTTACTGCTAAAGTAATTTATTCTATTGGGAAAAATAAACCCAGACCTGAGCCGTAATAGCACGTTTTGCCTATAAATTGTTTATACTAACTTTTGTATTGTTGGTTGGATTAGTATAGGATATTTTTATATTATTCCACAGGATGTAGGTGCTGCTGTGATATTAGACAAAATGATAGTTTTGCCTTTCTGATTGCGTAGTAGTTTGTGGCACTGATTATTATAATTTGATTAAACTGACATGGCCTGTGTAGTTTCTTGGTTGCCATATGAAGTATGACTGAAGCTAACATTGCTCTAAAATAGACGGTGGTCGTATTTCCTGCACTGACATTGAATGTTGTTTGCCTGACTTGAAAAGGTCTGTGTAATAGTAATTAGTTAAATCCCTGAGCTGTGTTTATAAACTCTCCTGCTATTTCACGTAGTCATTACAGAACCTGAGGACATTCATGTTGTCACTCAAACAAGGCAGATGCTTAGCATTTTCATATTTCTGGTGTATGCGTTCTGTTCTTACTGTTTGTTCTAGTAGCAATTAGAAGTATAATTCTTAAACTAGATTATTCATTGCTTTCATAATTTAGCTTCTTGAGATACGAATTGATACCTGGTACATTCTATTTATACACTACTTTCTGAAGAAACTAAACAACTTGGGACACCAGGGTTGCAACCGAGTTGGATGTAGGTTGCTTGAACTCTGATGCAGGCCATTGGAAATCCCCAAACATTGTCCCCTAAAATTTACCATCCAACCCTGAGAAATATTGTGCTCAGTTACTGAAACCCCCAAGATACTCTCTAGCTTTGTGTCTTCCTCTTTGATTCTGAAAGCACTGAAAAAACAGAGGAGATCTGCCTTCCCCACCCCCCTGAAAATGGTGCCTGAGCCTGATAGCAATGCAACTGATGGCTGTACTACAACAGGTGGCTGCAGACAGTGTTAACATTAAATGTACAGTCTACATTCTACAGATCACCATGACTGAGATTCAGAGTATACTACAAGCTCTATCCAGACAGATGGGTGAAGCTGAACACAGAATTTCTGAAGTGGAAGATGATCTCAGAGGGAACAGGTTACAGTTTATGAAGAACTGTAATGATATCAAAACCAAGATATAAAAAGACCAAGCTAGTTGATCTAAATCAGCGATTCTCCAACTGTAGGTCGGGACTCCAAAGTGGGTTGTGAGCCCATTTTAATGGGTCACCAGGGCTGGCTTAGACTTGCTGGGGCCTGGGGCCAAAGTCTGAGCCCCACCACCCGGGGCCCAAGTCTCACCACCTAAGTCCCAAGCCCAAGGGCATCAGCTTCGGCTTTGTCCCAGGGCAGTGAGGCTCAAGCTTCGGTTTTGGCCCCCTGCCCAAGACGGTGGGCTCAGGCTTCGGTTCCCACTCCTGGAGTCAATAAAGTAAGTTTTGTTGTCAGAAGGAGGTCGCAGTGTAATGAAGTTTGAGACACCCTGATCTAGATGATGTAACATTAGAATTGGGTGTCCTTGTGTGAATAGAGAAAGGCAAATCTTTTGAATTTGTCTCTAAACTACTAAGTTCAATCTGCTTGTAGATTTTTGTTTTGATATAGAGTGGGCCCCAAGCCAGTTCTAGGATGTTGGCCTAGAACATTGGTTGTGAAGTTCATGAAATCGCCTTACCACTAAGGAGCTTATATTGCAGAAATCCAGATGAGTTGGGAGTGGAGAAGGAGCTGTTATGGCAAGAACCAGAAATTAAAATACTGCTCTTTCAAGATTATGCCCGTGATGTGGGTGCAAGGAGGGCAGCTGTTAACCAAGCAAAACAATTGCCCAGGAAGATGGACTTGAAGTATCTTATTAAACACTCCATACTAAGAATGGTGACAAGATAGTATCATTCAATTCCCCTCAGGAGGCAGAAAAATACCTCTCAAATCTGCCACCTTCTCCCTTTTAAAAGGAGATGTCTTTGGAGTGATCTGACCATATGGAATTGGTTTTGCTGTCTGAGATCTGATATGGCTCATCTAAACAAGTGGATAGGCACTAGCTGATATTGATATTGACATGTTAGTTCCTTTTCTTTTTTTTTCTCGCTCTCATATTGCAGTTAAAGGGTTATCAATTTACTTCCTATTGGGAAAGGAGCTTCAATATGTAAAATCAATCATCTGATTAGTAATTATATTTTTAAAATAATTGCTTCATTAGATGGTGCGTCCTCACAATTCTGTTGGTAATAGGTGATTACTGTAGTTGTGGTGTTTGGGGTTCCAGGGGCTGAGAGGGTGTCCAAGTTTCAACGGATCCAGCGATGCCTCCTGAATGTCAAGTGTGGTTTTTTGGATTGTTTAAATAGATTCTTCTTCTTGATTGTATGCTGCTACTGTGTATTTCTCACTCCACTATCTTTTCTGTTTTGTTTTTTCATGTATTTAATTCCTCTTTGTGCCCCTCTCCTCTTTCCCTTCCATGCTGAGAATTCCCTTCCCACTTCTGTAGAATATATATCAGGATGTGACACCCTATATCTGGATGATAACTTTTGCTGCTTAGATATGCAAGAACTGTATGCTGCTCAGGAAAATTTGCAATTTCTCACTTATTCACTAAGCATATGTGTGTTATCCATTATGTATTAATAATGATGGCTCTGATAATTAAATGTCTCCTGGAATATAAAGAGCTTTAATAACCCTATTAAAAGAAAAAAATATACCCGGTGCTTAAAAAATAAAGAATGTTGACATTCTTATTCACCTGACAGAACTTGAAGCTTCTAAACTGAATAGAGATTGGGTA
Source organism: Mauremys mutica (assembly GCF_020497125.1). Lineage (NCBI taxonomy): Eukaryota > Metazoa > Chordata > Testudines > Geoemydidae > Mauremys > Mauremys mutica. Next base: position 42,092,176 of record NC_059072.1, read on the forward strand.
GGCCTCTCAATTTCTAGTTACTTTAATTCTAAAGCGAAAGGTGTTGCTATACTAAAACATAAAAAAACTGAATGTTAATATTTTGAGCGCAAAGTTTGACAGTGAAGGCAGATTTACTGTCCTCAAGGCTGAAACTGGCAATTGATAATCAACTTTGCAGGCCAAATTAGTGTGATACCAATTTTTTTCATAATTTTTCTGAGTATAAATGACATGGGCCATCAGCCTGTTATTGCTGGTGTTGTTATATGCTCACATCCTTTTGAACTATCTCCTCCCTCTTGCCAAAGACATCCTTCTGAAATCCTAATATGTTTTCAGAACATCTCAGGGCACCAGTGATGTGATTTTTGTTGCACAACAGCTCCAAGAGAATTGTAGAGAACAGTACCGGCCATTGTTTATGGCTTTTTATTGACCTATCTAAGGCCTTTGATTCCATCAATTGTGAAGCGTTATGGAAGGTGCTGTTTAGGTCCACATGTTCATCAAAGTTCATTTGAGTTCACAGGCTGCTTCATGATGGGTTGACCGCCACCGTCCTCTGTAATGAATTGGAGACAGACCCATTCACCATCCGTACTGGTGTTAAGCAGGACTATGCTATTGCCCAAAACCTTTTTTCCATCTATCTTGCCGTGATCTTGATTCTTATTCGTGATCACCTTTCTTCTGGAATTGGGATTGAGTATCGCATGGATGGCCAGCTCTTAAACCTGCAGCATCTTCATTCTAAAATTGTCACCAGGACTGTTATTACCTACCTTCAGTATGCTGACTGTGCTATCCTTGCGCACACCGAGTCTGACTTGCAATCCACCCTAGATCTTGTTGTGGGTGCCAATCATAGCCTGGAACTTTCCCTCAATATTGTGAAGACTAAGGTGTTCCACCAGCTTGTCCCAGCACAAGCTGCCCCCATTCTCTCACAAATTATCATCAGTGGTGAACTCCTGGAAAATGTTGAGCATTTCCCTTACCTTGAGAGCCACCTGTCCCAGATAGCCAATCTTGATGTGGAGATCAAATATAGGATCCGTTGTGCCAGCACATCCTTTGGAAAGTTGCTTCATCATGTCTTTAGTGACAGAAATCTGCAGATGGAAACGAAGATCCTGGTCTGTAATACACTAGTCAATCCCATTCTTTTTTATGAAGACGTGACATGAGTGACATACCAAAGCCATCTTAAGCGTCTGGAGTGGTACCAACAGTGTTGTCATATCAGATGGTAAAATTACCGCACCAATGCCAGCGTTCTCTCTGCAGCTAACACCACCAGTGTTGAGGTGAAGATTATAAAACATCAACTTCACTGGGCTGATCATTGTGTGCGGATGGCTGATGCTCGTCTTCTGAAGCAAGTCCTCTTTTCTTAGCTTAGTCATGGTAAGAGACCCATGGGAGACAGAGGAAAAGCTACAAGGACACCCTGAAGTATATCTTAAGAATTGGCATTGACCCCATGAATTGGGAAGAGCTGGCTGGCAATAGACTTCAGTGGCATTGCATCACACATCAAGCCTCAACCTATTCTGAAGAGAATCACCTTGTTCAAGAAGCTGAGAAATGGCAGAGGAGGAAGAGAAGTGTACAGCCTCCCAGTCAGCAGTTGTGCACTCTCCAAGCCAACACCTGACACACATGTGGAAAAACCTATAGAGCACGGATTGGACTCATCAGCCATCTTAAGTCTCATCAATGACTTTTCCCCCAGCAGACATCATCCTCGTATCGAGGGATAGCCAACGATGATAGCTGGAGACTTTAATAAAACTCTAGACCCAGTCCTTGATAAATCATCTCCATCTCTGCATAAAAGTGCTAATACTTATCAGCTACTTCATACATACGTGGCTTATTTAGACTTACAAGATGGGTGGAGATAAGGGGAATCTTACAGTCAGACTGTAGTTTTTGTTTTCTTTCTGCAGCTCTTTCAACATATTCAAGATTTGACTATTTCTTAGTGTCACAAGACTAAATAAATTTTATCACAGATTGTGGCATTGGTACTATTGCTATATCTCACCATGCTAGGTGAGCCTTTTAGGCCCCTATGATATACACCCCCAACTAAGATGTGGAGGTTAAATACCTTTCTTTTGTTTGATACATCATTTGTTAACTCTTCTTATTTTATTTTATTATATTTTTTAAATTATTCCGCTCTCCGCTTCATCACTGCCATGTTTTGGGATTCCTTTAAAGCCTTCATCAGAGGCCATATCTCATATGTCACCTTTAAAAAGAAATGGAGAGAACATAGAATCGATACCCTTATGAAGGAAAATAAAACCTTGAGTGTAGACTGTGCTTCTGTCTCTTCCCCCAAAGAAACTAAGAAAACCTCGTCAATCTAAGATATGAAATCAAACAAACTTCTCTCCCAAAACGTTGAGATTCCTTTATTCTGTTTCAAACAAAACTATTGAGAATTTGGTGAGAAAAATGGCAAGACTTAAGCTAAAGGCTAATAGAAATAAATAGTTGCTATTTGTTATAATATATACAAATTATATACAACACAATCAGATTAATAAACAATTTCAGCAGTTTTTTAATACTGTGTTTAACTGAAGAGGAAATCGGTAAAGATGCCCAAGATAACTTTTTAGTGGACTGTCTCTGCATCATCCATATAGAGCATAATTTTGTTGCTCCGTTTGGCCTCCCCTGATACCATGAATATGTTGATTTGCTTGGATGGCAGTGTCTAAAGATTTTAAAGCTAAATCAAAGAGAAGAGGGGGGAAAGGGCAGGCCTGCCTTATTCCTCCCTGTAATGCAAATAGGGCAAACATAAAATTGTTGGTAACTACCCTGGAAGTCAGGTTAGAGTATCTAAACTTAATCTAAGCAACAAATTGGCTACCAAATCCAAATGTTGCTAATACTTCAAAAAGATTGTCCCATGCTATGTGGTCAAAGGCTTTTTTGACATCTAAAAAAATTACAGCGAAGGGTTCTTTAGAATCTTTTGAAGCGGCAAAAATTATTAGACTAGATGCATTGGAAGCTCCAGGACCTCCATAACATTTTTATTATTTTGGAGGAAACTTCCTGGATTTACTCAGCCAGTGGTATCCTTTAACGATTTTCTGGTGCAAAAAACTCTGCCAAAGATAGATAATTTGAGTGTTGCTTGGAATAGAGACTTGGATACACAACTATCCCTGTAATGTAATGCAATTGTATCTAATGTTAAAAAAGCAACTGAAGTCTTGAGACTATTGCTTATTCACCAAAAGACATTTTTTGAATATACTGGTCCCCACATAATCTAATTGTAATGGGCCTCATAACTGCTGACCGCTGTTGGAAGTGAAACTCCATTGGTGCTGCATTGCCTCATATATTTTTGGGAGTGCCCTCTATCAAGAATTTCTGGTCTGACTAATTTGAGGTTTGGATGCTAAATTGGAGCCCTCCCCCTTAAGTTTTGTTCTTGGATATATTCCTGATATCTGGAGGTTTCCTCATAGTAAGGTGGAGTCAGTCCCCACCAAACATTGATGCCTCACTCAGTGATATGGCTGACCTGGCAGCTAACAAATGACTGGCATTCTGCAGCAGGGGAATACCTGAAAAATTCAAAGCAATCTGGATTGATTTTTTTTTTTAGAGGTTGATGATTAATGTAGACCCTGAACATATATATCACATTTGCCTTCCCTTTATCCTAACCCTCTTTACTTACTTTATGTATTATGATGAATCTTGTATTTTGGTATATTTGTTTTATTTGGAAGAGAAAGTGTGTGTGTGTGTGTGTGTATTAGGACTGTCGATTAATCACGATTAACTCAAAAATTAATCGCGATTAAAAAAATAATCGCACTGTTAACAGAATACCAATTTAAATTTATTAAATATTTTGTATGCTTTTCTTCATTTTCAAATATATCAATTTCAATTACAACACAGAATACAAAGTATACAGTGCTCACTTAATATTATTTTTATTACAAATATTTGCGCTGTAAAATGATAAAAGAAATAGTATTTTTCAGTTCACTTCATACAAGTTGTAGTGCAATCTCTTTATCATGAAAGTGCAACTTACAAATGTAGGTTATTGCTTTTTACATAACTGCACTCAACGACAAAACAATGTAAAACTTTAGAGCCTAGAAGTTCATTCAGTCCTACTTCTTCTTCAATCAATCACTAAGAAAAACAAGTTTGTTTACATTTACGGGAGATATTGCTGCCCACTTCTTAATTTCAGTGTCACCTGAAAGTGAGAACAGGCATTCACATGGCATTATTGTAGCTGGCGTTGCAAGATATTTACGTGTCAGATGCACTAAAGATTCATATGTCTCTTCATGCCTTGGCCATTGTTCCAGAGGACATGCTTCCGTGCTGATGACGCTTGTTAAAAAAAATAATGTGTTAAATTGGTGATTGAACTCCTTGGGGGAGAATTGTATGTCTCCTGCTATGTTTTACCCTCATTCTGACATATATTTCATGACCCAGCACATGTTCATTTTAAGAACTCTTTCACTGTAAATTTGACAAAATGCAAAGAAGATACCAATGTGAATTTTCTAAAGCTAGCTACAGCACTCGACCAAGATTTAAGAATCTGAAGTGCCTTCCAAAATCTGAGAGGGATGAGGTGTGGAGCATGCTTTCAGAAGTCCTAAAAGAGCAACACTCCAATGTGGAAATTACAGAACCCAAACCACCAAAAAAAAAAAAAAATCAACCTTCTGCTGATGGCATCTGACTCAGATGATGAAATGAACATGTTGGTCCGCCCTGCTTTGGATTGTTATCGAATAGAACCAGTCACAGCATGGACGCATGTCCTCTGGAACGGTGGTTGAAGCATGAAGGGACATATGAATCCTTAGTACATCTGGCACATAAATATCTTGCGATGCTGGCTACAACAGTGCCATGCAAATGCCTGTTCTCACTTTCAGGTGACATTGTAAACAAGAAGCAGGCAGCATTATCTCCTGCAAATGTAAAGAAACTTGTTTGTCTGAGCGATTGGCCGAACAAGAAGTAGGACTGATTGGACTTCTACATTGTTTTATTGTTGAATGCAGGTTTTTTTGTACATAATTCTACATTTGTAAGTTCAACTTTAATGATAAAGAGATTAGGTGAATTTAAAAATACTATTTCTTTTGTTTTCTACAGTGCAAATATTTGTAAGCAAAAATAAATATACAGTGAGCATTTTACACCTTGTATTGTGTTGTAATTTAAATCAATATATTTGAAAATGTAGAAGACATCCACACATATTTAAATAAATGATATTCTGTTATTGTTCAACAGCATGATTAATTGCGATTAAATATCCTAGACAACTTTCTGATGGGTTAAGCAGTGTTTCTTAATTCTGAGTAGGGGCTCCAAGGGGATTATATAAATCTTCACATCTTAAGTACTGCAGCCATTTCTGATTGAGCTCAGGAGTCTAGGTATGGTTGCCACCAGTACACAAAATAAAACTGAGTGGGCAGAGTTAACCCTTCCCCTTTAGCATGGTTTCTGAGAGGAGACCATACCAAAGGTGCTGAGATGTAGGCAAAAGGGGAAAGATTTCTGTATCCAGCCTGTAAATCTGAACTTTTTACTCCTCAAGGTAACACTTTACAAATATAACAACATTTACATTGTATATGAAAGTGAGATTTTGCAAAAGCAAAAACTTGAGTAAAAATTAGATTGGCTTTCTGCATCTCAGGCAATTCAGAACTGCTGATTTTTACCTTTTGTTTTTGTCATGACTATACTACAGACTCCGCAGGCATAGCTGTGTCAGTCAGGGATGTGATGAGATGTAATTTGTGACCAATATAGCTGTGCTCACAAAAGCCCCTAGTTTAGACACAGTTATATCAGCAAAACTGTGCTTTTACCGCCATAGCTTGTCTCACGCTATTGCAGGGAAAGGGGTGTGTAATAAGTTACACCAGTAAAAGCATAGTTTTACAGGGCATAAGCTGTATCCAGCTAAGACTGCTTTGCCGTTACAGTATACTGTTACATTTATACCAGTAAAGCACTCCAAGTGTAGACATGGCCTTACTTTGCACAATACTTGGCAGCACAAATTAACCAAAAAACTCTTGGTGCCTTCAAGTCTGAAAGCATAAAATGTTTCAGTGCACTTCTCCAGCAAACATTTTCAGCCCCACTGTAAGTGGCACACTCCGTATAAATGGCATCTAAAGTTTTCAAAGTAACTAATAAAAGGAGGGCTGGGTTGAAAAAAATCACTAATGGGCAAGTAGGCCCACTTTTATGTACTAGTATGTAGAAATACAATTTTAAAATGTAAGAATTCAATTTCTTCACTCCTAAGAATGCTATTTTTGTACATTCTGGCCCTGTGCACCTAGGGACAGCAACCTTCACATTCAAAGCCAATGTTCACTTCTCCCTTTTCAGGAGTCAGTACTTCAAAAATTTGAAGCATTGTGTATTGCTAGTTCATGCATTGCATATAATTATATGCTTTTCTTAAGGGTCTTGCTGTACATTATTAAAGCCATTTTCAAAACCAAGTTTTGCATATATAAATGCCTGGCTAAATCATATATCAACATAGAAATAGACTATGAGGCAATTTCTCTGCTTATTACCTATTTAAAAATTACTCATGTCCTAGTGGTATTTTCAAAAGCAACCAAGCAAGTTAGGCATCTAACTCCTTAAATCAAGACAACAATTTCACCATTACTTCCTTACAGATTTCTCACTTGAAGATGTCCAACTGAGCACATACTTTTACATTTCTGTTTAGGGAAGTCTGTAACATACATAATACACTGTTACAGTTCTAGTAAGGCAGAATAAAGGTCATATCATCTTTGGAGTTTGACCTTGTGGCTTGTTGTGGAATTGCAATGCCATTTCCTGGGTCTCTTACGCCTGCCTCCCAAAACTATATAAAACAACAACTTGAAAGGCAGTAAACTTTCAAACTACTGATATGTGCCTGCAACCTTCTTTCTTGTGTCTGCATGTGGGGTGGTAATTAATGTTTTAATTTACTCTTAAACCTTCCACCGCTCTTTATCTCTTAAAGTACAGTGGAAACACTATCATTCTCACAGCTCTGTGAGATTAATAGCTATTTTCCCCATTTTACAGATGAGGAAACCAAGACTTGTGAAGATGTAATATTCCCCAAACCCTATAGTGGGCCCATGGCAGAACAAAGAATAGAACGTGGGTGTTTCTGACTCAGAGCTCTTTGCGCAAGCTACCATATTGGTTTTCAGCTATTCTGACAGTTTACGTAGCATATGATGGGACAAATTTTCTTATTTATGTTAGCATTACTCCCTTGATTTGTGTGTTAATCCAAATATGAATATATGAATACTAAAATGTTAAGTCCTATTATACATTATTTTTTATATTTTACAGATTACTGTTCAGTTGTAACAATTGTGGACCAATCAAATGTGAAATTAACATGCACACTTTTTAATGGAAATCTAGATGCCCTTCCAAAAATCTACAAAACTGGAGATATTGTTCGATTTCATAGAATAAAGGTATGTTGTTTTTAATACTTTTGTTTTTTTGAGGGGAGAGGCATCGGCAATGTGGGGATAACTTCATTCATATTGTGAAAGCCCGATGCGAGATAAAGAAGTTCACTAGTTTATGAACCAAGTCTAAATTGTTGTTATAGTTTTTTAAATCAATAATATAATAATAATTAATAAAAACTACCAATAGGGTGCCTATCTTAAGAAGGTTAGAAGTAATCCTGGGAATTCCAGAACAGTGAACTTTATTTGAGCACTAGGTTAAACTAAATGAATAAAATCACTAAAGACAGCTATAGAATTCATATGTGAACAGAATATGTTAGGAATAAGCCACCATGGATTGTGTAAATGAAAATCATGCCTCCTCAAACTATTAGAATTATTTGAGCTAGTTACCTTGAACATCACCCCAACTCTGGGGCATGTTAGATCAATCTGGAGGCTGCTGTAAAGTTAACTAGCTAGCCCTGGTCCTCTATAAAATGGCGGCAATGGAAACCTGCTAGCTGTTTTTATTTACTGGCACATGTGCACTGTAAGAATGTACATATTCTTAAATACTGTTCTCAGTTTGGGTCTCCCAAAGATTTAGTGAGTATCATGCACCACCTTGGGTAAAATTCAGCAGACTGAGACCCACATTACATCAGTAGTTTTATCTGTAGCTCTGAGCCAAAAATAAAGACACAAAATGTAGAAACTTATTGAAAAATGGCTGTTTTGGGGCATTTACATCTCCACAATCTCTGACTTAAATGACCCCAAATTGAGTCACTAAGCCAATTCTTCACCCTTCTAAAGCACACCACATTTCAAAGGAATCTTAGTAAGCATGCCAAATTAAGAGGCCTTGGAAGGTCGCCCTTCATACCAAAGTCATGACATAACCTTAATTATAGTGGTGCTACTGCACCACTATAATAATTAAAACAAGGTGTTGACAAGGTCCTGTGAGTCAGAGCTAATAATGTAATGGGGAAAAAAGAGTTTAACTGGGATTAGTCTACATACAGAATCACTTGATTTGCTTAATGTTTCAGGAAATGAAAATTGCAAGCATCTTGATAACAGGATTGAAAGATTGTTTTGCATAATTATATTTCTGTTAATACATCTTGTAATTTTGTGACTTAAGCTAATACTTAATGAATTACTACAGATATACTTGTGCCTTCTGCTGCACCAGTTACTACAGATATACTTGTGCCTTTTACTATGTGGGGGGAACACCATGGAGGGAAGGAAGTTTAGCTTTCTCCCTAACAGTCAGGGCCGGCTCTGGCTTTTTTGCCGTCCTAAGCAAAAAAAACAAAAACAAACAAACCTGTGGGCCGACCGGAGTGGCAAAGGGGGGACACAAACCTGTGAGCTGGCCGGACTGGCGAAGGGTGGGGTGGGGGACACACAAACCTGCAGGCCGGCCGGAGTGGCGAGGGGAGAAGGGGTGGGACACAAATCTGTGGGCCGGCCGGATCGTCGAAGGGGGGAAAAAAAAAAAAAACCCTGCTGGGCTTGCTACAGACCTGGCACAGCTCCCAGCAGGGCGCTCCCCTCCTCCGCGCTGCTGCTCCCTACAGAGTGGCCGGAGCAGCGAAGGGGGGGCGGGGGCACCTGTGGGAATGCCGCCCCTTGGAATCTGCCACCCCAAGCACCAGCTTGCTCAGCTGGTGCCTGGAGCCGGCCCTGCTAACCGTGGAAGCACACGGTCTTAAAATGTTGTGTTATATCAACACCCTACATATTGTACTCCCCTTTTGATCTTATGTTACGCACACTAAACTATATTAAAAGAATGTTGAGGTTACAAAGTCCACCACTCAAAAAGTTAGGAAATACCAGAATTGAGATTGCCCATGTAACCTTAATTTGGCCATCTTGTGAGTTTGTATTATGATACAGTCTTCAATTACACGATCACGTGATATTTCAGGATGCAATCCAGACAAGTGAGAGGCTGTGTCACCCCTGTCCTGCAACATAGGATGCCTAACAATGCTTCGCTGTTGTAGCTCCCACCGGGACTGCTCAGAAACAGCCAAACAGCATACAGATAACACCTTGAGTGATTGTGTATAGCTGCAGCCTGCTAGCAAAGCTCCAGTCACATTCTGGCTTCCACCAGCCTTGGTTACCACATGCAGGGTGACCCCAACACACTCCCAGTGCTGAATTTTCCCCCACATCTGTGTTTAGCACTGTTCAACCCTCTCCTGGACAGTCCAATATATTAGGTCCATTGCCCCTCTTATATTGGCCCACAAAAATATTGTAATGTGTTGATGTGAACTGTTAAATGAAGTTTGCCGTGTAAATCCCCCCATTTACATTTTATTTCTCTTATTGAATCTTTGTAGTTTTTATTCTGATACTGAAGAAGTCCATGCTAATCATGTTGTCTGGGCAGTGATCTACATGGATAATGGGGTGGGAACCTACAGCTACACTTCTTATATTTAGGTGTATTTTTCAGACCTTCATAGAAGTTCATTTTATATTGCTCCCATGCATTCCAGCCTTACTAATGTCTTGCTATTCTTTTTGCTACTGTATAAGTACTGGAACTATAGCTGGTTGGAATATTTTAAACTAAAAGAAACTTTATTAAAGCTGAAACATGTCACTGAGATGCATCAATTTCGACAACATTTTTGCCCAGTGGAGAGGGAGATTCCCTGTAACCATGGCACTGGCCTGGGATGTGGGAGACCCAGGTTCATGTCCCTGTTCTGCCTGATTGAGAACAGAGTTTTTCATCTAAGATCACTGGGAATCAGACAAAGCAGGGACTTGAACCTGGGTCTCTCACATTCCAGGCTTCTGCCATAGCCACCAGGATAGGCACAAACACTCTCTCACATGGACTCTTTCTTTCTCTCTTCCTGGATGAAAAAGCTCAGGGTTTGATCTGAAAATAGACATTTTGATACAAATCCATTTTTGCAAAAACAAATTTTGATACCTCACAAGTTGCCCTAAATCAGAATTATTGTCCTCCAGTCAGCTGGAATTGTCCTATAATGTACCTAGAATGAAGGAATACGAAAAGTAAATAGTCTGCATCTGTTTGCCATTTGTCCAATAATGAAAAGACAATTTTGAACTATATCTGAATGCAAATTGTTTTTAACGAGTACATAACTTTCATTCAAGTATTTAAACCTAAATAATTTACCATTCACGCTTTTTGAACAAATAAGGTTTTTTTGTGTTAATTAACTACTAACATGTCATTGCTTAGTTTTGTTGAAACTAAGGTTTGTTCCCTAATCCAAGTCAATTGGGCTTCATGCAGGCACAGAGAACTAACCACACAAAACATCTTTGAGGACTGGGGCTTCAATTAGACATAATAACTATGGGAAACAAAACAAAAGAAAAGGTATTGAGGAGAGTAGATGGGAATAATATCAGCAAACTGTGGTTTCTCAGCAACGGCTAGTGCATTCCATGATGTGGTATAGAGGCTGGTTTTTATTTTATTTTAATTTTTTTAAACAAATAGATGTCTTAGTTGGCTAATAAGCTATGCTTTGAAGAGCTGAAAAATATTTATTTAATTTAGACACATAGGCGTTCAGGAGGGAGGGGAGGAGAGAGTGAGGACTCGGTATGCAGGCTCCCCCTCCCTCACCTGCCTCCTGCCCCTGGCAATCAGCTGGTTTGCGGTGTTCAGGAGGCAGAGGAGGGAGGGAGAACCTGCACTCTGCGTCCTTGCTCCTCCCATCTCCCTCCTCTCCCTCTCTCCCTCCTGAATGCCACAAACCAGCTGCCATAAACCAGCTGATTGCCATGGGCAGGAGGGAGGAGGGAAGGAGCAAGGATGCGACATGCAGAGTAAAGGGGGAGGAGGTGGGGAAGGAGAAGAAGTTGGTTAAGGGTGGGGGTTTAGAGGAAGGGATAGAGTGGGGGAGCCAAGGGTTGAGCCTCCCGCCCCTGGTGCTTGCACAGTAGGGGAAGCTGCAGCTGCGCAACATGCTTCTCCTAGCCTACGGCACTTTCAGCCTCCTTGCCTGCCTCATTGTCTGCAGTGCCAGTGGGCTGTGCCTGCATGGGGTAAGGAGGGGGCACCTCCCATTGCTTCATATTCAGCAATGGTGGTTGTAGTATTAAATTGTTTCCTTAAAATTGTTTAAAACTTATACCTGTATTAACTTGCTTGTTTAAAATGTGTATAGTGCCTTTTGTCTGCTAAAAAAATTTCCCTGGAACCTAATCCCCCCATTTACATTAATTCTTATGGGGAAATTGAATTTGCTTAACATCGTTTCGCTTAGTCACATTTTTTCAGGAACATAACTACAATGTTAAGTGAGGAGTTACTGTATTTCAGTACAAAGGATATGAAATGTAAAAGGAAAAAGTCATCCTTTTTTTAAAGTTTACATTTTAATAATCTATCAGTCATCACTGTCTTCAGGAAAAGTGACAGACATCTTGCAATACACTGAATTTTGACCGGTACTTCTCATGTTCCTCATGTAAGCAGTTCCTTTGACTCCAATAGGGCTTACATGACAAGTGGAGCATCATTTGTCATTACTATGATAATATCTGTACTTGATTGTTGGTCCAATTCCCTATTAGTCTGATAGGTCTATAAAAGTTATAGTTTTGCACTATTACAGAATACCTTTCACAGAAATGTGAGCTCGCTCTTATTACAATTTTTTTAAATTGATAGTCTTGTAATAATATGTGCATATGTGTGGTTTATGAAATATTACTTGTTCTGAAGGAATATCTGTAAAAGAATTCAGTTAGTTCTATCTGATATCCCAGAATATTTTTAAATGTTGACACTTTTTAAACACACACACACAGCATTTTGCTATCTGTTGTTCACATCTTCAGTATTTCTCATGCTCCTGAATTCCATCCTAAATTTTAAGCTAAGAATCCAATACAAGTTAAAAAGATTTTTCTTCTGAATTAGTCTCAGCATTAGATCTGAAGCAAAGATAGCAGCATGTTTAGAAATTTGGTTCCATACCTTAAAATGAAGAGTCAACAGGAGTACTTGCTAATAGAAGAGTAATGTATTTTATTTCAGCTACTGATATTGCTTGAAAGGTTACATGCAGTATCTGAATTGTATTGAAGGTAGCTATATAACTGTAATGAGTAGGTGGTTCTTCACCACCACAACATTCAATCAGGCAAATAAATTAAAGCATAGTTCATCCACAATAGTTTTTTTATCCTTGATTTTAAAACAAAAGAAAAGGCGTTGGGCTTTTTGGAATTGTAACACAAGAAAATTGCAGTATTGGCTTAAACACATTTCTAGCTATTTAGGATTAGCATGAAACCTTCATGGAGGGGGCTGATTATCCCAGATCCCCCTACTGCATGTTTCCTTAACCTTCCTCTGAAGGTTATGGAGAGCTGGCTACTCTCTGAGACAGAATACTGGACAAGACAGAGCACAGGTTTGATCCAGTATGGCAGTTCTTCATGTTACCCTATTCTAACTTGGTGGGACCATCTCAAAAGTTAAGAGTAGTTTTCATCCTTGATCCTCTACTGAGACTGCCAATAAAGATGCCAACAATGATGATAGCACTGTTTGTGACTTTTTCTGTGTTTGGTGTGGACCAGGGCTGGCTCCAGGTTTTTTGCCGCCCCAAGCAACAAAAAAACAAAACAAAAAAAGGGGGGGGGGCGGCTGGAGTGCCGCCCCTTGAAAAGTACCGCCCCAAGCACATGCTTGGGATGCTGGTGCCTAAAGCTGGCCCTGGTGTAGACATCTGTCCACTAGGATCTGGACTGAGGCCACCACATTTATAGCACATAACCATGAAGGAGGCTAAGTGCCATAGTGGTGTAATGCATTTGCCTTAGAGGCAAATCCTATTTAGTGTTTGTACACTTTTTAAACAAATACACACTATCACAAGCTTGAAACTATCCACCCAGATCAGCAATTTCTGCGCATTGGCAGAACTTAATGGAAAAGCTTGCACAGCATAGCATCCAAATTGTATCTTTTTAAATGTGTTCTATTTTAGAAGCTGGTGAACATTCTCTTCAAATCATTCCTAAGAATGAGGGTGTCTACAGCTGCTTTTAGTAATTTATTTTTGTTAGTATTCTGTTTAAATATATGCACAAAGATTTAATTAATGTTGGGGACACAACGTATTTACTGAAATATTATACATTACTTCTCTCTTCAATTACTGCCTACCTTCTTATATGGCCTCAGTTATTATGCATCTATTAGGATAAAGGAATTAAAATATTAAAACCCAAATATAAGAGAGAGAATATAATCAGGATACCATATTATCGAAACCAGTTTAAATTGTGGATTAGTACATTTAAAGGAATGTGACAAAACATTTACAAAATATAAGGTAATGTTCCAGAAGACATCATTTTGGGAAGGAAAATGTTTTCATAATAGCAGCTGTCACAGGCATCCCCCAATCCTCTATCTCAGGAATAATCTGAGAATCTGATTGAGCTGGTCAAGGTTCAATCACCTGGCAAATTTAGAATAGTATAAGTTAACTAGGTTGTGTTTAATAATAATTTTACTGTTTTGCCAATGCCTTATAGCAACATGCAGTATATTCTTTGCCTGGTTTCAGTTTAAGAAGGAATTTATCAGAGAAGACTCTATCCACAGTGAAATATTGTTCTATTTAAGAAACAAACAAACCCTTTGTCTTGAAATTACCAGACATTCTTTTGTGAAATATGTAAATTATGATCAAGCCTTTGAACTTGTGGCATCCAGGTTTGAAAAGGCTGTCTTCAATTCCTAATCCAGCTGGAAATCAATTTTCAGATTTAGTTTAGATTCTTCTTACTGTAGCAGTTATAGATTAGCTTTATGTTGTCTTTGTGAGGCATTTTGATGATCTATGACAGCAGTAGTTTTGTAATAGTCTCTTACATTGCTCTTGCCTTTATAATTTAACAATCGGTTTTGATGGAAAATTACCTCAGAGATGCTATTATCCAGTCTAATATTCAATTTATTATCACACTTTCCCGTCTGTTGAACTAGGTAGATAATGTTCTTTTGAATCCAGATATATTTGGCTTTTTAAAGTCTATTCATGAAGCATTGGAGATTAGCAGCTGTTGTGCAAATATATTCCGGGTGAAATCTTGTCCTATTGAAGTCAGTGGGAATTTGCCTTTGACTTCAGTGGGGTCAGGATTTCACATTCAGTTCTTCAGGTTTAAAATTACTTGTCCAGAAACTCCCTTAAACCACAAGTGAAGGTAGTTGCTTACTCATTGCAGGCAAGGTCCACACCATCTGTTTCATTGTATTTTTTTCCCCCTATTAGATGTTTTGCTATAGTGATAATTATTTATTCCAGAGAGTCTCTCTCTTGCCACCAGCCAAGATTCCAGGAATAATAAAAAGCATTTCTTGTAGGAAAAGGTTGTCATCTTTTACTAAATTCACAGGTTAGCTTTATCTACATGTAATTAAATTTAAAATTAGTTTAAGTGCTAATTACATAGCTCTTTTATAGTTTATCATTGCTTACCATGGTTTGAGAACTATTCACTGTGCTTTAACAAGCCACATTTTATGGAACTCTGTCCATGAATTTTCTTCAGATTACACTCCACTGATTTAGTCACAGTCCTTTGCAATGGGCAAGCCAACAACATTCTCCCTCTATATCATCTGTTCCTTGGTTCTGATGTTCTCAGCTAGGTAATTTTTTCCTTTGTAACCTCTGCTATTTTTTCTGTTCACATTGTCATTTGCTAAATAGTACCATGCATTATTTATTTACCTTATGAACGGCTTTGAGACCTGTGAGTGGCTTCCTCACGTACCCAACCTTAAGGAATTTCACAGAAAAAACTCTCCACTTCGAGATCATTTGTTAATGTCCTCCATCATGCTTCTTGAGGTCTACTTTCTTATGTTTCATTTACTTTACTGCTTAATTACTGTACTTAACTGTGTTGTCTCTGATTTCAGTTGTAATCATAGACTTTAAGGTCAGAAGGGACCATTATGATCATCTAGTCTGACCTCCTGCACAACACAGGCTACAGAATCTCACCCACCCACTCCTGTATCAAACCTGTGTCTGAGCCATTGAAGTCCTCAAATCATGGTTTAAAGACTTCAAGGTGCAGAGAATCTTCCAGCAAGTGACCCGTGCCCCACACTGCAGAGGAAGGCGAAAAACCCCCAGGGCCTCTGCCAATCTGTCCTGGAGGGAAATTCCTTCCCAACCCCAAATATGGCGATCAGCTAAATTCTGAGCATGTGGGCAAGACTCACCAGCCAGACACCCAGGAAAGAATTCTCTGTAGTAACTCAGATCCCACCCCATCTAACATCCCATAACAAGCTATTGGGCATATTTACTGCTAATAGTCAAAGACCAATCTCATTATACCATCTCCTCCATAAGCTTATCAAGCTTAGTCTTGAAGCCAGATATGTCTTTTGCCCCCACTACTCCCCTTGGAAGGCTGTTCCAGAACTTCACTCTTCTGATGGTTAGAAACCTTCGTCTAATTTCAAGTCTAAACATCCTGATGGCCCTAGTAATAAACTAAGGTTACTCATAGAGACTGTAGGAGCATGGCACACACAAACAGATCCCATAGAAAGGGGCATGAAATCAAGGCTATAATTGGTGAAAATCGTCTAAATTGCAGAGATAGATGAGAGCTCAAAGGATTCCACATGAGCCAGTATAGTTTCTTACATAGGAAGTTGAGCTTCATAAACTTCTCTCTCTTAGGTCTAGTGGTAAGTTTTCAGTCTATAAGTTGCCAAGATACTATGGCAATGGGTACTTGATAAATTATTGAACAAATAAATGGGAAATAAACGCAAAACATCTGTGAGGGAGACTCATTTGAAATGCCACATAAAATATTTGATGATATAGCTGAAATCTTTTTGATCATAGATAAATGAATAAAACTGAAGAAAGAAGGCTTTCTTTTTCCCTCAGCGCTGCTTAGTTTTGTGCAAGTATAGAATATATTGCCAATGTCTGCAGCAGAGCTAAAGGCTATTCATTCATCATGGGTTCATGCTATTTATAACAGAAGCTTACTTTTTTTGCATTGAGGTGGGAGTTAGGAGACAGAGTTGATTCAGTTCAAAAGAATTATGAAAAATGTATACATTCCAGATTTATATCTTTTGTTCTTCTGGGGTTTTTGTTGTTTTTGTAGTTTGTTTTTGTTTTGGGTTGATTTTAGCTAAAGGTCAACAGATTAAAATTTACAACATTATGTTAGGAAAAGCTACCTCATGAGATGCTGCTTACTTCATCTGTCAGGTCTAGAGAATATATAAGTGCATGTAAGGTCGGATTTTATCCTAGAAAGGATCCTTAAGGCATTTATAATTTTTGACAGGGCTTATGCCAAACTGGCAAGGATTAAAGGACTTCCTGATATCAAGCCCTCTTTAGCTGCTTTGTTTACAAATTCACAAAGTTTATTTATTTATTTATTTGTATACTTATGTTACAAATTATGCTCTGGAAATGTTGGCAACTTCTTGATTAAATCTCCTGCTGTTTAGAACAGTTTTATAGTACAGATTTTTTTGGGTTTGTGCTATTTTCTAAATTGCTAGAGTATTTAAATGCCCTGAAGACAGGGCACTAGGAACTCTGTACTGATCATTTTACAGCATGGCTATGTTCTAAGATGGAGAAATGGCAAAATTATTCAAATGAGTTATTCTGAACAGTTACTACCTTTTTGATAGCCATCTCTTAAGTTAAATAGGGTGAAGTGGGCCAGTGCCTAGAACTCACATTTATGGATCATATAATGTATGTGAGGATGTCCTATTGACATCACATAGAGACTGGAGAATATAAGGAGCAGACTGCCTGCTGCTTGAGGGAACACTTCAGGATTTGAGCTTTTCAGAATTCATTGCATAGGCCTGGTCTACACTGTGTGTGTGGGGTGGGGGGGTTGGGTTGATCTAAGTTATGCAACTTCAGCTACGTGAATAACGTAGCTGAAGTCAACGTACTTAAATCTATTTAACGCGGTGTCTTCCCCGTCAACCCCGTCTCGCTCTGGTGGAGTACCGAAGTCGACGAGAGAGTGCTCGGTTGTCGATTTTATCGCATCTTCACTGGATGCGATAAATCGACCCCTGCTGGATTGATCGCTCCGGAGGTAAGTGTAGACATGCCCATAGTGGCATGTTAAATCAGTCATCTGGCAGGCAGGTGTCCATTGCAGAGCAGCAGAAGGGAAAGAATATTTAGGTCTCTGAACTCCCATTAAGGTAAGTTACATGCATGAATCAAGGGGAAAATTGATCTATTTATTGTGTTGTCATATGAGTAGAATTTATGTATTTTATTATTGAGGAACTGAAGGGGCAATGTTCAACAATCTACTATATTAGCTGGCAGTGTGATCTAGTGTATAAGGAGCTGGACTGGGACTCATGATCCTGGGGCTCTACCAATGGTCTGCTGAGTAACCCGTTGCAAGTCATAAGAAAATAAGAACAGCCATATTGGGTCAGACCAATCATCTGTCTTCTGACAGTGCCCAGTGACAGATGCTGTCCTCCATGAACTTATCTAATTTTTTTTAACCCAGTTATACTTTTGACCTTCACCTCATCCTGTGCCTCTGTTTCCTCATCTGTAAAGGGAAGTAGGGCAGATGCTTACCTCCATTTGGAAAGCACTTTGAGGTCTATGAATGAAAAGCTCTATATGAGAGCTAGATATATTTGTAATTTATTTGCATATACATTTTGGATCCTGCTAGTACAGGAATTATTGGTGTTAGGCTGCATTTTCTGTTGCTTCTCTAGTTGGTTTTCTGGGTATATTCATTTGTTTTGGGTTCTTTTCATTTGGTTCCTCTCTCCATATATGTTCTTATTTTGTAGGAATAATGCCTGTTATTGCTCTTTAAAATATAACAGTCATTTTTATGCATATAAAATATTGAAATTTTTATACATTTTATGCACTGTAGTCAATATTTTTTTCTTCCCGTTTTTGTGTTGTAGATCAGGGAATACAATAAACAGATGCAGGGGATTACTGGCATTGGCTTTGCATCCTTGACATTTGATGGAACCATAGGAGCACCGATAGTGCCTCGAACCTCTAGTAAATCGTACTCTTTCACAGAAGAAGAACAGAAAACAATAGAAGAACTACGTACGTGGGCAGCTAGTAATCTTTCAGTCTGTGGGCCAACAGCAAAATTGTCTGGTGTCCAGCCAATGCTGTTTTTTGACCTTACTTGCCAACTTGTTGGGAAAGCAGAAGTGGATGGATCTTCCTTTCTTCTCAAGGTGGATTTTTAAACAATTTAAATAATTTAAATAGTTGTTACAGATTGACTATTAGATTCTTATTTCAAGGATTTATATTTCAGGGTTTTTATGAACTCAATCTTATATTTAAATAATGTTATATAGGAGTCTTTTTGACATTTAAGGGTTATTTTAGTAAATATATGATCCTCAACCAATTCACTTTCATACAAATTCATACTTTCATTTGTCTTTAAAGACATTCAGCTCACCTATTGCTCTAGAATTATTCACAAATATTGGTTTGACAAGGTATGTGTTCAGAATATGATTTCACAAGCATTTGTAGTTAGGAATTACAGAATTTCTTAATGCTGAAAAAATGATATTGTCTGTTTTAAGTTTTTAAATTGTTGCTAGTTAAATAACAGACTTCTTTTATGTACACTTCTCTGTATTATGTTTCATTAGAACAGGGGTCCCCAACGCAGTGCTCACGGGCGCATCTAAATGCGCCCACGTCCTGGCTGGCGGTCGAGTATCCGCCAAAATGCAGTTGAATTTCTGCGGCATTTCTGCGGCGACGCCTCTCGATGACGCTGCTTGCCGCCGACAAGCAACGTCATCACTGAAATGCCACAGAAATTCAGCGGCATTTTGGTGGATGCTTGACCGCCGCCACGGTCCTTCGTCTGGCGGGTGCCAGACGAAAAGGTTGGGGACCACTGCATTAGAACATATGCAGGATATAATTTAATGCACTATGTAGCATTGTTTAGCATATGGATGGATGGATTGAGTATGCTATCTTTTTGTGAATATGCTATCTTTTTGAGGTATTTGAGTTAGCCTTTATTAGTTATCTCTAAGTTCTTTACAGGATCAGTGCTTGAGTAAAGAAACAAAATACACTGTGTCACACTGCTTGAAAGCACTTTCTGGGAATTAATACTTAACATCAGCTAAGTGAAAAGGGATCTGTCTGTGTAATTTTCCTGAATTAGCAACAGCAACAGTGGACTGAATTTATCCTGAAACCCCTCCATGAGTTGAGTGATAAGAAATAAGAGACAGTCTGATGTTTTCCATCTGAGTATTTCTGCTTTTATGTATAGTAACACCAAGAAACAATTATCTGAAGCCATATTTTAGTATTTTTAGATAGGCAGAAAATAATGCATTATTCCTTCATTAAAGCAGCAGAACATTGTTTACACAACATAAAAAGGAATGTTACTTAAACTACATCCTGCAACATGCCCTACAGCTGTTACAAACATTTTAATTCAAGCAAACCCATGTAAAATGGATTTCAAACAAGGACTAATAAAATGATTTATGCACTTTATGAACTGGAGGTAAAATGTTCATAGTTCATTACCTCAATGAGCACACATTCATGCTGAGAGATCCTTTTGTAAGGACACAGGCAAGTAATTTCTTAAATTATTAATCTTTCATTGCTCTCTGTTTATTTCAAGTTTGATACTCTTGCATTTGTGTCAGTTTTATATAATAAAAAAACAACTGAGGGCACGTCTATACTATCCGTCGGATCGGCGGGTAGTGTTCAATATCGGGGATCTATTTATCGCGTCTCGTCTGGACGCAATAAATTGATCCGCTAATCGACGCCCGTACTCCACCTTGGCAGGAGGAGTAAGCGGAGTCGACGGGGGAGCCGCGGTAGTCGACTCGCTGCCGTGAGGATGGCCAGGTAAGTCGAACTAAGATACTTTGACTTCAGCTATGCGAATAGCGAAGCTGAAGTTGCGTATCTTAGTTACACACACACACACACACGCACACGTAGCCCAGGCCGGGGAGATAAAGACTTGACTTGTGAAAGTAAAACTTTGATGAAACCACAGCATGGTAAATCAATTCGTTTGTACTAGTAACGTTGACAGTGTCATTTTTGGAGGAATAGCATAAAGATATTACTGCATAAAACGATATTTAAATATAGCAGTTAGACAAATTCAAAAATGCACATTTTTGGATTAATATTGTTATGGCATAGTTAATGCACTCTTGGGGCCTATCTGCTAAAGTCTGTCTGATTCTCTATCAAACATTGATCTTGCTATAAGTAAGGCTCATACTTTCGGCAGGGCCTTGGCTAGCCTGTGCTGAATTGCTAAAAGGTAGTGTCCGTGTCACCACCATTTCATATAGTTCAGATAGTGCTCTTGATTAAGTCTTTGTTCTTATGATTTAAAGCCGTGATTATTTGACTGTTTAATCATTTTCAGCAGACCAGTTGCTCAGTGAATAAGTATGTGAAGGTATTCATCATTGCGGTGCCCTAATAGACCTTTTGATGTTCACTAAGAGAAACACTCAAACTTACTTTCAGGGCTTTGTGCATGGCCCATAGTATTTGTTTAACCAGTTTTTGATAATGTATTTGTTGCACAGTACTAATAAACCAAATGACCATTAGCAGTGCTGTGCAAAAAAATGACCAAAAAGCAATTGGCAAGTGCTTACCAACTGCTCTGAGAATTTTCTTTTAAAATTGGGGATACTCAGATCCTCACACTGGAGCAAAAGCTATCAGAAGGAAAAATAAAACACTGAACTGAATTTTTAATGCATAAACAAGATGAAGTTTACAAGATTAAAATTTTTAATTTATAGTGTAACAGGAGTTGGTCCCTGCAGCACCAGGGATGGAGAAATGGACAGGTCTTTAAAGAAAAAGAGTCAGTGGCTTCTTGTTCTAGCAAAATATTGGTTCCATCTACTCATTCCCAGTGTTTCAACTGCTTAAGAAGGAATCTTGAGCTTCACTCACTTCTATGAAAGTAGAAAAGGAACCACAGATTAAAGGTCTTTCTTGGAAGTGGCTAATGGGTATGAAAAGGGATGTCCTTAAAAGGAATCCATAGGTCCTTCAGGTTCCTCCTGCTAAGGCAGGGCTGGGTAAACTTTTTGGCCCAAGAGCCACATCTGGGTGGGGAAATTACATGCAGGGCCATGAATGTAGGGCTGGGGCAGGAGGTTGGGGTGCAGGAGGGAGTGCGGGGGTGCGGTGTGCAGGAAGGGACTCAGGGCAAGGGGTTGGGGTAGAGGAAGAGTGCAGGGTGTACGAGAGGGCTCAGGGCAGGGGGCTGGGGTGCAGGAGAGGGTGCACAGTGCAAGATGGGGCTCAGGACTGGTGCAGGGAGGGATGCGGAGTGCAGGAGAGGGCTCATGGCAGGGGATTGGGGTGCAGGAGGAGTGTGAGGTGCAGCAAGGGGTTGGGGTGCAGGAGGGGTGCGAGGTGCGGCAGGGGGGTGGGATGCAGGCAGGGGGCTCGGGGCAGGGAATTGAGGTGCAGGAGGGAGGCACAGTGCAGCCGGGGGCTCGGCAGGGGGTTGAGGTGCAGGAGGGGTGCGAGGTGCTTTGGGGGCTCAGGGCAGGAGAGGTGTGGGGTGCAGGCAGTGTGTGGCAGGGGGCTCAGGGCGGGGAGTTGGGATGCGAGGTGCAGGAGGGGTTCAGGGTGTGGGCTCCAGCCCAGCACCGCTTACCTGGAGCGGCTCCGGAGTGGAAGCAGCGCACATCGGGGCCAGGGCAGGCTCCAGGGAACTGTGGCCAATGGGAGCTTCGGAGGAGGTACCCATAGGCAAGGGCAGCGCACTCAGCCCTCTGCCCCCCTCTCCCAGGGGCTGCAGGGATGTGGGGCCGGCTGCTTCTGGGAGCGGCGCGGGGCCCACGGTGCCACTGGAGTGGCAATCGCGCGGGCAGGATCCAAAGCCCTGAGGGGCCAGATCTAGCCCGCGGACCGTAGTTTGCCCACCTCTGAGCTAAGGACTTATCAAAAATTAAATTAAATAGTTGTCCTTAGATCTGACAGGGGGGAAACAGTTCTTTGGATCAGAGTTTATCAATTCCCTCTTTTGAGTGTTGGACTATGGAGTTGTTCCAAATACAGTCAGTTGAAAAATGAGAGGGAAATTTTCAAAATCCACACACACTGCTGCTTTTTCTGTCAATTGATCAGTTCTACTCCTGAGACCAACAGTAAAGGAAATCCTTGGTGCCTTATTCCGGTTCTTTAAAGTACAAAAATACTGGCAACATTTTAATGGCTCAGATAACTTAGGCACCGATATTCCAAATCAGGTAAGATGTTGGATCCAAAATTGGTTCCAGTTATGCCCTGGTGCAGTTGTTGGTGGAAGTTAGAACTTCTTAGGATTCATGGCAGTAAGTTCCTTTTCCGGCTCTGGGTCTTCAGGGTGGGTGGCTTTCTTCTTTTGTCTGCTTTGTCAGGTTGAGCACATATGGTTTCTCTAGCTTTTTTGCACAGGACTTGTATTTCTTGTAAATGCTTCTCTTGAGGGCCCTTCAAACAGAAGATATCTTTCCATCTAAACTACAGGAAGTAAACAAAAAGGGAAAAGTCTTTTCTTTCTTTTGCAAATTGCCTCTGCAGATCCTAACTCTTGGGAAAACATGCTTTGGCATCATGTATTGAGACCTGTCTAGAAAACAGTGTCCATTGGGGTTGTGAGCGTGTTTCCTTGTATATCCAACATTTAATTGTTATGGCCCTTGTCATAAACAGATAGCTAAGGGTTAATGCCTCTTTTACCTGTAAAGGGTTAAAAAGTTCACCTAGCCTAGCTGACACCTGACCAGAGGAACCAATGGGGGAACAAGATGTTTCAAAAGGAAGGAGGGAAGTTTTCCTTTGTTTAGAGTTTCAGTTTCAGCCGGAGTGAAAAAGATCAAGGAACCAGCCTCTTATCAGAGTAGTAAGTTTTAGAAAGGAATAAATAGGTTTATGTTTATTTTCTTTGTAACTTGTCTTGATACCATTAAGGGAATTATCAAATTTGGGTATTTTTTGTGTAACTAAATTTGTGCCCAGGGGAACATCCTCTGTGTGCTAAATCTGTTGTCTGTGAGAGTAGCTGGTATGCTAATCTCTCCCAGAGGGTTTTCTTTGACCTTTCTTTTCTTTAATTAAAAGCCTTTTCTTAATACCTGATTGATTTTTCCTTGTTTTTAGATCCAAGGGGGTTGGATCTGGATCCACCAGGAGTTGGTGGGAGAAAGGATGGGGGATGGTTAATTTCTCCTTGTTTTAAGATCCAAGGGGTTTGGATCTGTGTTCACCAGGAAATTGGTGGAGGAGTCTCTCAAGGCTACCCAGGGAGGGGAAGGTTTTGGGGGAGGAAAGGGAGTGATTCAGATACTCAGAAATTCTGAATGGTGGCAGCGAAACCAGATCTAAGCTGGTAATTAAGCTTAGAAGTGTCCATGCAGGTCCCCACATCTGTACCCTAAAGTTCAGAGTGGGAAAGGAACCTTGACAGCCTTATCTACCCTTAGTTTCTTTCCTTCACTGTAAACAGCAGCTTTCTGAACCATTATTTGATTACAACTATTATTGTCTACTTTGGTAATAACCTTGCCACTTTATTTCATAGGGTATAGATTAAACTGTAGTTTTAAGAAGCTAGTAACTGGTAATAGTTTAGTGTTTAATTTAGGTCTCTGTTGTTATGAAGCCCTAGACTGGTTGTTTGCTCTGTTGCCAATTATCCCCATAAAAAATTCCAGATTTGAATGGTATATATCAAATGACAATAAAATGTCCATAATGAACCACCACACCAGATACATTCAGCCCTGGGAGAAAACAACTCTTTCTAGAGAGTTCCTAGCATGTACTGGCTTTTCCTCCTTTGGCCTGCCTTCCACAGCAGCAACAAGGTCTATTGACAGAGAGGAATCCAAAATTTGAAAGGCCAGCTAAACACCACTGGGTGCATCTCCTCCAACTGAGCACCATGAGAGAACCCACCAAAACATTTCCAGGGCTTGGTTCATGGGTCCAGGTACAATTTTTATACCTGAGAGAAGTTTTTTCCTTCTCCCAATCCAACTGCCTGATAAGCATCCTAGAAAATCAAGTCCATGTTAACAAGAGGCCAAATTCTCTCTAGACATTCCCTCAAGCAGTCTTTGTGTCACTTACCACAGCCAGATCTGTGGCACTTCCCATCACTCTCCCCCACTACTAATTGGTTTTTAAATCTCTGGCTTTTCTTAAGATGTTCAGGCTAAGATGTTAGATTTACCTTTTGAGGGACTGGGCTTGTTCATCATAAAGAGTGACAAAGTTTGGAGAGGGGGAAAAAAAAAGTAGTGAATACCAATTTAGAGTATGTGTAGCATAAAAAAACATATATAGGGGCCACGATCCACACTACTTTCACTTGATTCAGCAGGAATTTTTCAAGTTTAAGTTTTTCTTAGTTAAGAGGGAAAGGACTGGAACCTTAGTAACTATTTTGGCTCAAAATATTTAATCATGTGAAGGTAAGTAGTTACATATATTTGTAACAATTTAATCTAAAGTAATCAACTTTTAAAATCTTTTATTTGCACATTAAAAGTATTAAAAGAGATTGATGAAATAATTTCTTTTCACGGCAGGTATGGGATGGTACAAAATGTCCCTACCCATCTTGGAAGGTGCTTGTGGAAGAAAGTGACCTTGAAGGAGATAAAGTTCTCATCCGTCAGCTGAGAAATCTGATTGTAGACATTCTAGTTTATGATAACCATGTGAAACTGGCAAAATCACTGAAGGTAACAGAGAACTCAGTATTTTTAACTTTAATTTTACTGGATTTTTTTTGTTTTGTTTTGGATTCACTTAATGAAAGCTAGCTACTCACTTCTACAGGTGATGTCTTAGTTTCCAATGTGCTTTTTATCCTTTACAGTCTTTCCCATACATGCTATTTTAGTGCAGACCACCTTCAGCAGGTGTGAAACAGCCTAATTACCTTAAAATCACAATGAAAAATTATCCTTCCAATTAAACAGCTCTTTCCAGACATTGAAATGTCATGCATTGCCATGTGAACATAATGCATTATGGAAAATGTATTCTATAGTTGAAAATTGTTTATTGGAACTGATGTAAAATGGGGTTAAATTTGGAGCCCATTTAAATGATAATTCTACAGTCTATAAAAGGGTATTTTATGTTCTGTGAACTCTGCTGCATTCTGTAAAACATATCTTGTTTTAGTGGGTCAGTAATGTTGATTATACTTACATAGGGAAAATAAAAACATAATTAAATGTTTGATCTTTAGCAACAGTGCCATCTTGCTTCTGATTAGCAGAAAATGTAGCTTTCATTTTACAGCATGATTGCTGTGGTTACGCTATTTAAGATATCCTCGTTTTTCTGATCAATTTTATAAGTGATTGGGGAATGTGGGGAGTGTAAAGATATATTTTTATGTGGCAAATATTAATCCAGCATTATGGGTAGACTTAAAATCAATTTACAATACTGATACATTAATAAAGATAGACATTTTCATGAGTAATTTGCAGATGACAAGATGGCTCTTGTTTATGTAAGAATTGTTAACTATATTTGGTCACACAATTATTTTTATTAATCTTAGATTTTTTCCCAAATATAGATTTGTCTCTTGCTAAAAGACTCACTCCAAAAGCAGTGTTGAACAGTAGTCTGAGAATTAGGAGGGGAAAATCTACACTTTCTATGATTCTAAAGATGATCAGTTTTCTTTTACTGTGAAGTCTTGGACGTTTGTAGTGCGCGCGCGCACACACACTCTCTCTCTCTCTCTCTCTCTCTCTCTCTCTCTCTCTCCTTCTCAGCCAGTAATGTTTGTAATAGAAGTTTCCCCTCCTGAATCCAAGTTTTAATGTAAGAACATAATACATGGGGTGGTTTTATGAGCTGCCTCTACTTTTGCTCCCATTTAACTCTTCCTTCTTCTTTCTTGTATCTCATACATCTGTGTCTTTACTAGGAAATTGTATTGTGTTCATAGATTTTTAGGCCAGAAGCAATCATTATGATAATCTAATCTGACCTCCTGTGTAATACAAGCTATAGAATTCACCCAGTAGCATAACCAAGGCCATATCATTTCACCCCCTCAGGTTATTGGGATGTTACAGTGCTAACCATCACTCATTAGTCAGTGTGGTGTGAACTAGCTGTGGTTAAATGCTGCTGGACCTCGTTTAACTAGTTTACACAGTGCTGACCATGAGTTGTTCTTGTCTGCTGACCAGCAAGTGATGTTTATGTTCCTATCATCTGTTTTGTCTGCTCACAGTTGCATAGCATGATTAAATTTCCAGGTGAAGACAAGCCCTAGGAAGGTCTCTCCAGACACAATTTAAACAAACAAGAGATAAGGAGGAACATATTGTGACTCTGTATGGAATTTGGGGGACACTTGAGGACATTATGAATACCAATATTGTAAAATTGTAATGTAATTGTAATGCCAGATATGCCATGTAAGGTATCTGCAAAAATGTTATAATTTGCCAAGGACGATAATCTTGTTTCTATGTTTGTATCACCTTTGCATTATGGGTTATAGATATGTATGTATGTCTGTATTTCAAAACTTGTGCTATGCTTCTTGGTGACAACTCCAGACAGTTTGGCATCAGCACTGCCTAGCCTGCTTGATGGCCCATTAAGGACCATCAGCTATACAATTTGACCCATTGAGAGAAGGCAAGGCCTTATGACTCAGAAGGCATGTAGGGGCATGCTTATGGACAGAACTCTAAGGTTTCCAGGCTATGTGCTGGGCAGCTTGTGTTTGAGGTAGCACAAGCTGCATGGCAAAAGACTATAAAACGCAGCTGCATCTTCTCCATTTTGTCTTCATTCCTGCTTCTTACATCTGGAATAACCTTTCTGCAAACAAAGCGCTGAACAAAGGACTGAATGACCTATCCAAGCTGTGGATGTGTTCTAATCTAGTGGGACTTTCAAGCCAGCAAACTAAGCAATACTGCTAGGAAGCTGATATATGGACTTCGAAATCTTTGTATGTATGTGATTGTTTTACCATTTAAAATCTCTCTTCTTGTTCTTCCTTTTTTTCTTTATAATAAACCTTTAGTTTTAGACACTAAGGGGATTGGGTGGTAGGGTGGTATTTTGTATAAGATCCAAACCTATACTGACATGGTGATATGGCTGACCCTTTGGGGTCAGAAGAACATTTTGTATATGTGAGCAGAGTTTTTTAAATAATGTCTTACTGAACTGGGCCTAGGTGCTGATTGGGAGCCAGAGAACTGGAATGCAATCAAGGGTGCTGTGTGATTTCTTTTTTTGTTTCTTGATAACCAGTGGGGGGATCTGAAGCACAGTTTGTGACTTGTTCGGGAGTTTAACTTCAGTGTTACCCACCAGTATTGGGAGTATCTGCTCTCCCTTTTGCAGCCTGCCCTGATGTTAGCATTTCCAGTGAGGGCTGCCCCAGGCCCACCGGGTCACACATATGTAACAAAAATGTGTTTTACGTGATTAGGTTTGGTACATATCTTGTAGGTCCAGATTGTTGTGTGTATGTTTGTTGCAATTTTGAGTATATATCTTTTAAATTTCTATTGCAGGCAAAAGTAGATCTATCTTAGGTACTTATATGGCCCATGATACCATAGTATCTGAACACCTCCCAATCTTTGATGTATTTATCGTCAGGTACAAAAGTGCTATTGTCCCCATTTTACAGATGAGGAACTGAGGCACAGAGACTAGGTGACTTGCTTGTGGTCACACAGGAAATCTGTGGTGGAGCAGGGAATTTAACCCTGGTCTCACAAATCCCAGCCTAACCACTGGGCAATCCTTTCTCTCTGATTGGTAATAGAAGACTAGCCAAAATAACTGAATTTCTAGGAATTTCTAGATGGTTTGGACCCTGGGAGAATGGAGACTGTTAAAGTGTAGTGTCACTGTGGGAATGGGGGATGTTTAGGATGTTGATGATGATGGTGATGAAGAAAAAGGGTTTGGTGAGATGGAAAAAGTTGATAAAGCAAAATGCAGTAATGGGAAATGCAGTAGAAAATGAGAACACATAGCAGCAGAAGTAGAATGTATTGCATCTTATTAGAAGGATTGGTGAGGGGAAAAATGGAAAGAAAGGAAGGAGACCTGAGAAGAGGAGACTGCATTATGCACATCCTTGTTATCTCTTGCCTGAGCAAGACTTTTGGCTGTGGAGGTAGAGAAAGGAAGGGACACATTTTGTGTGTGTTGTAGATGAAGAAGTGACTGCATTTTGCACAAATTTGGATTTGAAATTAGGAGGACAGAAAGAGTATTGGAAAATTATCCCTAGATTGTGAACCTGCAAAGTTCAGAGTGCTGTGCGTGCCCGAAATATTGATGGCACAGTATGATTAGTCAAGTAAGTATTCATCTATTGCTGGAATTCACTAGAATTTTTATGACATATATTTTCTTAACTACAGGCTAAACAAGAATTATAGACATTGAGCCTTCTTTGAATTCATTTACAGACTTTAATTTTTGCTATAATAGGTGGTTTTTAATTTAGGTGAGGTTACGGTAAATGTGGAGTCCAGCTGCTACATGCTGAAATTTTATAAATCTTTGAAATTTAATGTTTGTGTGCACTCAATTTTGCTTATTTGTCATATAGAATAGACTCATAATTAAAACTTTGAGTGTTCTTTGTAAAAGGCAGAGATGCTTTAATAAAGGGCTTGCTATACATATGAGGGGATGTTTGCGAGAGAATGTAACTAAAATAATCTAAAGTCATATTATTCCGTGTAATACTTCATGCAATACAGGCTTTTGTAATGCACAGATAAGGAAATCACCTAATCCTGTGCCTAACTCTGAGCACATGCTTAAAGTCCTTTTGAAGTCAATGGGATTTAAGTAAATATCTAAGTGCTTTCCAGAATAGGTATTAACATAAGAATGCCCTTAATAGGTATTGTAATATAGGAGGTGTTTTGGCAATTTCAGGATATTAGAACCAATAAAATACTACACTATTTGTCTTTTCCTTTGAAATTCCTTTAGAATTGTGTTGTCATGTGAATTGCTGTTAAAATGGTAGGTTACACTTTCCAGTATCATCATGTACCATTTGGAATAACAGCAGTAGCTTTGAATAATGATGTTTTAATGTAAAAATAACCTACTTTACGCAGACTTGTTATCAAGAGGTCAATAGCAAAGACTGTATGGAAAAAAATATTTAATTTTATTTTAAATTATATGTATTTGAGAGCATTCTGACAAGGAGCAAGAAAAGCTCATAATAGAGAAATTGGGTAGTGCATTATAGTCAATTTATAACAAATCATTAAGCATGGTGTCAGAATATATTCATGCTAATTCCCTGCAAGAGTTTGTAAAAACAACTATATTGTCTTTCAGTGTATGCCAGAGAGAACTAAAGATCTGAGTATATTATATACATCTTTTTTTCAGTAAGATTCTGAATAGTTGAGAAAACTAAAGATTAGTAGACTATGACTACACGGTAATTGCTACTGATAAATAGGCTTTATTTTATATAGCTCTTCAGCATTGCTGCATTGGGAGAGATGTAAATGTACATTGTCCCAGCAGGTGCTCCAGTATTATTTGTACCAGCAAGCACATTATCTCTTGGAATATAAAAAAAACAGTGCACCTTCTGAACACATGCAGAAAGGAGCTACATCCACAAAGGTAGACAGTCAGGCAGGGCCATGGTCCTTCCCCACCCCGACTTTTGTGTGTGTGTGTGTGTGTGTGTGTGTGTGTGAGAGAGAGAGAGAGAGAGAGAGAGTGTGTTCTACATCTCACTTGTGAAGGACTGGGCACAATTTAACTCATTTTACGATGTAGAATCTGGATATGACAGAATGGTCAGCAATATATGTTAAACAGAAATCATTTTGAGTTTTGCAAGTAGATTAAAAAGTTAATATTTGCTTACTGATACCATAGAGATCTCCAAAGTTAATTGGAAACTGATCATATCAGATACCAGTGTTCACTAATTATTGGCCAGTATTGGCTTTTTAATGACTGCCACTCTAAATGTTCTTTAAAATATTGTGCATTCTTTTTAACAAACATAGGCATTGTCCTGTGTGGTTTAAGATAGAGTGGAGAACTTGGTTTGCTGAAAAGTTGCTTTAGCTTTTACTTGCCTTAAATATCTTATGTAAATTTGTTATTTATCATATATTTTATTTGTAACATTTTCTTTTATCATCTGTTGTTTTTAGAATCATCATCTATGAATTATATTGGTACCTACTTCTGGTATGTTCTTGAATGCTATCTGGAATGTTTTGTTGTTGATTTCCATTTTGATGTTTCTTTAACATTTTTTTTAAACATACTTGTCATACAGGTGCCAGTTGTAGTTAATTAAGAGGATTATTCTAGTTCAAGTAAGGAGAGCTGTTTCTTGTCTCTAGTCATTGACATCTATAATTGAAGATGTCAGTTATGAAGACTGATAGTGTCAGTGTTCTTTTTAATATTTTTTTCCCAGTGGATTATATCTTAGCACCAGCTAAAATATAAAGAAGTGTCATATGCTTTTTCTACAAGCATTCTCTGAATTGGGAGGTGATATTACTTAGCATGTTCAAAGCTTCTTGCTTAACGTGGTGCTAACAATATGCAATGCTGCCTCCCAAAGGAATTTATATATATTACACTTTCTTATATAGTGTATAATCAGCTGTTATGCTGTGTTGATATTCATAACCTGTACAACTGTTTTAATATATGACGCTGCTGATTATATCACTTTAGTTGTAAGCAGTTATCAAATGTCTAAAACAAATTAATAATATTACTAAGAATGAAAAGACATGTATGTGGATGTGATCAAAATATAAATATGGGGAGAAGCAGTCCCTTGTAGCGATTAAAAAACTGGAGAGGTTCATTTCATCATTCATTAATATAGTACAACATGTAGTTCGATTTGACTTTGAAGTACAACACAACATCCATCCTTAATGTATTATGATGACATTGAGTATTGCTAGCTTGCAAACTCCTGTCTGACTTTTAATCCAGCAGTTTCACTTCTCTTTTGCTTGGGTGGAAAGAATAATGATGGTAAATATCCAGTTCCATGATACACTATTTTGAGCTCCATAGAGCCAGTTGGACCAAAAATAGCTTTATAAGTTACTCATTTGGCTCTCTAATTGTAGTTACAAATTTAAAAAAAAAAAATCAGATCCAAAATTCACGTTTAACTGCCTCAAATCTTAGTAGAATCTCACCTTTGTCGTTAAAAAAAGCTGCTCAGAGCTAATCATACAGTTAGATTTATTCCTTTGGATCATTTGATATGAGGAGAAATACAGCACTTAACTATTAAAAATTTATCCAGCTCAGAAATTTTTGCTATCAGGCAAATTTTATAAGATGGCTTCTCTTGTATATTTTATAAAGATTCAACTCCAAAAAAGGTTTCAGAGTAGCAGCCATGTTAGTCTGTATCCGCGAAAAGAACAGGAGTACTTGTGGCACCTTAGAGACTAACACATTTATTTGAGCATAAGCTTTCATGGGCTACAGCCCACTTCATCGGACACATAGAATGGAACATATAGTGAGGAGATATATGTACATACAGAGAACATGAAAAGGTGGGAGTTGCCAAAAAAAATCCCTTATATGCAAGGGTCTTTCATTTATGTATGATTCAGACTAAAACTCCAGGCTAAAAATCAGAAAAAGAGGAATTCATGTTTTCCCATACCTGGACGATTGGTCAGTGAGGGGGACAAGTCTTATGACCACATGCACTTACATAGTCCAGAATGCAAGATTGCTCCTTTGTTCCCTTCAAGAGTTGTTGAAATTGGACTATCGCCGAAATTGTCAGGCATTGAATGGGCTTGTTCAAGTGCCTCTGGCAGTTCCTCATTCTTTCCAGTGGTGGACAGTTCAGAGTAATGTATGCCAGGGTGTTCCCTTTGCTCATCTCCCCACCTCCTCTCCCCAAACAAGACCATAAATACTGATGCTTACACAATAAATTGGGGAGTACATCTGGGGGAATTGAAGGTACAAGGTTTGTGGATGGAGCAGGAAGCATCTTTTCATATCAACTTCAGGCCATTTACAATGCATGCAAGGTATTTTGAGCACCAAGCAAGGGTGTGGCAATTCACATACTCACTGACAACACCACTGTGATGTATTATGTGAACAAGCAAGGGGGAGCTCACTCCAGTCAGCATTGTCAGAAGGTGATAAAATTGTGGAGAGAACATTGAAGAGAACATCACTCCCATAGCCATTTATTTACCAGGGGCCCAGAATTACTTGGCCAATCATCTAATCAGGAACTTCTCCCTGAATAATGAGTGGTCTCTAAAGATCAGTGTGCTGAAGTCCATCTTCAGACAATGGGGCACTCCTACTATAGACCTGCTTGCAATGGAGGACAATAAGAAGGGCCATCACTTTTTTGCTCTCATGCAGGTCTCAGTCCAGGTTCCCTGACTGACACATTTCATCTGAATTGTGGATCGGTCTTGATGTATGCTTTCCTCCCTGATCCCAATCACTCCTCAGGTCATCCTCAAGCTGAAGATGGATCATGCCAGACTGATTCTCATTACACTAGCTTGGCTGAGACAGTGCTGGTTTTCTGACTTCCTCAGTCTCTCTGTTCATCCACTCCATTCCTCTTCCTTGTTGTACTGCTCTACTGACTCAGATTTTGCATCCAGCTCTGCAGTCTGCACCTCACTGCATGGATATCGCATGGCTAGATAAGGAGAAAGCGAGCTGTTCTGCATTTGACAGTTTCTCCTTAATAGTAGAAAGCCCTCTACTAGGGTTACGTATTTAGTTAAGTGAAATTGTTTTTCAACTTGGTTCCTGGCCTGCTGGGGAGTTCAACTGAACAGACCTGCATTCAGGACATTTTGGAGTACTTATTATCCCTTTAGTCCTCTGGCCTGTCAGTCAGTTCATTGAAAGTCTACTTAGTGGTGATTTCGGCATTTTATCCTCCAGTTCAAGTAAATCAGTTTACTCAAACTCCATGGTAGTTGGATTTCTGAAAGTGATTTCTCTGTGGAACCTTAACATTGTGTTGGCTGCTCTCATGGGTCCCCCCCTTGGCAACTTGTTTTCTATCTCTCCTATGCCAAAAGGCAGTGTGTCTTGTTGCCATAACTTCCATGAGAAGAGTTAGCGAGCTTCAGGTCCTAACGGCGGACCTTCTGTATACCCAGTTTTTCAAGGACAAAGTGGCCTTGAGACCTCATCTAAAGTTTTTGTCACAATTTCATCTTAACCAGACAATTTGCTTATCTGTTTTTTTTTTCCAAACCTCATTCAGATGTTGATGAACAGCATCTTCATTCCTTGGATGTGAGATGATGCTTAGAATTTTACTTGGAAAGAACTAAGCCAATTTTTCATCACTTCTTCTTCTTTCTGTTTCATTTGTGGATTACAGAAAGGTCAAACGGTCTCCGCACAGACGATTTTCAGATGGATAATAGCCTGTATTACAATGGCTTCTGGGATAGCTCAGACTTAACTTCCACAGAGGCAAGGGGCCATTTGATAATGTCTCATAGATCACGTTTCTCAGTGATGTTTTGATATTAGACATTTGCAGGGCTGCTACTTGCTCTTCCATACATACTTCTACCAAGCATTATGCTATTACAACTGCATCCAGATCAGATGTGAATTTTGGAAAGGCAGTCTTTCAGATGCTCTTTAAGTAGACTCAGAGCCCCACCTCTTTCTGATACTGCTTGTGACTCACCTGAGTGGAATGCAGGTCTGCAACCACTCAGAGAAAAGACTGGTACTTACCTATACTGTATCTGTTCTTTGAAATTTGGGTACAGATATGTATTCCATACTCCACCTTTTGTCCCCTCTGCATCAGAGTCTCAATCCTTGACTTTCAGTGCAAAGGAACTGAGAGGGGCCAGTGGATATAAGGGGCCACCTTATATTCCTTGGGGAGGAGATGAGGGGCCAGTGGATATGACTCCCACCCCTCTGAGTACTGCTAGCCTACCTTCTCTGGCTTTGGTGCACAGGGCATGCGCACATCTGAGTGGAATATATGCATGCACCCACATTTTGAAGAACAACAATTTATAGTACTGTAGTAAGGTAAGTAGTCATTTTTTCCCTTGAGTTTAGGGGTTTGTTTTGTTTTTTAAGTTACTATCTGTATAGCACTACAAGGCTATGCAACAGCATCCTTATGTTTTGTAAAAGCAGCAAAGAGTCCTGTGGCACCTTATAGACTAACAGACGTTTTGGACAGGACTCTTTGCTGTTTTTACAGATCCAGACTAACACGGCTACCCCTCTGATACTTATGTTTTGTGTGTTTCAACTTTTGAGACTTATCATACTTCACTCTAAGTCTGATGCAAAGAATTCCATACAAGTAAGATGTATTCTTTCAAAATTACTCATATTTTTTTTTGACCTTGTACCTTTCCTAATTTGACAGTTTATCAGCTGTTTCTAATTGGCTTCTTTCTGGCTTCCTATGGTCTCACTGCAGGATTAATCCTAATTACTCTTGGATTATTCTTATCCTGTTTTTAGTTTGAGTTAATGGTGGGGTTGATGATTTTGTAGGTCATGGGGCTTACAAATGCTTTCACAGCACGGACTACATCTTAATAGGGAGATTATTTCATGAAGCAGCTCCTTTCATGTTCATAATTGTATGCACCAGCTTCCCTTTATTCTTGATACCATTGTACCAGCAATTAAAGCAATAGTTTATGTGTGGTGGGAGAAAGTAATATTAGGGAAGGTAATTAATAAGTATGTATTAAACTGTATTTTATTAACTTTGTTAGGTAGAAACAGAGAAGTTCCCACAACAACAGCAAAGCTCCTAGGATGTGAACAAAATTATGCATGTGAATAGTTCCATCGGTTGCAAGGGACCCACTCTCATGCTTAAATACTTTGGCATATTGGGGCTAGGGGCAAGAAGGAAAAGGAAAACAAAAGAAGTTCAGAGAAAGGGAACCTGGCTTTCCTCTCTCTCAAGTAGAGTTCTGTTTTCTTTGGAAGAATCAGATTCTGTGTACTAAACTGTTTTTTTCTTTTTTCATCTCATCCCAGTATTCTAGTGGCCTGGTGTTTAGGCTGATCCCAAGAAAAGAGCAATTGGCACCAGCCAAAGCTCTACCTCTGCTGCCTAGTACATACTTATCCCTAACTCAACAAGATTAATCTCTCAGTCATCACATATCTCAGACTTTCCTCTGCACCTACTCAGTAGGCCAAAAAAAAAAAAAGTAAAAAATATTGTTCATTGTTTTTATACACACACACACCAGGATATATCACATTTGTATTAAATCCAGGATACTGATTAAAAAAAATACAAATTAGATTATTGGTGACCAAGCCCAAATGACTATAAATGTATCAGATGGAAATTATCCCCATATTTTTAGGGGCTTAGCCTTATCCACTAGATGATTTCTCATTGAAGTTTAGGCTGTTCATTTCACACTTATTCCTACTTTGCTAAGAATTAACCTGTGAAAAGATTTATGCTTAAACTGAGTCTGGGGAAAACGGAACTGAAACAGCAAAATCTCCAGGTTGCCAGTTTGCTTAAGTCAGTGACATTTTTCCACTTCTCTCTGGCTGGATTCATGTGTTTAGCTTCTACTGAGCTGCTCCATATGGATAAATTGGAGGCTCGTGCAGTCATCTCACTATACCAGTACTTGGAAAGCTGGGGAAAAACAAATACAAGCATTTATCTTTCTAAACACTGTTAGAGGGCTTTTCCTTCACCCTCCCACTTCCCTGGTTCTTGTCATGCAGACAGCAAGCAGCAAAAGAACAGAAGTCCTAAGTGCAGGCAATGCGATATTTATTGGGGTTAGTTTGCAAGCAAGCATATTCCTAAGCCCTTCACACCAGTCGGACTTACCTCTATACACCTATAGTCTGTTCCCCAGTGTTCCATTCCCAGCACTGATGCCGCAGAGCATTTACCCCGTGTCCCCCTTCCCAGCTCTGACGCCACAGAGCGTTAACCCCAAGTCCCCCTTCCCAGCTCTGATACTGCAGAGCCTTGCCTGTGTCCCTGTTCCCCGTTCCCTATTCCCTGTTCCTGTTCCACCCCTTAGCTAGCATGGTTCCAATTTCCCTTCCCACCACTTCCTGTTTGACCCGTTTGTATAGTAATATTCTCAGCTATACCTTAATCAGTTATTTTACTGAAAATTTAACCAACCAATCCAAACATATTGTAACATAATTCTCTAACCAATTATATCCCACTACCCTAATTAACTTACACCTTAGCAAAATTGTTTATACAGCAGACAGAAACAATTAGAGAACCAGAGACTCATAGACTTTAAGGTCAGAAGGGACCATTATGATAATCTAGTCTGACTTCCTGCACAATGCAGGCCACAGAATCTCACCCACCCACTCCTGTAACAAACCTCTAACTTATGTCTGAGTTACTGAAGTCCTCAAATCATGGTTTAAGGACCTCAAATGCGTGGTTCTCTTTTCTGTCCTGCCATTTGGCTTCCCAGCGAGAGATTAACAATAGAAAAGTGGGGGGCTGTGAAGATAAAATAATATAGAAATGAGGGTTTCACAATCATTGATATTAACATTCCTTGCACTGCTATTATTATTTTTTACACAACTGTACCCCGATTACACTCCAATCTTGTACAATCAGAGACAGTCAAGTTAAGTTTCAATAGAAGAAACTCCTTACGTTCCTTTAGTGATTTTGATTAACTCGTCCAATAGTCAAATAATATAGATCAGAATATCTGGTACCTGGAGCAGTCCTTTACAGACCATTTCTGTGGGAAAAGGGCCCATTTTCCCTCAGAATAGCTATAAAGGCTCCTGGGAACAAACACATAGTGGTGGTAGGAGGCACCTGACCCCCTTATATAATCTGTTTAACTACCAGGGTTCCACTCAATGTGACTGTACCAAGCTGCACAAATAATTACATTTACATAACTGGGTTTTCTCATCAAACCAAAAACTTCCTTCTTATAACACCACAACTGTTACTCACATCTTCACAACTGTTACCTTTTAACTTTTCCACAACTCCCAACCGGTTACTTCCCTCCAAATTCCCCCCAAACTCTGTAGTATTAATTTCTGCAAATATCTGCCTTTTACCTTGTGCTGTCTTTACCTCAGGATTGTTCAAAAAGGCAGTAAAAAACTTTTATCAACTGGTTATGAATTTCTCAGTTCTCATTTCATTTTAAAAAAGAGAGAGAATTAAAAAAAAAAGCTTACCACTGTTAACATTCTGATGAAACTAATAAAATACTCTCTTAAAATACAAAGACATGAAATCAGATGGAGAAATCCAACTTTAAAAAAGAGAGGAAGAAGATTGGAAGAAGTGGTGAAAAATATAATGTAAACATCTCTGAATCCAAAGCTTTAAGGTGTATGGGATGTTTATACATTTTCAAAGGAGGAAGAGACAGACAGCTTTCAGGAAGGGAGTAGTTTCCACTCCATAGCACCTCCCTAGCAAAAGTGCAGTCTGTTGCTGACTTCCGACACAGTGGTAGAAAGTCTAAGCCAAACGGATAGTATAGAAGTTTGAAAGACACCACACTTCCAATTCGTTGATGAAACACATTTGCCCATTATCATTGATTTACTTCAAGACATATTCCAGGAATGAAGGGTAGCAATGTAATTTAGTGACTGGTCTGGCCTATAAAAAGACTACTGAGAGATCCAACATAAACACAACAGTCAGCTGTTTATTTTAAATCCAGCAGATAATTTAAGACTCTGATTAGAACAGTCTCAACTCTAAGGAAAGCCAACAGGGAGATTGGAATCTACCTGCTATGTCATTGGTGTCCAAATGGTCCTGCCATGAGGGCAGGGGAATGGACTCGATGACCTCTTGAGGTCCCTTCCAGTCCTAGAGTCTATGGAAAAAAAATGCACCTGGAATTGAATAAGCACTGATGTACCAAACACCATCCCCAAAATGAGAGGTTTGAGAGTAAACAGTATAGGCAAGCTCTTCATTGTCCAGACTTGGTTCCTTATTAAAAGGAATGATCCCAGAATTTAAAGATAGTTGGCACTTTACCATTTGCTTAGTAAGTTGTTGATAATACCAGTCAGTAATGACAGCTAATGTTCAAATCTCAAGTGACCAAGATGGAAAAACAAGTGGTTAGCCTCACAGGAAACTCAGAACACTATAGAATCTCTAGTCAGAGAATTAATTGAATGTAATCAGTGCATTTCAGGCCATTAGGATATCATAATCAAAAGCTCCAAAGAGACAAAGGAATCTCACAAAACTGGGTGACGGGGCAGCAAAATGGCAGATGAAATTCAATGTTGAAAAATGCAAAATAATGCACATAGGAAAACGTAATCGCCACTATACATATAAAATGATAGGGTCTAAATTAACTGTTACCACTCAAGAAAGAGATCTTGGAGTTATTGTGGCTAATTCTCTGAAAACATCCACTCAGTGTGCAGCAGCAGTCAAAAACAGCTAACAAAATGTTGGGAATCATTAAGAAAGGGATAGATAATAAGACAGAAAATATCATATTGCCTCTATATAAATCCATGGTATGCCCACATCTTGAATACTGTGTGCAGATGTGGTTCCTCCATCTCAAAAAAGATATATTGGAATTGGAAAAGGTTCAGAAAAGGGCAACAAAAATGTTTAGAGGTATGGAACAGCTTCCATATGAGGAGAGACTCTTCAGCTTGGAAAAGAGACAACTAAGGAGGGGATATGATTGAGGTCGATAAAATCATGACTGGTGTGGAGAAAGTAAATAAGGAAGTGTTATTTACTTCTCATAACACAAGAACTAGGGGTCACCAAATGAAAGTAATGGGCAGCAGGTTTAAAACAAACAAAGGCAGTATTTCTTCACACAACACACAGTCAACCTGTGGAACTCTGCCAGAGGATGTTGCGAAGGGTTCAAAAAAACCCAAACTAGATAAGTTCATGGTGGATAGTCCCTCAATAGGATGGTCAGGGATGCAGATCCATGCTCTGAAATATCCCTAGCCTCTGTTTGGTAGAAGCTGGGATTGGGTAACATGGAATGGACCATTTGATGATTTCCCTGTTCTGTTTATTCCCTCTGAAGCACCTGGAATTGACCACTGTCAGAAGACAGAATACTGGGCTAGATGGACCGTTGGTCTGACCCAGTATGGCTCTTTTTATATCTAAGTCTGCTCTGGTTGAGCCAATTTAATTTGAAGAGTGTGATTTTTATTACAATAATTGTATGGTGTTTCTCAATCATCAGTATCCTGAGTAATGGGAGGTAGTAGATGGTGGTTTGGAAATAAAATAAGTACTTTTTTTTTTTTAAAAGCTTTGAATAGCTTTTCTTTCAGCCTTTACCGTGTGCCAGTCAGTTTACTCATCATGCTACTGGAAAAATCATCTTCTTTATTCACTGTTCCACTTAACTGTGTGCATATGTATTGCTCTCTTGAAAACTTGCACTGACTTCTGGTCTTCATCTGCATCAAGCTCAAACTCTTTAACTTCCTCTGCAAAGTTCTGTACAGTGTTGCTCCTGACTACATTTCCTTTTCTCCACCTACAACCTGTGTTCTGCCAACTCGTCACATTTCGATGCTTTGTTGATATCCTCCTCTCAGAAGCAACTTTTTGCCTTCTGTCACCATTCTCCATATGCCAGGAATGCACACCCAGACACTTTGCACCTTGTAGACTCTTAAATCTGTCTTCAAGACTCATTAGTTTCAGTTAGTCCCTCTCTGTCTTGGGACTGGTTCTGTGCTTAGACAATTGCAAATCTCTCATTGATGTTTAAAGGTGCAGGCCATTATCTCCAGTCCCTTCCCTCTTGCTCCTTCAAATTTAAATATTTATCATGTAAGTGAACAAATGCAAAACACTTTTATTCGTACATTTTTATTTTAAAAAAATAATTATCTAGGTGTGTAAGTAACAAAGAATGTCTCCTGAACTGTGACTGCACCCACTGTAAACTGTGATGCAAAACAGATGTGGCTATAAAAATAATGGGCCACACCATTAGTTAATATTAATCTGCATAAATCCATTGGCTTCAATGGAGTTTTTCCAGTGTACACCTGCTGGGAATCTGGCCCAATAAGTGCGATGAGTGCACTTCAGAAATTTCTGCCAGTGTGGGCGATTCTGTGTTTAAACCAGGCAGTCAAAACAGAACTTTTTAATTGTGACCCCTGCAATATTGAGGTTAATCCAGTGTGAATTTAGAGTCTTCTGTAGTTTACATATATGAGTCAAGTTTCAAAGGTACTTAGAACAAATATAAATCCAGATTATTAAATATTTGCAACTTAAAAGAAGGCTGTGTAACTGAATCCTGGCTGATGTTTTCCAATGAGGATTTGGAAAACAGTAAATTATATTCCTAAATCATTAAAATAAGTAAAAGGAAAATGAGCAACATAGTTAACCCCCACAAATTTGCCTACCTTATGAAAAAACTACCATTTATTTTTGTTATAATAAAAAATAATCATTCTGAAAATATGTGAAACACCAGTAAGCATCTGGGACCTCCTTTGTCTTTGAAGTCATCTTTGTAAATAGATTTACAATTATTTTTGTAATTTGGCAAGAATGTGTTTTGAGATAACAGAACTGATTCTAAGCAAGGCAAGGAATACTGTACCTACTGTTGACCCGCGGAGAGGAAGTCTGGCAGCATTAGAAGTAGTGACAAAGGTAGCGAACTGTGAAAAGTATTGGTTCTTTGGTGCCCCAAAGAAGATTATTTGTTCATTGAACAATAAGATATGATGGGGCGTGAAATTTATTGCATTAATTTACTCCTAGTGCTGTGGTGGACATGAAGCCAAATACTAAGTGCTATCAAATAAACCATGTGTACATGAAAATTACAACACAGATCTGTCTCTGGAGAGTCTTATTGCAATTATAAAAATGTATTCCGTCCTTCCAGGGAGGAAGTCCT
Source organism: Mauremys mutica (assembly GCF_020497125.1). Lineage (NCBI taxonomy): Eukaryota > Metazoa > Chordata > Testudines > Geoemydidae > Mauremys > Mauremys mutica. The sequence continues at coordinate 42,133,810 of NC_059072.1, forward strand.
TGGGCTTGTTTGCTTTTTACCAGCAACTTTGGCTGCTTGGAGAGCAGAATTGATAGACTTTGCAGGAAGCCAGATCCAGTCTTCCTCAACTGATGGGACAGTTGCACACCAGCTTAACACTGAGAGTAAAAGTAAAGTGGAGTAAAAGTAAACAAGGGGGTTGATTCTGAGGATTGATAGGCTTTTTCTAGGAGAAAAGCATGATAATTCTATTCATTTTGTATTATGAAATCATGTGTTTGTTTAGGTTGGAAGCTTTCTGAGAATTTACAGTCTGCATACAAAACAAGCCAGTGCTGAGAACCAGCCTGATGTTTCCTATGTAGAATTTCATCTTCATGGTGGCACCTGTTATGGTCGAGGAATTAGGGTCTTGCCAGAAAATAATCCAGATGTCAAAGAACTAAAAGCGTAAGTTTTGTAAATAATCTTTGAGACTAGTCTGGACGTTTTAAATGCAGTATTTTAGAATTTTAGTTCCAGTAAATATTAAGCTATTTACATTTGTAAGTGCTTTAGGGACTGATTACATGTAAGCACCTAGTGCTTCTGGAGTGGAATGAGGTTCCTGTTTGGCTCTACCACACCACAGAACAAAAGAGGGTAGGCAAGTGAGGATTAAATTTTCCAAATGATACTATAAGAGGAGTTTAGATTAACAAATCATAATGGTCCAAGTTATGATTTAGTCAAGCTAGCAGGTGTTATAGACACAATACTCTTTTAAAAAGTGACATGCAGTCTTTTAATGATGAAGATGCCAATTCAGCAAAATAATTAAGCATTTGCTTCACTTAAAGCATGTGCTTAGGTCTAATTGAAGTCAGTGAGATTTAAACCCATGCTTAAGGCAAGGCACATCAATAAATACTTTATTGAATTAGGGCCCATAGGCAAAGAATAGCTAAGGTTCAAGGTCTCAATTTTATATTTCATCAGAAAGTCTGCACTTCCAGCAGCACAGTTCTTTCTTTGTACTATATAGGATATTGATTCAGAGGGTCTCCCCTACTGCATCTTCAATAAACATGCCCTTGGATTCTTTTCTGTTCTATGTCCATTCAAGAGTTTCTATTGTAGCTAAACATCCTAGTTGGACTCTGTGAATAAAAGGTTCACATCTTTGCTACCTTTAAGATCTATTGAAAACCACAGAAAATGTATATATTTGTATCTTTAAAATTTTGTTCTTTCTTTATAGATTCATGGATTCTGTGAATCTCACAGAGTCTCAAACTGTGGAGAGCATGTCTTCAATGGAATTGGATGGCATTTTTGGCAATCTATCATGTAAGACCAATTGGAAATTGATTCACTCCCTCTTGCTACATAAAAATAGTACTGGTCATGTTATATTTAATATTCTTTAAACAAAAAGTATTTGGGAGATACAAGATACATATGGACCTATTAGACCAGAAACCAATATTCACTTATTCTTCTATCTCACAGCAGAAGTTTGTCATGCAAATGAATGAATGTCATGTAAATAAACGAATGTTAAAAACAACTTGGTAAAGAGTTAATTTAAACACAGACGGTAAGATCTTCACTTCACTTTAATGTAGCACTGTTTTCAAACAGCACTGTGTTAAAGCACACTAGAGAACATTTAGTGCGCACCAGCAGGGTACACACACCAATTAATGTGCAACTAGTGTGCTTCAGAAAGCACACCCCCATAGCGCATTACCCCACTGTGTACAAGCCCTTAACAGGAAGCATGTTCATGAAAATCAGAATGCTGGTTTAAGGAAACTCATATCAAAATTAAGGTCTCTGCCTAAGAAAGAGGCTACCCTGTGCCTATGATGATACATAGGAATAGTAGCAAAATAGTCACTCCCTCTGTTTTGAAGAACTAAGATTCTAGAATCTGTTTTCCTTTCTGGGCACTTCACGAGTGTTAGAACGAAATGGAAGTATGTATGTTACCTGCATAAATCTCCCAATCATCAAAAAGACAATAGACACATATGAGCTAATATACAGATGTTTAAGGGAATGATGCTGTGGTTTTAGAAATTCAGTACACACTTTTTTATTTTTTTAAAAGTTTGTAATTGGAGGGAAAAGTTTGCAGCTGCTATTGGATTTATACTTAATATACCTTCTTCGAGTGATCGCTCATGTGTATTCCACAGTAGGTGTGCGTGATCGCCATGTGCACTGGTGCTGGAAGTTTTTCCTTTAGCAGTACCAGTAATGGGGGAGCACTGCTGTGACCCCTGGAGTGGTGCTCTATATCGCAGTATAAGGGGAGCTGCGCACTCCCCCCACCCTCAGTTCCTTCTTGCCACCAGTGAAGGTGGTCGGAACTTCGTGCTCCAGCTCTGCTGCAGCCTTTCTAATTGACCTTAGTGGTACCATTGCTAGAGTTAGTAGTTTCAGTTGTTAGAGCGGGCTCGGGGCATGCCGCAGGCCCCAGGTTTCAAGTCGTGCGACTCTTGTCGCCATTCCATGCCAAGGAGTGATCTGCATGCTGAGTGTCTCCGCTGTTTGGGTGAAATTCACGTGAGAGAATGCTGCAAGATCTGCAGGTCATTGAAGCCGTGGACTAAGAAGGAGAGGGACATCAGGCTTCGAGCACTCCTTATGGAATCGGCGCTGGCCCCAACTCCAGCGTGCTGAGCGGACTCGGCGCCCGGCACCACATCATTGGTGCGCAGCAAGGCCCCCTCCACCAGCCGGGACCGCTCCCCCTCCAATAAGCAAGGGAAGGGCTCCATCTCACAGCGGCACCAAGAGAAGGAAAGGGGATAGGCTGGTCCCACATCAGGCAGCCCTCGGTCTCCCCCCCGGGCCCAAAACCTCCGACTCGTGCTGAGCAGAGCAGCCTGGCGCCATCCGCATGCGCGTCTCCTGCGGTCAGGATGCCATCAACACCGGAGGCTCTACAGGCTGCACAGGACATTCTGAGCCTACTGGTACCCAGGGCGCCGCCGGTGACGGGCCTTCGGTCCCGCAGCAAGCCACCGCTGTGTACTCGTCAGTCCCCCTCAGCGCGGCACAGCTCTCACTCCGAAGACCGCTCCCTGCCTCGTTGGACGCACAGTGGCTGGTCAACTTGCAGTTTATGCTCACCCTTGACGCCAACCAGGCTAATCGGTTCGCCACCTGGGCAGGAGTCTCGAGGTCCCTCCATGCCGCGCGGTGGGGGGCGCAGGCACCGAGACAGGCGCCAGAGACAATCCTCCTCGTGACGCAGTTTCCGTAGCCAGTCCCGACACAATCGACGTCAATGCTCCCACACTGCCAGACGTTACACATGGGGCTCCCCTCATGATTCTCTGCCACCGAAGCACCAAAGCTCACAGCGCCGAGGAGAGTACCAGAGCAGCACTTTTGACGGGTACCCGTTCTTGACGTTGAGGACCCGGTCCTGCAGAAGACGGCATAGAAAGCACCGCCACTCCTACCACTCCTATGGGACCACACTCGACGGCGACCTCAGCCTCGGCACCCAGCCCACCACCTCCGGACTGCGCGGCTCCGCCGGACCAACCAGCGCCACCGGGCCCTCAGCTTGGGCAGTGGCAAGGGGCCCTGTGGCAGGGATAGTGGTGCCAGTGGGCACCATCTCAGCCAAGGAGCAGATCGGCAGGCCATGAGTTGGCAGCTCCATGCCCGGATTCCGACCTGGGGGTCGATCGCCCAGTACCCACGGAGGCCCATAGCTCCAGGCTGGCTCTCTCACCGATGCCGGAGGACACCATAACGATACCCCCACCCTCTATCCCGCAGGAGGATTTTAAGGCACATCAAGACCTGCTAAAGTGGGTGGCGTCCAACCTCCAGCTGCAGGCCGAGGAGATGGAGGGCCAGTCCAACTCCCTTTTTAATATACTGTCTTCCTTTGTACCGGGCCGTGTGCTGCTACCCCTCCACCAGGGGGTGGCCAACATCTCCATCGCCTTGTGGAAAACTCCCGCCTCCTTGGCCCCGATCTCCAAGAAGGCTGAGAGGAAGTACTTCATGCCGGCCCAGAACCGTGAGTACCTCTAGTCCCACCCAGCACCTAACTCGCTAGTGGTGGAATTGTTAAACCATCGAGAGCGACGGGGACAGCCCGTGCCCACCCCCAAGAACAAAGATGCCAGAAGACTGGACTCCTTCAGTAGGAAATTTTATTCCTGTGCGAGTTTCCAACTCAGGGTGGCCAATCATCAGGCCTTGCTGAGCCACTATGATTTCAACCTATGGGAGTCCCTGCCAAAGTTCAAACCTCTCCTCCCAGAGCGGGACAGAAAGGCCTTTAAGGCTCTGGTGGATGAGAGGGCGGCGGCAGCCAAAGCGGCCCTTCAGGCACGTCAGACGCAGCCGACATGGCAGCCTGTTCGATGACGTCCACGATATCTATGCACAGGGTGTCGTGGCTCCTCCTGTCCGGGATATCGGCGGAGGCCCAGTCCCTCATGCAGGACCTACCATTCGATGGGAAGGCTCTGTTCGCAGATCAGACAGATGTCAGGCTGCACGGGATGAAAAATTCCCATACCACTCTGCAAACCTTGGGCCTCTACGTCCCTCCAGCTAAGGACAAGGCCAAACCACAGCAGTCGGCTCAATCTGCAAGAAGCAGATACGAGCCCCCGTACAAGAGGCCAAGAGACCAGAAGTGCCGGTCTTAGCGGCAGTCCCACTCTGCCCCGCAGCCAGGGCCCTCTAAGGGCAAAAGGCAGGAAAAAGGCGGATTTGACTATTTGCAGGGGGCACTGGGACAGTTGCAGGGAGACCCTCCTATTAATAAAATTTGTGTTCTGCAACCGTTTGTCTGCCTTCTGCAGGGCGTGGTCCTGTATAACTTCGGACCAATGGGTCCTCAACACCGTTTCCAGGGGCTACACATTGCAGTTCAGCTCACCCCTGCCCAACCTAGAGCAGTAAGTGGAGCGACTACTACACCTGGGGGCAGTGGAAAGAGTTCCAGTAGAATTCCAGGGCAAGGGGCAGCCTATCTCCACCCAGTGTCTTTCCAGCTGGATTACCTCGTGCATACACATGTGCTATGATCTGGCAGGGGTTCCCCCGCCTCCAATCATCAGGGCGCACTCAACGAGGGCTCAGGCCTCATCGGCTGCCTACGTAGCTCATGCCCCTATCCGGGACATCTGTAGTGCAGCCACTTGGGCCTCAGCTCACAGGTTTACTTCGTATTATGCGATCGTCTCACGAACTAGGGATGACACCGGGTTCAGCAGGGCGGCACTGCGTCCTGGGAACTCGTAAATCCTACTCACCTCCAATACATACAGCTTGGAATCACCTACTGTGGAATACACATGAGCAATCACTCGAAGAAAAAGACAGTTACCTGTTCCATAACTGGTGTTCTTTGAGATGTGTTGCTCATGGCTATTCCACATCCCGCCCTCCTTCTCCTCTGTCGGAGTTGTCCGGCAAGAAGGAACTGAGGGTGGGGGGAGCGCGCAGCTCCCCTTATAGCACAATATAGAGGCACCACTCCAGGGGTTGCAGTGGTGCTCCCTCACTACAGGTACTGCTAAAGGACAAACTTCTGGCACCGGTACACATGGCGAGCACACATACCTATTGTGGAATAGACATGAGCAACAGCTCAAAGAACACCAGTTACGGAACAGGTAACTGTCTTTTTTCATTAGTTCTCTCTTTTATATTAATTCTCTTTTGTGTAGAATTGAATCCTGTAGAACCGCATCTATTTAGGAGACCCTTACTGCTCTTAGATTCCACTGTGGTGACCACCGTATAGACAGAACCTCAGAATTGCTACAAGACTAAGAAAAAAGGTGTTGGGTTTGTTTCCAAGCAAATTACCTGTTAGCTGTCAGATTATGAAGTTATAGACTTCTGAACTTTTGATGCGGTCAGGAACAATGAGAATAGTGAATAAATTATTTCTAGAACTCACTCTATCAGGCAGGAGAAGTTAATGTCCAGAGCTGTTGATCAGGATAAAAGCATGTTTCAGTGTCCTTGAGCTTAACAGAAATCTGTGTCTGTGAAAGGTATCAGATATCCTATAGTGTATGGAATCTAATTGCAGAGATGTTTGCTGTAATACTATTCTTTGTTAACAAATATAGAAAACAAGGTTTGGGTGAAAATAAAAGTGCAGCTCAAATGTGATTAGTAACGAGGGCTGTACTAACATGTACATACACATGTAAACATAAATCTAAGATAAATATTATTATATATGAATAAAGATACCTGCACCTGATGAAGCCTTTTACTGTTAGTCTCTTCTCCTATACAGTTTGAGCAAAACCTAAAGGACACAGAGATAATGAAAAGCAGGTCTTGCCCAAACAGAATGGAATGGACCCTCTTATGGTAAGAGGCATTGTCAGATGCAGGTATTAATCTATTGTAAAGCACCTTTCATGGTTTAAAACACTTTAAGTGGCACATTCATATGATCATTCATCTCAATTGTCTGCCATTGGACCATATTTGGTCTAGTTAGTGGACAAACAAAACATCTATGAAAAATAAAATAAAATAAACACAAGATGTAAGTCAGGGATCAAAAGCAGATGGATTTTTGAATGATTAGGCGATGCCATTACCGCTTACAATGTAGATAGGAGACAGATTTTCACAACTAAAAAAATAGAAATTTCTCAACTACAAATGACATCAAGACAAATATAAATGAAGTTTTACGCAGAGTAGCAAGTTTTCATCAGTGATTACTTTTTTTCCTAACAACTGAAACGCAGCATTTATCTATAACTCAGAATTAATAGCAATCGTACAATGTTAAGTGGTTAGTAGCAATGTCATACTCAATTAAAGCAACTATTTTTCCTTCAAAATATGTCATTTCTTAACAGACCAGTCATATTCACAGAGATGCCAGCAGTTATCTGTCACAGGTAGGAAACATTTTTTATACCAAGGTAGTAGAATTCTTATAAATAGTCTTGGAAGGATTAGAAGTTTATCTGTAAATTTCAGTACATTTCAATTTCAATGTGATGAAAAAAATATTTCCATTGATGATAATCAAAATTTACAGATGGTCCAAATACAAAAATGCTGCTAGAGAATTTACTGGGGTTTAATTTAAGGATATTTGCTTTGTATATTTTGACTTGTGATGTTGACAATTTGTGTTTTAGTGGTTAGAAAACTTTAACGTTTTGAATCATAATTGGGAGGGATCAGAAAGTAGTCGGACCCCCCCTGACTCCCATAATTTCCCATATATGTGAAAATTTAAAATGATTAAAAAATAGAAAAAACTTAAAATAAAAATAGATATTATCCATCAAAATTATAAGAAAATAAAAATCGACTTCTGTCAAGCCTACTTATAAATAACAAGGATGGATATTGAGATGTTAGCTTACAAAACTGTTGAAGTAATTGTAATTGTCTAATTTCCATTATGAATGTTGCTTTTTAAGGAAGATATGCGTTTAGATATAGATAAAGCCACACAACAAATTGGGCAATTATGTCTATGGGATGCTAATATGCTAAAACTGGGGCCGGTTTTATTCAATATCTTCATTAACGATCTGGAGGATGGTGTGGACTGCACCCTTAGCAAGTTTGCAGATGACACTAAACTGGGAGGAGTGGTTGATACGCTGGAGGGTAGGGATAGGATACAGAGGGACCTAGACAAATTAGAGGATTGGGCCAAAAGAAATATGATGAGGTTCAACAAGGACAAGTGCAGAGTCCTGCACTTAGGATGGAAGAATCCCATGCACTGCTACAGACTAGGGACCGAATGGCTAGGCAGCAGTTCTGCAGAAAAGGACCTAGGGGTTACGGTGGACGAAAAGCTGAATATGAGTCAACTGTGTGCCCTTGTTGCCAAGAAGGCTAATGGCATTTTGGGTTGTATAAGTAGGGGCATTTCCAGCAGATCGAGGGATGTGATCATTCCCCTCTACTCAGCACTGGTGAGGCCTCATTTGGAGTACTGTGTCCAGTTTTGGGCCCCACACTACAAGAAGGATGTGGATAAATTGGAGAGAGTCCAGCGGAGGGCAACAAAAATGATTAGGGGGCTGGAGCACATGACTTATGAGGAGAGGCTGAGGGAACTGGGATTGTTTAGTCTGCAGAAGAGAAGAATGAGGGGGGATTTGATAGCTGCTTTCAACTACCTGAAAGGGGGTTCCAAAGAGGATGGATCTAGACTGTTCTCAGTGGTAGAAGATGACAGAACAAGGAGTAATGGTCTCAAGTTGCAGAGGGGGAGGTTTAGGTTGGATATTAGGAAAAACTTTTTCACTAGTAGGGTGGTGAAGAACTGGAATGGGTTACCTAGGGAGGTAGTGGAATCTTCTTCCTTAGAGGTTTTTAAGATCAGGCTTGACAAAGCTCTGGCTGGGATGACTTAGTTGGGTTTGGTCCTGCTTTGAGCAGGGGGTTGGACTAGATGACCTCCTGAGGTCCCTTCCAACCCTGAGATTCTATGATTCTATGATCCTTGTGCTTTCATCCTCTCAATTGAAAGTATCTTGTTTCAATCACCTTTGTTGAAATATCCTATTGCGTTTGTTTCATTGTATTGGAACATTTTTAAATGGGAAGAAATTATGACATTTCAAAAATTATTCTTATTAAAATATATAGGATTTTTCCCTACTTGAATTCTTTTCACCCAGGGTTAAATCACTGCAGACTTTGGAGAGGTCTTATGTCTTAAATGCCAAAGGAACCATTTGAAACACTGTACTTGTAAAGTGGAGACTGCAGCCACAGATACATTTCTCAAAAGTTCTTACTCAGCTGATACCTGTTCCTGCCACTCTTTTCATAAAAATGGACATCTGATTGGTCAAAACTGGCTTAAGTGCTGCAAAACCACTATTTTACTTTACCAGGGTTTGCAAATCTAACATTCAGTTCCATGGGAAGTGGAATTGCAGCCATCAGCTGAGTTACTTAGAACCCTTGTCAGTTTTAGCTACAGCTGCGCAAAAATGCTGCTAAAATGATTTCTCAAATGTGCTTACAGACTTTAGGATCCAATAGAGTATCTTTACCTTTTTCAAGAAAATTCTAAATTAAAAAAAAAAAACAGTAGTGCAAATTCTTTTAACACATCCCTGTAATGGTTCCATCCACTCACTCTGTTGTGCACTTCTATTGTTCCAAATATTGTTTCATTGCTTAATAGCTTGTATTTTTATTGCTTAACAGTATTGACAGATCATCAGCATTTGGATGACACAGCACTGAATACTATCTTGAACAGCTCAGTTCCTCAACAATATCGCATTAGAGCAAAACTCAGAACTTTTAAACCCGAGAAGCTCTATCAGTCCGTTAAACTTTATTGTTCAAAATGCAACTCACTGTAAGTGTTTTACATAATAACAGTAAAAGTTACAGATTGCTCAGTATGTTTTAGGAATCTTAGATAAGCTTTTAAATATTTTCATCTTTCTTTTAACACTGAAGATGAGTTGAATTTAAATCCATTTCATTTCAAGCAAAGGCTTAGAAGTTTGCTGAAATTAGTTGGGGAAAACTGTAGTCAGATGGGATATGCTTACTAAATTCTATTCAGTAGCTCCAGAATTCTAGTTTCTGTTCCAGTTCGCAAATTTGGCACTCAATTTTTCCCGGGGCCTAGAAGCAAGATTTACCTAACCCTTCTCTTACAATTTTTTTGAGTATCCCATCATAATAACTGTAAGCCGGGCGGCCTTGGCTACCGCCGGCGGCGGCGAGGGAGGGGTCCCCTCTCTCTTACGGGCTGGGGTCCATGGCGCGCCCCCCGGGCAGGGGCGCCAGCAGGAGTCTGTAGCCCGCCCCTCTAGCAGGGGAACGCTGGCCGGAGTCCGCAGCGCACCCCTCAGGCAAGGGAGCGCCGGCAGGAGTCTCTAGCGTACCCCTCTAGCAGGGGAACGCTGGCAATAGTTCGCAGCGCGCCCCTCAGGCAGGGGAGTGCCGGCAGGTGTCTCTAGCGTACCCCTCTAGCAGGGGAATGCTGGCAGTAGTTCGCAGCGCGCCCCTCAGGCAGGGGAGCGCCGGCAGGTGTCTCTAGCATACCCCTCTAGCAGGGGAACGCTGGCAGTAGTTCGCAGCGCGCCCCTCAGGCAGGGGAGCGCCGGCAGGTGTCTCTAGCGTACCCCTCTAGCAGGGGAACGCTGGCAGTAGTTCACAGCGCGCCCCTCAGGCAGGGGAGCGCTGGCAGGTGTTTCTAGCGCGCCCCTCTAGCAGGGGAACGCTGGCAATAGTTCGGGTACACGCACCTCGGGTTCGGTCGGATAAACGGCGGCGGGCAGCTCCAGCTCCTCCACGGGTTCCGGATCCTCCGGGCTCTCGGAGCAGTCCGCGCCGGGCAGTCCCACGGAGTCCCGTCCGTTCTCTTGTTCGGGCTTCCCTTGGTCCCGCGCCTCACCGGGGTCGGCAGCCAGGTCGGGAGGGGGCAGCGCGGCGTCTGCGTCCGCCTCCCTCCGTTGTGCCGCCCTGACGGAGCAAAGGGCCCCGCCCTTTGTACTCCCTGGAGTTTCATCCTGTTTCTGCCTCCCCGCAAACCTGCATAAGAACTGTTCGGAAGTTGCTCTATAAATGGAGCTGAGGAGAGGGGCATTCCATCATGGTATCGGGGGACCCATATATTCCACTTCTCCATCTGTAAAAGGGGAATAATAGCACTTTCCTACCTCAAAGTGCTGTTGTGAGGATAAATACATTAAAGATTGTGATTTGCTTTGAGATCTACTGATGAAAAGTGCTATATGAGAGCTAAGTATTATCATCATAGACTTTAAGGCCAGAAGGAGCCAAAATGATAATCTAGTCTGACCTCAGCCTCACCCTTCTGTAGTAGACCCATACCTCTGGCTGAGTTAGTGAAATCTTCAAGGAATGAGCTTTGTTTTAATAATTCATGGTACACTTCAGTTCTAACAATTTAATGACACTGTCCTTTATTAGACAAACATCTATATTTTACAATTAATAATTAAAGCTGTTACTGGCTTTAAAAAAGTGTGTTCTTCATTTGAGTAGCGCTGTCAAAAAATGCATAGAACTTTTTTTGTAGGGAAATGCCTATTCATCAAAATCAAAACATTCCATGGGAACGTCACTTTTGACAAAATATTGTTTTTAAAAAATTGATGCATTTCAGTAAAGTCAGAAAATTTTGCTTTTCATTTCAGTTACTTTTCATTTCAAAATTTTATTTCATATTTAATTTTATTTTTTATATTTTTATTTTATTTTAAACAAAATATTTTTAAAAATGAAAAATTTAAAACCAAAATGTTTTGATTGACCCAAACCAAAAAAGTTTGAAAAATTTTGTTCGGTGAGAAAATTTCAAAATTTGATAATTTGTTCCAATTCAGAATGAAATGCTTTTGAAAAAATGGAATTCCTGTGAAATGCAAATTCCTGACCAGCCCACAAGAATTATACACACACACAGAGAGAGAGAGAGAGAGAGAGAGAGAGAGAGAGTGTACAGGGACTACAACTTTATTCTTAAAAATTAAAAATCATGTAGCAAATGAATAAATACATACATTGGGTACAAATGCCAATAGAAGAAAAAAACAGACACAATTAGTACTGAATACTTTTGCATGCAGTACAGTTATGCGTTCAGAAGCATGCTCTGGTTGGAGTTTTGCTCTTGATTTCTTTGTGAGCAGGAATTGGTGTGAGTAAATGCTTTTTTAAATAGAGATATTCTGAGTTTCTGACATCCTAAAAAAAAACAACCCATCTTTTTTTTCATTGTAACAATGTTTCTTGTCTCCTTGTTGCTATTCCACTCAAAGCCAACAAGACTTTTTCCCCCAACAGAAAGTGTGCCAGACCATTTGTTGTTAAAATTTCATAAGCAGTCCAAGCAGCAAAGAGTCCTGTGGCACCTTGTAGACTAACAGACGTATTGGAGCATGAGCTTTCGTGGGTGAATACCCACTTCGTCGGATGTATTCACCCACGAAAGCTCATGCTCCAATACGTCTGTTAGTCTACAAGGTGCCACAGGACTCTTTGCTGCTTTTACAGATCCAGACTAACATGGCTACCCCTCTGATATAAGCAGTGTTTCTGTTCATGATTACACTTATACATTGGGTTGATCCTGCAATCTATTCCACCATGCAGAGCAAGGAATGCAATGTGTTTGCACTCCAGCACAAGTTCAAACAGTGGTTATGTGTGGTACAAAGTAAGGTATTGTCTTGCAGTGGAAAGTGGTCTCAAACAGCCGCTGCTCTTGTTTTCTTTTTTTGCAGAATGCAAGGTAAAATAGAGTGGGCTAATCTGGGTTTCACCGTTGAAGAGACATGTAGCTATGTGGCCATCTTAGGGCCTATTCCAAAGCCCAGTGAAGTCAGTGGGAATCTTTCTGTTGATTTCAGCGTGGGCTTGGATGAAGGTATTAGACTTTACCCCTGCTGATAGACAGGATTAGCTTTCTTGGCATGCAGCAGCAGGCTCATTCATGCAGGACTAGTTTTCCTTGAGCTTATATACACAACACTCCACACCTTTGCTGTGCACCATCAAACCCTTACATTGCTACAGCTTGGTTGTATATTATCTTTTGTCAAAGATCAGTGTGGAAAGGTGAATTTTCCAGTATATGCTGCTGTTATAATAATATTTCAATATCTTGTTTGTTTAAAGTACTGCATTTCAGTTACTAGACTATTGAAAGAGAAGCTGCTACTATTTACCTATTGCTTTCTAAAATGTTTTTAGGCAAGAAGTTCCAGATGGCGATGATTTCGACTTAATATTAAGAGACTGTGCAGCTGCAGCTCCAAATCCAGAAGTACATAATTCATTGTGGTATGATTCTGCAGTGTGGGATACAGAAAATCAGGGGCAAAGAAAAATAGCTGTTCATTTTGTGAAACACGATGAGCTACTTCAAGAGCCAGAAGATACTTTGATTATGGTACAAGGTAAGATAATTAAATTACAGTTATACCACCTAGGATGGCGCAGTGGACTTTACCACTAGAAATTTAGGATTTAAGTATCTCTGATTTAAAAACAAAAAGTTAGTTAGTGAGTTGTATTTAAAAACAAGCACACACACATTAGAATCAGCTTTAAGAGATGGTAAAATCTATTAGAATTTTAAGGTTAGAGGTGGTTGGTTGAGTCTCTGAAGTTTTCAGATAAAATTTGAACTTGCAAAAATAGTGGGTTTGGATTTCTGTAAACCAGACAGGAGTCAGATATCTTTGTATCTGATAAATCCAAACCAAGAAGCTTATTGATGATGCAGTTTTTAAAAAAATGTACTATCTCCAGCTGGGCTTTTAGGTAGGTACAGTTCTGATTTGGAATGGTGATTGCAGTCTTACTAAAAATCTTCAACTGTGGCTGGATAAATAAAAGGCTTCTGCTAATACAAACCTACTATATACTTTGTCAGCCTCTGGATGTCAGTGTTGTATCACATAAATAAAGCTGAAGCAGTGTGCTTTTTATCTGATTGCTTTTTAGGGGGAGAGAAAAAAAGCCACCTAACTTTAAACAAAGCAATTTAGGCAAAGATATAAATAAGGATGCTTGGGTAGAATATAAGTAAGAAATTTTTGCACAGCTTCACATTCTGAATTTAAAACAAGGCACAGTATCCAAGTGGATCAATGTGGAAGGGTAAGGGTGAGTCAGTTGGCCCTTTCCATGGACAGATCATTAGGGTTAATACAAGGCCCCTTCTGTTTGCTACTTAGCTTATTATCTGACTAGTTTCAACAGTTATCTGCTTTGTGGTGTGTCCCCAAATTCTTCAATCTGTTGATATAATTTTCTTCCTTTGTAAAAGCCCTGTCTCCCCAGTTCTGTTTCTGTTTTTGTTTTGTTTTTCTCCTAAAATAACCAAACAATATACCTTGCTCTGCAAATCATTGGAAGATATTAAAGCCCCAGCAGCTGAATGTTTGAGAGCGAGAGAGAGCATGTGGAGTGGAAGTGAAAGACACGATTGTAAATCTTAATATATTTACTAAAAGAAACTTTAGCTGACCAGTATTTCAGTTCATTTTCTCCTTCTGTATACTGTCAATGGAATGTGTCTAAAAAAGATGGGGGAGGAATTTTTTGTGTGTTCCCAGATACATCCTTCCTTAATTTCTCCGCATACATACAACAGCAGCTATTCTTCTGGCCAAGTAGATCTAAATATTACTCTTGGTGTTGCATAAGCAGCTTGCTTTAGTACAGTATGAGATCCTCCCTTCCCCAGAGACCAGATGCTGAGCCATGTTACTTCCACAGGATTTTTTTTGCCTCTGTTGAGCTGAGAGTTGAGATAGAGCTAAATCCTGGAAACAGATCCACTGCCAGGGGCGGCTCTAGCTTTTTTGCCGCCCCAAGCACAGCAGTCAGGCGGCCTTCGGCGGCCTGCCTGCAGGAGGTCTGCCGGTCATAGAATCATAGAATCTCAGGGTTGGAAGGGACCTCAGGAGGTCATCTAGTCCCCGCCACCGAATTGCTGCCGAATCCGCAGGACCGGCAGACCTCCCGCAGGCATGCCTCCAAGGCAGCCTGACTGCTGCCCTCGTAGGGACCGGCAGGGCGCCCCCGCGGCTTGCCGCCCCAGGCATGCGCTTGGAGCATTGGTGCCTGGAGTTGCCACTGTCCACTGCTAGGTCAGCCTTTATTTAAACAACTTTTAATGAACATAAATAAAGCTAATTTGTGGCAAACCTTAAAAAAGGTGGAGTTTAAGATATTGATTACATTTAGATTAATATGTATTATTCATTTACTTCCATTTTTATCTAGTAAATTCACTGATTGATTTCAAAGGACAGCTATTGTTAATCCAACACATTTGTTGATGTTGATTTGTTAGTACGCTGAAAACATTGTCTAGAATGACTTTATATTCCAAATACCTTTAAATTATGGCGGCATCACAATAGTTCCATAGTTAAGGCTGTACTGAGTTTTACGCTTAACGCACGATTTAAATCCTTCGTCTGACCATAACATTTCAAGCATTGTGTTCTGAAGAGGTTGTTGCTATGGCACTGGGCTGGATTCTATTCTTGGCTCTGCTATGTAACCCTGAGCAAATCACTTCTGTTCCCCTCCCAAGCTTTATTCATCTTTTATGGTTACATGATAGGTAGGTACTGTCTCTTACAATGTATTTGTACAGTGTCTAGCACACTGGGGCCCTGATCTGGTTGGCTTCTCTAGTCACTCGTGCATGATAAATAACTGTAATAACAATAATAATAATAAAATATATGAGACAAAGCCAGAGTTCCTATATTAATGCTTTTGTATAATCTTAAATCTAATTTAAGCTTAAATTGTTTTTGCAGAAAGTTACTTATTTCAGAAATTCACTGATATATTTCTTTCCTATTATCCATTCAGGAACTAATTAGTTCAAATGTTATTTAGCCAAAAACTAGTGGTTATTAGGTGCATAACAAAATAATTACAGGGTTAAGAGTATCAAACTGATTCTTGAAATTACAAGGAAACGTAATTACACTGGTCTGAGGTCAGAGCGTTTCTAGATTCAACCTAGCAACCATATCAAACAAGCACTGCTGTGATTGAGTGACCTGTGATCATTTTAAGAAATGACATCCCTGTATCTAAGGGATAAAATGCATGTCTTATGATACTAGACTAGGGTGGGCAAACTACGGCCCGTCTGACCTTTTAATCTGTCCCTCAAGTTCCCGCCGGGGAGTGGGGTCGGGGGCTTGCCCCGCTCCACGTGCCAGGCGGGGAGCAGGGTCAGGGGCTTTGTGCGGCTCCCAGAAGTAGCAGCATGTCCCCGCTCCAGCTCCTATGCGTAGAGGCAGCCAGGGCCAGGGAGCTCCACATGCTGCCCCCACCCCAAGCTCTGCCCCCCGCAGCTTCCATTGTCCAGGAACCGTGGCTGCGCCCCTGCCCTGATCCCCCTCCCACCCTCTAAACTCCTCAGTCCCAGCCCGGAGCACCCTCCTGCACTCCAAACCCCTCATCTGCAGCCCCACTCCAGAGCCCCAACCCCAGCCCCCTGCCGTAGTCTGGAGCTTCCTCCCACACCCTGAACTCCTCATTTCTGGCCCCACGCCAGAGCCCTCACCCCCTCTTGCATGCCAGCCCCCAATTTCATGAGCATTCATGGCCCACCATACAATTTCTATACCCAGATGTGGCCCTCAGGCCAAAATGTTTGCCCACCCCGTACTAAACTCAGGTAGCTTTTCCAGTAATATAAAGCATTCATTTCTAGTTTTGGTAAGTTACCAAGAGGTACTTAAAATCATATTATTATGTTTACTACTGTGTTGAATTTTTCCCCTCACTTCAGTTCTGATGCTTTTTTAACAGCCACTTGCTCTCATATTGCTAGCTAAAATGTAATGGTTTGTACTACTTAAAAACTGGAATGTCAAGCTGTTTTCTAGTGGAACTGGTTGTTCTCAAGACAGCAGCCACTAAAATTGCTGGAAATGTCGTGAAAGAAAAAGCAAAGTGTAACCTGTAAAGTTACTTGAAGGTCTGCTATCTTGTTAGCTACTATTGTTATTATGAAATATATTTAAAACATGTTTTGGTAACTTACAACTTTGATTGCCAGGGGCGGCTCTACGAATTCGGCCGCCCCAAGCAGGGCAGCTCGCCGCAGGGGGCGCGCTGCCGGGCGCCGGTCCCGCGCCTCTGCGGGACCTCTTGCAGCTGGTCCACGGCTCTGGTGGAGCTTGCGCAGGCATGCCTGCGGGAGGCCCACCCGAGCCGCGGGACCAACGGACCCTCCGCAGTCATGCCTGCGGGAGGTCCGCTGTCCCGCGGCTCCAGTGGACCTCCCGCAGGCATGACTGCGGAAGGTCCGCCGAACCCGCCTGCCGCCCTCCCGGGAAAATGCCGCCCCACGCGCGCGCTTGGTGCGCTGGGGTCTAGAGCCGGCCCTGTTGATTGCACATGTACACATATGGTTGTGTTAACATTTTGATGTCTTTGCATGCGATGATGAGTCACTTTTAAAATGTTGTGTGGTTGTTCCTATACTTTTAATACATATGCAGTACATTAAGGAGTTCCATCAACACTGGCCTGCGTATAGTGATGAATTACAGATGCTGAAATGGATATCCAATAGGCCAAGAAAGATGAATAAAGTAATTTAGCATTAAATACAATTAAGAAAACATTTTTTTCTGCTTTTAACAGGGGGGACACTAAAAGAAATCAGAAAACTTTCAAGAAGATTTAAATGTATTATACCTGTGAGATCAACGAAAGAAGATCTTGAGTTACTAGACCTTTCAGCTCCCTTCCTTTTGCAAGGGAAAATATGGCATTATGGGTAGGTTAAAAAAAAAAGTCTTAGTAGTTTAGAAGTGGTTGCAATTAATAGATGTATAGAAAGTTAGTTTGTTTCAATAACTTAAATTCCAGTGTCAATTGCAAACAGGTATAACTTTACCTTCTAAAGCTTGTTTTTTAAAAGAATTGTTCATGACAATTGCAAAAATTTAAATTGTATGGAAGAAGAAGACATTGATCTGGAGCCTGAACATGAAACTTATGCTACCACCACTATAGTTAAGAGAAAAGAAACTTACATTATACACTTCTGTTTTCAGGAGTTGACAGCTTTTTTTTTTTTTAATTACACCATTAGGTTAAAAAAAGCTTATTCTCAGCCCATAGAATTTCCTATAATTCTTTGGATGGTAGCTAGGGGTAGGAGGTTTCCTCAAGGGTCAAGGCTTCTAGGAGGCGATGGGTATAGGAGCCAGTGGGCCAGGAGGGTCAGGCTGCTAGGGATGTCAGTGCTGGATTATGATGTGCTACAGCCCCTACTTGATGGTATGAAAAGATGGTTATTTGAACTTAAGTTTTTTCTACTTTAAAAAATAAAAAAGCTCTTGGCCATCAAGAGATGCCTACTTACACGCCTCATTGAGGCTATGGCATTGGTGATACCTTAGCTGGGCACGGGTCATCACCAGTACAAAGTACCACCCTTTGAGCTTTTAGCATGCCCCATGTGATCACTAACTGTTTGGCAGCTCAACTTCGTAAACAGGGCCTGCAAGTGTTTCCTTGTTCCTAGATGTCTGTCTCATTAGAGCCCAGTCTTATAACTCTGCCCTACAGGAGATATTTTCCTCTTTAAATCTTTGAGTTTTACTGTAAACATTGAAAAATCACACTGGTTCCTACATAGTCTTTCACCTTCCTAGGGACCACCTTAGATATGACAAGAGCCCTAGCTTTTTTGCCCCAGGACAGGTTTTGAGATCCTCAGGCAGTAAATCTAGTCAGGTCCAGAGGAGCAGGGGCAGTAGTTTTGCATTTGGCCTGATGGCAGCTTGTACCCTTATTGCCCTCTTTGTATGAGTATGGATGTGTCCCTTGCAGAGGTGGTTGAGTCTACTGTGCAGACCAAATGATGGCCTATACATGATAGTTTCCCTTATTCAGAAGGTTTGTGATTCTCTTTTGTAGTGAAAGCTCCCAAAGTTTGTCTCAAAGAGAAGCCCATCCCACAGCCAGCACCTTGAATAATGGTAGGCACAAAGGCCTCCAAACTTGGGAGCTCATTTAGGAAACCTGAAGGTTCATGATGTTTCAAAGTCTCACTTGTGTGTACTTATCAAAGCACAACAAGTTAAGACCTTTACAGTACTATCAAATATGCACCAAGGTATGGTTAGTGTAGGGGCTATCCTTGAATTCCCTGAAGTCTGTACATTTAAAATCTTATCCTTTGCAATTGTCATTAACGGTGTTACATTTAATCTATGTAGAATTTTTGGGTATTATCTTATTGCCCATGTAGTTGTCCTAACTCTGAATGCCACATATTCTGTGTAACATATTTCATAGCATCATAGAATCTCAGGGTTGGAAGGGACCTCAGGAGGTCATCTAGTCCAACCCCCTGCTCAAAGCAGGACCAATCCCCAACTAAATCATCCCAGCCAGGGCTTTGTCAAGCTTGACCTTAAAAACCTCTAAGGAAGGAGACTCCACCACCTCCCTAGGTAACCCATTCCAGTGCTTCACCACCCTCCCAGTGAAAAAGTTTTTCCTAATATCCAACCTAAACTTCCCCCACTAGAACTTGAGACCATTTCTCCTTGTTCTGTCATCTGCTACCACTGAGAACAGTCTAGATCCATCCTCTTTGGAACCCCCTTTCAGGTAGTTGAAAGCAGCTATCAAATCCCCCCTGGTTCTTCTCTTCTGCAGACTAAACAATCCCAGTTCCCTCAGCCTCTCCTCATAAGTCATGTGCTCCAGCCCCCTAATCATTTTTCTTGCCCTCCGCTGGACTCTTTCCAATTTTTCCACATCATTCTTATAGTGTGGGGCCCAACACTGGACACAGTACTCCAGATATATTTAAAATATATTAATTATTTTCCTGCAACATATTAAACCAAATTCTGCTATAATTTACTCCATTGTAAAACCGGAGTGACTTCATTGATATCTGCTTCACACCAGTGTAAGTGAGAGCAGAACTAGGTCCACTGATTCTACATGATGAGTTTGCTTTTAAAGCTAATCTTAAAGATAATAAATGTCAATTTTATGTTACAAATGTAACATACTAGCACAGAAGCTTATTTTGAGGGCAGAATAATGCTACCGTAACTTTGTTTCTTGGGGCAAATGAAAACAACTTTATATGGACATCTCTCAAAGAAAGATATTTTTATCCACTTACAGAATGTTAGTTGCTGTCTTACATCCTGTAAAAGTTTGATGATGATATATTAGTACTCCAGGAATAAAAAGGAGAGGTTCTTTTAGTAACTTATAATTAAAATATTTTAGGCTCAAGTTAAGACAAATTCCTGTACTAATAATCTTGTAATCCTATTGTGTTTTTAATACATATTAGAGTTTCAGATCTATTACTGCTCTTACAAAATGGCACTTTGTATGTATTGTTAAACCACAAAAAGTGCTAGTGCATGAATATGTGCTCCGTTGGTATTGGTGCACAGTTAGCCTTTGTTATTCAATTAGGCTCTTTCGTGGGTCAAAATAACTTTTTGTAGCTGCTGATTCATAAGGAGCATTAATGTGGTTTAGTACTTTAGATGTTGTATGAAGCTTCTCTGTCTTAAAAAACCTGATTTATCAACTGTGGATCTTTTCATAGTGGAGGTGGTTTGTATCCCCACTGAGTAACTTTATTTGAATAAACCTGTTTGGCGCAGAATGAAAAAGCTAATAGTCCATCACCTTGAAGTCTGTACACTATCAGCATTTTATTTTAAATGTCAGGTGCAAACAGTGTTCGAATCAGAAGACTATCCAGCATCTCAGTTCCCTTGCAGAAGAAGAACCATCGTGGGAGCCAACTGAAATAGCACGAGGTTAGCTAACATTATGACGTGAAATAGATTGTGCCTTGATTCTTAAGGTAGATACAGATTGTCTCACTGAATGGCTTACACTTTTGCTCAGATCTTTATATGTCCTATGGATGCATATGTATTTGCATTTTGTGGGCTGGAGTTAAATATATGATTACCTTTTTAAAATACTATATTAAAGACTAACTGAAAAACTTTTTACCTGTCGGAATGTGAGATCATTGTTTAGGGTTTATTCTGCACTGGGTGGCATTTTTAACAATTAAGATAGTGCAGGTGTAACGAATCTTTGGTTACATACTTATAGATGTCTATTGTGAGCTATACACAAATATGTAGCATCAGGAATAAAATTTGTACAGTTCACAAGTCTTCCACTTGAGCCAAATGTGAATCTTCCTTAGCTGTGAGTGATAGTAAGGTTTGTATCTTTTATAAACACTACCATTAGAGGACATAAACACTAGCCTACTACATAACCCAGGGAATTGGTGAAGAGTTAATCGCCCAAGTCAAAAGGGTTTGAGCCCCTAATTCCCCTTTCTGCTTTTGAAAATCTCCCTATCTATTCATTGTGCTGCTTTAGGTAGTCTCATCAACTGATGGAAGGAAAACAGAGCCCTGGGAAATACAATGGGTAAAGAAGATAACAATTTGAACTGTTTCTAAATTTAATTATTTTACATCAGTTCACATCCTAATAAGGATTTGCAATCTCAAGCAGTATCTAAGTCTGACTGATTTTATTAAAGAATACAAACTACTGCAGAAGCATGTGTCTCACAAATATCCTCTCCTGTTTAAGCTAACACATAATTTACAGTATCAAATAGTGTTAATTAGAAATTTACTTCCCCCCAAATAAAAAAACCTAAATTCATTAAATGAAAGCTTTCCAACAAATTAAATTAAAGCAGTGGTTGGGAGATTTGTAATTCCTCACAGCATAATTCAGCAACATACCAATGTGGCTACTGCATGAAAACCAATTTTGTCTGGCCAAATAAATAGCTCTGGTTTGGTTAGATTGAACGCTTTGCTTTCAGAATGTACTGCCCTGACATATTTTAGTCACTGAGTGGTTGGATCATGGCAGCATAAACAGTGTAGGACTATCCAAAGTACCATGGAGTACCTTTCTTTTTTTATAGGTAAATACTTGATTAACTATTTCATTTTTTCCCCGGAATTGTTTAATTAAAGATAGCACGGATATAAAATGGGAAGATATATAAATGTCTGTAATACAAGAGTAATGCATATAATATATAACTAATATTTCCATAAGAATTTCTGAGTTCATATGAAAAATATGAAGGTTCATAAGGCAAGAAGTGTGTTAAGAAGCATCAGTTGTTTATATTCAAATATCTATGGGCTCTTACGGGTCCAAAGTGCAAAGTCTTCCCTATTTTACAATTGTGGATGCCTTTTAATGGAGTCTAAACTCTTACTAAACAAAATTTCCTGAAAGTGACCTAGTCTGGAATCATCAGGAGAAACTGAATAAGTGATGTGTAAACAGGTCATCCACCTTTTTCTTGGAAGAAACTTCAACAGTGTTTCTGTAGCGAGGTCTATTCTCACATAACTTCAAACATATATTGCAAGCAGTTATTTTTACTTACTTTAAAAAACAAATTGATAAAATATGTGAATATATTGCTAATTTTAACTGATTATAGATTATTTGCGCATAGAATCAGAATAATAGAAATGTATGACTGGAATGGACCTCAAGAGATTATCTAGTCCAGCCCTCCATGCTGAGGCAGGACCAACTAAACCTAGACCATCCCTGACAAGTGTTTGTCTAACCTGTTCTTAAAAACCTCCAATGACAGGGATTCTTTAACTTTCCTTGGAAGCTGATTCCAGTGCAATTTTTTTGTAATATCTAATCTAAATCTCCTTTTCTGAAGTGTAAGCTCATTACTTCTTGTCCTGTCTTCAGTGGATTTGGAGAACAGTTGATCACCATCTTCTTTGTAACAGCCCTTAGCACAGTTGAAGACTGTTACCAGGTCGCTCCTCAGTATTCTCTTCTCAAAATTAACATGCCCTTTTTTTTTTAACCTTTCCTCATATGTCAGGTTTTCTAAACATTTTACTATTTTTGTTGCTGGACTCTCCAGTTTGGCCACATATTTCTTAAAGTGTGGCATCCAGAACTGGACTCAGTACTCCAGTTGAGTCTTCACCAGTGCCACGTGGAGCAGGACAATTACCTCTCGTGTCTTATTACATATGATATTCCTGTTTATACACCCCAAAATATTAGCCTTTTTCACAATTGCATCATGTTGACTCATATTCAATTTGTGATTCACTTAAACCCCCAGATCTAGACTCCACTTTAACCCCCAGATTTCTGCAGTGCTACTCCTTAGCCAGTTATCCCTGTTCTGTAGTTGTGCCTTTGGTTTTTCGTTCCCAAGTGTAGTACTTTCCACTTGTCTTTTGTTGAATTTCATCTTGTTGATTTCAGACCAATTTTCCAATTTGTCAAGGTCATTTTGAATTCCAGTTCTACCCTCCAAAGTGCTAGCAACCCCTTCCAGTTTAGTGTCATCCACAGATTTTACAAGCATGCTTTTCACTCCATTATTGAAGTTATTAAAGAAAATATTAAATAGGACCAGACCCTGGACAGGCCCCTGCAGAACCCCACTAGGAATCTCAAGCAATATTCAAAATATAAAACATACACAGACACTTAATTAAAGATAGCCAGGAGAGAGTATGATTGGTAAGTAGTTGCCATAATTATATACATTAGGTACATAGTTTTGAATCTTTTTTGTTGGACAGATGACATAGTTAATATCAGTGGGAGAATGTACCTAGCCATTGAATTGTCACAGATGGGTTTAGTTAATTTCAGAGTACCAGTCAGGCAGCTTTTTTATTTGAGTAGAACTTGCCAAGGAATTTTAACTACATCATATGGAATAAATTGTTTTCCCATAGATAATATATTTCACCAAATATATTGCCATATGTTCGTTTAGAACACGATCCTGTTATCATTGAACCAAAGGCAAAACTCTCACTGATTTCAGTGGAAGATCAGGCAGAAAGAGATCCTACCACAACGTCAGAAGTTAGGATGTATGCAAATGTTTGCAACATTTTTACTAAAGAGAAAAGAGGTACTTTAGAGCAGTGGTTCTCAAAGCCGGTCCGGCGCTTATTCAGGGAAAGCCCCTGGAAGGCCGGGCCGGTTTGTTTACCTGCCGCATCTGCAGGTTTGGCCAATCATGGCTCCCACTGGCCACAGTTCACCACTGCAGCCAGAGGGGTGAGGAATAGCTCAGTGGTTTGAGCATTGGCCTGCTAAACCCAAGGTTGTGAATTCAGTCCTTGAGGGGGCCATTTAGAGAACAGGTAAAAATCTGCCTGGGGATTGGTCCTGCTTTGAGCAGGGGGTTGGACTAGATGACCTCCTGAGGTCCCTTCCAAGCCTGATATTCTATGATCCCTCAGCCTGCACTGCTTCCCACAACCCACATGGGCCTGGAACAGTAAACCACAGCCAGTGGGAGCCACAATCAGCCAAACCTGCAGACAAAGCAGCCCAGCCCACCAGGGGCTTTCCCTGAACAAGCAGCAGACCAGCTTTAAGAACTACTGCTTTTCTGTATTTTCTAAACTCTTGAGCAAAACTGAATTTCCATTCTAAAGTGGCACTCTATACATAAATCTTTCTGAGCATCTCATTTTACCTGCAACACAAAATGTTTTCACTTAGTGTATAACATTGTCATGAAACCTATATGTAGAGCTACGTGAAATTTTTAATGAAAATACATGTTTTACTGAAAAAATGCAGATTTGCTTCAACCAAAACAATTAGCAAATTCAAGTAGATTTTGGTGAATTTTTTATATTGGTGGGAGGAGAGAGACAAAAAAACAACTTTTCATTTCAGAAATGCATTTTGTTTTGGAATTTCCCTCAATTTTATATAAAAATAAAAACCTTGAAATAAAAAAAAATGTCTGGTTTTAGGTTGAATGAAACATTTCCATTGTTTGCTTTAAAAAAAACTCAGAAATGTTTTGTTTCAGGTCAACCTGAAAAGATTTTGTTGTTTAGTTTTCGGTTCAGTATTGAACTGAAAAATCTGTTATTTGTACAGCTCTAATTATAAATCCACAAACTCCACCCATCCATGTATCTGATTATATTTTAAAATTGTAATCGTACAATAAGTCCCATAATTAAAAGCAAGTCATTTCATTTACCTTGTGTTGTGATAATTTTATCTTGAATATTCAGTACCTAACGCAAAATATTTTTCCCACACTAGTTTTAGGTATTGAGCCACTCCAGTATGTTTTTGTTATGAAGTTTACACTTGATGATGGCACAGGAGCACTGGATGCATACCTCTTTGACTATGTAAGTAAACAGAGAGTAAATAGATGATGGTTCTTGTTAAGTCTGGTCTCAGAGATATTTGAATGTGTATATGAATTTGTGCATTCTCTTTGTCATATCCAGTGTTTTAAAACAAACTATTATAATGAATGTACAAATTATTAGCACTATCCACTGGTGAAAATGCTGTTTAGGTCAATATCAGATAAAGGCAAAATGGGAGAAAAATGTTTGTTTAAGTCTTAAAATGGACTGAAGAGAGGAACTGGAGTGGGGAGTGTGACCCCCCCACACCCACACCCACACCCCAGGGCACATCCTGGACTGTGGGCCTGCTCTGTTCCTTTTAACTCTCTGGATCATGGTACTCTTACACTGCTCTGCTAGTGACTAGCAGCCCCTACTGGCTTTGCTCTCACATAGCCATTAGCATGTGAAGGCACACCCAAAAGTTACATGCAGGCTCTCACAGCCTGTCATGAACTATACACAGGGAGATACCAGCAAATCTCTCCAGCCCCAGTCTTGCACCCCAGAAATGTACCATCATGCATTGAGGGGGGAGGGATAGCTCAGTGGCTTGAGCATTGGCCTTCTAAACCCAGAGTTCTGAGTTCAATCCTTGAGGGGGCCATTTAGGGATATGGGGCAAAAACTCTGTTGGATGATTTAATTGGGGAGTGGTCCTGCTTTGAGCAGCGGGTTGGACAAGATGGTCTCCTGAAGTTCCTTTCAACCCTGATATTCTATGATCAAGAAGGTCTTGAGCATTGTAAGCTCTTTAATTAATTCACCACTCCTTCAAAGGATGGTGGACATGCCCCAACCTTTGTAATCTGAGCAGATTCCCCAAATTCTTTAGACAAACTCAATGGTAAAGATAAAAGATTAAAATAAATTTATTAACTATAAAAAAGATAGATTTAAAGCAATTATAAGTGGTAGGCATAGAGGTCAGAGGTGGTTACATAATGAAAGGTAAAATTTAAGTTTAAATCATAAGCTTTATCAGACTAAGCAAGAGTTGAATCAAGCAGTTTTTCTCACTCTACTCGGAGTTGCAAGCAGTTCACAGTTCTTTATACACAGGCTGAATTCCCTGCTCAGCCTGGGACCAATTTCCCAGTTCAAAGTCTTTTCTGCCAAAGTCTTGTTGCCTTCAGAGTAGGTGGGGAGGAAAGAGGCAGACTCTTGATGCCACTGTCCCTCAGTTCATGTGCCTGGAAACATACTGACTCAAACATGAAATCAAGTATCACCTGTCCTGATACCTTGCTGAGTCACTGAGTACGGCAGCGCGGCGATGACAGTGATGAGGACGTAGACACAGAATTCTCTCAAACCGCGGGCCCCTGCGCTTTGGAGATCCTGATGGTAATGGGGCAGATTCTATCCATTGAACGCCGATTTTGGGCCCGGGAAACAAGCACTGACTGGTGGGACCGCATTGTGTTGCAGGTGTGGGACGATTCCCAGTGGCTGCGAAACTTTCGCATGCGTAAGGGCACTTTCATGGAACTTTGTGACTTGCTTGCCCCTGCCCTGAAACGCCATAATACCAAGATGAGAGCAGCCCTCACAGTAGAGAAGCGAGTGGCGATAGCCCTGTGGAAGCTTGCAACGCCAGACAGCTACCGGTCAGTCGGGAATCAATTTGGAGTTGGAAAATCTACTGTGGGGGCTGCTGTGATGCAAGTAGCCAAAGCAATCACTAAGCTGCTGCTACGAAAGGTTGTGACTCTGGGAAACGTGCAGGCCATAGTGGATGGCTTTGCTGCACTGGGATTCCCTAACTGTGGGGGGGCGATAGATGGAACCCATATCCCTATCTCACCGCAGCGCCAGGGCACCCAGTACGTAAACCGGAAGGGGTACTTTTCAATGGTGCTGCAAGCACTGGTAGATCACAAGGGACGTTTCACAAACATCCACGTGGGATGGCCAGGGAGGGTTCATGACGCTCGCGTCTTCAGAAGCACTACTCTGTTTAAACGGCTGCAGCAAGGGGATTACTTCCCAGACCAGAAAATAACAGTTGGGGATGTTGAAATGCCTGTCGTTATCCTGGGGGACCCAGCCTACCCCTTGATGCCATGGCTCATGAAGCCATACACAGGCAGCCTGGACAGTGGTCAGGATCTGTTCAATTACAGGCTGAGCAAGTGCAGAATGGTGGTGGAATGTGCATTTGGCCGTTTAAAGGCGCGCTGGCGGACATTACTGACTCGCTCAGACCTCAGCCAAACCAATGTCCCCTATGTTATTACTGCTTGCTGTATTCTCCACAACCTCTGTGAGAGTAAGGGGGAGACCTTTATGGCGGGGTGGGAGGCTGAGGCAAATCACCTGGCCGCTGATTACGCGCAGCCAGACACCAGGGAGATTAGAAGAGCACACCAGGAAGCGCGCATCAGAGAAGCTTTGAAAACGAGCTTCATCAATGGCCAGGGTACAGTGTGACTGCTGTGTTTGTTGATGAACACCCACCCCGCCTTGACTGACTCATTCCCTGTTAGCAACTCACCCTCCCCCTTCGAGTACAGCTTACTTATGCAAATAAAGTCACTCTCATTTAAAAAGCATGAATTCTTTATTGATTCATTATAAAAAGAGGGAGAGAAGTAAGGGTGTGGTTTGGGAGGAGGATAGGAGGGATGGAGAAGGCCATTACAAAAAATTCACAGTAACGACATCCTTCTGGTTGGGCTGTCCACGGGGGTGGAGTGGGCGGGTGCACGGAGCCTCCCCCCACGCGTTCTTACACGTCTGGGTGAGGAGGATATGGAACATGGTGAGGGTTGAGGGTGGTTATACAGGGGCTGCAGCGGCACTCTGTGATCCTGCTGCCGTTCCTGAAGCTCCACCAGACGCCGGAGCATGTCAGTTTGATCACGCAGCAGCCCCAGAGTTGCATCCCGCCACCGCTGATCTTCCTGCCGCCACCGCTGATTTTCCTGCCGGTCTTCCTGCCGCCACCTCTCATCTCGGTTGTCCCTCCTGTCCTCACGTTCATCCCTCCTGTCCTCACGTTCACTGGCCTCTTTCCTGTAATTTGATACCACGTCCTTCCACTCATTCAGATGAGCTCTTTCATTGCGTGTAACTTCCATAATATCTGAGAACATCTCATCTCGCGTCTTCTTTTTCCTCCGCCTTATCTGTGCTAGCCTTTGGGATGGAGGAGGGATGGTTGAAAAATTTGCAGCTGCATGAGGGAGATAAATATTTAGAAAGATACATTTTACAGAACAATGGTTATACTCTTTCACAGTGAACAGCACTATTCACCTAGCACATGTGATTTCCCTACAAGGTCGCATTTTTCATCTTAATAGTGAGTGCTTGCAGCTCTGGAGTTACAGATCTCACAGACACAGGTCCAGGCATCAGAATTCAGCTTGCATGCGGCCATGGTAAGCCACTGTCTTTCGGCTTCTGTAGTGATTTACCCCCTCCCCCCCCAACGCATGGCTAATACCACGCTAGCTCCCTGCTAATCAACAACCTTCCCACCTCCCCACCCACTGCGTGGCTGGTAGCTTGGGGAAGATCGCCGGTGACCAAACACAGAAAAGATCATCGGCATTTCACTCCTCCCCTCCCCCCGCTTCGCTACGTGCAGGAAAGTTTTTTTTTTTAAGCTGATGCAGTCCACGAACCCAGTAGAAAAATGGCCACCCCCCTTACTTAAATTCCTGATTTTTAACCAGGTTATCCTGAACGATATCACTTTGCTGAGGATAACAGAACAAGATAAAGAGCGGATGCTTCTTGAATGCCAGCAGTCACCGGGACCATACGCTGCTATGCTTTGCCACGCAATGATACCTGATTACTTGCTACATGCATGGCGTGGTAAAGTGTCCTACCATGGTGGGCGGAACAAGGCTGCCTTGCCCAGAAACCTTCTGCAAAGGCTTCTGGAGTACCTACAGGAGCGCTTCATCGAGATGTCCCTGGAGGATTTCCTCTCAATCCCCGGACATGTTAACAAACTTTTCTAAGTAACTATACTGTCTGCGAATGCATCCCAAGTCCTCAGGGCAAATCAATCATTAAAAAAGGCTTGCTTAAAAAACAATGTTTGCTATTTGCAAAGGTACACTCACCAGAGCTCCCTTCCATGGCGTCATTGTCTGGGATAGTGGCTTGTGAGGGCTGGGAGGACGGTAATTCCGTCAGGGTGATAAAAAGCTCCTGGCTGCTGGGGCTCACGGAGTGCTGTGTGCTCTCTGCTAGGTCTTCCTCCTCTTCTTCATCTTCATCTTCCCCGTCTGCATAATCCTCAGCCATGGCAGAGATTACAACCCCCACCTCGGAATCCACGATCAGGGGTGGGGTACTTGTGGCGCAGCCCCCTAAAATTGCATGCAGCTCAGCATAGAAGCGGCATGTTTTTCGACCTGCCCCGGACCTTCCGTTTGCTTCTTTGGTTTTCTGGTAGGCTTGTCTGAGCTCCTTAACTTTCACTCTGCACTGCACTGAGTCCCTGCTGTGGCCTTTATCCGTCATAGCCTTAGAAATTCTTTCAAATACTTTTTCATTTCGTCTTTTGGAACGCAGTTCTGTTAGCACTGAATCCTCTCCCCAGATAGCGATCAGATCCAGTATCTCCCGTGCAGTCCATGCTGGGGCTCTTTTACGATTCTCAGGAGACTGCATTGTTAACTGTGCTGATGAGCTGTGCGTGGTCACCTGTGCTGATGAGATCTCCACGCTGGGGAAGCAGGAAATGAATTTCAAAACTTCGCGGGGCTTTTCCTGTCTACCTGGCCAGTGCATCCGAGTTCAGAATGCTGTCCAGAGCGGTCACTGGTGCACTGTGGGATACCGCCCGGAGGCCAATACCGTCGATCAGCGGCCACACTAACCCTAATCCGATATGGTAATACCGATACTAGCGTTACTCCTCTCGTTAGGGAGGAGTACAGAAACCGGTTTAAAGAGCCATTAAAATCGATATAAGGTGCCTCCTAGTGTGGACGGTTGTGGCGTTAAATCGGTTTTACGCTCCTAAAACCGATTTAAACGCCTAGTGTAGACCAGGCTTGAGTTAAGCAATCCCCATTGTGTAGAGCTTGAGCAACTGTCTCTTACTGAATTGTAAATCTCTTGTTTGCAATTCCCCTGCTGGTCAAAGGCTAGTGAGGGTTGCCTAACACCCATCTGAGTGTGGGTTACCCCATTTGTTGCCACTGGAGAGCTTGCTATCAGCGTCTCCTAGACGCTCAACATATGTAGCAAAATCTCATAACTCCATATACAATGATGATATACATATTTTGACAGAACAATGAGTTTCAGCAAATCCTGAGTTTTCATAGGATACCTTACAAGGCATTCTTTGTACAAAATATCATAACCGTGCACAAGTGGTGAATATGGGGATACAAGGTGCAATTTTTAAGTACAATATGTCACAGGGGTGTTCGGCGCCCTGTGTTTCCACAAAGTCCCTGGCTAAGCTGGCTGAGTTTCTCTCTGTCATGGTGTTGAAACACCCTGTCTGATTGCTTTTGATGTGATGATTGAGAGTCATTGAGAATGACTATTTTTTTGGGTTAGCTCAGGATTTTATGACTATTCTGACAACTCTGTTTCCTTACTGGGTAGATTCCAGCCAAAGCCATATAGCTGTCCATCTTCTAAATCTAGTTTTTTGATCTAAAGGTCTAGGTAATGTGGGCTCTTGCTTGTCATGGACTGACTAGTGCCTTCTAGGTTGTATTCATCTAGCTTCCAAATAAATGTTAGTCCCTGCCCCCAGAAAGATTGTTTGCCTTACCTAGATACTTGGCTCCACATTTAACATAAGATTATACATTCACTCTTTGTGACTTTACACACTTTGCTTAAATTACGTGTCTCCATTTCCCAATTTTCTAAAATACAAATAATATTGGCCTGCCCATGGGAATGTACGGGATTAACTAAATGATTCTAAAGTGCTATGTAAATGTGAAGTATTATTTTTCATATGCATATGTAATAGATGTATAACTTTGTGGAAGTAATGGAAGATCCTATTTCATACATTCATGATGGCAAAGTTAAATTATTTGAGTACTCTGCATGTCTTAGATTTTGAGTAGCTGGGCCTTCATGTTTCATTTATATAGTTGTTTGCATGCAATAGACATTTATTTTGCCTGTCCTTTTGGTTGTTGCATACCTGCTGATAATTTCAGGTAGGAATGTAAATGTTAAGAAGTATGAGGGCTTTGATAAGATGAATAGATGCTGATAATACTAATCTAATATAGCATTATATTTGCAATATATTACACTGCAGCTTTGGAATTATCTAAAGCCAGTTGGGCTTTTTGGTCCCTTTGTTTCACAGCTTGGGACAGCCTCATTTCAGATACATACAAATTAATATATACGTATATTTTTACCCACTGTGTCAAGTGGCAATAAGGGGGAAATGTTTTCCCATTTCTTTTCTTTAACCCATTCTGTATACCAAGTTAAAAGGCTCTTCTCTTAAAATATGAAGGCCTTTAGCTGCAAAGGAAGCCGAAGCCCAGCAATCGCCACTTTCTTCTCTTTTTTCCTTTCCTCTGCCCCTCTCCCCTTCTTTGAAAGCTGTTCTTTTAAATTGACAAACTAATCTGGGGGAGCTGCTGACTGCTACAACTGAGTTGCAGGGGGAAAAGGCAGTTTTCTTTTGAAGTGTCACCTGCACTTCAAAAGGAAACTGCCACTTTCCTCTGCCCAGACTAAGGTGCTCCAAGAGTGCTTGAGAAAAAGCTGGGCTGCTTTGAAGTGTAACTTTAAACTAGCTTCCAGTCTGATTTCTATAGTAACGCTCCCAGTTCATTTTCTTAACCTGATAGTCTGAGTTAAAGGAGCTGGGGAGAAGAGTCAGGAAAAATTAAAGTGTGAGTTGAAAATGTGTCTCTTTTGCCATAAACAGTTGTTATTTAACAGTTATATTATAGTGCCATCTAGAGGTCGACCAGAAAGGAACCCATTTTGCTAGGTGACAGGTCAGCTGGGCTCCGGGGAGAGAGAGTCAAGTCGGGTCAAAGTTATGTTAAAATAATGATACTGCAGTGAAAATTGTTGGGAATATTTGTTATACAGTTCCCCTACTGTTTTATTTCATCGTCTACTTGGGCTACTTTTTATAGTGGGAAGATAAATTGTGTAAAACCCACCCACGTTTCTTTTCAAACTGAAGAATGAAATTCAAAACGAGAGTTCTACTTGCATAGGTTCAGATTCTGACACCCATACTCCTGTTTAGTGGTATCTTACTCCTCAGGATTTCCATTAATAGCAATGGACTATTTGAGCGGTAAGGTTGAATTTAAATAAGGATGGCACAATCCTGTCTGTAATTTCTGTCTGTCTGTCTATCGTACTTATATGGCCCCCATCACTGTAGTATCTAGAGCTGGGCAATTGGAGGGGGATTATTTTTGCCAAAAAAATGAATTTTGGGGTCTCTGAAACTATTCACAAATTTGTGATGAATTTGTCAAAAAGTTTTGCCTGAGAAAAAATGAAAAACATTTTTTCAAAAAGTCAAAATGTTTCATTTCAACCATTTGAAAACACTGTTTTGACTTTGTTTCAAAATGTTTCATTTTGAAAATTTTGAAATATTTTTTGACTTTTCATTGTGAAATGATGTTCCATTTTTAAATGTTGTCCAATTGAAAGAAACCCACACAAAATGGTGAAAAATACCCAAAGCTGACTGAATCAACACAAAAAACGAAAAAAGTAATCATTTTGTGTCAACCTAAAACATTTCAGTTGATTCAAAACAGAAAAAAAATTGAAAAACTGAATTTCAGTTTGAATCAAACCAATTTGTTTTTTCACATTTTTCGGTTCAGCCCCCTGCCAGCTGAAAAATCTATTATTCACTCATCTCTAATAGTGTTTGAGCACCTCACGATCTTTAATGGATTTATCTTCATGCAGTATGTGTGTTAGTAAAGCATTAAGACCACCAAAAAAGTGCGTAAGTCATTGACCATACTACATGTCTCAGGGTTAATACCCTACTCATGCATGCTCTGGTTTGTTTCTAGCTGTATCTGGGTCATTTTAAAAACACTGAACTGAATATATTGCTCCCTTTTGTCATTTTAGTCTCTTCATAAGATTCAAGAGCCTGCTAAAATGACACTAACTAATGACACCTGATTTATTTTTCTCTTCTTTTCTCTTCAAACCCTTCCACTTTCCTCAGGAAAAGTTTTTCCAGATTCCTGCCTCCGAAGTCCTTACCAGTAGTCTTCTTCAGGAAAAGATGGAAATGATCATGAATATACTTTGTCCTCCAGGAACAAAACTAGGTCAGCTATCACTTTTTGAAATATGCTACTATGTATGTAAAGTTATGTTGAATTTACCATTCATTTATTATAAATATGATAAGAGCACAGACCAAATTAAATACTACAGAATTGTAAGGAAATTGTTACTTACTTTTGTTTAGTGTAATATGTTTGGTTTGTCCTTTTTAAAAGAAGGGCCTTTGGAAATAGGAGTAATAATTCAGTCCCTGCAATGGTAATAAGGGTGTGCAGCTGTTCACTCATGCTGGCATAGATTCAGTTTTGTATGTATACATGCTTGTCCAGGCGGAGCTAGATGAGTAATTCACATTCATATGGAAGTTAACCAAAACACCTTTATTTAAAATGTCACAGAAGCATAGTGACAATTAATAGAGAATTCAGTCTGAGCCCCTCACTTTAGGCCAGATTCTTCCATTGAATGCACATACAAAGTTGGAGTACCCTTTCCTGCAGGAAACCCCTATGGAAAGTGACTCAGGGTAAGGAAATCTCTGTGAAGATCCAATCACAGAGTTCCTCTGAGCATTTCATCTGGGGGCCCAAAGTGGAAGCTTCCACTGGGCTGTCTGCACAGAACTGTTTGTCTTTGCCATAGCTCTCGCCCTTAGAAGCCTGTTTCCTCAGAGTGCAGGTCCAGAGCACCCAGGCACCCTTGTCCCTGGGGACCTTCTCCCACCCAGTGCAGTGAGTGTTCCATGGAATAGAAGATATATCCCTAGGCTGCATTATCTTCTCCAAGTACAAACCTTTGGTGAGAACAGAGGGAGAATAATGATACAAGTCCCACTCTGCTCTCTGGCTCTCTGTACCAGCAGTTAGGAGAAGCGTTTCTCAGTGGAGACTGATCAACCCTTTCTGTGCATAAGAAACTTCAAAATCCATTTTTAGTTTTCCTTTTAGTCAGATGAATTATGTGTTAAAGTTCCACTTTTCTTATAAAAGCTGGAAATACTATCAAAATGTGTAATTTTGTTTTTGGTTTGTAGATGACTTGCCATGGTTGGAATGCTTCATCAGGTCTTATAATGTCAAAGATGGAATGGAACAGCAAGTTTGCTATCAAATTTTTGACACTATGGTTGCTGAAGACGTTATCTAGTGATATGTATTGCAATTTACGAGACATGCAATTTATCAACATTATCAATTACAAAAAAGTTTTGTAGCTATAAACACCATACAAGGTTTTGTATAACATTTAGTATGTCACGTTCTGTGTTAAGAAATATTAATCAGGAAAACAAATGCCTTTTTCTGCATCTCACTTGTGTATGAAGGTTTTAGCTCTTCTGTTCCTGAACTAAAATGAATTGGACATATGCTAAGAGGTATTTATTACTTGCTCTGGGCCCAACCCAGTGAGTCAAGTGGTAGTTGAGGTGCTCAGCACTTCATGGGATTGGTCACTTCGTGGTTGAGACTGTTAAAAGTGGTTTAATAGCCAAACATTCCAAGCTATTACACAATTGAAAATTATCATTAATGTTACTAAATTCTGTTATGAACTACAGAGTCAAATTTAAAGGGACATTGTAAAATGTAAACATGTTTTGTAATGTATGAAGAACAGTCAACATGATTATGCTTTGTTCCTTTATCGATTTTAATACAAAAGAGTAAGTGATTTGAGAACAGCTGTGAAAACAGGGCTCTTCATTAACTTGTATTCCCTCACTTTATTCTGTACAAATCTATTTTAGGGTTCTAAAAAAACATGTTTTTTTTCCTTACTTTAATTTCTCTTTGATATGTAGTGAGCTCTTCCTGCAGTCCTTATGTGTGCAAGTAGTGTTATTGACCTCAGTGGAGCTATTTGCATGAATTAGAATTACTCATCTGCTTAAGAATCATAAAGTCAAGCCATAAAAGCAGGGATATTTAAAATATTAAAATGAATACTAATATTTATTAGATTATAAGGATGGTAAAGTCAGACATATTTGGGGCCATATCGGACATTGCTGCTCCTTTAAATTGTGTGTGTATTTGCAGAGGTTCTTGCCCATAGTTTGGCTAAATTTAGTGTCCGGTTATACTGTCTTGATTGCTTTTCTCTTTTGTATAATTAGATTGGATGGCTAAATTTAGAGATAGCATTTTCAGGCCAACAAGTGACTAGTTGGCTACCACAGTGGAAAGAAATTGCCTACTTTTACCTTGCATTCTAAAGTATTTGCCCCAAATTCAGAATCATTTTCTAGAGAATAATTGTAATGTAAAAATTCTTGTTAGGGGAATATGCTTCTTGTCATCAAGGAAAAAAAATAACATAACACTTGCGCAGAGGATTTTTTTAAAGGGAGCATGGAGATATTTAAAATAGTGCTCATAATTGACTGGTACTTTGATACTAAATACAAATGATTTTACAGTGTTCTAAGAGATGATTAGTAGAATAAGCTCTTATATCCACCTACAGTTTCATCCAAATGTCAATAGATTTTTGTGGGGTACTTTAAAAATCACTCTGCGCCATAGAAACAATGAGCCATGACCCTAGAAGTTTATCAATTATCATGTGGGTAGAAGGTGCGTTAACATTTCAAGCCAATGATTCACTTTCAAGGAGAGGAGAAACTGTCAGCCTGATTGAATAGGACCATCAGCTTGTCAAGCAAGGAACAACACTGGCATTAGTTCTGAAAGCAGCTGCTTACTTACCCCTGGCCCGATGAGAGATACTGATAAGTGAATTATTTTTAAGACTTGAACACCTATGTGGGTGTCCAAATAATTTCAGTGGAATTTAACTCCTGAAGCACTCATCCATAAGAAATATATAAGGGTTTGTTTGCTATTTAATGGGTAGTTTAATCACAAAAACTATAGAGCCTGTATTTCTGGTTGTGTTACATGACATCACAAACCATATTTTGCACTGCCAATCATTAGTAGAAAGTATATGTTAAATTGTAAATGTTTTTAATGTAAATAAAAAGTCATGTTCCTGTACATCATTGCAGGTATTAATAAAATCTATTTTAAAGAAAACCTTTTGAAAAGTAATAGATCAGAATATATAAGGCTCACACTTCAGTGTAAATTTGTTTTCACCATCTCTAATGTTTGAGATTCTTGGCAGAACATTTTCAAGTCATTTTATGATTGTACATATGGCACATGAAGTTGTCTGGCTATTGAATATTGTAAGTATTTAGCTAATTTAAAATAATGAGCTCTTTGCTCACACTTAACTTTTGGCTATCTATTCACAAAACCTCTCTGCTGTCAATGGCCTTCATCCAGCAGAGCACATTCTTAGGGTACATCTACACTACCTGCCGGATCCGTGGGTAGTGATCGATCTATCAGGGATAGATTTATCGCATCTAGAGTAGACACGACAAAATCGATCCCCGATCGCTCTGCCATCGACTCCGGAACTCCACCGTGGTGAGAGGCGGAAGCAGAGTTGATGGGGGAGCAGCAGTGGTCGACTCGCCGCCATCCTCACCGCCAAGTGAATCGACCTAAGATACACCGACTTCAGTTACGCCATTTGTGTAGCTGAAGTTGCGTATCTTAGGTCGACCCCACCCCCCGTGTAGACCTAGCCTTACATAAGTTTGTTGAATTGGAACTAAAATAGCTAAATGTCTTACCAGATGTATTTTCTTTGAGATTTTCAGTGCTCGTGGAAGATGTTGAATTTCTCAGAACTGAAGACCATGGTTCACAAAACTTGTCTCAGTGTTGACCTGAAGGATCCTTCTGTGGGAGTGATTGAGCTGTGTTTCATCTCCATGACTGTTTTATTTCTTAATGGTTATGTGGAGACTGCCAACTTAGAAGCCAGTTGGGATAGTAGCTTCTGTGATGCAGGCAGTTTCCACTCTGATCTGAATTGAGAGCACAAACTGACTCCAACTTACTGTAGGTCACACCTGTTACAATAATTACTTTCAGTCACTACTGACCTGGACCAGATATCATCATCTGCATAGAAGCAAGAAATTTCATCTCCCATTTTCAGTCCCTTGGTCACTTTTCTCTAGTTTCTGAAACACATTTTAAAAATAAATCAAAACTGCCTTTCTGAATTGAGTGAATGAGATTGCTGAGATCCATCGGTGTTATAATAGCTATCCATAGAATTAATTTATTACAGACGTTTAAAAATTTTAAGTTTACATTTGATATAATTAATGTTGGAAAAATGAGAATACTTTTAATGGTGAATCTGATGATTTCTCATGAAAAATTCATTTAACATCCCCCACTTTCTCTCCACTCCTTCTGCCCCCCATCCCCAATAATATTCAGTGCTTCACCATTTTAAAATGAATTGCTTGCTTATAAGGGATCATCAGTTCTCTGATGCTCTCTTAATGCTCAGATCAAAATAAAACAGCTAATTTGAGACCACTCTTCCATCATAAATTCAGGATGTTTTCCATATGTTTACTTCTCACTGTCTGTGAAGCATATTTTGGAATCTGCTTTAAATGTTCATGGATTCATTTTTGTTGTTACCTCTTCCACATAGGTTGCCATTTCTACTTTGGCTAAAATTTGGCAAGAATAACATTTATTGTGCCAACCAGTTTATAAAACACATGTTTTGAGGCCATAAAGAGCTTCGTCTTCAAGCGTTAGCAAGTTTCCTGTTTAGCCAGTGTGGCGACCTGATCAGCACAGGTGACCATGCAGAGCTCATCAACACAGGTGACCATGAAGTCCCAGAATCACAAAAGAACTCCTGCATGGACCAAACAGGAGGTACTGGATCTGATCGCTGTATGGGGAGACGAATCCGTGCTAACCGAACACCGTTCCAAAAGACGAAATGCCGGAATATTTGAAAAAATCTCCAAGGGCATGAAGGACAGAGGTTATAACAGGGACCCGCAGCAGTGCTGCGTTAAACTTAAGGAGCCCAGGCAAGCCTACCAAAGAATCAGAGAGGCAAACGGCCACTCCGGGTCAGAGCCCCAGACATGTTGCTTCTATGAGCAGCATGCCATTCTAGGGGGTGCCCCTACAACTACCCCACTCCTGTGCTTCCCTCCTCTCCCACCCCTCTCAGGCTACCTTGGCAGTTATCCCCCCATTTGTGTGACGGATTAATAAAGAATGCATGAATTTGAAACAACAATGACTTTATTGCCTCTGCAAGCAGACATCAAAGGGGGAAGGAGAGGGTGGTTGGCTTACAGGGAAGTAGAGTGAACCAAGGGGGTGGGTTTTCATCAAGGAGAAACAAACAGGAAAAAGCTTCTCTGATGCACAGCGCGCCCTGCTGTGCTCTTCTAACCGCCCTGGTGTCTGGCTGCGCGTAATCAGCGGCCAGGCAATTTGCCTCAACCCCTCGCCCCTCCATAAACGTCTCCCCTTTACTCTCTCAGATATTGTGGAGCAGACAGCAAACAGTAATAACAATGGGAATATTGGTTTCACTGAGGTCTAATTGAGTCAATAAACTGTGCAAGTGAGCTTTTAAACATCCAAAGGCACATTCTACAACCATTGAGCACTTGCTCAGCCTATAGTTAAACTGCTCCTTACTACTGTCCAGACTTCAAGAGCCATGGGAGCAAGGGGTAGCCTGGGGTAGGTGCGACCGCGCAATGCTGCTGACTGGGAGAGCAGCCTGAGGCAGAAGCCTCCAGCCGGCGTGATATTCCAGGTAGGACTGAATCTCCATTAGACGAAACTTAAAGAAGAGAATGACCTGGAGTCATTCCCATTTTTGTCCAGGCACCCCCAACCAACCTCACCGAGGCCGGCCAGGAGCACCCATGTCTGCCCAGGCACCCCCGACCAACCTAACCGAGGCCGGCCAGGAGCACCCACGTCTGCCCAGGCACCCCCGACCAACCTAACCAAGGTTGGCTAGGAGCATCCATGAGACGATGACGATGGTTAGCAGTCGTACCATCTGCTCTCCACAAAGCAAGGCAAGGGGATGCTGCTGTGTAGCACTGCAGTACTGCGTCTGCCAGCAGCACCCAGAAGACATATGGTGACAGTGAACTGAGTGGGCTCCATGCTTGACATGGTATGTCGTCTGCACGGGTAACCCAGGAAAAAAGGTGAGAAATAATTTTTTGCCATTGCTTTCACGGAGGGAGGGAGGGGGGGCCTGATGACATGTACCCAGAACAACCTGCAACAATGTTTTTGCCCCATCAGGCATTGGGAGCTCAACCCAGAATTCCAATGGGCGGCGGAGACTGTGGGAACTGTGGGATAGCTACCACAGTGCAACGCTCCGAAAGTCAACGCTAGCCCCGGTACTGTGGACACACACCGCTGACTTAATGCGCTTAGTGGGGACACACACAATCAACTGTATCAAATCGATTTCTTAAAAATCGACTTCTATTAAATCGACTTAATTTATAAGACATACCCTTAGATGTGTAGAGGAAAAGCTGAATTGTGTACAGCAGAAAAGAGGGATTTAAGGGTGTTTGAAAGAGTGCTGCAGTGTTCTGGGTGGACCAGAGGGAGGAAAGCATTTCCTTGACACCATAACTGCTTCACTTTATTGGACACTGTTAGTTTCTGACATGGCTATAGTTTATCTCAGGCCTGCACAACATACGGCCGGCCCGCGGAGCCTCACTGCAGCCTGTGAGGGGATTCTAAATCCCCCGCACACGGCGCTCTGCGGGCACCCCAGAGCCCTTTGAATCCTGGCCGCGGCCGGGAAGCAAAGGGCTCTGGGCTGCCCGCAGCCGCAGGGAGTCCAGAGCCCTTTAAATCTCAGCCACGGTCAGGAGTCAGAGGGCTCTGGGCTGCCCGCAGTGGTGGCTAGTGTAGAACCTTTTAAATCCCAGCTGTGGCCGGGAATCAAAAGGCTCTGGGTTGCCCACAGCCGCGGGGAGCCCTGAGCCATTTAAATCCCAGCCGCGGCCGGGAGTCAGAGAGCTCTGGGCTGCCAGCAGCCGCAGGGAGCCCAGAGCCCTTTAAATCCCAGCCACGGCCGGGAATCAAAAGGCTCTGGGTTGCCCGCAGTCGTGGGAAGTGCAAAGCCCTTTAAATCTCAGCCGGGGCCGGGAGTCACCCAGAGGGCCAGAGGGGAGCCCAGAGCCTTTTAAATCCCAGCCGCGGGGAGTCAAAGGGCTCTGGGCTGCCCGCAGAGATTCCTAGCCACGGCTGGGATTTAAAGGGCTCAGGGCTCCCCGCGGCTGTGGGCAGCCCAGAGCCATTTGAATCCCGGCACGCAGCCGCTGTTTGCCCCCTCCCCAGACCACTGTCCCAACTGCCCCCCAGGACTCCCACCCCCTATCTAACACCGCTGGTCCTTGTCCCCGATACCCCTCTCCCGGGACTCCTGCCCCTAACTGCCCCCCAGGACCCCACCCCCTATCTAAATGCCGCTGCTCCTTGTCCCCCGATTGCCCCCTCCCAAGACCCCTGCCCCAACTGCCCCTTGGAACCCCAGCCCCTATCTAAGCCTCCCTTCTCCTTGTCCCCAACTGCCTCCTCCTGATACCCCCCCCAACTTTCCCCCAGGACCCCACCCCCTACCTGTTCCCTGATAAACCCCTGGGACTCCCATGCCTATCCTACTGCTGCCTGTCCCCCTACTGCTGCCTGTCCCTTGACTGCCCCCTGGAACCCCCTACCCCTTCTCCAACCCCCAGCCTGCTTACCGTGCCACTCAGACCAGCGTGTCTGGTTCCCTGCAGCTCCAGACACATTGCTGCCATGCTCCCCCGTGGAGCCCACAGGCCCC
Organism: Mauremys mutica; assembly: GCF_020497125.1. Taxonomy (NCBI): domain Eukaryota; kingdom Metazoa; phylum Chordata; order Testudines; family Geoemydidae; genus Mauremys; species Mauremys mutica. Next base: position 42,174,492 of record NC_059072.1, read on the forward strand.
CCTCCCCACAGCACCTGCCTTCCAGATTTGAACACCTCAAAATTCAGGAGTGCTCAAGCTCAGTTTGGGCAGCTGTTACTTCATTTCTCCCAAATCAAATATACTGATCCACTGTAACTTGCTGTAGAAAAAGCAGGATAAAATTGAGCAAGAAATGCTTATTAGCACTGGAATTGCTATTTTCAACAGCCATTGCCTTTTTGTTTGTTTAAAAGGAAGACACTGATTATTGCATTGGCAAATTCCCCATAGAAAGAAAGAGTGGAACAAAAGAATAATAAAGGCACCTCAACTTTCCTCATTTATGGAGGACAGTCTTATAATATGCATCCAGATATCCTCCAATCACACAAGCTGAAAATTGTTCCACTTTACTACAGCTCTGTAAGCATATGGGAACCAATCCTGTCTGTGTTTTGTGCACATCCCAAATTCCTGCTGAATGACCCACCCTGGGAGTGTTACCAGTGACCCAGGGCTGGGGAGGCAGGAGGTGTGTGTGGGGGGGGGTAGGCACTGGTGGGGGGGAGCCCAGGGCTGGGCCAGCAGCAGGGTGGGGGGAGGGCACTGGTGGGGAGGAAAGGGGGAAGCCCAGCGCTGGGGCGGCAGGGGGTGTGGGTCAGTGGGGGGAGAGCCCAGGATTGGGGCAGCAGGAGGTTACAGGGGGGAGCCCAGGGCTGGAACGGGGGACAGCCAAATTTTTTTTTGCTTGGGGCAGCAAAAAACCTAGAGCCGGCCCTGCCGGGTTCCCCCAGCCGCCGGAGCCCCGAGCCCTTTAATTTGACCCTGAGGGCTCCCAGCCACCTCTTCAGCTGGGAGCCCCTGGTTGATTTAAAATAAAGTATCACCTCCCCACCCCCAACCTTCCTTTTTGGCCCACAGCTGTTTTGGTGGGGCGGCGCTGGGGAAGGAGGGTTTGTTTCTGCAGGGCTGGGCGGCCCTGGGGCAGGTTGTTTCTGCGGGGCCGGGAGGTTTCGGCCCTCAGCTGTTTTCTTTGGAGTAATGTGGCCCTCGCCGCTTTACGAATTGTGCAGGCCTGGTTTATCTTCTCCATATACATATATAAGATGATGTTTCAAAAAAGCTGCTGTAACTTGGACGTTTGTCTTTAATTCCAGTGATTTGAAATTCATGAAATTGGTTACAAGTCCTCTATCCAGATGCTCTCTTTGTTTGCAAAATTTGTCCACTTTTGAGTTAACGATGTTCAAATATTCTGAGTTTCAGATGCAGCTTAAATGATTGAATTTTGCAAATAAGTTAATCTTTACAGAGTAAATATGGATGACAGCACTTACGTGGCTGTCTGAAAAAAAGCTGAAATTTTGTTCTGAAAAGCTGTTGAATTGCATTTGTACTAGCCTACTCCTCCTGTTTCTGCATATGCATTTTGTTCCATACTGTTTACTATACAAGCAGTGTGCAAAATGTCAGTGATTTAAATGTGGCTTTTTGTATACTATGATTTACATCTTCACAGATCTGTTCACTTTTAGCTGTAATTTCTATAGGCCGACTAGTTGATAGCTATGAATTATAGGGACTGTAACTTCATTGAAGGGATTCTGGTAACACTGTCAATCGAAGAGTGCAGCTCAAGTGTCACCAGAACCCCAAAATGAAACACTACAACCCACTCATTAAAAATATACTGTATTTTAAAAATAGATCTGATTCTCCTCTCTCTCTCCAAATGACTCCTGTAGTAACTGATCCTCAAAGCATTACTGGAGCAGCTCTTCACGTGAGTTGAATATAATTCACAGGCATGATTTGAATTACCAGGGGGGATTTTTGCACTAGGAAGCAGGTACCCATGTATTGCTCTACATTAATTTGCTATTCCTTCTGGAAAGATACCCTTCATGTTACCGTCTACCATGCTAAAGGTGCAAAATCCTGTCAAAATCTGAAGCAGTTGTAGTAATTGAGTCTGACATAAACCCACAAAAACAAGGAATGTCAAAGATAATGTTGCCATGCTGTCCTTAAATTTCCCATTGTGCCTAGATATCTTAGACATATGGTACAGTGCATATGGTCATACTATTCTTAGACTACTGTAATACTAAAGCTGTATGAAAGCGACACCATTTACTTAAATCAATCTACCCTCTGAATTATGGGTTTGGTTTGGTTTTTCCTCTTGTTGCGACAAGTAACACCTAAGAGCACTATAACTTGAAAGACACTAAAGAGAGGAATAATTTTTTTTCCTCCCAGATTGTTAACGCATTTGATAGCACTTTGCGTACTGGTGCATTTTCCATTTCCCCTCTGTAGTCAGTTTTGCCTGGTGTTTGTGTGGGTCTCTCCCACAGCCATGGGGGAGACAAAAACATTTTTAAACATGAGAAATCTGATTGTAAAACCACAAAATTTAACAGGGACACTTAGAGGCAGGGGCTGTACCTGAAACCACCTTCATATCTCAATTTTAAATTGATGATTTTTTTTAATCTCTGAATTCTTTTGCTTTTGTCCGTTTAAATCTGGGCCTTATTTTTATTTGAAAAAATAGTATTTGTTTTTTGGTGTTTTTTTTAATGTAGTATCTAATTTAAAACTGAGATCCAGTTTTCTTGAGTTCCTATGAAAACTGACAGTGCATTTTCCAAAATATAATCTCTTTTAATCCAAAAATCTTGGTGCAAAATTGCTACACATTTTGATCTTTATAATTTGATCAGTATGTTTATCTCTTTAAAGACTATTCCTATCCATTAGTAAACTATCCCCTTTTAAGAAGTTTGTAGCCACGATGCAGTCTCCTTTGATTGAAGGTTCATATCCACAACTTGGTCAATTCAGTCCGTATTCTTAGGCATAATCTTGGATTCCTTATGATGCTGAGCTTCCACATTGAAACAGCTATGAATAATGCTTTCTACTATATCCGGTGGTTAGGGGAAATTGTCCCATCTAGTGGACAAAGACCTGGCTTCGTTTACTCACAGTTTCATCACCTCTCAGGCTGGATTACAGCAATGTAATATGCATGGGCATGAAACCTTCAGCACTTGAGAAACTCCAGTCAGTACAAGACACTGCAGCACATCTCAGTAACACAGGCTATCACAAGCATATCACATCTGTCCTGTGCTCGCTACCTGGAATTTCAAATCAAGTTCAAAGTCTCAGTCCTCTTCAAAGCGCTCCATGGTCTGGGCCCGGGATATCTAAACAACCATTTAAAGCTCCACAATGAGGACCGTGCTCGACAACTTCACCCCTCTGGCACAGTGAACTCTCAACAATAAGAGTGAAGTTTATCTGTGCAGGAGACAGACCCTTCTCTGAGGGTAGTCTGCAACCATGCAATGAATTTCCCCTGGAACTAAGGATTATCCTAAAGCTCACCACTTTCTACTCCAAGTGTAAGATGCATTTCTTTGATCTTTCCTTCTCTAATATAAAAACATAGTGTGAATATTTATTTAATAAATAAATAAAAACCCTACCAAAACAAGACACTTCACTGCACATGCTTCTCCCTCTGGGGAAAGGATGAGAGAACAAATAATATGTGACAGCTGCATAGTCACGTTGCTTAATGCACTACAGGAAGGTGCCCAGGTGCTACAGTAATGAGCACAGTGTGCAAACCCGAATAGAATAGTATCATTTTAGAGAGAGTTATTCAAATCTATTTGGAAGTCAGTACTATTTCTTTGCACACCATCCCTGGAATTTGTATCTTTGTAACCATCTCCCATAAAAGGATCAGTTTACTTCTGTAAGTGATAAGTTGACTATGGGCAAAATTCTGAGCAGAATTAAAATGTAAAACCCCTTTACTGAATATAAAGACTCTTTCACCTTGCCAAGCATTATAGTCTGTTACCAGTCTGTCACTTCTCTGACAAGGACTTAGTCCACAAGGATTACTTATAAAATGCCCTTTCATAGAAAGCATCTCAAGGCAGTGTAAAAATAGGAATAGGTTTCAAAGCTCATTTCAATCTCCTCTAGGACTTGAGGAAAACATGAATGTCTTTAGTCTACTTTTCAATCTGGGCAAAGAGGTATCTAATCTGATACAAATGGGCAGCAAATTCTCATGCTTTTGAAACACATTTCAAAGAGGTTGTTGAACCAGGTACTATTATTTTCAGTTTAAATGTTGAGACCACTGATTAACGTGCGTTAGAAGAGCATAAAGTTGGGATGGAAGGTCAAGCCCACATATGGTAACTCGGAGAAGAATTTTGAAATTGATTCAGAAATGTAGGGACACTGATACAATGGCTGGAAAGCTGGGGCAGGTGGAAATGTAGTGATATTTTCTGCTTGTCAGTTAGCTTTGTTAGAGAATTCTGGACTGGCAAATTTGTTTTTAAAAGTGTTCACCTACTTGAGTGATGAGGGCCATAAAAGTACTTGGGTAGCTAGAATTTAGAATCCATGAAAGGTACTGGATTGACAATCCTGAAGACTGTTCTTATCTGTATACGGAACAGATCAAGCTTCTATTCCTGGGTACCGTGCCTTGGAGGATCCTCTCTGGAGATTAGGATATTTAGATCTCCATTCCCAGGCAATGCTTGGCGTCCCTGCCTAGATTGTCAGCAAGGGTGTCAATTGGTCACCAGCTGTGATCTGTGTCATATAGACACATATACTAGGAACTGAACTGAAACAATCTATATATTTCTTATAATCCACTGTAAAGCTATCAGTTGGTGACACTTTTGGGTTACTTACTGATCTAGATTGGCAGTCTGAATCCAGCAGGCAAGGAAAAAATGCTAAATATTTCACGAACAATTGCCTTAGCCATGTTTTTCTCCCACAAACCCCTGTTGTTGTTTAAACTTATTGAGGAAGACTGAATATTAGAAAAATACAATAGTCAATCTTGGTTGAAATGAAAGCCTGCATCAGCCTTATAATACCAGAAGCTAAGGAAGAGTTTGTGAATGTTTACCAGATGGTGGAAGGAATCGTTCTCCATCTGGCTACGATATGACTTGGATAGCTAAAAAAATCTGAATTTCATGGTCAGGTAAAGGAGGAGATGGAGGCAGTAACTAGCAGCTAGTGGGAAATGATAATATGATCAGTTTTATTAGAATTAAACATTTTAAGGGGTTGGATGCAATAACAGAATGGGACAATAATAATACTTAGAACTTATAGAGCACTTTCCATCCAAGAATAACAGAGCACTTTGCAAACATTAAAGCAAGAGGGCAGGTATGTTGAACATTCTACAGGTAAAGGGAAACTTAGGCACAGAGCTATTGTGATTTAGGCAAAGTCATATCATAAATTAGTGTCAAGGCTGGAAATAGAGCCGTATTTTCTGTCTCTCAAACTCTAAGGGTATGTCTACACTGTGAAATTAGGTTGATTTAATAGAAGTTGATTTTTTAGAAATTGATTTGTTACAGTCGATTGTGTGTGTCCCCACTAATCGCATAAAGTCGTCAGTGTGCGTCCACAGTACTGAGGCTAGCGTCGACTTTTGGAGTGTTGCACTTGCAGAGGCAATAAAGTCATTGTTGTTTCAAATTCATGCATTCCTTATTAATCCGTCACACAAATGGGGGGATAACTGCCAAGGTAGCCTGGGAGGGGTGGGAGAGGAGGGAAGCACGGGGTGGGGTAGTTGTAGGGGTACCCCCTAGAATGGCATGAAGTTCATAGAAGCAGCATGTCTGGGGCTCTGACCCGGAGTGGCCGTTTGCCTCTTTGGTTCTTTGGTAGGCTTCACACGGCACTGCTGCAGGTCCCAGTTATAACCTCTGTCCTTCATGCCCTTAGAGATTTTTTTTCAAATATTCCAGCATTTTGTCTTTTGGAACGGAGTTCGGATAGCAAGGATTTGTCTCCCCATATGGCGATCAGATCTGTTTGGTCCATGCTGGAGCTCTTTTGTGATTCTGGGACTGCATTGTCACCTGTGCTGATGAGCTCTGCTTGGTCACCTGTGCTGATCACCTCGCCATGCTGGCCAAACAGGAAATGAAATTAAAAAGTTCGCGGGGTTTTTCCTGTCTACCTGGCCAGTGCATCGAAGTTGAGAGTGCTGTCCAGAGCAGTCACAATGGAGCACTCTGGGATAGCTCCCAGAGACCAATACCGTCGAATTGTGTCCACATTACCCCAAATTTGACCCACCAAGGTTGATTTCAGCGCTAATCCCCTCGTCAGGGAGGAGTACAGAAATTGATTTTAAGAGCCCTTTAAGTTGGCTTTGTTGTGTGGATGGGTGCAGAGTTAAATCGATCTAACACTGCTAAATTCAACCTAAACTTAGACCAGAGCTAAGAATCTGCTGCCTCCCACAGTGTTAACACATGATATAGTCATTTTGATTTATAAAAAGTAACTGAAATACTGCATCTTGCCATGTCTGAAGACCAGATGAAGCTTAGCTCATAGGTGAAAATAAGGTTGGTTTTCTCTGTCTTTCCCTGGTAAATATCACAGTCACCTGAACATGTCCCACAATTTAGTATGATAAGCATCTTGCTCAAGTGGGACTAGGAAGGGTGGGTGAAACTAGTGATTTCTTTTTTGGAGAGTGAAAATTAATGTGAAATATCTTGTTGTGTAGTTTTTCATGGCTGTCTAATTTCTCTGCCTTCAGAAAGTAGATTTTCTGGTAAAATTTTTGGGAGGCTGAAATTTATTCACAGTGAATCATGTGAATAAAAAGCACCTTTCACTCAAAAATTCATATGTGAAAATCTTGGAGGGGACGTGGTGGCGGCGTGGTGTGCGTATGCAAAGGAGTTGTTTGTGACTGGCAGTGTAAAGGGGCCTTAGTGTAATTGAGACTCAGGCTCTTCTGTATAGTTAATTACTAAAACACTGCCATTAGTAACAGAGGTTATTTCTGAATTTTGGTAAAGAACCGTACATGGGGGAAAAAAATCAGTAGTGTAATATTTTTAAGAGTAAACCAGAAGAAGGGTTTTGTTAATCCAGGTGTTCTACTCTGTTCATTTAGGGATCAGTGACAGCATTAAATGAGCAGAAATGAGGTTTTGGCAAAGGTGAATGTATTTGGTTATGGTCATAAATGGTTTGATTTTTCCCATGAAATAACATGTAGTAGAAATATAAAATATTTTACCTTAGATGTGTTTTCAGACACCTTAAGAACACATTATTAAATACTTATGGGCGCATTCTCCCTCTGAATGTGCACACATAACTCTGACTAATGGTAACTGGCATTAATGGAACTTAGACATTTTCATCAAGTGAAGAATTTAACACATAAGGCCTAATTCCATAAATAACCCATCTGTCTTGCACTGTGCAGAAACCAGAAAGATAATGGTAGTGCTAAATCGAGCCCTTAGAAATGAGACAGTCCACCACAACCCAGCAGTGCATCATGAGTTGGCACTACTATCCATTAGTTTGTCTAGTGCTATGTGAGATGCAAACTGAAGCCAAAGGCTTTTAATAACCTAGAAAACTGATATTTCATCACAGTTGTCTTTTAATCTTCCTGAAGACTAAAAGCAGCCCCTAGGTTATGCACCTTAATTAAGAGAGGAAATGTTGCTTTCTTTATGCACAAAAAGATAAGGTAAAAGTGGAGAAAGTTCTTTGCAGTTTTCACATCACTTGGGAGATCTCCTCTTCTATTTTATCTATAGAGCCCATCACACTATAAGCACTTCTCATATAAATGAACTCTTCATAGCAAGGGTTCTAGTCGAGGTGGGCATGAAACAGTTTGTTCATCTCTTGAAAATTTTTGAGATTTCAAAAAAAAATTGCTGTTCCACATTGTGAACTTCAAAAGGTCTTGCGTTTATCTCAATGGGGAAGACCCAACTTGATGTCCCTGCTCCAAATCAAACAGATCAGGAACTTGAACCTGTGTTGCCCACCTCTTGGATGAATGCCCTCACCAGCAGGTTATGGGCTACTCTAGGAGAGAGTCTGCTCAATCTTTCTGCTGTAGCTGTTCCACTTTGTATAAATAATTAAATATTCATTGGGTGAGACAGAGGGCAGTAGCAACTGATTCTATAATCCAGTAGTTAGAGCACTCATGGGGTTCAAGTCCTTCCAAATCGCATATTGTTTGTGTGCACCCAGCTTACCAAGCAACCCACATTGATCTCCATCCTCTTCATTATTTATGATTCCCCCAATTTTTGTGTCATCTGCAAACTTTATCAGTGATGATTTTATGTTTTCTTCCAGGTTATTGATAAAAATGTTAAATAGCATAGAGCCAAGAACTGATCCTTGTGTGACCCAACTCACTCAATGCTTCCCCGTTTACAATTACATTTAGAGACCTATCAATTAGTCAGTTTTTAATCCATGTAATGTGTGCCATGTTAATTTTATCTCTTTCTTTTTAATCAAAATGCCATGTGGTATCTGTGATTAATCTCTGAGCAAAAGTATTGCCAAGCTTAAATTGAACAAAGGTATTGTCAGTGTTAGGCCTCAAACTTATGCTTTGCAGAGGTGAAAAGGACACACTTTGCAGAGGTGAAAAGGACAAGCTTTGCAGAAGTAAGCTAAGACTTCTGGTCAAAATGCGCTGCAATCAGATAACACATTCTAACTCCTATAAAGTGAGATAAGTTGTGCCCCCGGGCACAGCTTGTCTAACCCAAAATTAAAACAATTGGCTACAAGAAAAGAAGTATAAATTATATGGTCAAAGCGACACAAGGAGATAAGTAACCACAATAAAGATTTGGCTGGCCCTAATTGGTCGGTCTGCTTTAAGACACAGCCGACAGATCAAATAAAAAGTACGAAGGCACAGGACTGTGTGTGTGTTTTGGTCATAAGGGAAACCTGACCCACACCCCCTGAGCTGAAGGGACGTGCACTTCATGACCGTCTGTACCTGGCCAGTGCGGAAAACGGCTGACTGAAGGGTAACGTATTTTCGGGCGAATGCAGGGTAAGGTTATGGAGTAAAGAAGTCTGACTGCTCGAGCAGAATTGATCTCAAGTTGTATCGATACTATAGTGTTAAGATAGTAGCAAGTAGCTGATGAATAATTGTGCTTGTCTTCAGTATAACTTGCCATTTATATTAATCCTATTCAGTGCTGGTCTTTATTCTTGCTTTTCTTATTTTGTCTATGTCGCCTTTATAGTCAGATCGAAAGTCCTTTTCTGAGGAATAATCAGTAGTTTTAATTTTTCTTATACAGGCACTACTCAACCTCATTACATCTGTGTTGGGTGGTGGGAAATAGTGATAACCCAGGGCCCGATTAAGGTCCTGACGCATGCCTCCCTCTGCCTTTATCTCTGAAGTATCAAGTCAAATGCCTTACAGAAGTCTAAGTATATTGCATCAGAACTATTACCTTTGTAAACCAAACTTGTACTCTCATTAAAAAAAAGAGATAAAGTTAGTATGACAGAGTCTATTTTCCACAAACATTAATTATATTATCCTCCTTTATTTTTATATTGATTGAGTCCCATATCAGCCACTCCAGTATCTTGCCTGTGATTAATGCAATTACCCAGGTCTTCCTATTTAACCTTTCTAAATATTGGCACACTAGCTTTCCTCCAATCCTCTGGAAGTTCCCTGGCATTCCAAGACTCATTGAAAATCACATTAATGGTCCAATAAGCATCTAAGACAGCTTTTTTTAAGACTCTTGGATGCAAGTTATTTGGACCTATTGATTTAAAAATTACTTCAGTAGCTGCTGCTTAACATCCTTCTGAGATACTAGTGGAATGGAAAAAGTGGCATTACTGTATATGATATGACCCCAATACAAAACAAAAATATTTATGAAACACTTCTGCCTTTTCTGCATGATTATTGATAATTCTACAATTTCCATCTATTAATAGACCAATACCATGGTTAGAATTCTTTTTGTTCCTAAAATACTTAAAAAAAAACAAACCTCCTTATTGTCCTTAACTCTGGTGACCATAGATTTCTCCTTGTGTCTCTTTGCTTCCAATATCAAATTTCTATAATTCCTAGTTTCTGATTTATGGTCATTTATAGTTATTACTGTCCACTTCACCATTCTTCCATTTGCTATATATTATTTTTATAGCTGGCTTTACTTCACCTCTACACTAGTTTGCTTTTAACCAATATGGCCTTCTTCCTTGATAGTGGGATGATGGCTTTGGGGGCATCTAGTAAGGTAAACAATTTCCACTTATCATTCATATTTTTCTGATTAAATTCTTCCTTCTAGATGATTTGGCTCATAATTGTTTTTCAGCTTTGTGAAACCGGCCATATAAAACAGTTTGCACATTATAAATGTAATCAAGTCATGAGCACATGAACCTAAAGCTACCATTAATTTTTAGTTCTATGAGCAGTTCATCTTTATCTGTTAAGTTGAAGGCCCTGATCCTGCAAAGAGAACCACACCAGGAAAGGTCCCATCTGTGTGACTTTCTTTGTAGGACTGATGTTGGAAATGTCACAATTTCTTTATTCATAATTCCATGTTTCATACTATCTGTATGTAGGGAGCATGTTAGGAATTGTTATCTCTCCAACCTCTTCCCTCCCAATTCTGTCGGAGGACACACATCACATTAATAGTGAAGTTAGAATTGTATCCTGGATTATTGCTGTAAACAGAGTTGCCCAGATTTTCAGAAGTTTTGAGGACCCACAGCTTCCATTTAAAGGCAAGCAATGAAAAACTCAAATCTGTGTGCTTGAGTCTTCCACTGAACACATGGAAGCCAGATTCCTCAGTGTGCAGCAACTACCATTCATGTGGTTTTAATGCTTTGATTCAACAAATTGTCCTAATTATTATGATGATGAATCAGCTCATTATGAAAACGTACAGCTTGAAACTCTGCTAGACATTTTACACAGATCTTGAGTGACGGGGAACATGAGACTATCCTAAATCCATGATTACCTCTAAAATTACACTTAATATCAAATCTACAACAAAGAGAGTACAAGAGCAAGTTTAAAATCATGTTTAGCCACCCAGCCTCTTGAGATAGATTGCACTTGTTGGTAATATTGTTTGCATCCTCCTGTAGTTGGAGGAAGAACATGGGTTTTCCATAATTAAGAACATTACTACTGCCAAAGTGGGTCAGACCAATGTTGCATCTAGCCCACTCCCATCTTTCCCTGTTTACAGTGGCCAGTACTGGAAGTGTACAGAATGGGGCAGTTTTGAAAGATCCACCCCTATCTTATCTGTCAAGCTTCTAGCAGGTAGAGGGTTAGAGTTGCCATTAGCATTGGGTTGCATCCCTGACCATCTTGGCTAAGAGCCATTGATGGGCCAATCCTCCATGATCTTACCTAGTTCTTTTTTGAATGCAGTCATACTTTTGGCCATCACAACATCCCATGGCAATGAGTTCCACAGGTTAAATGTGTAAAAAAGTACTTCCTCTTGTTTGTATTAAACATGATGCCCATTAATTTCATCAGGCGACCCCTGGTTTTTGTGTTGTGAAAAAGGGTAAATAACACTTCTCTATTCACTTTTTCCGTATGATTCATGATATTATAGACCTCTATCATATCTCCCATTAATTGTCTCTTTTCTAATCTGAACAGCCCTAATCTTTCCTTGTATGGAAGCCATTCCATACCCTTGATCATCTTTGTTGCCTTTTCCTGAACATTTTCAAGTTCCACTATATCTTTTTTGTGATGGGGTGACCAGAACTGGACACAGTATTCAAGGTGTTAGTGTACAATGGATTTATATAACAGCATTATGAGATTTTCTGTCTTGTTTTTTATCTTTTTCCTAATGGTTTCTAACATTCTGTTAGCCTTTTCAACCACTGCTGCACATTGAACTGATGTTTTCAGAGAACTAGCCACGGTGAGTCCAAGATCTCTTTCTAGAGTGATAACAGTTAATTTAGACTCCACCATTTTGTATGTGTAGTTGGGATTATATTTTCCAGCGTGCATTACTTTGCACTGATCAGTTTTAAATTTCACCTGCCCTTTTGTTGCCCACATAGTTTTATGACATTCCTTTGTATCTCTTTGTGGTCAGGTTTGGACTTAACTATCTTGAATAATTTTGTACCATCTGCAAATTTTGCTGCTTCACATACTTAAAGCAATATGCACACATATGCAATAAAGTGCATTCCAAGACTTATGCCCTGAGTCATCAAACCTATTAAATGTGTTTAACTTTAATCACATGAGTAATCCCATCTTTGTTCCACAAAGCACTTACGTGCTTCTTTATATCCTTTTGGATTTCAATTAGATTTATGCATGTGCTTCGTACTTTGCTGAGTCTGGGCCATATGAGTGACAGATCAAAACAGATGATTCCCATCCCTCTCAGGCTTGATGAGCAACTTAGAACAAAACATTTGATGATGATTCTATGAATATCAGGGCTGGAAGGGACCTGAGAAGGTCATTTAGTCCACCCCCATGCTCAAAGTAGGCCCAATCCCTGACAGATTTTTACTCCCTGTTCCCTAAGTGGCCTCTTCAAGAATTGAACTCACAAGCCTGGCTTTAGCAGGCCAATGCTCAAACCACTGAGCTATCCCTCCCCGCACCAAGAATAGTTGCAGTGAGCACTCAGCGGCAGCAGCAGAATGCCAGACTAGTGGGGGGCTGGACTAGTGTTATTCTATATGATCAGATCTGGATTTCAACCAGGTGTATGTTGTTTATGATATTTTGGAATTATAATGTTTACTTGACTTTTTCCCAGCCTTAGGCAGGTGATAGCAGTAGCATTTTAATTTATATATAAAACTTAGCATATAAGACTAAGTGAGAGACAGAAAAACAAAATAGTGGAGGCGGGAGGGAAATCCTGGCACAACAGTCCAAAAGAGAACACACATTACTCAGAAAAATGCCTCTAGACAATCAGAGCAGCAAGCGTATTTCATTTTAATTTACTTAAGAGAATGAGGGGACAGCCTGAAAATTGGAACAATCATTTTTGCTGGTTAGAAAGACAATCCAATTTGAAATATTAGCTTTTTGAAGCCCATAGATAAGTGATAAAAAATGTTTTCTCAGCCTTGGATCCCTTGAGTTCGATCTGTTTCACAGGTTTTATTTTTCATGGGTCCTTTGGTGACTGAAGAGTCCGATTCTTGAGCCACAGACTCGTTGGCAGACATTGCAGGTGGTGTTGGAAGACAGGGTTGGGCCATGATTGCTGCATGACTGTTGTCTTTCCTTTCTTTTCTGGCATTTTTCTGTGACCAGGGCAAGGCAATTTTCCTCAAAAGTGGACAAGTCTTTCCTCTCCGACAAGTCTTTGCCAGTTATCACTATCCTGGGCTGCTGTCTCCCAGTGTATGGTGTCGATGCCACATCTCTTGATGTTTATCTTGAGGGTGTCTTTACAACGTTTCTCTTGGCCTCCTTGTTTCCTTTCTCCTTTGGTGAATTGGGCATACAGCAGTTGTTTTGGTAAGTATACATCAGTCATGCGCACACGGTGCCCACTCCTCCTCAGCTGGTGCTGGATAATCAGGTCCTCAACACTGAAAATGTTGGCCTCTGTGAGGACACCGAAATTAGTGCGATTATCCTCCCACTTTATGATGAGGATCTTCCGAAGAAAGTGCTGGTGCTGACGTTCCAGGTTTTTCAGGTGTTTTCTGTAGGTCATCCAAGTCTCACAGCCATAGAGGAGAATTGGGATTACCACCACTTTGTGAACTAACAGTCTAGTATGTGTTTTGATGTTGTGATTGTTGAACACCCGGCGAGATAGTCTGCCAAAGGCAAGGCTGGCACAGCAAATTCTGTGCTGAATCTCGACCTCTATGTCTGCCCTCTGTGAGAAATGGCTGCCAAGATAGGCAAAGTAGTCTACATTTTCCAGTTCTTCTTTGTAGATATAGATCTTCCTTGCTGGGTCTGTGTAGTGGGGTGGTCACCCACTCCGAACCTAAAAGGGTTACAGCCAGCTCTGGGAGAGGGCTGGAGCTGCAAGCCAAAGACTAGGCTGATGGGGAAGCAGCCACAGCTAGGGCCACACCCCAATCAGGCCACAGCTGGCCCTATAAAAGGCTGTGGGCCAGGAGCTCAGGCAGACTCTCTCTAGCTGTGGAGAGAGACGGGCCTGGCTGCTTGGGAGCTCAGCAGGGTACCTAGAGTGGAGCAGGGCTGGGGAAAGGCCAGCAGAGCTGGGAAGCTCCAATCTGGAAAACCCCCAGCCTGCAGGCCTTGCTGACGGCCTGAAACAGGTACTGGGGTTGCAGAGGGGCACCCCAAGGATAGGCAAAGGCAGCAGGTCCAAACCCTCCTTGCTAATGATGAATGGCTTGTATACTGCAGTATACCCCAGTGAGCGGGGGCTAGATGGTGACTGGCAGTAACCATAGACTGAAGCAAGGTGGGGATAGAGGGTTGGGGGTTCCCCCGGGAGGGGAGACCCAGGGCTGTGGGGGTACTTTGGAGGGCGCTCCAAGGCAGGAAAAGCTACAAATACAGGAAACTTCTCTATATAAACTGTCTGCATAGCTAAACATTACTTTTAAAAATATTTGTAAATTGCAATATACCAGGAGACATCACATTTGAAGTTTGCAGTGGGCAGAAATTTTCATAGCACTTCAGACTTTTTTGCAGTTTCTATAAGTAATGCATAATTCAATAAGACAGGTGTTGATTTTTTAGTAACCTGACACACTTCATAAAATCCCCCACAAGTTACAATCATATGCCTCAATTCAACTGAGCCAATAGGTGCTACAATAATATAAATAATAGATAAGAATTAGGTACTTAGGCACATGCTGAACTTTAAGCATGTGAGTACCCCCACTGGAGTCAGTAAGTGCTTTGCTGGATCAAGGCCAGAGAGTACTCATCATATTGGAGGATCAAGCCTTTACTGTATCACTGCATGGTAAATTGCCTTTAGAAGTTTGGAACCAAATCCCTCTTGCCTTATTCATATGAGCTGTTTCACTGAAGTCAGTGGACCATACTCATGCTTGGTCTATCCCCAGATTTCAAAGGAATTACACCAGGCATAAATTTGGGCCATTGGGACTATTCATGTCAGTCAGGTGAGCAGAGTTTGGTTCTGCTGTAACGTCAAGCTAATACAGACAATAACAAAGATCTGATGTTGGCCTCAAAGTGCTGCAGCGAATTAGACTTTTAGCCTTACTAACAAAACTCTAGTTCATAGGAACAAATAGAAATGTTTTAATGGCATCAGCTCTACTTGTTTTCAAAACAATGGTAGGAAAATAATAGGCATGGCCATTACACCTAAAAAAGTGTTCACTTCGTTAGCAGAAGGCTGATGCTCAACTCTTGACAACAAAAATGTAATTATTACATATTAACCCCCCCACACACCCCATTTATTATGTATTGGTTTGGTACATAGCAAATAATTAATCTGATAGATCTATTCCAATAATAGATTAGGGTGGGGTATTTTTGCACTCTTTGAACATTGTGTGTGTCTTTGTCTGTGTGTGTGTCTGTGTGCACGCATGCGCGCACTGAAAAGTGACTGTGAAAATGGGATCATGAGCTTCCAAATCTGCTGTCAGGGCCTCCAGATCAAATATGCTCCACTTATATATAAAAAGATGTTTTGGTTTTGTGTTTGATCCGACAGGCTTGCAAAATTCTTCTGGAATCTGAGAACTGAGCTGAGTTCTTGTCTTCTCATAAGTCATCACCAAAGATAGAGGTTCTTGTAGGCCAGCTAATACCCTCAGTAACATCTGTGCAGCCCTTTGGCTCTAACAAGCTTGCATATAGCTGATTAAAGCTTATTAAACAAGTCTGTCAATGTCCAAGAAGAAATAGAGTTCAGCTGATTCTTTCCTAGCCAGGGGTCAGCTTGGGAAAAAAAATAGTGGTGGTACATGCCAAAGTTCTACAAACAAACCAAACTTTGCCACTTACAGTGGATTGTGCAGACCTTCATAGCATGATTTTGCTTATATAACTCAAGAGGTTCCTTCCAGTGATGTTCTTATTATTTGATTAGCAGTGAAGGTAGTTAACAATACAGACATAAATTGTTATCATTAAATTGTCATCAATGAGATGAATGGGAACAGCTTATACATCTCTCAGAGCTATTGTTTCAGGTTATCTCCTAGCAGAGTTAGGCAAACAGCACTGCAGTGGTTTACATTCTGTCCACCTTTTCTTCACAACAATAAGGAATAGATTTATTTTTAAATAAGTGTAAATTTGGAGCAAAACAAGCAGGAAAATATGCATTTGAAATTTCAAAGCAACTCAGTCCAATCACTGCCCTTAGTTGCACTGGCCCTATGAGCTTAAGTAAAAAGCATTATTTAGTCACTACAGTTGCAGATCTGACTCTGAATACACAAGAAGATCTCTTGGGTAAGAAAGTTCTAGGTTTACAGGTCACTTTTCAAAATAGAGGCATGTTTTAACCCTGATCTGCAACAGCATTGCTATTCTAATCTTAGCCTGCCAAATTGTGACATTGGACCACAGTGTTTTACATTTCTCTTGTTTTCAATAACCTAAATTTATACAAAGATTAACTTAGTTTATTTACGATGTAATGGGGACCAAGTCATTTATAACACAGGCTATGCTTCTGTTCTGATTTTCCTAATTCTTTAGCATAAATATACTTGTTTTAACAAACCAAGTGTGGTCAAGCAATTGACTATACAATTTATCAACCTGCATCCGAAGAAGTGGGTATTCACCCACGAAAGCTCATGCTGCAAAACGTCTGTTAGTCTATAAGGTGCCACAGGATTCTTTGCTGCTAATTTATCAACAGTATTCATGTCTTTTGATTAGGATAGGTATCCACTATGGACTTTTCTGAGACCATCGGATTCATTTATACATTCTCTTAAGCTATGTTTCAGTCTTGGCTTCCAGAACCTCCCCATTCAGACAGTCTTTTTACTAGACGAAACTTGTATATTTCAAACAGAGTTGGCAGTCACAGAGTCTACGATAAGAATAAAAATGTCTTTACGGTGGTGAGATCCTTGTACTGATGACCCTTGAATTGGCTGTATTTTAGCTTTGTAGGGAATTTTGAAAATGTCAGCCTTCATGCATGGTTTAGGAGCCTTATTGAAGTGCCCACTGTGGTGTGTAGGTCTGTGTACTAAGAACTTGTCCCAGATCACCAATTTACTTCACAAAAGTTATTGGACAGTTATCAAATTGTAATGCTCTTTAGTCTCTACTAATCAGGGCATAATACCGTCTCTTGGTCTGTGCTTTTAGTGACAAAAACACCATTTTATGCTTCTAGCAGGCCTAGGTTACTCTTTATCCTATGTGCAGTAAGTCAGGTTGGTTATGCCACTTCACCATGTTTCTGGTTGAGCAATTTTGTACTTTCCTTCAGAGTAATTGTATAAAGTGTTTTATCATGTCACAACTTTATTCTTCAGTATTGGAAAGTCAAATGCAGAAGGGATTTTTATAAGGAAATAAGTATTGTATTTACTTTCCAGTGGAGACTGGTGGTATCTGAATGTGCATAGGTAAAACTGACTTATAAAGATAGAGGCAATTTACAGTCATCACTAAATACTGAACTGTAACTAACCCAAAGCATGGCCCCAGCTTCTGTGGGATTGATGTACTGGATTGGAATCAGGTGGAGATCCACACCCCTGTCTGACTCCTTCCCTATCCCAACATGCCTCTTATGTAGAGGAGGGGAAGCAGGTGGTGTAGAGTAGGCTACATTGGTTCTATGTTAAGGACCCTCAGATACCTTTTTATGGTAGTTTACTGCCTGCTTTGCGCAAAGCTGGTAGAATTGGAGCCATGATCAGGCTCATTTATTGTTAATCATTATTCATATGACAAAATTAAATGATGTATTGATGTTTGTTTATTTATGGTTCCCATTAGACATGTTTACAGGTGAATGAATTTTAGTGTGGTTTAGTTTGAGGTGTGATCATTCGTTCTTAAACTTCACAAAACCATTGAGATTTAAAAAGCAGAAATAAATTTAGTTCGACATTTAAAGTTCCTCAGTATAGTTCATACACCTTTTAGAACAAGGTAGGCTTACCATAATAAAAATGTATTCCCAACCACAAGGCTGACTTTTACAACCCAAACTTTCCATACTTTTATTTGCATAATATATAATATTAATTAGGCTCACTATCCAGGCTGCTGCCAGTATCCTGAAAATCAATTTGTTTAATGTTGCACATAATTTTTTTCCTTTCCTTATAAAGATTGTGCAGCTCCATAAACGATTTGACTCTGCTCTTAAACACTGAGAAAAAAAGTTTTGTGCACAGTGCTAAAACACTGCAAAGATTAAAGTCAGTCACGCCTTTAATTCCACCTAATGCGATCATTCCAGTTCGTTTGGATTAAATTCATGTTAGAATTATTTAGACTTTTATGATGTACCTAGGTCATTGAACCAACCTTTCAACACTTTGTCGTGCTGAATTGGAGCAGTGGTAGCCCGGGCAGCCCAAAGAGATGTGCTGTTCCAAATGGGAAGCTTTGGGGAAAGTAGCAGGTGAGTGTGGGAAAGAATTATTTTTTAATTGAGGTGCATTATATAAAATAAAAATAAGAGAAGGGGGAAAAAACACAGATTGGGACAGAATGGCTTGAGGGATGGGTAACTGGGAGTTTTGACATTGGCTTCAGTGGGGCCAAGATTTCTCCCAGAGCCTTTACAGGATCACCAGTTCAGATCTGACCCAGGTTGGTAGTAATTGAAGTTTGTTGCCATCAGACAGCTCTCTGGTGGCCCACGTGAGATGAGTTGGTGCTTTCAGTCTCATTCCTACTATGCAGGTGCCCCCAAATATAAATAACACCCCTGTTGGCAGTTCCGCACAGAGGCCAAAGGCTGAATGAATATAATAACCCTGCTCCCCTGTCCATCTTTGAGTCCCTCCAAAACATCATGAAAGCACATTGGTATATATATGGTGTATATATATATATATATATGGAACACAAGTAATTAGAGCAGAGGCCTTCAAGTGAGGGGAAATTGGGGCTTTTATCCTAACTGTACAAATGATATGCTGAGTAACCTTGGGCAAATCATATAGGCCTAGTCAGCAAACCACCTAAGCATGTGCTTAACTCTCACAGAAATCAATAGGACTTAAGCACATGCTTAAGTTCCTGTGTATCAGAGTTCCCAAATGTGGGAATAATATTTGTACTAGAACAGTGAAGTTATTACTTCTCTATTATTGTTAAATCATTTCTGAATGTACAGAGATATAACTTTGCATGTATGCTTGTCCTGTAATTTTCCTGTGCATAAATGGAAAACTACCTCCAGGAAGTTCATTACCAGTTAGGAGCAAGAAAATCACTTAAACATTTTAACCCCTCTTTACATGCCCACAAATTTAGAAGAAACTTAGTAAATTTTGACTTATGGGTCTATAATACCCTCCCAAGGCTGTGATTAGAGCTATGCAGGAAACACCTTTTTCCATCTTGCAAAAATGTCTGAGATGTCAAACATTTTCCCATTCCACACTGGGATGAAACCTAGGCCTTTTGAAATGTTTTATAAAAAACTCAAGAAAGAGATACCCTCTCACCTGAGAATAGCTTTGCGGTTAGGGCCATTAGCTGGGATGTGGGAGATTCAAATTCCTGCTCCAGATCAGCGCCCTAACCACTGAGCTATTCTGGGGGCACACATGTGTATGCACATTGTGAAACCTTTCCCATCAAAACTAATATGTTCCCCTAAAAAGTTCTGGTGAACCAACACTTTCTGACAAAAGCAAAGTTTTGTCGAAAAATGCCCAACCAGATCTAGTTATAAGGATTACACAAACCATTCTCATTTGGCTCTGCTTTATGATGTCCTGAGCACCCTCCACTGCAGTTATAGAGCTGTAATTTGCAACTGCTTATTATGTATAACTCAGAAATGATTGCACTGGTGAGTATGCTTTAACAACATGTCACTACTGTGGCTTTTGCAGGTCTGGAATTATTTTGTTCACCAGTCGCTAAACCAAATGTCCCTCCAATCTTCTTGGTTTACAAAGTCTGTCTTTAAAACTATAAACTAGAAAACATTTGACTGTTTGTGTTAACTATCATACATTACACTCTTCTAATTTAAATACCTTTTAAAAGTAAAGAAAATCATGGGGGATAGAAAGTAATATATTCCCATAGTATCCTCTGCTCTCTTATTTAAATATTATGGGCCAGATAATTTTCTGGTGTAAATTGACCTAGCTTAATTGACTTCAGTTAAGCTCTGCCACTTTAAACCAGTTTCAAAATTTCCAAAGTGCAATACACAAGCTACCAAAACAACAACAAAAAGGAGAAATAAGCTTGGTTAACAAAATAAATACATCTGTCTTTTTGTGCCAACCACCTTTTGTTCCATGTTTCGTTATTCTGCCATGTTATTTATCTGTTTTATTCATTCCATTATTGAGACTTGGCAATGACTGTGCTCAAATTTTGGCAGCTATTAGAATTCCTGTGATCTGTGAGGAATCTTTGGAAATCAAGAAAAAGAGAGAGAATTTTAAGAGTCAGAGATAGAGACTAATGTGATCTACATTTTAATGCTTTAAGCCCTGACTAGAGTTTTGTACTCAGGAAAATGACAGTAGAGAAGAATCTATTTCTACTGTCACACATTTTTATTATTAAAAGAAATATCAATTTCCTTCACTGAATTTCACCATAAATACAACTATTGTACCAATTACTAGAGAACAGCTTTCCTGTTTAGTACTCTTTTATGCCATATATCATGGTCAAGAAAAAGAAGGTTTGGGGCATACTTTCCTCCAGAAATATGTCTTGCTATTTTCCCAATTAGACACTGGAAAATGATTGATGTCAGCGTTTGACAGCTAAGACTAATGACTTCTTATTAAAATATTGTGTATGAAGACATTTTAATATTAAAAGAAAAATGGTCATATTTCTAGATAACACATTGTGGAAACACCTCATATAAACACCATAAAGATTTTGGTCAGAAAACTACATATAGAGGAAAATTAAAATTGACATTAATAACCTTTTAAATAACCAATTTAATTCCATCTATGTAGCTCTGTGGAGGACGTTTTCACAGCTAGAATTTTGATTAATATAAGCAAACCAAGACTTGTATGCAATAGCTTATAGAAGCACATCAGGTATTTAAAAAAAATATACTGGTGCTTTGAAAAATAATATATGCATATTTCAGTGTGTAGCACATAAACTGTATGTTGAGTTCTGTGGTCATGGAACCACAGAATATACAGGACCTTGTGTATATTATCACTTTAATTTCTCAATGAAGCTATTTCAATTTTTAAGCCCAAATGCCTCACCCCTACCACCAGTCCATCACTGGTGTAGGTGCACAGAGAGCTAAAGATGGCAGAACTATTAGGGTTCTACTGCAATGGCAGTGGGGCGAATAGGCTGTAGAGGCTGGGGGGGAGGAGAGTTGCATCCACCTCCGTCCTACAGGGGCTCCATGTGCAGTAAGACCTGATCGCACTTTCATTGAAGTCAATGGCAATACTCCCATGGACTTCTAGGTACAAGCTCATTCCCTTAGTCCTCCTGTTTAGTTTCCTAATTTTGGAAGGTTTCAGAGTAGCAGCCGAGACCAATCCACACAAGCGGTCCATTTCCTAGACACTACTGTGCTAATAAACGATGGTCACATAAATACCACCCTATACCGGAAACCTACTGACCGCTATACTTACTTACATGCCTCCAGCTTCCATCCCGGACACACCACACGATCCATTGTCTACAGCCAAGCTCTAAGATACAACCGTATTTGCTCCAATCCCTCGGACAGAGATAAACACCTACAAGATCTCTATCAAGCATTCTTAAACCTACAATACCCACCTGCTGAAGTGAAAAAACAGATTGACAGAGCCAGAAGAGTACCCAGAAGCCACCTACTACAGGACAGGCCTAAAAAAGAAAATAACAGAACACCACTAGCCATCACCTACAGCCCCCAACTAAAACCTCTCCAGCGCATCATCAAAGATTTACAACCTATCCTTAAAGATGATCCCTCACTCTCACAGATCTTGGGAGACAGGCCAGTCCTTGCTTATAGACAGCCTCCCAACCTGAAGCAAATACTCACCAGCAACCGCACACCATACAACATAAACACTAACCCAGGAACCTATCCTTGCAATAAAGTCCGATGCCAGCTCTGTCCACATATCCATTCAAGTGACACCATCACAGGACCTAATCACATCAGACACACCATCAGGGGCTCGTACACCTGCACATCTACCAACGTGATATATGCCATCATGTGCCAGCAATGCCCCTCTGCCATGTACATTGGCCAAACCGGACAGTCTCTACGCAAAAGAATAAATGGACACAAATCTGACATCAGGAATCATAACATTCAAAAACCAGTGGGAGAACACTTCAACCTTCCTAACCACTCAGTGACAGACTTGAAGGTGGCAATTTTGCAACAAAAAAACTTCAAAAACAGACTCCAAAGAGAGACTGCTGAACTTGAATTAATATGCAAACTAGATACCATTAACTGTGGTCTAAATAAAGACTGGGAATGGTTGGGTCATTACACCAATTGAATCTATTTCCCTATGTTAAGTTCTCCTCACACCTTCTATGGGCCATCTTAATTATCACTTCAAAAAGTTTTTTTTCCTCCTGCTAACGATAGCTCATCTCAATTGATTAGACTCTGCCTGTTGGTATGCATACTTCCACCTTTTCATGTTCTCTGTATGTATAAATATCTCCTGTCTGTGTGTTCCATTCTATGCATCTGAAGAAGTGAGCTTTAGCTCACGAAAGCTCATGCTACAATAAATTTGTTAGTCTTTAAGGTGCCACAAGTACTCCTGTTTTTTTTGCTAATTTTGGAAGGCACACAGTCACACATCCTCAAACATACCTTAAAGCTGCTTCGCTCACCATTGCAGTGCCTAACTCCTAAATGCCTTCTGCCTATTGGAATCCTCAGCCTTGAGCTAATCTCTCAGGTTCCCCATGCAAAGCAAGTTAGGTGCCCAAGAAAGGGATCCTCACAATCATGAATCATAAAATATCAGGGTTGGAAGGGACCTCAGGAGGTCACCCTCCTCAAAGCAGGACCAATCCCCAACTAAATCATCCCAGCCAGGGCTTTGTCAAGCCTGACCTTAAAAACCTCTCAGGAAGGAGATTCCACCACCTCCTCCCTAGGTAACCCATTCCAGTGTTTCACCACCCTCCTAGTGAAAAAGTTTTTCCTAATATCTAACCTAAACCTCCTCCACTGCAACTTGAGACCATTACTCCTTGTTCTGTCATCTGCTACCACTAAGGACAGTATAGATCCATCCTCTTTGGAACCCCCTTTTAGGTAGTTGAAAGCAGCTATCAAATCCCACCCTGGTTCTTCTCTTCTGCAGACTAAACAATTCCTGTTCCCTCCGCCTCTCCTCATAAGTCATGTGCTCCAGCCCCCTAATCATTTTTGTTGCCCTCCGCTGGACTCTCTCCAATTTATCCACATCTTTCTTGTAGTGTGGAGCGCAAAACTGGACACAGTACTCAGATGAGGCCTCACCAATGTTGAATGATCACGTCCCTCAATCTGCTGGCAATGCCCCTACTTATACAGCCCAAAATGCCATTAGCCTTCATGGCACCAAAGGCACACTGTTGACTCATAGCCAGCTTCTTGTCCACTGTAACTCTTAGGTCTTTTTCTGCAGAACTGCTGCCTAGCCATTCGGTCCCTAGTCTGTAGCAGTGCATGGGATTCTTCCATCCTAAGTGCAGGACTCTGCATTTGTCCTTGTTGAACCTCATCAGATTTCTTTTGGCCCAATCCTCTAATTTGTCTAGGTCCCTATGTATCCTATCCCTTCCCTCCAGCATATCTACCATTCCTTCCAGTTAAGTGTCATCTGCAAACTTGCTGAGAGTGCAGTCCATGCCATCCTCCAGATCATTAATGAAGATATTGAACAAAACCGGCCCCAGGACCAACCCTTGGGGCATCCGCTTGATACCGGCTGCCAACTAGACATGGAGCCATTGATCACTAGCAAGCTGAGCAGGGAGCCTCCTAATTTAGCCAGTAGGACATGCCAAGGAGGTCAGGGAGAGGAGAAGAGCTTGGGGACTTAAGCAGTTGACCTGGTCTCTCTGGCTGATAGACCAGATAGGTGTCTCCCTTTGCTCAGGAGCCTCAGCTGTGAATCCTCTCCTGGAGTTAGGCTCCTAAGCTAGGTTAGTCGCTTAGGTAGCCCATAGTCTAGGAACTGGAACTTTCTCTCTGCAGCTCATGTTCAATACCTTTCATGCTCATCCTTACATTTTCTTGTGCCCTGGCTGTCTTTTGTTCAGGTTCTATGCTACCTTTCCCCCACCCCATCAGTGTCCTACATCCAGCCCTCCTGCTGTGGGGTCTGAGAGATATCAGGTCTTAGGTGTTGTGGCAAAGTTCCTCCTCTCCTCTAGTAGGTCCTGCGCTTATTGGCGGATTTCTTCCCCTCAGTGGTTTTCCCCTTGGATGAAACCCATAGTCTGGATCAACTACTCCTATGTCTGATTAGGAGTAGCGGGGCTAGGGGGGAACCTGGGCCCGCCCTCTACTCCGGGTTCCAGCCCAGGGCCCTGTGAATTGCAGCAGTCTCTATAGTGCTACTTGTAACCGCTGCTTGACTGCTACAGCTCCCTGGGCTACTTCCCCATAGCCTCCTTCAAGCACCTTCTTTATCCTCACCACAGGATCCTCCTGGTGTCTGATGCTGCTAGATTGTATGGTGTTTTCCTCAATCCTCCAGTAGTATCCCCTCTCAGTTCTTAGTTCCTTGTGTCTCTTGTTCCCAGCTCCTCATGCACACTTCTTTCCCCTGACTCCTCCTTCCTAGACTGGCGTGAGCTCCCCTTTTTATACCAGGTGCCCTGATTAGCCTGTCTTGATTGGCTGCAGGTGCTCCAATCAATGTAGCTCTCTCCGGTACCTTCTAGAAAGTTCTTAACTGGCCCCAGGTGCCTTGATTAGCCTGGAGCAACTGCCATTTTGGTTCCCATGGTACTAGGGATTTGCTTAGCCTGGAGCTAACATACCTGCTCCTCAATACTTTCCTGTAGCCATCCGGCCTTGCTCCATCACAGTGTGCTCAAACCATGCCTAAAGGTTTGGGCACTGCTGGTGAGATAGGCATTTCCCAGCCTAGTTTCAGGGGTTTTGGCTTGAGCTAGGGCTCAGAGCAGCTTGTTAGCTGTGGGGCAGCATTAGAGCTTAGGCAGCTTTGCTAATGCTGACCAGGGGAAACTTAGATGCCATGGAGCTAGGCAGCAGCTGAGTAGTGGTTTTAAAAATGTCAGTGGCATTGACATGGTGGGCTTAATTACCCAAATTCTCTTGAGGAGCTGGTCCTCATATATCATGGATGGGCATGGGTTAAGAACCTGACTAGAGCATGGTTCTAGGGGCATGATGTGGCCAGTGGCTACGTGACTCTACAGAACTAGTGGCCATTCTCCCATGCTGAGGAGGAACACACAATAACAAAGGTTATTGGAGCCCTGAGGCAGCAGTAGTTGCCACAGAGCACCTCCACACCACATTGCAGCCAGGAAAGAGGATTTCTTCCCCATCCTACTAATCGCCCCTCACACAGCCGGGCCACTCAGATTGCATGCTGAGATCCAGGATTTGACCAGAGTTACTCAGAACCTAATTGGTCTCAGTGGGAGGAGAACTGTGATCTTAAAAATAATAGCTATGATAGTCACCAGCCCGAGCCGCAGCAGCATTTCTTTTTTATCATTATTATTATTGAAGAGCTACTTTGGCTGCCACATAACAAAAAAAATTCATGAGAAATTGGATGGCATAGCATAAATGATTGTTTCTGTTTAAGAAAAGAAGCCCATAAGCCATGTAAGAAAAGAAGCCTATGGCTGAAATAGCAGCAGTGCTGCAGGTCAGGATTGAGACATATTGCCAGCAGTGCCTGCCCACATCATGCCTGCAGTAGGGTCTTTTGTTTTCATGAGCATTACAGTTTATACCCTAAAAATCCCATTTGAACAATAATTTAGCAGTTTATTGCTGTATATATTGTTTTAATTGATTTAAATGCATCATTCTTTGTCTTATAATTTTATACTGTGAATTTATACTATAGGGGCAGAGCAGACTTTTATCATTCGGATCAGCTCTTGTATTATTGCTATTTATTATTTGTACTGCAGTAGTACCCAAAGGTCCCAATTAGGAAGGCTGTTTATTTACCCACAATAAGTAGATGTAGTCAGAAAATATTATCTGAGACATATTTATTTTTTGCCAAACCCATTAAATAGTTCATGCCTTACAAATGGCCATAAGCAGGATGTCATGTACAATGTGCACAGCCAGATGAGTCACTTCAGTTGCTCTGTCAAATATAGAAGGTATTGGGATTTAATAGGAAACTGAAACACCAAATTCAAGCCTTGATCCTGAAGTGTGATTAGAGCTGTGAAAATTGTGGATTTTTTGTTTCCTTGGTAGTTCCAATTTAAAAAAAATGTAATTGTTTCAGGTTGATCCAAAACCAATTTTTATTTAATAATTTATTTATTATTTTGATGAATGGACAAGTTTTTAAAATTTTTGCTTGGATTGAGATTTTTATTCTTCCATGTTTTTGATAAAATTCAAGGAAATTTCAGAACAAAAAGTTATTTTGATCCCCCCACATTGAAAAGTTTCACTTTGACCTTTTTAGAATTTTTGGTTTTTTATTTGTTTTTTTGGCCGTAACAATTCAGCTAAATAGATGTGTACGCACAAAATACTTCATTGTTGTCCAGCCCTCATTTCTCGCCAAAAAGAGTTTCGGCCAAAAAGTGTCACCTGGTTCTAATCATGGGTGAGCTACACAGAACTCCACAAAGATCACAACACAACATATTAGATGTGTATTTGGCAAAACTGTTTAGCTTTCTCAGGGATCTCGAATTGCCCACAGCCTGCCTAATGTAAGTCTTATGTTTCTTTGACATGCATTTATCCATCAAAATTCATGAGCGCTCTCTTACACAAATATACCAACTGCATGCTGACTGTGAGCTAGTAGTTGCTGTATAACTTTATCATATTTATTGGAAGGAAATTTAAATCACCACCGGTTAGCCTTCTAACCATACAAGAAAAATCTTATGGCATGCAGAGATTTTTTTTTTATTCCTGAAGAACTTCATATAATGATCTGTTTCCACAGTGTTTCCATAGATATGTATTATACTTGTAAATTAAGTTACTGCTTATATATATATGACTTCAATTCACAAATCACATACACTAAATATAGGAAATACTGTACACACTGAACTGCAAGTACAATTTATAAAGCAGTCAAATTAAACAGGCTGACTTTGGCTCCAGTAGTTAATGAATAGATCACTGTATGGTCTCAAATAAGTTGCAGCAATGCCTTTTGTTTTGCAGGGGAGGGAGCTCTTTCCTACATATTCTAGGATGTGGATGTGTAAAATTGCATGGTGCTCTGGCTACAAGAGCACAGTAAATGCAACTGCATCATGTATTGGGGATGTACATGAAACACAAATTGCAATGCTGTATCCTTTGGATAAAAAAGCAATAGAGCTGACCCACAGAGAGGAATGGAGAAATTACACTGCCCTGTAGATCGCTAGACTAGACCGTGTATTAAGGCCCTTCTCCCTACCTCTACTATGCTATCATTGGCCCCAAAGGGATGGTGAGCTGGAACTGTACTGCAGATCTTCCATAACATGATCTATGGAGGGGGTACTCCAGGCAAGGAGAAGTCAGCCACACATTTTTACATGTACAATATGCACTTTATCCTGTAATAGAAACAGTGCCTCTATCTCTGCACAGACGTAAGTTCCTAGCAGGAGTGACCAATACAGGGGGTCCAGCATGCATGTTTGGAGTGAGTTAGAATGCTAGAGCACAATAACATTATTTTTTGTATGCTGTGGGTGTGCTCATTTTGTTTCCAAGGAAGCAAAATTTGAGTTAGAAAATACGTGTTTATGTTCTTTTAAAATGTAGCCAATGTACAGTGTTTAACATCATGGAAATATGCCCCACACCCCATTTATTGATACTGATGGCTGAAATTATCCCTGCCTGCTTTCATTTACTTTCCAATTCACCTTTTCCTCAGGGTTCTTTCTGTGTTGCTTAACAGTTAATGTTCTGTTCTATTCTATACAGGTTTTTATACCATATCATCACCACAGTATCTGAGTGCCTTCCAGTAGTGCATACAGCAATGTGACTACACATCTGTTGTGTTGTTTGTACTCTCATTCTCTGCCCAGGTGGAGAAACATGTAGAGTGCAGTGTCTCGTATTGGTAGGGATTTTTTTTTTTGGTTGTTAAACATACCTGTTGCTATGTGTTTAAATTCGAGAAGGCAAGGTCAAAGAAATATGCCTTGCATTTGGAATGGAAAGTGGTGAGGTTTGTGATAGTCCTTAGTTCCAGGGGGAGTTCATTCCACAGTCTTGGAGAAGGGTCTATCTCCTGCACAGACGAGCTTTACTCTTACTGTTGAGAGTTCCACTGTGCAAGCACAGTGAAGTTGTCAACCATGATCTTCACTGAGGAACTTTAAATGGTCTTTTAGGTATCCTGGGCTTAGGCCATAGAGTGCTTTCAAGATAAGGACCAAGACCTTGAACATGATTCAAAATTCTATAGGAAGCCAGAGTAGAGAGCAGAGTACAAGTGTGTGACTTCTTGCCTGGGGTGCCTCTTCTCAGATCATGTTATGGAGGGTCTGAAGAGCAACCTTCCTCTGGGATTTAAATGAAGATTGGGAGCAATCACCAGGGCCCCTCCCATGTACAAGTGTATGGGAAAGGAACTTACTTAGAAACATACATGAGGAGCCGTGCTGCTGAGGAGACGCACTGCAGCTTTTAATACTAGTTGGAGTTTCCTACGTGCTGAAGGTTTCATCCCCAGGTATAACACATTGTTGTAATCCAGTCTGAGGTGTGACAATGACATGAATAACTGATGCCAGATCTTCAACAGCCAGGATGGGACAGAGTCTCCTACCCAGCTGGAGATAATGGAAAGCATTACTCACAGCTTTTTCAATGTGAGTGTTAAGTATCAGCCAGGAATACAAGAGTGCTCCTAGACTCTGGATTGAAATGACCAATTGTGGATGTGAATCTTCAGGGAAAAGAGGTTGCACTGTGGCTGCAAACTCCTCAAAATACCAGCATTCTTTGTCACCAGCATCATCTCTGTTTTGCTCAGGTTCAGCTTTAGCCAGATGTTATTCATCTAGGATCTGATCTCATCCAAGCACTGGGACATCTTGGTAGTAGTCATGTGATCATATGTAGTAAAGGATAAGTAGAGCTGTGTATTACCTGCATATTGCTGGCACTTGAGTCCATGCCATTTGACCAGATCACCTAGTAATTGCATGTGGATATTGAAAAGGACTGGAGAGAGAATTGATCCCTGTGGAACCACACAAATGAGAGGTCCAGTAGTGGCAATGCATCACTACTCTTTGAGTGTATTCCTCCAGGAAGGACTCAAACCATTTTAGTTCAAACCTGGACTCCTACCCTTTTCCCAGGCAAGACAGCAGTATCTCAGGGTCAACAATGTCAAACGCACATCTATCCTCTATCCATTAGCAGGAGGAGATCATTCATTGGTGCCACTGAAGCAGTTTCAGTTCCACGTCCTGGCCTAAATCTGGATTTTGCTGGGTCTAGGATGCTGGCTTTAGTTTGATGAGCTTGTAATCGGCCTTGGCTATTTTCTCAATGAGCTTTGCTCAGGAATGACTGGTTTGACACTGGGTGGTAGTTGGCTAAGACTGAAGTATCCAGGATGGGTTTCTTCAGGGTTGGTCAGAGTATTGTATAATTGAAGGAGGAAGGGAAGATTCCTTCTCTGAATGAGGCGTTGTTTCTTTTGATAAAGAGTGCCACCAATTGTAAATGACTCTCTTTCACAAGCCAGGAGGGGCATGGGTGAGATTCACAAGTCTTGGGTCAAGATTCCTTTAGGGTGTCCAGAACTTCTTGATGAGTGAATGTCCTGAACAGGAATACTGGTGGGCTGTTGATTGGTGGGTGCAAGCAGAGCCCATCTATGCTGTTTGAGAAGGCTTCTTGAATGTGTGTGATCATTTCACGAAGTAGGATGATAGTTCTTCACAGTGCTTGATGATGTATGTGGACATGATTCCAACATAAAACATGGTGTTATATACAGCAACACAGTCACTACATTACATTGAACAGTGACATCAGTGAATCTCCTGCTTGTAAACTGAAAATCACAAGGAGCCCAATCATGTAAGCTGAATATCTACTGTGCATTGATGAGTGCCCTCATGCTTTCAAGGGAGCACACAACACCTTCCCGGAGACACACTGCACCTCCTAGGATTGAGTTCATTAGTTTGACTCACTCACAGGGAGCTGAATGTTCTCTCACACTTGCCTAATGATGCACAAAGTTGAGTGACAATCCAAGTGTGGGATATATTTATAAAACCACTCATCTGCCATGCCAACTAAAATGAAAGGGCACTCTCAAAGCTGGTGGGTCTAAAATGTGACTTGCCTTGTCTTCTTCTGTTGGTTTGTAAAGATCATGTAATTGTTGTTTTTAACACCTCAGTGTTTTTATTTCTAAATGAGAAAACCTCAGTGCCATCTATGGTGACCAGATGTCCCAATTTTATAGAGACAGTCCTGATTTTGGGGTCTTTTTCTTATATAGGCTCTTATTACTCCCCCTACCCTGTCCTGATTTTTCACACTTGCTGTCTGGTCACCCTAGTGCCATCAGTCCAGCACGCAGAAATCACTTTCTAGCAACAAGCCAAAGTGAGCACAAAATCAAGGAAAATCATTGTAATAAGGAAACACTGTTCACTTTCATGCTGTCTTGTGGCTGTTACAGATAAGAGAGAAAACTTTTTTGTTTTTTTAATGATGGCAATCACGTTAAATGGTGCATTCCTCTTTCCTTTCTCTGTACTGGCTACTTGTGCTACTGGTATTAGCAGACACTTTATTTCTGTGCAATTTCTCCACTTGCTAAAATGTTCATGTACCTATACAAATTGTCTACAAAATCTTAATTAAAGCTCAATTTGTTTCTATATCAAGCGCTCTGACGTTGAAGAAAAACATCAGAATTACATTCATTAGCATACATCGGGGGTCTTCAAGCAAGAGAAATAATTCTCTGCTTCTAGCTCACAACTGTATGTTATTCATAGCCTACTTGTTATTGATATACAAATAACTTTGATATAGCTTAACATTTGAAAGGGTTTGGTAACTGACAAAAAAGTGTTAGTCTTGTGAGACAGATTCATGATCAATATTTCCCATTGTAAAAGTGTTATTTACACACTGTTCTTGGCACAGTATTTTCCTGCAAATATTGCTGTACTTCACTGAATTTTATGATAAATGTACTGTAACAAACTTTTTAGTGCATTGTGGTTTTAACAAGCACCTTAAAAAGCAGCTTTAGAGACAGATCATATGGTATGTGAGGCAGAGGAGGAGGGAATGATTTTTGTTCCCTGATAATATCACTGCCAATCAAACCATAATGGCAATGTGACACACCAATAATATGCTGATACCACTGTGCATTGAAGGGAGATGGACAGGTAATGACATATGCACAGCAATCTCACAAAATATCTATTGGCCAAATTCTGAGGGCCTGATTCTGATCTCACTTATACCAGTGTGAATCAGGAGTAATCCCCGAAGTCAATGGAATTACACCAATGTAAACCAGGCGTCTCATTAGTGGACTGGACTAACATATTTAGGGATCTAAAGGCGGAAGACGCCTGGGGTTACTTCAGGTTGAAGTTGCAGGAGCTGTCAGAGGCCTGTATCCCGAGAAAGGGAAAACGGGTCGTAGGTAGCAGTTTTAGACCGAGCTGGATGAGCAAGCGTCTCAGAGGGGTGATTAAGAAAAAACAGAAAGCATACAAGGACTGGAAAATGGGAGGGATCAGCAAAGAAACCTACCTTATTGAGGTCAGAGGGTGTAGGGAAGCAATGAGAAAGGCAAAGAGCCAAGTGGAGATAGACCTAGCGAAGGGTATTAAAACCAATAGCAAAAGATTTTTTAGCCATATAAATAGGAAGAAAACCAAGAAGGAAGAAGTGGGACCGCTTAAAACTTTAATCGGAGTGGAGATTAGGGATAATCTTGGCATGGCACAATATCTAAATGAATATTTTGCCTCGGTCTTTAATAAGGCTAATGAAGGGCTAAGGAATCGTGGTAGAGGGACTGATGGGAATGAAGATATGGGGGTAGACATTACGGTATCTGAGGTAGAAGCCAAACTTGAACAGCTTAATGGAAGTAAATCGGGGGGCCCGGATAATCTTCATCCTAGAATATTAAGGGAATTGGCGAGTGAAATTGCATGCCCGTTAGCGATGATTTTTAATAAATCTCTAAACTCGGGGGTTGTACCGTTTGACTGGAGATTAGCTAATATAGTTCCTATATTCAAGAAGGGGAAAAAAAGTGACCCAGGTAACTACAGGCCTGTTAGTTTAACATCTGTAGTATGCAAAGTCATGGAAAAAATTATAAAGGAGAGAGTGGTTACGGACCTTGAGGTCGATGGCAACTGGGACAAATTACAGCATGGTTTTACGAAAGGTAGATCGTGTCAAACCAACCTGATCTCCTTCTTTGAGAAAGTAACAGATTTTTTAGACAAGGGAAATGCGGTGGATCTAATATATCTTGATTTCAGTAAGGCGTTTGATACGGTACCGCATGAGGAATTACTGATTAAATTGGAAAAGATGGGGATCGAAATGAAAATCCAGAGGTGGATAAGGAGCTGGTTAAAGGGGAGACTGCAGAGGGTCGTAATGAAGGGTGATCTGTCGGGTTGGAGGGGGGTTACCAGTGGAGTTCCTCAAGGTTCGGTTTTGGGTCCGATTTTATTTAATCTATTTATCGCTGACCTCGGAACCAAAAGTAGGAGTGGGCTGATAAAGTTTGCGGATGACACCAAGTTGGGAGGTATTGCCAATTCGGAAAAGGATCGGGATATCCTCCAGGGAGATTTGGATGACCTTGTAAACTGGAGTATTAGTAACAGGATGAAATTCAATAATGAGAAGTGTAAGGTTATGCATTTAGGGATGACTAACAAGAATTTTAGTTATAAGCTGGGGACGCACCAGTTGGAAGTAACGGAGGAGGAGAAGGACCTAGGAGTCCTGGTTGATCGTAGGATGACTATGAGTAGGCAATGTGATGTGGCCGTTAAAAAAGCTAATGCGGTCTTGGGATGCATTAGGCGAGGTATTTCTAGTAGAGATAAGGAGGTGCTAGTCCCGTTATATAAGGCATTGGTGAGACCTCATTTGGAGTATTGTGTGCAGTTTTGGTCTCCCATGTTTAAGAAGGATGAATTCAAACTGGAACGAGTACAAAGAAGGGCCACTAGAATGATCCGAGGAATGGAAGGCCTGTAGTATGAAAGGAGACTTGAGGAGCTCGGTTTGTTTTCCTTAACCAAAAGAAGGATAAGAGGAGATATGATTGCACTCTTTAAATATATCAGAGGGATAAATACCAGGGAAGGAGAGGAATTATTTCAGCTCAGTGCTAATGTGGACACGAGGACAAACGGATATAAATTGTCAGTCAGGAAATTTAGGCTTGAAATTAGACGAAGGTTTCTAACCATCAGAGGAGTGCAATTCTGGAACAGCCTACCGAGGGAAACAGTGGGGGCGAAGGACTTCCATGACTTTAACATTAAGCCGGATAAGTTTATGGAGGGGATGGTATGATAGGATAATGGGTTTAGTCAATAGTCAATAACGTGCCACACTGGTAATTAGTATAAAGGGTCAATGTTGGGATACTGTTAGCCTTTTCCAGAGGGTCTGGCTGGAGAGTCTTGCCCGCATGCTCGGGGTTCAGCTGATCGGCATATTTGGGGTCGGGAAGGAATTTTCCTCCAGGGTAGATTGGCAGTGGCCCTGGAGGTTTTTTGCCTTCCTCCGAAGCATGGGGCAGGAGTCGCCTGCTGGTGGATTATCTGCTACTTGAAGTCTTTAAATAATGATTTGGAGCATTCAACAGCAGAGTCAAGGGAGAGAATTAGTTCAGGAGTGGGTGGATCGGCTTATGTGGCCTGCATCTTGCAGGAGGTCAGACTAGATGATCATAATGGTCCCTTCTGATCTTGAATTCTATGATTCTATGATTAGTTAGGCCCTTGTATTCACTCTTTATTCAGGCAAACACCCATTTGCAATGATGGGCATGGCTGAATAAGGACTGAATAAAACTGAGCTAGATTGTGTAACAGCCTGAACTGTTGGCAGTTGGAGCCTCCTCATCCCAGGGAGAGCATCAGGAGCCATTTACCTCAGAGAGACACAATGCCGCCAGGAGCTTTTGGGCATACAGCAGCCCTTTCTGGGGGTGCAGTTTACTATCCCTAGTGCAGCAGGCCAGTGGATAAATCTATAAAGTGCCTACCCCATTCTCATTCCAATCTCTCCTTGACAGGCACTTCTCTTGTGAATGATGCCCATGGAATGCTGTCAGCTGGTAGTGAGTGGACAAGCAGAAAGCTGAGCTATAGCTACTGATCTGCTGATTGGTCTCCATTAGTATAGGGCTGGCCAGAAAACAAGAATTCTGTTTTGTGAAAAATTTCAAGGTTTTGAGATTTGTTTTTGTTCCTAAGTGGAATGAAAAAAAGACCTTTCAAAAATTGTGGGGGTTGGGGGAATTGAGCATGACCTCCCGCAAGCGTTAGGGCTTTCCCTGGGATGTGGGAGACCCAGATTTCAGTCCCGCTCTGCCTTTTTGAGTAATCAATGTATGGGCAATCACTAGCCTACACTTATGGTTCAATATTAAAAATATTTTAGAGACCAAAGAGCCAAGCTTAGTCAGTTTATTAGTCTTAGACAGAGCAGTACAATATGAAAAGGCAGACATACCACTACTTCCAGGATGCAATCAATCTCACAGCATTCATTCACCTTACAGAGAAAATCAGCTTTGGGAATATGCACCTAAAACTAGCAATATTTATTATACACCTATTTACAAACTAGACATCATTATCTACATCAACCAACACTTTACCCACCAATCCGTATCAGCTTCTTTATATTGTTTTTCTGCACCACCCTATACCTTCCCTTATCTTTGTTTTGGGCACCACATTCCAGTTATCAATGAGTTGTGCATTACCTAACTATACCAAGCACACCATTAATAAGACATCTTGCTTCTGAGAGGATTTGTTTCTGTATGTGCCAAACTGTTGCCAAGTGTTATGGGATATACCTTAGCATGAGTGAACAGGAATGCACAGCATTCTGGGAAAAGCATAATATGATTCACAACATAACGCTTAATATAACTACCTAACATTTATATATAATATAGTGTACATTAATGCCATTGGTTGTAATGTGGTGCGCAATACGCATAACATATGTGTTGGCTAACAGCTTGATTCAGAAGAGGGACTTGAATCGGGGTTTCCCACATCCCAGGTGAGTGCCCTAACCACTGGGCTATTGGCTGTTCTGGGTGCTCACTTTTTCTTGTTCTCACTCAATTAGAAATTTCATTTAATAGTTTCAGTTTTGATGAATCCACATTTTCCAATGAAAAAATGTCAACAAATTACTGATCAACTGTAATTAACAATATGCCCATGTTACTGTTACTCTGTCCTCCCTTCCTGTTTGTATCAGCTATCTGTTACATCTCAGTTGAAACTAAGATGCTACGCATTTGGAGAAGGGAGTGTCTTTTACTGTGTACAAAATCCAGCATTGTAGGGCCTGGACTTGACAGGAGCCCCTAGGTGCTACAGCAATACAAATGAATAACAATAATCATGGCCTCCCCATGACCCCGTGCTCCCTAACGTTTGCAGGAGGGGAAAGGTCCTTCTGCCACCTCTCACACTGTGGTCCCACGTAAAGGATAGGCAGGATCTGACTTTGAGCAAGGACCTTAAGATCCAGTCCATGATAAATAAAAATATCTTCATTTTAGTGCTTAAACATTCTCTCTCTTTAGGGCTTAATCCAAAGTCCATTGATCTCAATGGGACTCTTTCAATGGCCCTAGGATCAGACCTTCTAATGTCTTAATAACCAGCCATGCCACTGCTTCCCAAACCTCTTGTTCCTTTGCTCCACCTCCAGTGCCAATGTATCTATCTGGTGCTTCTAAGCCCATTCTTCCCCCGCATCCCCCAGCCCAGGCACCTATCACTAATACTTGCTCTGTCGAATTGTCCTTTAGTTACAACTATGAATTCCCAAGCTGTAATGTATTTAAATACTGCATATGATATCTTATTGTTAGACACTTAAGTTGCAGCTCATCAGTTTCATTTTTATGCTGCTACAGTGGATTGTTGAGTTTTCAGTGATAATAACAGTAACATCCTTAGAGGATATTCAGAGGGTTATTGCTAATGATACTAAAACGTCATCAATCTCGCAATGAGGTGAATATAATTTTTTTTTAAACTGCCAAAGTATTCTATGAAACCCCATTTCTTTTTCTAACATATATCTCCGCAGAAAAGGCTAAAAATCTCAGACACTCATCCTGCCTGAGATTCTATGGGATTTCATAAGCCCCTGCGAATTAATGTAAAGATCTGAGCCAAAGAGCATGAGCTGCTTTCCCATTCACATTTCAATAGTAATGTCACCTCGTGCTGCTTTTCTTTTTATCATGCACATCATGTCAGGTGATATACAGCAGCATGACCACTACATTAAAAGAGTGGGCACAAGTTCAAATAGGCCCTGCTTGCTTTTTAACAGAGTGCCTAGTTCTTAATTAATACATTGTAAAATCATAGGCCCAGGAAAAAACTGCTAGAGAAGAGGAGGCTCTGTGAGGTCCCCAGTGCTCTCTGGATCATTTTGTCCTCTTCCATACAGCTGAACACTTTCGGTTTTGTCCACCAAGTGGCTGGGTCCCTGATGTCTGCAAGGACCATCCACGCACAGAAGCCCTGAGCCACCAGTGACTACATAGCAGCCATACAGTGATGGATTCACTCGCTAGGGCCTTCCCCTGGAATGCGTCACCAGTGGCTGTTCCAGAGCACACAGAGGGTGCAGGCCAAAGTTAATACTGACTCCATCTTATTAGTGTTGCTAAAGGATCCAAACAGAGCTGGAGGGGGAATGATAAACAGGAATCCCCAATCCCCTATAGCCCCCCTTCCAGCCTAGCAAGAAGGACCAAATTTCTAGAATATTAGCCCTTTTGCCTCAGTTTTCCAATGCCAAGTGCAGTTGTCCATACAGGATGTCACAATTGGCAGAAACCTGAAAGACCGCATTTTTAGAGGGCCAATCGTGCATCCCCAGTTATAACTCTGTGTGTGAGGGGGGAGGGGTGTCAGTGTTTTTTTTTTTTTTTATCGTGCATGTTAACGAAATGGCATTTCCATTTCTAAAAGGCTTGGCTCACTGGGCTCTATTGTCAGACTTGACAATGACTGTCTGGGATAATAAATGACTATAGACCTTGCACCATTGTTACCAGGATGCATCCCCAACTCTATTTTTAGAAAATTGCTGTAAAGCTCTGAAGGAGGAAACACAAGTGTTTTAAAATGCATTTACTAAATCATAACCAATAACTATGTCCAATAAAACCGAGTTGGTAATGTCTAAGTGTAGTGCCTTTGTCTGTTTTAATTGTAATTTTATAATAAGTATAATAATTAGCAGGCATATATTTGGTAGATACCAACATTTTTTTTCTAAGATGGACATATTTTTGTCTACTAACCTAACAATCCGTCTGAGCCATTAGAATTATATCTGATTATATACACTTAGGGCAATTTAGGACTTGAGAAGAAGAATACATTGAAAAAATACTTTGATTAACCGATATTGCATTGAAAGTAGATTGAAAGTGTGGCCACCCTGGCCTATTAAATGCTAGTAGAACTCAGAGTATTTTATGCATTAAACTGTCCTGGAGAAGTGCCTTAGGAAGTGTTAGTGTTCAGATTTTTAAACAGCTCTAACTGCTGCCAAATTCCTGCTGCTTCTATTTTGTGCTGACAGCCAAGTCCACTCCTGTCTCTTTCTTCCCGTGAATACGAATCATAGAGAAACAAAAAAAGATCTTCCGCAGCATACATAGCCAAGATGGAGGGGCATTTCACTTACAGTGAGAACTTGTACTTCAGGTGGCTGCCAAACCGTTCCAATGTGAATTCATTGTATCCAGCATTCTACATGCATTGGCTTAGACATGGTGTCAGTCCTCTGAGAGAAATAGGTACACGTCCTCAGACTTGATTTAAAATGTGGTGTTCAAAATAGCCTGTATTTTTCCAGTGGTACAAAGTCGATGAGTGTTGTCACTGTTTGATTTCAGTTGCTTGTTCTCTTCTTGTGCTCCTGCCCTTTTCTGGACTTAGTAAGTGACTAATTTGCCATTGATGATATTAGAAATTCAAAGTAAATTTCATGGCAGTGGGTGAGGAGGAAGGCTCTTGTCATGATTCTGCATTTTCTCCAGTTCTCTGTCCCCGTTTTGGCCAGGAGGGGTGCCTCTAAGTAATATGTGTATCTCAAATAAACATTTGAGCTGGATATGGTCCAACACAGCAAAGATCTTGACAAAAAGTTAGGCACCTAGTCTGCTGAGACCACTGCCTATCACACTGGCCAGTACTGTCTCATTGCTGCCTTGTGCTTGCTCCTCTGTCTATATCCCCCTATTGTCTGTTGCTTTATACACTGGCTATGGCTACGCTAGAGAGCTTACAGTGGCGCTGCTGTAAGCTATGTAGTGTAACCGCTCTAAGCCAACAGGCCAGAGCTCTCCCATCGACTTAACTGGGGGCAGGAAGGGGGTAGGGCTAGGTGGAAAAAGGTGGGTTGGGGTGGGGACTTCGGGGAAGGGGTGGAATAGGGGTGGGGCGAGGGCAGTGCAGGGGTGGGAAGAGACGGGGCCAGGGGTGGTGGGGGTCAAGCACCCACCAGGCAGAGGGGAAGTCGGCACCTACACGTTGGGCAGATCCTGTCTTTTTGTTTTATGTTTGTACAGCACCTAGCACAATGGAGTCCTGGGGCTCCTAGGAATAAATAATATTAATAACAATAAACATTAGTTCTGGCTTCAGACTTCCCCAGAATTTGTGGATGTTAATGCCTGACAATTTTGGTTGGAACCATCCCCAAATGAAGCATATTTTGCATGAGCTATTTCAATAGAGAATTTGCTTCAATAAACATGATGGGTCTAATAGTATAATTTGCACAGAGCCCTAAATACAGGGTAGCACAAAGCTGCACTGCCTGGGTAAGCACCAAGACAGATTGTGCCTCAGAAGATGCAGTCTCTCCAGGAGTTAACTGGTGGAGATGCACTTTATGACATGCATTAGGCTGCTTCAGATTTCTTCCCTTGCCGCTCCATTTCCCCCCACATTTGTAGTTCCAGCCCCACTTTGTAGATTGAGAGAGGAAAATGGGGGGAGGGGGAAAGGCCCCAGACCTCTCCCTTCTCCTTGCCCTCTCTTAGGCAACTTTCTTGTTGGTGAGAAGAAGGTTGTAAATAGTACCCCCACAAAGCAGATCACGAGCTATCCTGTATGTACTGCATACCATAGAAAACAGGTCTGTTTGCATTTCCATTACCTTTGGCATATATGTTAGAACAGGTGTGTTTTGTAATGATTGTTCTCATTACTTTAAAGTGGTTTCCATTCATACTTTCCTTTTCAGTTACTCAAGACTTTCTTTCAAATAAACTTCCCGGGGGATCCAGTTCTGCTTACTTTATCTCAGTGCAAAGGGTTGGAAAGTTTGAGGAGAATTGGTTTAACTGGTTTTGATTAAGCAGGCATGGAAAAAAATTTTTTCCAGCATTTCCCAAGCAGAAAAGTGGCTGAAGCTAAGAATGCTAAACTTGGCTTTTATTTTAGATCTTATTGCAACTTAAAAAACAAATTAACTTTGAATATCAATTCAGAAGATTTAAATGTATAAATATGTATAATATCATGCAAAGATATTCAAATATTTCTATATTAAAATGTAGTTTAAGAAAGGTGAAGTTACCTTTTTCTTAGCGGCAAAAGGCAAAGAATACAGAAAAGAAAATGATCCAACTTCAGATAAATCTATGATTAAGCATTTAAACAGAAGTGTTTAGATTTCTCAGAGATGCAAATCTGGGCACCTTTATTTAGGTGCTTATTAGAAATTTAGCACCCTAAATTTAGACCGTCATGTCTGAAAAAATTTGATCAGTGCTTATAATCTAGCTAAAAAAGCAACCATGCTGCAGTTCAAGGACTTTTGAACTCTGCTGGCAAAGTGGGTAAAGTTCTGCTCCTTTTGGAGGGCTTATGGTGAGTCCTAGAGCTTCTCAGAGAAATGGTTGTATATTTTTAACATGGACAAAACAATGTATTTTCCCTTAATCTCAATGTCAGAAACACCTGAACTCTTCTAGTTGCAACATAAGAAAAAAATACAATCTGAGGAAGACAACCATCACTGGAAACTGTAGCTCAGTTGCCTAGGCAAAGATATAAGAAACTCACAAGTGAAATTTATAACAGAAAGTGTCGGGCAACTGTAACTATAGTCATCACCAACTGTGTTACCTATAATAATTTGTGGTATCACGTTGATCAGGCTGGGTTTTTGGTAGCTTTTTAATATGACTGATTATATGTTGTTATTTTAACAACTAAGGGATGTTGCAGGTGTTTCTGAAACTTCTCTCAGTCATGGTTATTGTTATTAATTTCTTGTATTATGGCAGTGCATAGAGGACCAATCAATGCGGGATGCCCATGTATGAGGCACTTCACAGATTTATAGTAGCAGTTAATCTGTGTTCAGATCAAGACAGATAAAGAGCAGGAGATACAAACTGTTACCATCCACATTTTACAGACAGCTACTGAGGCATGGACAGTCGAAATATCTTGTCCAAGGTCACAAAAAAAGACCTGTGTCAGATTCAGGGCTTTAACTCAGATCCCCTGAGTCCCACTGCAGCACCTTAACCACAAGGCCATCCCTTTAACTGCCTAGAAAATGAGAGACAACCGGATGTGCTGGTCCACAGTGGAGGAATGTGAAATGTGGCATCCTCCAAGGCTCCCTCCTGTCTCCCAGGCTGTATATATGAAGCCTCATTACTAAATGTAGGATAGACTATCATTGTGCTGTTGATGCAAATTGTATTTCACTTGCCTTGTGGAGATTGCAGATTCAGTCCCAGTCCTATAGAAAAGTTTGAGTGATGCTGCAAGTTGACTGCAGCAGCGCTTACTCATCCCCAAGCAGTGAACACAACCTTGCAGCTCGGCAGAGGTCATCCATCGGAGTCGTCTCACTCCTCCAGTCACAAAACCATGCCATTTACACCACCTGAGCCTTTTCTATTCACTGACGACTTTGCAACTGGAGCTCAGTTATTCTAATTCCCTCTTCAGAGGGATCTTGGTAGGGCAGCTACATCTCTGCAGCTAATTCAGACTGCAGAGGCATGAGTGTTCATTGTCAGATCACAACATTACACCTGCCCTACATTCTTTACATTGCTTGCTGCCTATGGTTCTTTAAATCCCTTACCAGGCTTCACTCTAGCTCCATGTAAGACCTACTCCTTGAGCTTTGAACTGATGGGTATCTGTGCTTATATACCACCCACAGTTTAAAGATTTCACCATCGTGTCTGAAATCAGCTGGAGATCACAATTCTGTTATGACAGCCCTACAGCATAACATTCCCTCCCACCTCGTCTTGTTTCCTTTGATCTCTCCCCATTTTCATTATTTTAAAATGGACCCTGTGTTTTTAAAAAATATATTTCTACTCTATTATGATCTTATTTTAATATACAATACTCCAGCATTTTGGCTAGAGGGAGGAGAGTAGTGATCTCGAAATAGCACCATATTGTATGCCTGTGAGGGTACGTGTGTATAACTGGGTGTGCATGCATATATACTATATATAAAACGTACATTTTAGTGTTGTACAGGTGTGTGGCAACTTGTGAAATTTCCTTGTATACTGTATGAATTTCAGGATTTTTAGTATGTTCTCTCATATATTTTGTTGTATAAAGGTTCCATTACATATTGGGTATGTATATCATTTCAATCAGCTGTTGTTTGTATGCAATTACATTCTTAATAAAACATAATAAAATGAATTCTACAATTTAATATAGTACTTCCATGTTCTGTACTAGCTGCCAGAGCATGCTTATATTTTATTGAAAAATGCACTGTAGGCACCCACATGTTGGGATTTGTGTCCCTTAGGGCAACTCCTAATTTACTGAATGCCTGATGAAGATGTTTGTTTTTACTTGATTTTATTTATTTTTGATAGTATAGCGGAATGGCTAGTGTACAGGGGATAATCTTGATGGATTTGCTATGACAGCTCTGGTGTTTTATAAAATTTTCTACCCCAGAGAAATCAGCTCTCTTGCATTGAGGGCTCACAGGAAGCAGAGATAACTGCCATTAGCAACCATGCATTCATAATAATTCTGTTTTCAGATTTTTAGAAACAATTTCTGGATCCCCACCCAGGTTTAAGATCATTGCAGGGAACATCAAGAAAGCAAAATTCTTTTGGATGTGAGTGGAAAAGGTAACTGGGTGTTTAGCGTCACTTACCAGCATGCAATCACTTGCACTGTGCACATTCTTTCCTCCATTTTGACAGCTGTCCTTCACGGTTGTTCTGTCACCACCTTTGTATTTTTCAAGGAATGAAGACACTTATCCCACCCACAGCCCTCCAGTTAGGAATCCCTCCCCCAACATACAGCCTGAGTGTTTTGCATCTGTCTATCTGAAGTCATTAATCCAAAGACCTTCAAT
The DNA here is from genome assembly GCF_020497125.1 of Mauremys mutica. Classification (NCBI taxonomy): domain Eukaryota; kingdom Metazoa; phylum Chordata; order Testudines; family Geoemydidae; genus Mauremys; species Mauremys mutica. Next base: position 42,217,382 of record NC_059072.1, read on the forward strand.
GAAGTCAGGACTCTCACCCTTACAGGCTGGCTGTTTTGGTTTCATTTTACTTTCCCGCTTTCATTAAATCTTTTTGATCATCTATGGAAAATAGCAGCCTTTAATTTACTTAATTTACTTAAATTTCTCTGGGGTGCTCTAGTGGATGACTTACCACACTACTGGACCTATGCAAACAGTCTTTCTCCTCCACAAAAACATAATGATGGAAGACACAATACAGAGAGAACTAGCTTCCTGCTGCTAGCAGCTTTACAGACATACAGTAGCCTTTGTGATACTAGCATGCTAATGAATATATGTGTTTTGTTTGTTTCTTCACATAAATATACTGTTACTGGATAACAGAAACCTATGTTGAAGCGGACACAATAAAGACTTTTGCTGATACTGAGGTATACTGCAGTAGGGCACAGTGATATAGACTTTAAGGTCAGAAGGGACCGTTATGATCATCTAGTCTGACCTCCTGCACAATGCAGGCCACAGAATCTCACCCATCCACTTCTATAACAAACCCCTAACCTATGTCTGAGTTATTGAAGTCCTCAAATTGTGGTTTGAAGACCTCAAGCTGCAGAGAATCCTCCAGCAAGTGACCCGTGCCCCATGCTGCAGAGAAAGGCAAAAAAACCTCCAGGGCCTCTGCCAATCTGCCCTGGAGGAAAATTCCTTCTCGACCCCAAATATGGCGATCAGTTAAACCCTGAGCATGTGGGCAAAACTCACCAGCCAGCACCCAGGAAAGAATTCTCTATAGTAACTCAGATCCCAACCCATCTAACATCCCATCACAGACCACTGGACCTATTTACCAGCTGATAATCAAAGAGTATGTATGTGTGAGTGTGTATGGATAATGTGTGTATTTTTGTTCCAAAGCCAATTCTCCCCCTTTTCCCGGTGTCCAGTTGAAATACATTTTGACAGTGGCTGTTAAGAGCAAAAGAATGAACAAATCAAAGGGGATAAAACTCATTTTACAAATGAGTTTTTCAATTATTCTTAATCTGTGGTCTATATATAAAACTGAAAAGAACAATAAATGACGTGTGCTTTCCACCTAACCTTAATCCAGAGCCCCTGTTTTTACATAAACCTACCAGTCTGCATTTTATTTGAAGAGACCATTTTAAACATTTCCTCTAGTTAGTTATCCAGGCTCCTTCTGCAGGATGTCTTGGATGCTCTGTTCTTCATGCTTCTGAAGAAATACCTTCTTTGAGAGGATAAAAATAATGTACCTGTATTCAGACCAGATTCTTGGCCCTCAGTCTGACCCCTTTGCCCTACTGTAGAATAAATGTGTCAGAAAGGAGCCCCAAAAGGGCAGCTGAGGGGTCTCCTGATAGGGGAATCCCTTTGTGGGGAGGGCTAGCTCAGTGGTTTGCGCATTGGCCTACTAAACCCAGAAGTGTGAGTTCAAGCCTTGTGGGGCCTGCTTAGGAATCTGGGGCAAAATCAGTACTTGGTCCTGCTAGTGAAGGCAGGGGGCTGGACTTGATGACTTTTCAGGGTCCCTTCCAGCTCTATGAGATAGGTATACCTCCATATATTATTTGTTGGCAGAGAGCTGGCTTTAAAATACCCTTTCATGATCCCTCCAGAGTAGGGAGTCTGTTTAGGGCAGGAGGGAACACAGACAGAGTTCAGGTTACTTTTGCAATCCTGGGCCAGTGCAAAGTTACATAGAGGGTTGTTGTAGTTCATGTACATTAGAGCAGATCTGAGCACCAAAGCAGGCTACAGGATCAGGTGGCTTTACCCCTTCACTCTTTCAGGCCCTGCAGATAGTGGTGCTTAGCCAGCTCCAAGAATCTGGCCCATCATGTGTCTGAATCACATCACTTACCATGCAAATGCAGGCACTGCAAAGCTCAAAAGCTTGTTTCTTTCATCAACAGAAGCTGGTCCAATAAATTACATCACCCACCTTGTCTCTCTACTATCAGCAAAACTGCAGTTTTAAAACATTCCTAATCTTAAAAAAGGCACTATGGGATCTTTTACTGGCCACAAGGTAGACAGGGCCTTGGCATTATATTGTATGGGAAAGACATACTCTAAGAATCCAGTGCCTGCTAAAATCATGCTGAAGCACTGGTTCAGTACTGATTCCAAGGGAAGCATCTGGGTTTATCATGGAGCTTTTCCATCTAAATATTGATACACTCTGACACTATTTAGCTTCAGAAATCACAGCCCGAGGTGGTGTAACTATAGACAGGATTCATCTGTAGCTTCAGGTGCCCCATATGACACAAGCCTATTGTGCTTTAAAGGGGGTTGGTGATGAAGATTTTGCATCTAGGAGTGCCTCTTCTCCTCTGTGATCCCATGACATCCTTATTAAGAGATACTGGCAATTGGAACAACATTACCATAGCTCAAGAAAATAAGTCTGCCAAATTAATATAGGAAATTGTGCACTTACATCAGCCTCTTTCTATAGGAGGTGGCAGACACATACAGGCAAGCAGCCACTCATGAGAACATGTGATCACAGGACAATGCACTGAAAATACCACTCTCGCTGCTGAGAGGCAGTTAATAGCTTTGGGAAGGTTGTCAGTGAGCGGGGAAGTGAAAGGTCTTTTATTATGGGGCAGCAAACTGGAGAAAAAGAGAGCTAGTGGGGGGGGGAATAACCCCTCCCCCTCAACCAAGGATGATAAATGGAAAAGGGGACCCAAATTAAATCACAGATAAGGCTGGTAACTAAGAGCCTGATCCAAAGCCCATTTTGGTTAACAGGAAGACTCTGACTCCAAAGGGCTTTGGATCAGGCCTTAAGTTAGGGAACATTCATAAACACAACCTATGGAGTAAGAATTTTATGAAAAATAGAAAATGTCTGAAATGAAGAGCTGGCACACACCATAAAGTAGTGAACAACCCCACTCCATGTATTAATGGGGGGAGGGAACGAACAAGAATATACAAAGTGGGTTAATAATGGCAGCAACAATCAAGGGCTTGTTCCTGAAAGGGGCAGAGCCCTCTGGTTGAAGCCCAGCAAAGCACTTAGACACATGTTTAATTTTACGCGTGTGAGTAATTCAACAGAAATCATTAGGACTTAGGTTAAGTATGTGTTTAGGTGCTTTGCTGGATCAGGACCAGAGTGCTCAGTACCTCACACGATTGAGCCCAGAATGGGTTAACGTTAGCCAAAGGGATTAATAAGAGGTGAAAGGTGAGTGAAAAGCACTAGTTTGCAAGTAGGCCCATTAGTAAATGAGGAGGTGTTGGCATTTATGATTCTAAGACAGATATATTTTTAACGTTTGTGTTTGTTAAGCAAAATAAAGATAGGAACTTTTGGCAGTTGGAAAATAAGAAAGTAATGGAAAAACTAGCTATTGATAACATGCAGGTAAAGAAATACTTGGAAAATCCAAACATTCAATCAGCAAATCCAGATGACGTGCACCCCTGGCTGTACCCTAAAAATGCTGAACCACTGACAATTATTTTTGAAAAGTCATGGAGAACTGGAACACAAACAGAGGAGTAGAACAAAACAAGTGTGACATCAAGCTTTGAAAAAGGAAAGATGATTGATCCTTCATTCATTCACCAATCAGTGAATCTAATTTCAGACCCTAGCAAAATAACAGAACAAGTGCTGAGGGAAAAAAAACACCTCTGCAAACATTCAGAGGATAATAGAACCAGGAGCAATAAGCAGCATGGGATTAGAAGGAACGAATCATGCTGGAAAAAAACGTGATTGCTTTTTTGATAGAATTGCAGAAACAGTGAATAAAAGATATACAGCATGATTTTAATAAAGGATTTAATACAGCATCTCACTAAATCTCACAAAATGAATTCAAATTGCCTTGGACATGAGCACTGTCAGATGGATTGAAAACAGAATGAAGGTTCCTAGACAAAGTGTGATGATAAGTGGCAGCATACAGTGGGGAGGTGTGCAATGGTGCTGCTGAAAGGTTTGAAGTTAGTTCTGGAATACTTGGAAAATCCAAACATTCAATCAGCAAATCCAGATGACGTGCACCCCTGGCTGTACCCTAAAAATGCTGAACCACTGACACTGAAGTATATTGAAGTTAAAGAAGAGGTAAACAGCATGTACGTGAACATTACAGAGAACACTTGGAGCTGTTGCAAAAGGCAGTCATGACTGGTAAATAATAATAAAAAGGACCTACAGTATTGAGCTTAGAAATATAGACAGTAAATAACACACTGAGATCTAACTTAGTGAAAAGGAAGCAGCAAACTAATGCATTTTAGGAAGAACCATCCACAGCAGGAAGAAAGCAACCTGGAAAGCATAAATTCCGAGACTTACACTTTGGGATGGTGGTGGACAGCAAATTGGACTTGAGTTCGCAATGTGTTTTGTAAGACAAAAAAGCCTAATGCAAGTTTGGGTTGCACAGGCAGAGACTTAACATCATGGAGCAGGGAGAAGAAAGCCCGCCTCTGTACCTGGGATAGATGGAAGGATAAGGGTCTTGGTGGTGAATGAACCTCAGGGGCCTGATAGCGGGGCTAGTGTACAATTCAAGGGGAAGAACCAGAACAATGAGAAAGGCAGTCAGGATCTGAATGGTGATGGCTGGAGTGACAGTCAGGCACAGGTGAGATGTGGCAGCTCTTTCCTCAATGCTTCCTTCAGACTCAAAGACTTAGACTTTACGGCCAGAAAGAACCACCATGATCATCTAGTCTGATCTCCTGAACATTGCAGTCAGCAGAAACTCACCCATCCACTCCTATAATAGACCCCTAACCACTGGCTGAGTTACTGACGTCCTCAAATCATGATTTAAAGACTTCAAGTTACAGAGAATCCATCATTTACTCTCGTTCAAACCAGAAAGTGACCGATGTCAGCACTGGAGGGCAAAACCACCTTAAGGTCTTTGCCAATCTCACCTGGGTGAAAATTCCTTCCCAATCCCAAATATGGCAATTAATTAGATCCTGAGCATGTGGGCAAGACCCACCAGCCAGACACCTGGGAAAGAATTCTCTGCAATAGCTCAGAGCCCTCTTCATCTAGTGTCCCATCGCTGGCGGTTAGAAATATTTGCTAACACCAGTTGCAGATTGGCTACATGCCATTGTAGGCAACCTTGTGATACCATCACCTCCATAAACTTACGAAGCTCAGTCTTGAAACTGATTAGGTTTTTTGGCCCCACTACTCCCCTTAGAAGGCTGTTCCGGTACTTCATTCCTTTGAGGGTTAAAAACCTTCTTCTAACCTCAAGCCTAAACTTACTGATTGACAGTTTATATTCATTTGTTCTTGTGCCAACATATGCGCTTAAATTAAATAATTTCTCTCCCTCCCTGGTGTTGATCCCTCCGATGTATTTGTAGAGAGCAATCATATCTCCCCTCAGCCTTCACTTTGTTAGGCTAAACAAGCCAAGCTCCTTAAGTCTCCCCTCGTAAAGCAAGATCTCCATTCCTTTGATCATCCTAGTAGCCCTTCTCTGCACCTATTCTTTCCCTGGGCTGTTTTTCCCCTTCAAGCTCCTTCCCCATGTTCTTTCAGGAGAACTCCTCCTTCCCTTCAATGACTGTTTTCTTTTTTCTCAGCTTCCTCCTTTCTTCTCTTTCCCTCCTTTTTGTCATCACCAGTCTCTTCCTCTTTTCTACCCCATTCCCCTTATGTCCTACCATCCATTCCCCATTCCTTTATATATCTACTGCTTGCCCACACTTGTCATTCACACTCTGCCACTAAAACACCACAGACATCCATACACACAACATACACACACACTGGCCTCAGCCACCCTTACATGTGCCCACATTGACTCACTGTCCCCCCTCCAATAGCTCCCCCACCCCTCAATGCACCACCTATTTCTTGCTTGCTCTTGCTCTGTGTCTGTCTCTCTCTCTCTCACACACACACACATGCACAGAGCCCCACCATCCAGCTCCAAACACCCATTTACTCACCAAAGACCCACCATCTCACTCCTGCGTTACACATCTGAGCATAGATACTGCTACACTGACACCAGAAGCAGAAGAGTTTTCCTTCTGAGAACTGCTTAAACCCAAATCAAGTGCAGGCCTATCTAGAAAACAAGTTCCATAATAAAGTGGCATCTCTCTATCATAGGAATGAAACTAGAACATCTGGAGAATCATCTAAGACAAGTGAAAAACACAAGAGACAAGATGGAGGTGACAATTATCCACCTGGGTATTTACACCTCTCCCAGGAACTTTACAATAGAATTAATCTCATTCTCTCTCTCTTTCTTCCTTTTCCCTACCTTTTTGTAGAAATAGTTTGATTATTTTTAGGTCTCTCATTTGTTTATGTTTGCATCCATGTGTGAAGAACTTATTGAGGGAAAGTTAAGCTGAAGTTCTCAAAGTGGTTACTTCCATATTTGCTCTTATCTCTTGCAGAAGCAAGTTCCATAGTCCAGCCCCAGCTCCTGTGAAAGTTCTGTCATCTACACGAGCCTCCAATTTTTGGCTGGAATACAGATTTCATAGGAGACCAAGGTTGCAGAGGGAGAGCTGACCTCTCAGGTAGTTTGGGACATTCCAACAGAAGACTTTGAATTTCAGAACAGAGTCCTGGAACTGGACTCTGTATTAAATGGGTACTCAGTGCAGAGAGTGGAGATCCAGGATGATATCATGGTGATCTGTGTTGCTAAGCAGAATGACTTCAGCTTTAATAGCAGTCAGTGCCTTTTCAAGGCGTATGGCTCCATTCCTAATGAATTGTAATAATCAAGCCTGGAGGTCATGAAATTGTGGAGCCAGGTCTGTGTTTCATGAAATTAAAAATATTGGTGAAACAGGGATAGTCGGCTGAAGTGTATAAAAGAAGATGAGAACAAAATGAGATAGAAATCCCTGAAGAGAAAGAGCCTCCTCTCGGGATACTGTAGAAAGTAAAATTCTTGCTCTGGTGGGAATGCTCGTGTATGTTGAAAGATGGCACTGGATTCTGCAAAATACTGAAAAGATTAAACCTGCATCCACAAGTTCTCTTTTGCCCTTTTGTATCTCCTGTTGATTCTTGTACCAGGGAGAAAATCTTAGATGCCCTTTGAAAGGAGAGAGGGAGGGAGCGAGAGATGGGGAGAGAGAGAAAAAAAAAAGACTTCACTATTTTTTCCTGATCTGAATTCTGTGAGCCAGCAAAGGAGAAAAATATTGTATGTACTACAAATAGATTTACTGGTGAAGGAATCTCCCCATCCCATGTGTTTCCTGCAAAGGTCTAGGGGAGATGTAGAATAATAAGACTTTTCTGTCTGGGAATGTATTCTCTGCACAGAAACTTCTGAAGAAGATTACTGATAAAAGAGATGAAACCAGACACAGGTGTCTGAAATGGAGTCATGTGGTGCAGATGAAGATGTGCTTTCAGACTCTTTGTCTCAATCTACATTCTGACTAGGAAATGCACTGTTATAAATATTTTGCTTCCTTTTCTATCTGATATAAATACAACTTGCTCCCCTCTAAGCAATGGACCAACTTCATTCCTTTCCTTCCTCATTCCCTGTTGTATGCTTGCTATGACCTATGTTATTAGATGCACAATTTATTGTTCTGCCTCATAGACAATGAATAGGACAGAAATGTAAGTAATAACTGGTTGTATTTTATTGTGGAATGTATATCACTTGTTTTGTTATAAGTAACAGAAACCAGAGGGCCTATCTGCGATTAATGGCTAGCTTTGTATTTCAAAACAAGAATAATTTTTAAAACAAGGATCTACTGAGCCTCAGTGATGTGAACATTTGATGCTGGTTCTTTAAGAGAAAACTCAGACCTTCCAAAAGGAGAGCTGAGGAAAAGTATTATAGTTTAAAATCTGAAGCTATACAGGGACAGTAATCCACACACTCAGATTGTCATATGCTTGCCTAATGGAGTTCAACCAGTGCAGAATCACAACAGTAAGCATAAGTAATTCCCTATCTTGGGACAGAACTTTGAGTCCCTCTTTTCAAAATTGGCATTTTACCATTGAACCAACAGCTTGGTCCATAGCCCATTGAAGTCAATAGAAAGATTCCTGGGCTTTGGATCAGGCCCTAAATTCCACTGACTCTACTCAGTAGAAATCCGTTCTATATATACTCAGACTTTTTGACAATATAATGTGTCAAAACAGGAGAGAGATAAGAGGAGGAGTTGTCTCTACAACTGGGTTTATCTAAAGCGAGGAAAGGTGTCTCTCAGATGAGAGAGTTGATAACAAGAAAGGATTCGGTAACTACAGTGAGCAAGATGAATGTGCCAGGGTCTGAAACCAACAAAGTACACACATTACTTTAGGTAGATTTACTCTTCCCCCTCTCATTGACCAGCTGTAGGATGTGAACACTGGTCAGAGCTCATTAGATAGCAGAAATTCTTTCTCACTGCAGCATAATAACACATTCAGACTAAGTCGCCTCAAGACAATGAGTGTCTGAAATGTCAAAAAAGCAAGCTGTAGACACTGAGATCCTATTGATTTCTTTACCATAGCTGAAAAGTAGCTGGACACCAAGAGAGTGTAATGTATGTCCTTGGAAACCTTTCAAATGCTATACTTCCGTACTCTAATAAGGGATTATGTCCTTTTATTGTCTTTTCTATCATCAGATATATTGGCTGCAAAGACACCTCCAAACCAAATTTCACTTGTCCAAACCAAATTTCACTTGTCCCAACCAACAGAGAAAAGTTAATTTTTATGTGTTATAAATACAATAACCTTCTTTTGTTTTGTCAGTCTATTTCTAAGATGATATATGATTTAGCACAGAAGTTGTGACAATTTGTAGAACTCCTTTAGCAGAACAGAACACTACAGAGGGATAAAAAGCTTCTGAATTGGAAGTAGAATGATACTATTAGCAGTGAAAGAAATATCATTAATCTTAATGGAAGATCTTATCAGAAGAGCTAAATAGCTAATATGAAAGTTACCAGGTTGGTAAACTAAAAGACCAGAAACATTATGGACCACAGCAGAATTTATTAATAGAGAATTTGAAACCATGGAAATCAAATTTTCAAACACATCTTTTTGAACCTTTTGAGGGGTCAAGCTCTGCAACAGAAAATGGATAGAGTGAGGATAGTTGTAATGGCAAATTAATTGTTTTAAAAACCAATTAAAGAGACTCACTATAGTTTGCGAGAGCCAAATAATGATAAGAAGCACCACATCAACCCAAAACCTTCACAAGACTACATCCCAGTAAGATAAGGAAGCGCCCCTATGTGAAATCACTCCTCTGATGGCAATTCTTTTACATGAATGTCCTGGCAAGATTAAAGCTTTAGAGACGTCCATAAAAGACTCCTATGGAAGCCATATGAAACAACGGGAGATCCTCACCCAGTCAGACGAGATGACTATGTGGTTAGATTCCTAGAAAATCTTTATTCCTGCTCTTGAGTGTCCTTTCCACCAAACAAAATACTTAATGAAGTACAACAATGGGGCAAAATTGTCAGCAAAGAGCAATAATTTATGGGCCCTGTTTTGTGTTAAAAAAATCAGTTATCGGTATTATTCTATAAGCCAGAAGGAATGCTGACACAGAGAAAGTCAAGCATTACTCATTTCTCACCTCACCATTAAAGGATCAGTGATGTAAACCAAACAATGCTTAACTTTCCTCTTTTTGATCCATATTTGATACCAGAATTATACAAAAGAGCAATGTGTCTGATGACTCCTGTCTACTGTTACCCTATGAAAGCTAGAAGCAACACTCTCACTAACACCACTATCCTTTAGGAACAAGCAGTGAATTTATCATATCTCTTTATAATGTCCTGTGGGAGCCTTCAGGAAGAAAGGCACCATAAATGTAAGCTCATTATCATCAACTTCTTTTATGCACCACCTGAGCACAGAATCAAACAGGAAAAATATGAAAAAAATTAAAAATATATTTTCCTTGCTCTTCTTTTCCTGATGGTCATATTTTTCCCTAATCATAAAGATTTTTCTTAGATAAGACTTGTTATTTATTAAGCACCCTAAGAATCTTATTGATCCCTTAGCAATCCTAAGTATTCTTTACATTACTGAGACAGAAATGGCTTAATTAACATTATGGAACATTTAACATGATTGTGCCTGATTCACTATACTTGTTCTCAAGTCTAGAAATCTCTTAAAATTGCCACTGTTGCACATCTCAAACAAAGTAAAGAGGGGGTTCAGGGTAACTGAAAATTTTCAGAGCTCTTCAGGAGAGGGACTTTCTGTTACTATGCATTAGTACAATGCCCTGCGAAACAAGTTCTGAGCTTGGTTTTGGTAGTTAGGCTCAGATCCTCAAAGGTATTTAGGTGCCTAAGTCCCATTAAAAACAATGGGATTTAGCAACTAAATACCTTTGAGGATCTGGTCCTTAGTCCCTACTGTAACACACACAAATAATAAAAAATAATAAGTTAATAATGATACAAATATGGAAGGATCCATTCTTCATTGTGGGCTTGATCCAATTCCCATTGCAGTCAATGTTAACAGTCCCAGTTATTCCAATTGCAGTTGAATCAGGCCCTAGATGCATAGGCACCAAGGGCTACTCTAAGCCTTCCTCTTAGCTTAATATCAACCAAGGAAATCTGAAGCCCAACCCTTCAAGTGCACCACACAGAATCATAGAATATCAGGTTTGGAAGAGACCTTGGGAGGTCATCTAGTCCAATCCCTGCTCAAAGCAGGACCAACACCAACTAAATCATCCCAGACAGGGCTTTGTCAAGCCGGGCCTTAAAAACCTCTAAGGATGGAGATGCCAGCACCTCCCTAGGTAACCCATTACTAGTGAAATAGCTTTTCCTAATATCCAACTTAGACATCCCCCACTGCAACTTGAGACCATTGCTTCTTGTTCTGTCATCTGCCACCTCTGGAAACAGCTGAGCTCCATCCTCTTTGGAACCCACCTTCAGGTAGTTGAAGGCTGCTATCAAATCCCCCCTCACTCTTCTCTTCTGAAGACTAAACAATTCCAGTTCCCTCTGCCTCTCCTCATAAGTCATGGGCTCCAGCCCCTAATCATTTTTGTTGCCCTCCGCTGGACTCTTTCCAATTTTTCCACATCCTTCTTGTAGGGTGGGGCACAAAACTGGACACAGTCCTCCAGATGAGGCCTCACCAATGCTGAATAGAGGGGAATAATCATTTCCCTTGATCTGCTGGCAATGCTTCTACTAATGCAGCCGAATATGCCGTTAGCCTTCTTGGCAACAAGGGCGCACTGTTGATTCATATCCAGCTTCTCATCCACTGTAACCCTTAGGTCTTTTTCTGCAGAACTGCTGCCTAGCCATTCGGTCCCTAGTCTGTAGCAATGCATGGGATTCTTCCGTCCTAAGTGCAGGACTCTGCACTTGTCCTGTTGAACCTCATCAGATTTCTTTTGGCCCAATCCTCCAATTTGTCTAGGTCACTCTGGACCCTAACCCTACCTTCCAGTGTATCTACCTCTCTGCCCAACTTAGTGTCATCTGTGAACTTGCTGAGGGGGCAATCCATGACATCCTCCAGATCATTAATGAAGACGTTGAACGAAACGGGCCCCAGGACCAACCCCTGGGGCACTCCACTTGATACCGACTGCCAAACAGACACCGAGCTGTTGATCACTACCCGTTGAGCCTGACAATCTAGCCGGCTTTCTATCCACCTTATAGTCCATTCACCCAATCCATACTTTTTTAACTTGCTGGCAAGAATACTGTGGGAGACCGTATCAAAAGCTTTGCAGTCAAGATACATCACATCCACCACTTTCCCCATATCCACAGAGCCAGTTATCTCATCATAGAAGGCAATCAGGTTGGTCAGGCATAATTTGCCCTTGGTGAATCCATGTTGACAGTTCCTGATCACCTTCCTTTCCTCCGAGTGCTCCAAAATGCATTCCTTGAGGACCTGCTCTGTGATTTTTCCAGTGACCAAGGTGAGGCTGAATGGTCTGTAGTTCCCCAGATTCTCATTCATCCCTTTTTAAACGATGGGCACTATATTTGCCTTTTTCCAATCATCTGGGACGTCCCCCGATCGCCACGAGTTTTCAAAGATAATGGCCAATGGCTCTGCAATCACATCAGCCAACTCCCTCAGCACCCTCAGATACCTTTCATCTGGCCCCATGGACTTGTGAATGTCCAGCTTTTCTAAATAGTCCTTAACCTGTTCTTTCACCACTGAGGGCTACTCACCTCCTCCCTATACTGTGGTGCCCAGCGCAGCAGTCTGGGAGCTGACATTGTCTGTGAAGACTGAAGCAAAAAAAGCATTGAGTATGTTAGCTTTTTCCACATCATCTCTCATTAGGTTGCTCCCCCATTCAGTAAGGGTTCCACACTTTCCCTGCAGAACTCCAAGACTTCAGTGGGAGTTCCCCAGGGGGAGAGTTCACAGGATTGGACCCATGGTCCTGATTTTAGTCCTTGCTCTCACAATTATAAAATATGCCTTGGGTGATCGGTGTGCTTTAACTACCTTGTTTTTGTAAGTTGAACTGAATGGACAAGGGACTTGGGAGAAAGGTGAAAAAAGAGTGGCTTGAAGGCTTGTTTTGGGACAGAGCCAGAAATATTTTTCAATGCTTGGGGGCTGACCAAGGGGAAAATAACGTCTGCAAAAGGTTAAACTTGGACAAAAACTGAAATAACAGGGATGCAGGGACTTGCATTTTAAAGCAATTTCAGTGGAGATTTTAGTGTGCCTGAGGGTGGTCAACTGTGGCGCACTGAGAAGGAGCAGGAATTTCGTGGAAATCTGAGAAATGTGGTGAGAGTCAAGATTTTCTCTATATAAACTAATATAAGAGTGTGTGGAGGCGGGAGAGGGAGAGAGACACCTGGGCCTGCCTTCCCCAAACATTTAGAACACAATTGCCTCTCCTTGAGGAGCTGCTCATGCTTATTTGCTGCTGGGCTAGCATCAAGCACATTTACACCAAAATATGAAGGGCTTAAATTTACAGTCCCACCCTTGGATATCCCTTTCTCCAGAGCCATTACTCTGCCTGGGCAGCTCCCATTCTCTTCCTGTTCCTTTTCTCAAGCTTTACCTGCTGAAATCATCAGGGCAGTGAGTTTCTGGAAAGTTCCTCCACTGGGAAAGGTAATGCCATAGCACTTCTACCCCTTGAGCAGACCCTTCTCATAAGGTATGTCTACACTGTCCTGTGGGATCCCTCAGACTGGGCTCTAGCACGAGCCCAAATGTCTACACCGCAATTTTATAGCCTCGCAGCCTGAGCCAAGGAGCCCAAGACAGCTGACAAGGGCTAACCACTGGTGTTTAATTGCAGCATAGACATACCCAGAGTCACAGTCCACAGATAGGACCACTTTGTTCTTCTAGGACCCCAGCTCTTGGCGTCATGCAATTACACCAGAATTCTTTTTTTAATTAAAAAAGTAAGTTTCTAGCCTTTGTGATTATAGAGAAAAGGTTGAAAACCTGAGTGTAACCAATGCAGTGACATTTACTAGCGTCTGCAGACAGCCTGAAACAACAGCTCTATGAGGTTTGATCTGTACTATCTAAATGCAGGGTTAACTCCTGGACTCCTTATTCTAGTGGCTCTGCCAAAACCACCCCAGCAGAGGATTCTTTGTGGAGCAGAAGGGAAGAGTGCTGTGGGCCCACTGACTCAAACAGCTACACTCCAGCTGTTGGGGAAAGTACTGGGGCCCCTGCTACTGCACAGATGCCACCACTTATTAGGAAGGAAACCCCATGCTGCTCCCCCAACCTCTCTGGGAGGAGAGCTCCCTTGCCACAGTTCCTGCCACTCCTGAGGGGAGGAACCCTGCTGCCACCTTTGCCTGTCTGGGAAGGAAGAAAGCCCTAACATGCTCAAAGACTAATGGTAGGTCCATGATCCAACAGACTTCCCTTGTGTATTTGGCCCCTGCCACTAACACTCTAAGTGGGTTGAAGTCAGAGGATGGATGAGGGACCACAACAAGAAAGGGGAGGTCTTGGGGGCCTGTGTCCTGCTGCATGTAGGGTCCCAGGATGCCTTAATCTGGCCCTCATTCTTGCCATCCTTACCGTTGGATGCACATCTTCTCCTGGGGGAAGAGCTCCCCTTTCCAAATCCAGATTACTCCAGTGGTTAGCATGGGAGCCGGAGACTCCAGTGCCCCAGTTCAATTCCTTCTTCTATCACAGTCTTCCGTGGGCAAGCCTGACTCTCAGTTCTCAATCTGTAAACTGGGGATACAAGAGCCCTTCCCTACCTGATAGGGGTGTTGTGAGGGCACATAGATGAAAGCTATTTGATGCTCAGATGACAGAGGCTGCAATTGCAGGGAATAGTAACTCTCCATTTAAAAAGAAAAAATCAGTGGTTCCTTCAGGAAGCCTTTCCCCCACCCAGCAGGTCACACTCTACTGTGCATGTAAACACGAAGGGTTCAGCCCTATCACTGCCAGCCATTCTCCTGCAGGTGATGGGATCCATCCAGCGGGAGGTCTTAACTTTTGGAGTAGGAGAGCCTCTGTTCTAGGTCCACTGCCACCAGCAAGCATTCACGTGCATTGGCCAGTGTGCAGGCTTGGGACCAAGGTGCGAGGAGCTGGCCGCAGGGAGGGAAGTGGGTCAGGATGGGACAGGAAGGAACAGGAGTGCTGCAGGCAGGGAGAAGGTAGCAGCAGCAACAGTAGCCGGATGGAGAGTGGGCAGCAGTGGGGGTGGCGGGACTGGAGAATTACAGGAGGCCAGGAACACGATGGGGGGGTGCAGTGGGGCGTGTGGGGCAGCGGCAAGGGAGGGAGCCCCGGGGCTGCTGCGCCTGCAATGTCCGGGCAGCTCCTGCACGGATCTAACCCTGTGAGCCAGGCAGGTCTGCCTAGGCTGGGTGGGGTGGGAGCAGCGTCTTGCCCGGGGGAGGGGGGTCAGGACCCAGCTCCTGTGCACACGGAGCGGAAGCGAGCAGCGCAGCCACCCCTCGGCTCTTCCAGCCTGCGCCGCCTGCCGCGACTCGCCTCTGGGGCAGCAGGTCGCGCGAAGAGCCGCGGTGCCGGGCCCCTGGAGAGGCGCTTGCGCACTGCGGGCCCCCGTCCCTCCCCCCAAGTGGAAGCCGCTACAAAGGGGCGCGCAGGCGGCAGGAGGGTTCCGTGAGGCGCGAGCTCGCCCCGGGGGAGGGAGGGAGGCGAGGAGCCACCCAGCTCCAGGCAGCGGTAGCGGAGCCAGCGCTCGCAGGCAGCTTTCCCCCTCTGGCCATGCAGCGCCGCGCCGGCTCGCTTCTTCCCACCGCCCCTTCTTCACGCCCGTCGTGCTGGCGAAGGAGAAGCAGCCGATCAACACGTTACTAGCGGGGGACTCCCGGGGCTGCTGCTGCTCCCCTCTGAACTTGCAACAGGCAGGAGGAGCCGCTTGGCCGCTGCTAATTTCATGATCTAATTTCACCTTGCGGTGTTACCCGCTGATCAGATGCGATCGCTAATCCCAGCAAGAGTTTTGCAAATCTCTTAAGCACCCTGGGCTGCATGCAGCAACCTGTTTACTCCCAGGCGCTGGAGAAGAGGAATTAGTGTTTGCAATGATGTGGCAGGGGGGAGGGAGCTTGTATTTTCGCAGAGATCTTTCCATGCAATAAAGACAAGCCTCCGGGATGAAGCCAACATCGAGAGGACGTGAATAGGCAGCTCAAGACCCGGTGCAACTGTTACCATAGGAAGGGCGGAGCGCTGGATGGGGGTGGGGGGTCCTTAGCGTTTGCACTTGCTACGTTAATTCGGAGACGTTGATGCAACTTCTCAAGGTTTGTCCCGCCAGGCTGGGGGGGACAAGAGCCCTCCTCGGCGTGCAGTTTATTTTCCCTTCGTTTGTTTTCTGGTCTCTCTCTCTCTGTTCGGTACATTTTCTGCGGCAATGAATCGAACTTGAAACGTGCAAAGGGATCAACAGTGTCCTTGATTAATACCCATCCTCCTTCTCCCCACCCCCGCTTTCCCCGTGCAGCTGGAGCCGGTGTGGGGGTGTTTGTCGGCAGCAGTGACATGGGTCTAACTCCCGACGCCACCAGCTTGGGCAGCAGCTGTTTATAAAGGGGGAGCCACCGAGTGCCACCACCTCACCGCCATGCAGCTCCACCGCGCGCCCTTCGCCTTCGTCTTGGCCCTGCAGCTGCTCGGAGCTTTGACCCCCTTCGCCCAAGTGCCTGGCCCCAGGGCGCCCTTGGCACGAGCGGATCGCGAGAGGGAAGGTGCTCAGCCTGCGACCCGGCGCCAGGCAGCCCCTGGGCTGCTCCAGCAAGTGCTGCCCGCACCCAAAGAGGAGAGCCGCCGGGCCGGCAGCGGATTCAGTTTAGGAAACGGGGCCAGGGGAGCCAGCCGATCCAAAGCAACAGCCCCACACGCAGCGGCGGAAGAGGCTGCCCCGCTGCACGGGGCTAGGGACGCTGCTGCTGAAGCTGCCCTTCGCTTGGGCGTGAGGAGCAGGAGCCGTGGATTTCCTGCCGTGGAGCCTAGGGGGCAGCCTGGTCCTCCTTGGCAGGACCCTGGCGAGGAGAAGGTGAATACGGACCGATCCGGAGCTATGGGGATGGGAGGATACTCTGCTCTCCCGTGGCTTGCAGTGCACGGGGACGAAGGTAGCAGCCATGCAAGGCACAGCCCCAAGAGGCTTGCCAGGAGCAGGAGAGGAGCCAGCGAGCTGCAGGGCAGGGGCAAGGAAGGAGGGGGAGGGAAAACCAGGGGCCTTAAGAATAGCAACCTGGTAAAGCCTTTCAACAGCTCCTTGGGCAGCCCTCCAGCCAGGGGTGATGGCGAGGGAGAGGACGCCCCTCAGCTGTTGCCTTTGAATGGCTCCTCCCGGGATGGGCTAGAGAGGGGCGCAGGAGCCCGCAGCAATGGGACAAGCCGCCGGGCCCGGCTCAAGAACCCTTTCTACCCCCTGACCGAGGAGTCGTACGGCGCCTATGCGGTCATGTGCCTGTCCGTGGTGATCTTCGGCATCGGGATCATGGGCAACATGGCAGTGATGTGCATCGTGTGCCACAACTACTACATGAGGAGCATCTCCAACTCCCTGCTGGCCAACCTGGCCTTCTGGGACTTCCTCATCATCTTCTTCTGCCTGCCCCTGGTGATCTTTCAGGAGCTAACCAAAAAGTGGCTGCTGGCAGACTTCTCATGCAAAATCATTCCATACATTGAGGTAATTACAGTTGTTCATAATAATAATAATAATAGCTTACATTTATACAGCGCCTTTCCTCCCAAAGTACCTTACAAACTTACACTCTTTGGTAAACTTTAGACATAGGGATTCTTACCCCATCCACAGCAACCATTTCTGCAGAAAGAGGAGGCCTCTGGTAGCAAAGTGAGAAGACATGTATAGTTTGTGCGTCCATATTTTTTTCCATAACTCAGACTTGCTATGTATTACTAGCAGAGTATGTTGACAGCTACTGAATAGAGTCATTGTCCACCGGGTGTGTAGAGGCAATATGCCCTGTTTGGAACAGTAAGATCACTTGGTCTTCTGTATGGCACATCAAAAAGACAATTTTCTTTTCCAGCCATTTCTCCATCTACAATTTTTAAAAATTATATTAAATGTGGAAATTGTGCACATTCATTACAGCCAGAATCAGCTTATTTTACTGCCAAAAGTGCTTGCAATGAAGACTTTCCTCCCATTCCCTAAACTTTTTTTAAAGAATGGAAAATTAATTTATTTGCCGCACCCACAATTACACAAGAAACTGAGGAATATATTGGCAAGTTTTCAGAGCTGCTAATACTTGGGTATTTCTCACAGAGCCATACAATCTGATAAAGGTTATTGCTCTCACTCAGGCTGATTCTACTACACTTCTTTTGCCTCCTGGGGCCTTGAAGGGAAAGTATCTTTAAAAATTGTTTGTCTTTCTTCTTGTAAAGCTGATCGTCCGGTGAGGGAGGTGCCTTTATAGTCAAAGAACCGGGAATGTGATATGTGCACTGTTAACTTACCCTTCTATTTCCAAATCCACGAATTATTATTTGGTTTTTCTTAAAAAATGACCCAGGTTCTATTTAATTCCTAACCTCTTGGCAACTGTTCAGACTCTCTGCCAACCAAGCTTTCAGCCAGCTGGCTAGACTCTTGCTACCGTTCAGGTTCTCCACTTTATTTATTTACTGGAAGCAGAAAACTGAAGCTTGTTAGTAGTGTGTGGCCCATAATTCTGGCAAGCTGTACTGTGTGCCTTTGACACTATATGTATAACATTATTTCTTTACCTGAAGGTATGGGGTAGGTGAGCAAAAAACAACTGTTGATCAACTGGTCCTTAAATGGTTTATTAGGCACACAGGAAACTGTATTTTCATTACTAATTATAGTGTCAATTTCCACATCACTTAGGTGCATTGAATAAAATATAAGTAAATGGTCATATATGTTAGGGATTACCGTAGAATCAGACATGTAGCCATTAAAATAGCTGTCATCACTTCTTTATATTAGGCACAGTGTATTACTGGTATTCCTGGGTGGTGTGCTACAGTTTGATGCATCTAATTTCAGTCAGTGGAGTCCAGTGGTCAACAGTTTCCATAGTACATTAACTTAAAATAAAATATTAAAAAGCCTAAATTATGAAGTAGAAACATTAAGCAAATTTGGTTATTAATAACCAAATTTATTTTGTTGAGAATGGATGGGTAGTAGTGAATATAATGATGGTCAGAAAATTGAATTTTGTGATTTTAAAAGTCCCATTTGCCAGTAATTAATACACTAAATGAATAAGCAGTATCCATTTCAATGAAATTAATATCTATTAATATCTATTATTTTTTAAATATTTCAAGACTTTCCTATAGTGTTAGTTCACACATCCTAATTTTCCTATGTTGCATTTTCATACAAAGTAGGAAATATTTTTTGTTATCATTGTACTCCTGATTCCTGTTACATGTCAGTGATTTAAAATGGCTTTTATGTCCTATATTATCTGACAATTGCACAGTATAGCCACATCATTCTTGAAAATGTAATTGCTTATATTATCAAAAGTTTGGATTTGCAAAAGATCTGAATACTTTATAAACTAGAGAAAGTTACAAGAAACTGTCTGTTCTGATGTAAATGTTACTGATTTAAGTAGGTAAGAGATAAATATAATCTTCCAGAAATCCATAAGCAGCAACTAGTTTTATACACATTTAAACAATTAATTCAGTGACTTAGGATGTATGGTCCTATGTCACATATGTGCTTTTGAAGCCACTTGTAGTTTCAAAGGGGCATAGAACAAGTTGCTCAGCTGAGAATGTCTGATTAGCCAGAGCAAGTTATGTAACTGTACGGTGACTCAAGCTTGCTTTCTACTGTATTTAAAAGTCTTAACTAACGCAATGAACTATATTGAATAGTCTTAGTTTAGCAATTTATGCCTAATTGCTATCCAATAATGCTGCTTAATGGATGTTAATTGTGCAGAAAATTTTTAACAAGCACATACAAGCAATTATAAAATTGTGTACACTTCTGTGAAAATAGATTTATTTAAAGATATTTTTTTCTGTCTGAGCTTCCAGCATTATGTCTGAAAGGTTGGCCCTCTTAATAGCATCTAATTTAAAGTGCACTTTCCACTTTTAATAATGATCCGTTGCGGCAAACCATAAGCATGCATTTCTGCCCCGTAAATCTGCCACACTTTGGGTCATCTGTAGCTGTCTTTTCAACTACATAACTGAAAATAATTAAAAGAATATTGAACACCTTCTGGAGAAATAAACGTAACTGATTAATAAAGGCTCCAGTGCCCCTTACACATGTTTAATGAGAGGGGAGAGAGTCCCTGAGGATCATAGCTTGGGAGGGTGCAGAAGCTAGGAGTGCCATCAACTCTGTGTGCTGCTTTTTAACCTTGTGTTCAGCACCTCTGAAAATCTTCCACTTTTTATTTACATGAAATGTTTGGCTTGAATAATATACGTTGTTTTCCCATCCACTTTCCTTGATAGTACTCTCTAAAAGGGATTTTAGGAGCAGGTCTCAGGTCAAAGCCAGAAGGTATGAGGGTTCAAGCAGCACTGTAAAGGCAGTTGGCCTTGGCAGATCCTCCCCCTCTGGGCATTGAGACCCTCAGCCTCACCGGTATAAGAGAAGAATTAGAAGAAAACTCAGGAATGCTAAAAGATGGTGTATCCATTCCCCTTTGTGCAATGGAGCATCATTATGCACTCCATGGTTGGTTTTTCATTTTCATATCCTAATTAGGCTTTAATAGAAAGAAGTATGGTGACCGGCAATATTAATGATACTTGCACTTTTCTTCTTCAGAGTGTTTTACAAACATTAACTAAATGGAACCAGAAGCCTGCTTTGAAGTGGGATTTTTATAGTTTGGAAACTGGAAGCAGACAAGTTAAGTAACTTGTGTAAGGCCACAGTTACTTGTTTAAGGTGACCATGATTAGAAACTGCCCCCAACTTCCAGACTTTAATTGGAACCTCTCTCTAGTTGTATGTGTCCGTCCTGCATTTAGAGGTTAGAATAGAAATGTGACTGGTTTGGTTAAGATAGGCTGAAAATAGAGATAACATTCTTTAGTGAAATAGGGTACCTTTGGACGGATTTAATTGCTCAGGAAATGGGAAAGGGGTGTAGAATATATCACCCTTCAGGTGCTGATTTGAATCCAGCTCAAGTTGGTAGTGAATAAAAGTCAGTGTCGTCTGATGCCTTGTTCATTGATCTGAATACAGTGTGTTAGTGGCATCAGTCCAGTTTCTGGCAGGCAACTTCCAGCTCACTAAAGCCACCACACAATTATCATTTTTAGTGGCAAGTGTAAAGATTGATTTGGCCTGGAAAATTGACTACTCTCTCTCTACCCCAGAGTTGGTCCCGTTATTGCAAATTTGAGGCACATTTATGGGAAAGTTGGCCATTCTGTGCCTGTTCCAAGGCTGTTCATACAGCCTTGTTTGATACATTTGGCATTAATAAAACAAATACATTCAATATTTTGAGCTTTCCAGAGCAAGGAAAGCATCTTCTGCATTTAACAAATAGTAATTTTAAAAGAAGTTTTTAATAAATTGGTATGTTTTCATTTTATAGCTGCATGATGACATCAGCCACTAGCACTGTTGTATTTGGTGTTCTGTCAGTGTTTCTTTCCTCTACACATCTCTGTCTTCAGAGGGTTTATAAATTGACCTTAAAATTTGCTTTTGGCATTAACTTTGTATGCGGTATTTCAGCATGGAAATGAATTTGTGTCAGACTGGGTTTAAAATTGGGTCAGCGATATTTGTCACACAATTGTAGAAAGAAAAAGGCAGCTTTATCACAGGCACCACTCAATATTGTCTTGGCATTGGGCTGTCCTCTCTCACAGATACTGAGTGCTTGTGTGACAGGGTGTTCCTGTTAAGTATGAATGGGTAGGTTTAACAATAGTGTCATGGTGCTAGTGCTAAGAATCAGGTCATGAACACCTCATCTAGAATGGTGAAGAGTTTGAGCCTTACTTAAGAAAACTGCCGTTTCCTTTATTAAAAGTCTAAGTGTTGTTTACTTATGTTTATTGATAGATTTCAAAGAAGAAAGGGAACTAAAAATTGAATCTATTACAAATTTAAAAAATAATGATTGTGTGTTGTTGTTTTTTAAAGAAACAATAAAAACCATTTAGTCTGAAAAAGCATCATGTTCCTTACTGTTCTTGATGAAGAGTTGGTGCAGTAATGTCTAGTTCCAGGGTCATGACACTAGGGTTAACTATCTCCTCCAGCAGAATTCAAGAACAGCCACCTGAAATGAGCACAGAATACCTGCACCACCAGGACATATGAAAGGGTAACAAATACAGAGCAGTGTGCCAGGTAGCACCATGATAAGTGCTCTTTGCTACTACAGAGGAGCAGCCACATTATATACATCTGCAGAACATTTCCATGATACCAACGTTCATAATTCCCACAGGGCTTTTCTGATCCTGAACTTGATATGCCTCTTCCTCCAGTATACAAATGCTGATTACTAATAGGAGCTGAGTATTGTGTTTCTAGTCAACTCTAGGCATGGGACTATTTCATTTTGGACCAGAGTAATAGGCAAAGTAGCATCACTGTATGTAGCACATCTAAAAACATAGAGCAATGAACAAATGTTAAGTATCATTTTATCATAGGAGGAACAAGGATTTATATTTTACTTCTGTATTTTTGTTGTTTCATTGTAACAGCTATAATTTGTTCCCCCCTTCATTCAACACAAACATTAAATAATAAAAAGATAACTTAATACTTTGCAGTATTTAGAGTATAATAGACACAGAACATATTGCAGATACTGAGCTGATTGTATTTGTTTAATTAAGGCAAAAATGACAAGGATTTAGGCGCCACCACAGGATGTTGCATTAAAAATACCCTAAGAACGAAGAGTTGGTGTGCATATAGAGCAGTCAACATAAGAGAATAGACTTTCAAGTCTCAGAAAAAACTTTTACAGTTTCTTTATGGATATAACAGGAGTGTGCAGGCAGGGGCTAATGAGGTCTCATTCTGAGTTCAGAATCAGTTCATCCAGTGGCTCTCAGTATTTTCTGTATAGTGACCCCATGTCACAACAGAAAATGTTTCCAGATCCCCTTCCCGTGTAGCCATAAATAGGGCCCTACCAAATTCATGGTGCATATTCGTCAATTTCATGGTCATAAGCTTTTAAAAATAATAAATGTCATGATTTCAGATATTTAAATCTGAAATTTCACAGTGTTGTAACTGTAGGGGTCCTTACGCAAAAAGGGGTAGTGGGGGGGGGTCACAAAGTTATTGTAGGGGGGTCGCGGTATTGCCACAATTACTTCTGTGCTGCTGCTGGCGGTGGCACTGCTTTCAGAGTTGGGCAGCCAGAGAGCAGCAGTTGCTGGCCAGGAGCCCAGCTCTGAAGGCAGCAGCACCACCAGCAGCAGTGCAGAAGTAAGGATGGCATGGTATGGTATTGCCACCCTTATTTCTGTGCTGTTGCCTTCAGAGCTGGACCCTAGGCCCGCAGCCACCACTCTCTGGCCACCCAGCTCTGAAGGAAGTGCAGAAGTAAGGGTGGCAATACCACAACCTCCCTACAATAACCATGCAACCCCTCCATAACCCTCTTTTGGGTCTGGACCCCCTGTTTGAGAAATGCTCGTTTCCCCTTTGAAATCTGTATTGTATAGGGTAAAAGTACACAAAAGACCAGATTTCACAGTAGAGATCAGATTTCACGGTCTGTGACACATTTTTCACGGCCATGAAAGTTAAAGAACTATGAGCTGGATGAATGGACTAGAAGGTGGATAGAAAGACAGCTTTCTCATCAGGCTCAACTGGTAGTGATCAATGGCTCCGTGTCTAATTGACAGCCGGTATCAAGCAGATGCCCCAAGGGTAGGTCCAGGGGCCAGTTTTGTTCAATGTGTTCATTGATGATCTGCAGGATTGCATGGATTGCACCCTCAGCAAGTTTGCAGATGACACTAAACTGGGAGGAGTGGTAGATACGCTGGAGGGTAGGGATAGTACAGAGGGACTTAGCCAAATTAGAGGATTGGGCCAAAAGAAATCTGATGAGGTTCAATGAAGACAACTGCAGCGTCCTGCACTTAGGACGGAAGAATCCCATGCACTGCTACAGACGAGGGACTGAATGGCTAGGCAGCAGTTCTGCAGAAAAGGACCTAGGGGTTACAGTGGATGAGAAGCTGGATATGAGTCAACAGTGTGCCCTTGTTGCCAAGAAGGCATTTTGGGATGTATAAGTAGGAGCATTGCCAGCAGATCGAGGGACGTGATCGTTCCCCTCTATTTGGCATTGGTGAGGCCTCATCTGGAGTACAGTGTCCCGTTTTGCATCCCACACTACAAGAAGGATGTGGAAAAATTGGAAAGAGTCCAGCAGGGGGCAACAAAAATGATTAGTGGGTTGGAGCACATGACTTATGAGGAGAGGCTGAGGGAACTGGGATTATTTAGTCTGCGGAAAAGAAAAACAAGGAGGGATTTGATAGCTGCTTTCAACTACCTGAAAGGGGGTTCTAAAGAGGATGGATCTAGACTGTTCTCAGTGGTAGCAGATGACAGAACAAGGAGTAATGGTCCAAGTTGCAGTGGGGGAGGTTTAGGTTGGATATTAGGAAAAACTTTTTCACTGGGAGGGTGGTGAAACACTGGAATGGGTTACCTAGGGAAGTGGTGGAATCTCCTTCCTTAGAGGTCAGGCTTGACAAAGCCCTGGCTGGGATGATTTAGTTGGGTTTGGCCCTGCTTTGAGCAGGGGGTTGGACTAGATGATCTCCTGAGGTCCCTTCCAACCCGGATATTCTATTCTATGATTCTATGAGTTTGGTGGGGTCCTAGCCATAAAGAAAGGTCATGCCCCCGAGGTCGGGATGTCATGACCTAATTTACATTTTTGTTTTGTTCAGCAATTCTTCCTTAATCCTCTCTGCCAGTCTTTTTTCTGTTGCCTTTTCCCACTCATTTAATTTGCATCTCTCCCTTGATCAACTGGAGGATCCACGTCTAAAGTTCTGCAGGCGAGGACTGAACGCCGTGGGAAAGTGGCCAGAAATAGAAGTAGGACCAGCTGATGAAAGCTTTAGAACGTTCAGTTCACTGCTGAAGTGAATGAATGGGGACTGGCAGACTAGCACCAGAAGGACAGGGGGAAGAGAACTGATGCAATAAGCTGGCTTACTCCTCCAGTGAATGTTTTCATGAATTTAATGTTATTGTTTAATGACTCAAAGATTGACTAATGGCTAGGAACTGAGTGATCCAGGGGCTATGCCAACTCTGAAGGACAGCCCTGGTGCCCAATAAAATCCTGTTTTAATGTACGTCTTGTGTGTGTGCAATATCGTGTAAATATTTTTAAACAAACAACATGAAACTCTTTCAATGAGATATTTTTAATGGCAAAGTATTTTCTGGGTGTGTTTTGTTGGTGAGAAGGAGGGGAAATCTGTGATTTTCTCCTCTTTCCTAATTAAGGTTTTACTGAACAAGACAGTTGGGGGAGTTTATTTTCCTCTTAGCATATCAGATTTGTTTTCATGTAATTGGAAATGTGGAACTTTCAGTTCTGATCTAATAAGAGAAACACGAGCCTTGCCTGCTGGTGTCTTCATGGACATCTAAGGATTGAGGGAAAAGTTCTGTGATGTAAGAGATCCACATGGAACAAAATCAGAAAATTAAGTGAGGAAAGTCTGGCTAACTTAAAAGTGTAAATTAATTGTATAAAATCAAAGGCATAGTGGGCCTGATTCACCACTGTGGTGCTCCAGTTTTAAACTTGTGTAACTTCAGTCTCTAATCAGAGGGGTAGCCGTGTTAGTCTGGATCTGTAAAAGCAGCATGCATCTGACGAAGTGGGTATTCACCCATGAAAGCTCTTGCTCCAATATGTCTGTTAGTCTATAAGGTGCCACAGGACTCTTTGCTGCTTTTACAGTCTCTAAGGTGCCACAAGTACTCCTTGTTCTTTTCGCTGATACAGACTAACACAGCTACCACTCTGAAACCTGTCAATGTAATCAGGTTTTTGGAGTAAAGACTGAAACACGGGGTCAGATTCTTCGCTGGAGTAAATCAAAGCCAATGGAGCAACACAGATTTATACCATTTGAAGATCGGTACCTCTGTCCTTACCCACCCTGTTGTACTTCTTGACTGGAGTTCTGTTTACACTGAGTTATCTGAGTTCCGCAATTATCTAGGCATACCGCCATGGGTTAAAGATAGAGCTTCGCTCATAGCAGTGGTTTTCAGCCCACGGGCCAGTTGTGACCCAATCAGCACATAGCTGCAGCCCATGTGACATCCTCAGAGCCATACAGGTAGTATATATAGAGAGCTGCATATGCGGCCCACAATGGTAAATAGGTTGAGCGTGACTGGCTCATAGCTCATAGATATCCATGTCCCCCCGGTTTTGTCAGTTTAACTCATTCATATCACTACTGTGACATATTTTTGAAGATTAACATGCAGTTTGTTAATATGGAGGCACACACTTAAAAGTAAAACTGTTTATAGCAAAGTAGATTGAATGCCCTGGGGCCAAATTCTCGCCCCTCACACAGGCTGTGATCAACACCCATTGATCTCAGTGGGCATTACTCATATCCTGCAGGGGGGACAGTCAGACCCCAGAATTGTGTCAGTGCCTTGAAGCAAGGCAGTTAGAGTGAATCCCTATTCATATCTATTCTGGATGAGCTGGAAAGGATTTAGATTAGAGTGTTCTACTGCATTTTGTTTTTTTACCATTTTTTCCATGGAATCATTACATTCATTAATGTGTACAAGATAGAAACCACTGCATGAGCCAGACACATACTAGCATTTAGCATGTTTCATCAGTAAACCAACAGTTGCATTTTGAAAGCTGACTTCTCCTGTTCCTAGCTAAGTCGTCAGTCAGTTAATATGACAGGAACCCCGTAGGTTACATTTGCTCATGGTAGACATGCCTTCTTTCGTTAGTCCAGTTCTAACTGCAGCTTCTAATGTTTTAGCCATGGCAAAACCTGATATAATCTATAATGGGACTTTGAAACCACTAAAAGGAGGTGCTTGTGCTACTCAGTTAGAATAGACATTAAAAAAGAGGGAAAAAAGTTTACTTAAAAAAAGCAGCATCTCTTTTCCTGTACTGATTTTTGCAGTTCCCTCACCATTTTAAGACTCGGGAGCATTCCCTTCTCTGCATATGTAGACACTCTTGGGAAGAGGCTAAGAGCCGTGTTGATCCATTTGGTACGGTATTTGTGTTGGAAGATAAGGTGGTTAAAGATGTTGATATCAAGAATATACAAAAGATTTAAGTTTCAGAGACAAAAATCAGAAATTGTAAACTTGCCACTGTGACAGCTCAGCCCTGATGTATGAAAATTCTTTTTATTAGCTCATTTAATCATTGCTACTTTTTAATGCTTATTTAAGATTTTCCTGTAACTCTAATTTCTCTTTAGTTATTTTTGTTTTTTGCCAGTATTACCAAGTGTTTCTTTGAGCCTTATAAGATAGTTTAATTCTCAAAATTAATAGCTTCACCGATTTAAAATGTTTACAGTGCTGCTTTGTCATCATTAATTATTCCTCCCATTGCAGGTTAATTAATAAGAGATTGCATCTTACTCATCCCCTCTCTCAGGAAGCTGCCCAACTAAGCCAGTGCCTAACAGTTTAATCCCAAGGGTCTAATATTTTGCAGTGATATTGAATTTTAGCAATCAGATATGGCCATTAAATGCTCAAGGCCAACATGAATGATACATTTATATAATTGCGTATAATTGCACTATCTATCTTTGCAGAACTTTTAATGGGATGTATATAAACAAGAATATTTCAAAATTATGATGGAAATAAGAATGCATTTTGAAATGCACCATTGTAGAATCTTAATTATCTCACTGCACATTGAATTGGAGTAAGCAAAAATTACAGTCAGCTGCCCAATATCTCCATAAATGTTACCAGTTAATAACAGACATGGCTAATCTATTATACAAGTAAGCATTCTTCTAAATGAACAGGAAAATAATTTAACAATTCCTGTTAACATACCTTCACTGCTCTTTCGCACCAGGACATTTTAGGCACAGCAGCAATCTATAAAATGATGAGAGTAAATGAGTTAGAGAGCACCACAACAAAACTGAAGGATGTAATCTTTCTCCAATTGAAGTAAAGAGGAGTTTTGCTTTTGAATTTGAATTGAAGTTGAATTTATTGGAAACCGGATTGGGCTAAAAATGTATATGGTCTTCTCACAAATTTGTCTTTAGGAACTGAAATATAAACAATATAAAATGATAGGGAGTTATCTTTTGTGACAGTACAAGATCCCTACTTACACATGGAATGACAGATATTAGAGCTAGACAAGATGTGATGGGTCATCCTGTCCATTGCTCTGTTAATGCAACATTGTTCCTCACAGTGTATTATTGAAAGCTTTGTCTAGTCCAGTTTTAAATTGCTTGAACAATGGGGCATCCACCACTCCTCTTGGCTAGGGTGACCAGATGTCCCGTTTTTACAGGGACAGTCCCGTTTTTTGGGACTTTTTCTTATATAGGTGCCTATTATCCCCCACCTCCTGTCCCGTTTTTTCACAGTTGCTATCTGGTAACCCTACTCTTGGCCTGTATCCTAGAGTGCAATAGCCCCTGCTACTCGGACATGATATTCAGCCAAAAGTTTCCTGTGATCTAATTGTAATATTCAAGATAAAGGGTTAGATCCTGGCTCCACTTAAATCAATGAGAGTTTTGCCATTTATTTCAGCAGGGTCAGGATTTCATCGTAAATCTCTTTGGGAAAGATTTTCAAAGGTATTTATATGCCAAAATATGTAGCTAAGCATCTAGGGTGGGATTCGCAGGGGGGTGGGGGGATTTAGACTGAGTGTTGCAGTGTCTACATTTTACATGCCTTGCTGCATAGGCACTGACTCTGGGGCTGGCGCACCCACAGGAAAAAAATTGTGCGTGCTGAGCACCCACTGGCAGCCCGAC
Source organism: Mauremys mutica (assembly GCF_020497125.1). NCBI lineage: Eukaryota > Metazoa > Chordata > Testudines > Geoemydidae > Mauremys > Mauremys mutica. The sequence goes on from NC_059072.1 coordinate 42,245,931, forward strand.
TGCTCAGCTCTTCCCCCTCTCTCCCAGTGCCTCCCACCCGCTGCGATCAGCAGAGGTGGGGCTGTTGGAGAAGGGGTGGAGTGGGGGCAGGGACTGTGGAGGAGCAGGGGTTGAGCACCCCAGGGGAAAGAGGAAAGTCATCACCTCTGCCCTGCCACCAAGTGGAATTTACAACCCCAAGTTAGGCATCCAGGCTCCACCTAAAGTGCATTGGGTGCCTATAAAAAGGATTAACAGAAGGCAGCGTGCTGAGTAGGGAGCTGCCTAAACTCAGTAAGAAAGACTGAGAAGAGGGGTGTGTCCTAATCTCCACCTCTCATAGAGAGTTAGGTGCCTCCATTTGCTGGAGAGTCACAGCCATGACCTTTCTCGTAGGTACTTAAACCAGGTCAGTTATTTCTCAAGAAAACCTGAGGAGGAGATGGTGTCACTAGTATAGCCCTGTGGTTACAGCATTCACCCAGGATGTGAGAGGCTAGAGTTCCAGTCCTAGCTCTGCCTGCTTTAACAAAGTACATGCTGCCTGTTCAAATAATTCAGTAGTTGTTGGAGCAGAGATGTAGGTCTCCCACCCTAATTACTGGGCCCAAGAGTCATTCTCCCTTTTCTTTCTGCTGGCCCAATGAATGTTTAATTATTTATACAAAGTGGAATGGCTTCATCAGGAGAGATGAGACACCTCCCTTACCCCTGACCTAAATAGTCTATGGGGTGAGTGATTAGGGCAGTCCCCTGAGAGATCTGAGATGTAGATTCAAATCCCTGCTCTACCTCAGGCAGTGAACCGAGGTCTCCTGCATGAGTGCCTGAATCACTAAGCCAAGGGTTGGGGGAGGGGGCACTGCAGCCTTCTCCTCTGGCAGTGGTGTTTTGTATGTTTTGTATCTGTTAGGTGGCCTGAGAAAAGCTTTCAGACAGAGCTCCACAGGCAGCACAATGCCTATGCACATGCAACAATCGGTGGTAGCTGAGTAGACAGGTTGAGGATCAAAATTTTAGAATGTAGGTGCCTAAAATGGCAGATAGATGAATCCTCTTGTGGATCTGGCCCCTACAGACTTCAGGTGCCTACAATGTTAGGTGGCAGCTGAGCCGGCGTTTTCTAAATGCTAGTGGCACCCAAAAGGGCAGTTGGGCATCTGAGTCAGCCTTATGAATCTCACCCCCAGCAAGATTTGTCAGATGCGCCAAAGCAGATTAGGTGCCTAAATCTCATTGATTTCAAAGGAGTTAGGCCCCTCCCCTGCTTTTGAAAATCCCTTTAAACATCTAGCTGCATTTTTGGGCACCTAAATACCATTGAAAAGCTGGCCCTTTTACTACAGCACTGTAAATTCACGGACAGAATGTCTTTAAAGGTAAACATAGCATAGTAAATTACATTATGGCTCTTGCATTTTAATAGTGCTGGTATTTTTAAATAGCAGTCATTTTATACGACTTGGAATGACGTGAATTGCAACTAACTTCACCTGATATATGAGGAAGGAGGATTTTTAAATGGAAAACATTCAAATAAACAGACATTTTACTAGCAAATTTTATTGTGACGGTGCTGTATACAAGCTGTATACAATGTTAACAGCTTGGGATCTAGCCTGTAGTCATCTCCTGTATTTTTAAAATATATTTCAGACAGCATCCATATTAAAAATGTGTTCACTTTTCTCCCATACAGGTAGCTTCTCTTGGAGTCACTACGTTCACGCTATGTGCCCTCTGTATAGACCGATTTCGTGCTGCCACTAATGTACAGATGTATTATGAGATGATCGAAAACTGTACTTCAACAACTGCTAAACTGGCTGTTATATGGGTTGGTGCTCTGTTGTTGGCACTTCCGGAGGTCGTTCTACGCCAGCTGACAAAGGAAGAGTCTGCATTTAGTGGCAGCCCACCTGGGGAACGGTGCGTGGTAAAGATCTCTACTGAATTACCTGATACCATTTATGTATTAGCTCTCACATATGATGGTGCAAGACTCTGGTGGTATTTTGGCTGCTACTTTTGTTTGCCTACTCTTTTCACTATTACCTGTTCTCTGGTAACAGCCAGGAAAATCAGACGAGCAGAAAAGGCTTGCACACGAGGGAACAAGCGACAAATTCAGCTGGAAAGTCAGATGAACTGCACAGTGGTGGCTTTGACCATTTTGTATGGGTTTTGCATCATTCCTGAAAACATCTGCAACATTGTGACTGCCTACATGTCCACAGGAGTCTCTCGGCAGACTATGGATCTCCTCCACCTCATTAGCCAGTTTCTTTTGTTCTTTAAGTCCTGTGTGACCCCAGTCCTCCTTTTCTGTCTTTGCAAACCGTTCAGTCGGGCCTTTATGGAATGTTGTTGTTGTTGTTGTGATGAATGCATCCAGAAGTCTTCAACGGTAACAAGCGATGACAATGACAATGAGTACACCACAGAGCTTGAACTCTCCCCTTTCAGTACCATCCGTCGTGAAATGTCCACTTTTGCTTCGGTTGGGACTCACTGCTAATTGACTCTATGGCTTTATTTGCAGTATCCCTAGTTTTTTTAAACTTCATATATTTCTTGTTGGAACAAAATGCAAGGAAAAAAATGTTGCTTATAAGAACTACTCTGTAAACCGATTTGCATATTAACAGTTGTGCTTTGGAAAATAATTTCTGTTTAGTTATTAAAATGAGAGAGCCAACATGGAGTTTTAAATCATTATATTTTGGATGGTGCTAGTATTTTATTGTTTGAGGTAGGGGGAGAACCATGTCGACCTACTTTATTTAATTTCTTGCTAATTTTTTTATAATCACTGTAAATTGATTACATAAACATTGTGGTTTTTTGCAGGATGTTTAATGTAAAAGATGTGGTGGAAAGTATTTGAAGCTAGTTTTAATCCAATTTACTGTACAATATTGTGAGAATATTTGGAGTTTGGAAAATTTACAAGGTAGTATAATAATAAATGAGATTTTATTCTTTAATGTCATTGTCAATTTGTATTTAACTATTTAAATATTATTAAATTGCCTTAATAAGAATAAAAATCTTTGCTTTACACAGAATAATTTAAATTGACCATATTTAATTTACCATTCATGTACTTACCCTTGGAAATAGTAGTTACCATGTTTAAAGAACATGCTTATAATGGAATTGGTTTTACATGAGTGGTTTTTAAATGTGCATTATGAAGGTTCAGTGTGCTACATTTAAAATTTCCTTTTTTAACTTGTAGTTATACAGTGCCTAAGTTACTTTGGTCTATTTGAGAAGTAAGATTTACTTTCACCTTGAATTGTATTATATGTGGTTTCATTGGCTGAGTTTCTTTTCACTTTTTTCTACCCTAAGGACATGCCCTCAGTCTGCATGTGTAGCTCCCACAGGCATCCATGAGAGTCCCACTGCAGAGTCAGGGTATTCTTTTGCCATAGGGTTGGTGACAATAAACACGAGGGACTGGAAGATGTGAAGAGTGAACTCCTTTTTTTAAAACACAAATGCATTTTCAGACACACAAGGCCTGATCCAAAGCCCATTGAAGTCAATGGAAATATTCCTGTTGATTTCAGTGGGTGTCTGATCAGGCCCATATGCCCTAAGTATTCTGGGATATGCAGCATAAATGTTAGAAGTGGATACACTGTAAACAAATCATGAGTATTAATTATTTATTTTTCACAGAGGCCACAATCCTCTACAGGCTCACACGTCACAACCTGTTTTTAAGAACCGTGTTGTGTTTGGCTCAGGGTCGCCCAGAGGATTCCGGGGGCCTGGGGTCTTCGGCAGCGGGGGGCCCTTCCGTTCCGGGACCCCCTGCCGAAGTGCCCCGAAGACCCGCGGCGGGGGCCCCCCCGCCGCCGAATTACCGCCAAAGCGGGACCCACCGCCGAAGTGCAGCCCAGTCTTCGGCGGTAATTCAGTGGCGGGGGGCCCCCGCCGCGGGTCTTCGGGGCACTTTGGCGGCGGGTCCTGGAACGGAAGGGCCCCCTGCCGCTGAATTACCGCCGAAGACCAAGCTGAACTTCGGCGGCAGGTCCTGCTTCGGCGGTAATTCGCCAGTGGGGGGTCCTTCTGCCCCGGAGCAGAAGGACCCCCCCGCCAGCGAAGACCGGAAGCAAAGAAGCTCTGGGGGTCCGGGCCCCGCAAGAGTTCTCTCGTGGGGGCCCCTGTGGGGCCCGGGGCCTGGGGCAAATTGCCCCACTTCTCCCCCCCCCCCGAGCGGCCCTGGTTTGGCTGATTGTTTCTTTCTGTCTACAGACCTGTTAAACTAGGAAATTGAATTTATTTAAACCATTGTTTTCTCAAGTGACAAAATGAGCATATTTTTGTCCTCTGAAATAAAGTGTGGGTATACCTAATATAGTCCACCTTCTACATGCTCTTTAAATGTCTTGGCAAAATTGATGTGACTTCTGAAAAGAGAGACATATTTTCCTTTGTGTGGAGTATGCTAGATTTTATACATTTACTTTGTATATCGGTGTGGGAAAAAATAATTCCTCCTTACTCTCACTTAAACATACACCAAATTCAACAGAAAAGGTAGTTATTCTGCGTATGTGTCCACGCTATTCTTTGTATCTGTTAAAATTAAACAACTGTTATTGCATTAGGTCTTGATTAATCAAGCTATTTAAGCATGTGCCTATCTATAGTCAATAGAATTATTCTTTAAGCATGTGAATAATCCCATTGACTATAGATAGGCACATGCTTAAATACTTGCTGAATCAGGACCCAAGTTCTCCAGCTGTTTTCGTAGTGTGGTCAATCATTTCTATAGACAAGAGATCCTTTTGTAGACATTTCCTTTTCCAATTCCCTTTCTATACACTTTATGGGAGCTAGAGTGCTTGATTACATGAAATAAATTATGGACAGTATTAAGCAGACAAGATGAAAATAAACTTCTTTAATGTGATGTTGGCAGCTGCTTGGTTACATGTCCCCATGCCCCCATTTTGTTTCTGCTGTCTATTTCTTCTCCTAGCTGCAAGAGTCAACATTTACCCTGTACATTTGTTCTAAACTATCATTTTGCAGTCTGAATTTGGTTCTGTTTGCGACCCTTCTCCCATTTTGGTGATGAGTGTGGTTAAATGTACCCCTAAGACAGTGGTCCCCAACTTTTTTGTGGCCAGTAGCACATTCATGTTTTCAGAAGAGTGTGGCGGGCGCCAACAATTTTTCAAGGCTTGTTTTGTATTTGTACATTAAATAATACAAAAAAAATCATATTTACTATTACATAATATATGAATCCATAAGATAAAAAGGGTAATTTTACATGTAAAAGGTATTAATTAAATTATTTGGCAATTACTTTCACCTTACCATGTGAATTTGCTCTTTTTTATCTACTTGTAAGAAAAATTGAGTTTTTACAAAATAAATATCATAAACAGTTTTCATCTTATTTTAAAAAAGTAAAACATTGTTGAACTGCTGGTCTAAATATATTTATTATTCTTACTTTAACATAGAATGAAGCCTGCAGCCCTGGAGAACACCGGCGCCTGCAGCCCCGGAGTTTGCTGTCCTCAGCAGGGGCGGGGCCACGGCTTTGCGCTGGAGAGAAACCGCAACCCCGCGCCTGCCAGGGACAGAGAACCGGCGCCCGCAGCCTGCAGCCCCGGAGTTCTCTGTCCCCGGCAGGCGTGGGGCCGCGGCTTCTCTCCCCTGCTGGGCACTAGGCAGGCGCACATAAATGCCCCGGCGGGCGCCATAGTGCCCATGGGCACTGCGTTGGGGACCACTGCCCTAAGAGAGATCTCAAAAAGAGACTGGGAACAGGAGCACAGGGTGCAGAGAGATGCTATGTATTTAAAGTTTAGTTCCAAAAAATCACTTGGAAACTTTCATCCTTAAATTTATATAATTTTGGGTGCAATACTGTGCAGCACAGCACAAAGCTGCAATTCCCCAGGGGCAGATGAGGACAGATTATGCCTTCATTTCTCCTCTAGCTTCACAGCCTGCAGTGGGAGTGTATAAAGTGCACTTGGAAATACCGTTTTCCATCTAGATGTTCAAAGCTATATATCTCGTATAGCCACTTCACTGAGCTATCCTTCCCCACTGACACATCTCCATACCTATACATTCATTCTTCCAGAAATATTGTAAAATAAAAAAAAATCAAAATACTGCCAAGAGAAGACAAATGAATGGGTAGGATTTGAAAATCAATAGCAATTGCATGGCTTAAATCCCACTTACTGCTTTGAAAATGTACAGTGATACCTCTGGCTTCAGACAGAGGGCCTTCATAGTAATGTTTAATCTTTCTTTTTGTGTTGCTGAAAACAGCATTGTTTAAGGTTGTTTCCAGCTAGTGTCTTGGCCCTAAATAGTTGTTGGACACTGATGTGGCCCTTTTATTCTCATTTGCATTCTAAATTGATTGGACTTGCTCCACATTAACAGGTTTGCATTGTTCAAGAGGCATAATGTAGTGATTGTGACAGAAGTGTGGCTTGTTAGTGCATGTAGGTGTCAAATGGTAAATGAGTTCTTTTGTTTGCTGAAAAAAACGGGTACTGTATTTTTCCCTATCCTAATTCCAGGATTGCCCTTCAGAAATAGCTTTCATTTTCTTAGGGTATTTTTTTCTTCTTTTGTTTTTCACTTGTTTTCACTCACCACTATTTCCTTGAATTTTTATCCTAAGTATTTCTAGAAGTATCCACTCCTGCATATTTTGCATATTAATTGAGCAAAAGAATGAGATAACTCACAGGACTACTCTGGGGACCCAGAAACTTTCACATCATGGTCTGTATCCTCCATTCCAATAAACTGCCTTTACATCCCTATAACCCCATGGAAAACACAAAAGCAATAGTGCCTGCCTGCCTGCCTGCCTGCTGAGGCAGGGAGGCACAATTTAAAGGTTTACCCCCTGCCCAACAGCTTGAGTCATGCCCTCTCTCTTACCCTCACCTGCAGCTCCCAGATGCTAGCTCCCCATGGAGAGGCAGGGGCAAACAGCTGGGAACTGCAGGGCGGGGCTGCTGCTTTAGCTCCTTACAGCTCCCAGCTGTTTGCTGCCGCCTCTCTCCACGGCCACAGCTCCCAGCTTGTGGCTCCAGCGGGGGGTCAGCGGTACCATGTGACTGAGCAGGGCCAGTGTGATGTCTCTTGACTTCTGACCAGTGGGGAGAGGTCCCCACGGGGCCAAAGCCCGGAGCCCTCGCAGGTGCACCCTGGCTCTTGAACTTTTGAAGCTTGTCATATGTGGCTCAGATGGTCAGTCAATTTCGACACCCCTGTGATAGAAGTCTATAAAATCATGAATGGTGTGGAGAAAGTGAAGAAGGAAGTGTTATTTATCCCTTTACATAACAAAAGAACCAGGGATCACCCAATAAAATGAATAGTCAGCAGGTTTAAAACAAACAAAAGGGAGTGCTTCTTCACACAATACACAGTCAACCCATGGAACTCGTTGCTAGGGGATATTGTGAAGGCCAAACCTATAACGGGGGTAAAAAAAGAACTAGGTAAGTTCATGGAGGATAGGTCCATCAATGGCTATTAGCCAAGATGGTCAGGGAAGCAACCCCATGCTCTGGGTGGGAACACTCGATAATTGCCCTGTTCATTCCCTCTGAAGCACCTGGCATTGGCCACTGTTGGAAGATAGGATTTTGGGCTAGATGGACCATTGGCCTGACCTAGTATGGACATTCTTATGTTCTTATCAGCCCATAGTCTAAATCAGTGGTTCTTAACATTTACTGCAGCCTGCACCCCTTTGGTTCTCAAAAATATGTTCTCCTCCCCCCTTATAAAAAATCATTGAAGTAGGTCAGTTCTTTAAAACGAGATATAACTATAGAAAGAAAGAGACAGAATTATATAAAGTGAAAATTTAACGCAGTAATCGTTAAAAATGTATAATGTTAATACATACATAGGTTTGATGAAACAAAATAGTTGTACTTACGTGCCTGTGCTTAATTTGTGTTTTCGATGATTTACCTTCTAAAAAAATCTGGCATGTCTCGCATCCCCAGAAAAGGGCATCTCGCACCCCCAGGGGGTGCGTGCACCCCAGGTTAAGAACCACTGGTCTAAATAAACAAGGTAGACAAATGATGTCTGTATCTCCTGCTTAGAGAAGGGGAACTGGGCTAGGGCCCAGATTCACAAAGGTACTGAGGCATTTCAATACTTAACCCACAGGCTTCCTGATTCCTAGTGGGACTTTCTGCCCTGAGTTAGACGTCTAGTCTCTCCATAGTGCTCAGAATTAAAGCAGGGACTTGAAACCCAGGTCTCCCACATCTGAGGTGAGTCCTGCAACCACCACACACCAAATTAGGCCCAGCTGGTGAGAGACAAAAATACCCATTCCTGTCTAGTTCGAGAATCCCAGTTTGGCTTGCACTAGGGCTTTAAGCAGCTTGTTGGCTGTAAGGTGGCATCAAGACTTAGGTGGCTTTGCAAATGCCAAACAGTGGAAACTTAGGCACCTGTGCTGTTAGACAGCAGATGAGTGGGGCTTTTGAGAATTTCAGTGGCACCCAAATGTTGGACTTAAGCACCTCAATGGTTTTGTGACTATGGGTCCAATGACATGTTTAAGGTCATAAAGGAAATCTATAGAAGAGCTGGAGATTGAACCCAAAGCTCCTGAGGCCCTGTTCCATGTTTTAGCCATAAGACCATCCTCCTTTTTACCAGGGCGTTAAACAACTAGCATAACGGTATTTTTCTATAGCTTTCAGACATGTTGTTTAAAAGAAAAGTGGTAAGCAGTGGTTGTCTGCAATAATGTCTCCTTTTTCTTTCCTCCAGCTGTGCAGAGGTCAGTCAAAGTAAATGCGCAGCATCTATGAAGTATCTGCATAAAAGTCTCCTAGGTGTGTTTTCTTATACTTCAAGAACTGGCCTTATTCACCATTGCCTTGCACCTTGTGGAGTTATTTTACACCTGAGTATAATGGGTGTAAAACACTGCCTGTCTTTCCCAAAGATGGGCAACTTTTATACCGAAAGGAAAATTGAATGGTAAAGATAAGTGACTCACCTAAGGTTACATAGAATCAAGTGTCCATCACAGGCACTGTCCCCTGCAGGGGCAGTGTAGAGATGCATCAACCTAGCAGGATCTCTTGAGCACACTAGAGGTGGGATTCACAAGTGGGAATTTAGGCTAAGCATTGTAACTACTAACTGCTTGCATTCTGCTACCCAGTGGAATTCACAACGCTGAGCTGGGTGCCCACGCTCCTATACAATGCGTAGGCATCCACAGACCTTGAAGGAGAACTTGCTCCACATTTTTGCAAGGATGAACTCAGAAATGTTCTGTGCTACAACTTTGGTTTTGCTTTACAGCTTATTATTAATCAAAGGTTAACAGCCACTCATATTCGTGTTGTTTATTAGTAAGATAGCTATCAGGATTATATAATTCTCAGTTTACATCATTTACTAAATGGCAGAATCATAAATGAAGACTTGCTATAGCTTAAGGGAAAAACTTTTATTTTGCTTCTTAAATCTGCATAAATCATCCTTAATTTGTGTGTAGTTAGGAAAGTAATTTTTCCTTTCTAACTAAGTAAACAGCGCTCAGGATTCCTGGTCTTTTATCTAGATAGGCCAGATTTATCTTGGTCTGGGCCTATTGAAGTCAGTTTATTTACATCAGCTATTAATTCAGCTTATTCTTAGTATGAAAAGAGGAGCAATGATGTCCACAATAGAAATGTAATCATGGCTAGACTGACTTTGAAGAATACAGATTTGGAGAAACTGCAAATCTGGGGGCGGGGAAATGAAATGTTAAACTGATAGCGGTGTCGGCTTTTTAACAGAAAAAGAGGTAAAAACATTACAAAGGTATCTCCTGGTTCAATTTTATAATTGAAGTGAGGGTCCAGAACTTGTATAGTCTGGAATAACCATTTTATAGCAGCTGGACATGCATGTGATAAAACCCAATGAAGACATTTCAAAGTACTTGTGAGAATAAGCAAAACTGAGCCTGTTACCTATTGTGTCAAAGGACTAGATGCTGCCCTTCAGATATGCCTGTGGTGTTCCAGTTTGATTCAACGGGATCCCTGCATGTGTTCTTGAAGGGAGAACTATTTGGTCTTAAAGCTTTGTATAGGGAACACAAAGCCGTAGGTAAAAAGGCAGCCCATCTATGTCTGCAGTCAGCAGTTATACCCAACATTTTTTACTCTAACTGCTCTGCTCTCTGATTGGAAACTAATTACACTAGCTGTTTCTATTGCTTCTTTGAGTGGTTTATTTCACTTACTAACTCTACTCTAGATTCCCTTGGTGCTCTTCACTCCCTTCTTTAAATGGTATTTATAAGAAAAACCTCACTCCTTTTGCACAGTCCTGCAATCTGACCGATCAAAGATAAGTGATTCTTCTCAGTATAAAGTGTATTTACAAATAAAGAACAGTTCTATCTCCACACCCAGGCAAGCAGCATAGGGGAGAAATCCTGTCAGAACTTGCTTAGGAGCTGTTTGATGGGGGTGGCGTTTGAACATGACTATGGCATTAGTTCTGGATCTTGCAGTAATCCCTCTGCATGGCCACCATCATGGACTTTGCCTCCATGGGTTGGATAGGGTCAATGGCATTGTCCCCTTGCAAGCACACAGGGGTTCCCCTATGTAGTATAATGCAGGCTCAGTCAGCATTATTGCATGCATCAACACTCCACTGAATTAACTGGGGCCACAGACACATCCTGAGGGGGCTTTGCTGTCAGCTGCTGACTGTGGAAGGGAGGGACAAAGGAGGGGCCCAGAAGCAAGTTAATTTGCCATCCATCTTTCAGTTTAGAATTCTATGAATGACTATATCTGTCCCTATGTTCCTAAGGGGTCAAACAGGTGGGGCACTGCATTATAGGTGCTAATGTGGTGCTCCTGTACTGCCATGGGAAAATGGTGCTGGAGTTGTTCTGTTAAGGGACCAAAACCAATCTGATGGAATACTGGTTTATTTTCATATGTGCTGCCTTATTCATGTGGAAAATCCTTTCAACTAAATAGACCGTCCCAGGAGGTAAGCAGGTTGCCTGATGTTTCTGATACGATAATCAGTGGTGAAACGGTTAACAATGTTACCATTTACACAGGCATCACTGGGCTTCAAATGAATGAGGGCAGTGCCTAGATCTCTTAATACTCCTGTGTCAGCTTGTCTTGCTCGAGGCAATACTATGTCTGTTCATATTCAGAAGGTTTCCCGGCTTGAAGGGGTTGAAACTTTTTAAAAAACAAAACAAACAAACAAACCTCAAGGAGAACCTGACTCCTCATGATCTGTGAACTTTGTTTAACTTTGGATTTTCTCTTCTCTGCTTCTGCCCACCGCTATCACTGTAGCACACTCAAGGAAATTAACCAACGCTTCATTACACACGTGAATCATGCCCATACACAGATTAGAATCCTGCAGTCTAACTAGAGCATGACAATGAGCAGGCACAAAATTTGTTGGTGTAAATTGTACCTGCAAGATGGAGGCCATCTGTTACTGGGTTCTATCTACACCATCCTTTCTCAACATTGTAGTAAGGGAGTCGTTGTTTCTAGCAACTTTACTAATATTATTAATGAATTGTCTTTTCCTCTTCGAAGTTATTTATCTTTCAGTGCTATATCCCTTCATTAGATTCTTTGCTTCTGCTTTTCTTATTTGTACAGTTTTATTTGTTCCTGCTATCCTCTGTACAAGATGTTTTATACTTCAAATACTCTGTTTTTTCAGTCTTAGAATACAGTCGGCATGTGACAGGATTAGGGCTGGTCAGGACCCAGAATTCCCATTCCACAGGAAATGCTGAAGCTTAAAAAACAAAACAAAAACATTTAACAGGAAATCCAAAATTTGCATTTAGAAAAAAGGACTTTCTGATACAGCTTCACTGCTATTTTTAGCAATGGTAGCTAGCGTAAAGCTAGAACAGCTATGCCTCCCGAAACTGCAATCACCCCTTCAATGGCAGTGTAGCCATACTCTGAGAGCTTGTTACTTACATTAAGAACAAAGGCAAAATACAAGTCTAGGTTGTAACTAAGATAGTGTTGACTGTGTTAGATGTAGGGAGGGGAGACTGCCTGTTTACCAGGGCCAAATATTTATAGATTTTAAAGCCAGAAGGCAGAATTAGATAAAGTAGTCTGAACTCCTTTATAATACAAGCCCTAGAATTTCACTCAGTTACCCAACTGTATTGAGCCAATATCCTTGTCTGACTAAAGCTTATCCAGCCTTGGTTTGAAGAAATCAAGAGATGGAGAATTGTGATGGCCTTTGCTTGTGGGGAACATAGCCTGGTGATCAGGGTTTAGGCCCTTCAAACTGCAGAGGGGAGAGGTTGGTAGGGGAGCCCAGGCCCTCCCACTCCACCATGTGACAGCCCAGGGACCTATGAAGGCTATCAAAAGTCTGACAGTCAGGGACACCTTAAGGCTGCCCTCCTTAGCCACTTCCTACCACCCTACAATTGTCCAGAGTTCACCATCTGTGGTGAGGAGAGGTGCAGGGGGTTCAGTTCACTGCATTGCATCTCCATGTGGCATGGTAGCACCTTCTCTCTTAGGGCAGTGGCTGCCTCTTCCCATGGCTTGGCTCTTGGCCAGTTAGTTCCAAGTCTCTCCCCTGCTGGGGTAGTCCATAAACAACACAATGGGAATTAATACAAACAAACTGAGTGCATGGGTGGGGGGAAAGGCCTCCCACTCAGGGTCTATCAGAAGCAGGACCTCCCTACCCTCAGGGAGGGACCTTCAGGCAGTTGCTGATGGGAGAGATCCTGCCTTCCCTTAGTCCTTTCCTCAGGAGCTTCATGGAAAAGGTCCTTTCTCTTCCCTGGCCTGCCTGCAAATAAGCTTTTCTGCTTTCTTTTAACTCCTCCTCCAGTCTGGTTATCTCTCACAGGTATGGCGGGCCGGAGGAGAGAGGGAGTGGGCTGTGTGACCCCAGAGCAGCTCCCTAACCCTTTGTTGCCCAGTGTGCAGAGGTGAAAGTAAGCCGGGACGCCCTGGTACGGCATACCGGCAAGAGCTGGTGCACCGTACTGGGGCGGCCCGGCTACCCCAGGCGGCAATTTAAAGGGCCTGGGGCTCCCAGCAACAGCTGGAGCCCCAGGCCCTTTAAATTGCTGCCAGAGCCCCGCTGCTGGAGCCCTGGGGTAGCAGCAGCAGCAGCCAGGGGCTCCGGCAGCGGTTTAAAGGGCCCGGGGTGGTAGCGGCGGCCAACCCCTGGGCCCTTTAAACTGCTGCCGGAGCCCCCGGCTGCCGCTGCTACCCAGCTGGGGGAGGGCACTTACCAGTACAGGGCGGGCCAGGGCTGGCTCTGACCTCCCCATCCCCGCCCCTTCCGCCCGAGACCCCACCCTTTCTGGGGGCCAGAGCCGGCCCCAACCCAGCCCCGTACCAGTAAGTCCCTATTTCTACTTTCACCCCTGCCAGTGTGCGGTTTGTATACCCCGTCACAAGAATCCACCACATCTCAGTTTGTTCCAATTGTTAATCACACTCACTGTTAAAATATGTTAAACATTTTGGTTTTACTTTTACCAGGGCATATGTGGACTAGTTCCAGTTACTTCAATGGAGTTACTCCAGATTACATTGGCATAGGGATTTGAGTTCGGAGATTTGGTTCGTTGAGCTCTGAAGTATGGGATCTGAACTTCTTCAAATAGGTCCATTCGCTGCTTGTTGGATACTCAATGTGAGTTTTTCTGAAAAATGCAGAGTAAAGTTCCTCTCTTTAACATAACTGTTAAAGAGGTTGTTCTTCCTTCCATTCAGTCAGTCTCCTTACATGGCACACAGTCGATTAAAAATATTCTATATATGATACTTTATATAGTGCCTGGCTCCTATCTACTGTCAGCACTGCACTGTCTCTATCTCTTAGAGATTGTGTTCCCACTAACCCCAGAGGTGGTTTACATTTTTTGTTACTAAGTATAATCATTTTCCATTTCCAATCTTTGTTTTTAATATAGCTTTTACTCATTCAGCTATAGAAAGATGGTTTGCTGAAGGCAACATCTGGTAACTGGCAACAATAAGTAAATAAATAAATAAACAAAACAACCCATACCCTTGCTGTCGATAAAAAAGTTATTATAAATACATCACAGGCATTTAACCCTAGCATATAGTATTGTCTGCTAAAGAGCTTCCCTTCAAGGTAACATTTCTCTATATATTTCAGATATCATTAAAAATAATAGAATGTGTCTTTCACTACTGAGGACTTGGGGTCATATGCTAATCAGTAACATGGGGTGAAAACTGGAGTAACTGTAGTCACTTTAATGGCATTACTCCAGTCTTACTCCCATGTAACTGAGATCAGAATCTGGCCTTTTATATTAAAGGCTCTTTTTGCACTAAGCAAAAGGCACTGAAAGAAACCATTGCTGCTTGCAGCACTTGTATATGGATGTGAGTTGTAAAACAGCTAACAGTCAATCCTCCACATACCTATTCCTCAAAAACAGCGCTGGGCAATTTGAAATATAGGTGTGTCATGAGTCCCAGGACACATAGGCATAATAATGGTTGGTAAGTGTGGATGCACCAAAACAGTTCTGTCAAAAATATAGTTATAGTGTGACTGTGCAAAACCACAGCAATAGGAAGCAGTGCAACGAACCACTCCATGCAGTCTCTGTTCTTTTAAGGGGTTCCTCATTTGTGTGTGTGTGAGGGGCTACCTGAGACCCAAGCCATCCATTGAGTATTCCTTTCCTCTGCAGCTCCTCCAAACCAGATATTTCATGCTCATGACTGCAGTAGCCCTCTGGGACTGGAGGATCTGTGTATCAGTGAGGATCCTCTGGCTCCATCCCTCCTCCACCCTTCTCAGCCCCCACCGCTCTGTACAGGAAACCCCTGCAGAGCTATGGTCTGAGCAGAGCTGTGCACCTTCTAGTGGCCCCCAAATCCTTTCACAGTAAAACTGCATCTATTCTGCTATCAGAGAGACCACTATGCTCAGAGGTGGGGGCTGGATTTGCCTTTTAGTGCAGACCCATGGCTCAGGTGTTCACAAGTGAAATCAGTGTGATGACTACCAGTCAACCTTTATTTGCATCACAGAACCACCATGTTATTTAGCACAATGCAGCAGCAGGGCTAGCAGTCTGCTCTGCACTGGAATCATAGGGGTGTTACCGGTGAGAATGAACAAAACTGGCAAAACTGACTAGGGACTTTTCACACTTTGCCTGACTGCACCGAATGTTTGGCTTTCACCAGTGCTGTTAGTCTCTCACTTTCATGGGTGTTAAAATGTTATCTTTCCTTTCCCGTTAAAACAAAATAAAAAAATAAAAACCTAAGACCAAATGCAATTTGAGTATGTGAGTTTCTACTGGAGTACTATTTTTCTTTAAAAAAATTACCATTATTATTATTACAAACAATAACCTATTAGTTTAACTTAAATGATCGCACTGAGGACACTACACGGTATGTCATCTTTAAGCTTCTGCAGCCTGATGACCTTAGGGAAGTTTTACAGACGCCTTGCCACAATTCATTTCTTCCCCAAGCTGAGCTACCAATCTAGTTGCTTGTATTCATTTGCCACAGTTGATTTCTTTGTTTGCCTCTTTGACCCTACAGCTACAAACGTGTAGTGTCAATGAAATATAGGGGAGATTGTGTTTTAAGTTATTGATGATAAGAATTAAAGTCTAAAGTGCAGAGTGAGGTTATCTGGTTCTCTTCCAGCTGAACTGAGTTACTTTGGTCAGTAGTTTGGCTTCATCTTTTTGATAATATCCTTTTTAGGGTTAACATATATATTTGAGCAGCACTGTATTAATGTGCTTATTAGTCTGGAATAATTTAAGTCAGACAAATATCTTCCTGTCAGAAAACTGTCAGGTCAAGTCTGTCATGGCATCATTCACTTCAGGCTATGTCACACTTTCATTTCTGTGCCAGAGCTACAACAGTACAGATCCTTTGTTTTATTTATACAGTTCAAATATTTGGGCTATATTTCTTTTAACCTACTTGGCTTTGCTGTTTGCCAGAGTCCTTTATTAGATGATTCTGTACCTCTTTAGCTGCACAGAAGGCAAAATTCTGCTGATTAATATTGAATGATAATTTCTCTAAAAATAAAAAGCAGCAAATCTAGGACAAACATGGCCTTATTCTCTAGCATCATGTAGGTCAATAAAGAGGTCTCTAGGTCACTGATGAGAAGTAAGTTAAGGAGAAATAGAACAAATCTCAATATAATTCAAAAGGCTGGCTTTTTTGTGTTCATTCTTTTAAATGCCCTTGACATTTGGCCAAATTAATGGGTTAGATCAGGGATCAGCAACCTTTTGCATGTGGCCCTTCAGGGAAATCCACTGGCAGGCCGGGCCAGTTTGTTTACCTGCAGCGTCCGCAGGTTCGGCCGATTGCAGCTCCCACTGGTCGCGATTTGCTATTCCAGGCCAATGGGGGCTGCCGGAAGCGGTGGCCAGCACATCCCTCAGCCCGCGCACTTCCCACAGCCGAACCTGCGGACACTGCAGGTAAACAAACCATCCCAGCCTGCCAGATGATTTCCCTGATGGGCCGCATGCCAAAGGTTGCCGATCCCTGGGTTAGATTGTGCCTTTCCCATGTGAAAAAGATAGAAAGATGGGGCAGGAGGGGAAACTCTGGGAGGAGGTTTCTCCAAATTCTTTCATTAGTGGGACAAAGTTGCCCACACACACTTATAGAAGAAGCCCACGGTGCCACCTCCAAATTTTTTTAATTCTTTGAGATCCACTGTAGGCACAGGGACACCTGAATGGAGCTCCTGCGTCTCCTCACTGGTTTGAGGCTCACGGGGGCTTTTTGATGGGTTTTCCCTGATTTTAATAGTACTTCATAATAAAGTTAACTAGTTACCCTCGTCTTATGGTTGCTTTGGATTGCTGGAGCACTGCAAAGCAGGCAGAGTAAAATTAGTGAATCTGGCCCTATGCTCATAAATATTTAGTAACTTATTTTATCACAGTAATGACGTCTTTGTGGCCTTCACTCTAGCACTCTGTTGTTCAATAATTGCTATGAAGTGGGAATAGACTCCCGGTTTTTGTGTGTGAATTATGTGTTACAGCCAATTAGTGAGGTCCTGCTGGTCACTATAGTGTTATGTCTTTTGGGACGATGGTAACTCAGCTGCAGTTCTTTTAAAAATATCAATATCACTTTTTCTGGCATCATGAGTGGAAAAACTCTCCATAATGCAGTGATATATATCTTGCTGTGACGTCTTCATGTTTTTTTCAGTGTTAATTTCTTGGAAAAAAAATATTTGATTCCCAGTGGCCAAAATCTTTTTCAAATGTTTTTAAAATAAAGCATTGTTTTTTAAATGAAGCATAAAGTGGAATTATCCAAGTACCACTAATGTGGCCTAAACAAATGGGATCCCCAGTTCCATGTTTAATTTCCTGTGCTTCATTTCCCAGGAAAGAGTTCTATTTTTGTGCTGTATTGGGTATTCACATTCTCTTACAAGTTTTTCCTTATGAACTGCAGTAGAATCCACAACCTGAAATATGGAACGAGCAGAATTGTCTGAAACTGGAAAATAGCCACATATTGATTAATATCCTGAGGGTGCACAAAACAGTTGTTTATAGAGGTATGTAACCAATGCTGCCAGGCTTCATAATTCTTTATGATGTCATCTCAGCAAGGCAATTGCCTTATCTAGCAATCTAGCAAAATATCTAGCAATTGCCATGCTGATTTAATAAGATCATGGAGAGTTATAGCTCCTGCTAGTTCGCATCCAACTCAGGGGAAATTCATTGCAAAATAGTTCTGTCATTTTGGGTGATTGGTCATAAGGAAATAACAGACTCTCTGAACCCTCCCAGCTGTCTGTCTTGCATGGCTTTAAATACACACCTTCTCCCTAATACTAATGCTTTTTATGTAAATCTCTTAGGCCTACACTACACTAGAAAAGGTTTGCTGGTAGAGCTATAGATTTACACTAGGGCTTTTGCTGGCATTAAAATGTTGTTAAAAATCATACCCCAACTGATATTACTATACCAGCAAAAGTTTTAAGTGTAGACCCGGCCTTAGACTCAAAATTGGCCTACTATTCTGCTAAGCAAAATATTCCATTGCCATTATAGGTCATAACCACAGAGAACCATAGAAAAGCCTGAGGTTACACAAGGTGCACGCGCTGCAGATAATGCACATGCTTTGCTTTACTACAGCTCTGAGGTAAGCTGAAGGAAAGTATGATTGTCTGTATTTTCCATTCAGTGCAGTAACAGAGCTCAGAAAACTATCTTCCAAATGCTTGAAAATACTTGAAAGGCTGCTGGGAATCCATAACTTGAGAGTGGCGTGAGAAATGTATATGGTAAGTACAATGTATGGAATATAGACACCTGGGTTCTCTCTTAGGATGACATTTATTTCATTTTCGCTGTCACAAAAATGTGCTTTGTGTACTTATATACTTCACTTTTTACATTCAGTGATCAGGCATTCTGAGGTAAAATGTGGCAAAAGCCAATGTAAAAGTGTAATGAACTTTTCCAAATGTCTTACTTGTTACCATTTACATTTTTACGTGTTAAGTTGTTTTACTGAATATAACAAGTGAAATCTCAAAGAGTTCATTGGTAGAGTCCCTGTTAATGAGAAAGGCATCAATCTATAAGGTGCTTTGTTGAATTGGAGCCTAAAGAACTTATTTACCCAATCTTCAATCATATAATATCTTCAGTACTGTGTATCTTGGAGGAAATATACTTTAGAAAATAAAGAAAGATATTAGACATTTCCTAAAAGCAGCTTTATCCACAGGAATGGATAAAATCTGGGAGATTCCATAGATGTCAGATGCTTAATAGGTGCTCTTGCTTCCAAGGTACACTAGCGTGCACTGACCTGAGGAGTCATCTAAGGTGCAGCAGTTTCCCTGATGCTGCCCTGTGGAACGCACTACCCAGAATCTCTGCTGTGCTGAAGCCTTACTCCCAAAACGCCCCTGCTACCTCCAGTCCTGTCCTATGCCAAAGCTTGTGAGGGAGTCTTCATAAGGCAGCCATACATCAGTCCCCCACAATGCCTGCACCACGGGAAATCCTCCAGCACCTGAAACTGGGGTTTTAAGGTCCCTTCACACCTCTCTGACCTTTTTACCCAACACAAAGGGGCTGGAGTAGGGGTGAGGAACATATCCAATATCTCAGATAATAAGAGTTTTCTCATGTCTTTTGTCACGTTATTCCATTGTCCAGTTGTCCTCAATGACATAAAGGACTTCCTACTATTTATTATTATTAAATATTTATATTGCAGTAGCACGTACCAGCCTCAGCCAGGTCATCACCACAATTTAGGAAAGCAGCCTTATTCAGGTTATCAAGCATATTTCCTAACCATAGACTATTATTGTTATTTTTTATTTAGTATTAATATTATTTATTATTATTATTATTTTGGTACCCTCACTGATTGCCGGAAAACAAAATTTCCTTTATTTTTCTACAAGCACAGCTGGTAATCTACCTGTCATCCTATTTATTTTTGTGTTGTGTCCTTGCTAAGCTTGTACCATCATTAAAACTGAAATAAATAGTTGTGATTGCACTTTTATAGTGATTTGTAATACTTTTTTTAAAATTAGTAGCTCATCTAGTAAATGTAACCTTACTGAAATGTGAATATTTTTAGAACTTAAGTGCCTATTTTTTAGTTATTACATAAAATCCATGATAAATTGTGAATACAAGAAAAATGTAAATTGGAAGTTATATAGCCCATTTAAAAAAAATAAAGTAATTCAGAATCCAAGGAGTCCAAGATGACAAGTTGTATTCCAAATTAGAAACTTTTCTCTTCAGAAGGAAAATAATCATGTCTAAATAGATGCTAATCCAACCATTCAATAACTGTATAAGAGCAAAAGAAACTCTCAGCTCTTCACTTACATTTCTTGGGAGTTGACCTAACTGAACAGCTACATTCAGATTCATATTATCTATCTATCTATCTATCTATCTATCTATCTATCTATCATCTAGATGTCATCTTAGCAGGAAATAGCAAAATCTTTACAAGAAGCTGTATGGATAAAAGAACCATACCAGATCTTCCACAGTGGAAGAACAATAAAGCTTCCAACTTTCCTAATTAGAAGACTAGAAATATTTATAGTGAATATAACTACTACATTACTCCTGTCTCAGAATACGCTACCTTTGAAATCCCAACAAAGATCTTTAATAATTTAAATACTACCTTCCTAGTTTTTATCTGGTAGAGCAAAAGATCTTGAATATCAAATTAAGTAATAAAGTGCTGATGGCATTAAGGATACTTGGTCCTGTCTGACCTTAATCTTTATCATTTCTTATGTGAGCAATAAGGAGGTGGATTTCTTTTTCCCCATATAGCTGTATTAAAATGGCTGAACATAGGAAAAAAGGCCCATTTCTCCGTTTTAGGTCATTAACTACTCTCCACTTCACCTTAGTCAAAGCTCCACTTAAAATGAATCCTTTATTCAGTCAGTTCCTCATGGGAGTACTAAGAAGAGGAAATAGGCATGTGTATCAATAGGTATTGTGTACCCATTTGGAATAATCCTGTTCTTAAGAGAGGTCAAAAGATGACATACATTCAAATATTGAAGCTGTGTGGCATTATAATACAATTATAATTTATAATACTGGACTCCAGAGAGATTATTTAAGAATAAATCTGATTTCACCAATAATTAGGGACATTAAACGAGGCCCAAACTAAAACTCTGGATCTGAACACTCCCAAAATTTGGGGAAGTTTGTCTCACAGGTTTATTAAGAGAGAAGACGAGATGCTATCCCTGCTCCAGCCTCCTTATACTGTGTAAAAGGGCCAGAGTGGCATAAAGAGGCCCCAAAAGCCATGATCCAGCCAGTGCAGGATTCCCAGGTACAAGCACTGTGGAAGACAGCCATAAGGTTGCCTTTTGAGGAAACCCTTGCAGACTGTGGTGTTGGAGAGGAAGGAGGGCCATGCATGTCAGGAGCAGGGCTGGAGCACATAGCACTGCAGGTATTCTGAGCACTGCTGCAGCCCAGGAGGCTGTTGTAACTTAGGCAGGGAACCCAGGATATCAAGTTATATTGGAGGGAGGGGGTCTCCAGCCCCCACCGGAACCCAGGATTGGGAGGGTGGAAGGTCTTTAGAGGTAGAGCACAGAGTCTCACCCAGAGAGGCTATAACTGCTGTGACAGACCCAGACCAGTGGGGTACAGGAGTCTGGTAGAGGGCAAATATACTGGTCACTAGATGAGTAGTTTTCTGTTCCCTGAGTGACCAGAGCAGGGGCTGCACTAGAGTAATCAGGAACCTGCTAGAACCAATTAAGGCAGACAGGCTGATTAGAACACCTGCAGCCAGGGCCGGCTCCAGGCACCAGCATTCCAAGCTGGTGCTTGGGGTGGCAATCTGCAAGGGGCGGCAGTCCCTGTTGTTTTGCCCCCAAGCAGCGCGCCGAATTGCCGTCGCTGGCGGCAGGGGCAGTCCATGTGCCCTTAGGGCGGCACGCGTGTTTCCGCGGCGGCAGCAATTCAGCAGCAGCTTCTATGTTTAGCTGTTCGCGGCAGCAATTTGTGCGCTGCTTGGGGCAGCAAAAACTGTAGAGCTGGCCCTGCCTGCAGCCAATCGAGGCAGGCTAATCAGGGCATCTGGGTTTAAAAAGGAGCTGACTTCAGTTTGTGGTGTGCGTGTGAGGAGCTGGGAGCAAGAGGCACAAGGAGCTGGGAGTGAGAGGGTGTGCTGCTGGAGGACTAAGGAGTACAAGCATTATCAGACACCAGGAGGAAGGCCCTGTGGTGAGGATAAAGAAGGTGTTTGGAGAAGGCCATGGGGAAGTAGCCCAGGGAGTTGTAGCTGTCATGCAGCTGTTACAGGAGGCACTATAGACAGCTGCAATCCACAGGGCCCTGGGCTGGAACCTGGAGTAGAGGGTAGGCCCCGGTTCCCCCCAAACCTCCCAACTCCTGATCAGATACAGGAGGAGTTGACCCAGACTGTGGGTTCCACCGCAGTGGAAGATCACTGAGGTGAGGAAATCTGCCAATAAGTGCAGAACCCACCAAGGTAGAGGAAGAACTTTGTCACACTGCGTAATGGTATTCAGGTAAATAATGACGATCTATATCTAGTTTTAAAACATCCCTTTACAAAAACATAGATGAAAGTCAAGTATCAGAGGGGTAGCCGTGTTAGTCTGGTTCTGTAGAAGCAGCAAAGAATCCTGTGGCACCTTATAGACTAACAGACGTTTTGCAGCATGAGCTTTTGTGGGTGAATACCCACTTCTTCAGATGCACTTGCATCTGAAGAAGTGGGTATTCACCCACGAAAGCTCATGCTGCAAAACGTCTGTTAGTCTATAAGGTGCCACAGGATTCTTTGCTGCTTCTATAGATGAAAGTGAATACATAGTTTATTTGTGGCTATCCTCTTACTAATGGCTTATTCTGATTTTCACACACAGTGCAATGCATAGAGCCAGTGGTGGATTAGCTACTGGGCCAACAGGGCCTGTGCCCAGGCCAATTGGGGGCCCCCCAAAAAATCGGTGCCCCTGCACCCTGACCCACTCCACCCATCCGGTGCTCCTGCTGGGGCACGGGGTCAGGGTGTGGGGGCTTGTCCCACTCTGCCCGCCTGCCCGGTACTCCTGCTGGGAAGTGGGGTCTGGGCACGGGGGCTTGCAGGAGTGCAGGACAGGTGGTTGGGTGGAGTGGGGCAAGCCCCGTGCCCCAACCCTATTTCCCCAGCAGGAGTGTGAGGGCAGCAGGGGGACTGCTGGTGGAAGGGGTGGGGAGGAGTCCCCCACTTCCTCTGGCCCAGGGATCCAAAAAAACCCTAATCTGCCCTTGCATACAGTGCTTGTGCTCTCTAGTTGTGATTACGGGAGGCTGGTTGGTTCACTTGCCAGATAATCAAGGTACATCCCAGGAATCCAGTCAGGTCTGGGGGGGGAAGGGATGTGCCTGTCTAAAAGAACAAAATGGGGGAGAATGAGACAAACTCTCCAGACCAAATCCTAGGGAAAGGAAGAGGACAAGACTCTGCTTTCATTCATGCTACTGTAAAACAGTGGAGTTGCTCCTGACATGCAACAGTATATCAAGGAACAGAATCTGGCCCTCAGTCCTGTTGTAATAACTGGGACCTAGAAGGCCTACCTCAGTTGTGAGTCTATTTGTGAGAAAGAGGAGGGAAGTTTATGAAATGGTTCAATCACGTGTAATAACAAATGCTGGTGGGAAAAGGTAACGAAAGTCCAACTCAGCCTATACAGAAGATTGCTGACAAAAATAAGTAAAGGTGAAAAAATGGAGACTGAGTTAGTCTAAATAATAAGGCTTTACTGATATCACTCAATAACTGTGCTGAGAGACCATACCTGATAAACAAGAAGAGTGTGGGACCAGAAGCCAATGAACCATGGCATGTTGTAAGTTAGGCCTGACTGGTGAACCAAATAATAAGATGGACTATTTTACCAATTACCTCTCTTTGGGGCACTCGAAAAGAGACTTTCGGGGGTGGGGCCATGTAGATTGATTGGAGGATTCCTGCGGAAGGGGGAAGGCTATCAGCCTTCTGCTCCACTCCAGGAATTTCATCCTTTGCCCATGGACCCTGAAGGTCATTGCATCATTGGAAAGTCCAAGCCTCAGCAGATCAGCAGGGACACCAGTCCATCACCACTGCATCAGCAGATCCCAGATTGGGAGATGAGCCAGAGCCCAGGGCAAATGCTGTTGTGGTTGACCTGCCAACCTAGAACATGCATATGTGACCAATCTGCTGCCTATAGTCCAGAGAATATCAACAAAAGTCATATTTCCCCCACCTTTACTATCTTGTCTCTTCTCTCGCTTGTGTCTGTCTGTCAAAAACAGGAAAAGTGACCGCCCTTCACATCTCGGAACTGAGCAATGAAACTAACCCTTTCCTCCCCACAAAGAAGGGTTGTCCCTGGGACTTTGCTAGGTTTTGGTTAAGTTTGTTTTAAATAATCATTCAATTTCATTTTTAAAGTGCAGCATAACTTGTTTTAGCTCCTTTTCTCCTTGTATATCGTAACCAATAAATCTGCAAACTTGAGCATGAATTTCGTAGTGTGTTTGCCATAGAACTCAGCAAACCAAGATGTCTCTGTGCCAAACCCTTGAATCTTCTTTAAACTGTTTAATATTGCAAAGTTTCAGGGTGATGGTAACACCTTTGAGTTTTGGGGCCCATTTATTCCATAACACAACAGTCCTTACTCTCTCAGTCAAAACTCACATTGAAATCAATGTGATAGAATTTGGCTGTGTCCTAGCTCCTGCAACTCGAGATGCTCAGGACATTGAGTGCCATAACAGTTATTTTACATTTAAATCTGTTAATCTGTGTGGGGAGAGGGGGAAATGGGAGTGCCAGTAGTTAAAGCAATCCCAGGTAGATTTAACTTGACTGACCAGCATTTACTGATCAGATCATCCTCACGGGTCTCCCCGCCCTTAGCAGCACTGAATAATCTCTGGCGTGTACAAAGCACTGACTCTTTTCTCCCACATTCAGACAAGCTGTGGGCCACCCACCACGTCCCTCAAAGCAACCAGACTCCCTCAGGATCTGTACTGCCATGGTCTCGTCATGAACATCTAGACCCATCTCCAGGCTGGGGGAACGGGATTAGGGTTTGGAATGGGAGTTGGATTATGTTGATATTGGCCCTGTCAGCATTAGTTTTCCTGGTTAAAAATAAATCCCGGAGGGCTTTCAGGGGTGTGGTGCCGTAAGAACAGCTCTCTCCCAGCGCTTCTAAGACTCATACCTGAAGCCTGACATTCATAGGGATGGGCTTCCACAGTATTGGATCCAGAAGGAATGATGCCACTTTCCTCACCCCCCCGCAAACTGGAGCTGAAAGTAGTTTTCCCCTCTTTGTTTCATCCTCTCTGCTGGCAATAGCCAGAATGAGCTTTGCCCAGAGCAAGAGAAGGTGGAATCCAACTGGAGAGTCCAGGGAATGGTAGGTGCTGAACATCGATCTCTTTTGCTGGGCAGAAATTTACAGAACATAACTTGTACCTCTCCACAATCTGGCACTAGAAATAAAAGCCTAGGGGCAGCCTGGGGAAGTTTGCTTTGTTACTGCTTGTGGTGTGGATAAAATGAGGACTTTAGTCAAGCACCTTTTGTAAGCCCTAAATACCGCACAATATTTTGTTTACAAGTTACTTTTTCTCATGAAATTAAATGGTTTTAATGTATGTTAAAGGCCTCCATGGAGCTGTCTTCCCTTCCCCGTGAACCCAAGGGAAGTGCTCCACGCATCTGAGGATCCAAGTGGTGGGAAGGATGGGTACTGGTCAGACTGGGGGATGGGGAGGTTCACAGACAAGATGAAGCTCCCTTTATGTTGGGAATCTCCGTTTAAGTGGGAGTTTCTGGAGGCAGCCAAAGTCAATCCATTGGAATTGTACTGCTAGGTATGAAGGGGAGGGCTATCAGGGGCACAGGCTTACACTGGAAGTACAAAGAGATCCATGAGGTTTCTCGGTGGGACTCACAGCTTATTCCCCAAAGTGAGAGGGGACAAACCTTGCCACCCCACCATGTAAGATGGGGGAAACTCAGTGGGAGGGGATCTCCATCGAGTTTTCTCCCCCTTGAACCCTCTCCCATATTTGTTACTGCAGGAAGGGCAATCTTGCCATCTCTCATTTGCACTCTTCCAGGCTCTGTTCTGATCCTCATAGTCTCTTGGCAAAGATTTTCAAATGTGCCTAAGGGTTTAGGTGCACAAACTCCATTGACATTCAATGGGATTTGTGCTCCTAAATCTACTGAGTGCTTATAAAAATCTCCTGCTTTAGCTCCAAAATTGTTCTTCTTTTCACAGCGCTTTGCCTTTTTGCCCCCAGTGTCTGTTTCTAGCTTTTTTGTTGATCTGTAGGTGATCTCCCTCTACCTTCATCCTTTCCCTCTCCTCTTCTGCATCTTTCCTTCTTCCTGGTTTAAAATGCTGTTCATTCTGAGTATACTTAGCGTAGTTTCAGAAGGCGGGCTTAGGCATCACAACACCTAATGCTTAGGCACCCTGCCACCTAGTGGATTTTGCAGCTTTGAGCTAGGCACCCAGACTCCCCGTACAATGCACGGGATTCACAGGAGCCACCATGCTGAACGGGAAGCCACCCAAGTTAGCCAGTAGGAAATACAAAAGAGACAGGTATGGCCTAAACACCACCCCTCTTAGGGAGCTAGGCACTTAACTCCAGGCTGCAGGCCTGCTCCTAGAGTTAGGTGCCTAAGCCAGATCAGCCCTTTCTCCAAAACAGCCAGATGGTAGTGGTGGTCTATAGCCCAGTGATTAGCGAATTCACTTAAGATATGGGAGAGCCAAATTCTAATTTCCCTTCTGCCTGACTCAGAGCAGGGACTTCAAACCAGGTCTCCCATCTCCCTCCAGGTAAATATCCTCACTGCTGGGTTTACAGGGGGTGCATGAGCACCTCCTTTCCCTGGCTGTATTTTTGTGCAGGGTTATGCGTGCTCAGAGCACACCGACCAGATTGGACCTCACAGGCCAGATAGACAGGGTAAAGCTTAGTTTGTGAATCCTGCCAGGGCTTCGGCATGAGTTAGGCATCAAACAGCTCAGTGGTGTCAGAATTTAGGCAGCTTTGTGAATGCCTAGTGGCAGAAATTTAGGAGACTTTACTGGTGGAAGCGTAGGCATTTACAGGGTTCAGCAGTAGCTGAGCGGGGGTTTTGTGAATGGTAGTGATGCCAAAATGTTGGACTTAGGCTCTGAAATTGGTAGTTAGGCACCAAAGTCCAACTTGTGAATCTAGCCCTTGGTGGTTCCATTGTGGATTAAATGAATCATCCTAGAGTTATGCTGCCACTAGAGATTTAAAGTAGGTCTTTCAGCCTTACATTTGTATCATCTAGGGGCAAATAATTCAAGTCTCTCTTTATTGAGGTATAAGGTTACTTGCAATGTATTGTTCATCTATGCTGGACTATTCTGAAGATTTGGTTCTAGAAGTAAATTTCAAACCCACAAACTTCAGTTCAGTTTGAAATCACTTGTATGCTTTCAAACATCCTTAATATCACAGATACGGAAGAGCCTGATCCTAAAGTCTGAAGCAAAATTCCTATTGACTCAAATGGGAACAGGACTGGGCCCTAACACATCTCAAGAGTCATAGAGACAGATACATATTGCACATTACATGCCTATGCCAGAAGCCATACCTAAGAACTCTGATATATATATAATTGTGTCAGCAAAGTTAGCATGGCTTGAAATGCTAAGAGAAAATACTTCAACATTTTCCTCTTTCTTCCAGCTCTTTAATAAGGATGTTGACACAAGGGATTTGTAACATGGCTAGATAGTTCCAAATGAGGCAATTATAAATATCTATTCACAAGGTTCCATATAGCAATCAGCCAGTTTGTTTGCTTCCTCGTTCTTGCCTATTTTTTATAAATAGAAATCCCTCCCTCCATAAAATAACCCTCTCCTGGCAAGCTACCTTAAACATTAATTATCTGAAAAATTCAGGGCAAATGTCTAGCACCAAGCTTACAAAACACTTTGAAATGAAACTGTTCTGCCAATGTTGTCAGCCAGAGGAAATTAGCTTTCACTGAAGCTCTCACAGTAGATATTATAATAGTAAATAATTAGAAAAGTTTCCATACAGTTGCAGATTCTCCCTGCTCTCAAAGTTACATTCATTTTTGGCAAAGCACCAAGTTCAGGAACAGATTTTAAATCTTTAAAAGTCTATTAAATTATATATATATATTATATATATATATAATATATATATTATATATATATAACAAAGTCAGCTCACTCATATGTGACAATTAAATTGTTTGAAAGTTGTGTGTGTGTGTGTGTATCTATGTGCCGCTTTATGCTATTACTTCATACTGAGAATTATCAGCATGTGATGATTAAAAATGCATGAGGAGAAAAATGAGGGATCAAATACATAAGCAAAAAATCTGTGTGTGTCCTTAAATGGAGACAGCAATATCAACAGCAAATGTTGCCTTGGTAAGGAGAAAGTATCCCGTTAGAACAGATTAAAAATGTTGCAGCTAAAAAGTACAATTGTTCACTCTTTGTACTAATAAAGGAAAAATACACTAATAGGACTGTTGCTTTTGAACAGTTAGATTGTAAAATACTAATATTTGGTTCAGCAATTTTAGTCTGATCCAGTGCCTATAGAAGTTAATGGAAAGACTCCCAGTGACTTCAATGGGCTTCAGATAGGGCCTTCAAAAAGTAAATAGTAGTGTGAAAGTTTGAGGAATTTTCCATGTAAAACTTATGAATTCTGATTGATTTTTATGAACTGTGTGTATAAGGCTAATCCTCACTCTTTTGTGCTTTCTCTGTGAGTAAAGTGTGTGTGTGTGTGTGTGTTTAAAAATTCAATTTCATAGTCTGTGTTTTACTTGCTTACACTGTCATGTAGTACCTGAAGAGGGAAACCTTAAGCCAGAGGGTCCACAGCTTAAATGAAACTCTGAGAGTGAGAAATAGACACAGGGAAGCCTTGGGAGAGCTGGTGCTAGTTTCAGGGCCTCGCCAATTGGACCACAGGTGCCCCACTGTCAAGAGGGGTATTAGACATAGGGTCTGCACCTGGAGTGTGTATCTGAGGGCCCAGAACCAGAAAGATGGTTTCTAAACTCTGCACAATACCATGAGCACACGGGACTCAAAGTTTGGGTCCAGTAAAGCAGTCTGGTGAGTGTCCAGAGAGGAAGTTCATTCAAGGTAATAACAAATAGCAATTTAAAAAGAAAGTAGGAGCGTACTAACTGGTGAGACAGGCTGAAGCCAAATATAATTACATGCTGTGGGTAGGATTCAGTCAGATTCTGCAAGTCGCTACTGCCAGCAGAAAGTTCATGCTGAGGGGGATTGCGGTGGAGCAAGGTGTGTCTAATGGGGACAGATCTGGTGAGGTGAGTGGCTAAAGCAAAAAGACACTAATTCAAATATAAGCTGCCTTCCCTCAGCAGAGCCCTTGCAAAAGGATGGCCTCATGGCCTCCCTCAGGGATGAATCCCTCTCCTTGTGG
This sequence comes from Mauremys mutica, assembly GCF_020497125.1. Taxonomy (NCBI): domain Eukaryota; kingdom Metazoa; phylum Chordata; order Testudines; family Geoemydidae; genus Mauremys; species Mauremys mutica. The sequence goes on from NC_059072.1 coordinate 42,275,086, forward strand.
TGCAGCAACCCTCAAAATGTAATACTGACCCCTAATGGTGACTTGAGAGATGAGTCAGTGGGAGTTATATCTGGCCCTTGATGATTTTTTTGTATGAAGGGTGGTCTGTGTATAGTTGAGATGGGAATCTGAAGGTTTGCAACTCAAGCATAATTGCTTTTGAAAATCTTCTGTGGATTTGGAATTTTCTGTCTTTGGAAACATAGCAAAGGATATGCTGAAATTAGCACTGAGTTTGAAATAATGATGATGTTCGTCCATCGTTGTCGATGAAGACCTCAACAACTCATTCGTTCGATGACCGGGCTCTGTGTGTCCGAAGATGACTGATCAGTCCGATTCGGGCGTGGAACGTCCTGTCACACGTCGGGCAGACATGTGATGGCACTGTCGATGATGTGCGGTCAGCTCTGGACTTGCGCAGCTCACGCTTGCTTTTAGCCTCAGCAGTACGCCTCGCCTCAGAGGTATTACTGCCTGTGTGAATGAGGCTGCGCCATGCTGGACGGTTCAGTGCGAGGGTTTCCCATGTGGCGGTGTTGATCTCGAGGGACTTCAGAGAGGTCTTCAGCGTGTCCTTGAACCGCCTCTTTTGTCCTCCATGGGAGCACTTTCCCTGGGTGAGTTCTCCGTAGAAGAGCTGTTTAGGAATGCGCTCGTCTGACATTCTCACAACATGTCCGGCCTATCTGGTCTGGGCTCTCATCAGCAGTGTGTGAACTGACGGCAGACTGGCTCTGGTAAGGACTTCAGTATCGGGCACTTTGTCCTGCCATCTGATTTTTAGAAGCTTTCGCAGACAGGAAATGTGGAAGTGATTGAGCCTTCGTGCATGACTCCAATAGACAGTCCACATCTCGCAGGTGTACAGCAGAGTTGGAAGCACCACTGCTCAGTAGACCTTCAGCTTCGTTGTTAGGCTGATCCCTTGACATTCCCAGACGTTGGAGCGCAATCGGCCAAATGCAGAGCTGGCTTTAGCAATTCTGCAGTTTACTTCATCATCGATTGACACTGCTCGGGAAAGGGTACTGACCAGGTACATGAAGTGGTCCACTGCCTGAAGTCTTTGTCCATTTACAGTGATGGACGGTTCTGAGTACGGAGCGTGGGGATCTGGCTGGTGCATGACCTCAGTCTTCTTGATGTTAATGGTGAGACCGAAGTTGTTGCATCCAGATGAAAACTTGTCCATACTGGCTTGCATTTCTGGCTCTGTACTAGCATTCAGAGCACAATCATCGGCAAAGAGAAAGTCTCGAAGTACAATTTCCTTCACCTTGGTGATGGCACACAGTCGCCTCAGATTGAATAGTTTCCCGTCAGTTCTGTACTTCAGGCCTACTCCTTCAGTGCAGTGTTGAAAGGCATCAGTCAGAGTGGCAGAGAATATCATGCTGAACAAAATGGGTGCTAAAACACACCCTTGCTTGACGCCGTTGGTGACTGGGAAGGCCTCAGATGTTTCACCGTCATCCAGGACACGAGCCATCATACCATGATGAAATTGACGTACCATTCGTATGAATCTGTCTGGACAGCCGAATTTCAACATGATCCCCCACAGGCCCTGGCGACTGACAGAGTCGAACGCTTTCGTGAGGTCCACAAAAGTTGTGTAGAGTTCACCATTCTGCTCTTGACATGTCAATAGTCCCACGTCCCTTGCGGAAGCCGCACTGTGATTCTGGCAGTAAGCCCTGCTCCAGGTGAGTGATCAATCGGTTCAACAGAACCCGTGCAAGAACTTTCCCCGCTGTAGAGAGCAGCGAGATTCCACGGTGATTGTTGCATACCTGGCGATTGCCTTTCCTCTTATAGAGGTGCACGATGGACGCGTCTATAAATTCCTGTGGAATGGATCCCTGCTTCCAGAAGGACTGAAACAGCTCAGTGAGTTTCCGTAGCAGCACGGGTCCACCGACTTTGTACACCTCTGCTGGTATGGCATCTGACCCTGGGGCTTTGCCACTTGACAGCTGGTTGATGGCTTTCTTCACTTCATCCTCTTCTGGTGAAGCATCCATGGAGTCATTGACTGCAACCTGGGGCATCTTGTCAATGGCCTCATCATTGATGACTGAGGGGCAGTTGAGAACTGCTTCAAAATGTTCAGACCATCTCTGGAGAATCTGCGTCTTCTCTGTAAGGAGCATAGTGCCATCAGAGTTCAGGAGGGGAAAGCTCCCAGAAGACTGTGGACCATAGAGTGTGTTGAGGGCTTCATAGAACTGCTTATAGTCGTTCCTGTCCGCATACATCTGTATTTCATCTGCTTTGGCGCTCAGCCACAAGTCCCACATTTTGTGCAGTCGGTTCTGTACTCTTCTGCGAGTGTTGATAAAGGCGGTCTTCTTTGCCGCTGAGGATGGGTTGTTCTGATATGCACGATGCAGGCGGTTCTTCTCAGCATTAAGGCCTGGATTTCTGCATCATTTTCGTCAAACCAGTCTTGCTGCCTGCGTGTGGAGAGGCCCAATACCTTCAATGCAGCTGTATGGACAGTGTTGCAGAATCGCTCTCAGTCTTTCTCAGCATCATCCTCAATACAAAGATCAGCAAGCTCATTCTCTAGGTCTTCCGCTAGATTTTCAGTGATGCGGCTGTTCTTCAGCTTCGACACGTTGATCCTTTTGAGAGCCTTACTGCCTTGTGGTCGTCTCTTTGGCATGATACGGAGCTTCATTTTGGATACTATGAGCTTGTGATCCGTCCAACAATCAGCGCCACACATAGCTTTTGTAACCCTGACATCTTGTCTGTCCCTTCTCCTGATGATGACATAGTCAATCAGATGCCAGTGCTTGGAACGGGGATGCATCCACGAAGTCCTGTTACGGGTAGGGAGGCGGAAGACCGTATTGGTGATCAGAAGGTCATGTGCTGCACAAGTTTTCAGCAGTAACAGACCATTGTTGTTACACTTTCCCACTCCATTTTTCCTGATTACTCCTTCCCAGGCTGCAGCATCGCATCCGACTCTTGCATTAAAATCGCCAAGCAGGATCAGCTTGTCTGTGCGGTGCACTGATGATAGCAGAGCATCTAGTTCTTCGCAGAATTTATCCTTCACATCCTCTGGGTTGGTCATTGTGGGAGCATATGCGCTGATCAAAGTAGCATCCTATTAAGCCTCAACTTAGATCTACAGGCAAATGTATTATACACTGAAAGGAAAGAGGTATTATGGCCTACACTATAGTGTCAGTTGGGATCACTTGAGCAATTATTTATAAGTATAAAGCCCATCTCTGCTTATTATCTTTACAGATTTGTGATTTCAGCACAAACACAGAATTTGGCTGTATGTATATATAGAGAGAACATGAGCATTGAGCATGACTTGAGCATGACTGGTAGACTGGGACCAGAGGCTTAGGAATGGAATAGCAAGGTTTTTACACTGGAGATCAGAGTTGAGGTACATGGGCATGACTGAGAAGAAGGTTGTATAATATGTGCCTTCAGTATTCCTTGCTCTAACCAGAGCTTTGTTTTGTCACTTTTAATTTCAATTTAGACACAAAATTATGCAAAGAATTTATATATGTAAATATTCCTTGCAAAATTTTGTGTCTAAATTGAAATTAAAAGTGACAAAACAAAGCTCTGAGCCTCCCTGTCCCAGTCTACCAGTCATGCTCAATGGCATGAAATGGCCCCATGGGTGCAACAGCCACAGATGTCCCTCTCCTATGCATTGCAACAGTAGTGATTCCATCGCTTGTGGATATAGTGTTAAAATGTTGCCATCTAGGGTGGAATTTTCAAAAATGCCTAGTGTTGGCCTAATTCCATATGGTCCCATTGACTTAAACTAGAGCAGAGTTAGATCAATGGTGAGCACTTAAAAACCCCCACCTCTACTGTCTGAAAGTTATTTGTATCGAGAATGCCTGTAATACTGTGGTAACGTCTTTATCTTCCAACAGCCTATATACCTGTTTCATATACCTGTGATACTGTTGTAACGGTAACTACTTTTAAATGATAGTTTAACATTTTAACGGTGTCCACAGTTGCATGGCCAAGGAGTAAGTGTGAAGAAATGTTCTGCACTCCCTGTGAACTGCAGCAGCTGGCTGTGTGACCTCCACATATCCCAATGCAGATGAGGGAGATAGAGATGAAATAGAGGAGGAGCAACCAGGATTATGTGGATCCAATGTGATAAACCTCCAAGTAGATGGCACAAATGGGGCCCATGCTTCTATTCTAGCCAAGGGACTGGAATGATGAATATGGATGGGCTGTGACATTCCTCCTGCCTACGATTCTATCCTCCCAGTTCCCACATAGTTCCCTGCATAATGCCCATTAACTCAAACTTTGTGTAGGCCTGTCAGCACACTCAGGAGATGTCTTGTCTGCAGTCATAGAATCTCAGGGTTGGAAGGGACCTCAGGAAGTCATCTAGTCCAACCCCCAAGTCACTGGGTCTGACTGCAGTTTGAGCTGAAAAACACATGCTAGTTTTAATCTCGCTTACTCAGGTCCCAGAGCAGTGACGCTGTGGCAACTCGTGCTTCAGCATGGACTAGCCCTGAGAGTAATTACCCAGGACTCTGAGTGGGTTTGCAGAGCCAGTGCTGAAGCTCATGCTGCCACAGCTTCACTGCTCTGGGACCCATGCTAGCGAGATTAAAGCTAACTCAGGGATGTCAGCTTGAACTGCAGTCACACCCTCTGATTGCAGTCTAGACATACCCTCAGTCCTTGCAATTATGTAGTCTGAGGTCCACTTACCATCTAGGAAGAGGTCATCAACATCTTGCTAATGACTTAAAGAAGAATATAAATGCAGGTCTCCTGAGATGAGAGGTTCTACAGTAACAAGCGACAGGAACAACAAGTGCCTCAGTCACAAAACTGGTGCTTAAAGTTATGAAAAAACAAGATATATTTGAATATAAATAAAACTGTACAAATAAGTTAGCTGTTACCTCTATGATTTAATTCTGGACTAGTAAATAACGTGAAATTAAGAGTGGATCACTGCTTGTTTTATGAGTTATATGGAGTACTCTGATGCTGATGCAGACATCTCAGTTAAATTCTCATATAATGATAAAAGAATGTTTGGCTCAAGAAACAAGGCAGCCATTAGTGTCAGAGGCTTCTTACTTTTTCTTATATTATGCTGGTTTTCATTACTCAATGTTGCCAGTTATTTAGATTCACCCTTAAATGTAATTTATGTTTTCCTTGCCAGAATTTTTTAAAATTATGACTACGGAAGCGATTATTATTTAATGCACTAAGAGCTGCACAGACTTGAACAGTAAATTCTAAAAAGCCTTTCATAGGCTTAGTAGATTTTTGTTTTGTGTTTGTATAAAGTAGCTAGAGGCAAACTCTCTGGTTATTTGACCTATTTGTTAAAAACCAAAAGTGACCATGTATCTCTGAGAACAAAGGTTCAATTGCAATTTAAAATACTGAAGGTTAGAACTAAATTTAGTGAAAATTAATTTGCTTACTTAAGTCTTCCTTATTGGAACATTTTGCCTTCAGGGACTGCCAGTGAAACACTGGAAAAAAAGAGGAAGGGGCCAGTTTGACAACAGAACACCACACATTCAGAATGCAAAGTTCTCCCTTTTCCACCATTCATTTGAAACAAAAGAGCACACAGGGGATGTGTTCACAAAGTCACTAAAATCCCAAAGCTAAATTTCCAGTGCAGTGAATGCCAGTTAAAATACACACATTTCTGCTTAGGAAGAGGAAAGGACCCCACTTTTACAGGGCTTCAAATTAAAAGAAGCTCAAGACAGAGACTCCATGGAATCTTTAATATCTACTGTTCCCATTGTAAGCTGTTCAGGGCAGTGTGACTGATTTTGCTTTTTTGTACTATAAGGCACAGAGCACGTCATTTGCAATACACAAATAATAATGGGAGTTTTGCCATTGGCTTCAATGGGAGCAGGCTTTAGATTTTAATGTGTTAAGATGTTATTTGAGCAAATTTTCCTCTTGCCAGCTTTGATTTGGAACACTGCATTAACATTATAAAGGGAGCTGGGAGCAGTGGGGCCTGACTGGCAGAATCTGACTGGAAAGTCAAGAAGTGGTGCCAGCTCTTTCCAAGTTCCGAAAGCAGACAGTGGTCATCTTAAAAGAAGAAGGAAAATTAAGCAAGAAAACACTTCAACCATTATATTTAAAAAAACACAAACTGATGGCAGGACTTGAGCTCCTGTGATGAGCCTTATCAAATCGGGAGGGAGGATAGTCTGGTGGTGACATCAGTAAGACTGGGTGTGATGACTTCTCAGTTCTACCTCCAGCTCTGCCACTGACTTGCTGTGTTACCTTAGACCAGTCACTAAGCTTTTTTGCACCTCACTTTATCTATCTGTAAAACAATACTTCACACTTGAAGTGTTCAAAGCACTGTACAAAACATAACTAATTATTCCTCATAATATCCGTATGACTTATTTCAGTAAATTTCATCTCCATTTGGGTTAGGCAGAAATTGAGACAGTAACATGAAGGGTCTTGGGTAACTTAAAAAATGTTCATTCCTTGCACACCACTGCCTCTTCTGGAGAATACTAATAGCTGTGTATTCACAGGAATGTTGGAAGGATAAATTAAACAATATTTGTAAAGCGCTTTATAATCCTGAGGCAAAATGTGCTAGGTAAGTGTAAAGTATAAGTATTACATTGTAAATTATGCATACATGCTGCTTTACAGATGTTTCTTCCACTGAGAGAGTTCAGTAGTTCAGGCATATAAAATGGGAATGAGGCACCACTTTTACAGAACTCATAGAATCATAGAATCTCAGGGTTGGAAGGGACCTCAGGAGGTCATCTAGTCCAACCCCCTGCTCAAAGCAGGACCAAACCCAACTAAATCATCCCAGCCAGGGCTTTGTCAAGCCTGACCTTAAAAACCTCTAAGGAAGGAGATTCCACTACCTCCCTAGGTAACCCATTCCAGTTCTTCACCACTCTACTAGTGAAAAAGTTTTTCCTAATATCCAGCCTAAATCTCCCCCTCTGCAACTTGAGACCATTACTCCTTGTTCTGTCATCTTCTACCACTGAGAACAGTCTAGATCCATCCTCTTTGGAACACCCTTTCAGGTAGTTGAAAGCAGCTATCAAATCCCCCCTCATTCTTCTCTTCTGCAGACTAAACAATCCCAGTTCCCTCAGCCTCTCCTCATAAGTCATGTGCTCCAGCCCCCTAATCATTTTTGTTGCCCTCCGCTGGACTCTCTCCAATTTATCCACATCCTTCTTGTTAGTGTGGGGCCCAAAACTGGGCACAGTACTCCAAATGAGGCCTCACCGGTGCTGAGTAGAGGGGAATGATCACATCCCTCGATCTGCTGGAAATGCCCCTACTTATACAACCCAAAATGCCATTAGCCTTCTTGGCAACAAGGGCACACTGTTGACTCATATTCAGCTTTTCGTCCACCGTAACCCCTAGGTCCTTTTCTGCAGAACTGCTGCCCAGCCATTCGGTCCCTAGTCTGTAGCAGTACATGGGATTCTTCCGTCCTAAGTGCAGGACTCTGCACTTGTCCTTGTTGAACCTCATCATATTTCTTTTGGCCCAATCCTCTAATTTGTCTAGGTCCCTCTGTATCCTAGCCCTACCCTCCAGTGTATCAACCACTCCTCCCAGTTTAGTGTCATCTGCAAACTTGCTAACTGATTACTATATCTCAGAGGCTATAAGTCTTGACAAGTGGTATGGGTGAGAGAAGCTCCTATAACATGAAGATGACATTTCTGTACTGTAAGAAGTACTGGATTCCTTTGAAGTTATGTCTTAGTTTATAGAATGTCACCCTCTCTCTTTTTAAAATTATATCCAAAAAGTGGTTTTATGTCAGTATGCTTTGTTTTAAGGTGACTACACCTCAGTAATAAATGAGAAGTCCACTAAGAGAAAACTACTATCCATCACACCAGTTAATCAGCCAGTCAGGTTTCCCTAGTATTTTGACAACTGTAGAGAACAATGCTTAACAAAAATGATCCAAATTCAGGAGTTACAGCCTTTTGCAGTGGGACTGTTTCAAAAGCTTGGAGAAACAAGACTACTAATGAGAAAGAAATGATTTACAATGGAATGAGTGGATTCTGGGAATCAAGGAGTAGAGAGATGAGCTGAAAAGTTTGGATCTGGATGATTATTATTTAACATTTATATGGTGTTTACAGAGACTCAAGAGGCCACAGTAGAAGTAAATAGACTATTTCCTGCTTACACAGGCTTAGACCTCCCTGCTGTATGCCCCCTAGTGGCTCTCTCTTTTCACAACACCACAGCACCTTTTCCGGAAAGGAAGGGCGATAAACTGGGCTGTACGGGGTTGTTATGAAATCAGACACTGACTCCTCCTTCTCTTGCTTGTGTAGGTCAATCTGTGTCCTCTCAAAAATTATATTGTGGCATGACATGAAATGCATGTCCAGTTCTTCTTTAACTGTATTGAACTGTTTGAGCCGAGCAGCTCCGAGGCTTCTGGACAGGATAATGTGCTCTTCTGCAGGCTCCATTGTTACAGAACATGGTTTCAACTTGTTTCTCCTCTGATTGCTGATCAAACCCAGAAACCCAACAATCTCTGGAATCTGCTTATCCAGAGTGGCCATCCCTCAGGGATGGGGATAGTAATTGGAAAAAGGCTGGGTCAGATGTGGTCATCTCTGCTGTTTACCAGCTTACAGATCCCATTTTTTTGTGGGGCGAGGTGGGGGGAGTGTAACACTATATAGCCTCTTAGGGAAGCAAACTGGTGTTACTATGGGCCTAGCCTCAGCTTCAGTGTCTCGTATTCTCTGATCATTCCCTGCTACAGCCTGGACCCAACTTTGCAGTTCTCTCTGGGCCCTCTGTGACTTAGGCCTCTTCTCAGTCTGCTTTGCTGCTAGCTCTGTACAACTTTCCAGTGATCCTGGCTGGGCTGGAGGATTGTTCATCTGTTTTCCTTTCTCCCTTTTTCCATGTTGCAGGGGTGTTCTGTGATCTGTTGGGTCTATTCAAGCCTGTTCTGAGGCCACATGGCATTTACGGCAATGTGGCATTTACCATAGAGAAATGGGAGAAATGAATACAAGACTGACTTTATTTCCTGCTTACACAGGCTTATACCTGTTTGTTGTATGCCTCCTAGTGGCTCTATCTTCCTATGATTAACATGGCAATTTATAATTACATAATGACCAGAAGTCAGTCCTTGGATCTGGGAGTCTGGTTTGGTTTGGGTCCAAGTCTATAAAATCCTGTCTCAGAGCTTGACCTAAGTACCTGGGTCTTGCATCAGTAAGGGATCCTTCTCTCAGGACATGGCAGTGCTGGAGAGGCCTCCACGGCCTCTTTGATGCTTCCCTACTCCTGCTCACACAGGAAAGAGATGGGGAAGATCTGTGCAGTGAAAGATTCACTGCTCTTCCCTCTGGCTCACCTATGCCCGGCATACAGGAGCCCCAATGGAGCTGTGCTTTGCCCCCTGCGGGTTGTGCATACTCTTTCTCAGGCCCAGAATCTTGCACCTCTGTGCACAGGAAAATCACAGCATTTCTTCTACTAAGGGAGACTCTAGAGCTGCACAGTTAAAGGTAGGTCTAGCCCCAAAAGGCTCTTCCCATCTCCATGTGCATTTTGCATTAGTGTTAGCAGCACATAAAATTGTAATACTTACTGTCAGGTAGCACTTTGGTCCTGTCTTTGCTCTGTTGTGACATTCATTCTCTGCCAACTCTCTGCCTGTTATCACCAGCTTTAATGGCACTCATATGCAGTTGAATGCCAGTGAATTTAACTGTAAGGTGAGGCATCATGTGACTGAAAGCCAACATTTTAAAATAAAGTTGGCTTTTTCTTTTCCATGCACAAACACAGACAAACCTAGATAAGCAGTATTCTTTCCTGGTGTTTAATACAGCCAGTAAACTAACATGGGATTACCACCCTATACATAGGAAAGAAAGAATTAGAGAACCCCTGGACACTCCATTTTCCCAGTGCATCCAAGCAACACCCAGGCATGAGCATAGCTACCGCTGAAGGAGTGGAGACAGTTGCTTCAGTAAAGCTGTGTGTTTGCACTTAACACACATCCTATGCTGTTGAAAAATTGAATGCTCAGTGTATTCACATCATTATCCCTGAAAAAATCCCATCACTATACCCCATGTACCTCAACAAACATAATTTAATTTCTCAAAGCTGAAAAGAATCCATGAGCAAAAGCAAGCCTGTTCCCTTGACAACACTAAGCTTGCCTCAACCGGTCTTATGCTTCCCTCCCTCCTCTTCCCAATTAACACAACCTTTTGTTTTCTGAACTTCATTGGCTCCTGTGCTTACAAAGTTATCATCCCCTGCCAGCTTGGTGGCATGGATTCAAACAGTTTCTTCAGTGCAAACCTAATGGATCTATTCAGGCTAGTAACAAAGGATGAGTTACTAGGTGAATGGCAGAACATTCCTAAACTTAAAGGGCTGTGATGGCCAAAGGTGCGGATAGAACCAAAAGAAGATTCCATTATTTGTGGGGAAAAATAAAACCTATGAAGCTGAATGTTAGACAGGTAATGCTTGGTCCACACTAGCAAATTAGGTTTTATAAATACCTCGGGCAGGGGCATGAAAAATTCACACCCTTGAGCGATGTAGTTAAGATGACCTAAGCCCCAGGTAGACAGTTCTAGGTTGATGGAAGAATTCTTCCGTCGATCTAGCTATTGCCTCTCAGGGAAGTGAATTACTTTTACTAATGAGAGAATCCTTCCTATCGGCATAGATAGTGTCTAAGCACAAGCACTAGAGTGGCACAACTGCCCCAGCTCAGAGTGGCACAGCAGACACAGCTCAGCTGTGCCACTGTAGCATTTAAAGTGTAGACAAGCCCTAACTGGGGAGGCAAAATGAAAGACAACTACCCAAAGAAGAGGACCAAAGACTCAAGGTGAGAGCAAGTATGGCAGGTAAAAACAGGAGCTTTGAAGAGGGATAAAAGTTAATGAGGAGAGGAGGAAGAAACAAAAATAAAATGTCAGAAAATGCTGAAGCAGGAAAGTGACATTGAAAAGTAAAAGGCTGAAAGTAAAGAAGACTTGAATGAAAACTGGAAGAACTGAGGAAAAAGTTCTCTTTTTTTGTTTGGTTCTTTATTTCTGAAGTACAGTTTTCTTAATGTGATGATGTGTCAGCACAGATTTTAAAATAAAATGAACCTTGTTGCCTTTTATACTTCAAAACCAAAGAGATGAAGTCTGAAAATCTGATCATGCCAGGAGGCTCATGGGAAACCTGTGACTCAGGCCAATAAATCTCACTATGCTGGGATTGAGTTGCTAGTCATGCCCCTGCAAATAATTTTCTACTGTCCTTTCATGAATATTTACAGTGTGCAACAGCACTCAGAATTTCTCATTTCCTACCTGTGGTGGAGTGGTTTCCCTTTACTGCTTCTTGGTTGGGATGGGAAGCCAGTTCAGGAAAAAATGAGAACCAGCCTGAATCCTAGCCCATCCATCTAAACCTTTTATGAGCAGTTAATTAGAACACCTCTGATAATTAAGCCATTGCCCTTTCTAACGTCCAGCAGACCCTTTTGATAAAATCCATCTCAGTATGCTAGAAATTTCTGTTTGCTGCTGGTTGGCATCTTGGTAGTTTGAGAACTTCCCTGTAGTCAAATGGAAGGCAAAATATTCTTGGTTGTTTCTGATGGAGGAAAGCCTTGAAGTGCTTGAGATTTTCAGAGAATAGATGTCTAGACAATATAAATAAGTACTAGGATAGAGACTCCTGTATGTTACTGAAGGTTGGAAGTCTGGTGAGGTGGAGGATAAGTGAGAGTTGATGGCAAAGGGCATAAGTGGAATCAGGGAAAGGGAGTTGGGGAACAAGAAGCCCTGGTAGGATTAGAGAAAAAGATTTTGAATAGTCAGAGGGTTAATGATAGGGAGTTTGAGGTCAGAGGGAATGGCAAAACGAGATTAGAGGGAGAAGGTAAGAAGTAGGTTCGCTTAGGAGAGTGGTGATATGGTTTGCAGAATCTCTCTCTTTAGATCAGTTTGCACAGGGAAATATTTTCAAACTCGAAGACACCTATAAATGTGGCCTGATTTTTTTCAGAGGTGCTGAGCAATTGCTTGGAGCTCTGGGAATGCTGAACTGCTGAAAATCAGGCCATTTGTATTTAGGGATCTAATATTAAGGCCAGAATTGTCAAATGTGGGAGACTAATGTATAACTTTTCACTTTTCTTGTTAAAGGGACACTGTCAACTTGAATTATTTTTTAAAAACAATCACCTTTTTTCAAGAGTATATTTTGAAATTAAAAAAAAAATCCATATAGGTTTCCCTGCTCTTTGCTGATATAATCAGGGTCTTTTCAGTAAGAGAGAAGCTAAGACAATAGGACTAATCGTGTGTTAAGTTAAGCATGTGTGTAAGTGTTTGCAGGATTGTCGCCTGACAGACAACAAAAGGGAAACAATGGCTATGCACAAAGTGCTGTCAAATGCCCTAGAAAGCAGAAACTGAAAAAATATAGAATAATTTTTGCTAATTTCTTTCACTTAGTTTTCTCAATTTTGTTCACTGAAAAAGCTGTGATATATAATGTCATGTAAGTGAAAATCACGTGGATACTTCAACTGTGGTTCAGAATAAATTGCAAATTCAAGATACGTGTGTAAACTACCAAATCACAGCCCCTGGCTGCTAGTTTACACCAAGTTTGGGAAAGAGGTTGGGAAGAAAACAGCCAAAAAGTTGGAAGGAATAGTCACAAACCTAGCAAATTATATATGCTGAAGTACATAGACTCTAAAAACATTGCAAATGTATGATATACATTAAGGACCCAATTTCACAGAGCTTGCCCAAGCAAAATTCTCATTAAGGTGAATGGGAGTTTTGCTGGAGAAAGAACTTTAGGATCTAGCAGTAAATGCCTAAAGCGGAGAAAACAGCAGTACAGGCAGAGGAAGTAGGCAAGAAAGTCTTCCTCTACAGCGGTTACCTCATTACACCAGACAAATTGTCTATCCCTTCCACACAATTTCACCCCATTAAGCATGATTGGCAGTTTGTTCAAGAGAGGCCATGAAATGAACTAACAGGTGTGTTACAGGTTAGAAATACAGATTTGTATGAGAATATTAGCATATCACCAGCCTGTACTCTGTCAGGGTCTTGTCAGGAGCTATCAGTTCTCCTCTTTTTGAGGGACCAAATTAACTGAGAATGTTTTTAATTCACCTTTGCCTCTAAGCCAATAAAGATTGTGTATATAAATACAAAGGCAATGTTATAAAGCTGCCATATACTTATGATTTACCCATAACAACTTGATCATCAGAAATTCATGTATATTTACATGAAGGCATTTAAAGATACTAAAATGAGCACCACAACATCATCTTAAAATAGCTAACCAAGATAAATATATGCTTCAGGCTTCCAAATGGAACTGGTAACACAATCACAATCCTTCAGCAGGGATGTTAAGCAGTTTGATCACATGTGCTGGTTTCCAACCTGCTTAAATACTGTTCTTTAACTCCGCAGCTCTCATCTACCCCCTTAAATTATTCTAGTCATTAACATATAATTATTTAGAAACACTGTGCAGTGCATGCCGGTTACTGAAAAAGGGGAGTTACTTCATGACCAAATGATTTTTAGGACATTGGTTTACTTACTATTTGGTTTGTCATGTCTGAGTTAGGTTTTCCCAGAACAAACATTGGTGGTTACAGGTAAGATTCATATGATTTAAATTAAAGCATTATCCAGTAGAATCAAGTAGCAAACATATAACAGCAGGGATTCTCTTCATCTCATTTCTCTCCTAATTAATTGATTTTGACAAGGGAAATTGCCTTTTTTTCCCACATTCCCTTCAATTCAAGACAGATTTTCCCCTGCAAATCACCCCAGGCCAGTGCTATAATTACCTTAAGATGCATCACTGAGGTTAAAGGACAATAAACATTTCCATTACAGACATGGTTTTAGTGATTAATTCTCAACTGCTTCAACATGCTTAGGGCTGAAGTTCTGAGAGATATGATCTAGTTCAGCCAGAAATTATGCATTCAACACAAGTTGGGTGAAATTCTATGGCCTGTTTCAGAGTAGCAGCCGTGTTAGTCTGTATCCGCAAAAAGAACAGGAGTACTTGTGGCACCTTAAAGACTAACAAATTTATTTTAGCATGAGCTTTCGTGAGCTACAGCTCACTTCTTCGGATGCATAGAATGGAACACACAGACAGGAGATATTTATACATACAGAGAACATGAAAAGGTGGAAGTATGCATAACAACAGGAAAAGTCTAATCAATTGAGATGAGCTATCATCAGCAGGAGGAAAAAAAACTTTTTGAAGTGATAATTAAGATGGCCCATAGAAGGTGTGAGGAGAACTTAACATAGGGAAATAGATTCAATTAGTGTAATGACCCAACCATTCCCAGTCTCTGTTTAGGCCAGAGTTAATTGTATCTAATTTGCATATTAATTCGAGTTCAGCAGTTTCTCTTAGGAGTCTGTTTTTTAAGTTTTTTTTGTTGCAAAATTGCCACCTTCAAGTCATAAGAACATAAGAAGGGCCGTACCAGGTCAGACCAAAGGTCCATCTAGCCCAGTATCTGTCTACCAACAGTGGCCAATGCCAGGTGCCCCAGAGGGAGTGAACCTAACAGGCAATGATCAAGTGATCTCTCTCCTGCCATCCATCTCCATCCTCTGACGAACAGAGGCTAGGGACACCATTCTTACCCATCCTGGCTAATAGCCATTTATGGACTTAGCCACCATGAATTTATCCAGTCCCCTTTTAAACATTGTTATAATCCTAGCCTTCACAACTTCCTCAGGTAAGGAGTTTCACAAGTTGACTGTGCGCTGCGTGAAGAAGAACTTCCTTTTATTTGTTTTAAACCTGCTGCCTATTAATTTCATTTGGTGACCCCTAGTACTTGTATTATGGGAATAAGTAAATAACTTTTCCTTATCCACTTTCTCAACATCACTCATGATTTTATATACCTCTATTATGTCCCCCCTTAGTCTTCTCTTTTCCAAGCTGAAGAGTCCTAGCCTCTTTAATCTTTCCTCGTATGGGACCCTCTCTAAACCCCTAATCATTTTAGTTGCTCTTTTCTGAACCTTTTGTAGTGCTAGAATATATTTTTTGAGGTGAGGAGACCACATCTGTACACAGTATTCGAGATGTGGGCGTACCATGGATTTATATAAGGGCAATAATATATTCTCAGTCTTATTCTCTATCCCCTTTTTAATGATTCCTAACATCCTGTTTGCTTTTCTGACCGCCTCTGCACACTGCGTGGACATCTTCAGAGAACTATCCACGATGACTCCAAGATCTTTTTCCTGACTCATTGTAGCTAAATTAGCCCCCATCATGTTGTATGTATAGTTGGGGTTATTTTTTCCAACGTGCATTACTTTACATTTATCCACATTACCGGTAAATTTCATTTGCCATTTTGTTGCCCAATCACTTAGTTTTGTGAGATCTTTTTGAAGCTCTTCACAATCTGCTTTGATCTTAACTATCTTGAGTAGTTTAGTATCATCTGCAAACTTTGCCACCTCACTGTTTACCCCTTTCTCCAGATCATTTATGAATAAATTGAATAGGATTGGTCCGAGGACTGACCCTTGGGGAACACCACTAGTTACCCCTCTTCATTCTGAGAATTTACCATTAATTCCTACCCTTTGTTCCCTGTCCTTTAACCAGTTCCCAATCCATGAAAGTACCTTCCCTTTTATCCCATGACAGCTTAATTTACGTAAGAGCCTTTGGTGAGGGACCTTGTCAAAGGCTTTCTGGAAATCTAAGTACACTATGTCCACCGGATCCCCCTTGTCCACATGTTTGTTGACCCCTTCAAAGAACTCTAATAGGTTAGTAAGACACAATTTCCCTTTACATGTTGACTATTGCTCAAGAGTTTATGTTTTTCTATGTGTCTGACAATTTTATTCTTTTCTATTGTTTCAACTAATTTGCCCGGTACCAATGTTAGACTTACTGGTCTGTAATTGCCGGGATCACCCCTAGAGCCCTTTTTAAATATTGGTGTTACATTAGCTAACTTCCAGTCATTGGGTACCGAAGACGATTTAAAGGACAGGTTACAAACCTTAGTTAATAGTTCCGCAACTTCACATTTGAGTTCTTTCAGAACTCTTGGGTGAATGCCATCTGGTCCCGGTGACTTGTTAATGTTGAGTTTATCAATTAATTCCTAAACCTCCTCTAGTGACACTTCAATCTGTGACAGTTCCTCAGATTTGTCACCTACAAAAGCCAGCTCAGGTTTGGGAATCACCCTAACATCCTCAGCCGTGAAGACTGAAGCAAAGAATCCATTTAGTTTCTCCGCAATGACTTTATCGTCTTTAAGCGCTCCTTTTGTATTTTGATCATCAAGGGGCCCCACTGGTTGTTTAGCAGGCTTCCTGCTTCTGATGTACTTAAAAAACATTTTGTTATTACCTTTGGAGTTTTTGGCTAGCTGTTCTTCAAACTCCTCTTTGGCTTTTCTTATTACACTCTTGCACTTAAGTTGGCAGTGTTTGTGCTCCTTTCTATTTGCCTCACTAGGATTTGACTTCCACTTTTTAAAGGAAGTCTTTTTATCTCTCACTGCTTCTTTTACATGGTTGTTAAGCCACGGTGTCTCTTTTTTAGTTCTTTTACTGTTTTTCTTAATTTGGGGTATACATTGAAGTTGGGCCTCTATTATGGTGTCTTTAAAAAGGGCCCATGCAACTTGCAGGGATTTCACTTTAGTCACTGTACCTTTTAACTTTTGTCTAACTAACCCCCTCCTTTTTGTATAGTTCCCCCTTTTGAAATTAAATGTCACAGTGTTGGGCAATTGAGGTGTTCTTCCCACCACAGGGATGTTGAATGCTATTGTATTATGGTCACTATTTCCAAGCGGTCCTGCTATAGTTACCTCTTGGACCAGCTCCTGCGCTCCACTCAGGATTAAATCTAGAGTTGCCTCTCCCCTTGTGGGTTCCCGTACCAGCTGCTCCATGAAGCAGTCATTTAAAGTATCGAGAAATTTTATCTCTGCATTTCGTCCTGAAGTGAAATGTTCCCAGTCAATATGGGGATAATTGAAATCCCCCACTATTATTGGGTTCTTAATTTTGATAGCCTCTCTAGTTTCCCTTAGCATTTCATCATCACTATTACTGTCCTGGTCAGGTGGTCGATAATAGATCCCTAATGTTATATTTTTACTAGAGCATGAAATTTCTATCCATAGAGACTCTATGGAACATGTGGATTCGCTTAAGATTTTTACTTCATTTGAATCTACACTTTCTTTCACATATAGTGCCACTCCTCCCCCGCACGACCTGTTCTGTCCTTCCGATATATTTTGTACCCCGGAATGATTGTGTCCCATTGATTGCTCTCAGTCCACCAGGTTTCTGTGATGCCTATTATATCAATATCCTCCTTTATCACAAGGCACTCTAGTTCACCCATCTTATTATTTAGACTTCTGGCATTTGCGTACAAGCACTTTAAAAACTTGTCCCTGTTTATTAGCCTGCCTTTTTCTGATGTGCCAGATTCTTTTTTATGTGACTGTTTATCATCTGATCCGGCCCTTACATTATACTTTTCAGTCCTCTGCTCCTGACTATAACCTGGAGATTCTCTATCATCAGACTCTCCCCTAAGAGAAGTCTGTGTCCGATCCACACGCTCCTCTGCAGCAGTCGGCTTTCCCCCATCTCCTAGTTTAAAAACTGCTCTAAAACCTTTTTAATGTTTAGTGCCAGCAGTGTGGTTCCACTTTGGTTTAGGTGTAGCCCATCTCTCCTGTATAGGCTCCTCCCATCCCAGAAGTTTCCCCAGTTCCTAATGAACGTGAACCCCTCCTCTCTACACCATCGTCTCATCCACGCATTGAGACTCTGAAGCTCTGCCTGCCTACCTGGCCCTGCGCGTGGAACTGGGAGCATTTCTGAGAATGCCACCATAGAGGTCCTGGATTTCAGTCTCTTCCCTAGCAGCCTAAATTTGGCTTCCAGGACATCTCTCCTACCCTTCCCTATGTCATTGGTACCTACATGTACCACGACCACCGGCTCCTCCCCAGCACTACACATAAGTCTATCTAGATGCCTCGAGAGATCTGCAACCTTCGCACCAGGCAGGCAAGTCACCATACGGTTCTCCCGGTCATCACAGACCCAGCTATCTACGTTTCTAATAATCGAATCTCCCATTACTAACACCTGCCTTTTCCTAGAAACTGGAGTTCCCTCCCCCGGAGAGGCAACCTCAGTGCGAGAGGCAACCCCAGCACCATCTGGAAGGAGGGTCCCAACTACGGGAAGGTTTCCCTCTGCTCCCATTGACTGCTCTACTTCCCTGGGCCGTTCTTCCTCCTCAACAGCACAGGAGTTGTCTGAGCGGAGGTGGGACAATTCTACAGTGTCCCGGAAAGCCTCATCAACATACCTCTCTGCCTCTCTTAGCTCCTCCAGTTCCGCCACCCTGGCCTCCAAAGTCCGTACATGGTCTCTGAGGGCCAGGAGCTCCTTGCACCGACTGCACACATACGCCACCCGCCCACAGGGCAGGTAATCATACATGCAACACTCAGTGCAATAAACTGGATAGCCCCCACTCTGCTGCTGGGCTTCTGCCTGCATTGTCTCCTAGTTAGTGGAAGGGTGGTTTACAGAAAGGAGTTTTGGAATGTGGTTCGGTTTACAGGTTTTAGGGGGGGGCACAGGGAAGGGGTTACGGCCAGCGAGGGACTCCCACTCCCTTCCCACTCCCCTTCTAAACTCCCTTGCGAAACTCCCTGTTAGCAGCCTCTGGTCGCTTGTGCACGGCTTTATAAAGCCCTGGCCTGAGTGAATGCCCCGCCCACTGATTAAGGCTCAGCCAATTACCAGAGGCTTCGAGCTTTCAAACCTGCCTCCAACTGCCAGCCAGAGCACATGGTCCCTCAAACAACCAACCAACCAAACAGACTGACAAACACAAGCTCAGCACACAGCAAGTAACCCCCAAACACAAACAAACACACACTACAGACAGTCACTTACCCCACAGATGCTGTATTAGCTCCTCCTTCACCTGGAGAACTCCCTTGCGAAACTCCCTGTTAGCAGCCCCTGTTCGCAAAGTCTGTCACTGAGTGGTTAGAGAGGTTGAAGTGTTCTCCCACTGTTTTTTTAATGTTATGATTCCTGATGTCAGATTTGTGTCCATTTATTCTTTTGCGTAGAGACTGTCCGGTTTGGCCAATGTACATGGCAACAAAGCCCGATGCCAGCTCTGTCCACATATCCATTCAAGTGACACCATCATAGGACCTAATCACATCAGACACGCCATCAGGGGCTCGTACACCTGCACATCTACCAACGTGATATATGCCATCATGTGCCAGCAATGCCCCTCTGCCATGTACATTGGCCAAACCGGACAGTCTCTACGCAAAAGAATAAATGGACACAAATCTGACATCAGGAATCATAACATTCAAAAACCAGTGGGAGAACACTTCAACCTCTCTAACCACTCAGTGACAGTCTTGAAGGTGGCAATTTTGCAACAAAAAATCTTCAAAAACAGACTCCAAAGAGAAACTGTTGAACTCGAATTAATATGCAAATTAGATACAATTAACTCTGGCCTAAACAGAGACTGGGAATGGTTGGGTCATTACACTAATTGAATCTATTTCCCTATGTTAAGTTCTCCTCACACCTTCTATGGGCCATCTTAATTATCACTTCAAAAAGTTTTTTTTCCTCCTGCTGATGATAGCTCATCTCAATTGATTAGACTTTTCCTGTTGTTATGCATACTTCCACCTTTTCATGTTCTCTGTATGTATAAATATCTCCTGTCTGTGTGTTCCATTCTATGCATCCGAAGAAGTGAGCTGTAGCTCACGAAAGCTCATGCTAAAATAAATTTGTTAGTCTTTAAGGTGCCACAAGTACTCCTGTTCTTTCTATGGCCTGTGTCATTCACGAGGTCAGATTAGATGATAATAGTGGTTTCTTCTGGGTTTAAAAATCTGTGAATCTAGAGGCACACAAGTTGTCAAGATAATAATTTTAAGACATTGACCTTAATTCTCCCTCACACTCCGCCCCCTGCCTTGTACATAATAGGTTTCATTTGCAGCATTTGGGATGCTTGCTTTGTACCAAATATTTGGAGAAGAGAAATCTTACATCAGTGACAATGTTTAAAGAGGGCTGATTGTTTCTGATATTTAAACATCCCTCCCCACAAAAAGATTAGTTTTGAAATTGCTGAGATGTTAAGTAGAGCAGCTGAGCTGTTTATTGGGCCTAATCTGAAGCCTAATGGAGTCAATGGGAGGTTGTCTATTGACTTCAGTGAACTTTGGATCAGGCCCTAGGGGCCTGACCTTACAGAGCTTATTTATCTTGATAAGCACTCATTCTCACAAGTAGCCACAGTAGATACTTGGTACTACATGTGAATAAAGGTTCTATAATCAGACTATATATTTTTTTAAATTTAGCATAGAAGAAACTTGTGTAAATATTCCTGTTTCCTTGCCCTCTAGTTTTTCATGGAAGCTGTTGGTGAGGGTTGATGTAGGAGGTGGCAGTTAGCTATTGGATGACAAGGAAAGGTGAAACTGACACTGGCATTTCTTTTCTAAGGGATGTGGGAGGAGTGGTATAGTTAGCATTTGGGAAAAGAGTGTTTGTCTTTTTAGATTAATACATTAATTGGGCTGAGATTTTTCAAATCAGTTTTTATGTGGGGGCTGAGAAGGACTTTGGCCCAGATTGTCAATGGTATTTAGGTGCCTAACTGAGCCTTTGTGCTCAGAAAAGATGCTGTTACTGACAGGCCAAGAGACCAGTCACTTCTCACAGGCACAGCTACTTCACCCTCCCACTGTGCCTCCAACGTGGACCGGAAAGGCCAATTACATCCTGCGAGCAGCGCATAGTTCAGTCTCCAGGTGCACTCAGTGATTGGTGTCTTTGCAGAGCCAATGAGAACCCACTGCAATGGTAGCTTTGTGAACAATGGGGAAGGCTGAGATCACATGGATTCTGTGGCTTGGAGGCAACAGGGAAAGGCTGAAGAGAAGTCCCTCTGTGTTCAAATCCATTTGTTAATCAGGTTGAGATTTTACAGTCAAGGACAGTAGGCACTGGTGACGATGCAGAAGTATGAAGGGAAAGCAGTATTTTTAGACTAGTCACTTTAAAATATGCCTTTCCCTATTTAAGCGCTGGGGAGTAGCAGGAGAGTGCATATTTGTATAAAATCAGGTTAATTTCTTTGTAGGACTGTCTAGCTCTTTGGAAAGAGGAAGAGCTTGTTTGAAAATTTTAGCATTCTTATTGCTCAGACATTTACATTTCAGGAACGGGTGTCAACCAGCCACAGTTTCTGCTGTTAGTATGTCTTACAACAATTTAAAATTCCAAATGATACACTGGATTATGTAAAGTATATTTGTATGACAGACAGTCCCGTGGATTTCAAAGAAAGTTTGGGTACTGCTTTTACAGAACACTCTGGATCTAACATGCACACTCCTTAGGTGATATGCACAGTACCTGTCTGATTTAATGGGGAAAAGTCTGGCTGATTTTAAATGGCATTTCAGTGGATTTAATGGTACCACTGGAACCGTCTAGGGCAAGATAGTGCCCAGCTCTTCCTCAGTGCACAAAGTGGGGGAGAGAATGCAAACTGCTTTCCCCACTCCTTGTGCCCAAGTGTAGGAGGTTGTTATACCAATAAAAACTAGCAGGATCTTATTAAGACGGATAAGGCAAAGATGCCACATTTATTGTAAATATCATAATAAATCAAAAGATAACAGTAAACAACATTGTTTTACTACTTATTTCTTACACACACACACACACACACACACACACACACACACACACACACACATATTCATTCACACAATCATTCATTCAGGTTCTGTATAGATGTTATAGTTACCAGCCTAGACGTTGCTCATGCCAAGTTACTGGCCAGGTATCTTGGTCATGAGGATGGAGCCGAGTCTGTGTCAGATGCATCTGATGCTCCTGGAGGCTGGCAGCAGAACCATAGACTCAAAGTCCTCAGTCTTCAGAGTCCAGTTTTATAGGAATTTATTCCTATGTCAGTCCATGAGAGTTGCTTCATTCTGCTGTTGCTAAATCAATCAGCAGGTGGCTGGCTCCATGTTATCAGATGCTTGTTTTTCTTTCCTTTGAGGTGTGGTGGGGTGGATTCCAGTTTGCCCTCCGGGGGTCATCTGGTTGATCCCACTTGACACCTTCTTCAGCAGACACTGAATTTTTCAGGCTGGTAACTCCCTAACCATTCATTCATTATTTAAACTAGGCACTCATTCACATACATTCTCTATCTTAATCACATCTATTTCACTGTCTCTTTACCTTTTGGGATGTTACCAATTTATGTGAGACTCCCTGTCTTTTAACAATCAAAAATAAAGTGAGATGAAAACTTACAGAGGGTGGGGGTCTCTATCTATATACTATAACAGCTACTGTTTTGGCTTACTTAGAGTTAATTAACGTTTAACAAGTTTTATACAAAGTATTTCTTTGAGCAGGCTTCACACAGACACAGCTGGTGGCTTGCAGGTTAGAGGCTAAATCTTGGGAATCACATTTACTTCTAATATAAACCTTCAGTTATAAAGTATCAATTAACAATAAATCATTTCTAACACTAAATTATTTTTCATATAAACCATGTTTAATATAAACCTTCTTTAATATTCCTACAAGGTTGGCACAATGCCAGAGAGGAATTCAGTGGCAGCTCCAGGCTGGTGCTGTTGGTTCTAGCCTTCACAAAGGACGAGGGCAGGGCCATGGCCTTGTTCCCTCTCCCACTGCCCTACAAAGTGGAGGGGTGCACACTGGGTCAGTCAAATAATACAAGAAGGGTCCTCTGTCTG
Organism: Mauremys mutica; assembly: GCF_020497125.1. Taxonomy (NCBI): domain Eukaryota; kingdom Metazoa; phylum Chordata; order Testudines; family Geoemydidae; genus Mauremys; species Mauremys mutica. The sequence goes on from NC_059072.1 coordinate 42,298,103, forward strand.
TGTGCCAGAATTCCTGATGGGGCCCCTTCTTGTTCCTCATTGATGGTAAAAACTGGCCCCAAGTATAGGCAGTGAATGACCAGTGGGCTTAACATGATAAAAACTGACATATGTCATATCACATGTCTTAGTCATAAGGCAAAATTCCACTGGGCAACATCTGTGCATTGACCTTGATTGGGATGCTAGAGGCCAGTGTCAGGGCACAATTTATTCCGTAGTATTTATGTCTGACTGTCTCAGTGAATTTAGTGGAATCTGGCTTAGTACTGCAACATCCTCATGCCAGCCAAGTGTCACTTAGAGCTAGTTTCTGATGCCCTTACTCAGAGAGAATAGTACCTCACTCCATGAATGGAACCATTGACGTCAGTGGCACAAATCAGGTCTATTCAGCGTCAATAAGAGTTTCATAACTGGCCCTTGAAGTCATGACTTAGTGAACTCTTACTGGGTCAAAAAGCAAAGCCCATGAAGCTGATACTATAGGATGTCAAGTATCAGAGGGGTAGCCGTGTTAGTCTGGATCTGTAAAAGCAACAAAGAATCCTGTGGCACCTTATAGACTAACAGACGTTTTGCAGCATGAGCTTTCGTGGGTGAATACCCACTTCTTCAGATGCACCACTTGCATCTGAAGAAGTGGATATTCACCCACGAAAGCTCATGCTGCAAAACGTCTGTTAGTCTATAAGGTGCCACAGGATTCTTTGTTGCTTTTATAGGATGTCAATGAGCATTAATTTTTAGGGAAAAAATTCATTAATTAGTTGTTTTCAGACACTCTTATTGGGGAAAACAAAGGTCTTTATTGAATACATTTCATATACTATTTTAGTGCAGGTGTCTGAAATCCAAGAGCACAAACTTAATGGCAACTTGGCAACAATATCTGAATTATGTAAATTCAGTACTGCTTTTCACCATTTGACCTCTTCAATGGAGGAATATCTTCCAGGTGCATTCAATGAATATAGTATCCTGTTCTAACTGCTTTCAATTCCAGTCACTGTTGAAGAAAATAAAAGCATTGTCATAAATGACAGGTATTAAGATAATTCACAATTTGAAATCCTTCTTCAAAGATGCAATGGAACAAGTGATTCAGCTCTAAAGTACAATCAGTTTAATCCCACAAATTACATTTATTCCAGGTTTCAGAGTAGCAGCCATGTTAGTCTGTATCCGCAAAAAGAACAGGAGTACTTGTGGCACCTTAGAGACTAACAAATTTATTTCAGCATGAGCTTTCGTGAGCTTCAAAGGTTTTTTTTCTCCTGCTGATGATAGCTCATCTCAATTGATTAGACTCTTCCTGTTGTTATGCATACTTCCACCTTTTCATGTTCTCTGTATGTATAAATATCTCCTGTCTGTGTGTTCCATTCTATGCATCCGAAGAAGTGAGCTGTAGCTCACGAAAGCTCATGCTGAAATAAATTTGTTAGTCTCTAAGGTGCCACAAGTACTCCTGTTCTTTTTACATTTATTCCGTGTTCCAAATTGCTACCTCAGGAGCAGTCCCAAGATCAGATTGTGACCCAGCCAGTCATAATGCCTGCCCTGTTCCTACCTTGCTTGCTGGGAAGAGTGAGTTGCTTCACCTCTTTTCGCGGAGCAGTTTATCCATCAATGTATGCTCAGCCAGCTACTCTGGCTGGTAATGGGGCAGAGCCAATGCTTTTCCTACCCCTTACCTGTCTCCAGAGTCTCCCTAAAACCATTTATTTATAGGGAGATGTATTGGGGAACTAATCATTGTTCTTCTCCCTTCCCACTTTTTTGCTCCACCCCCAATAGCTGGAGTCACAATCTGGGCAGGCGAGTAAGGGATGCCTTGCTCCTTCCAAGCAAGGCTTGTGACAATCTAGCTCTTACTAACTAGCTTCTGAATGGAGGATGGTCAGATGGAGAACCATGGGATCTCAGAACTGGCAGAAGATCCTTATGGATGGGGAAAAAACTTGAACTTTGCTGGCTAGACAATAATAAGAGAGCTTTGACATCTGGGGAATATGCATTGTAAGGAAGACTCATGCTCCAGTTGGGGTGGTGGTGGGAGAAAAGGTTGTTGGAGATTGTGACAGGGCACCTGCCCCACACTGGCCCTGAGAGGGTTAAAACCAGCCTGGGGAGGCTGAGCTGCAGGCAGCCAAAGGAGTGGCTGCAGGGGAAACAGCCAGTTGCGGGGAGGCTGCAGACAATTAGGGCGGTGGCTTGACCAGCCAATCAGGGCCCAGACAGCCCATATAAAAGGAAGCTGCAGAGCAGAGTGGATTAGTATGTTGTAGGGAGCCCCAGGGAGAAGACTGGCTTCATAAAGGGCTCCTGACAGGTTGCCTGGACTTACAGGATCAAGGCCTGGGGAAGAGGGCAAAGGAGCTGGAGCCAGAGGCAGGAGCAGAAGGAACTGAGGCCGTGAGAAAGTGGCCCAGGGAATAGAGACAGTGAGCTAGAAGGAAGATGCAGCAGGAAGCTGCTGTTTGCACAGTCCCTGGACTGGGAGTAGAGGGCAGGCCTGGTGTCCCCGTCCCCCCTCCCCACTAGCTGCTGAAGGAGCAGCCCGGGTGGACTACCAAGCCACTGTGAGGAGTAGCTCAACTCTTGTTGAAGGAGTCCCCCTGGGAGGGGGAGAGAATGGATGATGACATGGCTGGAGGGCTGTGCCACGAAGCAGATGCTGAGAGAAAGGAGACATAATGGGCCTGCAGGCGGAGGTGAGGACAGAAGAAGAACCACCACCACCTGAGGGATGCCCACTGGGACTGAGCTAATTCCTGAAATGCCCAGCAGGAGGTGCCAGTGTGGTAAGACCCCGTGACAGAGATGAACTCTGTGTAGCCTAGTCACTGGGGCTGCATATGCATAAAATGAGTGGATGTTTAAAAGAGACTTGAGCGGTAAGACAATTCTCTTGGTGATAATTTGCTCGCTGCGTGGGCTTCAGTTGTCTGTAGGAGGTTGATGAAGAAGGTTCAGGAACAGGCCAGTTTTATTGGTTTGGACCTGATGAATGATAAAGAGGGCAGGAGTAATACAACAAGGAGTAGGAAAATCTTAGATTAGGCAGAGTAAATTCTCATTTGGTAACTCTGTCTTTGAGTGGGTAGCTCTCCTGGCAATGCTCTGGGGGACAAGAAAGATGGTGACTGAGAAGAGAAGTAGTTTTTGGTGCTCAGACTTATCTCTAGGTGGTGCATTGAATGGAAGACTACTATGCCTAGTTTACTAGGAAGAAAGGATAGGAGATGTAGTGATATGAGAGGTGCTATCACACTAAGGCAATTCCCATAAGCTAGTGCAGGATGCTAAAGGGGCGAACATGGTCTGAATGTCAGAAGATGATGGATTTGGCAATGGCATTCAAAATGGACTGGAAGAAGGAAAGGTGGCAGATTCAGTGTATGAACAGTACAGGTTTTTTTGTTTCTTCTGTTCTATTTTGCTGGCCAACAACTCTTTCCTTTTCTTATTTTAGCATGTCTGTGTGTGGAATCTTTTTGGGGTGGAAATGTTGATTGCAGCTGGATCCCCATCTAAGAGACTTGTTTGGCCTCTAAGGCAATTGATGTGGAAAATATGAAAATCTCATGTGAAAATTAGAGATATGAATTAATGGAACAAGTATAAGGTTGAGAGATACACAATTATTTAAGAAATTAAACACATAGAGTAATTATGATTCAGTGTCAAAGTGAGTACAGGGTCCTGTACGTCCGGTCTGAGTACAATACTATGAAATATTTCATTTATGATTTGGAGGATGGTATGAAGTGTACACTAATGAGAAGCTGGAAGGGACTGCACTTTCTTTGGAGAACAGAATTAAAACACAATACACTGAATTCTTGCTAAATTGGAGAAATAGTCTAAAAGCAATAAGCTGAGATTCAGTAAAGACAAATGAAAATTGATTCATGTAGGGGTGAACAATCAAGCTTAGAAAAAAATGTAACGTGGGAGGTAGACAGTTTAGTGAGACCATGAAGGAGTCTCTAGAAATGAAAGTGGATGATAAATTAAATAAGTCAAGTCAACAATCTGACACTTGCAAAAAAGATGATTGCTGTATTGGATTATATTAATAGGAGTACCACACACAAATCAAGCAAGATATTTATTCCACTCTATGGAATAGAGCACTGCTTTGGCCTCACTAGCAGCACTGCCCTCAGTTTGAGTCACCACATTTCAGAGAGGATAGACATCTGGAGACAGTTCAGAGGAGAGCAGCAAATTTGCTAAAAGGTTTGGAAAAAGTTGATCTGTGAGGAAAGAATGAGAGAACCAGACATGTTCAGTCTGAAGAAAAGATGTCTTAGAAGAGACATGCTAACTGCCTACAAAATAAATAGAAAATATCAAAGGGCTAGCTATTCTCATGGGTCATTCAGAACAGAAGAAGTAATGGACTTTTGCTAGAACATAGAACAATATGGTTAAATGTCAGAGAGAACTTTATAATTATAACAGACAGTGGAACCAGCCGACAAAGGATGCTGGTGAAGTGAATTCAGTAAAAATATTCAAAGCTATACTAGGAATGATTTATGAATATTATATCAGTTCTACCATGATTCAGGAAGAAGTGAGCTGTAGCTCACGAAAGCTCATGCTTCAATAAATTTGTTAGTCTTTAAGGTGCCACAAGTACTCCTGTTCTTTTTGCGGATACAGACTAACACGGCTGCTACTCTGAAATCTATTATAGATGATCCACCTGAAACTGAAGACTAGCTCCTCCAATTGTTCTGGAATGCTGGAAGTCAGCAAGCTGATAACCCAGAGTGTAGTGGCAAAGAATCCTTTCCTCTCCACCCCAATATTGGATGGCCACATCCCCTCTTGCACAGTGGTCCAGCATCTGTTTAGCTTTCTGGAGAACTACCACACAAAACAATTCACTTAGAGTCACTTGCAGGTTTAAACTAGTGTAAATGGTGAATTCTGTGTAACTTGAAGTCTTTAAACCATGATTTGAGGATATATAAAATGTCCACAACTTTTGATTTAAAAAATACTTGTAAATTAAATTGTGAAAAAACAAACATTTCAAAGATACTAGTCTTTTGTGAAATTTGTCACTAAAGAGAGAGAGGGAAAAAAAGAAGCCAAGTTTTCAATGGGGGAAAAAAGCTTTTCATTAATTGTCACCAGGTCTAGTGTTGGATTGACAGCCCTGGAGACTCATGTCCACAGAATAGATAGTATAGTTTCTCAAAAGACTTATTTAATGAAGATGGTATTTCTTTTTTACTTTGTGGCTGTCTTTGCAAAATCTCCTAGACAGTCTTGAGCAGTCTCTGAGGTAAGAATGCTGATGATAATGAGATTCTCTAACCCAGGCACCCATCCAAGTCCAAGTGTTTTAGGTTTTTTGGTAACATGTAGGGATGAAATAGAGAAGGGAGAGTGAAGCAAAAATCCCACATAGTATTTTAAACCTTTAATCAATCCCTTCTGAATTCAGGGATGGATCTTCTTGTTCTTCATTTCTCCTGTTTAGGTACTTAAATTATATGGGCCCTGTCACCACAGAACCTGAGTGCCTCACAATCATCTAAATGGATTTTATCCTCATAACTCCCCTGTGAGATAGATAAGTAATATCCCTGTTTAAAAATGGGGAAGTGAGGCACAGGATAGACTAAATGACTTCACCTAATAGGAAGTCTGTGACTTTTCCATGACATCACCCTTCCTTCCAACGGTCATTTTGGTGGCATTTTCATCAGCACAAAAAAATAAGATGGAGCAGAAGTTCATTACTCATTCATTTCCACACAGGTCATCATGTATCCTCTTCCCTTGCCTGGCCAACAAACTCTTGTAGACACAGCTCACTGTTCTGTTTTTATGTACATTTTCAGTTAGCAAGTTTACTTTTTTGACCCTATCAATTTACAGACTCACTCTTGTAGCCTGATCTACGAATTGTATATTTATTATATTGATTACTTAACAATTCCCAGATATCACTCTGAGGTTTGACAGGTTCTTGTCCCAAGATCAGGCCCACTATTATTAAAATTACTGTTCAGTTGGAAATCCTGATATGCCCAGGTGCAACACTCCCACTTTAGGAACTCTTCTGTATTTTTAATAGTTTATTAATACATTTAGCAAAGTCACAAACACACTAACTCAGTAAGGTAGATAGAGATAATACAGAACGTACATTTGAACATCCATATACTCACACCAGCCCCTGCAGAGCAATCTGACATGTTGGCTATTATCTTCCTCATCACCATCACTTTCCTCCTCATCCTGGCACCTCCTAAGAGCTACATCTCTCTCTCCTACTGCCCACAGGCTGAGATACAGCTTTTATAATATGTTATGCTGACACCACTATGCCTAATGCATATTCAGTAAGAGTTTCTTCCTTTTTCATTATTTGTATTTACTCACCCTGCTAATATTGGGGTGCCCTTCTCCAAGTTAATGATCACAACTTATTATCATATATGTCAATTCATTGCCATGGCCCTCTTGTGGTCAGACATCTGCAGATGTTCCATCCTAAAATATCCAAAAGCTGGTGTTAGGTCATGTTCCTGTGGTTGGCTGGTGTCATTATAGACAAACTTCCCCTTACACACTCTATTCCCAGTTCCCCAAAACATAGGGGTGACTGTTAGGCCATTTATCTGTGCCAGAGTTCATAGGCCTCAAGTCTTATGCGCTGAAGCCAATGTCTTACAGGATACAGGCCTGTAGATTCCTTGTATTACTGCTGAATAAAATAAATGCTAAAGCTAGTTCCATGGGCTACACTTTACTGTTTCTCAAAATTTCAACCCTTCTGTCACCTAGAGAGAGACTTCTTGGGAGCTCATAAAGTTTGACTGTGCTGGGATGGCGGCTGTCTTCTAATCTCCCAAGACTGGTGTCTGAGGAGCTATGTAATGTAACCAATTCCATCACAGGGTGGCACAGTGAGAGCTGTGGTACATCAGTTCCTTTTAGATATTAGATGAAATACCAATACTGTGTACTATGAACATGGAGGCTATGGTTGTAGGTGGTAGGTTGTACAGATTAGCCTCCATTCAGGGGTGGACCTTTTGTTGGGTGTCCATTGGACAGTCATACCCTTCCAGGGAGCAAAGGGTGATTATTTACTGGAGCTGGCAGAAAGAAAAGGGTGCATTATTATTATAAGCTTAAGATGTTATTTTATTACTGTTTATAAATACATACAAGGGGGAAGATTTCTAATAGCAGAGGGCTCTTCAATCTAGCAGACAAAGGCATGACAAAATCCAGTCATGTCAGAATTTCTAGCTTCACCTTCCAGATAAGAAATAAGATATATATTTTTAACAAGTGAAGGTAATTCTCCATTACCATAAGTTACTTAGGGAGTCTCCATTACTTGAAGTCATTTAAAGCAAGATTGGATGTCTTTCTAAACCATATCCCTAGCTCAACTAAAAGTAATCTGCTTGATACAAAGAACTACTTGGTGAAATTCAATGACCAGTGTGTGGTGGGGTTTACAAACCCCACTCTGGAGAGCAAAGGGTTAAAGAGCAGCTATGGGCCCAGGAAGCTCCACCCAGCCATGCCTACAGGGCCAGCAGAAGTTGCAGGCAAGGCTTTAAAAGGGGAGAAGAGCAACTCAGAAGGGGACAGGCAGTGGAAGGTGGACCTGAGCTCAGTGGGCCAAAGTATTGCCTCAGCGGCACCTTGCCTGAGGCCTCACTACACGGAGCAGAGGAGAACCTATGAAAGAGCAGTAACTGAGCGTGCAGGTCGGAGACTTGAGAGGAGGGCTTTATGTTGGTGCCATCAACAGTGGCAATTGTAGGAAGTGGTCCAGGGAGCCCCCACTGTTGGGCCCTAGACCGGAGCTCAGTGGAGAAGGTGGGCCTGGGCACCCCTAACGCCACTCAACAGATAGCATAACACCAGGGGCCTTCACCTAAGGCAAGAGGCCTACTGGAGTGGACCTTGATTATTCAAAGGCCCAGCCCCCACTACCCCTGTGCAGGAGGGGAGATCTGGAACCCCTGCCTGACCACTAGGCAGCAATGTGGGAGGTGACTCACTGTGTTCAGCATGTTATGTAGGAGGTAAGACTAGATGATCATGATGGTCTCTTCAGGCCTTACAATCTATTAATCCATTATCTGTTTGTATCAGAGCAATGCCCAGAGATTCAAACCATGATTGGGCTGGGGATGGCACAAAAACACTGAGGCCAGGTGTACACTACAAACGTACATCAGTATAACTGGGGTGTGAGAAATCCATACTCAGCAGCAGCACAGTTATACTGACCTAACCCCCAGTGTGGACAGTGCTATGCCAGTGGGAGGTGGACTAACTGAACCAATTGGAGACACTCTCCTGTCGGCATAGCAGCGTCTTCACTGAAGCACTACAGCAGCGCGTCGGTGCAGCTGCAACGTTTTAAGTGTAGAACTGCCCTGAGACAGTTAAAAATTAAAGGTCAACCCAGTCACTCCCAATGGAGCCCCTAAGTGCGGTCCATGAGGGGGCTACAGGGGAAACTGTCCATTAAGCTTTTAAGGCCTTTAGCTTTCTCTCTGTGATTCATCACTATATTAGAGGGCCATTCAATATGTCCTATAGTAGCAGCCAGCCAGACTGCAATCTTGCTGAATGAGGTCTTGCTAGGAGCATTTGGCACACCATAGGGTGAGGATCAAAGATGACTTTCCACCATCTTTCTGATCCTCCCAATTTCCCCTGATCCTGGTGGCAACAGGAGGGTGGTTCTTGCCGCCACTGCAATTTGCAGCAGTCCCCATGTGAACACAGGGCCGCCCAGAGGGTGAGGGCAAGTGGTGCAATTTGCCCCAGGCCCTGCAGGGGCCCCCATGAGAGTTTTTCAGGGCTCCTGGAGCAGGGTCCTTCACTTGCTCCGGGGGCCCTGGAAAACTCTCGTGGGGCCCAGGCTCCCGGAGCTTCTTCTGCTCTGGGTCTTCAGCGGCAGGGGGTCCTGCTGCCCCGGGATCCGCTGCCGAAGTGCCGGGGAAGACACCAGGCCCCCTGAATCCTCTGGGCGGCCCTGTATGAACGTTATGCCAGTGGGCATTGTCAGAGTGAAGCATATGCTGGCCACACCTCGTCTCTCCCTGGCATGTCCCTCTGCCATGGCTCTGCATTGTGGGTAGGGTGTGGAAGGGATAGTGTGGGGCCCATATATTCAGCTGTCCATCAGCCCCCCCCCATTCTATGTCCTCTGCCATAGGCATAGTTTGACTTTTATGTTTGGGGAGGCAAGAGGTGGGGAGGGGTGAGGCTTGGTGGGGGATCTGGGAGTGGGGCTTGATGGGGTTGGGCTCTGGATGCAGGGGTGACCCTCAGCAAGGACTCAAGTGTGGAGGGACGTGGGGGGGGGTTCTGGGTGGGGGAGGTCTGGATGCATAGGGTTGAGTAGATGGAGGGGCATCTCCCTGTACAGCGACTCACCCCCATGGCAGAGGAGTGGTGGGAGCAGGAAGTGGGGGGAGGGTACAGAGCTTCATGCAGCTGTAGAGGTTCCTGGAGGTGGTTTTGACCTGGCCCTGGCCCAGCTGCTCTGTGCAGGGGAAGAGGAATTGCCCCTCACCCTGTGGACTTGCAGCTGAGCCAGGTGCAGAATTCAAATTCTCCCAGGAGTAATGTCCCTCGCTGGGCTGTACACTGCACACTTGGGACGCATCTCAGCTGCCTGGCTCTGCTCATTGGAAACAGGCTGCTGCCCTCCTGCCCTCCCCTTACACAGCTCTTGAAGGGGAAACTGATCTGCTAGCAGAGAGCACCTGGCTGGTGTCACTGGTCGTCCCCCCACAACCTTCCTCCAATTCCCCCTAGCAAGCTGGAGGGAGGTTGGGGGGGGCGGAGGCAAGCAACAACTCCACACTCTGTGCCTGCCAGTCACTGCTTCCCACCTCTTTGCCCCAAACGTTCCACCATGGGGAGGAAGCACGGCTAAGGGAGAAATCGGGGCACCTCCCCCACGAATCGCCTCTGCAACATATCCACTTTGGGGGGGTGATGCCCCCATGCTCCACCCATGTCTCCCACTTAGCATAGTTGTAAGTTCCCTGTGTGCCAAGAGAATGGTCCAAAGGGGCCCTAGTAGATCTTAAGATCTAGTCCAGACATTTCTAACAAAACCCTAAGAGCTGTGATTAAGATAATATATTTTATGTATCGTAATATCCTGGTTTCCTATACTTTCTAATCTCTTTCATAAATGAGGCAACTGACAATGCTAGAATGAATGCACTTTCTAATCAAAAGAGGAAAATGGATGTGAAATGCAGTTTATAAACAAAAGACACAATTATCTTGCAAGGGGCCCTGCACACATTTATAACAACGGATAATATTCTATTTTCCCTAGCTATTTTCATCTCCTATGCTTTCACATTTTTTATTCTGAAATAGCTATGCTGAAGAAAGGAATCATAATTAGTGAACATGAAATGAAGTGTCCTGCTCCTGAATAATTGTGTACTTCAAGCAGTTGTAGATTATGCAAAACTACTTATTATGTTTGATAAAGAGATGGGATGGAATGAATTATCTACTATGGTAATTTATTGGAGCAATAACTATCAAGGTGCTGGACATCTCCCGGGGATTAACAACTGGCGGGGAGGAGTTTTACAGCTCAAGTCACTGCTTCAGGCCATTAACCCATCTAATTATTAATCCCCAGGAAATTCTAGGTGGCAATGTCATTACTGCTATTCAAATATTTTAAAATGATCTTTTGAGTGTGTGAGTTTTCCCTGAGTAAGGTCTGAATTAAAACAGAGGGCAACTGAAGGGTGAAATTAGCCCTGAGTAATGGCTTTAGGATTGAGCCCTTTGAGGCTGTGTTTACACTAGGAATTTTTGTCTAAAGCTTTCCACAAATAAGTCCACCTGTGGTAGCAATGGTGAGATCACTAGCTTAGACAGGGCTCCAAGGAGCTGCCAGAATGGTAATTAGGGCTAGAACTTTGAAATGTAAACTGATATTGTTAAAGAATTGGAAGAAGATAGTGATCGTAGTAGTCTATGTTTACTATATCTTGTTAGAGGTTAACAATGTAACCAAGCAATTCCTGTCTAGTGCTGTATTCTGTTAATTCAGAGATCAAAAGGAAATATTAACATTTAGATAAAATTTGGATGAAATAATGTCATTGTCTATATGTCTCTTTAAAGTTTGGGTAAACTGTCTATAAACTGCATAATGGATAAATGACCTTATGTTAATCCATGTAGTTAATTGCCAGTGATGTTTAGAAAACAGAAGGTTACTTCAAAAGCCTACTGTTTATCCAAGAACTCTTGCTGCCCAGGAACTGTATAAAGGACTCTTGGGCCCTGATCCTTTCATCTCAGATCTGCTTAAGCTTTATTCAGGGAAGTTTGAGTCATAAAACTGAGATCTCCAGTCCCATCTGGATCTCCCTGGTATGGAACATTGGACTGAACCTATGGACTAATTCTAAGAAGTCTTTGCAACTCTAAATCTCACCATCTCTACTGTGAAACTTATGTCAGAACTGCACTCATGTCTGTACATATAATGATCTTTTAACTAATACTCTCTCTTATTAACTAAACAAAAATTTATTTTAAAATAATTGTCTGTAAGCGTGTATTTGGGTAAGATCTGAAATATTCATTAACCTGGGAGGTAATGTGTCCAATCCTTTGGGATTGGTAGAACTTTCATATTTGACTTGGATGTCTGGAAGGGAGCCCAAAGGCTGGGTTGTTTTTAAGGGAACTGTGTTTTTCCTTCTATATAACCAGTAAGGTATTGCAGAAGCTGTTTTGTGGCTAGCTTGGGGAATCTAAGTATTGCAATAACCACCAGATTTGAGGATTGTCTGCTCCATTCTTTACAGTTTGCTTTAATTGAGCAACCTCAGCATGGACCCCCTTGAGACCCTGGTCACAGATAGTAAGATCATCCTGTGGCTCTCTGGTCTGGATTCCAGTGTGCAGTTAGGCTGGCTCTAGGTAGCTCGACTGTGACTCTACTTAGCCTCTCTGGCCTCTGCTGAGATGGCACAGTTCAATGACTCAGAAATCCCCAAGAACTCAGTCTTCTCTTGGATAGGAATGTGGAGGGTAGACAGGTCTTCCCTGACTCTGATGCTCTCTTCCTGTTACAATCCAGACACAGCCAAAAATCAAAAGTAAAATTGAACCCTTTGTCTCTGAGTTCTGGCTTATGAATGATTCATAGTGTTGCCAACAAGTTCTCTCTCCACCCTGGACCCTAAGCCAGGGCTTGCCTTATGGGTGGGTGACATTGGTGACCGCCCAGGGTGCCATGGTTAGAGGGGTACATGGGCAAGACAAGGAGTGGGGCAGGCCTGGGGTGCAAGGCTGCAGAAGGGAGCTTGGGGTTGGGGGAGACAGTGGGGCCTAGGGGCAATGGGGGAGGGAGCACAAGCCCAGGGAAGCAATGGGCCAGGGGGGATGAGTGGGGAGCCTGGGGAGGCAGTGGGGGCCAGGGGCACCAAAATACAAGTTCTCCCAGGACCAGGGTGAAAGTAAAATTTCTCTCTTATTTGTATGGGTGGGGGAGCAGCTTTGCCCCTGCCCTGGAAGGGGCGGAGCCTCAGGCAGATGGGGCGGGGCTGGGGTGTCAGCTATTTTTAGTACACTAGCTTGATTAAAGCTAGTGTGGGTACATCTACCCAAACTGGAAATTACACCAATGTCTACAGTGTGTCTCAAAGGTTTTATACTGTCTGGTCCCCAGAGTATGAGTACATTAAAGATTGTGATGTGTTTATTCTCATGGCACTCCTGTAAGGCAGGGAAGAGCTATCAATCCTATTTTACAGGTGGGGTACTGAGGCACAGAGAGACTAAGTCTAAAGATATTTAGACTCCTAAATAACTTTAAAAATCTGGGCCTATGTGACTTGCCCAAGGTCACAATGAAATCTGTGGAAGAGCTGGGAATTGAATGCCAGTCTCCCAAATTCCAGCCTAGTGCCATCGCCATAGTATCTGAATTTACTGATCTGACCTGCTCTTATCTGAATTTTGCAGAGTATGAGAAATTTAACTTGGATAATGAAAACAAGAGAATGCAAAAAAAGGAGCCCCTCAAAAGATGTATTTCTGGAGGGGAAAAGGTGTTAGCTGCGTTGTTTTCTCTGTAACAAACTGTTTCCCTTAAGATTTGGAACTGCTATGCTGGCTGTTGTCCACATAAAATAATACCCTATTTTTTATTATGGAATCTTTTAACTTGTTTTCTAGAGAGGCATAGAAAGAGTGGCAGGGAGATAAATAATTCACAAACTCAAAGGCCCTGAATCTTCAAGGTGCTGAGCATCTTTTTCCACGGAGATCAGTGGGAATTCTGAATGCCCACAGCGCTTTGAACCTGGCAAGATCAGCCAGGAGATAGTCTGAAAGCACAAGAGAAGGTGGAAAAGTAAATGCCTTCTTGCTATGAGGAAGAAAGCTTTAGGGGAATTCAGAGTTGGAGTTTTAGGGGCTTTTTAATTTTTTTTTTCCAATTTCTTATCTTGCAAATGAGTGAAGAGAGAGGGGAAAAACATCAGCTAGAATACACTGCCCAGTGAGAAGAAGGGAGAAAAAAATTAAATCTTTAGATGGCATGAATCAGCATAACCCCACTGACTTCCATGACTGATTTATACCAGCTCAGAATCTATCCCCAGCATTTTTCTTGTGAAAGATTTATATTCAAATAAACAGATGGATTAATTTTGATTTTCCTCTTTTCATAACTGTGTTTCTAGTTAGCTCCTCTCCTTTCTTTATCACCAAGAAACAAATTCCTTCTGTGGCTAAGCTATTCCCCTCTTTGAAGAATAGCTGTGAGGAGCAAGAAAAGGAACAGATTGGCAACATTTGTCAGTGCTCATCTGCCTTTATTATCCCATGGGGCTATGTTTTCTGTGTTATCTTCTGTTTTCTTTGGGGAATGTGTGTGATTGCAGCAGAGCCTTTAATCAAAACTACAATAGTCAGAACCTGTGTGGAACAACCATTTTTATCGGGTTTTGATTAACAAACTAAACTTTCTGACCTCTTTCTTCGCTTCTGGTTAGGTAGCTCTCAGTGATACAGCTGCAATAATTCACAGAAGTCCCTTACTGTACCCAAGTATTCATTTTTAGGAACAAGGTTAAAAATCATTAAAAAATTGAAAGTTAGTGACCTCCTAGAGAGTTACTCCAGCCAAAAAGCATTCATACCACTTCAACATGGTGAAACACAGGGGAGAGACTTACCCATTTTTCTCCATAAATTAAAAGATTTATAGGTCTAAATATCTACCACTATAAAGACACGAGTGACCTTGAGTAATCAGTTTAAAGAAGTGCAGCATTTATGGTACACATCATAACTCTGAACTCCTTAAAGGTTTCATCTGATTGGTGCAGAAAGAAAGAACTGATGAAACCAGTTAATTGGCTTTTTGTCTGTGCTTATTGGACAATCTGAGTAGGATTTATACTGTGCAGCTCTGAATCTACAGACTGTCTCTTTGAATTACTTTGCCTTCCAAGATGAAGTTAGTGTTTTACAAGCCACATTACAAAGCCTGCATCTTCTTAAAGAATATAAGCTGTTTGCATGTTTAGTTTTAAACAGCACGCTTGAATAAAAGGCTTGCTGGATGTAATTATTTCATAGTGGATACAGCTATTGCGTGCAGGAAATGTACCCTGCAAGGAGAAAAAAATTAAAATAAATGACAAACAAAACTACATTAGAAAATAAAGCTTAGTAAATTTTAATATAGAAAAATTAAATTTATTGGGTTAAATTCATGCCAGATGTCAGTGAGTGGATCTTCACTGACATTTCATGAACCCATATAATTGAATAGAAGTTTCATAGAGAAAATAATATATACAAAGACAAATTATAGTTATATCCTTTGAGTCTTGAGGTGAAATTCTAAAGGCCCAAGCCATTTAAAAATGGATGTAAAGTCACTTATTTTCACCCAGAAATCATTTGTTTGTGTGCAATAATTAATACTTGGCTCCTATATGGTGCTTTTCATCTATAAACCTCAAAGGCTTTAAATAGGAAGGTAATAATAATACCTAGCTTTTCTCTAGTGCTTTTCATCAGGAGATCTCAAGCACTTGCAATCGGTATCAAATAATGCTATTCCCATTTTACAGATAGGATAACACAGAGTGGTGAAGTGACTTGCACATGATTACACAGTAGATGAGTGGCATGTCTCCTGACTTCTAATCCAGTGCTCTGTGAAGTGGATCACACTGCCCTTGCTAGCATTAGGTAATGGTGCCTCCAAACAAGCAGTTAAATTCACCCAGGCATCACTTTGCAAATGCATTTGAGGTTATTTTGCATAGGTATGGGGTGCATTGCATAAGCTTTGGAAAATTTGCCCCCAGACACCTTGTTATTTACTGACCTATGCTGAGTCATGTCATGCTCACCTTACCCAAGTCATTCCTACTGAAAATGAATTTTCTATGAGATCAATGTAGCTGGTAGCTGGCAAACATAACTAACCCAAACATGCACAGGTTTGTGTGGTTTATTATTTACCTAATATCACTGGTGTGCAAGTTGCTTTACTGATATACAGGAAGAGGGTCCATATCCCAGAGATTTTACAATTTACATAAGCAAAAAGCATATGCTGCTGTATTGGCACATTTCTTGTTAGTGCCAAGCTGTTGTATTTAAAAAATATATTTTAAAAACATATATATATATATATATTTAAATAGTAATGTGAGCTATGAGATGGGGCATGGGGACAGGGAGGATGGCAGCTGGTGAAAAGTCGAAAGACACAAGGTTTTAGGAGGGACTTGAAAGAAGAGGGTCAGATTGCTTGGTGTACAGGAGGGATGAAGCTGTTGCTTATATCCAGGCCATTTCATGCACAGAAATGCTAGTGAGGACAAGAGATGGAGGGCTGGAAGGGAGGCAGAGACAGCAGAGCATAGCTTATAAAGGGGCTGTAGCAGCAGATGAGAGACAAGTTGTGGGCAGGGGCAACACTGTGCTGATTCTTGAAAGTGAGGGTGATGAGTTTGAATTTGATGCAGGAAGAGATGAGAAGCCAGTGAAGGCACTGGAGAGAGGGGATATGAGTGTGTGACATGATCAGAATGGCAGGCTAGGAATATAATTTTGACCACAGTGTGTTGAATAGCCTTAGGGAGAGATGAGATGCAAACAGACCTGACAGTGGCTGATGAAGAGAGACAGGCTAGGGATGAGGGAGGAGGCTAGGGAGAAGATGGGATGAAAAGAGCTAGGAAGGTGAGGAGACAGGAGTGGAGGCTTTTCTGGTGGGCAGAAGATATGCAACCGCCACATCAAAGAAAAGGGAGAGAGCCAAAGTAGCAAGAGGGAAAGGGAGGAGGGAGAGATTGTAAAGAAAGGTGGGGCAGGAGTGATACTTCTAACAGGTGTAACCTATGCCTCTTGACTCCTTTAGATCAGTGTTTCCCAAACTTGGGATGCTGCTTGTTCCCTCTAATGGATGTTTCTCCTTCTATACAATCTAAAGCAGTGTTTCCCAAACTTGGGACCTCGCTTGATTAGGGAAAGCCCCTGGTGGGCCAGGCTGGTTTGTTTACCTGCCATGTCTACAGGTTCAGCTGATCACGGCTCCCACTCACTGCGGTTCACTGCTCCAGGCCAATGGGAGCTGCGGGAAGCAGCGCGGGCCGAGGGACGTACTGGCCGCCTCTTCCAGCAGCTCCCATTGGCCTGGAGAAGCGAACTGCGGCCAGTGGGAGCTGTGATCGTCCGAACCTGTGGATGCGGCAGGTAAACAAACTGGCTTGGCCCGCCAGGGGCTTTCCCTAAACAAGCGACGTCCCAAGTTTAGGAAACACTGCTCTAGATTGTATAGAAGGAGAAACATCCATTAGAGGGAACATCCACAGTCTAATTAGAAAACATTTTGGTTTTGACCTTGCATGGCAGATTGTGTGTGTGTGTGTGTGTGTGTGTGTGTTAAGCATAACAAGGAGCGCAGGGAGCTCACCCTGCATGGCCCTGTGGCAAGTCCTGTTTAATAGCAGAGGTAAGGCTAAGAAAGAAGCACATAATTAAGCAGATCATTAACATCCTGCGATTGCTTTTATCTTTGTGTCTTCATCTACAGGCCCATTCTCAACCTACACCCTAAGCAGTTAGGAGTAAGGGAGCAGACTGCACAAGAGACTTGAGACTTGCTATTGCTCAGAGCAGAGGATTATGGCTAGTGGCTTAACCTTACTTGCATCCAGACATAACCTCTACTCATATTCACACTAGAACACAACAGGCTTGTACATACAGCTGTGCAGCGAGCAAGGACCTGCAGGATCAAAGTCCTGGCCATACAATGGTGCTAACACATGCAGTAGAGGTTGGTGGGAGGAGCCAGCGATGCTCTTACTGCCTGGCTGTCCCCAGATTTCTTAAACAAGCTTACGATAATAGCAAACAACTAGAATAGTGAAGATATTTATTAGGAAGGGACTCTGTTTCCCCCACGACAGAAATAGATCACTAAATATACATGTTCACAGAAATAAGAATGACTATCCTGTCATCAGAAGGAACCTTAATAAACATGTCGTTTTCCACTCAGTGACCTCCTTTTATCTCCCTTCCATCTCATCTTTCTGCACTGTTATTTTCCTGTTTTCTTCATGCCGAATGCTGATGAAAGAACACTTGGTGCAACACCACACAGTCATTTGCCAGGTACAGATAAAACATGATTCACATACTTTCAGACCCCTGCAACCAATGTAGGTCAAATCTTTCTGTCTTGGCCCATCACTGTTCAGCCCATGATGTGTTTGTTGTGATTTTGATTACATGATTAAAAATATCATCAGTCCTGAATAGCACCCTGCTTAGAGGAAGTAGGACAAACCACAGGAGTATTTGCAAAAATAACAAGGGAGACCATGTTCAGTTGCTAATTGGTTGGCACACTGCGTGTTTCTTGCTCAGTATAAATATTCAGTGGTATTCCCAAATACTTCATAATGCTGGAGGCAGATAAGCCAGCCCTGTAATACTCTGGCATAATTGAAAGTGATGAAGTGGAAGACTGGAGATGTTTATTTCAGAACAACGCTCTTAGAGTAAAATACCACAAGACAGTGAAAACCACTGGAGATCTTTTTAAGAATGAAGAGGAGAAAAACAACATGGTCCAGAATAATCAGAATCATCAACATTGTAACACCCAGTTAGTTTCCTTTAAAGGAACATTAAAAAACAAAAAAACAATCTAGGTTATGAAGTTTTGTGGCTTTGATACATTTGTAATTAGCTATGATAAATACATTTTAAAAACACACATTTCCTTGCTCTGGAAAGCTTCTGAAATGAAACCTTGTTTGCTATTTGTTTGACAAATCTAAGTGAACCAGAAAATGCTAAAACTCAGAGGGGAAAATTCTGTCCTCAAGTACCTGCTTGAGAATCCGCTTAAAGGAGCACTTAAATTGGAATAATAAAGTTTTAGAATGCAACAAACAAAGGAACTTTTTTTCAATTATTTTTTTCCAGCCAGTAACAGTGAAGTATGGTAGAGAGGACTCTTCAATACAGCATTTGAATTGAAGTTGGGAGTAGTATATGCATAACAGAGCTAAATTTGTCAGCTTGCCTAAATATCTAAATTCCTAATGAGGATAATTGTTTAAAAGATGTTATAGCCATGGGATTCTGGTGTAGTAAGTCCAGTGGTTCTCTCTTTTCTGTATTGGGACCCCATTTTCTATAAGGAGACCCAATTAGCCCAGGGAGGAATCACCCTTTCCTTCCAACATGGGAAGAGAAGGATGGTTGCAATCCACTGACACCAATGTGTGACCTCCCCTGGGGTTTGAAATGTGCAGGACCTCTGGCTTAGTCTATCTGCTCTGTTCATGTTAGAGCTGGCAATTAGTTGGGGCTATAATATGCTGAGTCTGGAAAGGGAAGGCACAGTTTCCAAGAAGAATTTATGGCATTAGTCTCTTGACTTTAGCCAGAGGTGAGTCACAGTGTGTTGGGTGCTTGGAGGATGCCTTATGTAGGCATCTGCAACTGTTGGGATGGGGAAGATGGGTTGGCCTGTCTTCTTAATTGTTGCCATTTTGTTACATTATTCCTGTCAAACCACATTAGGTGCAAAGGCTTCTTCATCATTGTTCCATTTCATAATCCTGAAAGCTTTAGCTAGGTTTCCCTGCTCATGGTTAATATATACACTGGTGAGGGTGTCACATGGTTGAATCTGCCATGTTGCATAGCTGTGGGCCCTAATGTCATTCAGAAATTGCTTGTTTGGCTTGTGGTCATTGAGTCATGAAGTGTAAGTTACTGTCTCTGACTTGGGGTCAGTTATTGGAACACATGCTCCTCTGTCTGCTGCAATATGTGGCAGAATAGCCAGTTGTGTGAGAGCCACATAACTGGGGGTTGGAGTGGGCAGAGTTAAGGCATCTCTCCATGACATACTACCCCTGGAACAGGGCAGACTTTCAATCTGTGGGGAGACCAGGGGGATTACCCACTGACAATGGTTCCCATAGGGGCCATACTGCTGGAAGCAGGGGAGGCAGGGCAGTTGGAAAGAGGGGAAGATGTTCCTCAGGGTTAGTCTACATTTATAGGGATAGACTCTAAATTCCCTCTCTAGCCACATGGTCACTCATTATCAGAAGGGACTATGCCACTGTTAACAATTGTGGCATTTTAAGTGAGTGTCTTCCCTGCATCACGTTTATCTATGACAGGACGGCGTGTGCCCCATTGCTAGTGTTACAGTCATAGGTATTCTCTCTCATGAAACCTGTGTTAATCAATCACCCCAGGCACCAGTAAAAAGAGGCAGTTCTAGAAGAAGTGGTCTTTAACCATCAGTCAAATTAGTACTGGAAACTTTGGAAATACCCTAGAACAATTGCATTGGACATGGGGCTGCTTGTTCAAGAAGGCTTTGGGGGCAGGTTTGCTGTATCTCTTTGGTCACTAGTTGCTGCCATGTGGGTTTTTACAGTCCAGTATTTCATTTCCTAGTACATCTGTGCTGGCAAGGAACTGTCCTTCATTCAAGCAACAATGACACTTTTTAATGCATACGTTGCACAAGGTATGAAATGTTAATGCTGTTCACACCATCCAACACTTTGTCACTGGCAGGTGAATGCAATGCTGGCCTGGCTATGTCTCCCCCCCCGGGGCACTGGAATTTTAAAACATTGCTGTGAGCGCATCATTTTCCATTCACATGAGTAGAAATATGGGGTACGTTTGTATCTTTAAGGTCTCTGTAGAGGGAGCCTTCTGCAGCAGATGTATCCTGCCTGTTTGGAAGGGGATGAGCTGCCACCTCTGCACCATCTACCCCCTTTCTGACAGTCTAAGGAAAGTTCTCTGTAAGGGTGGGATTCATGAAAGGGGAGGGGATGAGGCAAAAGTAGGCCTAGAAGGGAGCAGGTTGGTAGGGGCTTATGGACCCCTCCAGCACCAGAAAAAGAAAATACAGTCCTAGGCAGTAAATTCTCTTCCGTGGCTTACTTCTGTTCTGGGGTAGCTGCAGGGGAGCCAACATAGAAGTTACAAAGTGATCTCCATACAGATATCCTTGTGTCTCAGGTAGGTCGATGGGTAACTATAGCATTTGAAGTGGAACAATGTCTCATTTTGTGGAGGAAAAAGAGGGCCAATTTAGTCTTTCCTCCCTACCCTCACCCTCATGACATCTCCTGGAATAATATAGGAGAAACTCCATGAAGAAATCTTGGATTTTTCCTTTGCACTTCTGTAGGAAGAGGGCCATCACTATATTTTGTTATGTGCTATGTATGGCTGTAAGAAAGGAGTAACATTCAGAACAATGTATTAAACTAGGGCAGCTTCTATCACAGGATGATTTGGCTTTGTAATATGTGACTTTAATAATTAGTGGGGCGGAAAGCCACAAAAAGAACATGATAGCTCACTTTGCCCAACCCGTGGGCTCTGTTCAACAATGCCAGCTTTTCAAGAGCTGAATAAAGCTTCTGTGCCCAGTTGCAATGAACATTTTGATCTTAAGATCTAAAAAGGAAAACTCTTGGGTAACATTCACATGGAAAATGAGAGGCACTTTGCTGAGTCAGCACAGGAAGCCACAAATTCAATAGCATGGAATAAAATCCTTTTCCTCCCCTCCTTCAGTGATGTACAGTTTGTGTGTTGTTCTAATTGCATCCTGCTATAAAACCAGAGCTCTGTCAGTTTGCATTATTGAGGATGAGGTGGAACATACACAGAGAATAGTTTTATGTGCTCACTTGAATGTTGAAAAACAGTTTGAGACAAAGAAGGGAAAACTTATATGTGGGGATGAGCTGTGGTTTA
Organism: Mauremys mutica; assembly: GCF_020497125.1. Lineage (NCBI taxonomy): Eukaryota > Metazoa > Chordata > Testudines > Geoemydidae > Mauremys > Mauremys mutica. The sequence goes on from NC_059072.1 coordinate 42,319,463, forward strand.
TGCAGATCAATTGGCCTGCTTGATCTGTGTTTGCCCTAATTATTTGCCCTTGAAATGCCATTTCTGTCAGCTGAGTTACACACCGGGGTGAAGCTGGAATAATGCTGTGAGCAAGCAGGCCCAATGTGTTTGTATACAGTGCTATGGCTGAAGCTGTGAGAGTATGGGTATAGCAATGAACTATTGTCCAAAAAAGTGTATTCACTCTCTTAACTGAGTTGTATCCAAGGGAAGTCTGAACAATAAATAAATATTCTACAGGTGAGAGTGATTGAACTGTAAACGGGATTGTTAGTGGCCCACAAAGTGGACACTGACCAGAAGATATCGATTTGTGATGGCAGTTCATTTAGTTATATGAAATTATTATACTGTTTTAGAATAGACAAACACATGCACAAAAGACACAGACTAACCCAGCTGGAATCACTGTTGGCAGTGTCATTGGAAAGACCAAGAAATGGATGGGAATGGAAATAGAACTACCCTCTTTGTTCTGAAGGTGGTTCCTCTGGATGAGTGTTGAGAGATGTAAGGTGGAAAGAGCTTTTACATCTATTACCTATCATGTGACTAAATAAACTCATTCATTCTCCAGGGCTCTCCATCCAGCACCTTTCATGGGGTAGGCACGCAGAAACTCTAGAGCAGGGGTCGGCAACCGGTGGCTCGCGGCTCGCCAGGGTAAGCACCCTGGCGGGCCGGCCCGGTTTGTTTATCTGCCGCTTTGGTTCGGCCGATCGCGGCTCCCACTGGCCGCAGTTCGCGGTCCCAGGCCAATGCGGGAGGCAGGAAGCGGCGCGAGCCGAGGGATGTTCTGGCCGCGGCTTCCTGCCTCCCGCATTGGCCTGGGACCGCGAACCGCGGCCAGTGGGAGCCACGATCGGCCGAACTTGCCGACGCGGCAGATAAACAAACCTTACCCTGGGCGAGCCGCGAGCCACCAGTTGCCGACCCCTGCTCTAGAGCCACATTCCTTCGTCTCTTTAGCATGCAGTCAGGCAGAGCCCTGCTGGGTGGCTTTGATCTCTTCTTGGAGCAGTGCAATGAGATTTACCTGGGGTTCTCTGTTCAGTGTTCCCTTTGGCAGCACTTTTGAGCCCACTCCTACCCATACAAGTCTGATTTGTTGCCAATAATCAGTTGACTCTGGTTTCTTTTGGGCTCCTCTCCTTTTGTGAGGGGATAGATATGCTGCTTCTGGAGGAGGAACCTTTTGGAGGTCTTCTACCTTTAAACTGGAGGTCAGATAAGCCAGCATCTTTTACTAGCATTTTTCTGTATTCTTTTCACTCTTCCATTGCCACATCCAGATGGAGTCCCATTGGGTGGCATCCTCTACTTAGGCTGGATCCTGGAAAGAGAATTTTATCTTAAGAGCCAGTTTGGTTCCCTCTCCCTCTTTAAACACTGCCAATGGGACTACTCATGGATGGCAACCAGCATCATTTGGAGTGGTCCTGAGTATGCCCTATTACACCAAGTGATCAGACCAATGCACACCTGAGGATATAGGGAATTCAGAGGTAGTGGAAAACCTCCTTTGCAACCTGCTTCCAAATTGTAATATATGTTTCTCAGTTGCAATCAATGATGTGGGCCTATAGTAGATGAGGGGCCTATTATTGAAGTCTAGCTTTAGGGGAATTATTCTATCTCTGCTACAGAACTCAGAGTTCCCTTTAAGTAGAAAACATATGTTTCCTTAAACTTGAAATACTCTTGGCATTAAGAACATAAGAACAGCCATACTGGGTCAGACCAAAGGTCCATCCAGCCCAGTATCCTGTCTTCCAACAGTGGCCAATGCCAAGTGCCCCAGATGGAATGAATAGAACAGATAATTATCAAGTGATCCATCCTCTGTTGCAGATTCCCAGCTTCTGGCAAACAGAGGCCAGGAACACCATCCCTGCCTATCCTGGCTAATAGCCATTGATGGACCTATCCTCCATGAATTTATCTAGTTCTTTTTTGAGCCCTGTTATAGTCTTGGCCTTCAGAACATTCTCTGGCAAAGAGTTCCACAGACTGACTGAGTGCATTGTGTGAAAAAATACTTCCTTTTGTTTGTTTTAAACCTGCTGCCTAGTAATTTCATTTGGTGACCCCTAGTTCTTGAATTATGAGAAGGAATAAATAACACTTCCTTATTTACTATCCCCACACCAGTCATGATTTTATAGACCTCTATCATATCCCTCCTTAGTCATCTCTTTTCCAAGCTGAAAAGTCGAAGTCTTATTAATCTCTCCTCATATGGAAGCCATTCCATACCCCTAATAATTTTTGTTACACTTTTGTGAACCTTTTCCAATTCCAATATATAATTTTTGAGATGGGCCCACCACATCTGCACGTAGTATTCAAGATGTGGGCATACCATGGATTTATATAGTGGCAATATGATATTTTCTGTCTTGTTATCTATCCCTTTCTTAATGATTCCCAACATTCCATTCACTTTTTTTACTGCTGCTGCACGTTGAGTGGATGTTTTCAGAGAACTATCCATGACTCTAAGATCTCTTTCTTGAGTGGTAACTGCTAATTTAGACCCCATCATTTTATATGAATAGTTGGAATTATGTTTTCCAATATGCATTGTTTTGAGTTTATCAACAGTGAATTTCATCTGTCATTTTGTTGCCCAGTCACCCAGTTTTGTGAGATCCTTTTGTAGCTCTTCACAGTCTGCCTGGGACTTGGAGGTGAGGAAGGAAACACTGAAATTATAAGATTCAAGAAGTTCTAGTCTTGTTCTTGCTCGTAAAAGCAATGAGAAGTTGTAGTGTTATTCCAAAGAAACCAAAGAAGCATTGGATGCCTTTCTGGAGATATGCTTTATTCAAGCACAAGTTATTGTGATCAATACAGGAGTAACTGAATTAAATTTTATGACCTGTCTTACACAAGGGGACAGTCTATGGTCAAATGATCCCTTCTGGCCTTAAAAATATCAGGTGGATATGTGGAATGGGAGAGAGTCCTACTATTCTGTAGCAAAGATTCTCCACATGTTTTGCAATGATTTTGTGGATAGAGGACTTTTCAGGCAAAATGTTGTCCAGCTACAAATTCACCAGTGTTATTAAATTTATTGAATACATCATTTCTCAAGTGAGGTGGAAATCCTAACAGTGACAATTTTTTGCCATTAACTTAATCTAAGATTTTCCATGAAGAACCCATACGAATATCACTTTTTACACGGACGTACTGATGGTGCAAATACAGTCATCAACACGGTTCTAAAAATGAGTCAGCAGAAAGCTGGAGTAACTTTACAGCTCTCTCTATAATAGTTTACTGAGAGCAATGCTCTGTAAAGGAAGATGAAGATTGCAATCAGCTTTCCTTGGAAAAGCCTAATCCTCATCTAATGTGTCTGAACTCTGTATATAATAATATCTGACTCATGCATAGAGAAACAGTACAAGAACTCAACCAACAATTGTTTTCGGAATTGATGTCACTAATTTAACTTTCTAGCAGGTATTAAATTTGATTATTTTCAGGTCTATTTCTCTTATGTTTCCTAAATTATGGGATGATGAAAATCAGTATTTGCACTGAGGACTGGATCCTGCATAATGTAAGACCATTCCTTTACAAAATGGGAGGAGGTTATACTCATTTTCAGTATAGTTTTGGTGAGTAATATTAGCATGACATTGAATGCTATGAATATGTTGTTGCATATAACACCATCTTTTATTAAACAGGAAAAAAGCCTGACATACTGTGAAACACCAAATTGAAAGGGAGCTTGGGAGCACTGGTGTCTGACAGCTTATGCATCCAATTACTGATATGTCACCAGAAATACGTGGGAAAGAAGTAATGAGATGGCAGTCCTTGTAACAAAGGGTAACATTGTCTCTCTACATCTGGATCACCATTTTTATACAATGTGTAAATCTACATTTTCCTGTTAACTCTTTAGTGTCACACTGTATAACTCACTAGCTCAAATTCCACAACTCTAACCACAATAAAGTTTATGGACACTTTTATAATTACATAGAGTCTAATTCTGACCTCACTGAAACTATCTTTACAACAGTGTCTGTGCATTGATTTTAATGGAGTTACTCCAGATCATACATCCCTGTGAGTTCAGACCAAAACCTCAAATGGAGAGAGAGAGGGAGAGAGATTTTTTTTTCTTGTCTTCAGAACTTGTGCCGTTCTTAGAATCATAGAACCTTAGGGTTAGAAGGGATCACAAGGATCATCTAGTCTAACCCCTTGCCAAGATGCAGGATTTGTTGCCACTTCATTCGTTTATCTTGGATCTTCTTCAGCTGGTTTGCTTAATTTCCAGTGAGTCTTTTCAAGTTTAAGGTAGGGACAGACAAAGTGGTTAAAAAACTGCCTAAGATTTCACCATAAACATAAATCAAACACAAACTGAACCATTCTGTAAATGAAAAAAGCTAGTTTAACTTAAAAAAAATAATAGTAGTTAACTTTCATGTGCTTGAGAGCTGCTTAGTTCTGGCCAGAACCTGAAGTCAAAGAGCTGAAACATGGCAAAGGAAGATAGTCTCAGGCCTGGTCTACACTACGTGTTTAAACCGGTTTAAGGAGCGTAAAACCGATTTAACGCCACACCCGTCCACACTAAGAGGCCCTTTATATCGATATAAAGGGCTCTTTAAACCGGTTTCTGTACTCCTCCCTAACGAGAGGAGTAGCGCTAGTATCGGTATTACCATATCGGATTAGGATTAGTGTGGCCGCAGATCGACGGTATTGGCCTCCGGGCGGTATCCCACAGTGCACCACTGACCGCTCTGGACAGGAATCTGAACTCGGATGCAGTGGCCAGGAAGACAGGAAAAGCCCCACGAACTTTTGAATATTTCCTGTTTGCCCAGCGTGGAGCTCCGATCAGCACGTGTGGCGAGGCAGTTAAAAATCAAAATAAAGAAAGAGCTCCCGCATGGACCATGCGGATGTGATTGCTGTAAGGGCAGGCAAATCTGTTCTATCAGCGCTCCGTTACAGAAGACGAAATTCAAAATCATTTTTAAAAAATCTCCAGACAGACGCCATAGCAGGGACTCAGCTCACTGCTGCGTGACAACCGTAACGGAAAGCCAAAGAATCAAATGGACGCTCATGGCCTGGAGGACTCAAGCTATCCCACAGTTCTTGCAGTCTCCGAAAAGTATTTGCATTCTTGGCTGAGCTCCAAATGCTTCTAGGGTCAAACACAGTGTCCGCGGTGGGTCAGGGCATAGCTCGGCAATTTACGCACCCCCCCACACACACCCCCAGAAGTGAAAGGGAAAACAATCCTCTCTTGACTCTTTTACATGTCACCCTATCTTTACTGAATGCTGCAGATAGACACGATGCTGCAGCACTCAACACCAACATCCTTGCTCCCCCCTGCCATGGGTGGCTGATGGTGCAATAAGACTGATATCCATTGTCATCATCAGCCTATTGGCAGATGGGGCAGTGCAAAAGGACTGGTAACCATGCCAACTAGCATCAGTTAGGTCAATCAAGGGTGCCTGCCCCTAATTTTTCCTGGTAGATGGTACAATATGGCTGGTAACCGTCTTCATCATAGCAACAGGGGGCTGAGCTCCATCAGCCCCCACCCTTCATGTGTAAAGAAAAGATTCAGTTGCCCCTGGACTAGCAGTGGGATGCTGGGCTCCTCTCCTACACACTGCTTAATGTCCTGTCTGGACTATCATAGCAGCTGGAGGCTGCCTTCCACTCATTTCTCACTAACAAGTCACTGTGTCATCACACAAGTGGGGGGACAATGCTATGGTAGCTCAGGAAGGCTGGGGGAAGAACAGAATGAACAGGTGAGGTTGTTGCAGGAGCACCCCCTGTGAATAGCATACAGCTCATAATTTCTGCAGGATCTGACACAGAGCAGCTGTGCTCTCTGGTTATGATATACAGTGGTTCTCTAGTACACTTGCCCATATTCTAGGCAGGACTGATTCTATTTTTAGATACCAAAAAGGAGGGATTGACTCAGGGAGTCATTCCCAATTTTGGCTTTTGCGCCCCTGGCTGATCGGGGCACTTATGACAGCAGCAAATGGTGCAGTGCAAAAGGACTGGTAGACACAATCATCTTATTACCAATTTATGGTATGGTAGATGGTGCAATATGGCTGGTAACCATCTCTGCTGTCATGCAAAAGCAAAAGCATGCTGCTGTGTAGTGCTGCTGAATCGCCTCTGTGAGCGGCATCTAGTACACATATGGTGACAGTCACAAAAGGCAAAACAGGCTCCATGATTGCCATGCTATGGCATCTGCCAGGGCAATCCAGGGAAAAAAGGCACGAAATGCTTGTCTGCAGTTGCTTTCCCAGCGGAAGGAGTGACTGACGACATTTACCCAGAACCACCCGCGACAATGATTTTTGCCCCATCAGGCACTGGGATCTCAACCCGGAAATTCCAAGGGGCGGGGGAGGCTGCGGGAACTATGGGATAGCTACGGAATAGCTACCCACAGTGCAATGCTCCAGAAATCGACGCTAGCCTTGGACCGTGGACGCACACCACCGATTTAATGTGTTTAGTGTGGCCGCGCACTCGATTTTATACAATCTGTTTTGCTAAACCAGTTTATGTAAATTCAGAATAATCCCGTAGTGTAGACGTACCCTCATGGTGCCAGATCCAATGTTGTGTAGCAGCCCCTTTTGCATCAGTTAGGCTGACACAAGCCTCTCCCCAGACTTCCAGGGAAATCTCTCTATCACAGCCTCTGCAGGGGGCATTCCAGCATGGACCTGAAGCAAAGTAGAGGTGAGGCATGGGAGGCAGAGGGCTCGTGGAGTATATTGAGGGCAGCAGAAAGTCCTTCCGCTCCAGGGCCCACCACAGAAGTGCTCCAAAGATCCGTGGCGGAGGGTCCTTCCACCTTGGGACTCGCCGCCTTAGTGCCAGGTTTTCGACAGCAATTTGACGGTGGGGGCTCCCACTGCCAAAGACCCCAGGTCCCCTGAATCCTCTGGGCGGCCCTGGATGAACCTGCCCCCTGGTACTTCCAGTCTAACCAAATGTAGGGGGTCTGGGAAATCTCATGAGACTTCCAGGCCAGCATGCAGACTCAGGAGGTTTAGATAGGAAGGACCCAAAGCTTCCCATTATTTTTTCAAACTCAATCCCTCCTCTCACCTTTTAATGGTTCTCTCATCACTAACTGACCCTCTTCTGCTCCTGAGCTGTAAAAAAGAAATGAGAGGGTGGACAGTGGGAGTGGAAATTAGCAGCAGCTGTGAAGCATTGCTGTACTGGGAGACAGGAGGGTAGGAAATTAGTGGCAGTAGAGGGAGGATCCTGTGGAGTCCGGGTGAATTGGAATGGAGCAGATAGGGAGATAGCAAGAGGGGAGGATAGAGGCAAATGGATGCAATGGAATCTGGAAGGGGGGTGGGTCAGATGACATGGGAGACAGAGGGAGTCAGGGGAAGGATTAGATAGAACAGGTCAGGGAGTGAAGTGAAAGCAACTGGAGAGGTATTTCAGAGATGACGAGGGGACAGGTTGCAGGAGGCTGAAGTAGAATCTGAGGGACTTTCTTGGAAATGCAGCTGGGAAAGGAACAGAAATATAATCCTGTAAGAAGGTGCTGGGAGGTGGGGCCATGGGAGGAAGAAACCTGAGTGCTGATTCTCTGGTCCACCCTGACATTTTTACACTGCTCCACCAGGATAATGGGAATGTCCCCTGTGTGAAGGGGGATCCCTTGCCAGTGCAGAGCTGGAGTGATGCTCGGCCCACCCAGAGACCCAGGCACAGACAATGTGCCATGTATGGGGAGGGAGAAGGCATGGCCAGTGTACATTATGCTCCAACTACTCTCAGCCAGCAGACAGTCCACATGGAACTGTTATAGGCAGAGCAGACTCTGAAACAGCTCTGTGGGTGCTCTTACTTATACCAGAAGCCAGGCAGGCCTCTGCCCAGTCCTAGAATATGGAGGATGCAAAAGTAACTTAAAGCCAACTGTGTCCCCTCTCCCCTGTTCCTCATTTAAATAAATTTACAACACAGCATCAGGTCCATTGAGAGTGGCCATGAAAGGAGTGGAAGAAGTGGCCACTAATGGAGGAGAGTGCTGTCAAAGGGCTCCAGTAACATCACAGTCAATGCACCAGCATTATGGCCTGTCAGAATGAAAAGATTAAATATCTTCTCTCTCAGCACTTGGCTACTATGATGAGAAATAGATATTAAAACTGCTTGTTTTAATTCCCGAGGATGAGATGATCAGTGTATCCCCATAGCTTTCTGTCAGAGGAGGGCTTTGGTTGCCCTAGCAGAGGAGACAGAGTTGCTGTGAACCTGAGCTGTGTTCAGGGGGATAGTAGAAGTTGCTAACTCACAGCTGGCTAATCTGCAATCCTGATAATACTCAGGAGGAGGAGGAGAGGGAACAAGTAAAGGAAGAGTTATCAGAGATGAGAGGAAAGAGAGGCCTTTCGTCCATGCTAGGGTGAAGAGTCAGGTTTTCTGTCCAGCCCAGAAAGGAATGGCCAGTGGATAAAGTCCATTTAATGGCCAGCAAGATATAAAGGGCTTCTAATGACCTACCTATTATTGGTTTCACCTCCAGGAATGAGACTTGCATTAACTGGGCTGCACCACTTTAAAGAGCTCTCTGTTTCTTTTTCAGATTCATGAGTTGTGTATGATATGTTGTGGGAGGAGATTCGTTCAGCAGAAGATTTTGTATGTAAGCATTTTAGGCACATATTTTGCCTTTTTAAAAGTTTTCCCGTCTATGGAAAAAGCAGGATCAATGTTCTTTTTATGATCAGCATGAACATCAGAACTGTGTGTACCCTTCAGGCCCAATCCTGTAATCCTCCCATTGAGGTCTGAGTGAGGAGCGTGGTATTACCTGTGAAGATTATGGGATTAAGCCTTCCAAGCAAAAACTGGGTTTTAGCAAGCAATCATTCACTTCAAATTTAATAGTGTAATGGGAGTTAATACAAAGTGTCTGCACCGGATTCTGCTCTCAGTTATACTGCTGTAGCTCCAGAGTCAGAGAGAGCAGAATTTAGCCCTTTCAATCAGTAGTAGTGTAGGTGGCAAAATCATCATGGGATAGTTATTATGGTCCTGATCCTGCAATAGGATCCACTAGCACAGATCCTTACACTTGCAAAGAGTCTCATTGAAGTAAATGTGACTTTGCATGGTTGTAAACAGGGCTGGCACCAGACCTAATGGTGCCCCAGGCAAGGAGCGTCTTCAGGGCCTTCCTCCTCATTTGTTAAACTTTTGAATACCTTATTTTTTATTGCATTCGTAGCCCATTCCACAACTATAACGCACAATTTGCATGCATGATTTATCCCTGTCATATAAGACAATGAATTTGCATGCTAGGATCAGGGGCGGCTCTAGACATTTTGCCGCCCCAAGCACGGAGGGTCCACTGGTCCCGCGGCTTCGGCAGACCTCCCGCAGGAGTGCCTGTGGGAGGTCCGCTGAAGCCGCAGGACCAGCAGACCCTCCGCAGGCACGCCTGCGGGAGGTCCACCAAAGCCGCGGGACCAGTGGACCCTTCGTAGGCAAGCCGCCGAAGGGACCCTGCCTGCCGCCCTAGCGGCGACCGGCAGAGCGCCCCCCGTGGCTTGCCGCCCCAGGCATGCGCTTGGAGTGCTGGTGCCTGGAGCTGCCCCTGGCTAGAATCTGCAAATCTGTATTTATTCATGTACAGTACCTCGAGCCCAGCGCCCTCCAAGCCTGGCACCCCGGGCAGTTGCCTGGGTTGCCTGCCCCTAAATCCGGCCCTGGCTGTTAGGAACCATTCTAGCAGATCCCAGGGTGAGGCCTATAGTTGCTGATAAAATTATAAAATATATTCTATTAGGAGAGTTGCATTTATATGAATATCTTAGTTTTTGTTTCTGGAGGCAAGTCACTTTAAAAACCCTGTCTATATTTCTACCACACCCAGCTTCTTATAATCAAATGTCCTACATCTATAATGTGTTTTGTTACTATGCCTTTTGGTTTTGCCAGGAAGCATTTGAGACAAAGTGTCCTTTCAGTGAAATCTTACAATATTTGAAGTAGTAATTACTGAATGCCAGAATTAATTTTTCTCTGATAATTATTCCTTAAGCAGAGTTGACAATCCCAGGCATTTAACTCATTCATTAAAATTCAGTAATGATTTCTCCTATGGCTTTCACTAGCAGTAATGACATGCATTATTATGCATCACTAATTTCCATGAAGAACAATGAGGCACTATTTTATTGGCATCTAGAATTACTCTACTGTACTTTGCTGTGTTTTTCTGAAGAGACGATGAAAGGGAGAGTCATGCAGTTTGGATTAAGTTTACTTTTTTTCAGCCATTATAAAATTCTGCTACATCAGCAAAGTGTTAAAGAGACGGTGCTAAATGTTTAAAAACTATTTTAGTTGTTGCATAATAATTGGGATGAGTGTCAAAGTCCCTGGCACTGGTTAAGATTTTTATCTAGGCTTGGAGTCAATTTTTGCATTATGAATAAAATTTGACAAGTGATTAGGACTTTAGTTTAAAATTAGATGCATTTGACTAAAATATGTTAGGGTTTTCTTTGTTTTTTAACTGGTAATCCTGTCATAATTTCTTTTTTCATGAGCTCAGTGGTCCAGTTCTCAAAACGACAATAACTCTGTTGCATTATGGGCCTGCTTCTCTTCCCATTAACTTCACTGGAAGCAGGATCAGGTCCTAAATGCATTTGTTTTTCAGCTGAAGCTAGGCAAACAATTCACAGTTAAGCAAATTTACCCCTTCTACCTGTTTGTGAAGTGTCCACAGAGATTTTTTTTACAAATGCGTTCACTATTTTCAATTGTCTGAATGTTTTGTATGAAGAAACTTCATTATTTGCCTGTGAGCTCACTATGAGCATTCTTTATTCTACATTTGTAATTTGGTATTGAAATGGTTGATTGGTCATTTGGATCACCTGGAATTTTTTTCTGTTCCTTAACTGGATGATCTGATCTTTATAGACAAATTCTACTTCTATGGCAAACAATCTTCGTTTTATCACCAAATAAATTTTGTTTTGCGATTATATGACTCTCTGCTACAGGCTCCACATTTTCATTCTGCGGTCATTTGTATGAACAAAGCTTTGCTTGCCAAAAGGGTGACATCCGTTCCTGTGCGATGGACATTCACTTCCTGTTATAAGTCCTATTCTCTACTTACGTCCTATCTACCTAAGCCCTCAAAAGGTTTAGTTTAACAAAGAGAAAGTTAAGGGTGATTTGATCACAGTCTGTAAGTACCTACTTGGAACAAATTACCAAGGATTGTGGTGGATTGTCCATCGCTGGACCTTTTAAAAATCCTGATTTCTTTCTAAAAGATATGCTATAGTTCAAACAGGAATTAATTCAGGGAAATTCCATAGTCTGTGTTATACAATAAATCAGAGTAGATGATCACACTGGTCCCTTCTGGCTTTATAATCTAAGAAAATATGAAAATAGGGGGAAATTCACCTAAACTGAATAAAAATGGATGTAACATGTCAAAGCAAAATTCTGTTGAGAAGTTTCCAGAATATTCACAAATAATTTTTCTTGCTATCCACTCAGCCGTGGTCATAAGTCAGGCTCTGCATTTGGATGTGAGGTCAGGACCACATTTTACTCACATTAAAAAAAATGCATTTGATTTACATTAGGGCCTAGCAGCCTGAACCAATCCCACAGCTCCCTTTTGCTAGGTTCTGTACAAGCGCATAGTAAGAGCTTACCTTCCAAATTGACAAGACAGACAAGGGAAAGATGGAGAAAGGGATCAAATGTACAAGCTGAAGATTGGGAAATGAGTTACAGAGAGATTAAATTACGTGCCTAAAGTCATAGAGGAAGTATGTTGCAGAGCCAGGGACGGAACGTAGATCACAAGAATCCAATTCCAGTGCTTTAACCACAATATCATCCTTCCTGCTCCTCACTTCCTACCTTCATCCTCTCCCTACTTATGTGACTAACTCCCCCTGAAATCAATGGATTTACTTCTGCTCTCACACTAATGGAAATCTGGAATAACTCCTTTGATGTGGGATGTTTACAGCACCGTAAAACATGTGAAAGAGCAGACTTAGGCCAATGCATCTCGCAGTTTATAGATTAGAGATGCTGACTGAAATATGGACACTGTTACACTGGTATAAGAAAGCAGAATTTTGCTTACTGGGGCTACTTGCCTTGGTAGCACATGCAGGGTTTAGCCCACAATAGTTTCAATTATTTGGCTAATAGATTCGTTCCCTAATGGAATGAAAAAGCAGTATTATGAATGTATAGAATTCATTTCCCCTGCATTGCCTTCTATCTAGTTGAGGCAGATCTGCCATCCTTTAAAGTGCATTTTGCGCTCCGTAAAAGCTAAATTGTCAAACATTTAGGCCAAAGCAATTGTTGACTTTATATTTCTATAATTCTCATGAAACATGTTGAATTTGCATTTATAACTACAGCCAATTCTCAAAAATGCCCCTAAAGTCATAGAATATGCATTGCACTCATTTGAATGATGCCTGAGATGCTTGTTCAGTTGGAAAAGTTATTCATTAGACATGCAAACATTTCAACAGATAATTTGGATTTGGCTCAAAATCACACTGTCTTTTTTTTACTAGCTAAACTTCCCACTGCCAGGGATTTGGGGCCAAATTCATCCCTGATGTAACTTCTTTGGTTTCAGAAGGGTTACTCCAGTGGTGAATTGGGCCCTACTATACATTAGCCCTATTTATATGGAGCAGCAGTGACATCCAATAACTTACTAGCTCCAATCACAGATGTACATGCCTTACGGATATATTGGTAGCCTGGTTTCCTGTTACAGGGTGACAGTCAGTATTCAAATTCTTTACCTAGGAAAGCTACACCTGTACTATTGTAAGCAGTTTACTGACTGGAATCAGAATAGTTAAAACTGAAGGTGGTGCTTTGCGCGTATCTGAGATCTAGTTTCCAAGCTTTTTGTTATTATCAATTGCTTTGGGTGACCATGGCCACAGCATCCCCTGTCCTAGGGAAACTTTCCTACCCTTAATCAGAAAAACCCAGGAATGAAATGGACCAAATTCTCTGCTTCTGTAAATGGGCAGCCAGGACCATATTTTTAAATATTGGCCTCTGTTGTGCATAGAAATAATGGTGGCCTCTATTTAGATAATTTAGATGTCCAACTATCTGACTCTGCCTACAAATCAGAAACTGAGATATTTAAACATCCTAAATCATAAAATTGTAGACCCAGTTAAGATGGGGCTGAAAATCAGTATCTAAACATCCCCCCCAATATTGTTTTCATGATCTTCCATGAAATAAAGGGCATAATAGAAGGATTGTTATTAAAATTATACTATTCACTCTGATGTCATAATAATTCCATACTTTAAAAATAAAGTAAGAATTAAAGGCCATCTTTGTGGTTTCCATTCATTCAACTCTTTTAGCCGAAACATTGTGAAAGAATAAGTTAAGAACCAGATCATTTTAATTTCACATAAAAACAAGCAAATGTAATCCCCATAGGTTTCTAGAAACAACAACAACAAAATAAAATAAAATAATCAGCTTTTCTGATGCTGTTCTATACAGATATAAGCACTTGTCAGTAACCATCATAGGCTGTGAAATTAGCAATGAATATCCAATAATATTCCTAGATTAAAAGAAAAACTCTGTTCACAGCACAATTTATGTCACAGATGAATGTGGTCCAGGATGAATTTGGTTGAAAGTTGCCCCAGAAAAAATAGTGTTAAACCACTATATATGCTTTGAGACAAGGACTGCCTCCTCCTATATGTCTGTACACAGAGAGCATTAGGACCCCAATCCTAATTAGGGCTGCTGGGTGCTACAATATAAATAACAAATAACTGTTGTCGAAGAAAAACTTAGTTCTCGCTTTTTGTTTGGGTGCAGCAAAATTAAATACTTTATTATTTCTCCAGTAATTACCATGGAGGGAGAGAGTGCCATAGGACACAGGGTCCTGGACAGGTCTCTCAACTGGTAAACAATTACATCAAGCCTTTATACCTTCGTTACAAACAAGCTTAGACAATCATGGAGACAGTAAAAAGCAACAAATACATTTTGTTTATACATAAGCTTTTCTGCTATCTTACTAGAAAAAGCAAGACTGCACATTGCAAGGTCGTAATACTTTCACACAGTTCACTCTGTCTTACATTATCTTGCTTCTACAAATCTCACGTCATAAGGGTCACAGTATGGCCTGACTCTTGCTAACTAACATTCATTAAGATCTCTTCAAAACCTTGTTAATTATTTACTGGCTTCCACACTGTATTGATGTCATCTTGGATATTATTTATTATAAGAACATAAGAATGACTGCATTGGGTCAGACCAATGCTCCATCTGGCCCAGTATCCTGTCTTCCAACAGTGGCCAGTGCCAGGTACTTCAGAGGGAATGACCAGAACAGACAATCATCAAGTGATCCATCCCCTGTCACCTATTCCCAGCTTCTGGAAAACAGATGCTAGGGACACTCAGAGCATGGTGTTGCAATAATATGTTCTGTGGATTTATTTGGAGTGTGGGCACTGAGCCTACGGTGACCAGATGTCTATTTAGAAAAGCTGGACATGCACAAGTCCATGGGGCTGGATGCAATGCCTCTGAGGGTGCTGAGGGAGTTGGCTGATGTGATTACAGAGCCATTGGCCATTATCTTTGAAAATTCCTGGAGATCAGGGGAGGTCCCAGATGGAAAGGCAAATATAGTGCCCATCTTTAAAACAGGGAAGGAGAATCTGGGGAACTACAGACTCACCTTAGTCCCTGGAAAAATCATGGAGCAGTCCTCCAGGAATCTATTTTGAAGCACTTGGAGGAGAGGAAGGTGATCAGGAACAGTCAACATGGTTTCACCAAGGGCAAGTCATGCCTAACCAACCTGATTGCCTTCTATGATGAGATAACTGGCTCTGTGGATGTGGGGAAAGTGGTGGATGTGATATACCTTTACTTTAGCAAAGCTTTTGATATGGTCTTCCATAGTATTCTTGCCAGCAAGTTAAAGAAGTATGGATTGGATGAATGGACTATAAGGTGGATAGAGAACTGGCTAGATTGTAGGGATTAATGGGTAGTGATCAATGGCTCAATGAATAGTTGGCAGCCGGTATCAAGCGGAGTGCACCAGCGGTCGGTCCTGGGGCCAGTTTTGTTCAACATCTTCATTAATGATCTGGATCATGGGATGGATTGCACCCTCAGCAAGTTCATGGATGACACTAAGCTGGGGGGAGAGGGAGATATGCTGGAGGGTAGGGGTAGGGTCCACAGTGACCTAGACAAGTTCGAGGATTGGGACAAAAGAAATCTGATGAGGTTCAACAAAGACAAATGCAAAGTCCTGAACGTAGAACAGAAGAATCCCATGCACTGCTATGGGCTGGGGACCGACTGGCTAAGCAGCAGTTCTGCTGAAAAGGACTTGGGGGTTACAGTGGACGAGAAGCTGGATATGAGTCAACAGTGTGTCCTTGTTGCCAAGAAGGCTAATGTCATATTGGGCTGCATTAATAGGAGTATTGTCAGCAGATCGAGGGAAGTGATTATTCCCCTCTATTTGGCACTGTTGAGGCCACATCTGGAATATCATGTCCAGTTTTGGGCCCCACACTATGGAAAGGATGTGTACAAATTAGAGAGAGTTCAGCAGAGGGCAATGAAAATAGTAAGGGGTTGGGGCACATACCTTATGAGGAGAGGCTGAGGGAACTGGGCTTATTTAGTCTGCAGAAGAGAAGCGTGAGGAGGGATTTGATAGCAGCCTTCAACTACCTGATGCGGGGGGTTCCAAAGAGGATGGAGCTTGGCTGTTCTCAGTGGTGACAGATGACAGAACAAGGAGCAATGGTCTCAAGTTTCAGTGGGAGATGTCTAGGTTGGATATTAGGAAAAGCTATTTCACTAGGAGGGTAGAGAAGCACTGGAATGGGTTACCTAGGGAGGTGGTGGAATCTCCATCTTTAGAGGTTTTTAAGACCCAGCTTGACAAAGCCCCGAACGGGATGATTTAGTTGGGGTTGGTCCTGCTTTGAACAGGGGTTGGGCTAGGTGACCTCCTGAGATCACTTTCAACTCTAATCTTCTATGATTCTATGTCCAAATTTTATAGGGGCAGTCCCAATATTCAGGGCTTTTTCTTATGAAGGCACCTATCAGCCCCCCCCCCCCCATTCTAATTTTTCACACTTGCTATCTGGTCACCCTAATTGGGCCAAATGTGCAGGCATTATGAACAGAGTCACAGGGTAGACAAGCTTTTGAAAACCTAGGCCACAGGAAATACTCCCACCTACTAATGTGTAAGTGAGCATAAGCGAGTCTAAACTGGTGTGGTTTAAAACCTGAGGCATTGAAAGAAGGTAGAAGAAGGTGTGAGTATAACCCCACACCTTCTGGGTGTGGTGTTCTGTCCCATCTAGTGGCATCGAGACCACTTAGAGAGAGAGATAAAATGAGTCTGCTCTACAACTTTAGCTAAGAGCCCACTGGCTTTTAGCTCATACTGTAGAGGCTGATGCACAAAGCTCCAGAGATCCTAGATTCAATCCCGCCCACTGATGACATCTGTTGGCATTACAAGTGGGGGCTGGTCTGGGATTTCAACTGGGAAGTCTCTGAAGCTCAGGATACATCCCCTCAGCTAGGGGATGTATGTAACCTCCACACCTCCTGCATGTGGTGTTCTGTCCCATCTAGTGGCACCGAGACCACTTAAAGAGAGATAAAATGAGTCTGCTCTACAGCCTTAGCTATCAAGCAGTTGGCTTTTAGCTCAGGCTATAGAGGCTCATGTGGGAACTTGGCAGATGGGTATGTGAGAAGCTGAGTTGTTTAGGCTTCAAGGACGGGCTATTAGGCTGTGAGCTGTGTAGTGCGAAGCTGGCCTTGGGCTGGTTCTCATCTGCCAGTAGGCAGTAAACAGGATAATAAATCAGAAAGTTGTACAGGATGACAATTACCCTATGAAGTTATAGCTGTGCCTGTGTGTATCTTATTAACCAATTAGCAATTGCTTGATTGCCTGCCATAATTGTATATAAGAGCATGCTGGAGAGAAATAAATGACTTTGCTACCAATCACATTGATTGTTGGGCTCTGTCCGTGCCCGCCTGAGAGGCACCGAGACGCAACAGGCTCATGCACTAAGCTCCGGAGGTCCCAGGTTCGATCATGCCACCAGTGACTGGGGTCTGTCGGTGTTACATGAGCAGAGGCAGCTTCCACCCAGCTTCAAATGATATTTTCTTCAGGCTGCTTGGTGCCTAATTTGCACCAGTTGAGAGTCCCTTGCGCATCAGCAGAATGTGGGTAAGTAGTAGAACTGTCAGAAAATGTTCCTCACATCCCTATGGAAAATTTCAACTTTGGGGCCAAAATCCAAGAAACAAAAACTTCAGGTTTTCAGACAAAAAATAAATCAGTATTTTATTTATTTATTTATTTATTGCAGAAAACCAGAAGATTTGAGGAAAACATTTTTCTGTCAAAAACAGTTTTGAAGGAAAATTTTCAACTAGGCCTAGTAAGTATATTTAAGGGAGTCTGAGTTTAAAGGAGTCTGAGGCCAAGTCTACATTACGGGTGCTACAGCGGCACAGCTGTGGCACATTGTTGCAAGTATGCAAGTGACACGTTGTCTCCTCAAACATTTTAAAATCTGCCAACAGTAGCTTTAATTGTGGCACAGGAATTTTAAAAAGAAGGTTACCTTGAATTTCATATTGAAGGGTTGGTATTTTTAAAGAGATGATGCTCTTCTTAAGCAACTTTTCTAATGTGATGGATACAAGTAGGGTTTTTTCATATCTGGCATACAACTTTTGTCTTTCCATCTTCAATAAACATGTCAGGGGCCTCACATCCTCTGGCCAGACTCAGATTTTTCTACTAAGGCTGTGCTAAACATTTCATTCATAAAGTGAATTGGCTAAGTTTAAGCATTTGACCTGAAAATGAAGGTAAAAATGGAAAGGGAAGGAGAATACTGAGTTGCTGGAGGAGGATAGGGGAATAGTACATGAAGGATAATGAAAACAAGGATGGAAAATGAGGCAATCCTAACTTTGAATTTCCTGATTTTTGTGGATTTAAATCATCCCACTCATATTGGGTTTTGATGTAGAGTCTAGTGGATACATTTTGCATTTCCAACTTGTTACAATGTCATGTTTCAGGTGATGTGGCTTTCTGTTGTCCTGAAGCTTTTAGTGTCTTTATTGAATGAGAGGCAGCAAGACACATTTTGTGACAGTGCCAATTAAGATTTCTCTCTGGAGAATTTTGCAGAAGAAGTGCCTGATCAACAGGCTTATGTAGTGTACAAAAGACGCATGCTGTATGTCTGCTCCCCTCCACATCAATATACAGGTGACAGCGAGTAGGGTGTTTTGATACTAGGTTAGTTGTGAATCACTTTCTGAACTGCTCCTGGAGTCCTGACAGAAAAATACATTAGTATACAGCACTTCCAAAGAATCATCCATTTCTGGCATTGACTGGGGCAAAACTCTTCTGGAACTTGATCCCTATCTATTTCTTTGGTCGGTTTTATTTGCTTCAGTTTTCTGTCAGTACTTACACTCTGGTTGGGATGCTGCTTCCTCAGAAGTGAGTACCCAGCGGCATATTATGTTTGAAAAAAAAGAAACACTATCAGGGCTCCATTTTCTTGTTTTTGTTGGAGTTTTTTTGCTTTTGGCTGGGATGTTAGTTACTCAGTGAGAGTCTTTGTTTGTGCATGTAACAGGGTAGTTTAGTTAAACAAGGACATCTAGTTTCACAGATTGAGTTGGTCAATGCTAGATAGGCATGAGCCTGAATCACAATCCCATGTTCAACACATTCCTCAACTTTGTGGTTTTCCAAGTTTGAATTCAGAACCCAGTCCAGGATCTCATTTTTCAATATGGCCCTGTGATGGGTTCAGTCACAGACCCCCTTGGGACTGTCACCTGATGTGCTGGAATTACCTCTGAGCCCATTTTCCCTGCCAGCTTGGGACTCCAGAACCCTGCCCTGTTGAGCCAGACACACTAGCCTGCTGCAACACAGACCCGGGTCTGGTCCACACCCCCAAAGCTGAAGACTTTAACCAAAAACTGCTCAGCAGGTCACCTATCTCCAATACCCAGACACCCAGTTCCCAATGGGATCCAAACCCCAGATAAATCCATTTTACTCTGTATAAAGCTTATACACGGTAAACTCATAAATTGTCTGCCCTCTATAACACTGATAGAGAGATATGCACAGCTGTTTGCTCCCACGGGTATTAATCACTTACTCTGGGTTAATTAATAAACAAAAGTGATTTCATTAAGTATAAAAAGTAAGATTTAAGTGGTTTCAAGTAATAACAGATAGAACAAATTAACTCACCAAGCAAAATAAAGCAAAAACACGCAAGTCTAAGCCTAATACATTAAGAAACTGATTATAGGTAAAAGCTCACCCTCAGAGATGCTCCAATAAGCTTGTTTCACAGACTAGACTCCTTCCTAGTCTGGGTCCAGTCCTTTCCCTTGGTACAGCAGACATCTTAGGTGGAAAGCAGGGGTGTTCTCATGACTGGCAGTCCCCTTTGTTCTGTTCCACCCCTTTTTATAGCCTTGGCAGAAGGCGAGAATATTTTGTCTCTCTGAGTCTCCACCCTCCTTCTAAATGGGAAAGCGCCAGGTTTAAGATGGATTCCAGTATCAGGTGACATGTTCACATATCCTGTGAGACCCCAGCCTCCATTCTTCCAGGACTGGCTTGCATGTACCCAGGAAGGTTTGCAAGTAAACAGAGCCATTTACAATCAATTGTCCTAGTCAATGGGAGCCATCAAGATTCTAAACCTCCATTAGTGGCCCACACTTTGCATAATTACAATAGGACCTTAGAGTTATACTTCATATTTCTAGCTTCAGATACAAGAATGATACGTGCATACAAATAGGATGAACACACTCAGTAGATTATAAGCTTTGTAATACCTTACAAGAGACCTTTTGCATAAAGCATATTCCAGTTACATTATATTCACATTCTTAAGCATATTTTCACAAAGCATATGGAGTGCAACATCACAGGCTCTATCTTTAGTTTGTGCTCCGAGAGAGTTAGGGTTCTGGTAGGTCCAACAATTTCCCCAAAATAACCTAATGGGCTGTATTTAGCCCTAGTGTAAATAGGCCCAACTACTTCAGACTTCAATGGGAGTTGCACTCACATGTAGGCAAGGGCTAAAGTAAGTCCATTGTGCCAAAATGGCTGCATTCATTTCAACAGTTCAAGAAGGAAAACAATATACTTTAAACTACCAAAGATCTTTAGTGTGTATGAAGAGGGCAATAAAACAAAGCACAAAAAAAGAGAACACTCCGTGCGCATGCGTGCAGGCGTGCAGGCATGTGTGTGTGCACACGCACAGGCATCCTCCATTTCAGGACAAATCTGTAAATAAAATAACAGTTGTTTCTGTCGTTGGGAGGAGGAATTCTTTGTGTGTATGATGCAAAAGGACAAGTTGTAGCAGATACACCACGTTATGATGGATATACGTATAGAGAGAGAGAGAGAAGCTATCACCTCTGCTATGTTCATTATGAATGCTGTGTGAGAATGATCTACTGGCTGGGGCACTGAACTAAGATTCAGATGATCTCATTTCAGTTCCTTGCACGGCCTGTGTGATGTTGGGAAAGTTATTTAGGGGGAAATTTTCAAAGGTACATATTGCAGTTAGGTGCCTGATTCCCATTGAAAGTCAATGGAATTTGGACATCTGTCATTTGTGCCTTTTGAAAACATCTTTGTGCTTTAGTTTCTCATCTGTAAAATGAGGCTAATAACACTTCTTTTGTCTATCTTCTCTATTTATATTGTAAGCTCCCTGGGGCAGGGACTTTCTGTTATTATGTGTATATACAATGCCTAGCGCAATGGGGCCCTGAACCTGATTGGGGCCTCTACGTGCATTCAAATGTAACATACAAAATAACAATGATCTATGTAACATAAGTGATAGATTTAACTATTCTAAGGCAAGGAAGCAGTGAGAGCAGCAGAATAAGGCAGTGGACTTCAAAAAAGCAGAATTTAACGAACTCAGAGAACTGGTAGATCAAGTACCATGGGAAGAACAAACATCTCTCAGGGATTGTATAGGTTTATTTGGTCCTGCCTCAGTGCTGGGGTAGATGACCTCTTGAGGTCCCTTCCATCCCTACATTTCTATTATTCTGAGTGCTGTCTGTGCCTTTTATTTTTGTAATAAGCATCACAAACAGAAAAGACCCACTGTCTCTTAGCTGGCATTCATGAGTTAGGCATAATATGCAGTGACATACCAGGGTGCAGCTGTCTCACCCATGTCCTACAACCGTGGGTGCCTTAAAATGCCTTTCTGAAGTAGGTCCCACCTGGGCTGCTCACAAACAGCCATACAGCGTGCAGGCCACACCCTGAGTGTCTGTGTAACTGCAGCCTGTCAGCCACACTTGGCTTACACTCTGGCTCTCACCAACATTATTTATACTGCAGGGTGATCACCAACACACTGCCAGTCTTAGATTTCCCCCCAGAAATGTATGTCCTGTACTGCCCAGCCCTCTCCTGGACTATACAAGTTATATTAGCTCCATTATTTCTTTAAAAGAAATGATATGCTCACAAGTTGTCACTCCAAATGGAGTTTTTTGGACATTCCAGTTTAAACATATGAGATTAGATAAAACAATAAAACGGGTTTATTAACTACAACAAGGAGACTGATTTTAAGTGAATACAAGTAATGAGGCATAAAAGTCAGAAATAGTTACAAGAAAAATAAAGTTAAAAGACAATTGGTGCCTAATTTAACACACTATGTTAAATTCAAAGCAAAGTTTTCTCACCACATGCTTTCAGCGGTCTAAGGCCTACAAAATTAAGGGCACGTCTTCACTGGCAATGTTAAAGTGCTGCTGTGGCAGAGGTGCCACGGCAGCTCTTTAACATAGCTTGTGTGGTCGTAGCAGAGTGCTGGGAGAGAGCTCTCCCAGTACTCTAAAAAAAACACTTCCACAAGGGCCATAGCCACCAGTGCTGGGAGCGTGTCTATACTGGCGTGTTACAGCGCTGAAACTTGCAGCGCTCAGAGGGGTGTTTTTTCACACCCCTGAGCGAGAAAGTTGCAGCTCTGTAAAGTGCCAGTGCAGACAAGCCCTAAGTCGACCTAATTTATGTTGGCATACAGCCGCCACAGTAATTACATTGCTCTGGCATGTCTGCACTTTGCTCTTTGTGTCGGCGGTGTGTGTCCTCATCAGGAATGCTTGTATTGATTATACTGTCTATGTGGGGTATTTTGGGACGGCTTCTGAAAGCCAGTAATGGTTGACATAAGCAACACAGTGTCTACACTGACACGGCATTGACCTAACTACATTGATCCTGACTTGTGAAGGTGGAGTTATTAAGTCGTTGTAGTTGGGCAGTTAAATCGGAGGAAGCAAAATTGAAGTGTTGACACTTCCATAGTTAGATCGCTGTAAGCTGCCTTGAGTTGACCTAACTCTGTAGTGCAGACTAGACCGTACTGACCAAACTTCTTAGGTCAGGACCCCTTCTCTCAGAGTCCAATGAATGTTTCCTTTGTCGCTTCAGGTGCTGTGAATACAATGAGCAGTGAGCAGAGGTGAAAGTAAGCTGGTGCGGTCCGGTATGGCGTACCAGCAAGAGCCAGTACACCGTGCTGGACCGCATCGACTTCCATGGCGGGGATTGAAAGGGCTCTGGGCTGCCTGCAGCCCTTTAAATCCCGGCCGTGGCTCCAGCAGCCGGGTTGGGGCCGGGATTTAAAAGGCTCAGAGCTCCCCGCAGCGGCGGGCTACCAGAGCCCTTTGAATCCTGGCCACAGCTGAGATTTAAAGGGTTCAGAGCTCCCCGCCGCTGAGGGCAGCCCAGAGTCCTTTGAATCCCGGCCGCGGCTGGGATTTAAAGGGCTCAGAGCTCCCCACCACTGCGGACAGCCCAGAGCCCTTTGAATCCCAGCCGTGGCTCTGGCGGCCGGGCTGGGGCCAGGATTTAAAGGGCTCCGGGCTTCCCGCAGCAGCAGGAGCTCTGGGCCCTTTAAATCCCTGCCCCAGCCCCGCAAAGCTCGGGGTTCCCCCTGGCGGCCAGAGCCCCGGGCCCTTTAATTTGCCCCTGAGCCCCGGGGGGCTCCCAGCCACCTCTGCAGCTGGGAGCCCCTGGTTGATTTAAAGGCAGCTGGTTCCCCAGGGCCTTTAAATCTTGAGAGGCCACGCCTCTTCCGGATGAGGCCACACCTCTTCTGGATGAGGCCACGCCCCCCTCAGGACTCCAGGAGTACCGGTAAGTCCTGTAAGTTACTTTCACCCCTGGCAGTGAGGGAGATAGAGACAGGTGTCTTCGGGTGTCTGCCCCTTTTTATGATCCTATCTCCCCTTGGAGAAGCATTTCCAGAAGGGAGCAAGGTGACAGGCAGTCTGTGTGGAAGGAAACTCCATGCTGTTTCTTTGCTAAGATGTAGACTTTTTGCCCCTGCCTCCTTTCCTGACAACAAATGGCCACTTAGCAGACAATGGTGCACTGCTGCCTAAGGCGTCAGTTTACCCTTCATCTCTGTGGAACTGGTTTGGCCATTCCTCAGACTTCTCTGGTAAACATACTTTTAGTCATGAGCTCAGCTTATGTTTATAACTTCACATACATCACTGCTACATGCATTTTGCTGTAGTATTACTGAGCAGCAAGATATGAGTTTTTAAATAATATCTTACCAGGCATATTTTGTACAAAGGTTATTACAATAGTGCATAGGGTGTGAATACCGGGATGTATTTATTTAATTTTAATAAGTAACAACAACAGAAAAGACACACTGCCTCTGAGCTGGCATTCATGGGTTATGTATCACATTCTCATTGAAAATTTTTTTAGCAGAAACCTTTCTGGCTCCTAAGCTCTTTTTAGTCTTTCAGCAGGAGGAGGTATTGTGAGCATGAGGCACATGATGCAAGGCACAAGATAAAGACAAAAAATAATTCAGTGTTTGAGAGAAATCAAGAGGAATTTAACATTCTTGATAAAATGAAATACCAGATTGGGGGTAGGACATGGGGATTTTACACACCCAACTCCCATCATCACTAATAGCAGTCTGTGCTTTACAGAATAACCTTGAAAAGCTGCATAAGAGCTTTTAGGTCTGTGCTACATGTGTGGTCATAAGGGTGCGCCCTTGAATGCCTTCTAGATACATTTTTAATGGCTGCTTCTGCCTGCTCCCTCTCTCCTCCCCCACCCCCCGATACCCACCAATGATTCTGGAAAATAGATAATTAGATTCTCTGCAAGCAAATACACATCAACACAAAGGCAAACTAAAGACACAATCCTGCTTTCCCTCCCTGCGCAAATGAAACTCAAACTGATTTCAAGAAATGCAGGCATAAGCCCCAAATAAACTGGATTTCATGGCTGAAAAGAAAGCAATTAGTAACTTATAATTACTATAATGTGTGTTATATTGTATTAAGTGTGTAATTAATATGTAGCCCTAATTTAGGCTTGTAAATCCCCCATACTGAGATAAGAAAATCATTCACATCAATCTCTGTCTGACTCATAAAGCAGATGTATCAAAGGGGATGAAAGGAAAGTTAAATGGTATGGAAACGTCCCAAAAGGAGGGGAAGGAGATGCATTGTAGAAGCCTAGATAGATACTGTAAACAGAGTAGTGCCTTCAAGACATGCTTTCTTCACCAGCTCCCCTGGGAGCATAAGGAAGGTCTTTTTACTATTAATTATTTGTATTACTGTAGTGTCTAGAAGCCCTGGATAAGGACCAGGGCTGATTGTGCTAGGTCAGTGGTTTTCAAACTGGGGTACGTGTATCTCTAGGGGTACACAAGCTCTCGTCAGGGAGTATGTGAGAAAAATCTGGTAATGGCAAGCACATTTTATTTAGTGAGACTTGGCAATCTAATCGTAGGTATATTATGTCGCTATCTCAGATGGGGGTACCTGGTAGACTACATTATTTGGAAAGGTTTGAAAACCACTGTGGTAGGTGTTTTCCACAAAAGGTCCAAATGGAGATTAGTGCTGGGGATATCGCTGCAGGGAAAGGGGAGAAGCTACCCTTTGTAGTCTGTTTCCTTCAGGCCTTGTGTGGTGTTCAGTTGAATACATGTACAGAATCTAGGGCTTTGTCTACACTACAGAGTTTTATTGACAAAAGGCAGCTTTCATCGACAAAACTGTGGAGGTATACTACTGCTTCTACTTGCATTATCTTCCCCACCATGCTGGCCCCTCAAAGAAGTTTTGTTTGTAGGTAGGAAGCCAATGATAGCACGGCTTCTCAGGGAGCCATGCCAGGAGAGGAGGGAGCACTGGACAGCACTGCGGAATGACACCTCCACAAAGTTGGAGTTTCTGGATCTGCCATGTTTGGAGGCTGCTCCCTCAAACTCCCTGCTCCCTCAAACTTCTCCCCTTAAAGGTACATTAGTCAGAAACTCTATGAGGTAGATCTTAGGGAGTTTGCTGAACTCTTTTCTCCTCCCATAGATTTTACTGTGGGAGGCTGCAAACATGGCCCTGCAAAAGTTTCTCTCTCTGCCTTCCCAAGGTGCTTGTAATTTACAAACATTCTGCGGAAATCCAGGAAAGTTATTGTTTTCTGTTCCCATGGCCCCTAAACAGACAGTACCAGAATGAAGACCAAATTGTCCTCCCTAGCTCAAGTACATGCTGTGCACCACTGTTAGATGGGCATCATTATAGCCTTTATTTACTACTGAACACCACAGAGGCCTGTGGAATATATTTAAGCATATTAATCCAAATACAAATTCATGTTAGTGAAAACACTATTGCCCACGTACACAAAGGTATGTATGCATTGAATTAATCCCTGTCAATTGGAGGTAGGTGCCTAATACCTTTGAGGATTTGGGCTTTAGGACCTGATTCTGCTACACTGGCCCAAGTTGAGTAGCACCCTATTTTGTAAGTAGTTCCTCTGAATAGAGGGTTGATGGGGATTGTGCCCCAGGGAGTAGGTGTGGTCAAAGTGCTATTGCATTTTGGTGATCCCAAGTCAGTGTAATGAACCCTTGATTGCTTGTAACTAGCAGACCTAGATTAGAAAAGCACTATGGCTGCTTTAATTTATTTTTCAAATATCATAAATTGGAAAGGAATATAAATCCCTCTGGCTTCAGGGTATAAATCAACATTTAACTGATGTGGACAGTTATTCCATAATAACTGTGTACTGCAAGGTTTCTTGCGCCTCCAGATATATCTGTTACTGGCCACTGCGAGTCACAGCATATTGGACTGTAGGGACCACTGATCTGATCCAGTCTGGCAATTTCTGGTTCCTAGAAGGAACCCAAGAATACCTCACATTTCAATACGTGGCAATCAGAAAGCATTCAGTAATAAACTATGTAGACTACATGTGAATAAATAAAATGTAATAATCCATATTCATGAAAGAACCTTAATCTATTTAACTGGAGTGTTCAATTATTTTCCCATTTGTGGGTAATCTAACTGTGTGCTATAATTGTCAGGAGCAATTTAGAATGTGAGTAGATTCCCTTTTATGGTCTCAATATTAAACAATGTCCTGAATGCATGGTAGTCACTCAGTTTGTTCAGTTTTCTTACAATTTTTCCAGCTTTGCTGCAGCATTGAATAAATAGTGAAATGGAATGCACAGGACACTATATATCCTTTTAATAATTCAAAATAGTGAATAAATGCTAGGAGATACCAACAGCATTGGCACAATCAGAGTTGGTTTGATACATTGAAGTCAACTGGCATTTATTGCATATACCTTTATAACAGGAGCACAGATAAAGAAACAATCCATTATTGGGTTGATGAATTAAGATTGTAAAGGCACACCATTTTATATTGTCTTGTACTACAACCATAAATTCTGGTTTCAGATATTAAACTCTAATCTTCGTAAGGGAATATCCCAATCTAATTTGAAGAGAAAAAATATTTTCAGTTAAGAATTTGAAAAGTGAAAATAAAAATGAGTGATGTTTGTTCAAATAGTGATTGGATCTTTGGAAATTAAACTTTGTATGCTGGGTATATCCATAACTAGTGTGCTTAATTTCGTAAGCTTTATTTCAAACGACTGTACGGGTCTGTCTATGTTGCAATTAAAAACCCACGGCTGGCCCGGGCCAACTGACTTGGGTCAGCCTCTGTTTTTTAATTGCAGTGTTAAGACAATTTTTATAATGTAATTGAATTTGGAAATTGAAGCAGTTTAAAAATTCACAAATATTTTGAGCATGACTAAATAAAAGAATACATTTTATACAATGGGATATAAGCCAATCAATGTGCATTTCTTCACCAGGGTGCTGAATGGAGAAAAAATAATGCATGATAAACCTCAGAATAAGGCTTTTCATAGCTGCAGCTTTCTTTTATTTAACAGTATGTCATTTCTAGGCCATTTGTGAATGCTTAAACACAAACAGTTTATGGAATAACAAATTCTGTGCTCACAGGACCTGTGCTCACAGGATAGTTTAAAACTAGCATACCTCCATTGACAGTACGGCTCAAAGACCTCAGGCCCAACTTTGCTAAACGCTATACGAACACTTTGGAAAATATGATCCCTCTGCAAAAGAGTTTACACTCTAAGACAAATTATCAGTAATTCCTGCGAGGGAATTCCAACACTTGCTCTAAAATATGTAATTGTCAAGCAGTATTTTCTCCCAATACTATGACCTGCCAAACTACCCCCCAGTATCTAACCTCAATTTAAGCCACTACACGCACTTGTTATTTGGACAAATTAGTTCCAGGTGTGTACATGCTACAATCACCACACAAAGGCTTTTGTGCACATGTATGCAAATAAAGGCTTGGTTGAGACCTCTTTGAATATTTAGTCTGTAGATGGCAAAAGTTATGTAAACTGAAGCTTGCACATGTATATTGTACAGGTTACGTAAGACACACTGCTTAATGTTGATTAGAAGCTACTGAATATGTAAGGTGAAAAGGTATAAGAAATCAAGTGAACAAGGTTACAAGTCAGAGACTATTGGACAGTCTGAGATTACCCTAATGAAGTGCAGGAGACCTTCCCAGTACCCCAGAACTTGGTGACTTGGGCCCCTACCTAGTCCATCATATCTGTTTATTATTATCTGTCATAAATATATGATCAGAAACTGTAAAGGACAATGATTCTGTCTAAAAATTTATAAATAAAAGTAAAAGCTGATTAAACCTAAATTCAGAGGACTTGTGCCTCAGTTTCCTATCCTACAGGCTGAAACTGACACTTTTAGAATTTTTTCATAAAAATACAGAGAGAAAGATGGATGCCTTATCCCAGAATAGCCAATTGCCCAGCGGTTAGTGTACTCAGAGTCCAAGGTTTAAATCCCTGCACAGAGTTACGCAGAGCAGATACTTGAACCTGGGTCTCTCGCTTTTCAGAGGAGTTGCCTAACCACTGAGCTCCCCCATCTTACATAAATAGACAAAGTGCCAAGGAGTATTTTATAACAGAATATCATGATTTATATGAAATGCACCTTCTTCTTGCCCTCCTGTAGAAACATTAAAGCTATGACAGCTTGGCCCCAGTGAGGCAGAGAGGTTATTTCTCTTGGGCTCAGTATCTTTCCTACGGTAATGATCTCTGGGCAGAACAACCCTTACAGTAGTCTGCCAAATGCACACAGTCTCTTTGTTATCCTGTGCATTCAGATTTAAAATGTGATGGGGCAGGGGGAAATCCTTTCAAACCAATGAATCTCAAATTTTGATCAGGCAGTGTTCTTTGTGGTGCTGTAATGCAATTATATCAGATGTGGACAACAGGGCTATGTCTCCGAGATGTTGGTAAATGGATGTTGTCAAGTGACTATTTATTGGTTGGTGAAGCATGGCTCTTTAATTGCCTCTCAGAGACAGTAGAAATCTTTTAATTGGTTGTAGGCTTCTGGGGGGTGATAATAAGGGTCCAGACACCCCAAAGGGAGAACAGAAGGTTTAACCCCCCCAAATAAGCAGTTAAACCAACTGATTGCATTACAAAAATATATAGAGTGAGATCTTTTACAAAGCGTGTAACCTTCTGAACTTGATAGTCATTAGGAGATAGGCATACAGACCATGATTGTGATGAACTGATGTATTTGTGTATATAGAAAATTGTGCTCATAAACTTCAGCTCCACTTCACAGCAAGGCAGTGAGCAGTCAGACAGGGAGGAACACCACCCAAGGCAGTTGTTTACACAAACCCAAATTAAAGTACCCATCCATTGTCCAGCCCAGGAAAAGACAATGATGGACCATGAGAATTAATGGGAAGACGATGAGACTTCCAGGCAAGAATTTCCTGACTCCGACTAACCATAAGTCACCATACCAGGACAGAAAGGCAAAAAGGGAAAAGCTTTTTAAAAATAGGCTTGGAACTGAGGTTGGTCATCCAGAAACTGAGAGGCAGCCTTTAGGTGAGAAGCTGTCTATGACTGCTGGATCTCCCCTGTAGCTAGAGGGTATACTGGGGGACTCTTCCAAGGCAATATAACTTGTAGAAGAAAGGGGATTTTATCTAATATGGAAGTGCAAAGCCTGCATCTTTATGTATATATTCTGTGGAACTTGTCTATGTTTACTTCCTCTTACTTTTCTTCTTTAAATATGTGTTTTTTCTATAAAAGATGCTTTTATTTATTTTTATCCTAAGCAGGTCTCTGTTGTGCAAACAGTGTGGAGTGTGTGTGCCAAAATGAATGGATAACTTGGGGGGAGGGAGGGGCTGATTTCATGCTTCCTGGGGTGCAAACCAGAGCGGGGAACTCTGAGTGTCTGGTGGGTAAGATCTGAGGATGGATTTGGGGAGACTCAGTACTTGATGGGCTGTTGGTGTCACTCTGTGAGGGGTAAATGTTCTGGTGAGCGCCAGAGAGAAACTTTATGCCTATGGGCAGGCTATTGGTGTCAGCGAATTGAACCATAGTTGCACAGCATAAAGGCCTCCAGGTTACAGGGCAGGTGGTGACAGGACCCCTTACTGGTCTGGGTAGTCCTCACAATGTCACAGGGTGTCACATCTGTTTCCTGTCTGGTTTGTTGTCACTTTTTTGACTCACATGCCAGAATTTAAGTCTCTTCAGAGCTGAAGAGAAGGCATGTGGTTGCTAAGTAATAGACAATTCAATATTTTGTGTTGCTTGTTCTTTTGATATTTTTTCTTGCTAACAAGGTGACGGCCAAATGTTTTTGACATGAGGGCTGCACTGTGATTACAAATGAAGGCTCTAGGCCACATTGTCCTAGAGAACTGCTTTTGCCAATACACTGCTGCCGCCAGCCACTGACTCTCATCTACCCATTAGAGTTCTTATCCCAGGACTCATGGGCTGGAGCCTACACACTGCCTGCACCTGGTGTAGTCATTCACATCTGTGCAATGTGGATGTAAAACACTACTCAGTCAGAATTCTCCATTCGCTTACTCTGATGGCAGCTTTTCACCCCTATATTTCACCCATTTTGCACAAGTGTAAATGACTTAAAACAGATACGAAGCCCAAGGGTGTTAGGCCCAATGTTTCTTTCTGTAAGGCAATATTGGTCAACTTTTCTTTTAATCTGGACTGATGATGATTTAATCTTTTTTATTGTGGTGTGCGTGTATGGGAGAATAGACAGAATCAATGAAAATGCACTGAAGCAAAAAGAGTACAAAAGGTCTCAAATTAGTTATGGATTAATATACGGAATTACAACATCATCTGAATCTTTCTCTAAAATTAAGATACTCTATTAAATCAGGTCAGAAAATGTTTTGTCTTTCCATGAAAAAGTTAGATTTTTTGTTGAAAAGCCAAAAATTAACCCAAACCATTGGGAAGGGGGGTAAGTTTTCTAATGAAAAATGTAAAATGACCACATTTTCCAGGCAAGCAGACACTGTCCAAAAATTTCATTTGGTTGAAAATGCAATTTTCCGTTGAAATTTTTTTCAAAAATTGTCTACCAGCCCTACATAATCTTAAACAACTAAGTGTTCTTTAGCTTTCTGCCTCCTTCTTCTGATTTACTCTGGTGTTTATCCCAACAGGAATTTTAATTAATTAGGCCTAAAAATTTACCCCAACTGTAAGCTCAAATGTGAAAAGTATGTGCAAGTTCATAAGATGTCAAAATAACCTATAATTTTTGCCTGCTTGGAAATTAACCATGGAAAATAGGTCAAGTTGTTTTCAATAATGAGTGTTATGAACAAACACAACAGAACAAGACAGAAAAACTGGATTAGTCCAAACAAAAAGGGACTGTGGATATAAAAAGACTGTTGGTGAAAACAGAAGATGTGCAGCCAGAAATTAATGAACCAAAATAGGTGTGGCAGATATTAGGCCTAATTGGTAGACAAAATAATGATGGGATGAACTATGCTGCCCACTTTCCCACTTTCTTGGGGTTTCTTTAAAAGAGATTTTGAAAAAACAAAACAAAAAAATGTTGTCGCTTTCTTCTCCCATCCCACCTTGCATCCCAACTAGTCTTGTCTCATCACATCTTATATTCCCTGACTGCAAGGCAGAAGGAACAGACCAGACTGAAAATCTTTCTTCCCGAGAGGAAGACCATTAGGCCTTGCTCTTCTTCAGGGAACTTTGTTATTCACTTGTGTGTCCTGAAAATCATTATATCATCATGACATCCAGTCCACAACCCACCAGTGGGGATACCTATTTGCCAGTACCAAAGAAGAACGTAAGATCGGGTCTGTTCTGCCTCCATCCCTTTTGTGTTACTTTCTGCCCTCGCTCCCTTCATGCCTCCTATCCTCTTCTCTCACTCTTTCCATCAAATCCTGAAGTGAACTGTACGGCATCAGTGCAGTAGGATGAGATGACCACAATCCTGCTCTGTCTAAGGAGAAAAGACCCAATCAGATGACATCCTGACCAAAATGTAAACCAGGATCCAAGCAACCGATGTCAAAGTTGTCCTGTCATTGAAAGCATCCATCTGTAACTGATCAGCCAATCTGGTGTTCCAAAAACATCAATAGCCATATTTCCCCCACCTTTTCTATCCTATCTCTCCTCCTCTTTGTGTCCATTTGGTAGAAACAGGACAAATGAATACCCTTCCCATGTCAGGACTGAAAGTAAAATTAACCCTTTCCTTTTCATCAAAGAAAGGTGGTTGTTTAAACAAAAGAGATTCTGATATTTTGCCCCCAAAAGCAAAGATATTTTAATACCTTTTAAGTTTGTTCTTCATAATCACTCAATACCAGCTTCAGTATAAATGCTTGTTTTAATTTCTTGTTCTGTCTCATGTTTGACCCATAAACTTTCAACTTAGAATCAGTGCTTTTGGGTGTGTGCCAAGGAACAGTGTAAAGCCAAGGCCTCTGCAAGCCCCCTCACCTCCCAAACCTAAGTGTCACTGTTGGACAGTGTTAATAAACACCTTTGACTCTTGTGTCCTTTGAGATCAATACAACACTCCTCAGTTATGTTATCCTCTTTTTGTACATGTTGACTACTGTAATCGAGTACAATTAAGAATAGTGGTTATTAAATTCATGGGACAGATCCTCAGTGGGTGAGAATCGGCATAACTCTAAGAACTTGATTGGCATTATGTTCCAGCTGAGCATCTGTCCCATTTAATTGTTTTGTAAATTTTAAAATATGATAGACTCTGTTTGACAATTTTAACATGAGATTTGCTTTACTTTATGGTAATTATAGGTCTGCCTTTGAGAGTTGGTATAAATGATTGTGCTGCAGGTTTGTTTCTTCTTCACGTGAGTTTCTTCTTCTTGAGTCACATGAAATGCTCTTTAAGATGGAGGATTTGTTTGGCTCAGAAGAAAGTGTCTTTGTGACAGACAGTGTTGCCTGCTAGTCTGTGCTTATTAAATGCAGTAATGTTTATTTTGGGTACATTTTTATGTTGATTGAGTGGCCCTGTGATGGGGTCAACCAGCCCCACACTGGTGCAGCAGGGATTAATCCTTCTCTTTTGGGCTGAGGAGGCCACACCCCCTTGGCTCTGCTGGGCATGCTCCAGCAGGAAACGGTATAAAAAGAAGCAGAGCAGATCAGTCTGGGCTGACCACTGAGGAGGAAAGAGGTGTGCTACCAGCTCCTGTAGAAGGACTGCCTGCACTCCAGGACGCAAAGGCCAGTCAGATGGAGGTGAACCATGACCCCCAGACTCAGGACTCCACTGAAGGAGGGGAGACCACAGAGACCCTAAGAGGGAAAGACATGGAGAATCGGGTAGGAAGTGACCCAAGGGAACTTTGTGGGGGGTCAGTTGCAGAACCGGATGCTAACTCAGTGTGTTGTGGTAGGATCCCCACCGAGTTGGTGGCGGGCAACCCCACCACAATCAGGGCCCTGGGTTGGGACCTGGTGGAGAGGGAGGGCCTGGGTCTCGCCTACCCTGGCTGCCTAACTCACCTGCACCATTGACTCTGGCCAATAGGCCACCCTGACCTGTTAGCAAGGACCACAGCCCCGAGACCAGAGGCAACGCTACAGACTCAGCCACGGGGCTGTATCATGCCCCTCCCCCATCCCCAAAGGTGATAGGTGTACCAGCCCCATGACAGGCCCCTTCTTTGGTAACTAGTTTAATCTCTCTCAGCAAATGGTCACCACCTAGCCTCCTTTCTTTGGTGCATCCAATTACATCCATTCATCAAATCACAAATCAGAAATGCATCATCCAGTCCATCACATTGCCAATGAAGGGATGTGATCTATAAAATATTTTACAGCATTTTATGAAACCCAGGCAGAACACTGAAGAGTCAGGTCAAAGCTCTGAAGAGCTGAAATGATCTAGGTGCTGGCAGTGGTGGAGACCAGAATCTAATTAGCATTCTGGATTGAATAGAGCTAGAGAGTCAAGGGCCAAGCTAAGCTTTAAAATAAAAGATCCAAACTTGACAGAGAGACAAAGGAATACTACACAAAGGACACTCAACATAGGCTGAGGTTTGTTGGGTGAAAAAGCTGGAGCAACGTCTGAAGAGATGCAGCCATTGGCAAAGGAAGACTAATTTGGAAGGTTCTAAGAGCAGTAACTAAGGTCCAGGACTGTGTGTTGGACAGTAGGGTTCTGTGTAGGGTGACCAGATGTCCCAATTTTATAGGGACAGTGCTGATATTTGGGGCTTTTTCTTATATAGGCTCCTATTACCCCACCCCACCCCCGTCCCGATTTTTCACACTTGCTGTCTGGTCACCCTAGCCGTGTGTTTTATTTTCCTGACTACTACCACTTGGGATAGCTTCTCTCATGCTAAGGAACAGCGACCCAGGAGAAAGAGTCCTGCATAGATGGCAAGCTGCACAAGAACTCTGCTTGGTACAGCTCAGGAGGCGGGAGAAATAAACAGGGTTCTGTGAGGTTGTTGCATCCCTCTGGTCTCGAGGAATTCTGGGGAAAAGTTTAGTCCCTGAAATAGGTTACAGAAGCCTCCAGCCTTCCTTATGCCAGCTTGTAAGGGCCTCTGATGCTAGCCAGGGGTTGCTGGAGTGCAGCAACGTTTTAGTCACAATGCAGTTCCTAGGTATTCTCCATGCCAGAGGAATCCCCATCTGCCTGGTTAGGCCCAGCTTTATGGTCCCTTTGTGCTACCAGAGAGTCTATGCTGGGATGGGATATCTGGCCCATTATGTGCAACTTATGTGCAATAGCATTAAGTAAATGCTATTTTTAATTTTTCTCTCTTAAAAGAAAAATCACTCCCTCAGTTTGCCCCCCCCAACTTATTAACTAGCATTGTACCTCAATGCAGTAATGTGATGGGCCTGACTCCAGTCCCCTGGTTCCAAATGTCACGTTTGTACTTCATGTTAACACCATTAATGTGAAGTAAAATTGTGAGATGTGAACCTTCAAAGGTCAGATGATAAGTCTGCTGATAAAAGATCTTTTAAAAAAACAAAGCTAATATTGCATGCACTGAGCCAGCCTCTTACAATAGACTGCCTTTTTCCAGGAGTATTTTATATTTTGTCAATATATAAAAAACATAGAAGTTTGTGAGATTTGTGAAAAAACTGCCCCCCTCCACGAAATGGAAATGCTGGATGTTAAAGAATCTGCAGAATATAAGTATGTATCTTTATCCATCTGTGATTGCTTAACAAACAGTATAGCGTACCTTGAATTATTTTTTAAGCTATGACCTTTATAAACAAAAAAACAATGAAAAAACTGAGAGTAATGATCCATTTATAAGGTATTTTTAACTGGGAAGGTTTTTTTAAAGGTAAACTGTACAGGAAACAAAAAGTCTTCAGGAATATCAGAATGATGTACTAAATGGTTTAACAGGGACATTCAAAATATGGGCTTTTCTTTTATTATTGATATCACCTGAAGTTCCATGCACTATGATGTCCAGCATGCAATATTTTGTGATGTCACAGATACCAACCAAGTGCAAATGCATATGTAGCTTACCCATAGGAGCTAAGATATATCACATAAATGTAGAGATTCTGTGGTTTGCCAGTGGTTTTATATTTTATGTTATTTTTACAGGAAAAAGAATCATAGCAGACCTATTTGAAGGGTCTGATCCTGTGAAGTGTTAAGAGCTCTCACCCTCCATTGACTTCAATAGGACTAAAGGATTCTTACCATTTTGCAGAATGTAGTCATGCCTTTGCAGCATTATTCCCTCAAAATTCACATGGACCCATTTTGTGAGTTTGTTTATTAAATTTATGTATATGCTGTTGTTTTTACACACAACAGTGTTCACACAGCACAGAACTGAACACATCATGTATTATCAGATGCAATTTTTTAAAACTGTGAGGTAATTCACCATTGGATAAGACTACCAAGGGATGTGATAAATTCTGTATCATTTGGAGTCTTGCTATCAGAGAGATGCTCAGTTCAATGTTTCTAAAGGCTTTTAGGTTGGTGAGGGATAGCTCAGTGGTTTGAGCATTAGCCTACTAAACCCGGGGTTGTGAGTTCAATTCTTGAGGGGGCCATTTAGGAATCTGGGGCAAAAATGTATCTGGGGATTAGTCCTGCTTTTGAGCAAGGGGTTAGACTAGATGACCTCCTGAGGTCCCTTCCAACCCTGATATTCTATTATTCAAAGTCAAAAATGTTCACTAGCCCCCTGACACTTATTATAAGAGTCTGGCAAAGTTGCCATGGCACCATACCGCCTCCTGGCATTGTAGTGGAAATGAAGCAACTTTTGCCTTAGTTTCCCCCAGTGTCCTTTGGCCTACTCCAGCCACAGGAATGACTTGGTCCTTCAGCAAGACCACTTCAGAGAGTCTAGCCCCTTTTGGTGCCTCAGTCTTTTACCAAAATCTAACAGAAACATGAACACAACCAAACCTTCAGACAACCTGGGCTCAGTTAGCAGCCACCTCATCACAGTCATGCCTCTGCCGCTCTAAGATTGTCTAATCACAGGCCTCTGTGAAACCCATAGCCCAATGACTGGCACATTCCTTCAGGCGGGCTACAGCTCCTCAGGCCCCTATCTCCAGTCAGACTTCCAACTCACTCCTGGAGAAACCTGTCTACTCCTCTCTCCTTCTCAGCCCTCTTTCAGGCTGCTTCCCAGAGAGAGGGAACTCTCCACCTCCTTTCCTTTGGGCCTCCTCTCCCCAAATGGGCTCACCCAGCTCTTTATGGGTGGGGGTAGTCCTGGGGGTGGTGACTGGGGTGGGGGTGGGGAGAACAGCTGTCCCTATAGCTGAGCTTTATCTCTAATTAGTCCTGGCCCACTCTCCAGGTGCAAGTAGGCAGGTTAGCTGGCCGTTCAGATCATATATACTCTTTCCTGATGTGGGTTAAACACCCCATCACAAAGAGTAAACATATATATACTACAACTACTATATTTGACCTCCTAAACTTTTTGGCATCTCTAGTATCATTTTGAAATATGATTTTCTTTGTTTTGGAACTGTAATCAAATTATCAATGCTTTGCAGCCCTCTGATTGCGCAAAAGTTGTCAGGCTCAATAATGGAATCACTGGGAGAAGTCTATGTTATGCAGGAGGTCAGATTAGATGACCATAATCATAGAATTATAGAATCATAGGACTGGAAGGAGGTCAAGGGGTCATCTAGTCCAGTCCCCTGAACTCATGGCAGGACTAAGTATTATCTAGACCAGGGGTGGGAAAACTTTTTGGCCTGAGGGCCACATTGGGGTTGCAAAACTGCATGGAGGGCCAGGTAGGGAAGGCTGTGCCTCCCCGAACAGCCTGGCCCCTGCCCCCTATCTGACCCCTCCCACTTCCTGTCCCTGACTGCCCCCCTCAGAACTGCCGACCCATCCAACCCCCCCTGCTCCTTGTCCCCTAACCGCCCCCTCCTGGGACCCCCCGCCCCTAACTGCCCCCAGGACCCTACCCCCTATCCAACCCCTCTGCTCCCAGTCCCCTGACTGCTCTGACCCCTATCCATAGCCCCGCCTCTTGACAGGCCCCCCGGAACCCCTGTTCCCCATCCCC
This sequence comes from Mauremys mutica, assembly GCF_020497125.1. Lineage (NCBI taxonomy): Eukaryota > Metazoa > Chordata > Testudines > Geoemydidae > Mauremys > Mauremys mutica. The sequence goes on from NC_059072.1 coordinate 42,357,117, forward strand.
TGACCCCTATCCACACCCCTGCTCCCTGCCTGGCTCCACCAGGACTCCCATGCTTATCCAACACCCCCTCCCCCGGCTCCCCGCCCACCCACCAGAACCTCCACCCCATCCAACTGCCTCCTGCTCCCTGTCCCCTGACTGCACCCAGGGACTCCTGCCGCTTATCCAACCCCCCAGCCCCAGCCCTCTTACCATGCCAGATGTGGCCTGCGGGCCGTAGTTTGCTCATCTCTGATCTAGACCACTTCTGACAGGTGTTTGTCTAATCTGGTCTTAAAAATCTCCAATAATGGAGATTCCAAATGGTCCCTTTTGATCTTAAAATGAATTGAATTTCTTTAGTAAGCCTTGGAAAAATATAGAAAGCTCTTTTCCAGAGAAGGAGGTAGGGCACACACCTGTTTAACACTCTGTAGCACTAGCTGTCAAATTCCCTTCTGTATACAGAGTAATAAAAGGGTTTGTCTGCATTGCAAAATGAGCAAACATTATTGTGACTAGCTGAATCAACTGACATATCATTGACCATGGCTAGTGGCTAGGTCAGTGATAGGTAAGAGAAATCTTGTTCAGCATATGTCAGCTAATTGTGAGGAAACCCTGCTAAGATCAGGTGGAAATATTTTACATGATGCTGCACTCGATCTGGTCTATACTGACCACACCAAGTCATGTGCAGCATCTTGCAGATCTTTCACAATCATGTTTGAACACAATCATGTTGTGCAACATAGACAAGCTCACAGTCCCTTTGGCCTATAAGCATGCCAACAACCACTCTGGGTCGGTTTTTGGTTCTTTGGAGCGATACCTGCCAAAATGTTTCTAACCATTAAATGTGTTAAGTTTTTTTCATCCTGCTTGCAAAACATATATTTTAAATAAATCCATTTTATAAGCAACTCATTTAATTTGATATTTAAGTCCTGTCCCTTGTCCTGCTGATATGCTACATGGTCATGCTAGGCCTGAACTAAAGCCTCCTGAAATCAACGAAAAGAGTTGTACTGAGGCCTACATTAACAGCACTAAGTGCTACTAATGTTTTCTTAAATAAGTAGTCACTAGCTGTCCTATGTCCACATCCATAGAGCACCACCGAAGTCAATGGCCTTCCTACTGGTGTAAAGCAGAACAGAATCTGGCTCACTGCATTAAAATGATTTCTGAGAATCACTTCCAAGCCACAGGGAGGGATTGTACATCTTGGAGAATTCCTCCAGATCAGCGTCAAGGCTTCTGACTAACAGGCACAATTATAATTACAAAACTGTATAAAAATGTAGATAAAATAATACATATTTCTCCTTGTGCTTTTTGTATCTATATCATGTAGTTGTGATTAAAACTTTGCTGAAAGTCAAAAACCTTGACATGGCTTTCAAGGATTTTTCTGAAACTTACAATCCCCACCTCTAGATAGAGGGAATTTTATCGCCCAGTCATCTTTAATTTCATTCGTTTTTAATGTTTTCCCCTTTCCAGCTGCTCTCTGGTGTCCAGTTTTGTGGCTCTGTGGGGATCAGAGAGATTGATGTTTTGAGCAGAACTGTAGAGGTTAGTTAAGCCCAATGCTCTTGCCAGAATTTAGTCCAGCAGCTGGTGCAGATGGAGCAGCTCTGGAACTAGAGCCAGGAAGACAGACACCTAGTGAAGTGATGAAGTGGTTGTAAAAACAACACTGAGGTTTCAGCAGGAAAGAGCAGGAGGGTGGGTAGAGTCTTCTAAGGGCTTTTCTATAAGGGGACACTCAGGAAAGTTAAGATGAATTAATTAAAGGTGTGACATTAAAACATAATTTAAAGGTCATACACTAATAAAGGCAGTATGGCCTAATGGATAGGGCACTAGACTGGGATTCAAGAGATCTGGGTTCTCATCCTAGCTCTATCATTAGCCTCTGGGGTGATCTTAGGCAATTCAAGTCATTGCTCCTTGCCTCAGTTTCCCCATCTGTAAAATGGGGTTAATGATACTGACTTCCCTTGTAAAACATTTTGTGAGCTACTTATGATAAGAGCTAAGTATTATTATTAAAGCACATTAAATCTCTGTGTGGATGCACTCATTCAGAGGTAAAGAGCCCCCCTTTGAAGGTTAAACTGTGGTGAACTAAGGCCACATTACCTCTGAATGAGAGCATCCACACAGAAATTTTATGAGCTTTAGCTTCACACCTTTAGTTAATTTGTCTTGACTTTCCTGAGCCCCCCCCACCTGCACCCTGTTAGACAAGTCCTCAGAGCTGGAAGGTGGATGACGTATGCCAAAGACCATTGCGCTGAATGTCCGGAGTGGAATTTTCTCTTCTTCATCTTTTCCCTCAGCCTGATTGCACACTGCAGTGTAGTCTCAGGAAACAACATTGGGTTGTGGAGCTGCAGTCAAGCAATAGCCAGACAGCTTGGAAGGAGACAGGAATTTGAAAATGATAATGCAGGACAGTGTTGGCACTGAGGGTTGTATAGAAATGCAGGTTCTGCATTGGGGGAGGCAAATGCCCCTTGCCCAATGAATTATGAATAATTAGTTCATCAAACTCTTTGTAATTATATTTTCACCTCTTGCTGTAGTGGTTGCCAGTAGTCCACTACCAATGTGTTTGGCTGCAGCGTGGGACTCTAGTTCACGTCTTCAAGTTTGTGTCTTTCCTCAAGGCCTTACGTCTTTGTTTTTTTCATGTAAACATCTGAGTTCCACTTTCCATGGATGGTCTGGATCCCTTCTCTACATTTACTTTACTTCCATAATGCCTATCACTCCAACGCTGTATTTTGCCTCTCTTTAAATGAGATAAATTTAGATGCAGACAGAGTGAGTGTTTCAGTTTCTACCCATGTGGCAAAATGGTCTCATATAGGGCAGTGATGGAAAATATGCAGGCATGCTAATTTATCCAAGACTTGCTAACAGCTTTTTCATGTACTCTCTACTAGCTCACAAGATTCTGATCTCGATGATGCTGATATAAATCTAAAGTAGCTTCAGTGAATTTTCTTTAGATTTACATCAGGGTGAATTAGGTCAAAATCTGGTCCTTCTGTCCCCTTTTTCCTTGCTTTTGCAAGGAGGTGTGGCTTATTTAAAAGAGAGGTGGAATACACTACTGAAATAATAATATTACAGAAGCACACGACAAGCATTTAAAGATGGAAGGAGCAAGCCCAAACCTCCAAAGATAAAAGGGTAGCTAGAAGTCTGGGTTACTCACATTGCAGTGCATTGCCAACAAGTCTCAGATGTACACCACATGAGAAAGTGAAAAAGTGATATGAAGTTTATAATGGCCACTCTGAATCCATAATGCATAAAGCATTCACCCCAAGGTGCACTTGTGCATCTGTTAAAGTGTTTTTACTCGTAGTTTTAGAGCTTTTTAAGCAGTTTTCAGAACTGTTCATCTCATTTCTAATGTTTAATTGATATTTTATATTTTTGGCCTTATGTTTCTGACACTGATAAGCCATGACACAATGGAGGACTATAGAGCAATGAAAAGTGTTCCATCCTTCATGAATCAACCTATTGTGTCCTGTCATCACTTTTACTGCCATCCTTTTCTGCTTTTGCAAAGTCCTTTTGATACTAGGTTGGCTCCCAGTAGGCACAAAGAGTCTGACTCTTCTCTAACTTAAGACAGACACTGAAGTTGCTCCTAATTTCCACTGGTGTGAGAGAATCAGGGCCAGTTGCTTAAATGTGGCCTAAAGTCTTCCATAGAGAAATAAACTAATTTCTGTCCTTCCTCTCCATTCATGCATTTCAGTATTTTGCTTGGATTTTATTTTGCTCTGTCTTTGATATCAGTGTAGCTCCATTAAGTCTATTTCTTCTTTCTCACAAGGTTTACAGAAAATGTAGCTGTATTGACTTCAGTGAAACTACTCCTAACTTACACAAGTGTGAGGGAGAGGAGAATCAGGCCCCTTAGATCCAATTCTGCTCTCACCTACTTAGGTACAACTCACATTGATTTTAATAAGCCATTGCATCCACGTTAGTGAAAACAGAACTAGGTTCTTTGTCTGCTAAACTGCAATTGTACGGATGAGTCTGATCTCACAGGGGAATAACTCAAGAGTGACTGCACTGAGTCTGATGAGGATACACCGGCATATAATTGCATGGCCTGCAACCGAGGGAGGAATCAGACCCCATTATTACTAAATGGGCAATTTCAGCAGAATACTGAGCTGGATAGTGAATAAAAGATTGATAAGAGACCCCATAATGAAACTGGAAAATGTGGGGCTTGATTGTTCAAGCTCATTTAGCTTTACACTGGTGTAACTCCACTGAGCCTCCTGTGGATTACACTCTCCTTACAGATTTCTGACAATACATTAATAACTATAATGAAAACTAGCACTTATTTAGGACCGTTCACCTTTATAGTACATTACAAACCTTCTCTAATTTATCTAGCCTCCCTCTCTAAAGGATTCCTTTCCTTATATTAGCTATTTCCCTGCTTGGGTGCAATGATCCCAATTCTCCATTGCTCTACACCTGGTGTGGTCATTTACATCCATGCCAAGTGAATGTGAAATGGGGGTGAAATGCTGCCAGATCAGATTGCTATTGTTTTACACCCACTTGGCCTGGGTGTAAATGACTACGCAAGGTGCAAGGCAGTGAAGAACCAGGCCCCATGGCTGAATCACTAATACAAAGAATGACAAAATGGTCGGTGTGGTTCTCCTTTTATTACCTACCTTCTTCTCAACCCATACCTTTGCACTCTGGTATTACTGTGCAACCTGCACATAGCCATGTAACCTGCTCTGTATCCACACCAGAATGGTACTCTCTGTGTTTTACCTGCTCACCCTTTGTTTTAGTCTACTGTGAGGTATAGTGTCAAAGTCTTTTTTATAAATCCAAGTAGATTGTGTTCACTGGTTCACGTCTTTCTGCTTTATGAACTATCTCCTCAAAGATCTGGTCTATAAGCTATTATACTGAGTCATTTTTATTAGCTGATGCTTCACCAGATGTTTTGTGGCTCTAGAGTCCGATTTTCTTTTCCTGTACCCCAGCGTGAATCAGTAGTTTCACTGAAGTCAGTAGAGTTATACAAAGTTAAAATAAATGAAAGAAGAACCAACCTTTTAGGCAACATTTTCAAAAGTGACATTTGTTTTTGGCTGTCTCAACTTTTGGGTGTCCTAAGGTGTCAACTCAGGGACCTTAAAATTGAGGCACCCTTTTGAATGTATGGCTTTTAGTTTTTTATTTAAGTCAGTATCTAAGGACCATTGAACTCAGCCTGTTTGCATTGGGCCCTGATCCCAAGTCACCTTAAGTCAGTTGCAATCTTTATTAACATCAATGAGCTTCAAGTAAGGCCCCAGGTGTACAATTTTTGGCTTCAGTTTAGTCTAATTTTTAAAAAACGTTTGGCTTCTGCCTGATTCTCAGTTCCCACCGTGATGTTGAGGCACCCTTTTGAATGTATGGCTTTTAGTTTTTTATTTAAGTCAGTATCTAAGGACCATTGAACTCAGCCTGTTTGCATTGGGCCCTGATCCCAAGTCACCTTAAGTCAGTTGCAATCTTTATTAACATCAATGAGCTTCAAGTAAGGCCCCAGGTGTACAATTTTTGGCTTCAGTTTAGTCTAATTTTTAAAAAACGTTTGGCTTCTGCCTGATTCTCAGTTCCCACAGTTCCTCCCCTCTTTTGCCAAGGAACTTTCAGAAATGTTTGCTATTCTACCACTTATCTCCTCCTCTATACCTTTCAGGATGAAAAGGTAAAGTTTGAGGATGACCTTCACATACTTTTCAGAACAAAAGACAAACCAAACCTGTTTGGGGGTTCTGAAGTGTTCACATCCCCTGTGTGTGTAAACGTGCACACCTTTCCACACATGGGCATGGACCATGGCCAGAACAGAAAGTGCAGGAACACCCTGGGAAGGTCATGGTGTAGGGTGGGTTAAACCTCATTTAAACTGTTGTGACCTCCTATCACATTCTGGGGTGCAACTCAGACCAGTGAGGGGTTGTGTCACCACCTGTCTCATAACCTTGGGCACCTTACAGTGCTTTAGCTCCCAACCTGGGCTGCTCATAACCAGTCTCCCAGCATGCAGGTCACTCACTGGGTGTCTGAGGGCTAGACAGTGCTGGTTCAGCGACTCTGACCTCAGCAGCCTGTCTACAGCCCCACAGCCTTGGTTACTACTTGCAGTAGTAGTACAGTACACTCCCAGTCCTGGATTTCCCCCAAAACACGTGTTCTGCAATGTCCAACTGTCTCCTGAACAGTTCACCTATTGAGGTTTGTTGGCCTTTTAAGGAGTCAATGTTCAACAGTTTGTTACTTTAGCTGTAGTTACCTGGCAGTTCAGTTTAAACACAGCACTAGATTGGTTTAGATTAAAAATAAAACAAGTTTATTAACAAAAGAAGATAAGGTTTTAAGTGAATTCAAGTATAAGAGATAAAGTTAGAAATGGTTAACATCAAATAGAAGTGAAAACACGTATCTAAAACTTAATCTAGCAAGTTTGGGTTCAAGGCTCTTTTCAAGATGGCTTTTCTCACCCACAGTCTTCCAGCAAGATGGTGACTGACACTCTCCTGGGTGAGGATCTCTCCCAGAGCCCCAGAGATGCTGGTGCCTTTGTCTTCTTAGATGAAAGAGACAACTTGGGGTTTGTAGTGGATTCTTCTGACGGTTACCCCTAAAAAGCAAAGTTTATCCAGACAGTGAGAAAGGTGACATGGAGTCTTGTAACGAAGGAAGCTCCATGCTCTTTCTTCACCCACTTGTGTTCGCTAAATGCAAATTGTTCTGTTTCCTACCATCTCCTCCCCCTGCTGTCTTGGGGACCCTGTTTACTACTTATATGTAAATTGAGGCAAACACACATTCCTTTGTTTAGAATAGACCTGTTCAACAACTTTTGCCTGAGCAGCGCTGTCTGGTTTTGAACATGGCTATTAATATCATACAGGGGGAATTCATAACTTTACTCATAACGTTACTACATACATTTCACCGTGATATTGACCAGTGAGTTATTAGTTTTCAAATTATACCTCACAAGACATATTTTGTACAAAGTTTATTACAAATAAATAGTGCATAGGATGTGACTACAGGAGTTGCTTTTGGTCACACTTCCACCCCTCATTTCAGATAGCTGTAAGAAACAGTTAAGCAGCCCCACCTAAGATAAAGAGGATCTGTGAGCCCACCCAGGAATTTTGACCATGTGGGTGGAAGGCTCCACAGAGTATTGCTTTGGGTGAGGGTATATGTGTCCACATGCACCCACACGAGACAGAAAGAGGGAGACAAACACAGCCTAAACAAGGTACCAGACTTTAGCTTCAATTTCTCCTCCCAAGCAGAACAACCTGCAAGGCCCTGGATTTTGACTAGCCACTCAGATCAAAAGGGATACAGTGCTACAGTGAGTATAGTTCCCATTTTAATTGAGTGATATCTTAAAATGGAGAATACCAGTAGACCCATAATATCTCATGAACCAGAAGGAACTTTTTAAGAGCTTCCACAGAATAGAGATTGGGAAATAGTAGTGCTAGAAATCTTGTGGGGAGGCTTAGTCTAGAGTTCCAGTCAACTCTGCAGAAAAAAGATTCAGATAAACTTTAGTTAAGTATCTCAATGAATCTGAACTTCACTCAACCCTTTTGAGGTTCACCCACTCATGATGAGAGAGTGAGAAAGTTAACAGGATAGGACAAAAGGGCTGAAGATGAAGTTTACTGTGAACTGTCAGTTTAACTGGCTCTGATATATTTAGCTTCTTCCGTGACCTGCTAATTTATCTATGATATTCATAAGGCTCCATATTAACATAGTATCTGAGCCACAGGTGCCGACTTTCTGAAGTGCCGGGCAGTGCTTGACCCTGGCTCTGCCCCAGGCCCTGCCCCCACTCCACTCCTTCCTCCAAGGCCCCACCCCGCCCCTCCTCTTCCTGCCCAGTTCCGGCCCCTCCCCTGAGCGTGCCACATCCTCGTGCCTCCCCCTTTCCCCCAGAGCCTCCTGAACACTGCATAACAGCTGATTGCGGCAGGCGGGAGGAGGCAGTGGGAGGTGCTGATCCACAGGCCCACCAGCGGGCGGGAGGTGCTGCAGGGGGAAGCTGATAGGGGGGCTGCTGATGGGTGCTCAGCACCCACCATTTTTTCTCCATGGGTGCTCCAGCCCACAGAGTTGAGTCGGTACCTATGATCTGAGCATTTCAAATTCTTTAATGTATTTATCCTCACAACACCCCCGGCAAGCAGGGAAGTGCTGTAATCTCAATTTTACAGATTGGGAGCTGGGACAGAGAGAGACTAAGTGACTTGACTAAATCTGTAGCAGAGCAAGGAATTGAACCTAATGAACCCCAGGACAGTGCTCTAACCACTGGACCATCCTTCTTCTCCTTTAGTAAATCTACTGCAATTTGCATCTTGGTGTATTCGGTCCAGTCTTAGAATTGGTCTCTCTATAGTGGTTTCAATATACTCAGTACTTTTTCTGTGAGTTCTAATGTCATTTTTCACCCCTTTCCCAACTGCCTCACAAAATTCTTTCATTTCTGAATGAATTCTGTAAAGTCTGTATTTACATTTTTAAAAGAACTCCTTTGACGCTATTTACCCCACTTTTGTGTTTGACTTCACACAAGGTTACTGACTGGAATGTTTATAAAAATAATGGGCCAGCCCCTGGGGTCCCAATACATCCCCTTTATGCCACAGAGTAGCAAAAGGAGGTATGAAACTGCCTCAATAGGGAAGCGGGGGATGTCCCTTTATAGGGACATTATTGGGGTACTGAGGCAGTGCTGGGAGGGGGTACACTCCAGTGACCTCTTGTTACATAACAGCCACTTGAGAGCTATTACCAGCTGGCATGTATTAGAGCAGCAATGAGGCTGCTCAAATTTGCACCACAGCCAAATTCACCTCACACTCCAGATTCCACTAACGAGTGAAGGCGGGAAAAGGTGACATTAAGTCACCTTTTCCCTCAGCCTTCCTATGCTGAGTACAGTGTGGACCTGGACCTGAGAATCTGGGCAAATAAATTTTAAGTCAATATGTGAGTGATTGCAAAGCACAATGTGAATATTGAGTATTTGTTCCAGATCCCTGAATCAAACCACAACCACTCAAATACTGGCTGCTCCCAGTGAGTTGCTGGTGACCAATTTACAGACTAACTATTTGCAGAAGTTATGTATTAAATAATTTCAAAATTAAAAAAAAAATAATCTGAGGAAACCATAATCTGTTAGAGAACAATTAGTGAACAGAAAAACACTCTTATTGATTTCATTCATTCCTGTGCAGTCTTCCTTTCATTAGTACTTTTACACCTTTTAATCTTAGCATCTTTTTTCCCTAAGAGCTTTTTATTACCTCATCATTAACATCCATCTTATCCCCTATTTTTATTATTGTTTGTATGATGCACTCAGCTGCAGAGCTCAGAATATATGTTTTTTAAAGAACTTTCATGGATCTACTCCTCATTATAAAGGCATATAGTGAAATATAGAACCCTCATTTGCTTTGATGTTTTCCCTAGTAAAATATAGTGATCTCATTTAAATAGCCCCAGTGTGAACCTTGAGCCTTATTATCCTGTGGCGTTTGTTGCTTTAATATATTCATCCCATCACCTCTGTAACTATCTGCAGTTTTCCTCAAAACCAGGTCAGTTGTTTCTTTCTATCTAATTCTTTATTCTGTCAGAAAATGACTCTGCCTGTATCATTTGCGCTAACAGTACAAGGCTGCTTCCTAAGTGCATTCCAGTAGGTTCCTAGTTAGCTAACCATATTCCCCACCTCCCACTGTGTCAGATCTGTGACCTAATCTCTTCCACTGTGCAGTATCCTCACAAACTAGTTGCTGCCTGAACTCCAAGGCTATGGATGCAATAGCGGATCCAGAGGAGGCAGAAAGTTGTTGAGGGAGCTGCAAATCACTTAGGTAGTTTTACATCCCCGACACCTCTCCTCTGATGCTGGGCAATAATTTCAGAAAAGATAGTCACCCAGGCAGAGAAAAAGGAATAGTTCTAGTCACCGTCATCTGTGGGGTGGGAAGATTTTGGGAGGATTACTGAGGGTTGAGGAGTTGCTACCCTGCCACCCATCATCATAGGTGGTGGTGGTGATCTTTTGCTGAGGACCTGCTGACCAAACAGAACAAAGACCCCTTGATAACTGGGATGGGAGTTGCATGAGTTCACAGCAGTATTAGAAATGCAGTGTGGAGGAAAAGAAGTGCCAGATCTGAGTAGGTTTGCTTGTGTTGTTAGATGTTTGGGCACACACATCTTGTTGGTAGGAATAGAGAACTTCTTCACAAAACCCACTTTGCTCTGGGAAGGACTTGGTCAGTATCTCTGACGTTGGCAAGGCCTGAATCTTTCCTGGCCCCACAACAAGATTTTGAAAGCAACATAACCTCCTAGTTTTTCATCATCAAGGAGACTGGGCCGATGAAAGACCAGTTCCATAATAAATTATTGCTAGCTGTCAGCTGTTAACAAACTCCACATTGTCTCCCTTCTGTATAAACAACTGTGTAAGAAGAACAAAATAAAAGAGAGAGAGGAAAACTGCTTGTTGCTGCCACTTGGTGCCAGCGAACTTTGTGTGCTCTGATTTGTGAAGAATTAGGTGATTGTATTTTAACTAAACACGAAAGTATCAAAATAGAAAAATGAGCTAGTATCAGATGATGTCCACTGCATTGTGACCATATTGGTCATCAATTGTATCCAGTGCAGCAATGTCTTTCAGTGTTGAGAAAGTCATTACTGGATTCTAGACTGTGGGATATCACCCCATTACTTGAAATATCTTATTAATTATTTTGGTATTTGTAAAGTTAATATGGTTCATAATGAATTCACAGAGTACAGTACTTCCATTGAAACTTTGTAATCAATCATTATTAGTGTATCACAGACAAAGGATTACTGGGTTTCCTTTATACCTTAGTTACTCACAGGAGCTCACTCAGATGCACTTGGTTGCCAAGTCAGCCTGGTAATGGTAAATGTGAGAAAATACATTTAAATATATGCATCAGTGAACAAACAATGATTTTGCATACAGCAGTGAGGAGGTGTGCAAAATAACATTCTAGAATGTAAGATGGGGTTCAGATGAAACATACTGACTTCTGTAACTAAAGTAAATCACAAACCAACTGGCAAGATTTGAAAACACAAGCCTCTTTTAGGCCACTAGGAATGTACTTTGTGGATGAATCCAGATACACAGCAGACCAGTTTGAAGCACAAGTGAATGACATGTTAAAATATGGCTGGACATTGAAGCAATGCCAGTTAACACAGTAGCACTTGGCAAACACTGGGCTGTTTATTCTGCTTGGTAAGCAGCCACCAAGTAAGTATGAGAATCCAATAAACTGGGATGATGTGCAGTATGTGGGAGAAAAAACTGATGGTGATAAGAGAGTAACATGAAGAACTTTCACTGAACTTTAGTGCTGGCAAATGGAATCAAGGCCTTAGCTGTTAAGGTTTTTGTGAACTTTCATAGGTCAACTGGTTGCTGGGTAAACAAGCAAAAGTTGAATACCTAGCAGAATCCAAAAGAAGATAATGGACTAAATTCTGTCCTCAGTTACTCTTGTGCACATTTGCACTCATGTCAGCGGGGATGCTCAGGTAAAGCCTAGAGCTGAATTTGGTTCTTTGACAGTACTGAATTTATTCCTACTGTTGGTTGGGTGCTCATATTGTGACTGTACTTAAAGGAAAAATAAGGTCCATGTTCTGAGGAACTTGGTGGTCCACTTGGTCAGCACACAGTGCAAGTTGAGGTGAGAGATGTAAAGGTAGTTTCAAGCTACTAGACATTCATTGTCCAGGGCCCGTCCCCTAGCCTAAGGGCTTCTCTAATTGACCAAAGGTGCTGAAATGAGAGCCAGGGACCAGTATAGTGTGGGGGCTTTCCTTCCTCCACTTACAACTCCTATCCTGGAAGCTGGGAGGACATAGCATAAAGCATCTATACCAGAGATTCCCACAGTGACAGAGAGGCCTGCTGTACCACTAAACTCCACCAGTGGTAGTTCTTATCAACTATCTTTGTTCCATTTTTCTTTCCTTTAGTGCTTGGCTGTTTTGGAAAATTTCAAACAGAATAACACTAACCAGTAATAATGAAAACATCTGAGACCAAACTTCAAATTTCTACCATATATGTATGGTAGAAATCCGACGAAGTGGGTATTCACCCACGAAAGCTCATGCTGCAAAACGTCTGTTAGTCTATAAGGCGCCACAGGATTCTTTGCTGCTTTTACCATATATGTAGTGATCTCCACTACTGACAATGGGAGTCATGCATATGCAAAATTTGAATCAGAAGACAGAGATTTTAAGGCCAGAAGGGACCATTATGATAACCTATTCTGACCTCCTGAACAATACAACAATATCATTCCACACAATAATTCTTACAACAAGCCCATAATTTCTGGTTGAGCTAGGGGTATATATTTTAGAAAAACATCCAGTCTAGATTTAAAGAAGCCAAGTGAAGGAGAATCTATCACATCCTTATTAAGTTGTTCCAATGGTTAATTACTAGAGCTGGTTAGAAAAACTTTTGCTGCACCATTTTCCATTGAAATTGAAATGTTTTATGAAATTGTATTGATTTCAGTAAAATTTCATCTTAGGGAAGAATTAAAAAAAATTGAGAGTGAAACATTTCAATTTTTCACTTTGAATTTTAAAAATTTTGTATTATATAATATTTTAAAAATTCAAAACAAAACTTTTTAGTTGATCCAAAACTTTTTTTTGGATAGTGGGGGAAAGTTTCCTTTGTTGTGAATTTTGACATTTCCAGGTTTTGTTTTGATTTCAAATGAAGCCAGATTTTGAAATCTCGAAATCCTTCATGAAATGGAATTGTCATCTTCCATTCAACTGTTAAAAATGTGTGCCTTAAATCTAGTCTGGATGTGGCTTCAGCTTCCAGTTACTGTACCTTGTCTACTAGATTAAAGAGCCCTCCGTTACCAGAAATCTTCTCCCTATGTAGTTACAGACTGTGATCAAATCATCTGTTAACCTTTCTTAGGACAATATATGAGCTTCTTTAGTCTCTCAATGTAAGAAAGTTTTTCCAGACCTTGAATCATTCTTCTGGCTCTTTTCTGAACCCTGTTCATTTTTTTCAACATCTTTTTAAAAGTGTGGACACCAGAACTCAACAGAATATTCCAGTAATAGTCTAGCTGATACCATCTCCCTTCTTCTAATCTATATTCCCCTATTTATACATCCAAGGATTGCATTAATTGTCTTAGCCATCACATCACACAAGAACTCAAATTCATTTGTTTATGCACAAATAACTCCTAGTCCCTTTAAGTCGCTACTTTCCAAAATACAGCCCGCATCTTGTCAGTGTGACCTACATTATTTGTTCCTAGATATATGTGGCTGTGGTCTTACTCTGAACTGAAAAATTATTGATGAGAGATTTCTTTTTTGCATGTAAAAATCAGAATGAAAACTGGTTCTTTTAAATTACCATTTATGTGACATAAACTCTTGCATAAACTCTTAAGAGGGAGGGATAGCTCTGTAGTTTGAGCATGGGCCTCCTAAACCCAGGGTTGTGAACTCAGTCCTTCAGGGAACCATCTGGGGCAAAAATCAACACTTGGTACTGCTAGTGAAGGCAGGGGGTTGGACTCAATGACCTTTCATGGTCTCTTCCAGCTCTATGAGATAGGTATATCTCCATATATATATATATATATATATCTTGTACTTGCCAAGCATAGAATGGATCTTAAGGAAAGCTGGGTGTCAAAATATGAAGTCACAAGTTGACAGTCTCCAAAACATTACCCCACAAGAAGAGGTTTCTTCCAGAACAACAGAACAGTAAGTATTCATGGATTATTAGGCCAAAGGGGACCACTGTGATCATCTACTTTGACATCCTGTCTGACACAGGCCATATGCCTTCCTCAATTTAATTCCTGTTTGAACTAAAGCATATCTTTTAGAAAAACATCAAATCTTCATTTTAAAATTGCCACCACAATCCTAGGTAAATTTTCCAATGATTAATTTAGCCTCACTTAAAAATCTGTACCTTGTATCATAAGAACAGCCACACTGGGTCAGAACAAAGGTCCGTCTAGCCCAGTATCCTGTCTTCCAATGGTGGCCAATTCCAGGTGTTCCAGAAAGAATGAACAGAACAGGCAATCATCAAGTTATTAATCCCCTGTTGCCCATTCCCAACTTCTGGCAAACAGAGGCTAGGTACACCATCCCTGACCATCCTGGCTAATAGCCCTTGATGAACCTATCCTCCATGAATGTATCTTGTTCTTTTTTGAACTGTTTTATGGTCTTGGCCTTCACAGCATCCTCAGGCAAAGAGTTCCACAGGTTGACTGTGCGTTTTGTGAAAAAAATACTTTGTTTTGTTTGTTTTAAACCTGTTGCCTATTAATTTCATTTGATGACCCCTAGTTCTTGTGTTATGAGGAGTAAATAACACTTCCTTATTTACTTTCTCCACACCAGTCATGATTTCTATCATATCCCCCCTTAGTTGTATCTTTTCCAAGCTGAAAAGTCCCAGTCTTATTAACCTCTCCTCACACGGAAGCCAATTACCCCAATAATTTTTGTTACCCTTTTCTGTAACTTTTCCAATTCCAATATATAATTTTTGAGATGGGCCAACCACATCTGCATGCAGTATTCAAGATGTGGGTGTACCATGGATTTATATAGAGGCAATATGATATTTTCTGTCTTATTGTCTATCCCTTTCTTAATGATTCCCAACACTGTGTTTGCTTTTTGGACTGCCACTGTACATTGAGTGGATGTTTTCAGAGAACTATCCACAGTGACTCCAAGATCTCTTTCTTGAGTGGTAACAGCTAGTTTAGACCCCATCATTTTATATATATAGTTGGGATGATGTTTTCCAATGTGCATTACTTTGCATTTATCAACACTGAATGTCATCTGCCATTTTGTTGCCTACTCACCCAGTTTTGTGAGAGCCTTTTGTAGCTCTTTGCAGTCTGCTTTGGACTTAACTGTTTTGAGTAGTTTTGTATCACCTGCAAATTTTGCCACCTCACTGTTTACTCCTTTCTTGCTGTCACACAAAAATTGGTTTTTAGCTATTTTTATTCAAGATCAATAAGAACTACATGGCTGCCTGTGACTGATTGGCATCTGCTATAGGTCTGATTCATTTTCCACTGCAGTCAAGGAGAGTCTTTGATCAAGCCCTACTGAAGCAGCCTCTTACAAGCACTGGCCTGCAAACCTAATAACGACATTATTACATTCCAGTATAACTCACTGGAGAGGAGAAGTGAGCTTTCACATTTCCTACATTTTGTTAAAAGGAGAGAGAAAAATCAATACTTTATTTTTGCTCAATGTACATAGTATATTTTACTATTATATTCATTGTTCATTGTTGAAATGTCAACCAAATATTGCATTTATATGGAACATTACAATAGCCACTAGCTCTTTGCATGGGTAGCAGAACACTTTCTATATATTATGAGGAGAAAGATCTGCCTCAAAAGCAAATCATTTTGTCCCTGCTCCAAAGACCATTAATCAGTCAATGAGAATCATTCCACTGACTTCAACGGACTTTGGATTGGGACCTTTAAGAGGGCACCTAGATAGAAAACGATTAGCTATGAGTTAGGGGTAAAACCCCACCTACCCCTCTAGCTCCATCATGTGTGAAACCAATTTCTGTGTTACTGCCTCTAACACAAAAGGTTGCACGGTGTACTTTATGACATATTCATACTGCCATAGTACAACAGAAGACTATATTCCAAGGTAAAATGATGTTTCAGCCTCCTTTGACCAATTTCATCTGCCATTGATCGAAAATATTTCTCTGTCTAGTACTGATTACCACTAAATTAGGCCAGTGGGGTTAAATTCAGACCTGATATAAATCAGTGAAACTGCTATGTTAGTGTCTTTTAAATTGAACTGTTACAAAACACATGTGCTAATTTACATATGTGGTGTAGATTGACAAGGAGATGGATGTAAGTGGCAATAATGGGTCCCTTACACACCAAATGGACAGTGATGGAGAAACTGTCTTATAAGTGTCTCTTCCTGCTATAGTCCCCATTCACCAGCTATAGATATAAGTTACACTTGTCTTGAACCCGCCTCTTAATTGCCGCCGAACAGCCCAACATGCCACCCCTTCCCCTTGGCCACCCCAAGCTTGCTTGCTGAGCTGGTGCCTGGAGCTGGCCCTGGTTCAATCCCATCTGCTGACGACTGGAGTCTGTCGGTGTTACATCAGCACTCCAGCAAATCAGGTCCCAGGTCTCTCAAGTTGTGTACCCAGAAAATGAGGTGTACACAAGGGGCACCTATGAAAAGTTTTGTTTTAAGTTATTTGCCCAGCATCACACAGTCACTTTGTGGGAGAGGCAGACAGAGAATCCAGTTCTACAATGTGGTGTTTAACAGCCTTTGCTCTGAGGCCAACCCTTCTCTTCTTGACACCCCCTGCCTTATTTGTTACACACTCCAAATTCTGGACCATATGAGGCAGGAGAATACAGACAACAGCCTCCTTCCCTACACAACTGTAATTCATTCCTGGAGGACTCTTCGTTCTGTGTGAGACAGGGGTCCTGTGGAAAAAATAGTATATGAACTAGTAATTAAAGACTGCAGCATGATTCATATGGGAGCAAATATAAAATTGCACAGGCAAATTTAATTCTGGGATTTTCTAACTTTTGTACGTTTGGCTTTGCAACCTTATTGTTATTTTTTTTTAATGTAAGGTTGTTTTTTTTACTGAAGTTTCCTAAGTTTTTAAAATAGCAAACTGAACAGAAATTTCATCATGCAGAACAATATTAGATCCACAGCACAGACCTCTGCAACTCGAGTTAACAGGTAACTGGTAGCAGTAGTAGGATGGTATCATCTGCACAGGACAACTCCTAGAGGGAGATGATGCATTTTGCCTCTGAGTTTCATAGCTATTAACTGAACGCAGACTAATATTGGGACTTTGGAACCATGAATTCTGTTGGTTCTGGAGCCAGATGTTAACTGATGTTTCCAGACCCTTCTGTTCAGTCTCCTCCAGTCTTCCTCCATCTCTTTCTCGGAGTGTGTCCCAACCACAGCCTGTGCCGTTTCTTTCCTGTGCCCCTCTGCTGCTATTGCCTGCAGACTGTCCCTGTCCCCTTTTCTGTTCCCATCATTCCCCACAGCCTGCATCTCGCCTGCTCCAGTCTCTCTCAGCCTAGCCTTGTCCTCTGCTCCCAATTCCTCACCCCTCTACATTTCAATAAGTCAGTCTGCTTCCACCTTCTCCTCCATGCTGTCTAGGTGCCAGGAGTGGGATCACAGAGATCACAGAAAAGGTAGTCTCCCTGATCTCAGTTCTGGTTCCTGAAATTAGAGAGGTCAGAAATTAAAATTGCAGGAAAAGGTCTGCTCAGCCCTTGCTTCCCTGGAATGCCTGTGGAGATGGCACACATTCAGTTTGGTTAGCATGTAGGAACTATGGAGGGATGGAACATCCTTAGTGCAGATAAAATTTTCTGGCAATAATATTGCCTACCTCTAACTAACAATCTCCTATTGAGCATGTGCAAAGTGCACTTTTCAGAGGCTTATAACTTAGCCATATTTTTGTGGCTTTTTATTGGGACAGCAAAAGGCACATCAGTGACACAAAAGCAACCTCCATGACAAACGTCAAATAAAGATTCCTGCTCCAAGGCACAAAGAGACTAGAGCTTTTCATTAAAATGGCTACAAGGATTTTTTTTTTAACATGAGCAAAACAATGTAATTTTCCCTTAACCTTAGTGTCAGCAATGGCAGAACCATTTTTGCTGAAACTTCCCAGAAAAATTCAGCATGAGGCTGACACGTGGCATGGAAATTTTCAGCCTGAATGCTTAAAATTTGGCAAAGTTGTAAGAAATTGGGGAAAAAAAGATCTTTCACATGGACAGTTAGATAACCTAAACTATAGGCATTGCTACCAGTGCTGCTTATAATAATTTCAGTCCTGCAACCCTTTGAGTAGTCAACATATCAAGAGTAGCTCTTCTTAAAGAAAACAAAAGTTGTGGATTATCAACCCCTCTCTAATTTGGGCCCTGAACATATACCCCTGGATGCAAAAAGCCTGAGGTTCTAATTTATTTTTTCACAAGCAACGATGAAGAAAACAAACAATAACATTTCAGACTCAGACATACAATTTTGCTGGGAAAGCTTCTAGGGATTTTTATTCTCCAGCTTTACCCTGACTGATTTCCTCTACTTGAATTTTTTGAAGTTACAGCAGGGGAAAACTGCCAAAACTCAGTGGAACATCAGGTACCTAATTCATACCATTTCACTGTGCTGGATTTCCATATGTATCAATTCACTTCTGAATGCTGTGTCTGAGTTCCAACCAAGAAGTGATTATGTAGCCAATGCAGAGCTTCATGGTGGAATTGTACAGTTTAGAAGCTTTGTTATTCTTTTATAGCAACTCTCACGCAAGTATCAGTTGTGGATGCCCAAGTTCAGTCCCTCAGGATGGCAAGTGAATCCTGAAACTTCCATTAAAGTTAATGCAGCCATAATGTAGTGCTATGAAACTGAACTCTTTGTTATCCAAAATTGCTTTCTGGGGCATTATTTGGGCCATTTTGGTGACATCACACTCATGTTTAAATTACCTATGATACCTACACATTACATTACCATGACCAGATGATCTCATTTATGTAGTAATAGTCATCATTTGCTATGGGGATGGAAAATGGAATGGAGTGGGGGGAGAGAGATGCATAAAAGAAACTTGGTTTGCCGAACACTGAATCACTTTAAAGTATATACTCCATGCTTCAGAACAAGCACACCTTACAGTTTTTTTATTTGTTTTTTAAAGAAATACAGGTGTTGTGTTTCTTCCTTTCAAACCATCTCCCTCCTCCTCTCCCAGCTTTCTGACTGTGCATTAACTGGCACAGGGTCTTTTCAAAATGCTAGAGCTAAATGGGGAAATGCGTAATATCCTAATTTAATATTTTTACTGAACTAGAACGTGCCCAGCTACTGGCACGATACCAGTGAATGCAGACAAAGGCATTGTGATCACATTAGGGCTGGACAGTCCCCTTTGAATAAAATAAGAATAACTTAAGAAATGAAGTGAAATAAGAAGAAATATACACACATTTTGTTTTTATGCATGCACAATGACTGCACAAGCAAAAATTGCAAGTGTAAAATTAAAGGTAGCTTGGAGACATATGTAAACTTGACCTTTATGTATGAAGGTTGTGAAATCCATAAATATAAAGCTTTAGAGATTAATTTTAAAATTGAAGAGCTGTTTTGTAGTAGCAATACATTAATCTAGTTTCTATGTACTCTATGTATCATATGACTTTTAAAAACTAACTTTGTATTTGTGGATTATCTAAGCACTATACCCAGATGTATAGACAATCTTTTCCCAACCTATGTATTATATAATTTTTTTAACATTAGCTTTAATAACATTTTTAATTCCATCAAGTTACTGTTTAGATGGCTCATAATGGACCCCGGAAACATGCCCTTCTGTGGCCAAATACTGTGATTTCTAAACATTGTGGTGTTTAATAAGAACTGATTTTCCTAAATCCTTCTTTTACCTTCCAACAGCTATGGAAAATCTTTGCCATCCATACAGTAAAATCCCTAATAAAAGAGTCTAATAGAAATTAATAGAATTATTTCCCCTGTTGTAGGATATTATTGGCTCCAACAAACAAACAAACAAACAAACAAAAACACATGAAAATTTATATTACATTTTATATGTTTTAGGAGTAATTTCTACAGGAGCCTCTTGGGTTTCTCCTATTAAACGCCACAGAATTTTCTCTAAGATGGAGAGAACTTATCCTAACAAAAGATGTCATTTCACAAATGAGCTGGGCTCAGTGAAAGGTAAAGATGTTGTTGTCCATAAAGTGAGCACTAAGGATACATTATGAAAACTGGGTACCTAAAATAAGACTAGACATTTATCCTGATCTGTTTCAAAAGCCCTTTACTTTTGTTTTATAACCCAAATGAACTGCAAAGTAACAGGTGAAGACTTCTGTCTCCCTTTTTAAAATGCATATTGAGTTGGTGCAGCCTCACATCTTTGATCTGCTGCTTGATTGTTTTATGTGACGTCTTTTATTGTTGAATAGTATCTTAGCAATAAGTACTGTCAGCAGTGCTTTGTTATGGTTGACTGAATGGCCTGAGATCAGGTCAGATTCTAAGAAGCTTACACTGTCTGCTTCTTTCTGGGTGAGTGCTTTGGAGAGACAGTGCATTTGCAGCCATGCTGAGCTATTTTACTGCGCTAAAATGCTTGCAAATACAGGATAACTGTGAATCTAAAGCTAGCAAGGAGTGCAGAGAGACTCCAGCAAGACCAGCTAAACCAAACTTAAAGTATCGACTGGTATCTTGTATGCAATTTAAATTGGGGCCATAGATCTTCGCTTGGTGAATGTTTAATATTCACTTTATGCAGTCTCAATAGTAAGCTTTCCAGAGCAACTGGCAGAACAAATAGCTTTTTTGACAATTTTTTTTTGTCTGCAAACAGAAATGAATCTTAAGGAACCCACTGACATTTATTTTGACTCAAGAAAGGAAACTTTCAGAGCATGAAGATACATGTTCCTGAAAAATGCCAAGTCTAAATTTCTGTTACTTAAGAAAAAGCAACCAGAAGGGCAAAGGCAGTGTGAAAAAGTTACAATGGCTTTGGAAGAAAACAAAACACACAAAAGAGCATTTCAGCACAGTTTAATTCTGCCTTATTCAATCACCTTCACCTAGTGCTGGATCACTCCGCACAGAACAGCTCAGAATAGAATGGCACAGAGGTGAGCATCAGGAGGCATTCTGCCTACTTCCCTGAACTCCCCAGTTTCCAGTGAGTGAACTCCCAACAATGGCACTTTAAGTGCAGTCTCTTCCCACCGCTAGGGTGACCAGATGTCCCAATTTTATAGGGACAGTCCCGATATTTGAGGATTTTCTTATATAGGCTCCTATTACCCCCACGCCCTGTCCTGATTTTTCACACTTGCTATCTGGTCACCCTACCGGCTGCTAGCTGTGTGCCAGTCCCACACTGAAGGCCAGTTTAGAGGGGAAGGCCGTGCAGAATCCCTGTCCCACCCTGACACTGGAGAACCCACAGAGAACAAGTGTCGTTTCCTGGGTACAGGGACTGCAAGTATACCCAGCCTTTATGCAGGCCAAACTGAGAGGAGAGAGAGCGAAGCTGGCTCTAGGTTTTTTTGTCTTCCAGAACAGAAAACATCACCAGTGCCTCCCTCACCCTTGCCCCACAACCCAAAAGGCACAAAAGAAAAAAAAAGGCCAATTTATTTTCGTCAGTGACTTGGTATCCCAAAATGTTGGCACCCAGGATGGCCACCTTGATCATCCGCCCCTAAGACCATACCTACTTCTGGCACCCTGTGAAGGGGCTAAGCAGAAACTGGCTCTCAGCGAATCAATTTATACCATATTAATTATGACACCAAAATGCATGTGGCTAAGTAAGTGCCCCCTGAGGTTGTATCCAAATTCAGGCTGAACTTAGGCAAACTTCAATTTACCAGGTGTTCCTGCAGTTACAAATAGAGATGGTCAGAACATGTTTTTCCCCCCTGTGTTGGGCTGTCCACCCCACACAAGGCAGAGCAGGATAAGTTAGGCCAATTAACCTTGTAAGCCACACCTGTAGGAGAGCCAGGGCTCAATAGTACTTAATGGAAGATGAAGTTTATCTGGGAAGGAGCAGCTTGAGCTTGTAAGAACAGCCATACTGAGTCAGACCAATGGTCCATTTAGCCCAGTACCTTGTCTTCCAACCGTGCCAATGCCAGGTGCTTCGGAGGGAATAAAGAGAACAGGCAATCATTGAGTGATCCATCCCCAATTGTCCACTCCCAGCTTCTGGTAGTCAGAGGCTAGGGACACCCACAGCATGGGTTTGCATCCCTGACCATCTTGGCTAAAAACCATTGATGGACCTGTCCTCCATGAACTTATCTAATTCTTTTTTGAACCCCATTATAGTTTTGGCCTATACAGCATCACCTGGCAATGAATTCCACAGGTTGATTGTGCATTGTGTGAAGTACTTCCTTTTGTTTCTTATAAACCTGCTGCCTATTAATTTCACTGGGTGACCACTGGTTCTTGTGTTATGTGAAGGGGTAAATAACACTACCTTATTCACTTTCTCCAACCATTCATGATTTTGTAGACCTCTATCATATCCCCTCTTATTCATCTCTTTTCCAAGTTGAAAAGTCTCAGTCTTTTTAATCTCTTCTCATATGGAAACTATTCCATACCCTTAATCATTTTTGTTGCCCTTCTCTGTATCTTTTCTAATGATAATATAGCTTTTTTGAGATGGGGCCATCAGAATTGCACACAGTATTCAATATATGAGCATACCATGGATTTATATAGCAGCATTATGATATTTACTATCTTATCTAGCTCTTTCCTAATGATTCCTAACATTCTGTTAGCTTGCTTTTTTTTTTTTTTAAATAAAGGGATGAAGCTGAGACCAGAAGGGGTTGCAGGGGAAGTAGACAGAAATCATTTCCTGCAAAAAATGGTGTGTTGGAAGCTACAGAGTCTGGCAAGAAGTCAGAGGAGGGATGTCATCCACAGCTACTACCTGGGAGAATGGAGTTTGGGCTGGTCAACTCAGAGTGGAGGGAGGGCAGAAAATAGAAGAGGGAAGTAGGAAGGAGTCCAGGGAAATAGCGACAGGGTCTGGGAGGAAGCAGATCACAGTTGCTGGACATAGGGTCCTTGGACTAGAACCTGGAATAGTGGGGTGGGCCTGGTTTTCCCTACCACCCACTGGGAAAGTGGTACAGAACCTGGCTTTGGACTGGAAAATTGTCTGGGACAGGACAGCTGATCCAGGGGGACTTTGGTACCCCAGAAGCAGATACCTAGTCAGAGGGCTGAGTCATGAAGGGGGAGCACTGCAACTCCTGGAGAGTACAAGGGAACACAGTGTGAACAACTATTGAAAGCAGGGCATCAGGCCTGACAGGAGATAATCCCCAGAAGTGGCCACAAGGAGGTGCCCCATTGGTGAGTGAGCCCTGTTACATCCCCAAAGCAATTTCTGATGGAAAAAGGAAAAAAAGTGCCTCACAGGATTTGTAGTTCAGGTTCAGTACACTCAATAGGCCAAGCTCTCGACCTTACATTTCCCATGGTTCACCAGGGTTTCCTCTCTTTGTAAGGCAGTCCCATGGCCCTTTTGCATCATGGGAGATAAAGTCCACCTGGGGAGTTTGGCCCACTAGAGGAGAGTTGGGACATGAGGGCAACCAAACTACAATTCCCATGTGGCAGCACAGTGGTATATCCAAACTGAAATATTTTGGTTCCAGGCTTTTGGTTTTTTTCAATGAAAAATCAAAATTTCCCATGGAAAGCAGACACTTTTTGTGAAACAAATTAATTTAGTCAAAACCCCAATTTTCCACTGGTAAACAGTTGATGAAAATTTTTCAACCAGTCCTTGATACAGCTTCTATTTGTATCCAAGTGTTTTGAATACCACAACTCCTGTTCATGTACGCTTCTGGCTAAATACTGTCCATGATTACAGATTGCCATGTCTCCTAAAGCACTAGTAATAATCTATATCCTGACAGGATTTCCCACTAACTGTTTCACATGAACTATGGATGTAAATGGGAACATTTTAATGGCATCTTCAGAAAATAGCTTTCATCTTAAACCGCATCACAAAGGGGAAAAAGCTAAAAAATAGAGATGGTCTGGGTACAAATTACTTTGTACCTGATTGTTTCTACCTATGGAACCAAAAGTAATAGAGTCTTAATCATGTTTCAGTCTGTCCCTGATACTCAACCAGATATTTGTGCCAGCTGTTGTTCTACACACTTGCACCCTGCTCAGCAAGGATTGCTGGGGGTCAGCCTGTCAGCCTGAGAATATGAAAGGAGTGAAAAGCCTTATTGTCACAAGTACTGATCTAAGCTTTTTTGACTCACTATTTGATTGCCCCATGTCTGGCAGACAACATAGGCACTATACAAAGAAAAGAAAAAAAATAAGATAATGATAGATAAGCTACAATTCAGAGGCAAAGAAGAAAGATTTGTTTAGTGCTTTTGTTTCTGACATTCATAACTGTAAATCCTATTAGCACCCATTGATATGTTTGGCAAGTGGATTATCAAAAGCATAGGACCAAATTCTCCCCTCATTTCTGCCACTGTAAATCCAGAGTAACATGATGAAATTAATTAAATTACTTCAGATTTAGTGCCTTAAGTTAATTTACGTTAATGGACATTGCATCAGGCCCTTACAGAGATGAATGAGAGAGTAGAATTTAGAGAATAGATTCTCTAGCAGAGGGGTGGTATACTTAATGCATTTTTGTAGTGTACTACTATGTTATGATTACCCCATGGAATAGTTCTTGCTGTTTCAAGTCACCTGTGTTTTGAGTCCTACAAAAAATACAAAAAGGGGAATCACACACCCTCTCCCCACCAAGGATTTGCAGGTAATTTTGAAAAAGGTGAAGTGTACAACAATTCTCGAATGGCAGACATTTCTTTGGTTAGTGGAAAGGCCAGCTGCAGCACAGTAAGTGTTCAGAGCAAATGCTGGCTGGTAAGCAACTCTAGCACTGTACTTATTGTATAGCAACTGCTGCTAACCACAGCTGCCTTCTGATGTCCTGGTTCCTGAAACCTCTTTTAAAATTAATCGTTGCTTTTTGTCAAGGAAGCGTTTTTCCTTTATCGCAGTGCTGAGTGAATAGCTTGCTAGTCTGATGATGACAGCATCCGTATAAAATCCACTTGATCCCTCTCCCCCCCGCCATGCTAATGGAGGGAGATTTAATGTTTTAGCTGATATCCCCATTGTGGCTGCCTTTTTTTCCTTTCCCAATCCTTTTCCCAGACTGACCTCCTCATTATTATATTCCAGTTCAGGTGCTGCAGGGACTATTTATTTCTAGTTGCTCTCCTGGGAAAGGGGGACAGAGGGGGGGGAAAGATACTGATGTTGTTACTTAGAAAAGAGCTTTTGTAAGCCATTGTCATTCACTGGCAACAAATGTTGACCTATCTACCGTTGCCATTCACTTATTCAGAGAACTGAAGACTGATAATGGAATAACCACAGGGGATCTTGAAATCTTAGAGTCCTCATAAACCTATTAGAATGCTCACAAACGAGGCCACCTCAATACAGGGATGTTTTATAACTGCTAGTGAAACATTTCTGGAAGCAAGCTAATCCCAATGGAGTAGGAACCAGGCACATATTCTTGGCCCTTCAAGGGCAGCTGTGGGTGCCCTGGCTCAAGGGAATCTCTGACTGGGGTAGAGCTGATATAGCTGACTGCACCATCCACTTCCCCACCATCCACACAGTGGGCTTGTCAGCAACATGCTGGGTAGGATGTCTTGCCCACTGGTGATCCTCAGCCAGTATAGTAGTCCCTAGGGAATTCCACTCTAGACTATGTCAGGGACTGAAACAGCTCCCCCAACAAGTCCCAGGATTCAAGGAGCCTAGAGCCACCATCTCTCCAATATCTCCTCAGCTCTAGCAATGAAGGCCAGCTGCTGCTGGGCACTGGCCTCATATCTTGGTACTAAATAGAGTAATTTACCTCTTGTGCACTTCGATTAAACAGTGCTCTTCAATATGAATGCCCTGCTGATAGTCTTTGGACATCATTATGAACTTAGGCAAACCATGGACACCATGTGCTTCAGTTTTCCCACTTGTAAAGTGGGGAGAATAATAGAGATCTACTTCATGTGGGTGTTCCCAGGATTAACTCATTAATCTTCGTAATGTGCTTTGAGATCCTCAGCTGGAAAGTGATGTGGAAGTATTATTAATTATGATATTTCTTTGTTATTCAGGCTTCTGTTTCAGGCCTTTTCTTTCTGCTTCCAGCCTCTCTCTCTCTCTCTCTTTCCCCTTCTCCCAAGTGAGATAGCATACTCATTTTTTAAGAGGCTCATACAAAACAAATTCCATACAGAATTCTCCGAAGTGGTTCCCTTTAGTATTACCTCTCCCCTTATTCACTCCAGAAACTCAGAAGGCTTGGATTTCCATGAAGCTCCCTAAGCTTCCCTACTGTTATATGCATTCATTTTTTCAGACCCACACCTCAACGCCTCTAATGGTAGGCAGTAGTCACAGTAAGACCCTTGGAGAGTCCTGTGGCACCTTTAAGACTAATAGATGTATTGGGATGAATACCCACTTTGTCAGACGCCCACAAAAGCTTATGCTCCAATACATCTGTTAGTCTTAAAGGTGCCACAGGACTCTCTGTTGCTTTTTACAAATCCAGACTAACACGGCTACCCCTCTGAAATAAGAGCCTTATATATTTAAAGAAACAGAGACCTGTTGTGGCCTTTTAATCCTCTGACCATCCCTACCCCCACTCCTGGGGTCTTTTTGTCTATGTTCTGGAAGAACATCTGGTCTCCAAGACCTCGTGTCTTCCTCTAGTAGCCTTACTCTTCAGTCCCTGCTACCACCATCTCTTGATCCAGACTGTAGTCTCTTTGCCGTACTTTATTTTGTGTCTGTCTCTTCCAGATTACTCTTTTCTGCAGACTCATTTGTGGCAGCTACAAGCCCTTCACTATGCTTCGGGTCACTTCTCTGCTCCTGTCATTCAGTATGACGTTCTGAAACCCTGATATGCTCCAGACTTCCTGCAGCTTGTCCCTACCTTTGTTTTCTACAGTAGCATTGCTCAGCCTGCCTCTGATTGCTAGTTGTTGAGAGAACTTTAACTGTCCTATTTTCTACCCGTCTCCCACTTAGGAAGACTGGTTTTCCACCTTTTCCCTTTTCCCCTATTATCCATTGCAAAACTTTTTTTAAAAGTGCAGCTATACATGTACCTCCACTTAAATCACTGGGTTCCATTTCTCCAGCAGCGGAAGGCATGGCGCTCTGAAACTGTGTCACTGATGGTAATTCTACATTGGAATAAAAGACCTGGGGCCTATCTGCAGCTGTCCTGAGGCAACAGACTTAGGCTCACAGGGCTAAAAATTCCTGAGTAGATATTCAGGCTCAGCTGAAGCCTGGGCTCTCGTATCCCACAAGGGGGCACGGTTCAGAGGCTGGGCTCCAGCCTGAGTCCAAATGCCTACACAGCAATTTTACAGCTCAGCAGCTTGAGGACTATGAGCCCAAGTCTGCCGACCTGGGCCAGCAGCAGGTGTTTAATTGCTGTGTGGACATACCCTTAGGGCATATCTACACTGCAATGCAAGCCCAGGGCCGGTGGGACTCAAGTCAGCTGACCCTGGGTTAGAGAACCCAGGGCTCGAGCATCAATGTAGGGTTAGCAATCAGTGTAAGGAATTTTCTAATCTGGGTTTGTATGGGGGTGGGGGGGGATTGCGGGTCTGGTATCCACACTGCAGCACACAGACCCAAGTCAAATCAACCATATCCCAAACTCCCTAGCACCCTCCAAAAATGTGGCCGAAATAGACTTTTGTCTATGGTGCACTGTGGGAAAACTTGATTGTCCACCCTGCATGTTACAGGAAGTTTGAACAGTCTGTTAACAAGCCTGGCAAACAGTCATTTTGGTCTCTGCTCCTAGTTACTGGAGCCAGCAATATGAAGGAGGTGGCTTTTAAAGAGCTTCTCTCACTTGCACTTTCACTCCTGTCTCAGGAAACAGGCAGAGCTTCTGTGAGATATTTACCTGTCAGTAATGGTCTAGTTATTACGTAGTCCTGTCTTGAGTGCAGGGGACTGAACTTAATAACCTATTGAGGTCCCTTCCAGTCCTACACTTCTGTGATTCTTGTGGCCATTAGTGTAATCAGCCACTCAAACAGCTCTGGCTGCTGAGATCTGTCCTTCTTCCTTAGCCACTGTTCCTGTTCCAGGAATTGTGAAGCAAGTGCCTGCTCCTACTCTGAAAACCTACCCACATGCTGTGCAGCCAGCCACAGCCTTTCCTCTAGCCATAAGTCCCTCCGTCTTCAGTACTGGACCTGCTTGTTGGCCTGTCCAGAGCTTCAGCCAGAGGTTCATCACGGAAACACTTCCTCTTGGAATGGTCCATGAAGGCACTTTGGCCCAGGCGAGCTGTGGTGGTACTGCAGCCAATAGAGGTGGAGGGGCCTGCCTGGAACAGGACAAGACACAGAGGAGTGTTGTCTCAAATAGCTCATTGCAGGAATACAGAAAAAATCCTTGTGGAATTTTAAGGACATAAAATGATACTTTTACAACCTGGCTTTGGTATATTGTGAGAGGGATGCTTCAAGTCACAGAAGCTCCGTGGACCCAGCCTGGTGAATTACAGTGAAAGAAATGTAGAGACAATGGTATCTTAAAAATGAAAAGATGGTTTTTGTTTTCTAAAATTGCAGGGATTGAGGGGGGTCGGTGCTGTCAGTGGCCAGGCTACAAAAACTTTTTCTATCATTTCAGGTCTTCCACTTTTTGGAGGATATAACAGTTCTTGTGGTGCTCAATTGGCAAAGGGAGATGTTATTCCAAGCTGCTGTGGGAAAACTGCAGCATACGCTACTGAAGTATTCGAAATTATAATGACCGAACAGCACATCTATGAGTAGAATGGGCTGATCAGCTACCGAGTTGGCTCTGGAAAACATGCCCTTCTCTGAAATGTGACTAATCTCTCTGGAGTTCCTGCTTCAGGAAAAGTTTCCAATTATCAGCACCCAGAATTGGATCAGAATTCATGAGGGAATCAACAGGATGCTGCATTAACAACTTCCTCATGGCTTAGCCTCTATGGCTGAATGCAAAGACGTAGAACTCCACAGACTTCCCTGCCCCCCCCCAAACTTCTGAACAGAATGTCAAATGGTTTTGTGAGCTATGACTGCATGGACTACCTTTAACTGAAATGGATTAGATTTCCCTCCCTCATTCCCACTTTCACCATTTCCAGTCGTTTGTTACACTATTGTTTGGTTGCAGAGAAGTACACTTACAGGCCTGCAGTGTAAGGGTATTATTTTTAAGAAACAAGAATGCCTTAGCAAGAATCTTCAGCTTTCCAGTAAAAAAAAATCATGTTTTTATTGTTTGCATTTCCCAGCCAAGATTAAGAACTCCACATGAGGGGGGAGAAAGCCAATCCATCATCAGCCAATATACCCTGGTAGCCGAGGATTCTCTTACCTTTTGCATCAGTTCATTGAATGGCCATCCCTCCCACTCCTATATTGACAAACAATAAGATGGAGCCAGAAATTTACCAGACTCCAGGGTGGCATTTTGTCCCTTCCATGTCTTCTGCAGGCTCCGTGGTGGGACGTTCCTCAGAGGGGGCGGGCTTCAAAAAGCTTCTTTGAGTATGGGCCCAAGGATGTGCTGCTGCTGCTCCAGGTGCAAAGCCCCTTCTGAGACTGGTTTCAGCAGCAGTCACTTCACTGGCCTCACTCAGTGCCTGCTGCAGCCTCCCATCAGTCCCCAGGCTGGATTCTTGGGCTAGCAGGGAACCACCCCAGCTGACCAAGTCATCATGCACCAATATTTCCTCTGTGCTCATCTCAGTACCTCACACCCAGTCAAACTCCTCATAAAACAGGCAAGCCTGCCACCTTCTTCACTATTTGCTAGTACGCATGGTCATTCCTGATACTCCTGGTACTCCTACTAAAGTCCATTGTTTTGCTGGCCTCACACCAGAGATTCACCAAAACCTGGTTGTGCTCCTGGGACCATGACGCAGTGTGCTTTGCAAAAGCCTTCTTCTGTTCAGTCTCCTGTGCAAACAAGAAGGCTCTCTGATGGTGTGTTGCAGTTCCGTGGTCAGAAGACAGGCAATGGAAGGGTTAAAAACTGACTCACCAAGCTGCCGCGTTACACCAAGGGGGGTTGTTTCCATTTTTCTGGAGTCAACTGGAGATTCTTCAGCTAGAAAGGAGAAGGGAAGTTGACCCATAGGATTGTGGGATACTTTTGGCAGACTCCCAGAACCCTAGTTGGGTGTGGAGGGTTCTGCCGCATCTACCCTGCAAAACGATAGGGCTTGAACTGTGAATCCCAACTTGACTCTGTCTCAAAACATCCACTCCCAGAACCTTCTGGGTCTGAGCCAGAGTCAGAGATTTGTGTGTAGATAGAAGCGAGGGTTGGGCTCAAGCCTGAGTCTAAGCTTAGGTTGTCACCGCAGTTTAGACATATCTGACGTTTGGGTTTATCCCAAAGAATCATCTGCATGTAACACTCCACACTTACTATTGGGCAGGATCAAGCTCTGTTAGTACAAAATTCAATCTGGATTTGAAAATAGAAAAACAGGGAAATTCAGTCAATGGCTCCCATGGCAACCTTGATAGCTAAATCCCATCGAGTGAAACTACACTCAAAGAAATTTCCTGACTGGGAAAATAATTTCTATTACTTTTAATACTCTGCTAAAAATAGGACCCAACATGGACGGGGTAGCCTTTTCCATGAGCTGAAAGTTAGCCAAGCTCTTAGCTTTCTTATATGGTATGGAAATCCAGCGAGGAAGCTAATGCACTGTTCCCAGCTGAGAATCCTGCACTCAGATGCAATTCCAATCATGCAGTAGTGACATCTTATATTCCCAGACCACACTGCAATCATCATGAGCATAATAAAAGAACCTATATAGAATTACATGCTAGCAAGAAGGAATGGGTTCGCATTATGGATTATCCAGCCAAAGGAAACACAATGGCTTTGAGTTGCCATTGGCTAACACAATATTGTGTACCAAATGATGGCATATCATGGAAACTAGTAAGAAAACAACTCACTACTCTGCTTAACTTCTGGGTCCTAATGCTCATTAGGTTGGAGAACCTCCTAAGACCACAGATTTAATTTCTAGACAGCAAAGAGTTGGATATCACCCACACAAGGGCCTGACTCTGATATCATTTACCTAATTTTATACGAATTTAACTCCACTGGGTCACAGACAATTTACTGCACTGCTGACATAATATAGCCACAAACCCAGTTTAACTGGCCCAAGAAGGCCCAATCCAGTGTAAAGATGATCTTGTAGTTAACATGCAGTTGACAGGCACACATGCATCCTATACCCCTACTTGCTGTCAACAAAGTGGTTGGGAAAGAGGGTCTTCCAGAGTGCTCTGTCCCTTACCAATTACAGACTGTGTTTTCAGGCCGTTAAAGGCCAGTGTATGCTACAGCACATCTCAGGCTGCTCTACCACAGTACAGTGAGGGAATAGCCCAGCACAGAGGATCACGGTATTACCAAAGGGAGTTTTAAACTGATTTTTCCACACTCGTTGCTAAAGTTTCACACTCGTGTCCATCTCCTGACATCTTTGCCTTCATTCCTTTATATTGGCGTAACTGAGAGCAGAATCAGACACGTTCTTCAGCACCCAGAAAGAGAAAATAATTTCTGCTGAGAGCAAACCTCATGATACAGAGCCAGTAAAGGCCTTGTTCCGTAAAGCATCATGGGACATGAAATGGAAACCTGTGTTGATGCCTTTCAGACTGATGGGCGTTTGTGATGTTTGCCTCTGACAACCACCCCATTATGTTGATTTCAGGGTTTTCTCGCTCAGCATGATCCTTCTGCTGTCAGTTACTCTTGTAGGTCACCATTCTCCACAGAGGAAGTGCGATTTCTTTCATGCTGTCCATCGGCTGTTGCCTGGAGTCTTCCCATTTTGAAAGCACTAAGAAGCAGCTTTGTTAGTGAGAATATGGATTGTCCTCCATGAGATTAAACCTAGGGAAATTCCTGAATGGCTCTCTATATAGCTGAAGCAATAACACAATTTTTTTAAATAAGAAAATCCTATTTTCCTAATAAAGAGAAAATACACAAGAGCATATACAGGATAACTGCCAACAATACCACTAACCAAAACCATCAGCTCGGCAAGAATGAGTAACTCAAAGGGCCAGATCCTCAGCTGGTATAAATCAGTGTAACTCCACTGAAGTCAAAGACACTATAGACATTTTATACCAGCTAAGGATCTGCCCTCAGAAAGGAATTTAGAAAAAATAAGGATGCAAACCTATATTTTTCTTTTCAAATGTCATTTCCCACACTTCCTGTCCCTCAGTAACACACAATGAAGAAGTAGGCTACTTTTTTGGAGAGGGCAAAAGCTTATCAGCTTCAATCAAATACTGAAATCAGAAAGGGTCAATCGTTACAGTCAGCACAGCAGAAGAAAGCCTGCAAAAGCTGTGTGTAGCAACACTTAAAGTATAAATAATTTATATTCCTAACTGAAGCCTCTTCTAACATATAGTATCTGTCATGGGTGCTACCGAGGCTGCTGTGTGTTGTTCAGCTGTATTTCACTGGATCCATTTTTATAACTCAATTGAACATAGGACTTAAATACTGAACGAAAAAAATTGTTTGGGGAGTGAGAGGAAATATCAGTGGCAGATGCTAACTTGTTTTATTCTTATTGGTTTTGAATTGGCATGAAGATGAGCTGGAGAGCATAATCTGAAAAGTTCCTAGTTCAGGTCCTGTTTTAGAACACTTTGTAAAAATTTCACACCTGACATGAAACCTGCAAAGAATTTTACACACACACACACACACACACACACACACACACACACACACACACACACACACACACACACTCATATTTCCTCTATTAATACACATTGAGAAGGGCCTGAAGGGTTGGAGTTTAATAAAACTGGCTTAACAAAAAAACAAAACAGGGATATGAGGGTATAAAATAGCCAGTGAGTGATGGGGGTAAGAAGAAAACACCCCTATGCACCCACCCTCCAACCTCCAGAAGAATCTGTGATCTCAGAGAACTTTTCTTATCGGTGAGAAATTAAATCCAAACCAGCCGAATGGACCATCAGTGACCTACTGCTCCAACAGGAGCACCTGCTGGAATATTGGGAAAGATAAGTGCTCCCCTGCTGAGGCACAGGTCAAGTGTAAAAGTACAGTGACAAAGAACTGCACCTGACTGCCAGTGCTGAATGTGGAGCAACCTCAAAATAGGAAATTCTAACTAATTATGTTAGTTGATCACTTGATGATTACTTGTTCTGTTCATTCCCTGTGGAGAATCTAGCATTGGCTACTGTCGGAAGACAGGATACTGGGCAAGATGGATCTTTGGTCTGACTCAGTATGGCCTTTCTTATGTAATTAAGCTGTCTTTTGCCAGGGCCTCTGCAATCAGGATATGGTTTCATAAGCCCAAGGCAAAAGTGGGCATGCAGAGTCTCCCTGACTAATGGTGGAAACAGCAATTTCATTTATGACAGACAACAGTTTCATTTGATAGGAACAGTGTCCCAGCCTGTACATGAATGTAGACTCCTGATCAGTGAAAGATTATGGCATCATGAACTTTCCCAGTGCAACACACCTCAAGATTCATAAATTGCCCTCTGTGATCCATAATGGCTTGCATAACAATGGAGTAGTACCCTTTGCGGTTTGTGTACTCATGTGCTCCTTGGAGAAAGCAAACTGTGGGCACATAAATGGCTCCAGAGCAGTTAGGAAACCCCATTCTCTCAAAGCCAGCAGTACTTCAGGCATATCTTTTATGTCTGCCATCTTCAGGTAACCCACATGCCTGATTGCCTCAGAAACCTTTGCCACTTTACCCACAGTGTCAACTTTTCAAAACCAAATTGGTTTGCAATGGACCTTTAGCAGTCTGAAGTAGTCAGCTTCAAAACAGTTATAGCAACCTGCTTCTGGACTGGCAAACGTGTCCTCAAACGTGTATCTTTATGCTAGCGTTCAGGGCAAGCTGCTCACAAAACTCAAGAAATGTAGCTTTCTTCATGTGAAAATTCTAGACTTACTGCTGGCCGTCCCAGGTCTGCGTGATGAGGTGATCCCACCAGTCTGTGCTTGTGGCCCACTTCTAGAAACTCCAGTCTATGTACAAGGCATCAGCAGCTATACTGAGTGTCATGAGACGCATCAGCCAATTCAAGTCTGCCATGCCTCTTCCTCTGCCTTTGCCTCCTCCTCCTGCTCGATCATAAGCTGTCAGGCACCTTTGGTGGGTCAGAAAACACCACCAAAAATGTCCACCAGCATCTCACAGAAACTCTGTCCATTTCCTGACACAGGAGTGAAAGCACAAGCAAGAAAAGTTCTTCAAAAAGTGACTTCTCTGGTAACTGGGAGTGCACAGACCAAAATGACTGCTTGGTAGGCTGTGTTGGCAGGCTGTACAAACTTCCTGTAATGTGCAGGGTGGGCAGTAAGGTTTACCACAGTGCACCATGGTCAAAGGGCTAGAGCGGCCACATTTCAGGATGGCCCTTAAGAGTTGTTTTGACATGGGTCTCCATGCTGCAGTGTGGATGCTAGAGCCTCAGGTTAGAAAATTCTTAACATAGGGTTAACAATCAGTGCAGACACTCAAAGCCTGGATTCTCTAACCCCAGGTCAGATGATTCAAGTTCCACTAACCCTGGGCTTACATTGCAGTGTAGACATACCCTCTGAATAACAGGATATGTGAGCAGAGAAACATGCATCCAGCATGGCACTTTCTATGTTCTTACTTAAATTGTAAATGAGTTCAGAAAGAAACACTTTAAGGGAAGTGAGGTTTTAGTGTCATCCATATTTGCATTCAAGCCCTTCACAATTGCATCCCAGCCTACATCTCAGACTTTATTTCCTGCTACATTAACTCCACTACATCATACCACTTCCTTCTCACACAATCGTTTCTGTGCCTCTTACCACAGCGCCCCATATGCTAATCTCAAAATCCATGTTTCACCAATCCACCTCCCTCTATCCGTTCTCACACACACACACACACACACACACATATGGAAGAAGTGCAAGTGTGTGTGTGTATGTATATATGTAAAGAAATCATCAAGGCATGCACATATCAAAACTGAGCAACTATGTGATCTTACTAAAGTATATTTTGTCCTTCCTCACCCAATTTCACATTATCACTCCTATTTCATCTAAATTAGACTGTAAGCTCTTCATGATAGGGATGAAATTGTATCTTTTTATTCACTCTGTGAAGCACTCAGCACATACATTATACATTTAAGCAATGCATACATTATAACAATAAGCCATTGCAGTAGGTATTTCAATGCCACTGGGTTTTATAAACTCAATTCTGGCCATCTTTTATTTGCTAATGAGTAGAACTGTGTGACTAATTTATTTTTTGTTCACTGGCCACCTCTTTCTCTGTTTTTTTGAATGACAACCAAGTCTCCTTGTGAATCTAGATCCCAAAATTTTTCAGCTGAAACTATTTCACAAATTCATGTTGAATTCACTAATAGTTTGTCAATCTGAAACTGCATTTTTCAAATTGTCTGAAAAATTTTGCCCAGCCTTACTGAAGCATTTTCCTTTCATTTAGCCAATGAGTCAATCATATCCTCATAATTTTCACTCTCCTGAATACAATCCTTACCCCATACATTCACAATTTAGAGGAAGCTTTTGGAGGACATGGGGAGACCTCACCCTAAGTGTTCTAGAATTCAACTGAATGCACTTTTCGCCCTTGGAGCAGTCAGGAGCTAGTGTAACTTAGACCAACCTCAAGAGTGTTCTAAAATATGCCAGTCTGTGAAGATCTGCTAGAGGGCCATGATATCAACAGGACTGTCTGGAGCAGAGTGTAGTCTGTGACCACACCCACTCCCAACACCAAGACACAATCCCTATGCTTGGAGCTGGTCGGAAATTTTTCAACAAAATGTGTTTTCATCTGAAAAGGCTGATTTGTCATAACTGAAACTGTTCACCAAAAAGGGTTGGAAATGTTTTTTATAGGGTCCTCAGAGGGTCAGGCAGACTAGCAGTTAGCGTACGTGACTTCCATCCCCTTGCTTCTCTAACTGGAAGGCAGAGGTGCCTGGTTCCTGACCTTAGGATGGGAATCTCCTGGCCTCCACCCACATCTGAACCTTAGAGCTTAAAGGAGTGTGGAAAGGGGACCTGGGCCCTCCCTCTCCATTGGGTCCCAGCCCAGGGTGCTGTGGGAAGCTACAAGGTCTTCCCGGCAGAGAGTCTAAATCCACTGCTGTGAGCTACTTCCTACCTATGTCCCTTTAGTTTGGGGCATGGCCCCTGTAGTCCAAACAATCTGTAGTGGCTCTCCTGGAGTAACACTTCCTTGTGGGCCTCTGCAGCGGGTCCATTCTGGGGGACAGTGAGCCAGACCCCCACGTCTGCACTTCACTCCTTGTCCCCAGCTAGCTCCAGACTCCAAACCCTTCCAGCCCCTCCTCTCTGCTCAGCCCCTTTCCCGGGCCAGGAGGTCACCTGACCTCTTTGTCTCCAACACCTTCAGTTGGCACCTTTGCGGGGGGGGGCAGGCCATCAGTTGCTAGGAGACAGTGTGTCAGGCATGTAGGTGCACTGGCCCCTTCCTCTGCAGCAATCACACACCCTTCTCCCACCACCTAGATACTTAAGAACTGCAGAGGGGACACTGAGGCACCAACACAGTATTCAGAGCAAACATTAAGAACATTCCCAGTTCGTCACAGAGGTATGTATGGATGATGGAATCAACCTCCAGAACCAGCCTGTCCCGATGAAATAGAGTTCAAACACCAATGGTTGAAGATGCAGACAAGAGCCCTAACAAAGTAAGAAGAGTCCACCCTAAAAAGAAAAGGTACAATAGAAGGAAGATCAAAGCCAGATCTGAGGCTGAAAGTCACGTCTGCAATTGACAGGTGATCGATCACCAAACCCAGAGGCAGCATGACACAGCAAGACCTATAGACTCTGGATTCAAACTAAAGCCTACAAAAAGGATGGGTAAGATGGAGGACTTTGGAGGGTAACATTCTGCTGCCAACATGGAAGGGCATTGGTGCATGCCCAACAGAGACCCAGACCTTTCTTGTGCCCGACTTTCCTGGCCAGTTAGCCGCCACAAGCTACGAACCCAAGCTGCAAAATCAAGCCACTAAAGCTACATTCAGGACTGGTAAATATGCAGCAGCTGCAGAACCTTTGATATGTGTGTGTGTGTGTAGGTATTAGGTATTGGTCATAAATCAAATTGTGTTATCATAATAAATGTGACATCTTTGTCTTGCCCGCTGAAACGATCCTGTGTAGTTTTGTCTGCATATCACAGCCCCAACAGGAGCAAGTCACAATGAATTAAGGGCTAGCATCTTGATGGGATGTGAATCCCATTGCAGACCCCCATTCTACCCGAGTGAGATGTGTAGCTTCTTGAAATACAGCACAACAGATTTTGTTTCCAAAAATGCATTCCTGGATAAAGAGACATAGCTGATTATTTGAACTGCCAATTGCTAAACCACACCCACTGATAATTTTTCCCCAATGGTGTAATAAATATTTAAAATAAACGTTTCAAAGTTCACAGAGCAGAATTCCAACATTCACTTAAAAGCATTCTGCTAAAATTACTGCCATCTTACAATAAATGGTAAAATGGACTGTTATGAACTAATCTAGTGTGTTATAATTTTGTTTCACAGCTTCATGCTACTTTTACTAGCTTTTTTCTGATTGACCTTATATAAGAGGATGGTGCATACTGGAAGTTAGGAAAGGCTGCAACAGGAGATGTTCATTGTGTCTACTTTGGTCTCATAACATACCATGTGGCCAGGAGGGAGTGACCGCAACTATCAACCTCCAAGACTGGTTTCACTGTGACTGCTTTAAACTAGTAATGGATGAATGATTAAAGGCTTGAGCATTCAGACTTCATAAACATGGGATGTTTGTCTGAATTTTTATTCATATCTCCATGGTCTGCAAATTGAGCTTGAAGTATGGTGAAAATCCCAGTATTGCCTTGTTTCAGAAGGATCAGCAGTACTGTATGCGCATAACCTTTCGGTATTTCTGCTTCTGGTCTCAGCCAAAACTAGGCATGCAAACAATAAAAGCAAAGTTAACTGTATATTTACAAGTCTTAGAGCTTCAGAACTGGTTTCATATTGGTGAGAGTTTAGATCAGCTCCATTGCTATGTGCAACAATTTATACAGAATTCCACACCCATCCAAAGTCAGAGTGGGTTCATAGTATTTGCACTTGTAAATAGTCCAAGACCCAGTTTATGAACCTCAGCTGATGTTCAGTTCATCTAGTCTGATCTTCCACATAACACAGGCCTTAGAATTTCATCCACTAATTCCTGCATCAAGCCCATTACTTCTAGTTCAGCAAGAACATATTTTTTAGAAAGACATTTAGTTCTTTTGTCAACTCTCTACACATGCCCAGTAGGAATGACATATTTCCAGAAGCCTCAGCAACCTTGGACTGAGATGAGCTTTTGTACAGTCAATTAAAAGAAAAAAAAACATGCCATCTTCGCCAAACTGGACTCCTGACTGCTTAAAAACACATTACAGAATTGGCTTGATGGGTATAGATGTGACAGTCACCATCTACCTTCATCCTGGACAAAACAGCACTGAAGACCGAGACTACTCCACAAAATACATGACACCTATCTGTAGCTTGCCACGGGCACTTTTGGTCTAGATTCATTATGTTCCATCTTCAAGTCACCAGCCTTATACATGAATAATATTAAAACTTGCATGTATACCCTTGAGTAAGAAACTTGCATAACTTTCCAGAATAAGGAAGATTAATCAGACATGATAATCACAATACTAGATGTAATACTGACTCATCACATCACATAAATCCGCCTAAATGGGCTCAGTGGCAGTAGCTGTTAAGAAATAAGAGGAAAGGCAAGTGACAATCCACATTATGGAAAGTAAAAAAAAACCAAAAAAACCCTCAGTGTGTGAATTAAAGTCATTTTTCACAGTTCACATACAGTTCATCTTCTTATCAGTTAAACCAGTGTTTCTCAACCTTTTTGTGCTGGCGACCCCCTTTGGATTTAAAAAAATGGTGACCCCCCCCTAGAAAAATTGCAACCCCCCCTACCTTAAGCTGAGGGCTTTGGGCTCCAACCACCCCACTCGGGGCACAGGGCTCCAGGCTTCAGCTCAGTGCAGGGCTAAAACACGTAAATTAGCTTTGCAGAGGCCCCTGTGGCATGGGGCCCCAGGCAATTGCTCTGCTTCCTACCCACTAATGCCAGCCCTGCTTGCAGCCCCCCTAAATCCCTCCCGTGACCTCCAGGTTGAGAAACACTGAATTAAACTATGTAGTGTCTGGAGGTGGGAGAAATACATCAATCAGATCCCCCCCACAGTGAACCTCCAACTTGACAAATCAAAACAATGTGTCATTGAGGTGTGTCTTCTCTGGCTTGTTTAAAGTTAAACATTTTCATTACATCAAAAATGAACATGACTGTAACAATATTAAATATTGCGCTAGATCCTAAGATCATGTCATTTGATCTAATTCCACTGACGTCAGTGGAATTATGCCAATTTGCTCCAGTTGAGGATCTGACGCTGATAATTTCCAATTGCTTAAAACTAGCAGAGTTCTAATTTAAGGTTAACAGTCTCATTTTAGATCTTGGATTGCTTATAGGAGGCCCATAGCCATACACTCTACAAATACCATATCAGGGTACTGTCTAATTGTGCTATGACATGTAGCATAGGCCAAAGATATTCATCTCCTGTACCTTGTAATCCACTCTGAAAAGATTTTCTTGCCCCCACACCTGGTATTTCTTATTCTAACCTTATTTTCCAAGTGATCAGTTGAATCTCACAATCTTCTGCAGATTTTGGTGCCCTCAGTTAAAATAGCTTCTGTCCATCAGTCATTATCTCCATGTCTTCAATTTCCGTCTCCACTTCATTCCATTTGAAAGTGAAGAATTTTGAAAGCTTATCAGCTATAGCCCATCTAGCATTTTATTAATCTCCATCAAGTTCTTAATAAAGTCTGACATTGCTTGATAAGTCAAATTCATATGGTGTAAAACTGAAAAAAAAAAAAGCCACAGAGATGGGTCCAAAGCCCAGCTACTGGAAGGTTAAAAGTGAACTCTTTTGTGGGCACAGGTTTATTTATTTAGATGTTCTCAGTGTTTTTTCAGTAATAAAACAATCACACAAAACACACAAGCTAAAAATGTCAAAATAACAAATTTGGAAAACCTAAAATGTGGCATCATCTGTAATCTTCACCTTGTCCAAGAAACAAACTAAATTTCATATTTTATTAATTAAAATTAGAAATACACAGTGAAAGCTCTAGGGCCATATTAATAAAGCTGGCGTAACTAAGCTTGTAATACAGCTCTCTGTCAGGGCAAGGATCAAAATCTGGCCTCATATTTCTGTTCACTTCCTTCTTCCCACAAGGAAGGAATATTTATAACCCTGACAAAACTCTAAGCTCTACCCATTTTTCCTTGCTTAATCTTTTCACTATGTCCACTATGTCTGAAGTTTAGGACTGGAAAAGACTGGACTAGAAAAGATTCCTGGAAAAGTCTGGAAAAGACTGCTGTTTTAGGACTGGAAAAGATTCCTGTTTCAATCAGTTGATGTTTCTCCTAATTGGTTGGAGGGGTTGTAGATGAACTACCGAAGCTGCTTCCTGCTCCTAAGGGTCTAAGAAGCTCTCTTTGGGCTGGTCTACACTGGGGGGGGGGATCGATCTAAGATACGCAACTTCAGCTACGTGAATAGTGTAGCTGAAGTCGAAGTATCTTAGATCGAGTTATTTACCGTCCTCACAGCGCGGGATCGACGTCCGCGGCTCTCCCTGTAGACTCCGCTACCGCCGTTCGCATTGGTGGAGTTCTGGAGTCGACAGGAGCACATTCGGGGATCGATATATCGCGTCTAGATGAGACGCGATATATCGATCCCCGAGAAATCGATTGCTACCCGCCGGTACGGCCGGTAGTGAAGACGTACCTTTTGAATTGATCCCAGCCTCAATGACAGTTTTACCATTTTACTGGTAAGTGAGGTAAATTTGTGGTATATGTAAGAGACACAAAGATAGACACTTGTGAACATCAGAAAGCCTGTATTCAAGTAACTTTTTCTTTTATTCAAATCATCATGTGGCTGGCAGCCAGAATAAACTGATCTGAGCAGCAGTACCTGCCTTCTTGAAAAACACTCCACACAGGAGTTTCTAATATTTGCTGGTATGTTTAAAAAGAACCATATTTGAGTCTTAGCAGAAAAGTGGATATGGATATGGTTTGATGCTTTCCGACATATATTTAATAGTTGCTTCGGCAAGTTGCACCCCCTTTCCCTTTAAATTCTGTATTTTCTGTGGTTATACATAGGGCCAGCTCCAGCATTTTTGCCGCCTCAAGCAGCGGAAAAAAGAAAAGCCGCAATCAGCAGCACTTCGGTGGCAGGGACTGAGGGACCTACCGCCGAACTGCCGCCGAGGAGACGGACGTGCCATCCCTTTCCATTGCCCACCCCAAGCACCTGCTTGCTGCGCTGGTGTCTGGAGCCAGTCCTGGTTATACATACTCCTCTTCTTGGGGTAAATATATTGTGCTCCGACTTGCATGTTAGAATCAGGACAAAAGAGTACAGAGGTTAGGTCATGAGCCAAAGAGTAAAGTAGTTTGTCTCATTTGCAAAGGATATGAACATGCTCTTAAATTCAGCTCAAGTGAGGGCAGATTTGAGCCTTACATCTAGAAATTATTGGTTTGTTGTATTAAAATAAAATCACATGTCTAAGATGTTTAATGAAAGACATAGCCCACAAAGAAAATTCCTTCCATCATGTACATATTACAAAGATTCATGGGAATTATAAACTTTGGGGGAGAAATTTAATTTAAGCGCATAGATTTCCCCACTCTTCCTTTCATCTGTCTCATTTAACAAATGAGTGTGCTGTGTTCCAGGGGAAAACTGGGCAATGCACACACTGTAAAATGCTGCTTTTTAGTGTGAGTGTGGAGGTAGCACAAGACACATGCCTGACAGAATGTGGCAGACAATATCAAGTATTATAGTCCCACAGGGCCTGATGCAAAGCCCTGCAAAATCAATGGGAGCCCTTCTGTGGATCAGGTTTGTGTGATGGTGCTGCGTGGTGTGATGTGACCTTTGATCAACAGGAAAGAAATGAAGTTCACATTGTGTCAAATGTCTGATACCATCAAAAATGATTATTTTTTGCTCAAGAGCAGTTACCCTGAAGGGGG
Organism: Mauremys mutica; assembly: GCF_020497125.1. Classification (NCBI taxonomy): domain Eukaryota; kingdom Metazoa; phylum Chordata; order Testudines; family Geoemydidae; genus Mauremys; species Mauremys mutica. The sequence continues at coordinate 42,399,405 of NC_059072.1, forward strand.
ATGTTGAATGTAAGCTTGCTTGCTTGATGTATCTGCATACTGCATATAGACACTGAAATACAGCAAACAGCCAGGGGTCTTATGCCAGGCATTTGAACTCTCTAGAAAACCATGGGAGGGTCTTTGCCCTCATCATTAGAATTAATTTTTTTCTTAAAGTTAATGTTTAAAATTAAATATACACATGTTAAGAGGGAAGGTACTGTACATCTGGGGTCAGGCTTGAGTTATGAGGGATTACAGGTATGGGTTACAAGGAGCAAGAGATACATACATATCACATAACCAGCACAGAGTTTTTAAAGAGTCTGTGGATAAGATGCAGGAGCTTTTAAAGCGTCAGTGGATAAGTGGGCCACCCATGGAATGTATTAAGAGTCCAAGTCAATATCAGTGTAGCGAATAAGTACATGGGTGGGGAGCGTCCCTTGGTTCGTCAGGGAAGGAAGTGGGTTATTTCCCTGGTCAGCATTCTCGATTACTCAACATGGTATTGATGGTGTCCTGTGACATGTTCCGTAGAGATGTCTCTGGACCACCTGATGGTGTCGGACACCATGAGCTGTCTCATGAGCCGGGTGTAGCATCGACTGACTCCGCACACTATCAGTACCGGCTCATTGTGGGGGTCTCATGAGCCCAGGACTCCCATGATCAGGGCGTGTATCTGGATCTTGTAGCCCTGGGTTCTCAGGGTCTCGGCCAGCAGGGTGTACTTCAACACCTTCCATGCTTAGGCCTCGTGGAAGGCTGGTGACCTGTTTTCAAATGGCACCATGATGTCTACCATGATCACCTTCTTCTTTTCTGCATCTGTCACAACGATGTCAGGTCATAGTCAGCTGTCTGTCCCGGGGATGGCGGACTCGACGGTGATCTTCCTCAAGGACAGAGGATGGCTTTCACCAGCTGGTTCTGGATGGCATTGTGGCAGTGCGGCCAGGCTCTGGAGTGCTATTTGTATCCACACAGGACATGGGGCAGGTTCTCGTTGGCATAGATGCACTTCCTCCAGCGCTTGTCCTGGTTGCCGTGGTGGACGGCTCAGTTGAGGGGAACGCAGTTGAGTTGGGCCTGGTGGATGAACCTCCAGTCGGCGAACCTAGTGAAGCTGCCTCTGGGGAGGAAGTGGTTTCTGGCATCCCACTGCTGGACACCTCGAACACATTGCCCTGGTCTGGCTTCTGCTTGAAGTTCTTGGCATAGTGACAGTGGATGGTGTCTTTCAGGGTACTTTCCAGCGTCGTTCTGGTGGTCAGAGTGATGATGGTGTGGTCTGGGGTCTTTATGCACAGCACCAGTATTCCCAACTCCCAGTGCTCCTTGCACCACTTCCAGTGACAGCCGATCCTCTTTTCTCAAGGCGTTGTGGGCATGGGACCAAAAAGAGGACAGGTCTCCCCTCTCTTTCCTGAACTCAGCCTCCAGGGAGCCGCTGAGGTAAGTGACAAAGTCCTGCTTGGAGAGGGCCCTGGCAATGCATTTCCTGACCACGTCCTGTACGGCTTCCTCCGCGATGCTCCTCACCATCGGATCCGGGCATGTCAGGAGGCGGAAGGCATGGGTCATCACCGCCACATCACACAGGTCACCCATCCGAGGTATGTTGGTGCCGCCCTGCCTGTGAGAAATGTAGATGATGTCAGTGATCGCTCTCTGGGGAAGGTAGAGCCATTCCTCACCAGTTGCCTGATGTGCTGTTGGCCTTGTTCAGTGGCACCTTGGCTATGGCCGATCCCCTGAGGACAAAAGAGATGTGGGGGATCAGGAAGGTATTGAGGGTGTTGATCTTTTGCCAGGGGCGAGCAGGGAGGAGTCAATTTGGGCCACTACAGTAAAATCTCTATACGATTACAGCCAACCAGTAAGTGTCAATGTTGTCTACACTCAAAATGTCAATGTATATTGTGTAATAGATTTTATTTACTGAGTGTAGTGGAGGTAAGGCACAAACCAGATCTAGAAACACACATTATTTCATAGATCTACACTTTCCTAGCAGCATCCAACATTCTGGCCTAATTGAGGAGGACATTGTTCAGGTGCAGTCAGCATCATATAACTCTCCTTTGCCATGATGGCTACAAAAATACTTGACGTCTAGGCTGCTGCTGTGCTGAGTCTACTACCTATCATGCTAACAAGTACTGTCTCATTGCTTCCTTGTTTTCCCCCCAACCATCTGTCTATATGCACTATATGGGGCAGGGACCTTCTTTTTGTTTTGTGCTTGTACAACACTTAGCGCAGTGGGGTCCCGGTTCATGATGGGGCTCCTAGATGGCAAGGCAATACAAATAATGATGTTATAGGTGGTGGAACAGGAAGTGTAATTTGAAATCAAGTACAAAAAATTTGTATTCACCTCATCCTGTGGACTAATTTCCATTATTACTATTTATTTGTGTTACCATAGCACTAATCTTGGACCAGGACCCCATTGTTGTAGACATTGCACAAAGGGTATGTCTATGCTGGAATGGGAAGTGTAATTTATGGCTTGGGTAGACATACCCATGCTAGGTCTGATCAGGCTGGCACACTAAGAATAGAAGTGTAGCTGCAGTGACACGAGAGGCTAGCTACCAAAGTGCTTACCTAGGGTTTCAGATGGGATCACGCGCTGAGCAGCTAACCTGTCCCTCACCTCACGCCACCACAGCTACACTGCTATATTTTAGCATGCTAGGTCAATCAGAGCTAGCGCAGGTATGTCTACCCACGGTGGAAATTGCAGTGTAGAAGTACCTAAACACAGAACAAATCAGTCTTTTCCCAAGGAGTATTCAATCAAAGGGCTCATGCATGCAACAAATTACTGCACGGCAAGCAAGGGTGTGAATCTACAGCACTATTGCTAATGCAAAGTGCATTATGCTAAACTGCACTCCAGGACTTTCAGTGCACTGTAGCAATGTCCACATGGGATATTACTGTGTGGTAAGCTGGAGCGCTGTAGATTCACACCTGACTTGCTGTGCAGTAACTTGCCATGCAGACTAGCTCTGAGTATTAGACAAGAGGCAACAGATAGATACAGACCAACTGATGTGATAGTGCAAGAAAACAATGAGACAATATTGGTTAGCATGACCATTTATGTTCCCATTCACTTTTTTGTAGATAAGCAAATCTGTCACGATACATTTCACTAGAATTGGGAGAATAATGTAGTCAAAGGTTGGGGCCCCCTTTGATACAAAATAAATTTGTGCTTGTTTGTTGTACATTTCCTGTCAGTGCTCACCTGTCACTGGGCACCTGGGACTGCCATGCTAGATCTCAAATTGCCACTGCCAAGTACTGATCGCATCTTTCCTATGCCAGTCAATGGGGGTGATGTGTATGGGCTTCATACTGTAAACCCAAGTACCAGGGGGAGCAAGAAGACAGACGAGAATGGAATGGCTGGGTCAGCAGATGCAAACAATAGGATTAAACAACAGAAGATGTCATATACAGCTGTCAGTAACAGCTGTAAAGGGTTTGCAGATATGAGAATGGCTGCAGTGATATAATATCAGCTTTTCAAAGACTTAAGACAGCAATACAGCGCTTGGTGACCAGAGAGGTGCCCAAAGCTGGAAATTCAGAGAAAGAGGAACCACAGAGATAGCTACTGGGAGCCAGAGAAGAATGAAAGCCAGAAAGGAACAGTGACGGCTTTTTCACAATAAAAGGCTCTTTTCCAAAATAATAATCTTTTTGCTTTCTTTACTAGCAGATAGAAGTGACTAACAAAAGCAAAAGAAAGCATGGCTCAAAAAGATCCTGCATATGATAGAAACACCATGGACTATTTTTTTTTAACCATCTTTTTCTTCTGTGAGGCAGGGATGGAAGAAGGAAGAAGACAATCAAAATGAAATAAAACCAGAAGTGGACACTGACTAGCTACTGGGACATTGCTTTGTCTGTGTGTGTTTTGAAGAAAAAGAGACAGACACATTAACCACCGATAGAGGACACTCCACCCCCCAGGAAGAAGTGGGACTTGCTAACCAAAGACTCGTTATTTCAACCTCAGTGATGAATAGCCAAAGAGGGTCAGGAGAAGGGAAAAATGTATGAACCCCCCCCGCCCCCCATTATCACACAACAGCTAGACAGCTGAGAAATTAGGTAGGGACAGTGAAGTATGATACAGCTCTGGGGCACAGTAAGTAGTGTGAAAGCATTCACAACTGTTCAAAAACATCAAGTCATCTACAGCAGCAGTGCTACACCTTCTATCACCACTGATTTAGATATTGAGACCATGAAGGCTGGAAAACTATTGAAAAATGTAAAAAGGATCCTACAAGGAATAAAATGGAGAGTGCCTGTTAAATTAAAGTAAAGGGACCTGATTTTTTTAAATGGGCTCTTCTTCTGTTCTTCTATTTTTCACTTGTTGACCATCGTAGAAACAGATTTTTGGGTACAATTAATTGTGGACACAAGTGATGGCATATAGCTGTCTACCTGATTATGCCTGGAAATTGGGCAGTCAGGCATCTACAAGCCATCATGTGTCCACAGTTATCTGCACTTGGAATTATTTGTGGGCATAAAATTGGGGGTCATTAAAAAAATATTAGGTCCATCATGTGCAATGGCAAGTCTAGGAAAATTATTCTGCTCTTCTACTGTACTAACTAAACAGACCATCTCTAACCCCTTTTAACAATGGCAATGATCACACTAATTATGTATATCTAAATGCTGACGAGGAGGAATGGACACACTAGTTGCAGTTAAAAAAGAGTGGAAATAGAAAGGTGCAGATCAGTCATTACAACAAATAAAATATTAACATAATTCTTTGATTAATGTTGTCAAACCTCTATCCAGCGTTCATTTGGGGCCAGTTCTGCAACCATTGCAGTGAGTGCAAAAATGTGAGTAACAGTTGCAGAATTATACAGGCTATATGGAGCTATGGCAGATATTTGACTGTCAGTTCTTTTGTGCTACTATGTAATTGTAAAATGCAATGTCAGCTTAGGGTATACATGATTTTTAATAATATTATTTTTGTCTCAGCTTGGTGATTCTGGGTGGGGGATTTTTTGCTTGAGTTCCTTCATAACACGACCCTGTTATGTTCCTAGTATTGCCAAACTAATGTGATCCATCTGCTCTGCTGAATCATTTCTAGCTCACTAAGCAAAAGCATTGCCTTTTCATGCATTTTGGTCACGGCTTGTATGCTTTTTAGATGCCCCTGCAGACCACTAAGAGTCATCGTGGGTCTCTCAGTAGCCAACCTGCCTTTCATTTAAACATATACATACGCAACCCTAATGGTCAGTAAAGATTTTCACTTAGGGAACAGAGGTATCTCTTTCTGTATCTTTTTGCCCAGATATTGCTCCTCTCTCCCAAAGCTTTGTGATCCAAGTATCATGTGGGAGGAAATAAAGAAAACAACAGGGGACGGATGTTAAGGAAGGAGCATCAGCTTCAGTATTTGCTGGCTTCTGTGAATTTAAATTAGGCCCTTAAAACTGGTACAGTGTGTGTTTTTGTGATTTAATTATACAGTGCCGTCTAGTGATGGCCAGACCTCAGAGGGTCAAGTTAGGATCAGCACCGATGGTTTGCTTAAGAATTCTCCACACACCCCCACTCCTTCATCTTCATCCTGAAATCCTGTCTTACCTCCTTCTCCAACAATTCCCTGGCTTTCTACTCCCAGTGACACCTCTCCCCATGCCTTAAACAGGCTCTAGCTTCTTCATGGCTCCTCTAGTTCTGCTGATGATGTTGCTAGAAGGTAGTATTTCCCCTCCCCCCAAACAGTCAGCTCTTTGGTTAGTGATCATACAGCCCTGCTCTCCACCCTTCTTGCTGCTTGTAAAGTTGTGTGGCCGGGGCTCAACCCTTCCTGGGGAGGAGGGGAGCCACACCGGCCTGCTACACTGCTGGAGTGGCAGCAATAAGAGCAGATGGCTGAACTATTAGAAGTATCAGCTGCTCTGTGGAGGCCTGTTGCTGCTGAATTCTATTACACTCCGTGCCCCAGAACACACACCATTTTTGTATGCATTGGTATTCAGAATCCAATAGAGCAACTGGCATAATTGCTGAGCTGCATAATAAATGCACCTAAGTGGTCATGATGGGGTGACCTACTCGAGGCTAATGGCAAAGGAGTACACACTCCATGTGGAGAGCTAGGGGACAAGGAATACACTCTAGGACATTCTTGACTACTGTAAACATTTTTCAAACCATAAACATTTGGATCCAGATGAAAACAGATGGGAATATGGGCTGGATGTTGTATTCAGACTAATCTTCCTTCTGCCAACTCTAGGACTCACCACTTTAAAATGTGTGGTGGAGCAGCAAGAGAACTTGAATTGCAATAGTCAGAAAATACTACACATAAACACATGCAGCCACCCTTTTGGATTTACTTCTTAGACAGAAAAAGCCCTCATAACTACTCCTCAGCACTGAAAAGAAATATAGGAATTGCCAGAACAGATTAGATCAGTGGTTCATCCAATTCAACTTCCTGTCTGCAATAATGGCTAGTACTAAAGCTTCCGAAGGAGATGGAAGAAATCTCATAATAGACAAGCATGTAATATCCTGTCCACTTTTAACTTCAATCAGCTAGTGGTTGGATCAAATCTTGAAACATTAGGACTTGTATCCCTTATACATTTTTCCAAACGTATATAACTGTAAATAGTCTTATTATCCATGCAAATGCTTTGATTTTAATAGGCAGCATATTTGGGTGCTGCCTATGCTCAAATATCCTGTTTGCAGTGCAAACTAAGACTGGTTCTCTGTATAATCCAGCTGTATGTCCCACAAATCCACCAGGTTTTCCAGTTGACAGCACAAGATTCCATCATGGGTCTAATATCTTCAAATTCAACAGTAATCAAAACCCTGGGTAAGGTCTGAGTCTAGTTCCTAGAAATATAGACAGGTACATTTGTAAGCAATCTTGCCACTACCTTGTACAACATAGATGGGTTTTCTCAAAATGTGCATATACACATTTGTGTATGTTTGTGCAGAAACATTTGTGTGCAAGGAAAAGTAACCATGTTAATGCTTATTTAATAGGTATCACTTCAGGACACACACAGCAGAATAAAAATATATAATGAAAAGTAACCATTGGAGACATTACAGTGGGGAGTTCACCGTATTTGCCTAGCAGATTAGATAAACCCAATGAGCTCAGATTGATTTTGAGTTGATGGTATTTCATTTGTCATGCTGTCATATAGCAGGTGTTCTGCCATCTGAAGAGACCCTGGACATAAACTCAATATTAAAAGCATAACTGATTGGGGCAGGGAAGTTGCTGTTGCCACTGTTCCAGCACAGAAGGATTCAGGACGATTGCTAACATTGTCATTCCTTGTTACCAGGTTTTGTGGGAAAGTCTCTAAGGCAATTCCTCAGTCTCCATACGCAGTCATTATACCTCTTGTGGGGTCTGCGTTTCATTTTAATTTAGCAGATGACATTTTTACCTTTCTCAGAGGGCCAGACCCAGAAGAAAGGAGTTGAACTAGTTATTTGTCCATGTGGTACCACAAGACATCTTGGTTCCACAGCTGCAGGACTGCTTCCTATTTTGAGAGAAAAATACCTAGAACCATAGGATTAGAAGGGACCACAAGAGTCATCCAGTCGAACCCTGTGACAAGATGCAGGATTTGTTGTGGCTAAACCATCCACAACAGATGGCTATCCAGCCTCCTTTAGATTTAATCTAAATCTGCTGTGCTGTAATTTGAACCCATTGCCTCTTGTTCTGCACTTTGTGCCAAGAGAGAACAACTTGTCACCATCTTTTTTTATGGCAGTATTTGTATTCAAGTATTTGAAGATCACTATTGTTTCCCCCCTTAATCTCCTCTTTTCCAAACTAAACATATCCAGTTCCTTCAGCCTTTGCTCATATAGCTTGCATTATATCCCTTTGATCATCTTTGTCACTCACCTCTGGATCGTTTCCAGTTTTCTCTACATCCTTTTTCTCCATTGCTGACCAAAATTGGACACAATACTCCAACTGAGGCCTAACCAGCACTGAGTAGAGTGGTACTATCACCTCTTGTGACTTGCATGCTATGCCTTTGTTAATGAAACTGAAAATTACATTTGTTTGTTTGTTTGCAACATCATGGCATTATTGACTCATTTTGAGGTTGATATCCACCACAACCCCCAAATCCTTCTCAGCAGTGCTGCTAAGCCAGTTGTCCCCCATTCTGTATTTGTGCATTTGATTTTTCTTCCCTAAGTGTAGCACCTTACATGTGCCTTTGTTGAATTTCATTTTGTTGTCTATATCCCACTTCTCCAATTTATCAAGATCCCTTTGAATTTTAGCTCTATCCTCCAAAGTGTTTGCAACCCCTCCCAACACCAGCATTGTGTCATCTGCAAATTTGATCAGTATGCTCTCTATTCCTACCTCCAGGTCATTAATAAAGATATTAAATAACACCAGACACAGAACAGATCCCTGTGGAACCCCACTTAAGACCTCCTTCCAATCCAACATCATTCCATTACTAGTTACTTGTTGTTTAACCAGTTATGTATCCACTTAATGGTAGTTCCACCGAGCACACATTTCTCCGGCTTATGTGGGACTGTGTCAAAAGCAACTGCATTCCCCCTATCCACCAAATCAGTTACCTTTTTCTCCAGTGGCTTTGAAATACTGCATTATGCAGCTATTTCCAGAGCCAGAGTCTGTAACTTTTCTCTGATAGCCTATGCAGCAATCAGACTCTTGCAAATGATGTTGGGTGTTTCAATAGCCAAAAACATTTTGAAATGAGGCCTACAGTTATGGTGACTTCAGGGAAAACATAAGGCGAGTAGGTGCAGTATCACTTTATGAGGAAGATGGGACAGTGTGGCCAAGCTAGATAGCTGCTACTGAGGTTGGTATTCCCACACTTTACCTACTTTGAATCCCTCCACTGGCTCCGCCTGTGTCACTGCATTAAATTCAAGCTTCTTGTCTTCACCTCAAAGGCTCTTCACAGCTCTGCCCCTCCTGAATTGTCTATTCATCTCTTATTTCATGACCCTCAGTCTTGTACCTTCTACCAACAATGCAATCTCCATTCACACAAAAATGTTTCCACACCCTCCTCCATACTTGCCCTTACCTATGGAACACCCTCCTTGAATTATTCCAAAGGACCGCTATTCTTTCCTCCTTCAAAACCCTCCTCAAGACCCACTTTTGTGGTCATACTTACAAAACTTAGCTAACCACTGATGGTGAGGTCTGAACCAGTCTGCTGTGGCTAATTTTATTCAATAAAAGAGTTTACGAGCATTTGGAATAATCAGAATATCTTACAAAACCATGGAATGGTATTTTAGTGACCCTGGTCCTCCTTCATTCATTTGGCTTCTCATGCTAATTTGGTCCCTCTTGTCTGCAATTTGACTGTAAACTTCTCAAGGAAGAGATTGTTTGTTACTATGTGTTTGTACAATGCCTCAGATAACAGGGCCTGATCCTGAGAAGGACTTCTAGGCACTCTCTTAATACCACAAAATTAGTAGTGTCAATCAAGGATGCACACAAAGAAGAACAACCGAGTTTGGTGAATTGATATATTACAATGACAAATCTAAAAAAAAGTAATGTGTGGAATAAATGGTAAACTCAAATTTCAAGAGAAATACCCCTGAATATATGTGAAGATAGATCACCCGTGCCATCTCCTAGTTTATTTTTAGGTCTTTCATAATTTCATAATTACTAAAATGTTCTGAAATCACCAAACCAAAATTCACCTACTTAAAAAAAAATCTGTGTGAAGAAATATATCTGGAAGTGAAACTGATTTCAGTTACAAGTAATTAAGTGGCTAATAAAAATATCATTTAAATATATATTATTTTACAAAAATCCTTCTGAGTGTCCTTTTATTGTTGTCCCCATGCAGTAGTACATATTCTAAATGGTCTTTTCCTCTGGAATCAGAGAAATAAAAGAAACAGATGGAAAAAAGATGATTTTGTCACTTCCAGAGAAAGGACTGTTATTCCCCATACGCCCTTGAATGCTGTGTCTGATCTCGTTCTAAAAGACTCCAGAGATGAGGCTTCCCTCATTTCCCTCTGAAGACAAACCCAAAGTCTAATAGATATCTCGGTCAGGTAGTTTTTTCTGATATATAGTGTACATGTTTTTCTTTTTAATACATGCCCCCTTGGACAACCCTAAACAATTAGTAGACACAACCTTTAACATTGAAGAAGCAAATGATTGAGCATCAGTGGACTGTGGAATCTTATACTCATCTGAACTAATTTAATACTGGATGGAGTTTGTCCAACTATTAAAATTATATTTTCTAACAGGTACTGTACTTTGGAAGAAAAAGAGAGAATTAGAGCTCTTCTAATTCCTGGCTCTTTCACAGACTGCCCTGGAAGACTTTTGGCAAGTCACTTATATGCTATATGCCTATAGGGATAACGACACTTCCTATCCCCTACTCTTTGCCTGTACTGTCTATTGAGCATCTAAGCTCTTCAGAACAGTGTCTTTTTCTTACTACATGTTTGTACAGCACCTAGCATAATGGGCTCCAATTTTGGCTGGGCCCTCAAGGCACCTCTCTAACACAAAAATAAATAATTAGTGTTGTTTCCTAATTCCTTTCTGTTAATCTCACTACTTTTACTAGCTCAATTTCCCTTCAGCCTGACAATTCTTATTCCTGTTACTTCTTCTGGCAAAAATCGGGCTTCACTTTTATGTCTCTGGAGCTTCTGCAACATTCAGTTCTTTTGCTTGTATTTCTCTTTATTAGCACTATGTGTATATTTTTGTTTCTTGGGTTTCTATACTCAGAACTCAGGCTTTGTATACAGACATTGTAAAGGGCAGCTGGACAGGAACAAAATGATGGCCAAGGGCAGGAATAATAGGCTTGCTAGGAAAATATGCAAAACTGATCAAATGAATATGATGTTCTGCCCAGGTTTTTAGAAGGTCACCCATCACCGTGCTATCCGGTGGTCTATCTAGGTACTGGCCCTCATCACCATTGTATCTGAGTAGTTTACAGGTATAACTAAATTACCAAGACCAGCATGTAAATTTTACTGGGAAAATTATGACCCTAAAATGGCTTAATATAAGAAATAATTTTTAAACCTGGAATCACCAGGAACAATACTTGTACTTTCTGTTTTGAATGCAGGCACCACAGAATGAAAAACAATTCTGATTTCATTCACCTGCTATGGGACTGGAAGATCACAATATTGCAGGAGTAAATCCAGAATATAAATGGTTGCATTGATATCATTTCCTATTTTCATTATATTCTTGTCATGCCAGTGAATCATGTTGTGTTATTTTCTCTACTCTGTCACATAAATAGGTTTTTAGAATCTCATACATTCTGTGAAAGACAGTAATGTATTGAATACTCTGACCTTTTATTTATTCTAAAATTTGACTGACTGGCCTCCTTTCGCCTTACAGCCTTGGCGGTGGCTAGACAGAGGAGGACTATCCAGCCAATCAGAATACTGAATTTCAAAAAGATGAATGCACAGCTTAGCTCACCGTCTCTCCTAAGCCTGTGTCAGGCACTGACATTCCAATGTCTTGTTCTTGTGACAAAGATAACAGCAAGAAGAGGAAGAAGCTCTGGAATATCAAAAGAATGAATCCATTCTCCTGACACAGAATTTAAACAAAACAGTGGAATGGTTCAAACTTAAACTGGCTTGTTACAATAGAAAAACTGTAATCTTTGATCCTTCTTAGATACTATATAGAACCAGCTTCTCACTTTTTAACATATTTGACAAAAGAATTCTGTGCAGGCCTTATCAAATCTAAATATACGCATTGATGAGTACAACGCTTAGTATGTATTTCTATGTATACCCCTTACTTTAAGGAATAAGACATAATTTTTCACTGACAATACACAATCTTGAGGGTGAGGCATATCTATTTTTCTGATAAAATACTCAATTTGGCTACTTCTGAAGACATTTGTCTATGGTGAAATAATGAATTAATCTTTAAAATCCTGCGGAGTTCTAAGTGTGATATCATCTTCTGGAACAATGGTATATTATAACAGCATCTTCTATTGTAGAACAGCAAAATACATGCACCTGTGCTGAGAAGGACAGAGATCTTCATACTAGAGGATTGTATTGCAAGTTCAGTGATCCAAGTGAGAAGATTGCATTGTTAGGGTCAAGCCATGATTTTGCAGTATTTTACAATGTAAAATACAAGAACACAAAAATCTGATGGAGATTTGAAAATAATATACTGTCTGGAGCATGTCAGAAGGGAAGCCTGGAGAAAATTTGATGAGAAGTTGATTTCACAGCTCAGACACGTTTTCAAAAGATCCAATAATAAATCCAGAAGAATGGGATTTTAATGGCATTGCCAAGCAAATATTAACTGTAACCACAGTGCATTAGTAATGCATTAATACAGAGCATTTAGGAAAACACTACAAATTGACATAATTGTGTTAAATTATACTGTATTTTCAAACTGATTAAAGGATAACTCTTTAAATGACATCACCATACTTACGCAAATGAAGTGTGTTAAAAGGAGCCAATAATCTGCTATCCATGTACAGATAAAAGGAGCTGGATTGACATCTGGCTGTAGGAAGCAGTGATGGAATGGTATGTGTAAGAAAACCATATGTCAAATCTGCACATGGCTAAATGTCATTTAAAGGATAAAGATGGAAACATATTGACAAAAGAAAAGAGCCAGAAATGAAACTGAATTAAGTATGAGGATGATTATACAAGGCACAGATCTGGCAACCACAGCATTTGCAGCTGAAGGTCAGTTAGAAAGGTGGATTCAAATCTGGTACAAACTGGGGAGATTTGCAAAGATATTGTGTGAAACTGGGAATGCACCTGTTATTGATCACATTGCAATAAATTATTGAAAAGCAAATCTGGCTATTGCACAATGATTATACACAAGCTGTCAGAAACCCACAGGAATGAAAGCAATATAAATAGATGGAATCATGATACCGCTGTGAAACCATTGAAAGGTACTTTGGCTGCTCGAAGTAACTAGTGAGTGGTTTGCTGTATAACAGTGTGCTATAATGTAACACTGAACAAAAAACCAGACAATTAACAAGTACCTACAGAACTGAAAACTGATTTTTTATTTACATTAAACATTAACACATTTTATCCATACACAAAGTGATGACTGATGTTGGACATGTCAGAAACAATTACCCACCACCAGCTCCTACACTCCTCGTTGTCTCTTTCCACTCTAAAGGAAGGCTGCTTCTTCTGTCCTTCTGGCACCCTTCCCAGCATGCCTTGCCAGCCTCTGGCTTCCTCAGTATTCCCTTGGGGGCTAGAGTCTCTCTGCTCTGGGTGGAAAGCTGGAACTGGAACCTCCTTTAAACAGCCAAAGCACTCTGTGACCACTTTACAGCTGTGATGTTTCAGAGCTAGATGGAAGAGCTCACTAAAATCCCAGTGGTGCAATCTGATCCATACAGGCAGAACTCCTGCACTCACACACAAGGCCCCACTGACTTCAGTCAGCCTCCACACAAGCACATGGCTCCACCTGTGAGGATCAGGTTGCAGGGTCAAGGCCTTAAAGAGAGCAGACACCAGGAGGATTGGGCGAGGAAACAATGTGGCTGCTGATTTTAGCAAAATTTGAACATCTCTGGGAAACGATATGAAATAACTCAAATAACGAAGAAATTTCAAAATTTTGTAATCTGCCTATTTTCAACTGGAAAAAAAAGGTGAAATTAATTGAATAAATAATTTGTTGAAAAATTATTCACTCAACTCTAACATTTACCCACCTCTTTAAGGTGCTTTGAAAACAATGGATGGATGAAAATACTTTGTATTTAGTAGTAGAAGTAACAGGAATAAATTATGGAACTGGTTATTTTGGAGGGAATATTTCAATAATGGTGTGTTTAGGAGAAGTCTGAGTATGATCTCTAATGATTTTCAGTGACTTAAGAAAATGGCGGGCATGAAGAGCCTTGTCCAGCTCCCATGGATGCCATTTGGATTGGAACCCAAGTGAAAAGTAACCAAATGCATTATAATCATCTTAAAATGAATGTTATCTATTATAGCTGATGAAGAATATAATACATCCCTGCATATGTATAGGCACTTTAAAAAAACATTCAGACCTTGCACTATAACATTTGAAATTCTGGCTCCAAATGTTTCTATAAATAAAATAAGAACTCTGTTTTTAAATCGGCAAAATAGGCACGGAGCAAATATTGCATGGAATTTACCTCAGAAGGGCTGTATACATCCTTGGTTCCAGTGGGCCTTGCTTTTCTCAACAGGATGCTTAGGCCACAAACCCCATCTGCATTTGTCTTCATGAATCCCAGCAATAATTGCAAATCTGAAGGTTGCCAAGAAACTAGCTAAGTCTGACAGCCGGGCCCTGATTCTCCAATGTCTTGCAATTTGTGTAGTAATTTGCCCATGTGCAAAGAGAGTGAAAAATACTACCCCAGTTTAATTAGGCAGATTTTATGTTCACTTAGCAAAAATGTCAAATAACTGCACAAGGTGCAAGGCCTACCCTGGGCTGCAGAGGATTATTCTAGTCTGAGAATGGCTTCAGGTATTAGCAACACTAGACTCAGCTATGGACTTATTTGTCCTTAATAAAATATGAAGAAAAAATTATACACTTGCCGAATTGAAGGCCTCATTGTGAGAGGTGCTGAACACCCTCAACTCCTATTGACAACAAAGAGAGACAACAAAGAGAGTTCAGGGTGCTCAGGACTTTTCAGGATCAAATCCCAGTGGCTGATTATACAAGAAGTAAATAATTCCATAACATCTACCCTAGGACTAGCCAACAAATATCCAAGGCCTTAAACTCAGGAGCTGGCTGATGTAAATTTTCAGTGTATTCCATCCATAATCTAGTCAGAATACTGAGGTTGAATTAGCACAATCTGTATGTGGACAAGTTTTCAAATCCTTTTATCTCCACGCTCACTGAACTTCAATATGCTGTTGAGTTTTTCCTTAATATTCCAAGGGGATGTGAAGAAAATGAGATTCAATCTGTCACTGAATTTGTCAAAATCAAGCTGGGTAACTGCACTGTGGTGAATAAACTCTCCTTAGCTTTCTAATTTGCTAACCTATCATTCCCCTAAAAATCCAAGAATGCAAAATGTACAATAAGTGCCTATAAAACATCTACTAAAAAGCCGCACTCCACTTGAAAAATAAACTATTTCCTCTTTCAAATAGCATAGCACAATTTAGATGCATTATGGGAAATCTACAGCTTCCTTTGAGGCATTCAGCATCTGCCATTGTTAGGAAAAAGATACTGGAATAGAGGGCTAGTTGGTGTGTTCCTATTTGACATTTTCTACATTCTTAGGGTGATGTTTTTATTAAAAACAAAGGTGTACTTATTTAGGGAAGAAGCGTAAAGGTCTATTTGGTGACTTCCATCCTGCTATTGAGTATGTCCACGTTAAATATAATATTCTTTGATAGGTGCAAAAATTAAGAATTTATTTGGCTAAGAGTGATCTAGAGTACTTAGCAGGTGAATGTAGTGCAGTAATTGCTTATATTTAGCCAAAATTCCATCCATGGCATCTGCAAGGCCCCCTAAATTCTGTGCCAAGGCCCCCTAGTTTTTGTAGCACTTCTTCAAAGAAGCCTAGAAAATCAGTTGCAGCGTCATGTGAACTAAACATTGAGAGTTTTATTTACCTGAATTTTTAAATGAATAATACAATCAGCATAGAGCTGGACACTTTTTCAAACAGAAACATTTTGCATTAAAAAAAAGACATTGTTTGGAAATTGCAAATTTTTGCAAAAGCAAGCACAAAATGGGGGTGGGGATGTATTTTTCCCCAAAGAAACTGAAACATTGAAGATTCAGCTAGGTTTTCTTTAAAGCATTTTTTTCCTCTCCCACCTGCCCAAAATGGACATGAGGGAAAAAAGGGAGGAAAAAAAGCCATTTTGGGAAACTCCTCCTCCCACTCATTTAAGATCCACTGACCCAAAATCTGGCTTGCCATCTGAAATGTTAAAGAAAAATTGTTGCTGGGTTACTACTATGGTTAAAACAAAACCAAACCCCTAAAGCAAGGTCTTTTCATGCAAGCATTTAGACTAGTTTATCTTGCACTACAAAGTATTAAGACCATACCTGTTCTTTCAGATATTACTTGCCATTCTTCTAGTCCTAAATGTTGCTAAACTGAGATCCCAAGCATATGTCCTCAGTCAAATAAAGAAAAAATGAGGAGTCCATGTGGCACCTTAGAGACTAACAAATTTATTTGGGCATAAGCTTTCATGGGCTAAAACCCACTTCATCAGATGCATGGAGTGGAAAATATAGCAGCAGGTATAAATACACATCACATGAAAAGATGGGAGTTGCCTTTCCAAGTGGGCGGTCTGTGCTAATGAGCCAATTCAATTAAGGTGGAAGTGGGCTATTCTCAACAGTTGACAAGAAGGGGTGAATACTAATGAGGCCAATGTAATCAAGGTAGCTCATTGATCATTGTTTTGTTTTTCAATAAAAGGGATTTATTATTATTTTGTTATGATTTGTACTGCAATAGCAACTAGGAGCCCCAGTTACAGACCAGATCCCATTGTGCGAGGTTCTGTACAAACACAGACCAAAAAGATGGTCTCTGATCAATAGTGTTAATTTCAGTTTTAATCAATAATCAGGCAACCATTTAAACAAAAACAAAACTCCCGACAAGGATCAACATAATAATAAATACTCATTTAGGTGCATTCATAGTAGCACCAGTCATTGAGCTCTGGAGATATTTTGACTCTGGGGGTGGTTGTCAAAGACCCAAATGTCACTCCCATTGAAAGTCAATGGATAGTAAGTTCCTAAGTGCATTTGTAAAGTTACCCTTATATGACTAGCTTGACCATCGGTGGAGTTCCTGTATTCCAGAAGAGAGGTACCTCTGAGAGCTATCACTGTAAGTTTCACTGAGCTTTTCACCAAAGCAGCTTCTCTTTATTTTTCATTTTGAACTTGGGAATATTGGAAACTGGGAACATGACTGAAGGATAGCACTGCACAAAATAAAAATTAAATAAAGCCACTGAACCTGCTGCCAGTAAACACATATGGAATGGAAATAAAGACTTTCATCTCCTGCAGGCATGGGGCTCTATACTGTTCACCAGATTTTCTGAGGGCATCATTTTCTCTCCTGTCTTCTGTGTTTATCTATCATTCAAGAGCTGCTTGGAGAAAAATAAAGAAAAATATTATACTAGATTTGATCAGTTTGTACTGAAGGGAAAACTGTTTTTTTGTAAAAAGCCTTTTTTAAAAAAAGGGGCAAGATCTCAGCTTCTCTGCTGGATGTTTTTAATTTAAGGGAAAACAGACAATGCTATTTTTCCATGTTATTTAAGGTGATATCTTTAAGGCAAATGAAAGCTTTAATCTTTGTTAAAACCATATTTGCATCCATTCCAGATATAGTGAAAAAAATCTCTACAGTTGCACAACTGAGTCAATACAGATTTGTCTAGGATCCCATGGATGAAGAATAGATAAAAGATGCCTGGAAAAAAGAAAAAGCAGGACTGAGGAAGTACAAAGGTAGTAGGTTGGAGCAGGAGAGCGCAGAAGATGGCTCTTAACAGGATTCCATGTGCCATGAATGGGGTGTGGATAAGAAGAGGAGAACATAATCTTGACAAAATCGTCATACCTGATTCAAATCTTTGGGTTTCTTCTTAACTTTTGATTTTTTGAGTTTCCACTGATTGAATTGTTTGGATTTGTTTGATTTGTAAGGTTTTGACTTTTTACCCTTCAATTACTCATATGTATTCTCAATCTTAACTTCAGCATAACCAAGATTTTGTCTAGAAGGAAGTAGAATGCTGTGAATAGTTTTTTCAGTTCACTGGCAATTGTAATAAAAAAATTGGGGGGGGGAGGTGAGTCATTTTGGGTTGACCCAAACACAAAATTTTTGAGAATTTTGGAAGTTGTTTAAAAATCATTGTTTGCCCCAAAATGAAGTGTTCATTTTGATTTTGAACTTTTGTTTACATTTTTCCATTTAAAAAAAATTTGAAGGCTATTCCAAAATGAAAAGTTGCTTAGGACACACAAAGTCAAAATGTTTCATTTTGAAAATATCAGAACAAAATGTTTTAACATTTTTTTATTTTGTTTTTTCTGAGAAACAATTTAATGAAACCAATATGAATTTAGAAACTTTTTGGAGTCACTGAATCTTCATTTTTTGTTGGAAAAAAGTTTTAAACAACATTTTCCTCCTTGGTAGAGAGAGTTCCTACCCAAATCTAAATATATGGCTTGCAGTGGTGATGGGGAGGGGAGGAAGGAAGGCAGGGTGGGAGAGAGAGAACATCCCTCTTTTTACTGGAAGATTCTTTTTTTTGAATGCCTGCCCAGGATGTATCATTGCGAGGTGAAAAATCATCTTTAGACTAACCTTGGAATGTAGCTAAGATACAAGTGCAACTAGAGCTTCCAAAATAAAGAGAGTTGTGAACACATCTTAATGAAAATACAGAAGATTAATATAAACTCCAACAATTAATTAATTACACATGTGACTTAACACTGTTTTAAAACAACATTTTACCAACTTAGTCAGTCACTATTTACTGTCTGTTCAAGATCCTCAACTCAGGTCCACTTCAGGTACCCACTGTACAGATGTTACCTAATTAGTAGTTGTACCTATCTGGGGTAGTTAGGTCTTTCTGGTTCCCAAATTTCTTACCATTTCCACAAGGCAATGAGCCATGAACTATGAATAGCTGTTTTTTTTCCCCCATAGCTGTCAGGCAGGCTCTCTCTCATATCACAGCTCAAAGAAACATGTGCAGCAATGTGTTGGGCAGGAATTACATCAGCCAGCAGGGCTCTCTCTCTTTTGTCTCCTGTTTTGTCTTTGGGTTGTGGGAGCCTTGGCAACCATCTAGCTCTTATTGTCAGTGCCCATGTAAAACTTGCTGATGCATGTGGCCAAGCTCTGATAAATGTTCCGAAAGGGCATGTGAAACACCTTATAGGATTGTCCTATTCTTTTAAATTCTCTCCTGGAATTTCAGTTTCAGTTTGGCAGTAAAAGGCCATTTATTTACAAATATGGTAGTATTGTCACTCCTAAGCTTATGCCCGGAATCATGAGAACTGAGAGTACTTGCTTCTGTAAGTGGTGATACTTATTCCTATATAGCTGAATTTCAGCTCTCAGTGTGCAGGGCCCACAGAAGCTAAACCCTTGTGGCATTCTTACCTTGGAGATAGCAGCCACAGCTAGAAATGCAGCAAAGCGTGGGTTGTAGAGTCTCCCCTCCCCTCTACTCACCAAGTAGAGGTGAGTGTCAGGCCCACACTTCAAATAGGCCATTGCAGTGGGAACATTGACGATGGACTAGGATAAGGGCTATCATTGGAGCTATACATATGTGGAGCCCTCCAATGGCCTGAAACCCTCATGTAGGGTAAGTTGGGGGCAAGGACCAAGACCATTAAAATTCAAAAGTGTTTTAGGTTAACTACTGTGACTTTCAGTATTGCAGTAATCTATTCATAAAGTAACTGCCTACATTTGGTTTCTTATCTTCTGTCCTATTTATAACGGTATTTTGTGAACTATAATTATATGTCTGCTGCTTTTATAGTGAATGAAATGCTAAATAAATGAAGTAATCTGGATGGTGGTGGGGAAACCCACAATGTTTTATTTTCACTTAGCGTTTCAGTGGCTAAGACTCTCTGCCTTCAGAAACTTCATTAATCGTGGTTTGTAGCTAGAGCAACATATCTAGAGAAAACAAAACAATGGATTCCCAAGAGACAACAATACACCGTTGTCTTTAGATGTGAGTTTGGATGCGGGGCGTCACTATAAGATGTGCCCGGGGATTAATTAAGCCATTTATGACCATGTTTTCATTGTTTTTGTTTAGCAGGACAATACTATATTGAGAGAAGAATGGCTCATCTTTTTTCCCCCCAGCAAAAGCTCCCACACTGCATTTCTTTCTACATTTTTCAGTGAATTTTAACTATTTCATCTTGTTTAATATGATTTACGTTACATATTTGTTTTCCATTTTTAATAATTTCCAGTGCATTTTGGCACTTCCTCTTTTTCCAGTCAGCCAATTTATTATTCAAAGCCTAATTTAGTCTCTACATCTGTACAGTGCATTATGCAGAGTGGGGAAATCTTTAAAAAATGATGTGCCATTAAAAACCAATGCAAGATTTATTAAAACATTTAGAGATACTGTATCTGAGGCACCACTTTGTGAGTACAGGTACCAGAGAACAGAGATATACAGTACCCAACCAACCGGAGAGTAAAGGAGGCATTCTTACACTTGTTCATTCATTTAGCCATTGGGGGAATGGACTCATTGTTTCCTGAAATCCTTCTTAAAAGCATCAACCCGTGAAAATTAATTTCCACAATTGATGTTATAGTGCTAAAATCTGTGGGTCTGAAACACTGAAAATGTAGGTGCATCACAACCTAACTTACACAAATCCCAACATAAGGGAGCCCATTCAGAGCTGTACCACCCCAGGTGGAACAGCAGGAAACATTCTGTCATGGTGGGGTCGGAAGAGATCTCATGTAGCTCCTGACCATGCAGATGGACTGTGACTGCTGCTACACCATTTTATAGGCTGCACCTGGCTAGACTGGTCAGCACTATTGGTCAGTGCATGGCAAATGATGCCTGAGTAAGGAGATCAGGAAAGAGCAAGAACTACAATGCTGCATGGCCCTTTTGTAGGCTACACAAGAAGGGGGTGGGAGCGGGGGAATTTTCATCCACATTCCCCTGAAGAATCTGACCTTAAATTTGTCCATAGGTTTAAAGAAGCCCTGTAGTAAATGGGAGCAGAGTTAAACCAAAGCTAAGAGCCTTGAAAAATCCCATCCTTCACAGTCTGTTTACCACTATGTAAATCAGCAGTAAGAGGTTGATGCTGTATGCTCTCTTGCACAAAACTCCTATTGAAATCAGTTGTAGTTCCACACTCAGAGGGCTTTCAGGATCAGTGCTGTTTGATTATGTACTTCACTGAGTTTGGACAGTGAGAGTGGAACAATCAGTTTCACTTTGGGCTTCTAATGCATTTGCAACATGCAATGTTGAAGGGGGAGTTCCAAAGAGGAAGGAGCTCGGCTGTTTTCCGTGGTGGCAGATGACAGAACAAGAAGCAATGGTCTCAAGTTGCAGTGCGGGGGGTCTAGGGTGGATATTAGGAAACACTATTTCACTAGGAGGGTGGTGAAGCACTGGAATGGGTTGCCTAGGGAGATGGTGGAATCTCCCTCCTTTGAGGTTTTTAAGGCCCGGCTTGACAAAGCCCTGTCTGGGATGATTTAGTTGGTGTTGGCCCTGCTTTGAGCAGGGGATTGGACTAGATGACCTCCTGAGGTCTCTTCCAACCCTAATATTCTATGATTCTATGAATGTTGCCAAATCTCCCAAATTTAGCATGCCTTTTCCAATATTTTCTTGAAGCCCCAACTCGTGACATCATGTGAACACATGAGAATCTCAGCTTTTTTTAAAACTTTTTAGCTCCCATGGTTACAGAGAAAAGCTTGGAAATGTGAACTCTAAAGGCTCAAAACCCAGAACACACATGAGAAGAACCAAAACAAATTCCTTATTTTTTAAAACCTCATTATTTTTAAAGCAGTCTTCATAATTTTGGGGACCCAGCCTCATAATTTCTGAACATTCAGGGTTAGTAATACTGCATTGGTTTTGTTGCAGATTTTCCATGGAAATCAGAGGAATCTTTAAATCCAATTTTTAAAAAAAATGCATTTTCAATTAATTTTTATAAAAACAATTACAGAAAAATATGTACATGTTTGTCAAAAAAATTGGAAGCAAGGAGAGATGGAGAAAAAGAAAGTGGTGGGAGAATGGTGTTTTTTTTTTAACAAAACCTGATTTTGGGGACTGACAGTATCTCTGAACTGACAGTATCCCTGAACTGAGTGATATCAAGCCAGATCTGCTGAACTATTCAGAATTTAAAAAAAAAAAGGAGAGAGAGAGAGAGAGAAAGAATTATATTGCTCAGATTTTGCTGCCCAGATCTCACAGTATAAGACTCCAGTTTTTTCCTCCTCTCACCCTAGAGCTCATCTAATTATTTCAGGTTCAAATACAGTACAGCATGTTCCAGCTCAAAACAGTCTTTCAACAGGATCTTGTTGATTATTGTAAAATGTTTATTGTACAATTTGGAATTAAAACTGAAATTGGAGATGAACTAAATTTGAGTTGTTGGTGCTTCGCTTAGGAGAACCAATTAGAGGGTTCAGGTTACAAATTACTATTCATTTTATTATTACTTCCATTGTGGCATCACATAGATGCCCTGATCAGAGCCCCCTTGCACTCAACAATGTACATACGCATCATTAAAAAAATAATGCCTGTCCAAAAGAGTTTACAACAAATGTGATCAATCAGTGAAGAAGAAAATTGCTCAGGGGCAGAGGGCCCATAAAAGGTCCTGCATGCCACGCCAGCCTAGGATTTCCCCTCAAGGCTCTTTCCTTCCGTTTAGCACCTTTGTCTGATCGGACTCTTTAAGGTGGGCAGTCAACACAAAAATGGACTGCGGTCAAGGTGGCAAGGTGTATTTTTTGTAGAACATGCGAGTTTGGTCAATAGAGACACACTTTTGCTTCACAGATAATAAGTCCTTAGCAGAATTAGATTATTAAAGTAGGTCATGCCAAACCACAACATCTGCAGAATGGACTAATTAGACATTAAATGAAATTAGCGTGTAGTTGGAGTTTGTATTATGGTACAAATTATTCATAGTGAACTATTTAAGCTTTTCCAGGCCCTATGCTGCATTTGGTACACCTATGCAAATCCCTCTGAAATCAGAGGGAGCGCCATGTGTGTATCTGAGGCAAAAAATTATCCTGCTGTATGCAAGGAACCTCCTCCCCCCACCCCCATAACACTGAGACGTTTGCGTGGAAAGCTGAAGCCCCTAAATACCACAGAGTCCAGCCTTATAGGGGTGGGATTTCAGCACTGGGGTAGGAGCGGGCCAGTGGATCCATCATTACACTGATCCATTAGTAATCCCAGGAAGGAGTAGGGTCAACATAGGCTAAAAGTAGTCCTCAGGGCCACAGTAATTGACACAGAACAGCTTCACTGCTCACCTGTGACATCGAGGGGTGGACTTCTTAAATCCTTTCCCCACAAGTGACAAATTAGCCCCCTGCCCCCCAGTTCAGCAAGGTACGTAAGCACATAGCTGCCTTTAAGCATGTGAGCAGACTAAATGGTAAGCAATTTGGAGCAGGGACTGCCTTTTTATTCTGAGTCTGTACTGCTCCTAGCACTGTGGGGCGCTGGTCCATGACTTGGGCTCCTAGCTGCTACCACAATACAAATAATAACTGATACTGCTAACAGTCCCTTTGAAGCAGGGCTGGCTCCAGCTTTTCTGCCACCCCAAACAACAACAACAAAAAGACAAGCGGCGGCACTTCGGCGGCAGCTTAACTGCACTGCTTCTTCTGCGGCAGTTCAGCGGCGGGTCCTCCCTCTCTTCCTCTTTGGCAGCAGCTCAAAGAGGAAGAGAGGGAATGAGGGACCCACTGCTGAATTTCCGCCGAACACCTGGACGTGCTGCCCCTTTGAATTGGCCGCCCCAACCACCTGCTTTCTAAGCTGGTGCCTGGAGCCGGCCCTGCTTTGAAGTCACCTAGACTACTTGTGCTTACAGCTAGGCACATGCTTAATTCCCTTGCTGAACTGGGACCCTTCACAAAAACTAGGTAGTAGGATTCAGCCCTTTACGTATTAAGATTTTTGTAACTCTTCCTTTTTCATCTGCTGCCAAGCTCCATAGCATAGAATAATTTCAATTGTTCAATTAGGAAATGCTATCTATGTAAAACGTAGATCAACATCACTACTTAATTGAATTTAAATACAGAGAGAAGACCTGCTGTCCACTTATAACTTGTCCCCAAATCCTTGTTGTTTAGAATCTGCATTTCTATTTAATAGTTGCTACTTCAAAAAAAAATGTTGTTGCTTTTCTGTACAATAAAAACAAAACGTGGCTAGAATTTTGATCCTGACTTTGGAAACCTGCCCAGAAAGCTTTCACAACATAACAATCAATGTAATTATAATCACAGCTGACAATAGTTTCAAACATTTTCCCCCATTTAAATCATAACAATAACACAGTGTTGCTAATATAAATGTTTGAAATTAGAATAGATGCTGGCAAAAGAGAGATATGGTATTTGCCAGAGAATACCATACTAACCTTAGAGTAGGTTATAGTGCATCATAACAAGAATATGATAAACATACACAGTGTTTTAAAGTGATACCTAAAGAAAACAAAAAGTATATAATTTTTGCAACACCTGCAAACTCATGAATACCATAGGTGTCAATACATCTGAATTCTATGATTTCCTTGGGGTTCCCTGGTAACATTTCATAAACATTAAAACCTATTGTTTTCTTTCATTTCCCATTCAATATTCAGAACACCTGTTTTGCTAAGTCTGATGTTGCTCAAAGAAAGTTTAATAAGCCTCACTGTGTTTGAAAGCTTTGTTCAAATGCAATGTTATTCAAGGGTGCAGTAAACTCCATCTTCACTTCCCCTCAACCAACCCCTACTTTTCTTCTCTCCTCCTCTCCCTCACACGCATATCATTTAGACTGTTGTGGCTTTATTAAGGGAAATGGATCCTGATAGTTGCAAAAATCTCTTGCTGTTCCTGCTTTTAAGCAAAAGACAGAAACAGAAGCACTGAGGGTGGGAGTGCATTTCCTATTCTTGACTGGCAAGTCCAAAATTTAGATTTTAATGTCCTTGATGGATCTTGGAAATACACCCTGAGCTATAAAATCCCTGTACTCTCTGTTCAGTGTGATATTAGTTGACACTCACTCCCTTCTCTGGACCAATTCCATGGTCTGATCTGATAACCTGCTTTGTTGGAGGCTTCCAGATAATAGAAAGTCATTCATTGGTGTATCTTGCAGATCAAATAGACTGTCTCCATCTTTGAAAGTGCTACTTATTTTCCCAAGCTCCCTAGAATTATTGAATAGTCCATTAGAAACTGTGCCTCTGACTGATCACATAGATTTGATAGCCAGTAAGTACAATAGAATACACACATCTAAATAAAGTCAGATACCGCAGAAGGGGAAATTGCTAAAGAAATATCTTTTCCTTCCATATTTCTTCCTAGATAGGAATAAAAAGGGAGACTGCAAATGCACAGATGGGAACCGGGTGCCCAAATCCCATTGACTTGCAATGGGAGTTAGTCATCCTACTGCCCCTTTTTGCCTCTGAAAATCTTGCCCTAAATAAATAATCTCTTTATTTCCTTACAATGGCTACAAGACACAATGAGCCATATTCATCCCTAGCATAATTCATGATGACTTCAACAATTAAGAAACCAGTAGCTGAGCTATATTTTTGCTGTAACCTGTTCTTTACCATGGTTGGAATTTGGGTCTCTCCTGTCTCTCTAGAGTATGGCTCTCATTACAATATTATCTCTGTGGCTCACAATCAATAATGGGTTTTTTAAATCCTCAAAACACCCCAGTGAGGTAGGGAAGTAGTCTCCCTATTTTACCGATGGGGAACAGAGGCACAGGGTAGGTTAACTGAGTTACGAAAGGTTGTATAGGAAGCTTGTGGCCGAGTCAGGAATCATATCCAAGTCTTCTGAATCATAGCCCAGTGCCCTATATGCTAAAGTTAAACTACCCTTCCCGCCAATTCCCACTAGAGTATACGAATTGTATTTTCTGATAGCATTGATTCCATCCCTTTCCTTTTTACTGATCAGTCTCTACACCTTCCTTTATTCTGCACCCCCCACACCCCCCACACAAACGTTGACTACTGCTTCCTTCCTTTTCATGCTTCCTTGTTTTGGTTTCTCATTTATTTCTCACACTTCCCTCTAATCTCTTAGATCTTCATCTCTTCCCTGAGTCACCTTGATCTCCTCCATTTATCTTTCTCTTCTTTACCTCCTTTCTCTCTTTCCTCCTCCTGCTCTCCTCACAATGCTGTTCATCCCTTGCCCCCATGTTTTCTTTGTCCATCTAAAATTCCAGCAGCCACAAGTACTTTTGTTGTTCTTTCAAGCTACACATGAACTGAATAATCCTCACCCCTGCTAAGTAAAGTAAAAACGCCTCAAAAGTGGTTCTCTCTACGGCAATCTGATTTAGGTAATGAAACAGACACACAGCTGCTACAGTGACTGGCTGGGAATAATAGGTAACTTAGAGCTCTATTAGGTGTGACAAAGTTCCTCCTCTACCTTGGTGGGTCCTGCACTTATTGGCAGATTTGCTTGCCTCACAGATTCCCTGTGGGTCGGGAAACAGCCCAGAGACCTTCCTGTCTGGTAGAAAACACAGTCCAGGTCAATTCCTCCTGTGTCTGATCAGGAGTTGGGAGGTTTGGGGGGAACTCGGGCCCGCCTTCTACTCCAGGTTCCAGCCCAGGGCCCTGTGGATTGCAGCTGTCTAGAGTGCCTCCTGGTACAGCTGCACGACAGCTACAACTCCCTGGGCTACTTCCCCATGGCCTCCTCCCAACACCTTCTTTGTCCTCACCACCGGACCTTCCTCCTGGTGCCTGATAATGCTTGTACTCCTCAGTCCTCCAGCAATATGTCTTCTCACTCTCAGTTCCTCATGCCTCTTGCTCCCAGCTCCTCGCATGCATGCTACAAACTGCAGTGAGGTCCTTTTTAAACTTAGGTGCCCTGGTTAGCTAGCCTGTCCTAATTGATTCTAGTAGTTTCTTAATTGGCTCCAGGTGTCTTAACTATCCTGCCTGTCTTAATTGGTTCTTGCAGGTTCCTGATTACTCTAGTGCAACTCCTGCTCTGGTCACGCAGGAAGCAGAAAACTACTCATCCAGTGACCAGTATATTTGCCTCCTACCAGACTCCTGTACCCCACTGGTCTGGGTCTGTCACATAGGATAATATTTGTTTTGCTGATTCAGGGAGTGGGAGGGTGGGCTAAGAGTACGACATGAGCTGGAGAAGGCTTACACCATTAGAAAAACATGCATTCTACCAAAAAGCACATCCAGGAACAGTCCAGCAGGTATGCTGCCATACACATGCAATTTCGAGGGGACCTTGGACTCGTATCCTGAAGTTAATCATTAACAGAACAAGACCCAAATTCCAACCTTCTCACATCACTTACACTGAACAGATGATGACACCCAGCGTAATCTCACTATGACTAGAGCCCTACAAATCCCCAAATATCTGCTTTATATCTGCGGACCATTTTTGTGGCTCATGGATCGAATGCGGATACATTTTGTATCCGCATTGGACTCTGACCACAGCTTCATCTTTGAGCCAATGCACTGCTGTTATCCCAAGCCTCCAGCTGAGCTTCAAAGAGAAAGGAGGCTCTTGACTCAGCGCCCCTATCAGATGGATAACTCAGAAAAAAGATCATCTTGTCTAATGTAGCACTACAGAATCTGGGACAGGCGGATTCAGGCGGATAATACCTGTCTCTGCATTTTGGAATATTCATCCTTGAAGTATTTATTTATTTAAGGGTATTTAAAATATTTAACTAAGAATTTTCTATTGACATGGAACATCACATTTCCAAGGGTATCCTGAGACAAGAAAGCAGAGACAGTGCAATACTTTCACATTAGATTACAAGAGTCACACAGTGTCAAACTGAAACTACAGGCATTCATGCAGTTTTCATTTCTCCGAACTATGGATCCAAAGGCTCTCAAACTTTTGGGGAAGTCCAAATCCAGATGAAGTATCCTTTTATCCTTTCTTGCACAGTATAAAATCATACAGATGCATCACAGTGTCTGACTCTTCTTATCTGATCAAAAGCTTCTCAGTAGCTTCATGTAGATCATGGAACAGTAAGCATCACATAAGAACAGGCAGTAAAGTAAAGAATGGGTCCAATAACCCTTCACACATTGGAGGGTCACACTGGTCTCAGTTACTATATTAGGCTTACAAAAGAGCATAATGTCAAATCGCCAGTTTTACATCCCCTCATTTTCTGAAACATTTGTTTTTTAGAATTCATATTTACCATACTTAGGATCCTCCAGTTTTTTTTGGTTTGATTTGGTTTCTGTTTTTTTAAGTTTGATTAAAATTTCTGTAGCTATTTTTGAGTTATGAAAAATAGACAGTGCAATTCTCCTACTTTGACAAATAGAGGAGATCAGAATTCATTCAATGTTTAAGTTATATGATGATAGATGATATAGGAAAAACCTAAGGTATGTATAAATTAGGGCTGTCAAGCAATTAAAAAATTAATCATGATTAATCACGCGATTAAAAAAATTAGTTGTGATTAATCGCACTGTTAAACAATAATAGAATACCATTTATTTAAATATTTTTTGATATTTTCTACATTTTCAAATATATTGATTTCAATTTTAACAAAATACAAAGTGTACACTGCTTACTTTATTTTTATTACAAATGTTTGCACTGTGAAAAAACAAAAGAAAAAGTATTTTTCAATTAACCTAATACAAGTACTGTAGTTCAATCTCTCTATCATGAAAGTTGCACTTACAAATATAGAATTATGTAAAAAAAAACTGCATTCAGAATAAAACAATATAAAACTTTTGACCCTGCAAGTCCACTCAGTCCTATCTCTTGTTCAGCCAATCACTCAGACAAACAAGTTTGTTTACATTTGCAAGAGATAATGCTGCTGGCTTCTTGTTCACAATGACACCTGAAAAAAGTGACACACAATGTCACAAGTGTTTGCATGGCACTGTTGTAGCCAGTGTCACAAGATATTTACATGCCAGATGTGCTAAAGATTCATGTCCCTTCATGCTTCAACCATCATTCCAGAGGACCAGTGGCACTGGAACATTTTTAGTACTGGGCGAGGGGTGCTGAAAGCCAGCCCCTTTACCCCGTCCACATCCCCCACCCCCACCCCTACCCCCGAGCTGAGGCTGGGAGCATGGCTGTGTCTCTGGGAGGGGGGGCCCCGGACAAGGGTAAGGGGCCTGCGGCTGTGGCCACAACTGGGGGTGGTCATGGGACTAGGAGTGGAGCCCCAGGCAGGGGTTGGCAGCCGAGCCCTGGACACGGGGCCAGCGGCACCGCATAAAACCTGGGGGTGCTGCAGCACGCCCCACACTCCTACTTCCTGCACGTATGCAGAGGAAATGCATCCATGCTGATGATGGATTCTGCTCGATAACAATCCAAAGCAGAGCAGACCTATACATGTTCATTTTCATCATTTAAGTCAGATGCCACCAGCAGAAAGTTGATTTTCCTTTTGGTGGTTCGGGATCTGTAGTTTCCGCATCAGAGTGTTGCTGTTTTAAAACCTCTGAAAGCATGCTCCACACCTCATTCCTCTGATTTTGGAAGTCACTTCAGATTCTTAAACCTTGGGTCGAGTGCTGTAGTATCTCACATTGGTACCTTCTTTGTGTTTTGTCAAATTTGCAGCGAAAGTGTTCTTAAAATGAACAACATGTGCTGAGTTGTCATCTGAGACTACTACAACGTGAAATATATGGTAGAATGCAGGTAAAATAGAGCTGGAGACATACAATTCTCCCCCAAGGCATTCAGTCACAAATTTAATTAACACATTATTTTTTTAATGAGCGTCATCAGCATGGAAGCATGTCCTGTGGAATGGTGGCCAAAGCATGTAGGGGCATAAGGATGTTTGGCATATCTGTATGTTTTGCAATGCTGGCTACAAAAGTCCCATGCGAATGAATGTGAGAATGAATGTGCGAATGAAAGTGAGAATGTTCTCACTTTCTGGTGACACTGTAAATAAGAAGTGGGCAGTATTACCTCCCGTAAATGTAAACAAACTTGTTTGTCTTAAGGATTGGCTGAACAAGAAGTAGGACTGAGTGGACTTGTAGGCTCTAAAGTTTTACATTGTTTTGTTTTTGAGTGCAGTTATGTAACAAAAAAAATCTACATTTGTAAGTTGCACTTTAACGATAAAGAGATTGCACTATAGTACTCGTATGAGGTGAATTGAAAATGTTTCTTTTATTTATTATTGTTACAGTGCAAATATTTGTAATAAAAAATAATAATATAAAGTGAGCAGTATGCACTTGGTTTTCTGTGTTGTAATTGAAATCAATATATTTGAAAATGTAGAAAAATATGTAATAAATTTCAATTGGTATGCTATTGTTTAACAGTGTGATTAAAACTCTGATTGATTGTGATTAATCTTTTTGATTGCAATTAATTTGTTTGAGTTAATCACATGAGTTAACTGTGATTAATTGACAGCCCTATTATAAATCAATTATTAGGATAGTTATAGATTTACTTTCACTGGAACAACTCAAAAATGGTTTGGAAGCTTCATATTTGATATTGTGACCCTATGAATCCCTCAGTGCCAATTGGCAAACAGTTCATTGTTCTATAACAGCAACTCATATCAGGCCTGATAAACTCATTACATTAAACACATGCTTTCACAATATTTATTCAAAAAGCTCCTGTGATATCTCTAATAAAAGCTTATGTCATACTGATCCTCATAATTGTTGCAAGATGGATCGCTGGATGGATATTTAAGAATTTGTGTATGCATACTGAAAATATGTTTTTTAATGTGTCCCAGGAAAGGTTAACAAGACAGAGGGATGTATATTCACCTGAGGTCAGGGCCGCCCAGAGGATTCAGGGGGTCTGAGGCAAATCAATTTTGGGGGCCCCTTCCATAAAAAAAAGTTGCAATACTATAGAATACTGTATTCTTGTGGGGGCCCTGCAATTGCCCCACTTGTGCCCACCCCCAGGGAAAATAAACATTTAAAAACCTTCCACATCTGGGCACAAACCCAGTTTTGAGAAAACTTCTTTTCAAGTCACCTTCACAAGGTATCACTGGTTCTCAGCATCAGCTCATTAAAAGGGTTGGACAAATATTTTCCATCAAAACTTTTTTTGGATCGAAAACTAGTGGGTTTTAAAAAGCAGAAAAAAATCACGGACAATGTCTGCTTTCCTTCAAAATTTGTTGTGGTTTTTTTAATTGAAAAGCTGAAATTAGTCTGCCAAAACCTGATCATGGTTTGCGGTTTCAGAAGCATGTGGCCAAATATTTGCTGCTTGCTGTGTTTGATTGCTTAAAGAAACAATAAAAAAATTCTGCTTAAAAAAAAATCCAAAACTTTTGAACCACCTCAGCTTGTGACCAAACGCCTGAGCCCATCCAGTCAGAGATTTTTCCAGGTTTCTGATACTCTGCTGGCTTCCTTGACTCATATCTGTCTCCATAACTTTGGGTTCATTCAGGTTAGAACATAAGAACATAAGAATGGCCATACTGGGTCAAACCAAAGGTCCATCCAGCCCAGTATCCTGTCTACCGACAGTGGCCAAAGCCGAGTGCCCCAGAGGGAGTGAACCTAATAATCAAGTGAACTCTCTCCTGCCATCCATCTCCACCCTCTGACAAACAGAGGCTAGGGACACCATTCCTTATCCATCCTGGTTAATAGCCATTAATGGACTTAACCTCCATGAATTCATCTGTTTCCTAGAGACTGGCTCCATTGGGTCCCTCACAAACTGGTTACTGTGGGTTTGTCTTTAGTATAGCTTATGTACATACTCCACGAACTGAGCATTTGAGCTTGTTCCAGAATCTGGGATGAGCCTATGTTGTGAAAACTGAAATGCACAAAATAGCACATGCATGTGAATGGACACAGGGAGCTAAAATTAAATTAACCCAGGGATTCTCAAACTAGGGGTTGCGAGCTGTCAGCCTCCACCTCAAACCCCGCTTTGCCTCCAGCATTTATAATAGTGTTAAAAATATAAAAAAGTGTTTTTAATTTATAAGGAGGAGGGGGTCTCACTCAGAGGTTTGCTATCTGAAAGGGGTCACCAGTACAAAAGTTTGAGAACCACTGAATTAACCCCTCTGGAGCATCAGGGAATGCAGGGGAGGGGGGTCTCCCTTGGTAGGGTTGGGAAGGAGGTAGGTGGTATAGGATATTGCTCTTCTCATGTGATCCCTCCCCCACGGCTCTCTTGGCTCTATCACTGTTAATCTAAAGTGGCTAATTTTAATGAAGCTACCCTGCCCTGACATGAATCTCCCTATGGCACTGAAATTAAATATAGACTATAATTTGGCATTTGAGAAGTGAAAGGGATGGTAGCCCTAAGGGAAAAGCTAACAGCTTGGCTCTTTGTGTTAAATAGCTGTCTTCAAGCCTCAAACTGCTGATTGAGCTTTAGGGTAGGGAAGGCTGTGCCTCCCCAAACAGCCTGGCCTTGCCCCCTATCCGACCCCCACCCAATTCCTGCCCCCCAACTACCCTCCTCAGAATCCCCGACCCATCCCGCTCCTTGTCCCCTCACCGCCCCCCCAAGACGCCCCCCAACCACCACCCCAGGACCTCACCCCCCACCAACCCCCCCTGCTCCCTGTCCCCTGACTGCCCCGACCCCTACCCAACCCCCCCGCCGAGTCCTGACAGACCCCAGGAAAGCCCATGATCCAACCCCCCATTCCCCATCCCTTGACCGCCCCCCCCGAACCTCTGCCCCCTCCCTGTCCCCTGACTGTCCCCGGGACTCCCTGCCCCTTATCCAACCCCCCCAGCCTCCTTACCATGCCGCTTACCCCCACCTCTCCCCTCTTCCGGAGCCTCAATGAGCTGCATCCAGGAGCGACCCTGGACAGCACTGTAGCGGGGTGGCTCCACGGTCCCTGAGCTCCCGCAGCTCGCAGCCCCGCCCCCTTATCATGAGGCTTTGAGCGGGAGATGCTCAGGCCCCACTGGAGCCACGCCACTTTAGCTCTGTCCAGGGACACTCCTGGACACAGCGCGCTGAGGCGCCAGGGGAAGGGGATAGGCGGGTGCGGGGGAGGAGCCTCAGACATTCTCATGGGGCCCCTGCGGGGCCCAGGGCAAATTGCCCCACTTGCCCCGCCCCCCCCCCGGGGCAGCCCTGATTCACCTGTCTGCCTTGGTTCATATGTAAAATAAGTATTGTAAGGCAACACAATGGAAGTACTTTTCCATACAATGCCAATATGAGGCTGTGATGGCAACATGGAACCAGCACACTGTGGAATAAACCTCAGGGATCATCCTGATTCTGACGACAAAACAGTGAATTTTGGGGATATAAGAAGGTAAAAGGACACATCTTTATATTCTTCACTGAGGAACCAAAAAAGAACAGCACTTTTTGCATTTATGAAAGGAGGATCCAGGCCATGTTGGTTGGAAATGCTGGGAGATAGCTTGTCTCACCTAAAGCAACAGGGTTTGGTCTGTTAAGTTAAGTTTAGACTCTAGGAAATGTGTTATATTTTGTTTTATATGTAACCATTTCTGTTTCCACTTCTTATTCTTACTCACTATCTCTTAAATCTTATCTTTTGATAATAAATTGTTTTCACTATAAATATATTTCAGCACTGTGATGTTATATGGGATCTGATCCTCAATTAATTCAAAACAGATGGGTATGGGCACTGTTCCTTTAGGGGCAGCTGGCCTAGTAATTTCTGTGAGTGTCCACTGACAGGGCTGGACACTACAGGGGAATGCTTCAAAGGGGGTTCAGGGATTGGGGTGCGCCTATTGTTAACCTGTAAGACAAAGGGATGGGTTGGCATAGCCCTAAGGAGATTGTTTGGGTAGCTAACAGGCTGGTGGTGGCAGGAAGCTGACACCCAGTTAAGCACAAGCAAGTCTCTTTCTTGCTGGAGGCAGAGGGGTAAAAAGCTGGCTAGCACTTCTAGGCACCCCCAAGCAAGTGTTGCAGCTATGTACATAGATCCTGAAGAGCAGCACATGTTATGCTCAGTTTTTTACCCCACAACCAGGGGTGGCTCTATGTATTTTGCCACCCCAAACATGGGAGTCAGGTGGTTTTCGGTGGCATGCCTGCAGGAGATCCGCTGGTAACGCGGATTTGGCGGCATGCCTGCAGGAGGTCCGCTGGTCCCACACCGTTGGTGTATCCGCCGCCGAAATGCCCTGAAACCGCGACACCAGCAGACCTCCTACAGGCATGCCTCCAAAGGCAGCCTGACTGCCGCCCTCACGGCGACCGGCAGGCCGCCCCCCGCAGCTTGCCGCCCCAGGCATGTGCTTGATGCACTAGTGCCTGGAGCCGACTCTGCCCACAACAAGGCATGCAGAGTGTGTGTTACACACATGCGCCTTGGAATTTTAAACACAAAGTAAAGAGTAAATAGAATTTTAAAAATCTTATTTCTGTTCTGCGGTTAGTTTTGCATTTCTCTCAGCCTGGAAAATATAAACAGACTTACCAGTTTCAGTTTCATTTCTAGTCAGTTTCAAGCCCATTTCACAGAGCAGTTCTTATAGGGTGACCAGATAGCAACTGTGAAAAAACAGGACAGGGAGTGAGGGGTAATAGGCACCTATAGAAGAAAAAGTCCCCAAAAATGGGACTGTCCCTATAAAAATGGGACATCCGGTCACCCTAGGTTCTTAGGCACCAACACAATGCTGCGATGTTTGAGTTGCTACACTTGAGTTGAATTCACTTGCCTTTTCTTTTCGTTTTTTTAAATGGTCAATGGGGCTGAAGGCAGGGGAAGTTGCCCTGGAAGGTTTTTTTCCCTTCTCACCTCTGTACTAGGGGTCGGAACCCCAAAGGCTGTACTACAGCTATGTTTGTTCTAGCTAGATACAGTGGCTATGCTGTAGCTGATTCTAGAAGCAGAATGAGCAGGATATTTGTGCTCACCAAAGCTCCCAATCTTCACCAGTCCTATAGCCTACTTCCCATCTCGCAAATGCTACATTTGCTAAGTGGCCCAGCCTTAGCAGGCCAGTTCCCCCCAAAGCAACTGAAGACCTTAAGAGGAAGGGGCAAGGGACACTGAGCCTCACTCTGATGGTATCAGAATTAAAATGGAAGGTGTGCGCCAAGGCTTATCGGAAAGAGGTTGGCTGGTGCAGTGTGTTCATACCGATTTTGCTGCTATCCAAACGTCCTCCCTAGAGGTTTACAGAATACATCATACCTCAGACCCAGGCCTCGAGTGAATAGTTTGGGAGTTCAGGGTCAGTTTTTGAACACTTTAGTTTGACACACAAAAACCTATATCACAGCAATATTAAGGGTTTATCTTAAAGTGACCAAAGTTAAGAACCAAGTCCAGTATTGCCAGCCTCATCATTTTTGAACATTTGACTCAGGGCCCCAAAAAATTATGAAATGAGATTTTTAACAATAATAACACATGGTGGGTTCTTTTTGTTTGCCTTCTGATTTCAACCTTCAGAGTGCACTTGGATCACATCTTCAAGCTTTTTCTCCACCTCCATGAGGGTGAGAAACTTAATTTTTTGTTTAAAAGAAATCTGAGATTCTCAAGAAATGCCATGACTCCAGGAGCTGGGATTGGAGGAAAAATGACCATAAATAGTGGAAGACTCACAATACAAAAAAAATCACAAGAGTTGGCAATAGCATAAGCCTTAGAGATACACTGGTTCCTGGTGGGAGATTATATATTTCCACAGAAAACCCAGGGAAGAAGAAACATTAATATTAAAAAAACCCTCTACACACAGATATGACACATGAGTTCTTGGGGGGGGGGGAACTCATGATCATGTTAAGGGGCAGCAACTTTGCAATCACAAGGAGTCTTAGGACACATGAAGAATTCTGGTCTCTACCTCACAGTTACTTTGACATCTGTGTGGACTATCCTTGGTCCGCTTCCTCTCCGTGTTACCATTGCCAACTCTGGCTGTGCTACTACCGCTTACCCCTCTGCAGCTGCATACTACCTTAATCATAGCAACACATTCTGCAGCACTTAGTGTACCTATTGAAGGTAATTGACCTGCACATGTAAGAGTTACTCAGTGCAAGGGTTGCTGAATCAGTTCTGTAGCATGCTTTGATGTGCAGAACTTGTAGTGCACTATAGCAGGGCCAACACAGGCAGTAAGTACATGGCAAGCTAGTGCACTGTAAATTCACATCCTGGCTTGCCGCAAGCTAACTCCCCACATAGACAAGCCCTTCCATACTTACGTGGCTCCCTTATCACAGTATCTGAGTGCCTCACAATCTTTAATGTATTTATCCTCACGACACCCCTGTGAGGTAGGGAAGTACTATTATGTCCATTTTACAGAGGGAGAGGAGACCCAGAGGGGCCAAGTCAAAGGTCACACAGGAAATCTGTGGCAGAGCAGTGACTTAAACCCAGGTCTCCCAA
Source organism: Mauremys mutica (assembly GCF_020497125.1). NCBI lineage: Eukaryota > Metazoa > Chordata > Testudines > Geoemydidae > Mauremys > Mauremys mutica. Next base: position 42,435,831 of record NC_059072.1, read on the forward strand.
GCATCCTAAATGCTGGAGCATGTCCCCAATACTGCATCTTAAACTGGTCTTCTTTTTATGACACCATAATCATTTCTTCAGCAGCCAATTATCTTGGGGTTTTTTCCCAAGTAAGGAAAAAGCAACAGAAACTAAAGCTAAAACACAAAGATCCTCTTTACACACAAAATATTCTTAAGCATAAGTGGGGGATGGGTAAAAAAAGTATTATAGCAGGAAAACAGTCCAAATAGAATATTAAAGATTTTCTATAAGACATCAATGGATCTTTAAGACCATACTTTCTGGCTAACATACAATAATAAAATATTTATTTCAATATATTCTACAATATGCAACCTTCACTCACGGAATTTGGGTTTATACAGTGAAGGTCCCAAGCCACGAAGTTTGAATCTAAAACTTTCCCATAGTTTTGGGGTGGGTTTGGATCTCCGGGTCTGAAAAAGGTCCATCTGTAGTTTTGTAGATTCTCTCCCCTGTGATTACAGCATCACTGCTTATCAAAATGTAGCTCCGGAGCATTTGTTACATACATTTTTAATGACATGGTACTTAACAGGTTATATTTAGCAGGAAATTGAAGGAGTCTTATTCGATTTAACAAAGTAAAGTACTTTCATGGTTATGTGGTTCACTTTAATATTCCCTTAACATCTTGTTCTCTCTTTCTTGAGAAAGATGTTAACATTAAGCCAGGAAGGATGTAGATGCCAGCTTAGTTTTTATTTATTTTATTTTTTTCTCTCCTTTCAAGTTATATATAACTTCTCCCACAGTGAAACTGTCAGGATAGTATACAGTTCAGAGGGTTAAAGCAATGACCAACTAATTAGGACACACCGAGAGAGTCCAAATATAGGATCCAATCCTGCATTCATTGCATACACAACTCCCACCAAGCTTCCAGTGCTGGAACAATTTGTATAGTGGGTGTGCTGAGAGCCTTTGAATCAAACTGTAAACCCTGTATATAATGGAAACCACCTCAAGCCAGGGGTTGCAGCAGCACCCCCGCATCCCTAGTCCAGCACCTATGATAGGAGTTGCGTTTGTAGAGAATTCAGGACTGGGCCAATAGTTAAACAAGAAGAATTCACATCTCAGGAAGAAGAAGCAATGCACAAGGATATGGTATGGTCAGCTGCCAAGAGAAATTGGAAAACAAACTAAAGTGTTCTTTCACTCTGAAGCAGACGCAGAAAGAGCAAGGCTTTCTACTACCTTTCACAAGACTCATTTTTAGGAGTATGAACTCCATAAGAACATAAGAATGGTCATACTTCTAGGGTAGATGGTCCATCTAGCACAGAACCCTATCTTCGACAGTGGCCAATGCCAGATGTTTCAGAGGGAATGAACAGAAAAGGGCAATTATTGAGTGATCCATCCCATCATCCAGTCCCAGCATCTGGCAGTCAGAGGTTTAGGGTCACCTTCCGTACCTTCAGTAGAGCATTCTGTACCTTCAGTAGAAAGATGTTATGTTGGTCCCCAGCAGCCTATTTGGTGCAGAGGTAGTTTGTTGTAGGCCAATTAGACAATAAAACATCACAGATTCAGTAGAACCTCAGAGTAAAGAACACCTCAGGAATAGATATTGTTTGTAACTCTGAAATGTTCATAATTCTGAACAAAACATTATGGTTGTCCTTTCAACTGAACATTGACTTAATACAGCTATGAATATTTACTATGCTGAAGAAAAAATGCTGCTTTTAATGATCTTAATTTCAATGAAGCAAGCACAGAAACTGCATGCTTAAGTTATCTCCAACCCCAGAAGTCAAGGCAATCTCAAAGGAAGAGAGTAAACCTCGTCAATGTGTCTCCTCCTCCCACTCCTATCCCTTTTTTTCTGGCTGTCCCTTTTTTATGGAATATCTTCCAAAGGCTCACTTCTTCCACATTGCAGAAGTTCATAATAATTAAAAATCATTTTTTTCTTTCATCTGGGATTTCCACTGTGTCACATCTTAACTTTGCAATTGTAGACTCCTTGTGTAGGCTCTGTCCTCATTTTGTACAGCACTGAGCACACGATCTTACTCTTAAATATTAATTAAATTAAAAAAAATTAGATAATTCAGCTATCTCCTTTTAAGGTTTTTCACTCAGACATAAGAACACAGGAACTGACAAACCTGGTCAGACTATTAGTTGATCTAATCTGTTATCATATTTCAGGCAGTGACATGACATTTTTCTCAGAGTATTTTCACTAAAAAAAATGAGAGTGAGTTTCTTGGAACCTAAAACGCTTTCCTTTATTGTGAATAAAGAGAATCGTATTGGTACTTCTGGGTTCTGTTTCTGTTCTGTCACAGTGTCAGTATGTGACCTTAGTCTGAAACTTCTGTTTCCCCAATTCTAAGAATATTCATATTACAGTTTTGTGATACTCAAGAAAAATTGTCTGTAAAATTTTACTCTTACTTTATTTCCCTCATCTCACCTTTCCAGAAAGGTAAATGAAATGACAATTTTCACAGTAAAAGAAAAAAAAAGTCACCAAATCCATCTTTTGAATTTCAAAATATGAATCCTCCTTTCACTCAGGATGGCTCCATTTTTCTTTCTGAAAAGGGCTTGTATGCATTGGCAAAGAGGCCTATTGTCAAGACAAGGATTTTTGGAAAGCATAGTTAAATACTCAGAAACTGGGCCCATTTTGAACTGGTAATGAAATAAAGAAAACTGAATAGTTTCGCTTTTCATTGTGACTATTATCCACATCTATTTAGTTATAGCAATATCACAGGGGTGTTGTCAGACTTCATTAATATTTGTAAAGTGCTTTTAGAGTCTCAGATAAAAGGAGCTATATAAATACAATGAATTATTATTAGGAACCTATTCAGCATACATAATATGGAGAAGCTTCTCCATATTCCATGTAGGTTACATCAGTCACTGAGATGTGTGTGAGAGAGAAAATTTCTCCCCTATTGCATTTCTTAGGATCGAGAAACTCAAGCCAAGAGCTGGAGCCTCAATTTGGGTACAAATGGGGTGCAGGCCTATACACAAACTTCCTTTTCTGTGACGAATTCCAATCACAGAAAGCATTGTTCCGCTGTTTGATAGACTGAAAATCTTTCTGGAGAAACAATAGTTTTTTCTGAAATTAAACAGAATGGAAAGAGAAACTGTGCCCTCTCAGGGCTTGGCTACATTTACAGTTTGCAGCGCTGGTAGTTTGCAGCGCTGGTCATCCAGCTGTGTAGGAGCAGTGCTGGTGTGTGGCCACACTCACAGCTACCAGCGCTGGTGTGTGGCCACATTTGCAGCATTTCCAGCGCTGTTGGGAGTGATGCATTATGGGCAGCTATCCCAGCATTCAAGTGGCCGCAACGTGCTTTTCAAAAGAGGGGGGTGGAGTGGGGTCTAGTGTGACAGGGAGCGGGGGGAAAGAGAGAGTGGATTTTTGGAGCCAACACTGTGTGTTAGCTTCCTGACTTGAAAAATCAGAACATTTTTCCGACCCCTTAGTCTTAACTCTTAATTGCAAACAGCCTACAGGCAACATGACTCCCCGTTGTTTCCCTGCCTGCCTCTCACTTGATTGTTTACAGCCAGGTACAGATGATCACAGCAAACAGGAGCTGTGTTTGTTTTTTAGATAGCAGCAGCAACGGAGGAGCTCCACAGAGCTCATTCACAACAGGGAGGAGGATCTCATTTGATTGTTCACAGATTGATCACAGCAAACAGGAGCTGATAAGCAGCTCCGGTAGAAACGGGGAGCTCCGGAGGTTCACAACAAAACAAAGAGAGGCTGCATAACAAAACAAAGGGAGTAATTTAGTTTAAAGCATTCTGGGATATCTCCTTATTCCCTGGAGGCCAATAAAAGCGCTGGTGTGTGTCCACACTTGATGAGCAGCGCTGGATCACCAGCGCTGCAATTGCTACACCCCAACCTGGCCAGGTGTACAGCCAGCGCTGCAGCCAGGGAGTTGCAGCGCTGGATGTGCCTTGCAGGTGTGGACAGTTACTAATTGCAGCGCTGGAAAGCCTCTACCAGCGCTGCAACTTGCAAGTGTAGCCAAGCCCTCAGTGACTCAGATAAATCGGACTCCAAAAAGAAGTGTAAAATACAAGAGAGTTATCCTGAAAGAGTATGTCAGCAAAGGGAAAGCATCTCATAGAAGATGTCTTAGTTTTCAATTTTTGTTGAACAGTCTGATGAGAACTATATGATATAATTACATGTTTGACCGCTTCAGTGCCTAACCCAATGTAAGATAATAAGACTAAGGGATACATTTTAAGGGGATGTTGTCCCAGCTTCATAATTTGCATCTGCAAGATTAAATGTGCTCAGTGTACAAACAGACCACAATTAGATCCACATGGGCAGATCTTTGAGCCTACTTCAGAGTCCCCTGGAAATCTGCGGGGCTCCATGCCTGCACAAGAGTCCATGCACATGGATTCAATTGCAGGATTGCCATCCTAACGCCCCAATCAAGTAGATGACTACTTGATTTGCAAACATATAAATGGAGGGAGGGTTTCTCACCATTGTTGACATAGATTGATAGGCCACTTCAGAAAAATTCACACAAGAAGTTTTGATGACACCTAATTAATTCTTTAATTACCGTGTCTATTGCCTCTTGAAAAATAATTTGTATTCTGCTTCTTGGGGCTACAAGCTGGGAAAAAGCATTACCTCTTATTCGGTGCGTTCATTAGAGTTTGTAAATGAGCATCACATTCACAGTTTAGCAGAAATTGAAGTTGTCAGGACAGTGCATTTGGGAATCAGTTATGAAAAGTGGAACAATTTTATCTTTAATGAATATTATGTGATCATTGGCTTTGTTGTTCATATGGGACAGAGATTCACCTTTAGTGGATTACACAGCTAAACCAATTTACATAATAACATCATACACATTAAAAGAACATTGTCCTTGTGGAAACAAGATTCAGCTGCTGCAAGGATAAAATAAATGCAACAAACTAACACTTCATAGGTTTATAGATCAGCAGGGATCACAAAATTCTCTCGGATGGTAACTTCCGTAGAGTTCAGCACTAAACCAGTTTCCAAAAGCACATTATGCATTTTGAAAACAGTTTGCTTCTTGAAGCATGCACAGCTCACCCAATAGGAGTATAACAATACATTTAATTACCTTCAAACTTTTCCTACTGCACAAATCACCAGGGATCACACAGTCCCATGAAGATGATCACAATGGTAGAAACCTGAGCAGTAAACCAAATTTTCAAAAGTATGCTATTACATTAACAGCATAACAAAAAGGTGTTATTAGTATTTCTCATTAAATCACTCATGATTTGATTCCATGTGATGTCCCAATTATCTTGTACTTCTATTCCCTCTTACTAAGGACAGACACATCCCCTTGTTGATAGTTTCAGGACATTCATTGTCATTAAGATTATCTCAAGTGAAGATTTTGTCCAATTTTCCAGTCATTGTTCAGCACGGTTCTATCAGCATTAGGAACAATGAAAACACTAGTCTGGAAGAGCTGAAGGCATTTTTATCACCATCTTGTTTAAACCTGGTTTCAGAAGCGGTAGGTAAGATGGAGGAAACAATACACACAACTGGTCTACACTAGCACACCCCCTGATGTTAGTGTAAACTACCAGTGAGTGTGAGTTACAGGTCCTCAGCAAAGGCTATGAGCTGTTGCAGTCCCCAGCAACAAAGTGCTTGAGCTTTAGCTTGAGCTGTAGAGCTGTCTTGTTTTAGATCTGGGGGTCCCTAATTCAAACCCCCATATGTCAACTAAGATGGCAACCATCACACAAGCACTGCTTGAACTGCACTGCTGTTAGAGTCACAGAAAGAACAGGAGTACTTGTGGAACCTTAAAGACTAACAAATTTATTTTAGCATGAGCTTTCGTGAGCTGCAGCTCACTTCTTCGGATGCATAGAATGGAACACACAGACAGGGGATATTTATACATACAGAGAACATGAAAAGGTGGAAGTATGCATACCAACAGGCAGAGTCTAATCAATTGAGATGAGCTATCGTTAGCAGGAGGAAAAAAAACTTTTTGAAGTGATAATTAAGATGGCCCATAGAAGGTGTGAGGAGAACTTAACATAGGGAAATAGATTCAATTGGTGTAATGACCCAACCATTCCCAGTCTTTGTTTAGGCCACAGTTAATAGTATCTAGTTTGCATATTAATTAAAAGAGTCACAGAGAAAATCCTCATTGTAGAGGGAAAATGAACCAGTTTTACTCCTTATTTATTATTCAGGATCAGGGTCCTATTATAATAGGTACTGTACAAACACACAGGAAGATACAGCCCCTGCCCCTTAACAACTCAATCTAAATAGAGGAGGCAGACAACTTGTAAGCAAAATATAAGGAACAACTTTTACAAGTTAATGTTTCAAAATATTTTCTCCATCAAGGTTCCTCATCAATCTGCACCGGTATTGCTGACCCAATGTGCCTTTTTGCTCACCCCACATAAGATGATTCAGGTTCAGTGTGCAAATGTGTCCAGAATTTCCAAAGGTTTTTACACAGCAGGATGGAGAGGGAGAGAGAGAAAGAAACATTTAGCCAGGGATGTAAGTTGTAGAGAGGCACATAGTGATTTAGGCCCATCCACCCTCGTGTGCACTTAATCTATGTATATTGTGGCTGTGTTCAAGGAGCTTGGACTCGCTCAACAGGAACTTTCAAACTTGGAAGGAGCAGCAGGGAGTAGGTCATTCAAGCCAAATTTAGGCACTGAGAATTCCAACCAATCCAGGGCACACCTAAGTGGTCTGGCGCTGGTGCAGATTTTTCCATGGTGACAGGTTTGAAGAAGCTGCTCATGAGGAGGAGCAGGAAGATGAAAAGGGTCATAAGGGCAGAAAACCAGAAACGGTGTGTCACATCAAAATGAATTTTATGTTAGACATGGATTAAAAAGAAGAGGGGACTGTAAATTGCTAGGAGATTTGTTAATGACATCGCTCTAAATGGAAGATCCTGTTAAGAGATTGGCTTTTTAAGAGATGACCCCTCTCTCCATCTGTTCAATTATCCCTCTTTTAACCTGTACTTTCAGGAAAGTTGTCCAATTTCCAGAGCCTGAATCCTGGCCCAAGATGGTTTCTTTCCTGCTGCTGCTTTTGTAGCTTCCAACAGTGGGCCAGGCTGGGTCCTTTGATATCGATGCACCACTGCAGTGGCAGCAATGGAGATAAAACAATAGATGTATATTTGTATTTTTTTCTGTCATGTTCACTATTTAGAGTAACAGACACTAGAGTTGACATAAAAAAAGATTTCCAGCCCAGTGGATGTTCCAATATTTGGATCTTTGTTGATCCCAAATATGGGAAAGAAGTTGACTAATAGGGCTGGTTAAAAAAATTCTGTGGAAACTGTTTTTGAGCAGAAAATTTGCAGTTTTGACTAAATTATTTTTTTTCATTAAAAATCTTTTTTTTTTTTGCTGAAATCTTGAGACTTCCTGTGAAAATTTTCACAAAACTGAAAGTTTCCCTCATTTTCATCAACAATTTCTTGGATGAAAAAATTTCAGATCAACTCAATGGACTAGTTTCTGATCAACTTCCTCTGCCAGGCTAGCCTCCCCACCAGCTGCCTCTAAATAGAACACATAACAATGGTGACTGCAAGAGCTAGTCTGGAATTTTCCATTAAAATCATTTTTCAAGAGGAGACGAAGACCACGTCCAGCCAGGGAGCTCAGCCTACAGAGGACAATGGAGGCATGAAGCACCCAAATCATAACTCCTAGGAAGCACTGCGGCAACTCATGAGGACACAGATTAATGTCAAACTGACCTGAAAGTAAATGTTTCTATATGATTTGACCAGCCAAATTGTTTCAATTATGGTTGACCCAACCCAAAACAAAATATTTCATTTTCATTTACCCAGAGGAAAATTAAAACATTTCAGCAAAATTGAAATTTTCCCACAGAAAATTTGTTTTGCATAAACAGCAGTTTCCATTGAAAACAATATTTTGACAGAAAATTCCTGACCAGCTGTAGTAGACATGATTGTAAAAGCACTACACTCAGAGGTAGCTTTTGGGGGAGGGGCAGACTGCAGAGTAAAAAGTGACAAAGAGTCCTGTGGCACTTTATAGACTAACAGACGTATTGGAGCATAAGCTTTCGTGGGTGAATAATGAAGTGGGTATTCACCCTTTGTCTACTAGGAGTGGCATGTTTGTAATTGCCTGAACTCTCTTAAATTTACATAATATGAAGTCCAAAGAGATCCTTTCTCCCAGGTATGTGATATCGTGGATCCAAAATTTACATTTTCCCCTTTTAACTTTAGTCCTACATCCTGATCTCGCTATAATCTGTGGTCATGTTCTATTGTTCTCCCCCCATTAGACTATCAATGTATACCTTAACATCTTTTGTACCTTCAAATATTTGTTGCACTTTCCAATAAAATACCTGATCCAGATCTGATACAGATCTTAACCAGAATGGCAGTCTGCAAAAGTAGCATCTTTCATATGGTGTATTAAAAAGTACACACATGTGTTCTACTCTCATCTAAGGGGATTTGCCAAAATCCTGCTGATGCATCCAACATGGAGAAGCCTTTACCACCAGCCATTTCTCCAGAAGTGTCTTCCTTTCTGGGAAAATGTGCTCTTTTGACATATATATTAAGTTCTTTAGGGTCTAAGCATAATCTAAGTGTTCCATCTTTCTTATCTAGTTAATAATAAACAAACCATTCTGTAGGCTCTTCTACTTTGATTATCTCTAGAGCCACTAATCTGTTTAGTTCCTTTGAGTCCGTTTCCTCTCCTTCCCCGCCGTCAGAGTTAGAGGAACATGCCCGCAGGAATGTATGATAGTACAATTAGGCCCTGTTAATTCAATTTGATATTTTGTTGGCTGTTTTCCTATGGCAGGGGTGGCCAATCTGTGGCTCCAGAGCTGCATGTGGCTCTTCAGAAGTTAATATGCGGCTCCTTGCATAGGCACCAACTCCAGGGATGGAGCTACATGCGCCAACTTTCCAATGTGCCGGGGAGGTGCTCACTGCTCAACAGCTGGCTCTGCCACAGGCCCTGCCTTCACCCCTTCCTCCAAGGTCCGCGCTCCTTCCTTCCTCCTTCCCTGAGCCTGCCACCCCCTCGCTCCTTCCCCCTCCCCCCAGAGCCTCCTGCATGCCACAGGAAGCATGGGGAAGGAGGGGGAGGCACTGACCAGCAGGGCTGCTGGCAGGTACGGAGGGAGCTGAGTGGGGACTGCTGAGGTATTACTGTGGCTCTTTGACAATGTACATAGGTAAATTCTGGCTCCTTCTCAGGCGCAGGTTGGCCACCCCTGTCCTATGCCCTTAAAGACATCCTGAAATTCATCTTCAATACCTGAGTCCCCTTGCCTCTCTAAATGAGCTTAGTCTCGGTACTAACCCTAGAGCTTGACATGTTTTCAAACCCAGTATATGTGTAATTGCAAAGAAAACCATTATTTCAGTCTTGTCTTTTAACTTTACCTCTAATTCACATGTGCCCAGAGTAGGAACAAACTCTCTATTATGTCTTTAACTTTGCCTCCCTATTGTCAATGTAGACCCTTTTTTCTGTAGGCCCTTTAAAATATATTGTTACCACATTTGTTTGAGCATCAGTGTCTAGTTTTAAAAAATGTCATTCATTTCCAAGGTAATAGTCCAATCATTTGGTGCAGCAGCTGTTTCATTCAAAGCTCCAGAAAAAAACTCTTCTTCTGTGCCCCTAGCACTGTTCTCCTCCTGGTACACAGCATGAATACACTGTTTCTTTTTGTGCACCTGCTGTTCCTGCTTGCACACTCTTGCAAAATGATTGAATTTGTTGCACGTGCTGTAACCTTGTCCAAAGGTGGGTCATTGCTGATGTTTGTTTGCCTCCACACCTTGTGCAATTCTTTATGTTGTCCTCAGCAAACTCCTGTCTTGCAAACTCACTTGTTGCAAGGTTTCTGTACATTTCTGGTCAGTACTGCTTTTGTGCTTTCCCTTTGCATTGAGCGTTTGTGATTCTGTCCATCGAAACAACATTTTGTGTTCTCTCCAAAAGTGTCAATCTGTTCTGCACAACCTCTGATGCTTGAAATACTCTTACGGTCTTGTCCAGGCTGAAATCTAGATCTCCCAAAAGTCTTTTTCTAATGTTTGGATCTCAAATAACCATCCTATTTGATCTCTGTGGATCTCTGTGAACCATCCATAATTACATGTTTGGCTCAGTTTGAGATCCAACATATATTCTTCAAGTGACTCTCCTTCTCTGAGGTCTTGTGAAATTTACATCTTTGAAAAGTTTGTCTTGGATATCCACTAGTCTTCAAATTTCTGCACAACCATCTTATAGAAATGCTTGCTCTGCCTGACTTAACCGAATATTATTATAAACATTAGCATTTCTGGCCCTGATTTTTTTTTTAAATATCTACCTTCTGCTTATCTTCTTTTTCAATGAAGCCACTTGCTTGCTTGTACAGGCTGAATCTCTGTTGAACTCTCTTCCAGTTGCCTGAACTGCCAGATAAATTCAACTCCAGTGAAGCTCTTAGCTGCTCCATTTTCTTTATCCCCCTTTGTCATATACTCTTATTCGCCCACTCCTGGTACCATGTGGTGTTTGTGGATTCTGCATACAAGGAGACTAAGTCAGGTCTTCAGGACGATCATAACATATCGTTTATCATAGATTCACCTCAGCGATTTAGAATGTGGTGTTTCTGCTTAGGTAACTGTATCAGAACTATTCACAGCTCCCCCTAATGTATCTATTCAGCTAAACGCCCTTAAAGGGACATATCCTTACATCCATGGGTAGGCCTGTGCCACTGAAGTTCATGGAACTACTCCCAGGTGTTTGTGGGATATGGGTCCAAATATGTACTAAATAACCTGAACAGTTAGTTTTAACTTTACTGTCATCTCACAATCCCTTTAAGAATAGTGAAATATGTAGAAGTCAAAAAATTAGCCATAAAGCCAGGCAGGAGAAGAAGGAACCCCAGGAGAGAGATCAAAACATGGGAGGCTTTGTTTTCCTATCGGGCAACACATGTTGTCAGCTCCTATTGAAGTAAATGGGAGTTGAGATGGTGAGAACCCTTGTAAAGTTGGGCCCTTAGAGGTCTAAATTTAGAAAATAAAGGTTTAATTACCCCCCTTCCTTGCCCCCCCCCAATTTTATCAAACATTCTGGAATTGTAGAAACAAGCTCTTTTCAAGAAGTTTACAGTGACCAAGAACATTTTAAAAAAACAAAAGCAGAAAAAAGCATTTTTAAGCAAACAAGGAGGAATGAACACAATTCCGCAATAATGCTGCTACTTTCAAATATGACTTGTCACTTTGCATTCACATTCACTTTTAAATGATTGTCACTAGTGCAAAAGAAATATATACATATAGAGACGAAGTCACGGGATCAGGCAGTTAGAGAGGTGTACTGTACTTGATTCCCAAGATCTCGGTGATGGAGAAGACACAGAAATGTAACAGCTGCTGAAACAGTATAAAAAAAAATCAAAGATCAAAAAAAATCTACTCAGCAAATACAAACATTCACCTTAGCAACCATCAATCCCCCGAGTATACAGATACATGAAAGATTTTTTTTCTTGTGTGCATACATTTCTTTATTAATATTATTCTAAGCCATCGAATATAATGTATTCATTTTGTTTGAAGATTTTTAAATAAATTAGATTCTTGAAATTCTGACACTTTTGCCAGAGCCTTCTGTAAGTTCTCTTCATGTCAAGACAAAGAGGGAAGAGAGCAGATTTAATGATCTCCATGTAACAGGCTGCCTTTCCATTAGAAAGGAAGGAGACAGTTAAAAGGAAGTTGATTGGCAAAGAAAAGAGCATTTACCAGAAGAGCTAGTAAACAAGGTTATAATGGGGCACAGAAATCACTGGGGGGTGGGGTGGGGAGAAGAGTAAAAAGCAGAAAGAGAATTTCATTAAAACAAAGTTTATTTTTATAAAGATCTCTCTCCCTTTAGTCACTTGTTTCAATATTTCAGAGCTGTAGAAAAATCAAAAGGCAACAATACAAATTATAACAACCAACGGAAGTGAGTGACTGATGTGCATGACAGGAAAGAGGTGTCTCAAGTTTTGGCAAAGATGCCCATTCTCACCAGGCCCCTCTCAAAGAAAACGTGATCTGAAATATGTATGATCCCATTTGGGAGTAAAACTTCAGGATAGAAAGAGCAGTTCTTATTCAGTCCTTATGGCAGTGGGAATTCAATGGGAGTTTTGCCTTAATAAAGCCTGAGTGAGGAGTGCAGGATTTGCTCTTTGAAGGGCAATCAGGCTATCTACAAGTGAGCTCTTGATTTTTTACTCCCTAATTCCTTTCACCAGTTCTTCTTCCCAACCACCTCACAAGACTTTGTGTCCCTGGCCCATTCTCATCTCTGGGCCTTTTTTCTCTGTTCAATCTCCTGAAACTGGAACCTCCAATCCACCCTCTCTTCCAAGTGACTTGGAAATATACACCTCTTCCACAAGGTTTGCACCGTTTAGTCATTGCCTCTGAAAACAGCAGGCTGAAAAAAAACCCAACAACCCAAAACCAAACAAACCTATTTTAAATTACAATCATAGATCTAACGAGATGCATGTTGTGACACTCTATACCTCAGAATGGCACCTTGTAACCCCCATATTCATTCATATATGGTTGTGATATTTCATACAAAAAGGCCACGTGAGGTATCATATGAAAGGTCATGAGCACTGAAACCCATTGTTCTGTCCAGATATGTGCATCATTAGTGTGTATAAAGTGATGAGATTGTGCTGTATGGCTGTTATAGAAATATACCGTAAATTTGCTAGTGACACACAAAGGACTCCCATCCCTGTGGTGTTGACCACTCATTAATCAGCCGTGTGACTCAACTAATGCAAGCGCCACACAATGGGGACTGCTCAATCACTGTGACTTGGGGGCTGCTTGTTCACGGTGACTCAGAAAAGCCCACCAGGACATGCCTGGCTAGTGTCTGCCAGGCACATGGGCCAAGGGTATAGAATAAGGAACAGTTGCAGCACGAGGGGGCCTTTCTCCTCCCCATCCTACACTGGAAACAGCCAGGATGCCAAGAAGATGATCATCAGAGGAGACTGTTCCAGGCTTCAGGGGGGGAACTCTGTGCATTAAGGACTGTAACATCCAGTGCTGAGACAAAGTTCAGGAGCTATCAGATCTGTATACTACCTGTATCGCTATATGGATCAGAAACCTGGACCATCTTACAAGCAGATTTGGAGCAACCAGAGGCAGTCTACATGTGCAATCAGTGCCAAATTCTGAGCATAAAGTGGTTTAACCTTGGGTGAAAGGTCACAATCATGCAAATATCTGGCCTTCCTTTAATTATATTCAAAAGTGGCCACTCTGGCTGGTGCAATGGTCCTTAGTGGGCTATACATGCTTGTTTGATATTGATTCTTGGCATTTTCCTGCTGTCACGCTTTCTGTCCGCTCTTCCATTCCACTCTGGAGTCCAGATGTAACAAAAACAAGCTATTCAAATGTCAAGAATCCACTTGTGCAAGCTTAAAGCCAGACTTCTGATGTTCTGTGGCAAATCTGGTGCAAGAAGATGGCGAGCTGACTCTCCCTCCCAGAAGATGTTGTAGGTATACATGTGCATGTTCTGCCACACAAAAGAAAGTGAAACAATCTCAGAGGTCACTTTAACTACTTCCAGGGTTAGTGCCAGAAGTGGGATTGAACTCAGAGCTCAATCCCCACCTCTTGACAACCCTACATAAGTCCATAATAAGACTCAGAAAGCTATTAAAGTTAATGATAATAAGATTGTCTCCTGCTGCTATACCAATTTCTGGCAGAGAGCAACTGACATTGCCCGAGATGGTGGTCATGACAACCAATAGGCTTGCCCATACCCAATTTCTAAGGCTTTAGGAATTAAATGCTGTCAAGCTTATATAAAATGCTAAGCCTGATGGGACGATTTGTTCTGGTTGTCAACAAATCTTTTTTTCAAATTTGTCACTGCAGCTGACTCATGCTACTACTAAATTATATGTATATCTCGACTACATTATGTCTCAAGGCAGGGCTCTCAGGGAGTCCAGCATCCTAGCCATTCACCCTGGCCTACCCTCGAGCCAAGGCTCTCAGGTTTCTAAGGGTACATCTACACTGCAAAAAAAACCCTCAGCAGCAAGTCTCAGAGCCTATGTCAACTGACTCAGGCTCGAGGGGATCACACAACTGGACTCAAAATAGCTGTGTGGACATTCCTGCTTGGCCTGGAGCTTCAGCTCTGAAACCCAGCGATGGGGGGAGGATCTCAGAAACTGGGCTCCAGCCGAAGTGGGAACATCTATTAATCTACTCACAGCACAAGTCTGAGTCAGTTGACCTAGGCTCAGAGACTCTTTTTTTGACACAGGTCTTTTTTTGACACAGGTCTTTTTTTCCAAGATTTGTCCTTGCATTCTATTAATCTGAATGGACATCTCTTAAAAATATTGCTGAGGCATGTCCATACTTCAGCAGCTCTGAGGAATTAACAGTAATAATCATAATCACCGTTCAGTTCAATGGATATTTTGGTTCACCCAAGTCTCAGTTATTTTTCCACATGCATCGAATATGTTATCTTTCAAGTCCAGTCTAAAGCCATGGGAATGACACTTAACCACCTCATCTATCTTTCATCCTGATGGCTGCAGTGTTGTGATAAATCTGAATTTCCTTTTGGATGATTTGACAGATCAAAGTACTCCCCCTTCCATGACTATAAAGCTTTCTCATCTCTTAGAAGGGGTATTTATGATTGCATCTAAAGCTGTACACCTAGAACAAACTACGAGGGATCCATTTATTAAATCCTCCCATTTCCCCTGTTAAAATTAGAGGGCATGTGCTTTTAAGTTTAAAAAGTAAGGAGGTTCATCAGATGAAAGATTATCACATTTAAGCTTGATCATTGTTTGCAAGCCCTACAGAATATTCACTGGCATTACAGATGTCAATTTATGCAGCAATTATTGATTCTTGAATCATGTCCGGCTTTTGTGTTTCTACTGTAATACCTACTATTTGCATATTTAGCTAGGGCCATTGCAAACAGAGGCCTTCCTGCCTGTTAATGAAAGGTTTTGAATACCGATATTAGAATTCTAAATTATTTATTTACACATTTATATGGCACCTATCACTTTAGCATCTGAATGGGCACCAGGCAAAATTTAAGAGGAGAACATTATCTCCATTACATTCTGATTATTGGGTACATTCCACAACTTCCATACATGGTTCAAAACATTTGAGGCCAGATCATTGTGTCCACTTGAGCTACTGCTCAGAAGAGGAAGATTCAGGGAAGGATAAGGGTAGAGGAAATTACTTAAGGGGCTTAACGTTAGTTTTGTGCTGCTTTGATCCTGTGGGGCAGCTGGAGGGTGAGTTAGCCACAGGCACACATTAGAGCAGCCTCAAGGTTATCTTAACCTATTATAGCTGGTAATGGCACCCAAGTTACAGTCATGCTGATGGAGAACCCAGGAGCACATGGTTCTCCAGTCACACCCCCTCCTCTGCTGATGCATCCTTTATATCAGGGTAAGGATACAAGACATTTTATTATGGCAGCTTTCCAGCACCTTTGTGCTGGGGGACTTGCACAAAGGGATGAGAATCTGGCTCTTGGAACCATTAATAATATACCAAATCTTTTCAATAATTCCCAAATTTATATAGCTAAGAAATATTGCAAACTACATAATAATGGTCTGATGTGCAGCACAGGCAATATTCATACCTCGGCTGGTGATAGGTTTTAAGTCCAGTATCTCACGCACCATCGGGATTAGTCATGGATGTTCCTCCATTGGAACTTTGGCAATTCCTCCTTTCTAAGCTGCACTTTTTATAGCCCCAGTAGATTTTGCGATCCCAACAGGCACGAGATGTATGACAAGCTATTTTAGGTTACTTTTCAGAGGTTTGCTAAAGGGTGTTGGTAGTTATAATTTCCGCTCTCCCCCTCGCGTCAAGTACAGCTGGACTCACAGTACAAGGGAAGCCTGGCTCTACAGACAGAGGATTACGATACATATTATCAACAATTTGTTAAATTCTTTCAACCATTTTTCTGTAATAGCTTTTTTTATTTTTGTAAAATTCATGGCATATGAATTCATTATAGGGTAATGGTCGGCACTTCTTTGGGATAACCCACATACTTATCTTGAGGCTTCAACATTTGTGAGTAATGTGGCAATCTCAAGCTTGTGTCAATGAAACCTATATCCTGCATCACATCACTTCATTGTGTAGTTATCAAATAGACCCTGATCCTGGAAAGAATTAACTTTAAGAAGATGAGGAGTCCTGTTCAATGCTTAAAGTCAAGCGCAAGTGCAAGTCATTGCAGGATTGGGGCTTCAGGGTGCAACCTCTTCACAGCTGGAACTGCATCTTCTTGTGTTTGATGGATCATTGTGCTACATATAGTACAATCATAATTGGGATCTCTAGGGGCTACCAGAAAGAAAACATTCATACACTAGGCCATCAAGCAGATAATTCCAGTGAAGTATAATTCTTCAATATGTTTCAAATTCTGCCTTTTTCAGACAGTTAAGGCATATCTCACTGAAACTCTAACAAAACCAGAGGTGAAAGTAAGCAAGAGCTGGTATGCCATGCCGGACTGGACCGGCTTCTCTGGTGGTGATTTAAAGGGCCCAGGGCTCCAGCCGCTGTGAGGAGCCCCGGGCCCTTTAAATCACCGCCGGAGCTCTGGAAGCTGGGCTCAGGTGGGGATTTAAAGAGCCTGGAGCTCCGGCCCCTGCATGGAGCCCTGGAACCTTTAAAGCACCACCCGAGCCCTGCCGCCCCGGGGTAGCAGTGGCAGGGCTCCCACAGTGATTTAAAGGGCACGGAGCTCCGCGGCAGTCAGAGCCTGGGGCCCTTTAATTCACCCCTAAGCGCCAGGGATCCCAGCCGCCACAGCTGGAGCCCCAGGGCTTTTAAATCATGAAAGGCCCCGTCCCTTCTGGTTGAGACCACGCCCCCACTCAAGACTCCGGTGTACCGGTAAGTCCTTTAAGTTACTTTCACCCCTGAACAAAACACAATGGCAAACAACAAGACAGTTAAACAGTACAGTGTGTTCCATAACAATTTGGGACTCCTAATGCTGTAGTGATAGTTTTACTCAGATGGTAGTACTGCTCTCAACGGGGTAGTGTTCTAAGGCATAAATAAACAACCACTGTAGGTGCACTGCTGTTTCAGAGCAGAACTGGGTTTGACAGAACCAGAAATATTCTCTTTTATCCAATTGTTCAGGCCTTGGCACTTTGTCACTGGGGGAATTTTTTAAGTGTCTGTTCAGATTGTGTTCATTGTTTATGTATCTGACCAGTGGCTGAGCCACTTTTCCTGTAATGAAAGCTGACTTTTGATTTTTCCAAGACTTTTACAAAGGTCATTGTGGGTTTTACCTACAGATTGCAAGAAACACTCTGGAGTGTCATAAATAATATATGTGAATATACATGCTACTCAGATACCACAGTGAGGGGTACGATGTAAGAGCCTGAATCAAATAGATATTACTTTATTCTGTCATTTTTACCACTAGTGGAACTAGTGAAAATAGAAGCTGAATCAGATGTTTAGATGTCATGTACTATTACCTAAAATCCAGAGAGATTTTATTTTAGAATTTAAAGCTACAGTAGCTAAAAGTGCCATTTCCCTCACATAGTCATGGCAGTCAAACAGTAGTCTGGAATCCTGCAAGAACTCATCCTTAAATTTCATAGGGTTTTACCTCCTGACAAATCAGTCTCTGAATTCAAGGACAGATTGGACTGTAGTTTGAAAATACACCAATTTTTTAAGACAATGGCCATCAAATTTAACTTTGCTTGGTGTTAAAGTTTAGTTACTGAAAATCATTTGATGCTCACTCATATCCTTTGCCTCCTATTTCTTAGCTCTCCACAGTTTTTTCAGTTCACGGTGGGTTTGACTGGAGCAGCTGCTGTATAACATGTCTAATGGGAAATCAAGTCAGCTGCTCAGGATTTTTTTCCTTGAAGCCAGCCATGGCTCTCACTGCCTTAGGGAGTGTTCTAGGACTGTGCTATCTTAAGGAAATGTAGTTTCCAGTTACTGGGCTGGTCACAATTTCTGGCAACCCCCATACCTAATGCTAAGATATTGAAATGTTGAGTTACCAGCCAGTGGATTTCTTGGTCCAGAAATGGACTCTAGGTGGAAGGAGATGGATGACTGCATGGAGATAGGTTCCTGGTGTTTCTTCAAACAGCTGGCTCACTTCTACTGCCCATACACTGTGGATACATTCTCAGAAGATGGGTTTCAGAGTGGTAGCCGTGTTAGTCTGTATCAGTAAAAAGAATGAGGAGTATTTGTGGCATCTTAGAGACTAACAAATTTATTTGGGCATAAGCGTTGTGGGCTAAAACTCACTTCATCGGATGCATGCAGTGGAAAATACAGTAGGAATATATATAAACAAAGAGAACATGAAAAAATGGGTGTTGTCATACCAACTATAATGAGACTAATCAATTAAGGTGGGCAGGAGAAAAAAAACTTTTGTAGTGATAATCAGGATGGCCCATTTCCAACAGTTGACAAGAAGGTGTGAGTAACAGTAGGGGAAAAATTAGCATGGGGAAATAGTTTTACTTTGTGTAATGACCCATTCACTCCCAGTCTTTATTCAAGGCTAATTTAATGGTGTCCCATTTGTAAATTTATTCCAATTCAGCAGTTTCTCATTGGAGTCTGTTTTTGAAGTTCTTTTGTTGGAGTATTGCGACTTTTAGGTCTGTAATTGAGTGACCAGGGAGGTTGAAGTGTTCTCTGACTGGTTTTTGAATGTTATAATTCTTGACGTCTGATTTGTGTCCATTTATTCTTTTGCGTAGAGACTGTCCGTTTGGCCAATGTACATGGCAGAGGGGCATTGCTGGCACATGATGGCATATATCACATTGGTAGATGTGCAGGTCAATGAGCCTCTGATGATATCGCTGATGTGACCAGGGGTATTCTGTCTGCTACCCAAGGTCCATAAACCTGGATGCCCCATCATCTCAGGCATTGGCACCCTGACAGCAGGATTGTCTGGCTATGTAGACTCTCTCCTCAGGCCCTACGCTAACAGTATTCCTAGCCACTTAGCTGGCAGCATTTTGCATCACACAGAGATCAATATCAGGTTTGATATCCTGAGACAAAACCAATCTCAGTGTTACTTTCAAATGTTCATCAGTAAGCCTTGACCTTAACACAGATTTGTTAATCTTCATGGAAGAGAAAAACTGTTCACATATATATGTACTTCCAAACATTGCTGTCAGAGTCTACCCTCACTTGAAACTGGGCGGTTTCAAAGTGAGGACCCGCATGTATTCCCCCACCCTAAAATTTTAGGGTAGGTCTCCCCTTCGGCTGCCACCACCCGGTCAATTCCGTGGGCCGGGACACCCCTGTTTCCCCCCTTGGGAACACAGATCAATTCACAGAGGAGGAACCTCCCCCCTCTTCCCTCTCTCCCCTGCTCCGGAGACAGAGGTGCCTGGATTCAAATGCCTTGAATCGCTACACACAGGGAAGCAGCCCACTTCCCCCTCCCCTTCCCCTGAATTTCCCCAAGGGAAGGAATTAACCAAGTCCAAAGAAAAGAAAAGAATTTATTAAAGAATAAAAAGAAAAATACAGAATCTCTATGAGCCCAAGCTGGACACTCATAGGGTATAACCTTATCAATCTCTGGAGAGAATCCCCTCTCCCCCTTTTCTCAGTAAAAGCAATATCAGCAAACAGGAATAAAGCATTTCCTTTAGCAAACACACAATTGCAAATGTAGAAATCAAATCATAAGACTAATTCGCCTTTCTAATTAATACTCACTATTAATTAGTAGAAACTACTCCAGGAGAACTTGGAGACATGACTGTCTTCTGTTAAATCCAAAACCAGTTCTCACTCAGACAAAGGCTTCCCTCCACAGAGATTTGAAAAAATCTTATCTCTGATTGGTCCTCTGGTCAGGTGGTCACCAGGTACTACATGTTAACCCTTTACAGGTAAAACAGACCTTAACCCTTAACTATCTGTTTATGACAATTGCCATGACCCTTGCGGAAGCAGAGAATAACATGAGAAATCTTTCTTGTGAAAGAAACCAGTAGAATTCTGGAATTCCAACATCTGGATACTTCTGCTTCAAAATGGTATCACTGAAGCTCCACTAACTCCATCTGCATTTCCTCTGCAACATTGTCAATTTCAACAGCAAATAGTGTTGAAAAAAGTTGAAAACATGGTTCAAGTGCCTTGAAATCTTTGAACTGCACATCAAACTGTTTGTGTAAGTTAGAAATGATTTCTGCATATTCTTTCAAGGATTTGGGTTCAACTTTTCCTAAGGAATTCAGTGTCAAGAAATGGACCAAATTGCCAGCAGTCAACTGTTTTGCCCACAAAGTAAGCTTGATTTTGAATGACTTAACACTGTCATGCATCTGTGTTATCACCTGTTTTCTATCCTGAAGCTCCAAGTTCAGTGCATTCAGGTGATCAGTTACATCTGTTAGAAAAGCAAGGTTGCAGATCAAAGTGGAATCAGCAAGCTGTGAAACCTCCTTGTTTTTCATTTTCATGAAGGAATGAATCTCCTCCCTAAGTGCAAAAAAAGGCTTCAAAACATTTCCACAACTCAGGCACCTAACTTGAGTGTGATACAGAAGTTCCTTATATTCTCTGAGAATACTTGCTAGAAAAGAAGTGAACTGTCTGTGATTCAGCCCTCGTGCACGTATAAAATGAACTGTTTTAACAACTACATCCATAACTTCCTTCATTTGTAGACATTTACAACTACACAGGGCTTCTTGGTGCAAAATGCAATGTATGCTGGTGAAGATAATTCCTGGTATATTGAGGCTGTTCAGTTTGGTCTTTAATCCAACCACACCAATGTTTTCAGAGCACATTGATGGCGCACCGTCCGTAGCCAAAGATACAAGTTTGTTCCATGGCAGCGCAGCTTTTTCAATGCACTATTCCAGTCCTTGAAATATGTCACATTCCGTTGTAGTACCCTTCAGTGGCATTAAGTCTAGCAATTCTTCAGTTATATTCAAATTGCTATCCACACCTCTAATGAACACTGCACATGGTGTGGTATCTGATATATCTCTATTCTCATCAAGAGCAACTGAAAATGCTTCGAAGTCTTTTGCCATTTGAATCAATTGTTTTTGCACATTATCTGCTAAATCTGTTATTCTACAGGCAACTGTACTGGCAGACAAGCTTATGCCTTCAAAAACTTTCTTCCTATCAGGACATAAAATTTCGCTGGCCTTCACAAGACATTCTTTTATGAATAGGCCTTCTGTAAAAAGTCGCGATGATTTAGCTATCATTTCGCTTATCACAAAACTTGCTCTTACTAAATCTTCACTAGACTTGTTAATCTCTGAAAAGAAATTTCTTTGCTTGGAAAATGCTGCTTTAAGTTGCTGAACTTTTTCCTCTCTGATTTTTCTGGTGAATGCATCATATTTTTCATGGTGCATCATGTCATAGTGCTGACACACGTTATACTCCTTGGGAACAGAAATCGTTTGCTGACAAATAAGGCACTGAATTTTATCTTTTACCTCTGTGAAAAAATATAAATTCTCCCATTTGTCTTGAAAAACTCTCTTTTCTTCTAGGAGTGTTCTTTTTCGATGAAGTCATTTCCGAGCAGTTTTAATAAAATATAAACACTCAGTAATGCACCTGACTCAAAGGACAAAACATGCAGGTACTTTTAGAATTACTTCTGTTAAAGCCCTCCCTCTGCCCCTGCCCCGCCCCCACTCCACCCCTTCGATGAGGCCCCACCCCTGCCCCGCCTCTTCCCACCCCTTCCCTGGCCCCATTCCAATCCTTTCCCCAAAGTCCTCACCCAAATCCACCCCCTCCCCGCCCCTATTCCAACCCCTTCACCAAATCCCTGCCCTGGCCCCGCCTCTTCTCTGCCTCCTCCCCTGAGCACGCGGCTCCCCGATCCTCCCCCCTCCCTCCTGGAAAGCGCTAAGTGGGAAGTGCCTGGAGGTAGACAGAGGAGCGGTGACGCGGTTCTCTGGGGCAGGGGAACTTGGTGAGCCGCAGCAAATAATTCCATGGGTCGCATGCGGCCTGCGTGTTTGAGACCCCTGCTCTATGGACTCATCCGCAATATTCAGATTTCCTGAATGTTTTACATATTTGTTTCTAATTCCATTTTAAAAACTCAGCTGTGGTTACAAGGTACATCCTGGGAATCCTCCCCTCCTACGACTCAGGCAGGTTTTTGCTTTAATTAAGCTAATTGACAGTAAGTTAAAACTCCCATCTTAATTATAACTGTAAACATTTTGTAAGAAGAAAATGCCCAAATATTAACTCTATCTCCTGACAATAGTCTTAAAGACTTTTAAAAGGTAGGAGTCTAAAGTGGAGAAGGAAATCTAGTACTAAATCCAGTTCTTTTGAATCACGTACTGTATTTATTACCTCTGCCCTCTAATGGAATAGCTTACTTGGGCAAGAAGGCTTACCTTTGCATACCTTCTAACAGTCTGTGACTCACCCACCTGTGACCCATCTTCTGCAGATTCTTCCCAAATCTGCAGTGGCCTATTACCACCACTCACCTGCCACAGGGGCCTGATTTTAATAAGGCCTTCACATTCTTGGTAGCTGCTTATCTTAAATGGGAAACTTGAATCCCTTCACATCATATCCCAGCAGCTACATGTTTCCAGAATAGCTGGATATCCCTCTCTCTTTTTTGCACCGTATCTATCCCCACCTACTCTTCCTGCAAAGTCAGAAGCACTGAGGCCAAGCTACTGAATTTTTAAATCACGGTCTCTGGGGCTATACATAGCAGCACTGCATGCTCAGCAGCCTACAGGATTGTAATTAAGATGCAGTTTGGAACCTAGCAGGGAGGATGCTGGAGATGCTGGGTCACACAACAAGATCAATGAAAGGTTAGAAAAAGTTAACAAGGGAAGTAGGTTAAAACAGTGGGTGTCCCACAGTTCTGGACTAAGACTAATGCTTGTTCATCCCCTCTTCCAGGTTATTAATAGAGAAGTGGTAAAGTTTATGGAGGACACAGAATTATTTTGGTTAAATCAAGTCTAACTAGTCAAATGTAAGGAGGATTATGAGAAATTTCAGAAGGATATAACAAAGCTAGGAAACTGGAAGGCACAATGACAGATTAAATTCACTGAAGACAGGTGCAAAGTAATGCACACTGGAATAATTTGAACTAATCATATACACCGATGGGTTCTATCTTAACTATAAGCACCCAGGAAAAAGGATAGAAATTCATACACTGTGTAGAGGCAGTAAAGGTGTATGTGTGTATATATATATATATATATATGTTAGGTTGTATTAAAAAAGACTAGAGTATAATACTAAAATATTTATAATGCTATTATATAAACGTGTTGTCCCTGCCTTGAATACTGAGTTCAGATTTGTTTGCCTCATGTCTTAAAGGTGACACCAATATCTGAAAATATCCATTGGAGGGCAATGAAAATAACTAAAGGCAAGAAGAGACTTGTACAGGAGAAGATTTAAAAGATTAACATTATTTAGGTAAGCGAGGAGACAAAGGGTAACACATGGCCGTTATGTGAAATAGTGCACAGTACAGAGACCAGGCAATTGCTACTATTTACCCCCTCTCTAACACAAACACAAAGGGGCCACCTAAACAAACTAAAAAGCAACATATTTAAAACTGTTTAGAAGAAATACTGTGTTTTAGAAATGCAGAGAACCCACAGCTTCAACTGAGGGTCCAGGCCAATGTAAGCTAGAAGTGCTCATCCCCTGAAAAATAAAGTGCTAAGTGTCTAAAAGCTGGGCATCCAGAACTGAAGGCACCTAATATAACGGTTTGCTTTTGAAAATGTGGTCCTTGGTTTCTTACCCCCCCCCCCTGATTTAAGGCAAAGTTCCTCTCACTCCTAATCTCTTTCTATTTAAATGACTCTACATCCTCTTATTTTTATCTGAGTGATCTTTGGCAGTGAGAATTTATGCAAAGCATTTTTATGAATCCCTTTGTGAGTTTGAAAGATTCTATTTTTCTCTGATAATTGGTTCAGGTCCCTTTAGCTATCAGGAGCCTTTTATAAATCTGGTCTCATTCTGGTTGCTCTATGAAGCATCCCCTCAAGGGCAATTATCTACCTTCTAAGATATAGCACCTAGTGATGAACACACATAGGGAGATGTAAATATTGCTTGTCAGAATAATGTCAGCTCTTGATTTATGAGTTGTTCCACCTATGCCAAAACTCAAGAATTTTGGTTGCTTCCTGTAGTACAGTACACGCTGCGGTCATGGGAAGAAAATAGAAATAGTAACGTTCAAAATTCTTTCCTGGGACTTATATTTGAGTAAACATATTACGGGTTTTCTGCTTGGCATGTTTCTGCAGAGTCTAATTGAGTGTTGCTTTCTTTCTTTAAAATATTGAGCTATTATTTGCTACATTTGGAGGTTACTTTGTGTGGTGAAAAAAATAACTTTAAATTGGAAATAATAATGTTACCCACTTACCGAGTAATGCAAAGTAACCCTCATTTATGGGATGGTACCTAACATAGAAAATATGTTTGTTTCACTTACAGAGAAGACACCTGAAAGTTAGTAATTTTGTGTTCAGAGCAGGGTTTGAATAGTGTACAGTAAATAAAGCATAGGATCATGTGCTGAACAATGAGGAGAAAAGCTATTGAATAGCTGCTCACTAATGAGCACCATTTATCCTGTGCACTGAATGAGGCAGGTGTCCAGTAGAAAAAATAGTATAATAATGATTATATAGGGTGATTGTATATATATATAAATAATAGTGATTATATAATTAAAGACTATCATAATGCACATGCACAAGGAGCCAGCAGCATTTTGCCCATAAAGTTGCACAAGTAACTTTAATTCTGGCATTTCCTAAATTCCAAGTTGACTTTGCAACCTTAATATTCTTTTAACATAGGAAATTATCCACACAAACTAGGTTTTGAAAAAGGCAAGCTGGAAAAAAAATTCAGGAACCATGGATTCCATTCCAAGCTCTGGAGGGGAATGTGTTCATTGGTTACAGGTTCCTCTGCCCGGCCTCTCCAACTTGTCCTTGTACCAGACCTGTCTCTTTTCTACCTCAAGTCCTCATCCCAGTCCTATTCTCCTCACCTAGCCAGTCCCAGTCTCAAATCCTCAGGCTTTTCCTCCCAGTCTCAGCCCTCTTGCTCAGTCAGTCCAAGTTCTCCCACAGTCCAGCGCCTCATCAACTCTGTTTTTCCCCCACCTCCTCCTCCCCATCCCCACTAGTTTCCAGTCTCCCAATGCTACCAGCCCTGCCTATAATCCACTAAAACAGTTGTGAGCAGTTTATAACCTTGTGTGTATAACACACAACACTGCACAGTTTGGAACAGAAAATAAAAATATTATAACTGATGTTAGAGGGTGAGTTTTAAGTAGGCAAGATATAGTGTATTAATTCTTATTCCTACGAAAGGTGTATTGGGATCTTTAATTATCAAAAGTTTGAAGACCCTCAGTCTTAAGACTCATTTGAAAGGTGCCATCTCCAGCAACAGCGTTTCAGCTAGCACCCTGCTGGGGGTTTATTCAACAGGGACCCAGAAGGAAGTGTGATGCCTGTTGAATCTTGAGGCACATGGGTTTGCCTTGGAGTTCTCCCAACCAAGTAATGGTCCCAACTATTCCTAATTTGAGATCACAGTCCAGTGCAGAATGATTATTATACAAGCAACTGGATCAAATTGCAGTATTTAAACTTTTATGGGGCAAGATCAAACGACTGAGCATCTTTTCCAAAGCATAGGCATTTTTGGATGAACTGGGTGAGATTATCAGTTTGCACTCTCTATACATTTACAGGTAAAAACTTCTTTGTGGGTGTGTGGATTTCAATTAGTTTGTTTAATCAAGAAATGAGATTTCCTCTTTTCTATTATAGAAAGTGGTAAAGATTCAAATGCCATTTTGAATTTCCAATACTTTACCTCAAAAACTCTCTCAGGGAGTAGCATAAGTTTTTTTTAAAATGCATTTTGTTATTAAAAAATGAAAAGATTGAAAAGATGAGGTAAAACCACATTTTGCTTGTGATATAAACTAGCCAACCTAAGATTTTTGGCTTCTTTGGCTGCCACTGCCAGTTCCACTGCATAGCTGAATTCATGGCTAGAGCCTTCTCAGTATAAAGGACAATGTCAAAAATAGAAGGTACCATTTTCTGGAATAATGACCAACTGCTTCACATGTATTTTGCTCTATTCCATGGGGGTCTCAGTCTCCTGACTTTCAAACCAGCTCTTGTACTGTTCCTCCTCCATATGAAATAATAGCCAGCTCTATATTGTATGTTGGCAGTTTTTACTCTAATGTATATAAAACACTTCCCCTTAAAATTAGAATTCATGTACTGTATTTTCTCCTTGATATTTATGATGAGGTAATGATCTTTCAGGTGCTCAGATGACAAACACTGATGTAAAATAAACTTGATTCTTTACAGAATTTTTTTAAAAAAAATGTTGGAACTTCAATTTCAGAATTTCTGATTTTAGTCTGTAGTTTCTTGGATTGTTTTAATAATTATTATGTCAAAATAATGAAGAGCAATTGGGTTTCTACGTCTCTGGATTATGCTTTAAAGATGATAATGTAGATGCTTCTTACATTTATTTTATTTGAATCCCGAGATGTTTTGAGATCTTTATCGCAAAGATCCCAATTTTTGTTTATAGTAGGCTTACAGTTGGTGTCTTGTTTCAATAATAGGTATCAAAAGATGTTGACATTTTTAAAATGATACACCAGTAACATAAAATCCAAAGAAAAAATCACGCTGCTTTCAGAATGTCTAAGTGACAATACTCCACAACAGGCACTGAATTGAGGCTTGATCTTTTGAGGTGCTTAGTGCCCTCAACTGCTGTTGAATTTATTGGGAGCCATGGGTGCTCAGACTTTGCAAGAGGCAGTCTCACAGCATTTGACCCTTCCTCTAAACAAATACAAATATAAATATTAGCATTTCATCCAGAGAACCATTATAATCACAGAGAGACGAGGATCACAGTTAGAATCTCTACAAAGATTTCCAACTTTGAACTCACTGTGATGTCTCATTTTTCATTCCTGCCCATACACTACTCTCAATACACTAGTGTACCTCATTTAAAATGAACTGCACTGAGCACAGTGATGCTGGAACTGGAAACATCTTGGAATCCTTTGAAAGCCTGCTATAATTTCAATTCTGTATGTACACCACTCATAACTGAGCCACATTCATTTTTTATATAATCTTTACCTTCGGTAAAATTCCTCCCCATGATGATGGAAATAGCACAGCATCGTAAAAAATGTCTGATCAATATCTCAAAGCAATACCTCAAAGATCTCATCCAAGTGAAGAAAAAAGTCTCATACTAAAGAGTCCCAATAAAAGCCTTTTAATCTCTGAAAAGCCAGGAACAAAATCCTGACAAAAGCACTTTTGGTGGAGACACTAAAATTCAAAGCAGGTAGTTTTCAACATCTATTGCTAACTTTTCTTTGTGTGGAGCAGGGGGTGAGGCATGTGAGTATTTAGATTACCATTATATTTCTTTCCTAGAAGTCACTCACTTTCTCTGGACACCTTCCAATTCCTTTTGACTTACAGCAGTCACGATTATAGAACACTTCTAGCAGGTTTTTTTTATGTTTTCTGATACACTGGTATGGATTTAGCTAAAAAAGAGCTGATTGGGTACTGCAAAGAGGCACTCACAAAGACTCTTAAAAACAGCATTCAGCTGTTCTTTGCAAATATTTGCATGACCACAATTTTGTTTATACCGAATTGTTCATACAAAGGAAAAGTATCCAAGAGATGCATACAAATACGTATTTGTTTGTGTATTCAGACTAGCAGTATTCTACAAGCAATCATGAAAGGATTTCATGGACTGGGAATTGAGTAGGCAAGGAGGAAGTTTTTGGCGAATGAACAGGAAGAACAAACAACAAAACAAAGCAGCAGTGAGGAGGTGGATCAGGTAGTGCAGGAGGATGTGAGTAAGAGCAGCCCCTGGAATCAGTCAATGCTGAGCCTGGCCATATGACAGTGGATATAACTTTTGTAACTGAGGCCATGAAATAAGAAAACTGGTTGAGATTTTCAAAGGTGACTAGTGGATTTAGTTACACAGCTCCCATTGACATTAATGGAGGTTGGGTGGCTAAATCCCTGGCCTAGTCAGTTTTGAAAGTCTCACACTGTATATCACAGACTATTCCAATGTGCAGTCATCACCAAGAGCAGGTGCAGGGCATAATTGCAGGGCCCGTGAAGTGCTCTATGCCTGGAGGTCAGCAGGAGAAATCATCATTCTAGAACACCTACCTTCTGGTACCACCTGGATAGGTAGCATCCTAGGCCTATGCTGTACTGTGTTCAGATGGGCCCTCCCCAATGGTACAGAGATCTTCTCGTTACATGGAGTGGGGTGACAAAGAGCAGCACCACCAACAGAGGATGAGGGGGGAACAATAGCAGTAGAGAGATCTTATGTAGGCGGACCTGCTTGTTGCTTTGGATGCCTATATCTCCCAGATGTCAGCATTAACTTAGCTTGGGTTGCCTGCTTTGACACAAGGAAGCAGGACCTCATGAGCAGAGAGAGGGCACTCACAGAAGGCAAATTGCTACGGGCAATGCACAAGTACATGCTAAAAAGGGCTAGATCATGGAAGTGCATAGAGCTTGAAATGAGATCCTGGGTAGGAGTGAGGCTGCAGAGGTGGCCAGATTCTACCCTTTCATCCACACAGACTCAGGGATCCTTCTGTGATGGATCCAGAAAAGCAATTGGACCCAATTATTTTTGTTTAAATAGTTGTAGCAGCTGTGGAAAGGAAGGACAGTTCACTGCTTAGGGTGCTAGCCTGGGACTTGTAAGACCTGGGTTAAATTGCCAGCTCTGCCACAGACTTCCCATGGGCAAGTCATTTAGAGTGGGATCCACAAAGGGACTTGGGCATTGCAAGACTGAGCATCATGGCACTTAACTTTTATATGACTAAAAAATTACAGGAACAACTCTGATCCACAAAGCCAAGTTTGACACCTAGACTCCCTATACCATGCACCTAAGAACGCAGTCCACTAAAAGCCAGCATGCTAGGCAGGGAGACCCCTAAGCTAGGCAGTGTGAGATGCCAACAACAGCGGTGTGTGCTAAACCCTGCCCCCTTTGGGAGTTAGGAGGCCTATCTCTGTTTAGCAAGTCACGAACAGGAACCCAGCGCCTAAGACTCTTCTTGAAGGAATGAGTTTGGTGCTTGCCTTGCTCCACCCAAAATGGCCAGAGGAGATGGTCATACCCACCTTATAACCTTTAGCCCACTTGCCTAGATGTGGGAGACCCATATTCAAATTCCCCCCTTTCTGCCAGAAGGGGAAAAAGGATTTGAAGAGGGATCTACCACCTCTCTGGAGGGTGCTCTAACCATTGGACTACAGAGTCACTCTCACCCTTCCACTGGCTCAATGACTGTTTAAGTATTTATCAATGGAACAGTCATGGGTGGGAGGGCAGGAAGGGAGTGCATGGCTCTGTAGCCCAGTGGTTAGGGCTCCCAGCAAGGAGGTGGGAGACCCTGGGTTCAGCCCCCGTGCTTCAATCTTGTTCATTATTTATCCACAGAGGAAGAGCATCAACAGGAGAGACTGAGGGAGTCCCAGAGACGGATCTGAATTTCCATTGTTTAGGCATATTACATCAACTGTGCCAGTGTTTCTATCACTTCTAGCAATGCAGAAGCTGTGACAAGAAGGGGCACAATAGCCAGGTCTGCCACATGACACCACAGTACAAAGAAAAATGTACTGAGAAAAAGTTACTAAAACATAATGTGACTCTCCGCAAATAGTTATTTGACTACAGAGGAAGTGGTTTCAGAAATGGTACAATGTGGTGACACGCCTTTAGGGCTGAGCTTCCTGGAGAGAAAGTCTGCCTGGGGTACTGTGAGCCTCTTGTTATGCACAGGCAATTGGAACGACACAGAGTAAAGCAGAGCTCTTGCAAGCTCCTTACACACTGAGTGTTCACTACACACTGTATGTTACTTGCAAGTTATTTTCCATTTTGGCAGAATTGTGTGCAGTATAGAATTAATGGGACTCAAATGCTCCTTAATGGATTAATGTAAATATATACTATGTGAAAGCAAGAATGAGGACCCAGGCTGTGGCGTCTATGATTTCTGATTGTGTAAGAGAGTCCTAATGTGAAACTGATGGTTCTGAAAACTATAGTCAGGGAAAGCAGTCCTCATACGTTATGAAGTAGCCATCAGAACATGCCAGAAACTGCCTCAAAAATCTCCATGGAAATGGACCACTAAGCTCTGTTAAACGCTACACATTAATTTTGCAGAAAATAAACAAGTGTGCTTAGCTGTTGCTGATAATTATTTCAGACGGCCAAAAGGGGTATACACAACCAATACTTCTGCTGCTAAATTCTTGTCTACACAAGAAAGCAAAATCAGTTGAAATTTGCACCTTTACTTACTTCACTGTAAGTCTGTGTGGCCATTCTTATTCCAAAATATAAACATCCACACCTACACTTGCACCAAAATAAATAGCAGACTGAGGAATGTAGGTAACTTACATGCAACAAATGCTTTCCTTCAGACATACTTTCAGATAATGGTCCTCAATTCATTTGAAGACTCTAGAGATGACTGAGGAATAATCAGCAAAGCAGCTGGCTAGCATTGCTTATCACTCAAATAAATTAGCAAAATGCTTTAGGCAGATGCTAAAGTGTATTGGAAAAGAAGTGAAGGCAGAAAGCAACAACTTTGTGTTGTAAATACTCTGTCATGTAGGCCTACACAACAGTGTACCACTCAGAAGACTGCAGAGTTGTTTTTAAATCATCACATAGAAATTTGATTTAACTGACTTAGACTAGATTCAGCAAAAGAATTGGATGAAAAACTGCACAGAGTAACTGAACCACAGAATATCCCTCACAGGATCCTATGCCTAGGCCAGAGAATTTGGGTAAGAAATGAGATGAGGAGGAGGTCTGAAATTTTAGGCTCTTTTAGGTTATAAATATACATAGGATGGAGGGCAAGAGATTAGATGTTAAATAAGCAGGAAGGATTCCTATTTTGCAGGCTAAGTCCCTGTTGAGTATCAAATGTCACAGCATGATGTTATTTTTACAGATCTAATATATATTGCTGCAGCTCTAATTTATATATATATATATATGTACACATATTAATTAGAGCTGCAGCAATTTAATGGGCCATTGGTTATATGCCTCTCAATCAGCCAAAGTCCAAACGTAGGTCAAAGACCTAGAATCAAGAATGTAAAAATAATACAAGTAAATAAATAAATAAAAAATACTAGTGCAAGGATTTTAAAGATGATAGGGTGCTTACATCTGGAGAATGAATATTTTATGTGACTGGTGCGTTAGGATGCACATTTTCTTTCCATCCTGTCAAAGATCAACAGAGAAGCAGGGAATGAGATGGGGTACTGGCAGGACAGTATACAGTCTAAATGCCCCTTGCCTTCAGCACATTTCCTGAGATCTGCAGGTTTAGGGAACTGAACACCTACCCTAGAATCATAGAATATCAGGGTTGGAAGGGACCTCAGAAGGTCATCTAGTCCAGGGGTCCCCAACCCCCGGTCCGCGGCCTGGTACCGGTCCGCGGCCTCTTACAAACCGGGCCGCGAACCGACCCAGTGGACCTCCCGAGCCGCGGGACGAGCGCTCCCTCCGCAGTCATGCCTGCGGGAGGTCCGCTGCTCCCGGGGCTCCGGTGGCCCTCCCGCCGGCATGACTGCGGACGGTTCGCTGGTCGCGCGGCTCAGCTGGACCGCCCACAGGCACGCCTGCGGGAGGTCCACCGGCTCCGGTTGAGCTGCCGCAGGCATGCCTGCGGGCGGTCCAGCTGAGCCGCGCGACCAGCGAACTGTCCGCAGTCATGCCTGCGGCAGCTCAACCGGAGCCGGTGGACCGCCCGCAGGCACGCCTGCGGAAGGTCTACCCGAGCCGTGGGACGAGCGCTCCCTCCGCAGGCATGACCGGTCCCTGGTCCTGAAAAGGTTGGGGACCCCTGATCTAGTCCAACCCCCTGCTCAAAGCAGGACCAATTCCCAACTAAATCATCCCAGCCAGGGCTTTGTCTAGCCTGACCTTAAAAACCTCTAAGGAAGGGGATTCCACCACCTCCCTAGGTAACCCATTCCAGTGCTTCACCACTCTCTGAGTGAAAAAGTTTTTCCTAATATCCAACCTTCATTAGAGGGCAAATCTTTGTGACATTTCAGTTTCCTGCTGGAAATAACATTGATATTGAAAGGAGTTAGGATTTATCACCCAGTGGAAGAAGCTAAGGGGTTCTAGACTCATTTGCATGAATTTCAAAGAATCTATGGGGCCAGGTAGCAGATTGAAATCAATTTCAATCTGCTACCTGGCCCCATAGACTCCTGGTAGCCTCTGGCTAGCATGGTCTCTGTAGGACCACAACCTTAGTTTCCCCCAGAGGAGAAAGGGGTGTCCACAGAAGAGTGGCACAAGTCAAGAGTCTGTATGAACTTAGGCTAACTTCTGCTTTCCCCCCCCGCCCCCACCCTCTTTGCTTTATGCGGAAAAGATTCTGGAGGTACTGGAAGCTTCTTCACAAATACTCCAACTCCATAAAGCCTCAGCAGAGGGGTTACCTTTGGGATGGGAGGGGAAAGGGAGCATGCTGCAGGGGTGGTAGTGGTCCGTGGTTGCAAGCACTTCTTCATGCATGGACATGGAAGAAATCTCAGGGTCCTAAAGAGGATAATGGTGCTTAATCTGACAATGGGTTATGTGGGGCACAACAATGGCAACAAAAGCACACTTACAGTCCTACAACTAGAAGACGACCGCTGTACGGACAGCAAATGAAGTTCATGCTTATTAAAAATAGACAAATAGTCACAAAACTGCTTCCTATCTCCGTGCTCCCATCATGCCAGATGAATACAAGTATTTTGTGGATATTCATTTAAATTTGGTGACCACACTCTGATTCCCTACATTTTGGGAATGAAAAGATCGTTCCAAGAGCTGACCATCTCTAGAAATACATTACAGGTGACAAAAGGCATGTTGTTGTCATTCTTCCTGGCTTATGTAAAGGAACTGGAGATTTCTGCACTATTCTCTTCTCTGACCTAAACAAATGCAGCCTTGCCCCACTTATGTGCATTCAGAACACTGCTGCAGAAATCTTTGCCCAGCTTGTCTCTTTGACCACATCAGCCCTCTTTTTGCATCCCTCCAAGCCTCCCCTTTTTCTATCGCATCAAACAAACTATTAGTCTTTACTGTCAAGGCCCTTCATGACCTATCCCTACCCTAACTATTAACTCTTACATGTTGTCATGATGTTGACTTTCATCTCTGTGTGGCCAGTGATGGCAGCCTTCATCGGCCACTTGATACATTTTCAAACAAGCTCCTTTGTGCTTTCTCCTGTGCTGCTCCTCAAAGTTGGGATGTGCTTCCCATAAACATCTGCAAAGCCATTGTTCATATCCTTCCTTTAAACTCTCCTTTGTTATTCCTGGGCATCACAAGGTTTAGGCAGCTGGTGTGCTGACCCCACTGCCTATCATGGTGGACAAGAAAATATTGTCTTGTTTCCTTGTGCTCCCCCTGCCATTGAATGCACCTGGTGTCTTGCTTATACTTAAATTGTAAGCTATTTGGGGCAAGGACTATCTTCTTTCTATGTTTGTACAGAACCTAAAACAGTGGGGGCTTAGTCCATGACTGGAGCTCCAAGATGCTGCTGCAATACAAATAAATAATTATAATTTTCTCTTGTCTGATTTTGAGTCAAGAGATGTGCTGAGCTTTAAAAAGTAACAGGCAGATAGTTGAAGATGGTGCACCGCACACTTCAAATCCTACACCTGTCAGCTGCAAAATGATAAAGAATTACATATGGATTCATAAGAGATTTTCCTCACAGAGTTTGAGCTGCGTTGATTCTGCTGGAGGAACTCATGTGCGCTTTACACCATCTGTTCACCGGGTTCTTTCAAAATTCCTGACTACACACAGAAATAGAATTTCTTTCCCTCCTCCACTACCCCCCAGAGCTCGATATTGATTTTAAGAGAGCTTTGCAGCAGTCTGCCACTGCAACAATGGAAAGGTAGTTGAATGAAGTGACAGCATTAGAGCTAGAAAGCAAACACCAAAAGCTTGTCAGTACTAGTATTTAGTGCAAAGCTTCAGTGTCAAGGATATGAGTGTAAGAATTCCTAAAGCTTCTGCAGCTGTCAGGCTTCAAATTTTAAAATGCAGATTTTGATTTTAAGACACAAGCACCCAGCTAAGAGATGTTATTCCACTGCATAATAAAATATATGCTTGCTATATTTAGAAGAGTTGATGATTGTGATGCATGGAGTGAACCGATTTATAAACCAGAGTCAAAATATACATTTTGATATTAAGACATAAGTACCCAACTAAAAGGTTATGTTATTCCTATGCATAATAAAATATGGCTGCGATGTTTTGAATAGCTGATGATGTGGAGTAAAATGATCTAATATTCTTTGAAAGATTGCATCATGGAGTGCGTCTAAAAACAGGCTCAGGCTGCATAAAAACTCAAATTATGTTTTGTTTTATGGGCCCACTCTGAAAGTTCTGTTTTGTTTATTATCTTCCTAAAGAGCACAAATCCCTTCTTCGTATCTAGGTCCTCAGTGTTCTGCAAGTACATTTTAGTACGTGTATTATTAAGTTAATAAGCTTTTACTTTGACCCCCGTCTGAACAAACCAGGCTCTGCGCTCAATTTCCTCCTGTTTTATGCTCTCTCAAAACCCACAGCATTATGAATAAAATTATTACCTTCCTGATATGCTTCTCTCGCATTTATACCATGAAGTGTAGCAGCATTGACCAATGAGGAAGCATTTCCAGTTCCATTTCTTCTAGGGTTATTTTCTTTCAGGAAAAATAATAGGAACAATATGGTTTATCCTAGCATCTATGCACTGTGCGCTTGCATGTATAATGCCCATGAATGCTAGTGTGGGTTACATATTCTGCACAGTGATATCACTATTACAAAAGGTATCTGATGGGGGCACAGATGGCTTAGGGGGTTGACAGATCTCTAGTTACAGAGATACTGGGGAAAAGGTTTCAGAGTGGTAGCCGTGTGAGTCTGTATTAGCAAAAACAACTAGGAGTCCTTACGGCACCATAGAGACTAATACATTTATTTGGGCATAAGCTTTCGTGGGCTAAAACCCCACTTCATCAGATGCATGGAGAGTTCTCAAAGTCTTGGACAGATGTGATGGGGGGGTTGTTTTGGGGTTTAAATAAAACAACAAGCCCATTTTATTTGAAACTATTCAGTTAAGATAAAGGATTTAGTAAATTATTTGTATTAGTATTTTCATATATGTTAAATAAGTCTGCTTTTTCACATGCATTTTAAATAATATTTCCAGAGAATCTGAAAAAATTTCCTGCCTTCCAGGGATAAACCCCATTCCACACAGCCTCTGTGAAGCAAGCCCACATTTTGGGGGTTCCCATACACATCAATTGTAATATCAGCTGCCTCTTTAAAAAAAAAATGAGGATTCCAAACTTTATTATGAGACACAATGTAAATGAATGGGGCAAAGAGAAAAGAAAAAATTAAAAGAAATGCTGCTTTTCAAAGAAAGAAAAGACAACACAAAAAAGAAAATGAAAAAAAAAAGTAATAGGATTCAAAAGACAGATTGGACATCTATAGGGATAACAAGATTATCCAGTTACAATAGACAGGATTTAGAAAAATAACCAAGGGTTTCAGAAGGATACAAAACCTCATATTTCAGGGCAAACACCAACATCTAACTAATAATGGGAACTAGGAAGAAGCTTTCCCTTGAGTATGATATCCCATAACTTCCTACTACAAGGGGTTTTGCATTGTCCTCTGAAGCATCTGATAGTAGCTACTTTTAGCGACAATACACTGGGCTAGATGGACCACTGCTGTGATCCCGTATGGCAATTTCTGTGTTACTAACTGGTATGGACATTGATTGAATGAATCACAGAAGGAATAAGAGAGGAGGAAATAAAGAAGATGTGGTGTCTAGGAACTAGGAAGTATCTTTTGAAGTAGTTTGTGAGCCCTCTAGTGGCTCTCAGTCTTATAGGCTTCAGAAGCCCTGCCAGAGCAGCAGTATGTATATGTAGCTAGGCTTTGCATGCTGTGTATGGTTTGTAATCATAGTTATTTGGACCCCACTGTGCACTTACGGTTCCTTCATATCATGCAAGTTGTGTAAAGACCAAAAGGCAGAACAATTGGCAATAAGAATGTGATCCTAATCCAGGAATCCAGTTAAACAGAGAGTGACGCCAGAGGCTTAGTGAAACAGAAATGCAGCCTGCAGCCATCGGGACTGTGAGTACCTGGCTCATCTAGAAAAAAATGTTCAAAAAGGGTTAGGAATGTCTAGTTGTTTGAGGAAAATTGACTTGTTTGATAGCCCAGTATAGGAGTGTAACAGTGTATAATCGCTAAGAGTATAACTGGTGAGGAAAAAGTATGAATTTTGTGGAGCATAAAGTGACCTAAATCCTATAACCTGCTGAGCCTAACAGGTTTCAGAGTAGCAGCCGTGTTAGTCTGTATCTGCAAAAACAACAGGAGTACTTGTGGCATCTTAGAGACTAACAAATTTATTTGAGCATAAGCTTTCGTGGGCATAGAATGGTACATATAGTAAGAAGATATATATACATACAGAGAACATGAAAAGGTGGAAGTTGCCCTACCAACTCTAAGAAGCTAATCTTAAAACACGCTATTATCAGCAGGAGAAAAAAAAACTTTTGTAGTGATAATCAAGATGGCCCATTTCAGACAGTTGACAAGAAGGTGTGAGGATACTTAAGATGGGTAAATAGATTCAATTTTTGTAATTACCCAGCCACTCCCAGTCTCTATTCAAGGCCAAGTTAATGGTATCTAGTTTGCAAATTAATTCCAGTTCAGCAGTTTCTTGTTGGAGTCTGTATTCAAAGCTTTTCAGTTGCAAAATTGCCACCTTTAAGTCTGTTACTGAGTGACCAGAGAGGTTGAAGTGTCCTCCTACTGGTTTTTGAATGTTATGATTCCTGATGTCAGATTTGTGTCCATTTATTCTTTTGTGTAGAGACTGTCCTATGCCATCATGTGCCAGCAATGCCTCTCTGCCATGTACATTCGCCAAAACGGACAGTCTCTACAATTTTTTTTCTACTGCTGATAATAGCTCATTTTAATTAATTAGCCTCTTAGAGTTGGTATGGCAACTTCCACCTTTTCATGTTCTCTGTATGTATATATCTCGTCTTACTATATGTTCCATTCTATGCAGCTGATGAAGTGGGCTGTAGCCCACAAAAGCTTATGCTCAAATAAATGTGTTAGTCTCTAAGGTGCCACAAGTACTCCTGTTCTCTTAGCCTAACAGTTACTATTAAACCCACAGACAAAACATTTGCTGAAATTGTGGAAATTCTACAAAGTGGCTTGCCCTCAAAGCCACTGGTGATCATCTAATCCAGTGGTATTCAACCTTTTTTCCATTTGTGGACCCCTAAAGAATTTCAAACGGAGGTGAGGACCCCTTTGGAAATCTTAGATTCTCTGCAGATGCCCAGGAGTCCATAGGTTGAAAACAACTGATCTATTCTGTTCTACATCAGTTCTTATGGATCCCTCATCACTGTAGCATTTGAGCACCTTCCAGCATCGCATTAAGCAAGTTGACTGACACCTGTTACATATGGGTCATTCTCTCTCTCATTCTCTCCCCAGAAGGAGAATTGTATGTGGAGTGGAGTGTTTTCTTTTGGTAGAGTTTTGGCTTTTCACTTTTCATGGTTATTTTTTTAAATGTGCACACTGCTATGTGTTTATCTTAGAGGACACAAGGTCAAAGTGGGCCTTGCACTTGCAGGTGCAAGGTTTGTGATGGTCCTTACTTCCAGTGGGAATTTATTCCACAGTCTTGGATCAGCCCCCTTGAATGCTTAGTCTCCTACACTGGCAAGAGTTATCCTTAGAGTAGAAAGTTCCATTGTGCCTGAGAAGCTGAGCTGTCAACTACTATTCTCATTATGAAGCTTTAAGCGGTCTTTTAGACATGAGGGTCTCAGTCCATTGAGCTCCTTGAAGATAAGGTCCAAGACTTTGTACTTGACTTGATGTTCTATGGGAAACCAGTGTAGAGAGTGAAGGACAGGTTTGACATGCTCATGATAGCCCATGAATGTTGCTTGAAGAGATATGCTACAGCATTCTGTACTAATTGGAGTTTTCCATCTGGCCGCCATTAACCCCTTCAGGGTGAGTGTAGGGGTGAACACCCCATCACTGTAGCCCATAGAATAATAAAGGGGAAAACAGCCAGACTTACTCATTGTTTTTTTTTTTAATGTGGTTCCAGTTAGAGCTTCTGTGAGAGAAGTTTCTGGGTGCATTTTCTGATCATTGCAAAATGATGAATTTCAGACCAAAGGATCAGTGGAAAATCACTCACTTGCATCTAGTTTCATCCCATTTGAGGAAGCTTAGGTATCTCATTCAGAATGACTTTGCCTTGTTTTGTTTATATATTTTAATTTTCCCTTTTATTTCTCTAGTACATATTGCCTTGTGTTGTGATCCTCTCACATCTTCAAAGTGAAGCAGTGTCAGGGTCAGATAGAACTTGGATGTAAAGGAAGGGGTTCTCACGCCTTGAGTCCTGGAATCCATTCAACAACCTTACAAGTGATTGTGCATTATCCATACTAGTATAACACACCTTGGAAGGGCGATACGTGTAAAAATTCTAGAGCACTTACTAAATTTACACAAGGATCAATCCACCCACTACCATTTAATTGTGCACAGCAACATGATAAAGCAATTTGGGACAAGAGGGTAAGATTACATTATCTTATTGAAATTGCAAGTGGGGAGGGGCTTTGGAAAACAAGAAGTAGATTCTGAAACTGGAATTTCGCCAAAACACCAATCCTAATATGTAATAATAAAACTAACAACAATCCTAATCCTTTGCAAAAATATCATGAAGGATATATAATAATTACAAGCATACCCAGACTAATTGTACACCCAATCCAGACAATACTGTATCACACAGCACAATGCCCACTCCCATGAGGGCATTGGTTCAGGACTGATTAAGAGAAAGTGCCACTGAATCATTATCAAAACACTTTTTGGAGGACACTGGATTTCCTTTGAGGTCTCCTATAAAAACAGTGGCCCAGTCTATCCCTACTTAAACGTGTGAGATCTGACAGGACCACAGTCCCAGGAGAACTTAATTCTCACCATTGCAAAGTCCATACTCTTTTCTTTCAGACGGAACTCTCTCTTGGCTTGTGCATGTTAGCTGCATTCCCAAAGGGTTAGAAGATCAATGAGAAGCTCATTTGTGTGTTCAAATATCACCTGGTTCTTCTTAGACCATTCTGTCTCTATTTGAATACAAAGCACAGCTAGAGTTAATTATTGCTTCCCATCAGTGATTCATCTATAAGCTTCTCCTGGAAGAAGGTCATTTTAAAGAAAAATTGTGTTTATGTTTTTTTTAAATCATAGTAGCATGGTGCACATCAGTCTGTTGTTTCGTCTATGAAGGCACAGTGAGCAGCTGGCTTTCTGTAGTTTACCTATGACATTTCATCTTTTGAAAATGCATCAATAAGACCTATTTCTGAGAGCATTTCCACATGGTGTGCCCCTGTGCACTGAAATCAACATTTAAAAGGCACTACTTCATTACTTTCCCTTATTTCCTGTACTGACTGAAGGAGGAGGGCAAAGGGCAGAGAGCCTGATCACATTCAGCAGTGGGTAGACCCCATCCTGCTGCATTGAGCTAGTTAGAGAACATTGCTGAAGCATGTTTATTATTTCTCATTTTATAACCTATTTCAGACTATAAAACCCACACCACAATAATGCTCAGAGCCTGACAAAATCCACAAAGCAATAAAAATAAGTTTTTCAGTTCAGGGGAGAGACTTTTGGCAAGGTAATTGAAGGCAGATTTTGGCCCCATTGTTGTATCTCTAGTATTGGCTGTGATTTAACTCCAAATTTAAGGGCCAAATATTGTCCTCAGTCAGTCCATATGCCGATGTATTGCAAGATCAATGGAATTGGAGGGGTGTAAGTGACTGCAGAATTTTTTCCCAAGCAGATCTAGTCAGGAAATTTAGTTCCCCCTGAAAATTTTTGGAGAAAAACAACAACTTTTGGTTTTCACCAGCATTTTTGTGTTTCAGTTGGGGTCGGGGGGGGGGGGGGAATGAAAACTCACCAAAATGTTGGTTTTAGGTTTTTTCCATTTTTTGACATAAACTCCAAAAAATGTATATGCAAAATGAATTTTCCATTGCAAAAATTTCCATTTTATGTTAAAGCCATTTTTCATCAAAACAAACAAAGAATGGCAAAAAAAAAATCTCTAACCAGCTTTATTCCCACAACTCTAGGCTTAGGCATGAACCTGGTGCACTGATGGCAGCAATTCCAGCTGCTGCATCATAGTGTAGGGATCTATGTGTTCTATCCCATTATTCCTACCCAGGTGCAGAGATGAAGAGACTGTTGCTAGCTAGCTCAATCCTAATACAGATCAAGAGCCTGCTGCAACTCTTTCTATGCCAGTGGCACCAACCTCACATAACTGAGCCTTTGCTGCCTCTTTTTGTATTATTAATGTACACAACCCTACATTGGAGCTGAAGGGGAGACCTGAGCATAACCCTTGTCCAGTGAGATGACTGCATGACCCTATGGCCTTGGGTGTTGTTTCTGCAACAGCAAAGAGAGAATCAAGGCAGCATTAAAACCTGAGGAGGAGATTTTGAGGCTGTCCCTTCTCTGATCTCCTACACAAACACATAGCCAGATACAGTGGGCCAGATTCTGATCTCATTTACGCCAGTATAAACACAGAGTGATGCCTTTATCTTCACTTTAAGCATTAAGTCCCTGTGTCTAGAGGGCTTCTTGCTACAAATCTTTTACCAGAAAAGGAGGGAAAATGTACTTAAAAAGCTTGGCTACTGTTGGTTTTCATTTTTTCCCCCAGACTAAGCAACTGTTACCTTTTCAGTCTCGTGGAAGGAGAATGCATTTCCAAAACACAGGCATAAATAGAGACACATTGGGAAGATTATAAGTGAGTCAGAATAGTTTATAAAAT
Organism: Mauremys mutica; assembly: GCF_020497125.1. Lineage (NCBI taxonomy): Eukaryota > Metazoa > Chordata > Testudines > Geoemydidae > Mauremys > Mauremys mutica. The sequence continues at coordinate 42,477,318 of NC_059072.1, forward strand.
AATCCAAACCTATCCAAACTGGATTTGTGATCTTGGGTTCAATTTGACAACACCTGTCCTCGAGTCTGTTTGGCCACCAGCAGGACACAATCCCTATTTTAAAAAACTTATTTTCAGAAATAAACATCAACTCCCGGATTAATATTGCCTTCTTCCCTCTCTTGCCACACTGCACTGATGTTGCATGTTGCCTTGGCTGCACTTCTCACCACCCACGCACCAAGAGATTAAATTCATTGGCTAGGTTCTCCCCATTAATCTATATGAGCTATCACATAGATCTAACTACCCGTTCTGCATTATTTTTCACTGTAGCTTTGGCTTGCTAGCTCAACAGTAAATCTTTAGTCCATTTCTCTACACCTCCCCTACTTGCTTGCAGTGGCAGCAGCAACCTTCGGCCTCTCAGCCCAGAAACCACTCTCAAAATGACAAACGCTTCAAGCTCAAGTAGCCCTGCGGACACTGACATGGTATATTGAAGCAAGGTTTGGCTCAGTCTGGATACCTGTCAGATATGCACACTCCCAGCTTGTTCACCCGTAAGGAAAAAAATAGATTGCATAGTTCCAGCAAAGGGCCTTCCTTATTGATCTGTGTACATCCCTAGTAGTGATTAAACATGAAACATCTTGAATTCCTACAGTGATGTCTGTTGACTCTTTTTACAATTATATTGTCCAAGAAAACAGATATACAGTATATACTCGATCATAAGCCAGTTTGTTTATAAGCTGCCCCCCCCCCAAGATAGATAAGTAAAAATGGAAAATGTTTATGACCCATTCATAAGTTGACCCTATAATTCAGGAGTCAGCAAACTTTGGCTCCCGGGCCGTCAGGATAAGCCGCTGGTGGGCTGAGATGGTTTGTTTACTTCAAGCATCAGCAGGCACGGAGGTAAACCTAAGTAAACCAAGTGTCCCAGCGCACCAGCTGCTTATCTTGATGGGCCGGGACAGCAACTGGTGGGGAAATGTTTTGGGGGGAGAGAAGCTGTGCAACCCCTGTGACCACTCCCGACATGACCCCACCCTTAGCCCGGGACCCCCACACTCTCCCCATCCCTTCTTGCCTTATCTGGGGAGAGCCGGGGAATATGTCTCTGGCCTGGCTGGAGCTGCTCCGGCAGGTTGGGCAGCGCAGCCGCAGCCTGCTCCAGCGGGCCAGACCGGGCGGTGTGGCTGCAGCATGATCCAGCGGGCTGGGCCGGGCGGCACAGCCGCAGCGTGCTCCAGTACCCGGGCAGCGTGGCCACAGGCTGCTCTGGGGGCAGGGCCAAGCGGCACAGCTGCAGCCTGCCAGCCCCGGAGCTGCAGCTGCTTCGGAGGCTGGGGGGAGAGCAGCGTGGCCAGAAGTGGAGAGACTCTGGTCCCGCCTCTTCCCTTCTGTCTCTGCTGGCTGTGCTGCCTCTCCTTGCGCCCTCTGTTGGGGGCAGGGGCTGTGTCCCACCTCTCCCTCTCTATACACGTTCAAGCTGACCCCCTTCTCTGATGCTTCCCTTTTTTACTAAAAAATTCGGCTTATGAACGAGTATATACAGTACTTCACTGTTAATTCAAATAACAGGAATTCCAGATCAATAGAGATTTTGATAAATTCTGTACTAAATTATAAATGAGAAAAATTAGAAAGGTAAAGTGAGGATACAAGTACAGATAGCTGTTAGGGACTGTAGGTGAGTAGCCACCTCACAGCGCCCCCGGTGACTTCAGGGCAGCTCTGCACACAGCCCCTCACTTCAGTTTCCCTTCCTGGATCCTCAAATAAACTCCACATGGTGTTTTTTCCCCACTTCAATCACAAGAGCCCTCCTGAGGGTCTGACTTATTAACTTAAAGTTCAAAACTAAATGCAAAAGTCTTCCCTCCAGCAAGGTACAGCCCAAACACCCCTGGTTTGGTCAGAGTCGTTCCTACCTGAGCAAACTACTTCCCCTGGTCTCAGGATCTCCTCTGAAGACTCACTGCATCCTCCTGAGCTACCCCCTACTGCAGCCACCTCCTGCTCTTCGTAGAAAATTGCCTGATTCCTCTTAGGTGAGGCATATTCTGCTGTCAGGGCAACCCAAAGACAAGCCACCCTGTCACTAATGTCATGGTCAGAAACATAAAGGAATTCCATTGTAATGCTGAAGGGTACAATTAAAGTTGATCTTAATGCAGTACTGAAAATAACTTTTTAATAAATATTCAAACCTGTTAAAGAAATGCTTATTTCCAGAACAAGCCAGAGATGGGCCAAGCCCAGAATCCTGTAGCCAAAGCTCCCCCAATTCCTGCCATGCTGGATCTGGGTCTTTGAAGCTACTCTAAATTGAAGTCTCTCTGTGCTAAAGCAAAACCCAGGCAGAAAACTTTTGCAAAATTAAAACCACTCTCAGATGTGCCTCTGTCTAAATCAAACCTCAATTTAATATCTCAGTTCAATTTTCCAGTTTAAAATAAATAGCCTGCATCGGTGACACACATCTCCACAGTTGCAGAAAGCACAAGTGAAAGGTCGGTCCCTGTAGTCATAGCTACCCATGAAAATGATAATTTCTGGTTATCAAGCATCCAAGCAGCATATCATACCAGGTTGCAATGACCAAGAAAGTACAGCAGCATTGTAACTGGAGAAATGATTAACAGTTACAGTGGTGGTCCCCAAACTGGGGGGTATGCCTCCCTTCAGGGAAATGGAGGAATGCTCTGGGGGGTGCACAGCAGGACCCAGGCCAGCCCCATGGAGGGCGGGGAAGGAGCACCACACTTCCAGCCCCGTTCAGCCCCCGAGACCAGCTTCGCCTCCAGCCTCACTCCTCTCCCAACCCCGTTCAGTCCCCAGCCCTGCTCTGCCTCCAGGCCTGGTGATAAATAAGTGATAAATAAGTAAACAGCAAAAGGAATAGGGGCTTTTTGCAATAAGATAACCATGGAGCTGACTACATTAATGTATTGGAAATTAATGTATTCAAATAAGGGTACTAGCTGTTGGAAGTTTAATTGTGGTTAGCTGGCATACACACATAGGCCCAGGCACAGGTGCCAACTTTTCAAACTGCTGGGGGTGCCTGACCCCCAGCTCTACCCCAGGTCTTGTCCCCACTCTACCCCTTCCCCCAAGGCCCCACATCCACCCCGCCTCTTCCCACCCCCGATCCACCCCCTCCCACCCAGTTCCACCACCTCCCGGAGCGTGCCGCATCCCTGCTCCTTCCCCCTCCGTCTCAGCCTTCCTGCATGCCCAGAAACAGTTGTTTGCAGCAGGAGGTGCCAGGAGGTGCTGATCCGTGGGGTCTGCTGGTGGGCAGGAGGTGTGAGGAGAGCTGGTAGGGAGGCTGCCAGTGGGTGCTCTGCATGGAGTCAGTGCCTATAGGCCCGGATTGAAACCTTATCAAATATGGTCCCAGACATGTGTTGTGAAAGATGGTGTAAATTGGGTTGTCATGTCCCAGTTATGAGATACTCCACTGGCCAGGGGTCAGCAACGTGTCCCTACATGGACACAAGTGTCGGTGGCAAACATTTTGAGGTCCGTGGTAATTTTTCAATAAATGTTGAATGACTGAATGACATAACCCCTCCAATGTCCACCACTAAGTGCGGTAATTTTGTCAAGTGTCCGTCACGCAACACGGTGGTGCCAACCCCTGCCGCTGGCATTATTCATCTATCTTTGTTTTCTATAATGTTCAGGAGTTTCTGAGTATAACAACCCAGAGAGTTGTTCACTTAGTTACATCAATTTATTGTAGCTGTAAATTGCCTAGGCATGGGCAGCCTACCTAGTGGGTGGAGCAGGAACTTGCCTGGCAGTTGTGGTGGCAGTTCGGAGTAATGCCAAGTGTAGATACAGGAGTCCGGTACCAAGCTTACTGGGCCCAGCTGAACTTGCTGGGTTGCCTAGCAACCAGGCTGGGAACCAGCTGTGCTCCTGACAGTGTCATTGCATTTATTTGCATGTTTATTTGGATTTAAAATTAAGGCTTTAAGTCTCTCTGTGTGTCTCATCAATCCCATCTTAAATAATAATTTTATGTAGCTGTCTGGGTAAAGAACCTGTATTGGTGACATGCGATTTTGCACCCTAATTAATCAAAGTCTACATTGTGGTAACTTGACCCACCATGAGAATAAGAAAAAATGTGTCCAAAATGGCTCTGTCCCCAAGTAGCCCATAGCCGGCCCAGCAAAATGTGAATCTGTATAATATGTACAGCTGAGGTGGGGGTAGTGAGGAGGGAAGCAGGAACATATCCCCAGTCCCACTCCTAAAAATAAGATCAGTTTGGCTCCGCCAGCTCTGTCATTTAACTGTATTTTCATACACTGCATATTTCACAAATACCTAGGACTTTCAGGCCTGGATATGTTCTAGCAGAAGACATTCTCTTTTCAAAAATATTTTAATCATCTTTGGGCAAATATATTCACAAGCACAGGGACTTTCAAGCAGCATAACATAACAGGATATGTGCTGCAGAAAAAACATCACACTGTGTGCCCATTCCTTCTCCCATGGAAGTCAATGGGAAAACCCCATTCAATGGGAGCAGGATTGGATGTAAACTGAAAGTACTCAGATGCAAAAGGCAATGTTTGTTTGTTTTTAACCACCTATAATCAGGTCAAGTGGAAAAGGGGTTAAGAAAAGAGGAGACTTCTGGTAAAACGTGTTAGGGCTCAGTACAAAGTGATCAGACCATATAATCTTCAGTGCTATATTAGTGCTTTCCCCCAAACATATTCTGTGGTTTCTACTAATAAAATACCCAGGTATAAAGTTATTTCTAGTTTATTAAAACCTGGAGTTTGATCTTACAACCTTAAGTCCAGCAAAACCCTGTTAAAGTCAATGAGAATTTTGCCCAAATCCGGACAGCAAGATATTACCCCAATGTGGTTATTAATGATTATGTTGTGCAATACATTTGCCTGGTTTATGTCTTCTACTGCAATCTTGTGCAAATACACATGGGCCACCACCCACAAACCAAAATCTGGTGGACGACAACCAGAGCATATCACTGCAGTCTCTCTCAACCAAGTCACATACCAACTCAACCTAGCAAAGAGTAAAATGAAACTTCGCTCAGTCCTCAGAGACAGAAAATTCCACAATGAAAAGTTCAATACTGAGGACCTGACGATAGCCAGGGAAACTCTGAAATGTACAAAAGCATCTGGATGCAATGGTATATCTTCAGTACAAGAGCACAGAAGTGGCTACTTGACTTCAATTCTTGCATGGAGACAATGCAGATATCCAGGTCGTGGAAACAGGCTAAAGTGATTGCACTAATTAAAACCCATAATGGTCCTAACTCTGCAAAGAGTTACCAACAAATATCCTTACTCTGCTCAACCTACAAGCTATATGAACAAATGAGAAAGGGTAGAATGTCTTAAAGAGCGGAAGGGTAGCTCACTGATGACCAAGCTGGTTTCCTCCCAAGATGTTCATGCTGTGGTCAAGTGCAAATGAACTCAGTACATCGAAGATGCTTTTGAAAGCTACAAAATTACGGGGTGTGGTTTATTGATCTATCAGCTGTTTATGACACTGTAAACTATCATGAATTTCCATTGACACTGGTAACAACTTTGAAAAATGGCAAGATGGTCCAGATAATCTCCTCTCTGTTCAAGAGTCAATCATCAGTTGTCAAGATGGATGGTCAGAAAAGTCAATTACATGTTAAATGTAATGGGTTGCCCCATGGTTCAGTGCTATCACACTTGCTATTTAAGGTCTATACAGATGACCAGTCAGAATTCCCTTACGTGCGAAGATTCATTTATGCAGATGATCTTTGCATTGCCACCCAATCAGAAAGATTTGAGGACATTGAACACACTCTAACTGGTTCCCTGAGTGTACCTGAAGAATACTATTGCACACGGTTCCTGAATGCCAGCCCTAGTAAGACACAAGCATGTACTTTTCACTTGAAATAGCATCAGTCCAAGCAAAAATCCAGATTTGTGGGATGGTACATCCTTGAGCATATGAACATCCAATGTACTTTGGGATCACATTAGACGAAACACTGACATTCAAAGAGCACATCAAGAAGCTAAAAAAGAAAATGAATTCTAGGAATTGTGTACTGCAGAAACTGGCTAGCACTCAGAGCAACCAGTCTCGTCTTGTGTTACTCAGCTGCAGACTACTGTGCCCCAGTATGGTCATGCTTGAGTCATGCACACAAAATTGACATAGAACTTAATCATTTATGTAGGATCATCACAGGGGCCTTGAAACCAACTCTCACACTGTCACTAACACTGCCTCACAAGGATTGCACCACTATTGGTGAGGCAGAATACCTCTAGTAAAAAAAGGAGAGTGTGATGGGGTGGTCACCCTGCCCCAGTCCTGAAGGGAGGCCAATTAACCACATAGGCTTCTCCTGGAGGGGAGCCAGGGCTCAATAATGTTTAATTAAGGATGACGCTCACCTGGACGGGAGCAGGGGCGGCTTCTATAAAGTTAAGAAGCTCAGAATAGAAGGGGGTTGGCAGAGAGGGATAGCTCAGTGGTTTGAGCATTGGCCTGCTAAACCCATGGTTGTGAGTTCAATCCTTGAGGGGGCCACTTAGGGATCTAGGGCAAAAATTGGTCTTGCTAGTGAAAGCAGGGGGCTGGACTCAATGACCTTTCAAGGTCCCTTCCAGTTCTAGGAGATTGGTATATCTCCAATTATTATTTTTATTATGGGGGAAATAATCTGCAGTCACTCCCTGTTGTTAGAGAGTTACAGGGTCTGGCAAGAAGCCAAAAGGGTAAGTAGAAACAGGGAGCAGAGGAATCTCAAACAGGTGGTAAATCCAGAGGTACAAGAGAATATAAGGAGGAAGTAGGGCAAAGCCCAAGGAAGTAGCGACTAGATCTGGGAGTAAGTAGACCAGAGTTGTGGAGTCTAGGGTGCCTGGGCTGGAACCCAGACGTAAAGAGTGGGCCTGGGTTCCCCTACCAGCCACTAGGGAAGTGACACAGCCTTGGACATAAAATGGAGGACTGTCTGGAACAGCAGATGGACTGTGTTGTGTATTTGGTTGTCATGGTTTTGTTGCTATGGCAACTGAGTTAGATTATTATGGGTTAGCTCAACCGGTTTCAACCGGCTGGGGAGCTCTCTGTAGATATGTAAATAAAATGGAGGTTTTGGTTAGCTGCCTGCTCTCTGGCCTCAAGTGATTGCTTCCTACACCGGCTGCCCCAAGGACATAACACTGGCGACGAGGGTGAGACTCCGGTGCTGCTCCAGTAACAGAAGGAAGTAGAAGTTAAGGTAAAGAACAAACAAACAAAAAAGCTGCTTGTTTGCACTGACTGTGAAAGTGAAACTAAAAATCATGGCTACTCTGACCAGGCCCCTGGAGCCTTTTGATGAGAATACAGAGCAGTGGCATGTGTATACTGAGCGTTTTGAGCTTTTTGGTATTGCAAATTGACATTACAGAAGCGAAGAAAGGTGCCAATATTCTTAACTGTTGTAGGGGCTAAAACCTACTCCTCTGCTATGCAGCTTACTACAACCCTGTTAAGCCTAGAACTAAATCTTACAGTGACATTGTGGAAATCCTGGGTCTCATTTCTCCCCAAAACCACTGGTAATTGCTGAAAGATATAGGTTCCACAAAAGAGACCAAAAGGAAGATGAAACAGTTGTACAATTTGTAGCCATTTTAAAAAAAGCTAGCAGAAACACTGTGAATTTAAAGAAATGTTACATGATGCCCTGCGTGACAGGTTAGTGTGTGGCCTGTACAGTGAAGCTATACGGAAGCGCCTACTGACAGAGGCTCAGCTTACCTTACAGAAGGCTGTTGATATTGCTGTCTCCATGGAACTGGCTACAAGGGAGGCACAATACATCGGTGCATCCCCTAGGGTGCAAAAAGTGTCACAAGAACCGACCCACAAAACTGTGCAGAGTCAAGAATGTTACCGCTGTGGTAAGCCGGGTCACCAGGCATCAGAATGCTGGTGTAAGGACCTGGGTGTGTCAGACACTGTGGCAAAAAGGGACACATTGAGTGTGCCTGTAAACAAAAGAAAAAGGAGCCTGTGGTCTGGCCGACAAAAAGAGGAACCCTGCATACCCTAGAGCAGACCCAGGATGATCAAGGTGACACCTCATTGCAAGAGGAAGTGCCACTGCATGTTTTGTCTTTGGCAATGGGCTCACATGAATACTGGGTAACCCCGTTATTGGATGGCAAACGTATACGCATGGAACTGGACACCGGTGCAGCCGTCTCACTGATCTCCGAGACTGTGTATAAAGAAAAGCTACAGCATCTTCCGCTTAAGGCAACAAAAACTGTTCTGAAGACGTATACGGGAGAAGCTGTGCCTATGCTGGCACTATTGATGTTAAGGTGGAGCTCAATGGACAGGTGGCTAAAATTGCCACTGTTTGTGGTGAGAGGTAACTACCCAGCCTTAATGGGTAGGTCTTGGCTTGGGAAGATTTCAACTGAACTGGGCAGAAGTGCACCGGATGACTAAAGAAGAAACCAGTCTAACCCCTATACTAAGGAAACATGCTGCTGTTTTTGGAGATGATTTGGGAAGTATGAAGGGAATCACTGTGACATTTGAACATTAAACCTGGCAGTCCACCAAAATATCTGAAAGCCCGAACTGTGCCATATGCCATCAGGCCAAAAGTTGAAGCAGACCTGGAGCGCCTGGTCACCAATGGAGTCCTAATACCAGTTACCCATAGCTCCTGGGCCACTCCTATCGTTCCAATCGTGAAGAAAGATGGCTCTCTCCGGATTTGCGGTGATTTTAAAGTCACTGTCAACACCAGTGTTGTGTGCAGAGCAAATACCCTCTTCCCCGCATCGATGACCTCTTCGCAGGCCTGGCTGGGGACAAAAGTTCAGTAAGATTGATCTGAGTCAAGCATATTTACAGATGCACGTCGATGAAAAGTCCCAAGAGCTGTTGACTATTGTGACTCATAAGGGGCTTTATCGATACTGTCGTCTACCCTTCGAATAACATCTGCTCCCGCCCTGTACCAGAGAGGCTATGGACCAGATCTTGTGTGGCTGTCAGGAGTTCAGTGCTATCTGGATGATATCCTGGTCACTGGAAGAAATGAAGAGGATCACTTAAAGAATTTAGAGGCTACCCTACAAAGACTGGAAGAGTATGGCCTACGAGTTCGCAAAGACAAGTGTGAATTCTTCAAGCCCTCTGTTGAATATTTGGGACACATCATTGATTCTGCAGGTCTTCATAAGGCCCCTGCAAAAGTTAAAGCTATTGTGGAAGGCTCCCCCCCACCTCGAAATGTAAGCCAGCTGCGCTCATTTCTAGGACTCCTGAACTATTATGGAAAGTTCATCTCACAGTTAGCCACACTGCTAAAACCACTTCATGAGCTCCTTGGACAGAACAAGGCCTGGAAGTGGACTGAAGCCTGTGATGTTGCGTTTAACAAAGCTAAGGATGCATTGCTAAATTCTGAAGTTCTAACGCACTTTGATCCATCCTTACCACTGCAATTGGCCTGCAATGCCTCCCCTTATGGAGTGGGAGCAGTCGTGTCACATATTATGCCTTCAGGAGAAGAGAGACCTATTGCTTTTGCTTCACGCACTCTAAGCAAAGCAGAAACTAACTACGCCCAAATCGAACGTGAGGCATTAGGAATTGTTTTTGGAATTCGGAAGTTTCATCAGTACCTGTTTGGCGAAAATTTACTCTTCTCACAGACCATCGACCTCTGACATCAATTTTTGGACCTTACACAGGCATTCCCCCATTAGCTGCTAGTCGTATGCAACGTTGGGCATTGTTACTTTCAGCACACACATATGAAATCAAATATCGGAAATCCACTCTGCACGGCAATGCAGATGGCCTCTCAAGGTTGCCTTTGCCGGTCAAACACCACGATAGTGCCCACAAGGAAATCTTCTACTTTGAACAGGTAGAGAATACACCCATCACTGCTACTCAGATAAAGAAGGCAACTCGCATTGACCCAGTATTGTCCCACGTTATGGACCTGGTGATGCATGGAACATCTCGACAAACCTCTCCGGTCTCATCCGACCTTGTTCCCTACATGTCCAAGCGGACGGAGTTATCGGTCCAATCTGGTTGTTTGTTGTGGGGGAGATGTGTCATTATTCCACCACCACTGAGATCACAGATGTTAGAACAGCTACATTCCGGTCACTGTGGAATAGTGCGCATGAAGGAAATTGCACGAAGCTATTTTTGGTGGCCTGGACTGGACAGCGCTATTGAAGAGAAGGCAAAAGCTTGTATGTCATGTCAGGTGTGAGGAATGCACCCCAGTGGCACCCCTACACCCATGGGACTGGCCTGAAAACCCGTGGCAACGTATTCACGTTGACTTTGCTGGCCCCCTTGAAGGAAGCATGTTCTTGGTGGGCAATAGATGCCCATTCTAAATGGCCAGAAGTCTCTATAATGCAGTCCACTTCTGCAGAGAGTACTATCCAAAAACTACAAGGACTCTTTAGTCGTTTTGGTCTGCCAGAACAACTTGTGAGCGACAACGGACCGCAGTACGTTTCTCAGGAGTTTTCAAAATTTTATTAAAGCAAATGGGATACACCCACATCACGTCAGCACCATATCATCCCGTCCACCAACGATTAGCTGAAAGATTTTGTGCAGACAATGAAAAACGCTTTGAAATCAGCAAGGCGACAACACTCCATTCAAAAGCGTCTGATACCTTTTTACTTTCCTACAGAAACACACCTCATGCTACGACCCACGCATCTCCGCCTTTCTAATGATGGGACGACAGCTGCGCACTTGCTTTGATCTGCTGAAACCTTCTGAACCCCGACAAATTGTGCAACATCAGCAGCAATATCAGTCATCAGACGGGCACCCAGAGCAAAAGACCGAACCTTTAGCCCGGGACAGCCAGTTTTGGCTCGGAATTATACTTCCAGAGCTAAATGGGTTCCGGCCACAGTCATCACTCAAACAGGACCTGTTTCCTACACAGTCCGGACTGCAGAGAATCTTACCTGGCGGCGACATGTAATCAGCTGTTGCCAGGTCATGCCAGTCCTCAGGACCCATCTGCAGTTGAGGGGTCTGACTTCACCTCTTCTGGTGAGGGATCGAATCACGAGTCACCTGTTTCTGACTGTTCTCCTCCATTACTGCCGGCGGCTGAGATACCCCTTTGCCCAGCACGAGCTGATACCACCTCCTCACCTGTTCGTGCCTGCGGACCCTGAGCCTCTAGTGCTTTCGGGTGCAACAACACCAGTAGTTTCGCCGTAATCCACCTAGAGACAGAAGGCCTCCTCATCGGCTGGATCTTTAGCTAGGGCGAACCCACGGTTATGGGGCAAAATAATCCCCAGGGTTTAGCCGGGAATGGAGGCAGTCTACCCTCCTTCTCTAGTCTAGTGTGTGTTTTATTTAGGGGATGTTCTTATTAGGGGGGGAGGAATATGTTGTGTATTTGGTTGTCATGGTTTTGTTGCTATGGCAACTGAGTTAGATTATTATGGGTTAGCTCAACCGGTTTCAACCGGCTGGGGAGCTCTCTGTAGATATGTAAATAAAATGGAGGTTTTGGTTAGCTGCCTGCTCTCTGGCCTCAAGTGATTGCTTCCTACACCGGCTGCCCCAAGGACATAACAGACTGCTTGTCCAGAGAGACAGACTCAGGAAGGGGAGACATAAAGTGATGTGGCCAGAGGGCTGAGTCACAAAGAAGACTACCCTGAGTCCTGGATGGTGAGACTGAGACAACAGGCCGAGCGACTGCAGGAAGCAGTGGCCAACCAGTGAGGAACTAATCCCCAGATGAGTCATTAGGAGGCATGACAACAGTGAGTCGTGAACCTTGTTACAAAGAAACAAAAACAGATACATGATCCAAGACATTCACTGCATGAACATGTTCCACCACCCCAGAGGCTGAAGTCCAGAAAGAGATATGCCTCTGAAAATCCCTTACTCAAAATGCTACCGTGGAAGGTGACAGAGTAACAAAATGATGGGAATGATGGTGACTTTAAACAACCTGTGTGACATTACACTCCATATTCTTTATGAAAATATGCTTATGATATGGATATGGCATAACTGAGATGTACTTTATGCAAGATGGCTCATGCAAGATATCATTGGTAAGGTTATGATTTACTGAATGTGATTATCCAGTTTGTATGCATGTATCATTTCTATAGCTAAAGTTAGGAATATGGACTATGTAACAATTACAAGTGGGTGTGTATTGGGATGACACCCACCAGAGGACAGGCCATCAAATTTGATGGGCCCTTAAGAAGGAACAACAAGACTGTGAAGATACTAATCTCTCTCCCTCCTGGGAGGCGTCCTGGGACGTAACTGTGACACTACTAAGTCAGGTGATCTTGTCACTTGATACTAAACATTATCTTGGACTTCTTGTAACTTTCTGCTAAAAGGGGAGGGGGGTGTCAAGTTTGGGAAACAAAGGGTTCCCGCCTTATGTAAATCTTATTTAAGAATGGGGAGGAAGGCAAATGGGACTATCCTCCATTGCCTACCCAAGAAGAAGGACTACTGAAAGAACCTGAAGGGACAAAGGAACTAACCTGAAGGGAAAGGCAGGGGTGAGTCCAAACTGAGACAGGGGTCCAGTCTCTACGAAGAAATAACTGGAATTTTGAGCTACTGAAACTCTGCATCCTGTCTAATTCAACATTTAGGGTGGAGAAACTACATTTTGTAACCTGTTTCTTTAGTGAATCAAGCTCGGTTTGTGTGTTTTGTTTTATTTGCTTAGTAATATGCTTTGTTCTGTTTACTATCTCTTTAATCACTTAAAATCTACCTTTTATAGTTAATAAATTTATTTCTTGTTTATAATATAACCCGGTTTGTGCAATTCATAATTGGAGGAGGGGGTGTAAGAGGCTGTGCATACCTTCCACCTTGAGGGAGGAGGTGGATTTCATAATATACCTTTGGGTCTGCACTCCAAGGGAGGTGGATACCTGAGTGCTGGGGCAAGTCTCTTAAGCTGAGTCTTCCCAGAGCTGATCTCAGGGCTTGGCTACACTTGCAAGTTGCAGCGCTGGTAGAGGCTTTCCAGCGCTGCAATTAGTAGCCGTCCACACCTGCAAGGCACATGCAGCGCTGGAACTCCCTGGCTGCAGCGCTGGCTGTACACCTGGCCAGGTTGGGGTGTAGCGATTGCAGCGCTGGTGATCATCAAGTGTGGACACACACCAGCGCTTTTATTGGCCTCCAGGGAATAAGGAGATATCCCAGAATGCTTTTAACTAAATTACTTCCTTTGTTTTGTTATGCAGCCTCTCTTTGTTTTGTTGTGAACTCGATCGGAACTCCGTTGAACTGCTTATCTGAAAAACAAACACTGATCACAGCAAACAGGAGCTATCTGTACCTGGCTGTGAACGATCAAATGAGAGGCAAGCAGTTTGCTTGACAGAGAAACAGCGTTGGATGCAGGCTGTTTGCAATTAAGACTAAGGGTTCGCGAATATTTTGTGATTTTTTCAATCCAGGGAAGCTAACACACAGTGTTGGCTCCAAAAATCCACTCTCTCTATCTTCCCCGCTCCCTGTCACAGTACACCACAGGGAGTGAGTGAAACAGCGGGGAGTCCGTGTTGGAGGCAGGCTGTTTGCAATTAAGAGTTAAGACTAAGGGCTCGTGAACATTTTGTGATTTTTAAATCCAGGGAAGCTAACACACAGTGTTGGCTCCAAAAATCCACTCTCTCTATCTTCCCCGCTCCCTTTCACAGTACACCACCCTCCACCCCCCCTCTTTTGAAAAGCACGTTGTTGCCACTTGAATGCTGGGATAGCTGCCCATAATTCAGCACTCCCAACAGCGCTGTAAATGCTGCAAATGTGGCCACACACCAGCGCTGGTAGCTGTGAGTGTGGCCACACACCAGCGCTGGCCCTGCACAGCTGCACGACCAGCGCTGTAACTCCCAGCGCTGCAACTTTCAAGTGTAGCCAAGCCCTCAGTATCTGTGTAGTTCTGCAGTTGGGTGTGGCCCTTCCTGTGTGTGTGCTGGAGGAAGCTTAAGAGCCTGGCTTATTAAGACAGGTAAAAAGGGGGCCCATGCTAGCAGAATAGGTGGGCTCAGTGGTATCTCAGCACATCAGATAGCATCTTAAAGGGGGGCAACCCATCACAACCTGGTTTCTTCAGAATAACTCCCTTCAGGAACTGACCTCAAACGAAAACACTGGTGTACTCTAAATCAAGCTGGGATGGCAAAGACTGGTGACAGTATGAGTAATGATCCCAAACGTGAATATGGAGAAGCTAGGCAAACATTTGAACACTGGCTGATGCAGTGTCCTCTATTGACATCCTGTACGCCTGAGGAATTATTTGAGACAAGTCATAACACCAGATCTTGGCTGCAGGTTTGGAGTGATAAGCTTTGATGATGATGATTTGCATGGTGCTTCACAGACATATAAAATACAACAGGTCTCTTACCCAAGGAGTTTACAAATTAAGGGACCAATCCCTGTAAGGTGAGAGGTGTGCTCAACTCCACTGTAGTCATTTGAGTTACTTAGCACCTCACTATATTTGGACGTAATGCTAATGGTCTCCCTCATAGGATGGAAAATCTAGACTGGGTTGGCCAAAGCTCCCGGCACTGACCCAGCATCAATCCTTGAAGTTCTCACATAGGCTCAGTCCCACTGACTTCAGATGGAGATAAAACTAGAAAGGACTTCACATTTTGTCTCCTTGGGCATATTTATGCAAGAAGATAAAACAAGCAGCAGATTAAAATTCAGCTTTGAAGATGCAATGAGATTTTCTTGCCAGCATTATGTCAGGAAAACACTAAAAAAATTATGAATTATTACATTGATTATGATTATTACATCTTCCATCTATATTGTTTCAACATCTGGCCAACCTGATTCTAGGAAGCAACACAGAATTATATTGCAGGTGATGTCTGGAGAGTGGAAATATATATGATGTTATATATATATGATGTTATATATATATATACATGTCTTGGACGTGAAATGTAATTAAAACTTTGTACTTCTTATTTTATCAAGTGCTTTACATGTGTGTAATCTGTATTTTAATGTGAAGCCCAAGTTCTTTATCTCTGTTGAAGGCTGCCATATATTGTATCCAGCTACAGATGCAGATACAGAATTCTGTGGTTTGTCACTTGTTTCATTCTATGGTGCTTGATGCTACCCTCCATTCCAAGCATAAGATACACTTTTTCAACCTGGTCTTCTCTGACACACATTTAGAAAGATGTGGAGAAAAGAAAAGAAAAGCACATTTCACTGGAACAACATACTGCACACACAATTCTTCCTCTGGGGAAAGGAGGGGAGAGAGAATGAACCACAGATGTTAGTCATGTTACTTAATGTACAACTGGAAGATGCCAAAATACTATGATGATGATGACAGCAGTAAAAGAAACTATATTGTCTAGAATAAAACTTAATTTATGTTTAAAATAACAAATCAGTGACCTGGCTAGATGCCCTCTAGGTTTTTTTTAAAAACCTTGTAATTTCTACCCACTATACCTAAAAATATTTGATAACTACTTGTGTGTCTTGCTTGCGTATTGTCCTATGTGAACTGCAATATTGAGTAGCACCTCCGGTTTCATCTAAATTACAACTTGCACAACAAAGTATGATTGATTTCTTTTTAATGGCACTGCAAATGGCAATATTTACATCCTTTTTGATCTCTCATCTCATTTCAGCACCACACGGAGACAGATAAATAGCATTTTATGTCCGTTACCATGAATGTAGTTTGTTTATGATTTGCTTATTCTGGAGAGCTCAGATTTACATAATCTGAATAGCAAATAAATTTTAGCAAAAATGTAACATTTCTGTTCTTCAGTAATTCAATCTCCAGACTTGGGTTTGACTCAGAAATTAAAATATTGAGGGTGTGGGCAAAATTAGAAGTCACCAATCCTGCTACTGACTTCAGTGGAATCAGATTTGGGCTCTTCATGTGGTGTAGTCAGTAATGATTAAAACACAAAGCAGATGAGGACAACTGTCCGTCATCATTCATGTTCCTTCATGGTTATTTCAACAGTGTTATGAAGATTGGGAGTCATATGGTTAGAGAAGGGGACTGAGCATCAGGCTCTTGGGTTTTCTTTGTTATTTCATTACAAATGACTTAGGGGTATGTCTGTACTGGAGCTGGATGGAATAAATTCCATCTCAAAGAGACATACTCGCTAACTCTGATCAAGATAGTGCACTAAAAATAGAAGTGTAGCTGCAGTGTAACAAGCAGCAAGAGACTATAGTCACCCTGAATAAAATCACAGGTACATACTTAGGATGACTAGCCCCTCCCACTATTTGCACCATGGCTACACTTCTATTTTTAGTGCACTCCTCAAATGGAATTTATACCTTCCATCTCCTGCATACACATACTCTAAGTCCACTAATTTGGGGTGCCTCATACGTTCCCTAGCAAAATGACTGCCTTTATCTAAAGGAAGGTGGCAACAGTTTGCCAGAGAAATTGACATTTAGCAGAATTACTCTAGTGCTCTAACCAGTGCCTTATTTTCACACTTGACAAATATAAATATTAGCTAGTCAGGAAGTAACAAGGATTGGATTTAGTCTGCGATTCCACACTATTCTTACACATTTTGAGCCCCTAAGCAGGATATGTTGTTGGAGTTGCCTCAAATCCAGAAGTGATAAAATCAGAACCCTAGGATCTAGCATGCAAGTGCAATTTTTCAGAAATCTACAATTCTGGTTTGAGTGATGTTATCTTTGCTTTCATCACAGAAACATGAAAGAAGAGATCTCAAGGCTATTTGCAGGGCCATAGTAAGGAAGGAGAAGGGGACTTTCAGAAAGTATGAATGAACTTTGGGTCAGATTTCTGAAACTTTATCCAAGCTGAGCCTTAAACCTTTTGAGCTTTGCCCATTGCCATTTAGGATGATTCTTAATTAAATTGCTTGTCAACAGGGGCAGCTGACTGACCACAGAAATAGGAAAGCAATTTGCATTACAATAGGCCTATAATACTGTTTGATTTTGCTATAACATTTGGGCAAAAGGATGGTTGAGACACCTTGGGCAGGAAAGCAAAAGGCCCAGATGCAAAATAGGAAACAACTGAATAGGCTACACGGTAATTTGTCATATGTGTTGTTAATTTAAAATAGGCCTGGATGGGCAAACAAATCACTAAACATATCACAGAGGGGTAGCTGTGTTAGTCTGTATCCACAAAAACAATGAAGAGTCCGGTGGCACCTTAAAGGCTAACAGATTTATTTGGGCATAAGCTTTTGTGGGTAAAAAAACCACTTCTTCAGATGCATGGAGTGAAAATTACAGATACAGTCATATATATATATATATATATGACTCACTCACAAAGAAGTATAAGATTTCGTATAACCGGTGTAGCATATTATAAAGGAGACATACTGCAGTATCACCATTCTTTACCGATTACCACTGGTAGAGTAGTAAACATTTATATATCAGTTTGAGTCTTCAGTATACTGTAGACACACTAGCTAAATCAATCTTCACAGCGCTCTTACAAGGTAAGTAAGAAAACAGCATTATACTGAACAAGCAGAGTAAAGAATTGATCAAATCATATTCACTGGGAGTTTACTTAAAAAAATCAAAAACAAGAAAACTCGGTTTCTTCGTTT
Organism: Mauremys mutica; assembly: GCF_020497125.1. Lineage (NCBI taxonomy): Eukaryota > Metazoa > Chordata > Testudines > Geoemydidae > Mauremys > Mauremys mutica. The sequence goes on from NC_059072.1 coordinate 42,495,038, forward strand.
TTCTTTTTCTAAATATTTATCTCTTGGTGCCTGATTTGAGGGCCCTGCTCTGATGAGATTCTAGGTGCCTAATGTGCATTTTCATTCACCTGACCCTGATGAGATTTAGCTAGGATTGTTACAAATGTTTGCTATTGAATTAATGCCAGAGATTCAGTAGATTCAAAGACTCCTCACATTTTCTCAACTACTGTGTCAGAGCTACCCAGGAGCAAAGCATCTTATGCCACCAGCCCCTTGCTCGTCTTGTAACAGTCAGTTGAAATTCAACTAAAAAATGGCCACCTGGACTTTTAACTTCACTACAGAATAAAATGGTACATCACATGCTTCAGCCCAAGACACGGTCAAGTTGTGAGACCCTGACCTAGGCCTTAGTGCTGTTGTGGCAGGACCAGGGAACTCTTCTCCTACCCCAGTTCCACTCAGGACTCCTCTTTAGGAGAAGCAGGCAAGCCTTCTTATCTTTCTTTGTGGGTCCTGATTGGCTATTGCCTTCTTCCTGGCCCTTCTACTTGCTGGAGAATCAAGTTTTGTTGGTTCTGCCAGTACAAGAACCTGAGTAGCCTCTCTAGGTAATGTTTGAAGGTATAAACTCACTGTCCCTCTTCTCCAGGTGACATGTTTCCTTTGTGCAGATGTATCAATATCTCCAACAGGGGACAGAGAAGGTGTGATACACCCTGTCACACACTGGTTCAGTTATTGGTATCTAAACACTTAATGCAGTATAGTCCCACTTAAACTTAAGGACAGTCTTTCCTATACTAAATAGATCCTAGTTAAAGGTAGTGAGGTCAAGGGGATAGGACACTGGATTAGTGGTCAGGAAATCTTGATTCTGTTCCCAGCTCTGCCACTGATTTGTTGTGAAGCAACTTCTCCAAAGTCACACGTCTCCGTGTCTCCTCTTCCCCTCACCCTTTTACTGCCTTTTCTAGGGGAAATTGAGTGTTATTTCCAGGGTCATGTCAAAACTCATGGAATTCAGCTACCCGATAATTGGCAATTGACAAAAAGGGAGGAGTCACTGGAATAGACCCATCCTTGGGCAATCCTCTTCAACTGTAGAAAACATGAAGCTGCCAAAGCCCCTCTTTAATTTCCCACAACCCCTCGACAGTTCCATCTGTTGTAGCTAAACAATTTCATATACTGAAAGCAACCAAACTAAATAACTCTTTGTTATGAGATGGAGCCTCCACAGTCTCAAATTCCTACATGGGGAATAAACCACTCTCTGATATGTTGTAAAATAGGACAGAGCTCTAGCTTCTGCTGTAAGAAATTATGTTAAATACAATCAAGAAATAGAGTGCAATAATTGGTCATGCATCCTGCTGAAGGGCACCACTTGTATAATGAAGAAAAGAAAAGGGGAAGGAGGCACAACCTTTTGCATCCTCTGTTTTCCTTTTGCTAATCACATCTATTATTAAGAAGAATCAGCAGTAAACATATTGGGAGGTAAACATATTGAGATAAAACCCCTATGGATTAACTGGTTTTGCTTTCTTGTTGTGTCCCTTTAAGTGCCAGCCTTCCCCAAAGCTATTCCAAGGTTGGTCATCTCTGACTAAGTGTCTCTTCTCTGCATAACCAGTAGTTTCACAGTTAATTCCCTTTTTCTCTATTTTCTTCTTCCATGACTGAACACTGATAAGTAATATTGTCAAAACATTTAATTAGCAGTATTTCTCAAAACAGAAGAATCAGGTTCAATCCAGAAATAAAGTCATCTTTATTTTAAAAGTACTACAGAGTAATAGTTTTTTTCAAACATTAGCCTCTTTAGTTAAATTCCTAGCTAAACAGTCCAAGAAACATTAATGAATTAAAAATAAATAAATAAAAATAATGAGTAATTGAATGTAGTGCAAAATAAGAAGTGCTTGCATTCTGGCTCAGCCAGTTTTGGGCAAATAGCAATCTTCAAAGTTATTATTATTTCAATAAGTTTGTGACCATTTATGATAGGGTGTCCAGCCCACACAGGGCCTGAAGGGGTTAAGGTAGCTAGGTGGGCCAATTAACTACCCAGACTGCACCTGGAGGAACAGCCAGGGAGCAGGGATTAATTAGATGATGCTCAGCTGGACAGGAACAGGAGAGGCCTGTATACAATTCAGGAGCTGAGATCAGCTGGGACTACAGGGGAGTAGTCTTCAGTCACTTCCTGGGAGAAGGAAGGTGTGTTTGGAGCTATAGAGGGAAATACCATACTGGGAAGAGGGAGTTTGGGCTGGCAAACCCAGAGAATAGGAAGAGCTGGAAAGGCTCATGGGGAAAACAATAAGGTATATAGAATAATGTAGACCTTGACCCCTGAAGAGAGAACCCCTGAGCTGGAATCTGGTGTCAAGGGTGGGCCTGCATTCCCCTACCAGCCACTGAGAAAGTAGCACAGACCAGGCTGTGGAGAGTGGACTGCCTGAGACAGTTTGCCTGAAAATCATAGAATCATAGAATATCAGGGTTGGAAAGGACCTCAGGAGGTCATCTAGTCCAACCCCCTGCTCAAAGCAGGACCAATTCCCAACTAAATCATCCCAGTAAGGGCTTTGTCAAGCCTGACCTTAAAAACCTCTAAGGAAGGAGAGTCCACCACCTCCCTAGGTAACCCATTCCAGTGCTTCACCACTCTCTGAGTGAAAAAGTTTTTCCTAATATCTAACCTAAACCTGCCCCACTGCAACTTGAGACCATTACTCCTTGTTCTGTCATCAGGTACCACTGAGAACAGTCTAGATCCATCCTCTCTGGAACCCCCTTTCAGGTAGTTGAAAGCAGCTATCAAATCCCCCCTCATTCTTCTCTTCTGCAGACTAAACAATCCCAGTTCCCTCAGCCTCTCCTCATAAGTCATGTGTTCCAGCCCCCTAATCATTTTTGTTGCCCTCCGCTGGACTCTTTCCAATTTTTCCATATCCTTCTTGTAGTGGGGGGCCCAAAACGGGACACAGTACTCCAGATGAGGCCTCACCAATGTCGAATAGAGGGGAATGATCACATCCCTCAATCTGCTGGCAATACCCCTATTTATACAGCCCAAAATGCCGTTAGCCTTCTTGGCAACAAGGGCACACTGTTGACTCATATCCAGCTTCTCGTCCACTGTAACCCCTAGGTCCTTTTCTGCAGAACTGCTTCCTAGCCATTCGGTCCCTAGTCTGTAACAGTGAATGGGATTCTTCCGTCCTAAGTGCAGGACTCTTCACTTGTCCTTGTTGAACCTCATCAGGTTTCTTTTGGTCCAGTCCTCTAATTTATCTAGGTCCCTCTGTATCCTATCCCTACCCTGCAGCATATCTACCACTCCTCCAAGTTTAGTGTCATCTGCAAACTTGCTGAGGGTGCAGTCCACGCCATCCTCCAGATCGTTAATGAAGAAATTGAACAAAACTAGCCCCAGGACCGACCCTTGGGGCACTCCGCTTGAAACCGGCTGCCAACTAGACATGGAGCGGTTGATCACTAGCCATTGAGCCCGACGATCTAGTCAGCTTTCTATCCAAGAGACATTGATAGCTTGGAAGGGGAGAACCATAGTGACCTGGCCGGAGGGCCAAGCCATGAAGAGGAAGCTGCAGCTCCTGAAGAAAGAGAGCTTGCAAGGGGAGAATGGGATGATGGGTGGAGACACCACCAGGGAGGGTGTGGCACCTGGATGGAGGTAATCCCCAGACTGGCCATGATGAGGCACCCTAGCAGTAAGTGCACCCTGTGATATTGTTAAGCATATCTGTGTTGCTGCATTTTCCAAACTTCAAAGAGAAGAAGTTATTTGGATAGGGAATGTTTAGTTAGACACAATCAGGTTTATTTTTTATTTTGGCTTGTGGATCTCCTCTGTGCTAACCCCTGATGCTTTTGTTTGCTTGTAACCTTTAAAAAGAATCCCCAAGACAGCTAGTTTTGGTACTTCATTTTTGGAATTGCTCTTTTAAAATCTAGCAAAAGCCTAAGTTGCAGGTGTATGTTCTTTCTTTTTGTTTTTAATAAAATTTATCTTTTTTAAGAACAGGATTGGATTTTTGGTGTCCTAAGAGGTTTGTGCATATGTTATTTGATTAGCTGGTGTGGGGGAGAGGTGTGAAAGGGCTTGAGGGTACCCCACAGGGAGGAATTCCCAAGTGATCCTTCCTGGGTCCAAGGGTTTTTGTTTTGTTTTGTTTTTGTATTTGGATGGTGACAGCATTTACCAAGCCAAGGTCAGAGAAAAGCTGTAACCTTGGGAGTTTAATACAAGCCTGGAGTGGCAAGTATTAATTTTGAGAATCCTTGTGAGCCCCCACCTTCTGCACTCGGAGTGACAGAGTGGGAATTCAGCCTTGACAGCTTGATAAGAAGGGATTTGAACAGGTGTCTCCAACCTCTCAGGTGAGTGCTCTAGTCATGGACTATTCAAAATATGCATTGGGGCAAGCGAGAGCGATTCTCTGCGCATTTTGACTTTTTCTGCTTTTTAGCATGTTCACATTTATGCACTTATAAAATACTGCAATTCACCTGAAAATGGGACTACATTGTTTAGGGTGGAAAGCGTTCTCATAGTATCAAAGAAAACTTTTTATGTTTCTGTGAATGTTTTAATTTTTTTTTAAAAACAACAAAACAAAACCCTCGCGGATTGCTATATGCTAAAACAATTAGCACTCTAAGGAGTTTAATGTAGCAGGTTGAGCAAAACATTTTTAGATCATTTATTAGAAGCATACATTAAATATGTATTTTGTTAGTGCTTCAAAGCAGCATTTAACTCAGCTCTTCCAAAAAATATAAAATCAACCTGGACTGACTCTTTTCTTGGACTCTTTTCTGCTGCATAATCAGACCTTGAGACTTGGCCAAGCTCCACATAAAGTCTTCAGTGACTGATCGTATTAAGGTCCAATATTTCTTATTCATTGCAAATATTGCTGTTCAATTTCATTGCAGGATGAAATCCAAAAATATAAATCAGAGTATATTATATGATAAATATTAAAATATTTCTGGATCCAATCCTGCATTCTTTACTCATTTAAAACGCACCAAAGTAACTGGGACAAATTCTGTTCTCATTTACATTAGGTAAATCAGGAGTACTTCCCTGGAATTGAATGGGCCAGATTTGCCCAGGTTGGTGAGGCAAGGATTCAACATAGAGGAAAGGAGGTAGTAGTACTGATGAAATTTTCCATCAAGCACAGGTGTTTTAGTTCATGGCAAGGATGTCATAGGAAGGGATGAAAAGATTCAGCCGTTACCATAGCCACTTTTCCCATTCCCTGGCCAAAGCGGGACTTCCTTGGAAAGGTGCTGCAGCTTCTTATCCTGGCAGACATTTTGGCTCATGGACCCTTGAAAATTTACATTGGCTGAAGCTGGTGAAAACTTGATCCAGTGGACTTATTCCAGACAGATATCAATGTAACAGAACAGAGGGCCCAATTTCCTTTTCACATGCACCACTTTAAATGAGGAATCCGTGGAAATACACTGATGTAATGTCTGTTAGCAAGGTCAGAATTAGGCCCTCAGCCGCCAGAAGTGCTTGATAAACTTTAGTCACTGGATAGTGGGAGGAGAGTGTTACTATCACAGGGGACTACTGCTTTCTGAGAACTGTTATGGAGGTTAAGTGGAGTAACCTGTTGATTGAGGGAGAATCTGAGAGAATCCAAAGTTGATGCCAAAGCCATCTTGTCCAAAGGTGATCTCAGAAGTGTAGGCCTGTGCAAGCTTTGTGTTCAGTACATTTTACTAACAGCATACACTAATGTTTCATTCACAGCAAAGTTTGTAACTTTATGTTTACTGAGATAAGTTTCTAAAAGAACTCACCACTGTCAAATGCGCTCTTCTGCTGTTCATTATTTCCCCTCTGGGTACAAGCAGTGACTGCCTCATTATGCACATGAAGGGTATGTAAGTCAAAACATGGACAAAATCAGCATAAACAAGTTCTCCCTCTTCAATTCCTTATGTTGCTGCTTATTCTGTAAACACTGAAAACTGGCAGCTTCTAAGAAGTACGATGCATAAAGTAAGCTGCCTGTAAAAGAAACTCTCATTAGAGGGTTTTCTTTATTTGCAATGGTGGCTCCACAAAAGTACAAAAAATGAGAACTTGCCCTGGCAACCACAACATCACCATATAGAGCATATATATTACCTCAGTCAGATACTTATCACATCATTGTTATGGGGAGATTTTCATAGGCTTTCCTCTAACCTCAAATACCCCTTGGCTCACCATCATTTTCACCAGTAGGTTTTGTTCTGGGGATGTCTATGAGAACAATTCCTCTCTCCTGAGAGCAGGTCTCCTGTTTTGGAGCAACTGAGTATCCTGCTTCATCATCAGAGGATACAAACTCCCGCTCATAGTGACCAGGTGACTTGCTTCCTCTCACTCTCCACCAGTGTTACAAGTGGGTCCCACAGGGATGCAGCAATCTTTCCAATAGTCCCACTGAACTCTAATTAAAAATGCAAAAGCCCTCTCTTATTTGCCCACAATTTGCTCTCAAAAGTGTATGACAAAATTGTAGAGTCCCAGAGGAAGAGCCTTCCTCTTGTCAGTTTAGATAAACTCCCATGGGAAGGAATCTTAGACAGTGTGGGATTTTACAGTCATTTAAAGCCATACATTGTGGAGAAACGACCTTACATCCTTAAATCTGCATAAGAAATAATGTAGTTCTTAAGAAGTTGCTGGTTACCAGTAACATCAATCTGATGCCTGGGAGGCTAAGTGGAGCCATTCTCCATATACGAGCTAACCACCTGTCATACCTTCCAAGGAGGTGGGGGGGCACCTCCTTGACCAAAGATATTCCATCCTCTCTACTCTTTTGCAGCATGCTGCACACCTAAAAATGTCAATTAATTTTTTTTGAAAATTGAAGTATTTTGACAAGGATTATACATGGGAAGTGGTGGACTCTCCACTTGAAACTGGATGCCTCTGTGGAAGATATGCTTTAGTCAAACACATTTATGAGCACAATGCAGGGGTTAGTGAGTGAAATTGCAATGGCCCATGTTATACAAAAGGTTAGACTAAATGATCTAATAATCTCTTGTGACCTTAAAATCTACTAATTTATGAATGAACATCCAAGTACCAATTAGCTGATCCATCCAGCCTCCAAATTTCAGTTTGTGAGGTTGATTTGTTTACAAGGAGGAGAAGTCTTGTGCCCCTCCCCTTAATATTTTGTTTGGTAATACATCCATGCCCATTCTAATCAAGATTACCCAAAATGGGATTTCCCCTGCCTCCAGCTGCTACTGGCAGACTTCCCACATGTGTAGAGCCGTGACAACATCATCATCTCATGCTCAAACAACTGCACTGGTTTCCCATTCATTTCAGAGTCCATTTCAGAATTCCCTTCCATAGACCTGCTTCAGCTGAACTTGCAGACTTGATTCCTCTCTTTTACCCTCTCCACTCCCTCAAATGCTTTAGTCTTTCATGCAACCTTACCAGTTTTACAAGGAAAGCCTTCTACAGCTAGAACAACCTTCCTGCAACTCTCTACATCACCTCACCTCAAATTCTTAGCTAAAAAAAATACTGTTTTCCCTATATTCCTTAAACGTTCACTCTTCAAATTATTTTTTACTCTTATTACACTCAACTCAAATGTCTTAGGATGCAGTTCACATGCAAGATTATATATAATTTAAATTACACTGTATTATCCTGAATACTTCCAGTGCTTTCCTTAGTGCAATAGCCAGAATGAACAGAAGAAATGTAATATAACATTGTAATGCTGCAGATAGACAAAAAGGTTAGTGACAGTGAGTCAGCAGGGGCCTAAATTTTGCAATCTGTCTGGAAAAGCTGAGCTGGCTGTGAGCACAACCATTAGCAGTAGGGCTGCCACCACATTACACTCACTCTTTCTGTGTCTGGGAGGACAGGTATACTTCCTACTTCCAAGGTAGTGATAAAACAAGTCTTTGTAGAAAATGAAAACCTTCATTATCTGGAGAGGTAATTTAACTGGGAATCCAAGGGAATGAAAAACAGAAAGAGAATTTACTCTGAGAGGTAGAAATAGAGCTATCTAGGCAATAACCTACTTTCATACAAGGAAACTGTTTGTTATTAGAATAGGGTGACCAGATGTCCTGATATTATCAGGACAGTCCCGATTTTAGGGGACCTGTCCCATGTCCCGACCTTATATCGGTCGGGACGCCCTTTGTCCCGGTATCGGGGACTGTCCAGACTGCAGCTGCGGCACCACAGCCATGGCACCACCACTCACCGCTTCCTAGTGCAGCTCCCGGTGCCTGCCTAAAGGCAGGAGCACCGCGTGCTGCAGGGGCTTGCAGGCATTGGGAGTGGGAAGAGAGCCCTCCGCCGCCTCCACCCACCCCGCCCCAACCCACGACCCTAGGAGCCAGAGGGACCAGCCTGCCAGTTGCTTCCCAGGATGGGAGCCGCCCCAGGTAAGCACCACCAGGACTTCTCACCTTGCCCCCTGTCAGGACCCTCTAGCTCTTAGGGTGGGGGAACTCTGCGTGCTGCCGGCGCCTGCAAACCCTGCTCCGTGGCTCCAGCAGCTCCCATTGGTGCTTTTCCTGGCCAATGGGAGCCACAGAGCTCGCGCTTGTGGCGGGCGCAGTGCACGGAGAGTCTGGAGACTCCCCTCTCCGCTCTCACCCTAGGAGCCAGAGACCTCCCATCAGGGCTGATGAGTGCAGCCAGGGAAGGGGGCAGGATGGAGTGAGTGCCTGGGAGATGTGTGGGGAGTGCTGGGCTGTGAGGGTGTGGATGGCAGTGGGCAATGGGGGAGGTTTGTGTGTTTTGGGGTACTAGATGGTGGGGGCCTGTTGGGGGGTGCTGGGCAGTGGGGGAGATCTGTGTGTGTCAGGGCACTGGCAATGCAGGTCTGTGTGGAACATTGTGTAGTTGTGGTGGTGGGGCTGCGGGGAAGGGCACAGAGAGGGAGGAAGGGAGGGAGGGGAAATCTGTGTGTATTGGGAAACTAGCTAGTGGAGGGCTCTGTGTGGGGTGCTGGGCAGCTGTGGTGGGGCTGTGGGCAGGGGGGCGGTGGGCAGGGTGTGTGTGCACAGCACTGTGCATTTGTGGTGGAAGCGTTGTAGGGGGCTCTGGGCATAGTGGATCCAGGGGGCGCTGGGCAGGGAAGCTGTATGGCACAGCATGGGCCCACCCCCAACAGTAAGGGGCACGCTGGTAGCACAGGGCCAGGTGGACCAGTGTGCCTCTGGCTCCAGTCGGGGCTGTGCACCTGTGTCTGTTCCGTGTGTCCCATCTCTCCCCCCCCACCCCCGCTCGCCCAATGTGTCCTGATATTTCACTCTTGCAATCTGGTCACCCTATATTAGAAATATTCAAAGAAATATATACTCACTCACACACACACTACACTACACACAAACTATGTTAAAAGAACAGTATTAAGGTTGCCAAGTCATGCACTGAAAGATCAGGAAATGCCAGAATTAAGATTGCTTGTGAACCCTTAATTCATCCCTGGGTTCTGATTTGAAGAAGTGCTAAGCACTCACAGCTGCAGCTGAAGTTAGTGGGAGCTGTGCTTTGAAGATATAACAAGCTATATAATGCTAAGTACTCTTTAAAAAAATCAGACCCTCAGTGTCTCAAATTGAGCACCCAAAGTTAGTGGATACTATTGACCTTACTCTATCTGTGCCTCAGCTCCCCACCTGTAAAATGGGAATAATACCATCCCTCTGAGGTGAGGGGTGGTATGTAGATTAGTATCTGAGTGCTTCACAAACGTTAATTATAGTGATGCGCACCATAGAAAAGACTACGAAGAAAACGATAATTCTTTCTTTGAGGCAGGGTTTCTATAGTGTGCAATAATTAGGGGAAGAAGCTACAAATTGTTCAATGAGGATAAAACAGATTATTGAATAGCTGCTCACTAAGTGAGCACCATCCATCCTGTGCACAAATAAGGCAAGGCTGCTGTGAAAAAAATAGAATGTGACCATATAATAAAAGACTATATCATAATGCATATGCACAATGGAGCCAAGTTAAGGTTGCACAAAATATCCTTAATTCTGACATTTCCTAATGTTTGAGTGCTTGATTTTGTAACCTTAATAATGTTCTTTTAACATAGTTTTTTTGTAACAGATTCCATGATGTTACATGATACTAAGACCCACATGGTTCATAAGCAGGTTTGAACCCTTTTGATCCATCGCATAGACCTCTGCCACTTCCTCTAATGAAGTAACTGATAGCAATAGTAGGTTGCCATCCTCTATGAGAGCCAGCAATAGAGGGGAATAGACACACATTTTGCCAGTGGGTTTCAAATATTTGCTGACAGCAGAGGAATGGTGAGGATCAAGAATCATGGTTCCATTCCAGGCTCTGTAGAGGGAGTGTGCTGTAGTGGGCACAGACCATTCTGTCTGTACCTCCCAAGCATGGCCCCTTCTGTCTGTACCTTACAACCTGTCCCCATCCCAGTCCTGTTTCTACCCCACCCAGCTCCTCATCCTAGTCTGATTTTCAGTCTCCAGACTCTCCACACATCTGACTCCTCATCCCAAGCCCAGTCTCCTTGTCCAACCCGTCAAAATGAGCCCTTGCGGGTCCCTCTCCAAAGCCCAGTCTTACCACCACCACTAGTCCCAGTCCTCTTGGCCAGCCAGTCCCAGTACTTCCCCACCCAATTCCTAGCCCCCCGTCTCCTTGCACTCCAGTCTACTTGTCCAACTAGTCCTGGTTTCCACACTCTGCCAGCTCCTCATCCTATTTCTGTTTCTATCCCCCAGAAAACTGGCTGTCAGACCCTCCTTCCCTCACTAGAAACTAGTCTCATTCCTCCCCTCCCACAACCCAGTCACAGTTTCTCTTCCTCCCATCCCTTCTGAGTACAGTCTCATCAGACTCCTTGTCCCAATCTACTCCTTTCCCTTTCCCCTGGTCCAGTTTTTAGCCCCTTTGCATTCAGTTAAGGGGGCTTCCTCCTGTGTACTCCCTGGGTGCCAGCAAGGGGGGCATGAATCATAGAATTTCAGGGTTGGAAGAGACCTCAGGAGGTCATCTAGTCCAACCCCCTGCTCAAAGCAGGACCAACACCCAGACAGATTTTTGCCCCAGATCCCTAAATGGCCCCCTCAAGGATTGAACTCACAACCCTGGAGAACACGAGAGACAAGTTGCCGGCCCTCAGTTCCAGTGCCCAGCCTGGACTGGCCCAGAACAGACAGTAGCAGTAATTACAGCAAAAGTCTGACTCCACCCCATAGTTCTGGAGCGCATACAGGCATTATATACACACAATTCATTCGCTACAATGAACAAACTAACAAGTTCTAGGAAGGGTAAACACTACATTTCTTCTTGGGGGATTCATTTTTTTATTTGAGGTTTGAAGGAGCTGCTGTTTGAGTTTTGAATTCCCAGTGCTATCATGTTAGGTGAGCTGCTTTTCCTATTTAGGGTGACCAGACAGCAAGGGTGAAAAATCGGGACAGGGTGGGGGGTAATAGGCGCCTATATAAGACAAAGCCCCAAATATCGGGACTGTCGCTATAAAATCAGGACATCTGGTCACCCTATTCCTATTACTTGCATTTTAGCGTAAAGGGATTCTAAGCACACATAGGTGTTGTCCAAATATTTTAGAAATAGGGTGACCACACATTCCATTTTGGCCAGGACAATCCCCCCTTTAAACCCCGATGATCATCTGGCAAGAGTAAACGGGACAAATGGCCAGTTTTGCCAAAAGAGTGGGATGTGCCCCCCAAGGGGGGCGTGGCGGAATGTTCAGGGGGGCGAGCAGTGATGGCAGGTGCTGGGGCTCGCCCACTCAGCCCCAGGTGACTCAGGTGACCCCTGTGTGGGAGGCAGTGGGGGCTCAGGCAAGTGGCAGTGCCAGGCAGCTTGGGGCAGCCCTGCACAGTGTCCCATTCTCCCCATTTCTAAGGTTTTTATTGTGTAGTTGGTGAAGTCTCCATAATTATATTGGTGGTGACTGAATGGTTATTAGGTGATTTTAATCACTGAGAGGGCAATCAATCACTGTTCCCCTGGAGCTATTATTGTGCAAAGTGCTTTTTAGTGCTCATTTTTCTCAATTTTCTTTTTTTGAGGAAGGGAAATGGATTGGATTAAGTTTCTCCACTAGTGATATAAACTGATTCCTCCCCTCTCGCTCCCTCCCCCAGTTCTATGTTTTGCTTTAGGGCTAAATTCTAGTTGTCTTTCACAACAGAGCAGAGCAACTGAGGTCAGCAAGACTTCCAATATGAGTAAGGTGACTAGGACTTGGCCGTAGTTTTGTATGTGTTTGGTGAAAGCTTGGTTTTTCCTGAGCAGTTTTTTTACTCCAGACTGTTTTGTGTGGGGCAGAGCATCAGTGCTAGGTTTGCTGTGGAAGGGAGGGTTGAAAACAGCTTCACATTTTAAAATCTAGAGAGTGTCCATTGCCCATTAGGCCCTCACCCCGTTTAGTAAGGGGGCTGTGTCCCAAGAGAAGAGACACACCTTGTGGGCCCCCACGGAGCTCCAGCTGCCCAAGAAGGCAGGAGGGAAAGCTATGAATATCCCGGCTTTCCCGCCACACCGTGAAGATGGGCAGGAGTGCAGAGAAGAGAGAAGTCTCCCAACAACTTGCCCACACAGCACTTTTAGGCCCTGCACCTGGCCTTACTGCTGCACCTCCAGGCCCGTCTTTCCCTTCAGCCTGCCAAATAGCCTCAGGAGGGGACAGGCTGTTTCTCCTGCAACCTGCCTGCTAGCAAGAGGAGGAGACAGCCCATTTCTCCTGACCCTACCTGCAACCTGCTTTCCCTGCAGCCAGCTTACACCGGATCCTGGACTTTGGATCAGAGACCAGACCTGCGTGCATCTGAACCCATGGGTTTCAATCTTTAAAGACTGTCAGCACCATTTCAGAAGGGAGTGGATGGTTAGTCTCCATCTGGCAATCACCAAGGAAGACCTGCTTACCCGTGTCAGGCTCCAGACTGATCAGCCAGAAAAGGAACCTGAGTCAGTACCCTGTATTATAGGTAGGTAGGTAGTTAGGGTTATGTTGCACACTGTATCTGCACAAGGACTTTCATCTGCCTGGATTATTAAGACCTGCACTGCCAGTTCCCATTATAATAAAGTGTGTTTCTAACAGCATCTCCTTACAGTCCTGCAACGTGTCTCCATGAACACCAGCTGGGTACTCAGGTTGTGGAGGACAGGCAGAACTGGAGGGGGAGACACTTTTAGTTAGGAATACTGGGGAGTATGTGGTCACATGTGATTGCCAGCATAGCTTTTAGTAATAGAAAAGGATTGTTGATATCTCCATTGTTTTAATCTTTTAATATTTTTATTAGTTATATAATTTTATTTAATCAAATGTTTATAAAAAGTTCATGGTTATCGTTTTTACACTGTTTGTTTGTGTGAGTCTGAATTATTTGTGAGTTCAAGTGTGGTAGCCATGGCCTTAGTGTGGTTAGCCCTTCGTCTCATTGAAGGCACCTCCAAGTAGCTTTATCCTTTAGCACACCAGGAGGAGTGGGGCACCTACCAGCAGCACCGTGAAAGGAGCCCAGGCAACAGAAACTTGTAACCATTCAAAGATTGTGAGGTACCCCTCTCCTGCTGGCACATCATACAGGTATTAAGCCAGCACTAAAAGGCGGGTTACACCCAATTACTCATATGCATGTAATGGTACCACGAGTAGAAATATTAGAAGACAGAACTTCACCGGGGAGCATATGCAGACTATTTTGAAGCAGTTCTCTCTGTGTGAAATCATAGGCCTGATTCTGCTCTCACACTGATAAAACTCAGGAGTAACTCCATAGAAGTCAATGGAGTTATCCTGGTGTAAATCTGGTGTAAATAAGAGGACAGTCTGGCCCAACTGGCTCTCTCTAGTGCACTGTTACCTGCGTGGAAGTTGATTTTGTTGCCACATACTTTCTAAAGCCCCAGTCCTGCAAAGATTTACACATATGCTTAACTTTAAGCCTGAATTCAATGGGCCCAGCCATATACTTGGCATTTTGTATTTGCATAAGCCTTCCCAGGATCAGGGACTAAGATTTTCAGTCCATGAGGTCATTCAGATTTATGTGACCCGCCATTGCGGTATTGCATAGCTGGCTTGAAATACACAGCCAAGCCACATAGTCTGTACTGTTCACTACTGTAGTTAAGTATTTCAGAAATTCACTTTTGTTTAAGAGTGTGTAGCATGTGCACAAGCAACCTGGTATGGAAAAAATCCATTAAATTCAAATGATCTGCATACATATGACTGAATCAGAATAGAACTCTGTAGGTCTACGATGCAACAATCTATTAACTGGGTGATTGCTGCAGATTTAGGCATGGTCTTTGCATTAATTAAATCTATTTAAACTCACCATAAGGTCTTTAAAAAAAAAAAAAAGGTTAATTAGCCAGCCATTTTCATGCATTTCATCCATCAGTAGTCCTAGTGTGGCTAGGAAGCAAGTAACCATATGCCATCTGCAACTCCACAGAACATGTGACAATACTAGAAAAGCGATTCTAAATGTCATAAAATATTCTTTATATATTTGATGGATCACACCTAGTATGAAGATACGAGACAATGAATTCTGTTTATGTAAGTGAATCCCCTCTTTATCATTTAAATGGCATGCAATTAAGTCAGTTCTTGATAAGAAACAAAATCTGCCTTGAGACTGAAATAGATCAAAGGTCAACTTGGATTAGGCATCTCACTGACAAATAATCATTTTAACTTCATCTCTCACCATAGAGAATACTTTGACAGAGAGGCCACTGAAAAGGCCTAGTAAAGATTTTGAAGATCTTTGAAGTATTAAAGTCAGTGTAGGCATGAACCAAGATTCTTGAGATTCAGTCTTTGTCAGTACTACTCTTCCTTGTATATGATATCTGCTTTAAAACCTATCTACAGCAAAAGTTACAGTTATTGTGGTTCATTTCTCGTAGCTAATAGAATAGAAAAAATTATAAAGAATTGGGATAAATGTGCAGAAAAATATTGTGTGTATGCTTTTCTTTCTGAATTAACAAAACATTCCTTTGTTGAGGGTATTACATATACCGGGGTGGGCAAACATTTTGGCCCGAGGGCCACATCTGGGTACGGAAATTGTATGGCGGGCCATGAATGCTCATGAAATTGGGGGTTGGGGTGTGGGGGGAGGTGAGGGCTCCGGCTAGGGATGCAGACTCTTGGGTGGGGCCAGAAATGGGAGTTCAGGGTCCAGGAGGCGGCTCTGGGCTGAGGCAGGGTGTTGAGGTGCGGGGGGGAAGGGGAGGGCTCCGTCTGGGGATGAGGGGTTGGTGGTGCAGGAGGGTGCTTCGGGATGGGACCGAGGGGTTCAGAGGGTGGTTGGGGGATCAGAGTTGGGGTGCAGGAGGGTGTCAGAGTGCAGGCTCCAGGCTGCGCTTACCTCAAGCAGCTCCCAGCAGCAGTGTCATGTCCCCCTTCTGACTCCTACACAGAGGCGCGGCCAGATAGCTCTGTGCGCTGCCCTGTCCACAGGCGCCACCCCCCGCAGCTCCCATTGGCCACAATTCCCGGCCAATGGAAGCTGAGGGGGCAGCGCTTGGTGTGGCAGCAGTGTGCAGAGCCCCTTGGCTGCCCCTATGTGTAGGAGCTGGAAGGGGGACATGCCACTGCTTTTGGGAGTCATGTGGACTAGGGCTAGCCCCGGACTCCGCTCCCCAATGGAAGCTTGAGGGCCGGATTAAAACATCTGGAGGGACGGATGACCCCTGACATGTACTGTGCTGATATAGAGTTTTTCATTTATACTTTTACCAGCTATAATTTCAGAGTTCTTCCTGTTACTTCTCATGGATTCTTGACACTCAACTGTTATAATTCTCCATACTAGGCAGGGCAGCTCAGAAAGAAATAGCATGAGAAAAAGTGCAGCAACTTAACTTGTAGAAAATTATTACTTTTCAATGCAAATCTGAATCAGTTCAAACTATCATCATGATTAACATTTTCATCCTTCTCTTTTTCTCCCAAAGATTCCCTCTTTTCCTGTTGTCTTAGAACCAGCATTCATTTTTCTTAATATGGCCTCATTTCTAGGTTTATTTTTACCCTTTTTACTCTCTCTACATTTCACCTTTTTGTTTTTTCCGGTCATTCTCTCTCCTCCCTTTTTCTTTTCTTACATCCCCTCTCACCTCACCCTCCTGCTTTCTGATCTCTTCTCATCTACCTTTATGATTGTATTTTCTATCTTACTCTCCACAATCTCTTCTCAGGACTTTCAGTCTCTTTGTTTCCCACCACCATCCATCATTTAGATTTAAAACGGTATAAAATGAGTTAATATACTCCCATGATCTAAGACATACTCAAGACTAGAAATGAGCCAGAACAAGAACTCTTTATCTAAAAGATCCCCTCTGACAAATGTTGATAATAGAGATAAAGCAAAATGAAATCTAGAAGTCCAGAGCCTGACTTTTAGTTTTGAAAAATCAAACTCAGTGTTTCTATCATTGTAGATAAGGCTCAATGCTAAAGTATTTTTCTGAAGCTGTTATTCAAACAAGTTTTAGTGGTTTGGTTAAACTGAACCACAGATCCAACCAAGGAGGTTTTGAAAAACCAAAACAAATGTCAGGCCAGCCTCATGCACAGTTCAAGAATGTATTGTAATCTGAATTAACTAATGAAAAACTTCCTAATCCTACTTTTTAATAATGACTGGTTATAATATTTATCTCAGAATGATGTATCACAGTTTTGGATGTAGCTGCAGTGCTTAATTTCTAACGAAAGAGGTTCTGGGGCTCAAGCAAGTAGGAGCTTGGGCTCAAGCAATTTTTTTAGATTTGTAACTGCTGCAGCAAGTCCAGAGGTGCCAGGACTATGATCTGCCAAGCCTAGAGGTGCCGGGCCTCAGCCCTGGCAATCCCTACCACAAATTAAGCCATTTTATGATTTATTTTTTTAATGTACTACTCTTCATTTTCTTAAAAATATATGAATATTTGAAACAAGAAACTTAGTAGTTTGCCAATTGCTCCTCAGTCTTTAAATCCATCAATTATTTCGCTATAATGAAAAATGTGCAAGCATACTACAGTAAATCTAAAACTCCTTATTTATATTGATTTTTTAAAAATACCTAGTTTTGTAATAATCTATATCTGCTTGGTACCCAAAATGTGTGACGTGGGAAATCAGTTCTTGAAAACATTAATTCTGAAAAAAAACCTGCTTCTAGATAGAAATGTTGTTTCATTAGAATTCAGCACAACTACCAATCACCACAGCATACAAGAGAGAGAGAAAAGATCCAAGAATAGCATAGGGAAGAAAGGGGGACAATTAAAAAAAAAAGTCTGTTAGTGTGCTGTGCACTTTGTACTATTGACTTTTACTTTGTCTCTATGGAATCCTCTTCCTGACAAATCCTAAGTCTAGCAAACAGCATGTGATATGTTCTACAGCTGGATTGTCTATGGCACCCATAAGTCACAACTTTGCACAACTGGCAGACAGTTATGGAGCTTATTTGCTTGCTAGTTAGCTGGAGGACAGGTTTTAACTTGAAGGGATAATCTACAGATGTTTTAGCATGAAGAGGGATGTGGTACGCTTGCCATGAGCACATGTTACTCTCGCTGCCTCCCACATCAATTTTATTCCCCAGAGTGGGGTAGCTGTAAAGATTTACCTGAAAAAAAATCTGACATGTTCAGCACTAGCTAATGAGGGTCCTTCTGACTGGAATCTTCTGGAACCTTCTGGTCCTTCTGCCAGTTTCCTCCAACTGGATCGTAGATGGAGAAAAAGGCAGGAAGTGAAGTGTTTTTGCCAGAAGTCCAGCCAAAACCAGTTTCTTAAATCTCACAGTATTAAAGGGTTTTTCCTGACATTAGAACAACAAATCCTTGGACTATTTCCATGATGAAATAACTCCCCCATGTTCAAGGAAGATACTCTGTTTTATGAAATCATTATGTAACCGTTACAACCCCGACATCATGCATCAACAGAACAGTTTGAACCCAGAAACATTCAAGGCTGCAGCATAAATCTGAATAACTATTATTGTATGGGAATCTAGGATAATTTGAAAGAGCCTGAACCAGCAGCAGATGATAATATTGCCTCTGATTCTTTTTTAAATTATCATAGAGATTGGAGGATGAATATTAGGTCTTTAATCCATGCCCTTCCGATGCAGAATGGTCCCCCTACAGTGTATTTTTAATGCTTTAACCAGACTAGTTATGACTTACTTGAATGATGAAGTCTTTTCCATGCTCCTAGGCCTCACTATTAGGAAATGTATCCAGACATTCTATTTCTCCCCCATGCTTAGTTTCCAACAAAGTGGCTGTCTATGTGCATTTCCTACCAATATTGTCACTTAAACTGTAGGAAAATCCCAAGTTAAGGACGGGGCGGCTCCAGGCCCCAGCACGCCAAGTGCGTGCTTGGGGCGGCAAGCCGCGGGGGGCGCTCTGCCGGTGCTGCAAGGGCGGCAGGCAGGCTGCCTTTGGCGGCTTGCCTGTCGTGCTTGGGGTGGCAAAATCCCTAGAGCCGCCCCTGGTTAAGGACTAGGGAGAGCCAGAAGAAGAGAATTCTGTTTCACAAAGTCCCTGCTTGGCCTGATTCACAGCAAAGACTTAAACAAGGGGTCTCCTGCATCCTAACTCACAAGACTATAGACTCAGTCTCTTGTGTTCTCCCATTGGAGCTGTTCCATTTTGTATAAAAAATTAAATATTCGTCAGGCCAGAGAGAGACTGACTTACCTAGAATGTGAGAAACCCAGGTTGAAGTGCCTACTCTACCTGATTCAGATTAGGTGAGTGCCTGATCATGTGAGCTAATGGCTATTCTGGGACCTCTCTCTGGGCCATCTTGGATCTGAGTAACCTTTCCAATAAAAGTTTTGTCAAAAAGGATACATTTCTGTGACTCGGTGACCTCTTGGTGTCCTGGGACAGAAGGCACAGAGGTGTATAACGGTTACAGAGATCTCCTGGGTCTCACATCTACATACTAGTTTACCAAAGAGTGTCATGTAAGGACTCTACTGAAAGCCTGTGTCACACAAGTCTTCATAATCATTGCAAAACATATGTATGGATAATACATTAGGTGTTATGTGTAAATATGCTGAAAATTATGTTCTTAAGGTCTGTTACTTGGGGCTCGCCACGAGAAGGTAAACACAGGAGACTCTTTTCTGCCTGTCTGCTAATCAAGTGATAGCAAAGTCTCCGGGGGAGATTCTCGGCATGTTTGCCCTTTTTACAAGTTAAGACAATGGATCAAGTGAATGATATGTGGGGGTGGAGAGGTACACCCAGTTATCCCTCACCATGGGACAAGCTGGTAACTACCTTGTCTTATGAATGATGGATTACAGCCAGCCTGGCTGTTTGACTCTGGGAGAGAAATCTATGAGACAGAGGAATGTCTCATTAGTAAAGTTTAGGCTCTAGACAGCGTGTTATGTTTTTATTTTGCACATAACCTTTTGTTTTCATTGATTCTACTTGCTTCTTCTCAAATCTCTGTTCTTTATTGAATAAACTACTTGTTTTTACTATAAACATATATTGAATCAGAGAACCATTGGGTTAGAAGGGACTGCAAAGGTCATCTAGTCTAACCCCTGCCAAGATGCAAGATTTGTTGTGTCTAAACCATCCAAGACAGATGACTACCCAGCCTCTTTATGAAAACCTCTAGTGAAGGAGCTAAGTGCTGTGTGTTGGACTGAGTGGTGAGTAAGATAGTATGAGAGGTAGCCGTGTTAGTCTGGTTCTGTAAAAGCAGCAAAGAGCAGTTGAGGTGTGAAAACCAAGGGAGGAGAAACTGGTTCTGTAGTTGGCAAGCCATTCACAGTCTTTGTTTACTCCTAAACTGATGGTGTCAAATTTGCAAATGAACTGAAGCTCAGCAGTTTCTCTTAGAAGTCTGGTCCTCAACTGCTAGAACAGGGCCTCATCCTCCCTGACTGATCTAACCTCGTTATCTCTAGCTTGCTTCTTGCCTGCTTATATTTACCTGCCCCTGGAAATTTCCACTCTTGCATCCGACGAAGTGGGCATTCACCCACTAAAGCTCATGCTGCAAAACGTCTGTTAGTCTATAAGGTGCCACAGGATTCTTTGCTGTGAGTAAGATAGTGTGTACTATTCCTTTGGGAGTGGTGGATCTGTGAGTGCCTTGTGGAACATGGGCTGGACGCTCCAGGGAGATGCTCAGAGTGTTCGGATGTTAGAGTGTGCCTGTCATTAACTGGTACTGAGGGAACAGGGCCTGCAGAGGCCTGGGAAGGCAGTGCTTGTGTTGCCAGAGGCTGGTGGTGGTGGGGAACTGGCCCATGACATGCACAAACAAGGCTTCCTCATGCTAAGGGCAGGCAGAAGCAAAGTGCCTCACAACCCTGGGTGCCCCAGGAAGCATCACAGATTCCACTTCAGATTCAAGGTGTCTGCATTTTCTGATGAAAAACATTTCACTGAAAAATTCCCAACCCACTCGAGTAAGGACATCATGAATATCCAGGCCAAACTCAATTCACGTGCCTTAGCACCCAGACTTCATAATACCCAAAATGTACACATCTGAAACACACTTTTCAGTTCCAGCATAGAGTCACTAACAATCAACACATCCAAATTCTTCTGAAATTACAATGAAAGTCTCATCATTCACTCTGATCTCAGATTGTTATTTAAGGTATTTAATAAAACACTACAGATTTTTAATCTGTCAGATAGGAATTAGGGTTGTTTGTTTATGGTGCAGTGGGGCATAGAGGTTTGACCAAGGGTATGGAACCCTAGTGGAACATATTGAGAGGAGTACAGGATTCTGTTGGGAGACATGCTGCTTAGCCACCACTGCTCCAGGCCAGGTTGCGACATACTCACTGAGAGACTAAACCAGTGGTATTCAACCTGTGGTCTGTAGACCCCTGGGGATCCCCAGGTTATGTCTCAGGGGTCTGGAAAAGTTTGTCATTACCACAGAATAGTTGTTTTCAACCTGTGGTCCATGGACCCCTGGGGTTCTGCAGGCTATGTCTAAGGTTTCTGAAGGGGTCTGCACCTGCATTAAAAATTTGTTAGGGGTCTGCACACGAAAAAAGGTTGAAGACAACTGGACTATGCTGTTAAATGCCTGAGACTATGGGAGTCTCACTACTCTTGTGGACAGTGGAGAAGCACAGGTAAAGCTCTGGGAGGTGCAAGCTGGAAGATCCAAGGGGAGCCAGGGCTCCTTCAAATATCAGGATGTCTGTGTACAGGTGAGGAGCAAAGACTAACCGGGGAGGGTCTTAAGAAGCTGGCTCAGCTCTGCCCTCAGCCAGCCTCTTTTTCCCTATACAGCTCCCCCAGGCAGCCTCCACTTCCCAGCTGTAGTCCCCAGCAGATCTAGCTGAAACTGCCGGCTGGAGTAGCTGAGCTGAGGAGAAAATCCGCATAGAGGGTTGGAAAAATAACCTTGAGCTGGTGAAAGCTGCTCAGATCAGAAGGCTCGGTGGGGTCTGCAAGAAGGGGAGAGAGGTAGTTATGGGACCTCAGGAACAGCTCATAGCTGCAAGGAGGAAAAGCAAATGTATATGGCTTGCTCTACAAGAGCGAGCTAGTGCTACAAGCTGCAGCAGGCACTTGCCTGCAGCTCTTACTAGGTCTCTTGCCCTTCACACAGAAGCCAGGACACACGGCTGCATTTTAGTTCTGGATATGTGGGACAGACAGGTCATGGTTTCTTAGAATTTTCCACTTCAGATTTATCAGCTTGTTATTTGAGCACAATACCTTATTTGGCTAATGTTGTGGCTCTATATCAAAGCTTACTATGGCATCTAGAAGCCTTTGGAGCTTAAAGAAAGGAAAATAGTTATTCTAGCAGTTTACATTTTCTGGATAAATAATAATTCGTGAGTAGCTAAACTTGTCAGCCTTTAGACTGGAGATGAAAAAGTATCTGCTGCCCTAAATGAAGTATTAAAAACAGATTTTGTGACAATGGATTTCAGTTTTGTGTCTCAACATTTAATAGCTGGAATTATCACCCACACAGCTTTCCTGATGGAAATCAAATGAACCTTTGCTCTGATAAATAATATTTACTTCTGATATTTTTAGTACTCAGCTGTTTCCTCTGAAAATGCCAAGGGAGTCCCAAATTGGAGTCCCTGATCAAAGTCCCTTGGTCCTGGAGCCAGAAGACAACTAAAGAGGGAAAAACTATTAACCAGGATGGAAAAGGCGGGTCAAGGAGGCTTAAAATTAACCACTCCCTGTCTTCTTAAATCACACCTTCGTGGTCTTTTATCCAGGCTGACAAATGGCTTAGCATCTTATTTTTTCAAATTATTTTATTGTCATTATGGGAGGTGTAGTGCATGGAATATATATGACTGAGATCAGGTGATTGCAGGACTACATAAACTCTTATGCTTAGTTCCAGAGAGACCAAGAACAAGCCAAAATCTAAAGTAGGGGTGTTTTGTCAAAGAACCATAGCTGTAGACTGATCCCTGCCTGAGCTATAGATTCTCTTAAAGGGCCAGTGTAACATCCCCCTTTCATCCCCCCACCCCCGTTGCAGAGGTTTATTTTTATTGCTTTCCGGAGCTCACCCTATTTTGGCTTTTTTGATATGCGAGGCCCCAGAGCAGTGATACTCAAACTGAGGCTCACAAGCCAGAGGAAGCTCTGTAATGTGTCTCCTGCGGCTCTTTGCAGCACATGATGTTAAAACACCATGTGATTTAATTATTAACCAATCTAAGTTATTAACCAATCAGGATGCTTTTACTATGTTATTATCCAATTAAGTTGTCAACTTGCACTAAGTTATTAACTTATTTGCTGTGAGAATTACATATAATGATATAGTACTCTAGTAAATGAAACAATGAATTCACACTACTGTGGCTCTTTTGGGTAATGTTGATCGCTAATTTGGCTCCTGAATGGCTGAGGTCTGAGTATCACTGTCCCAGAGTGAATACAGTACTTCAGCTGAGGCCCCAAATAGAGTGGGATTACCACCTTAATTGTTTTAGACATAGTACTGTTATCTGCTCTATAACCCAACAGGCCATTTGCTTTTTTCTGGAACAGCATCACATTGATGACTCATTCAATTTATCATCTGTTATAAACAATGAGGTCTTTCCCTGCTGTGGCACTACCTCATCACTTATCCCCTATTCTGTATCTGTTTATCAGTTCCCATGGCACTCCCATGTGTGATTTTTTGTTTTTTTTCTGGGAGACTGCTAACTATTTGTCCTTTGCAATTTGGAGAAATGGATGATCTTGTATCTTGAGAGGTGGAAGAAAATAATTATCTCAGTTCATCTTGGCTCTCTGAACACAGTGCCTTTTCCAGACGGTTTTCTGGTCTCATTTTGTTCCTCTGCCTTATCTGAAACTGGAACACTTGAGTGGGATGATTGTGTTTACATTAACCCGCTCATTAAAGTCCCCATCAGGTGCTCACTGAAGTCAATGGGAGCCCATCCACTGATTCTAATGTGCATTGGATCAGGCCAGACACTGTCAGCATAAAAAGCCTGGTGAAGGGAGAGAGGGAGAAAAGGGACACTTTTTCATGTATTCCTCTTAGCTCATAAGCTGCCAAAAAAAATAATAATAACAAATGAAAAAAAAGTGAAGAATAGCATTTACAGGCTAAAGTTTCAGCACCCTGCACAGGAAATTAATTGCTCACCTCCAATTATCACTAGTAAGAGTTGTGCATCTAATCCATCACAAGTATCAGAGGGGTAGCTGTGTTAGTCTGGATCTGTAAAAGCAGCAAAGAGTCCTGTGCAGACGTTTTGGTGCATTAGCTTTCGTGGGTGAATACCCACTTCGTCGGATGCATGTAGTGGAAATTTCCAGAGGCAAGTATATATATGCAAGCAAGAAGCAGGCTAGAGATAACGAAGTTAGTTCAATCAGGGAGGATGACGCCCTCTTCTAGCAGATGAAGTGTGAACACCAAGGGAGGAGAAACTGCTTTTGTAGTTGGCAAGCTATTCACAGTCTTTGTTTAATCCTGAGCTGATGGTGTCAAATTTGCAAATGAACTGAAGCTCAGCAGTTTCTCTTTGAAGTCTGGTCCTGAAGTTTTTTTGCTGCAGGATGGCTACCTTTAAATCTGCTATTGTGTGTCCAGGGAGGTTGAAGTGTTCTCCTACAGGTTTTTGTATATTGCCATTCCTAATATCTGATTTGTGTCCATTTATCCTTTTATCGCCTTATCCTTATGGCAATATACAAAAACCTGTAGGAGAACACTTTGTCTAAGACAAGAACTCCAGACTTGGCTATATACACCAAGTGTATCTAGTCCTTTCATTTTAAAACATTATTTCTTATTCATATTACAGCTGTACCTAGACACCCCAGTATGAAATCAGAACCCCTTGTGTTAGGCATTATACACTCCTTGACCCCCTGAACAGACAGACCAAGGGAGGGAGATGAAACAGAAATGTAAAACAACTTGCCCAAAGTCACAGAGGAAGTCAGTGGCAGACCAGAGACTAGAATCCAGGTTGCCCAACTCCCACTCCAGCACCTTATCCACTAAACTATGTTGCCTCTCACCTTTGTTTCAAAATTCTCGTTTACTTTTAAAACAATGTCATTTGTTAAACAAATTACATACTAAGTACAAGCAGTACACTCTCTAGTGCCTTTACACACACCTCCCTCTAGTGTTAAAAGGGAGCAAGTGACAACCCTATAGCAAGCAGTTAACATGTTATCTTTACAGTTGACTCCAATGAAACCCAATATTCTGTCCTCAGTGGAATAGCATCCAAATAGATAGTGCTGCAAGTATAATATTAAAATGTTAGCATCCCATCAGTTACTTCCCTATCTGAGCTATTTCAGGTCCTGAGGAAAAACACCCTGCCCAAGTTAGAAGATTCAGCAATATAATATATTCATTAAACACTGCCAGGGATTTGTGCTTTGTAGCTATGTATTAATGTTGGACCCCACTTTAAATAATCAATAGCTAACACAGCACTGCTGACATGAAGAGATTCCTAATATAAAATATTTTAATGTCTGGCTATCTACTAAGAATGTAGCTGCAAGGCAAAACCTCCAATCATCATAATATTGTGAGCCAAATTTAGAGGACAAATTTTGTAAATATCTTGTATCTACTTATGACTAATTAGGTTATTGAGTTGTGTTAAATCTTGATTTCAGTTAAAGGCTGAAATCGTCCAGGGTGAGTAAGAAGTGGCAACATGTCACTGTAACTGTAAACATGATGTGTAAATTGTAAAAGAAAGCACACAACCAAGTCAAACAAATTATGTCAACAGAGTTTGTTTGAGCTAAAAGAATGGCGGTTTAGGGGCTTTCAAGGCTTCTGATGGGTTTGCAAAGTTGTTATAGCAACGAGACCAGAATCTTCTTCATATGAAACAACATGTCCACATATGAGCCACTGGATATTTGATTTGATTGGACACAGCTGTCATTCCTTTTCTACTTAGGAAATATATGGTAATTTACTAGCATTGCAGGAGCTATCACCAGTGCTACCCTGAACAACATCATTGCACACTGGGAACCTGGGAACTTATTGCTTGTTGTGTCTTTTTGGTTAATCCCCAAAACGTTCTAACCCAACTAGTTTAAAAATATAAATTAAACCACCATCTCCACAGGTGCATGCTAAGCAACTCCTGAAATGTGACACTAATGTTCCTGCTATTCTCCATTCCGTGTCAATTTCTACCCTACATTATTTATCCTACCCCTTTTCTATTTATTTTTTTCAGTTTACCTTAATTCTGCGTGGTTTTACAGCTCACATACCCATTTGAACCTATGCAAAGTGAGTGGAAATGCTACCATTCTGCCTGACTAGGTTCCCCCCCACACACACTTAATATAAGTTTAGGTGACTACACCAGGTCCAAGGCAATAGAGATTAAGGTCCACTATGTCCTGTACTTTACTGCAGCAAGTTTAATGAGCTAAACACAATGCTTAAGCTGCTCAATTTCAGTGAAAGTTTGCCAGGACCCAGGGTAGCTAATAAGGCCAAGACCGTGTAGCTGACTGTGCACAGGTGCAGTGTTTGCATCACTGAGGGCTTAGGAAAATCAGTTATGCTAATACAC
Organism: Mauremys mutica; assembly: GCF_020497125.1. Lineage (NCBI taxonomy): Eukaryota > Metazoa > Chordata > Testudines > Geoemydidae > Mauremys > Mauremys mutica. The sequence goes on from NC_059072.1 coordinate 42,521,210, forward strand.
AGGTGTCATAGGTCTCACCCCCACTTAGAGCTGTTGGGTTCCAATATGGGGACCTGCATGAAATTTATCTCTAAACTAAAATCCTAGTTTAGATCTAGTAAAAGCTGCCACCACCCAATCAGGAACATGGATTGGGACACAGTCCTTCCCCAAAATCCTTGGGGATCCCAAGAGCCCCAAATCCATCGAGTTCTTACACCCAGGAGAAATAAACCATTCCCCCCTGTTTCCTCCCCCCTCCCTTTTCCTAGGAGAGACACCAGGATCTAACTACAGAGGGATACCTCCCTCCTCCTCTTTCCCTGAGAATCCACCCAAGGAAAGACCAACCAAGTCCTTAATAGAAAATAATTTATTAAAGAATAAAAAAGAAAGTCACTGTCTCTGTAACCAAGATGGAACAATATACAGGGTCTAAACTTATCAGTCTCTGGAGAGAATTCCCCCTCCCTTCTTTCTCAGTAAAAGCAATCACAGTACAGACTTAAAGAAATTCTATAGCAAAACACAGAATTGCAAATACAGAAATAAAAGTATAAGAATACTCGTTCCTTGCTAATACTCACTAGCTTGAATAGAAGAATTTATTGCAGAAACCTGGGAGGACTTGATTAAGATGTCTGGACTCTCTTAATTCCCAAGAGAGACTCTCTAAAAAATAAAGAACAGGAAAAAAAAAACTTCCCTCCACCGGGATTTGAAATTATCTTGTCCCTCATTGGTCCTCTGGTCAGGTGTCCACAGGTACTGCTTGTTAACCCTTTACAGGTAGACAAAAACCTTAACCCTTAACTAACGGTTTATGACACGCCCCCCAAATTGCCAACAGTGGGAACCACTGGCGGTGATTTCCTCCTAGAACTGTAAAATAAACAGATTACTAAAACACATGTAGTATTACATATACTACTAAGCATGTAAACATGTGAAGAACACTTTTTAACCACTTGATTCTGGGAAACTTTCACGAGAGAGTGCATCAGCAACTTTGGCTTCCATGTCTCTCTTGTGGTCAGCCTGTTTGGCTTTTTCTTTTAGTTCCTCCCCCTTTTGGATAGCTTCTTCCCTGGCCATTTCTGCATTAATTAGTTCTATTTGCAACCTAGCAAGTTCCAGTTTATCAACTGTTTCACTGCCACTCATGATTGTGTGTCTTCTGGTGCTGGCCACACCCCTCTGCAGTCAGCAATATTTCTGGGGGTTTGGTAGTGCTGGCCACACCCCTCTGCAGTCAGTGAACTTCTCTGTTGCTTGCTTCAGTTCCTAACCCTGTCTATCATCGACTATACAAAGAAAAATCAAATCTATTGTTTTGCAAATTGTGTTCTGCGGGGTGACTGTGCTTTTGACCGAGAAAGAAAAAAAAGTTCTCTCCTCCTCCTCCCAAGAGCAAGACAAACCGGTTTAACCAGTTTCTCTCGCCCTTGCTAAGTAGCTCTCAGTATGGGGGTCTCCTGAAACAAAGGCTTGTCAGAAAACCTACCCCTCCTTTTCCTCCAAGGTGCTTTTTGAAGCAACCAGAAAGAAAAACTGCTTCCAACAAAGCCTGCTGGAAAACTTAATTCCCTCCAGCCAACCTTGCTGAAGATTCCTTCTAACAATACCAGATAGAAACTGAATACTTGTAACCCCCCCCCCCCTCTTCTCTCAGGTTGCTTTCCTGCTCTAGAAGAAGAGAATAGCTCCCTTCAGCTTAGCCCAGCTGAAAAAAACCTCCTTCTAACCCTGAAAACTGCTTCAAAACTGCCTTTTGGTAGAAATGCCTTGCCAGGTTCGTCACCGCTGCCAACCATGGCATAGGTCTCACCCCCACTTAGAGCTGTTGGGTTCCAATATGGGGACCTGCATGAAATTTTTATATCCTAGTTTAGATCTAGTAAAAGCTGCCACCACCCAATCAGGAACATGGATTGGGACACAGTCCTTCCCCAAAATCCTTGGGGATCCCAAGAGCCCCAAATCCATCGAGTTCTTACACCCAGGAGAAATAAACCATTCCCCCCTGTTTCCTCCCCCCTCCCTTTTCCTAGGAGAGACACCGGGATCTAACTACAGAGGGATACCTCCCTCCTCCTCTTTCCCTGAGAATCCACCCAAGGAAAGACCAACCAAGTCCTTAATAGAAAATAATTTATTAAAGAATAAAAAAGAAAGTCACTGTCTCTGTAACCAAGATGGAACAATATACAGGGTCTAAACTTATCAATCTCTGGAGAGAATTCCCCCTCCCTTCTTTCTCAGTAAAAGCAATCACAGTACAGACTTAAAGAAATTCTATAGCAAAACACAGAATTGCAAATACAGAAATAAAAGTATAAGAATACTCGTTCCTTGCTAATACTCACTAGCTTGAATAGAAGAATTTATTGCAGAAACCTGGGAGGACTTGTTTAAGATGTCTGGACTCTCTTAATTCCCAAGAGAGACTCTCTAAAAAACAAAGAACAGAAAAAAAAAACCTTCCCTCCACCGGGATTTGAAATTATCTTGTCCCTCATTGGTCCTCTGGTCAGGTGTCCACAGGTACTGCTTGTTAACCCTTTACAGGTAAAAGAGACCTTAACCCTTAACTATCTGTTTATGACAACAGGTACAGGGCTGAACCCATGCAGTGAAGCTTGAAAGGTTAGGGCATTATTTTAAGTGACTTGCCAGAAGTCACACAGAAAAATCTGTGGCAGACCCAGGAATTCAATCTAGATCTCCTGCATCCCAGTCCAGTGCCTTAACCATACATGTATTCGTCCTCCCTATGGGCCTTCCCTTAAAGATTTCCTAAAGACCTCATGGGCTTTGGATCCACAATTGGCATCTCCAGCAGTCCTTGCTCTCATGAATTGGGAAATACTCTTGACTATTACAGCTCTAGAAAGTAAACAATATTTTAATAGGAATATGAAAAGGGGCTAGCTATCTCAGACAAATGCTAATTATCAGAGCTGGTCAACTGTTTGAATCTTTCCCATATCAATAGCAAATGAAAGCTGTTATCGCTCAGTAGATTTATACCATTCCTCAAGTTGGGTAGTACCTTACTCAGTGAATAATCCTTTTAAAATCAATGAGATTACCCAGAAAAAGGTGCTTCTCAGCATGAGCAAAGGTTTCAAAATCTACTCCTAAGTGTCCTGCAATCAAGTAAGAGAGTATTACTGTTCTGCATGGGAATTAGTACCATGCAAAGGAAAATTCCCTTGCTGGTAATCCCTCTTCAGTGCAACATGGCCTGATTTGCAGAAGTTCAGTGGTTAAATAGCAAACTTAGTCCCCAGTGGCATTCAGCCGATGTTGTTTTGTGTTTTGAGGGGGAGCTAGAGGGTTGATTTTTGGAGGAGATTGTTGGGGCTTTTGCAGGGGGTGGGTTGTTTTGTGGGGATTTTTTTTAAATAAACACAACTTCACTAAAAATAAATGTAAAAAGGAAAGAAGGTAGACAGGAGCTTTCCACAACACTGCTCAGTGCTTTGGACAGGAAAGTGAACAGAATATAGATAGTGTTTTTCCTGTTCATCTAAAATGAGAAGAAGAAAAAGCTGCACTTTTGTGCATAAATGGTTACCACTCAGTTTTCATTGCAGACGTCCTTTTCCAGTTAACCATGAAAGTTTTGGCCTTCACTGCCGCTACAGGATGTTCTTTGAATTACTAATTTGTGTCCTTTGTGAAATACAGTAATCACTGCAACTGAACATGAGTACATTTAGTGAGATATTTCTTAAACATTATTTTCTTTTATTACTTCCAGGAGAAGGCTATCAGTCCACGGGAGTTGAAGAGAAGCTAGCTTTAAGTGTGTTTTTATCCAATTTGTTCAGCTACGTATGCAGTGGAATTTCGTTTAAATCATTAGTATGCTAAAAGTAAGTGAAGCTTGTGGGTAATGGGATATAAAAGTAGGTCAATATATAAAGAAATTCTCTCCTTGACAGTTTTATGACTTAAAGCAATAGCACATCCTTGACTACTTGTGTTCTGAATTCTAATGCACAATTTACCAGGTTAATATGGGAGATTAATATGTGAGCTTTCAGCATCGAGATGTATCAAGTTCTCCCATTGAATGACTAGGACACATTTTAATTCCAAATATATTATCTTTCTCAAAATATTTAAAGTTAGAGAAGTCACTCAGCTGTCTAATTCCTCCTTTCCTTGCAAGGCAATTACTTGCACTTTTGTCACTTAACAGGAAGATAATATCAATACAATATAATACTGAATGTTCTGAAATGACTGTTTTAATCATCTGCAAAGACTGTCAAAAGCACACCTGTCGGGCGATTGATAATAAGTCAACATACAGATGCTGGAAGAGGAAAACACAGTATTCACAGTTGTCATACCTATTAAGGCCCTGATTCAGGAAGGTACTCAAGCATGTGCTGACTTCAGTGGGACTACAAACATATTTAAAGTAATGCATGTGCTTATGTACCATACTGCACTGGGAACCTGAACTGCTTGAATTACTCACTGAATAATATTAATTGTGAATTCATCTCTCATTATCTCTTTGCAAACTCATCCTGTTTTTAGCCTCTGTGTTTGTTATTTGTAAGCGTTTACTGAACGGTTTGGATTTTCAGCCTATTGAACTGTTCACTTTAAGTATGTATTGTGCCTAGGGTTCCCAACCCTCCCGGATTGGCCAGGAGTCTCCCGGAATCAGAATTAATCTCCTGGTGGCTTCTGAAACCAATCTGGGAGATTTTAATAGGCCACTAAATGTGCAGTTGGCGGCACAGCAGGGCTGGCAGGCTCCCTACTTACTGTGGCTCCACGCAGCTTCCAGAAGCGACTGATATGTCCTTCTGGCTCCTAGGTGCAGGGGTGGCCAGGGGGTCTCTGCACACTGCCACCTCCCCGAGCACTGACTCCACAACTCCCATTGGCCGGGCACCACGGCCAATGGGAGCTGAAGGGATGGTGCCTGCAGGCAGGGCAGCGCACAAAGCCTCCTCCTAGTCACCCCTGAGCCTAGGAACCAGACATTCCAGTAACTTCTGGGATTCACCTGAGGTAAATGCCGCCCAGCCAGAGCACACACCCCTCACCCTCTCCCACACCCCAACCCCCTGCCCCAGCCCTGAGCCCCAACCCACACTCAAACTCCGTCCCAGAGCTGCACCTCCTTCCTTCTGTACCCCAATCCCCTGCCCCAGGCTCAGCCCAAAGCCCCCTCCCTCACTACAAACCCCTTTCCCCACCCCCCAGCCCAGAGCCCACACCCCCTTCCTGCACCCCAACCCTCTGCCCCATCCCGGTGAAAGTGAGTGAAGGTGAGGAAGGGGAATGGAGTGAGTGGGGGCCTCAGAGAAGGGGCAGAGGCAGGGGGTGGCCTCAAGGAAGGGTGGAGAAGGGGTGTTTGGGTTTGTGCGATTAGAGAATTGGCAACCCTAACTGTGCCACCCAAGTCTCCTGGTATTGTGTCTGTGTAACGCCAACAGACCCCATGGTCTTGGTGCCACTAGATGGGACAGAACACCACACCCAGAAGGTGTGTGGGTTACATCTGCTCCCAAGCTGTGACACAAACTTTGTGATGAATGGTAGGCTTCCAATCCAAGATTTTATGGATGAATACTCATTTGTGGAAAAGTATAATGAAACCTTTGGGATTCACAGAAATTTGGATACAACAACCAGTGGTCACTGGAACATTTGGGAATGATGAATAACATGACTCCACAAACAGCAACATAAGAAGGTCACAGACAAAACACTGGGGAAGGACTTGCTGCCTCAGCTTGCTGCATGGGGGGAAGACATGTTTCCTGATGTGTCTAATGAGCTTTACTCTGCCTAGCTAACTCAGCAGTTTCTAGTCTCCTCTAGACAATGGATACTGTGTATGGAAATATTTTTAGTAGCTACTGAATATCTACCTGCTAAGCCCTCACTTAAAAGATTCTCTCCTGAAGCAGAACAAAATTAAGGACTTCGGAAAGAAATTTAATGTTATTTGAGATATTTTCTTACAGTCCATTTGACATCCTTTCCTATAACTTCAGTGACCTCTTATGATCATGTGTTATCTGCATTCCTGTAGCATCTCAGGGTATGTCTTCACAAAACCTAGACACCTGCAGCTGGCCCATGCTCGCCAACTAAGGTTCATGGGTTTGTTTTTCCCCTCCCTCTCAATTCAGAATGTTTACAGTTTTGAACATAAAAAAAAAGTCACTGGACATGCAGCAAAAAAGTGCAGTCAAAGAAATAAAATTAACAAAATGGCAATCTTACAAATTAAGCAGAATGTGTTTCAGTTCTGATATCAATTAGTGTAGAAAATCTTTTTTTTTACTCCATTTAAGTTCTAGCTAATAAAAAGTATAAAGTTCCCGGGTCAAATACTGGGCTCTCATTTACACCAGTGAAAAATCCAGGATAACTCAGAGTAATTCTAGTGAAACAGAGCAGAAATGGGCCTCGTATTTTGAGGAATTTTGTTTTAAATAACATATTTTCAATTCTTGCTATAATTACATTCCTGGAGATATGGAATATGTTGCCTTATGAGAAGTTATGGTGTATAAAATGGAAAAAATAGAGATTAAGCGTATGTTTCTAAGAAGATCACCTTGGATAGATTTAATTGAAACCTGCCATCCAATTCTCAGCAGCAGCAGCATGTCTGTTTCCACACTAAGTGATGGACCCTGCCTCTTTGTTACATCATCATACAAAGATAACATTGTGACCTACATAACATGCATAATTACTTGTGAAACAAGGTATCAAGGTCACCAAATGCAAACACAATTATTTGGATTCTGAGAACATTAATATGACATTTTTACGGATACCGAGACCGAATCGCAGTTAAATTAAATAGGATATTTAAAAATTAGAAGGGATATAAACTCTCATGCTGCAGGGCATAAGCCAAATACTGACTAATTGCAGCTATGGGCAGTTTACCCCATTATGTTCACTACAGGGTTTCCTGCACAGTCCTCTGAAGTACCCAGTAACTGTTAGAGTCAAGATACTGTTATGAGCTGTGTTAAACCTTGTTGGCTGAGCTAAAATCTCATTGAAACTGATGTGTGAATGCACTCTTCACTTAAGATAGTTGTAAGAGAAAGTTCAGGGGCCACACCTAAAACAAGGCCTAATAGATTCTGCCCAGAAACTAGCACCATGTGGGTGGAGAGTTCCACTGGGTATTGTTCTGACCAAGTTGTGGGGAGAGGGGTTGTGTCTATGGAGGTATAAAAAAGACAAGCTGGGGTGCAGACAAGAAACAGAGACTGTGGAGAGCTAGACAGCCAAGCGGCAGCCTGGGAGCATGATGTGACTCTGGGAGAAGCCTAGAGAACGTTTCTGGGTCAGGGGTGGTGGCTGAGAGAAGCCTGAGCCTATAACCTAAAACTGCTGCTTTTGTTTTTGGTTCTTCCTGTGCTCGGAGAAGCCGGACTTTGTATATTCCTTGTGAACAATCCAGCCTGCACCAAAAAAGTGACAGACTTCATCATCAATTTCAACATTTCCAGGGCCCCAAATTCTGATTAGTCACTTGGGCTGAAAAGGGGGCAACAGTACTGATTAAATGAACCGCCAGTCTCAGCTGAACCACTGATGTGATATTTCTGTAGGTCTATATTTATATACAGTGATCACCATTTAAAAAAAAAGTCTGCATTTACCAGTTACTACTCTGGTATGTGAGAAACAGTAGCACTACCCTTTGCATAGTATAATTTAATACTAAATGATCTAGTACTGCTGTAGTGTGGTAATTGCTGGCAAAGGCTGACTTTTTAAAAAACATTGAAATTAATGGTGATTACCACATAATGTAAATATACCAATAGAAGAAATCCCTGGCAAAGAAGAAACAAAGTAAATGAATTTAGAGGAACAGTGCTATAGGAGAGATATTAATGTTATATACACAGTCCATAATGTGACAAGCTATATTTCATCCTAAGTAGGAAAGTGAATACAAAATATGAGCAGCTCATGAACAAAGGAAACAGAGTTCTAACTGGTTATAGTTGTGTGGACATTTTATTTTCCATGTGACAATCTCTGGGGCAGCAGGATACAGCAGATTACCTGCACAATAGGAAAGAAAATTTAAAAAACTAGCACAAATGAGAGAGGAAGTCTTTTTTCTATAGGACAAAGAAACATGCAGAGCATTAGTTCTTGAAGTCCTATTGGATTTGGTTTCTCTCACTAAGGAATGCAGGATCAAGATCAGAAGATATAAGACGCCACCATAAAAATGCATTGAACTGTTATGCAGTGGGATTGGAAAAACAAAAAACCCCTGAGACATGAAGGCCAAAAAAAATGGGCTTTTCTTCTACATTGTCCTTTGACTAAAGCATTATCTGGTGAACAGTCAGTTTGTGAGCTCCAAATGTTTCTTACATGAAGGCTTGTGCATCATGTGCTGAATCAATATTAATTAATTAATAAACAAATTAAAATTTTGCATTTAATTATTCCAATTTAAAAAAAATACAGCATCAACTAATCATCTGTATAGTTAGGAAAATGTATCAATTTTATGGTTGTTCTAGATAAACAAGATGTGTTAGTAACGTGCCTTTGGAAAGTGTAGAAGAGGATCAATGTATACCTTAGTGTAAGGAACTCTTGCATTTGAACTGGCGCACAGTCACTTGCCGCAGGAACATCTTTTGTCTGCAATTTTTCTTTTGAAGATACTCATGGTTGAAGAGAGATGAATTTCTTAATACAGCTCATTATAAAAAATATTCTATTGCATCTATAATGTGCTTGGGTTTTGCATCTGCATAGAAGGATGGAAGCTATAAGTCGCTCTTACCTATTAATCAAAATGGAAATTTACGGAGCATTGTCCTCACTGAAGAGCTCTTGGTAATGAGCAGCTGACCCCAGATGCATATGCACAGATCGCTACTGCTGTCTCTAGTGTGCCACATGCTCTTCAGGGTAAGGGCTCTCATAAAAGCTTTAAAATAAGCAATAATTTTGAAAAAAAATCTTTGTATTTGGCATTTATTTGAGTTCTAAACTTGGAGGGGGAACAGATCAGCCATTTTTTAAATATTTGCTGTGACCTGAAAATTAGGGATCAGTGAACCATTTTGAATAAAATGAGAACTAGCCTGACGCTTCCTCTAAACATGGACCTGTACCCAACTCTGTTGAGGAGTTGAATTGAACTCCATAGAAAGAGTTCCATTTTTCTAACATTTTCCCCTGTGCCTTTTCACTATTGCTTTTGAATGGACCCAGAAATGGAACATCATCACAATACCATAGGATAGGCCATTTTCATAGGGCCTAATCTTGCTATCCTTTTTCAGAATGTACTCAGAGGCCATGTCTACATTACAAACTTTGATTGATGCAAGTTACATTGACATACAGTGACCCAAGTAAGTATATAAATTGTGCACATGCATACTTGGCTGCTTGTGTCAGTGCTGCATGTACTCACCATGAGTGCTTGTGTCAATGAAAAGTGGAATGTACCACAGGTAGGTATCCCAGTGTGCCATATGCCACCATCCAGCTCAATACCGTTTGGCAAATTTTTACAATGTGTTATGGGGTGGAAAGGACTCATGCATGGATTTCTGGGAGCTAGGGGTCAAATTTCCAACATACAACATTCTCCATCCCATAATGCCATCCATATCCCATATTTTTTGCACCTTCTTCTTTTAAAATCCCACAAACCCACACTGCAATTTTTGGTGTCCACCATCTCTGACAGAAGCATGGTGCCCACAGAGCTCTGCATTATTCTCATGAATGCTACAAATACAGGACACATGAGTATGTGGTATTTACAGACGCACAGAAAGAATCTCAACAGCAGGGCACATGATGATTTCTTCAAGGAAAGATTGGTGAGGGACAAATAATTCAAGATTATTGTTGGCATTCATGGAGCAACTGCAGATCATGAATCACTGCTTCTGGGCCCAAGAAATGAGCAGTGACTGGTGGAATTGCATCATAATGCAGGTTTGAGATGATGACTAGTGGCTGCAGAATTTTAGGATATGAAAAGCTGCGTTCCTGGTTCTGTGTGCTGAGCGCACCCCAGCCCTCCAGTGCAGGGACACCAGAATGAGAACTGCATTGACAGTGGAAAAGTGAGTGGTGATTGCACTCTGAAAGCTAGCAATGCTGCGGGACTGGTACTGGTCAGTGGGAAATCATTTTGGAACTGGAAAAATCCATAGTGGGGGCCTTGTCGTGAAAGTGTGTAGGGGCATTAATCGTCTCCTGCTACACGGGACTGTGATTCTCAGCAATGTACAGGACATAGTGGATGGATCTGCTGCAGTTCAGGAACTGCATTGCAAAGGGGTATGCATACTCCTATTTTGGCACCAGCCCACCTTGCCACAGAGTACTTCAACAGAAAGGACTATTTTCCATTGTTATGCACCAGGAATGCTTCACCAATATCAGTGTGGGCTAGTCAGGTAGGTGAATGATGCTTGCATCTTTAAGAACATCTTTAAGACCACAGGACTGTTCAGAAAGATGCAGTCAGAGGCATTCTTTCCCAGCCAGCAGATTATCACTGGCAATACTGAAATGCCAATAGTGATTCTGGAGGATCCAACCTACCCCTTGCTCATGAAACCATACACTGGCCACCTCAACTGCATTAAGGAAAGATTCAACTACCAGCTCTGCAGGTGCAAAATGAGAGCTGAATGTGCTTTTGGTGGATTGAAGGGAAGTGCTTACTCACAAGATTGGATCTCAGCGAGAAAAATACCCCAATGGTTATAGCTGGCTGTTATGTCCTACCTAATATCTGTGAGGCAAAGGTGGAAAAGTTGCCACTGGGGTGGAGGTGGAGCGGCTGTCTGCTGAGTCTGAACAACCAGACGCAAGGGCCATTAGAGGAGCTCAATGTGGAGCTATACATTTGAGGCAGGCTTTGAAAAAGCATTTTAGAGTCAGACACAGTTGTGTTCTATGTGGGACTGTTCTCTGGCCCTGTAGCTTTGGGTGCTGATAGGAATTGAATAATACTGGCTGTACATTTATAAATATTACACTGTGTACTTTACTGAACCTATGATTTATGCAGTGCTTGCTGCACATGTATAAATAGTACACTGTGCCATGTACTGAACTTATGAATTATGCAGTGCCTGCTGTACATTTACACGTATGACTAGTTGTTTTCTTGAACCTCTGAGTTCTGTGGAGCTGTACCCTTGCAAGTACTCCCATGCTTTGAATGACACTGTGTATTCTGCAAATTGTTTGTGAACTAAAATATTTTATTTTCAAAAAATAGAAATTTGAGTGGCAGAAATGTGCAAATAGAAAACATCTAACCAAATAACAGAACAGAACTTTAAAATCAGAAAGGCAGCAAACATCTGTCCATTTTGGTGCACAAATGTAGGCCATTTTGCCTACACATACACTAACCATGGCTCTCTGAGGTCAGTATATGTGAAGATGTGGATGTCCTTCTGTCCCCTCGTGTGCAGTAGTAAGGTTGGGTAGGGATGCGTCCCATGCGGCCACACAGAATGTTGTTGGGGATAGGGAGCTGCTACCATGGAGTTCTCCAAAAACTGCACAGGGTGGCGAGTCCAGGATTGCTAGACCTATAGATCTACCAGAGCCTGCAGCATTTGTGTTTGCTGCCCTAGAAGCCCCATTATGTCCTGATGCATTTCACTCTCCTTTTCCTGCTGGGATTCCTGGGCCTTTCTCCATTTTCTCCTGTCCTCTCTGTCCCTCTCCATGTTGTCTTTAAAAAAAAATCCAGCAGGTTCTTTCTTTGCAGTGTGATGCAACAGTGGCTTGCATGATCTCGCTGAACATGTCCTCCCTAGTCCTCTTGTTTCTCCTCATGCTCAGGTATTCCATGGGTGTAGAGGGCGCAACCCTAAGGCTGCAAGAGTAGTAGCTACAGATAAAACTGATAGATGTATCACGGATTTACAGTCACAATGGAAAGGGAAAGATAAGTTTCGAAACTGTCTTCTCTTTTTCCCCATAGAAACTTTTAATAAGACATGCTTACTGATATTTTGGGTTTGGAGTAGTTCTGCACAGCATCACTCTCCAGTCCCAGCCATGGTGACTAGAGCCCATCTGCGGGGAGGGGGAGGAAAGGAGGAGGGCATTAAGATTTTCATTTGGATGAAACAATAAAATTATGGTCTCTTATTTCCATGGTTATGAGTATCAGGCAATGGCACTGAATATTGACACTGCTTTTCACAGGCGGTGGTGATTTTAGCTGATCTCTCACTCCTGAAGGTAACAAAGTCAGAGAGCCCAGCTGGTGGTGTCCTGAAGCTGCTTGAGCCCATATGCCACTAGGCAGTTTACTGTAATGGAACCTGCCAATCACATCTTGGAGTGGTGTGGGAAAGTGTCCTTCTGCAGAGAAAGAAATAAGGCTGCCATCACTAGAAACCGATGGGAGAGCATTGAAGAGTATCTCCATGGAAGTTTTATCAAGATTGTTCGGGATGATACAAGGGACATCCCTACGTACACAAACAAACAGTTCTGCATAGCCTAACTCAACAGGGGAATGAAAAGCAGAGACCAACCCTACCTGTTTGTTGTACCACTACCTCTTCTCATAGGAGTAAAACAATGAAAAGTTGATGTCTTGTTATCTTGGAGATGGGCCGAGAATCATTTTTACATTTGAACATTGTAAGGGAAAATGGATGCATACACACTTGCCCAAGGTCCCTCCCCCTTCATCAGGCTCATCTGTGCTCAACTGGTGGGACTAGCTAGACAGCGATGGAATCTCAAACAGGTCCTGGTTTGTAGCATAGGTGGACTTCCCCCCCACACCAACATCTATCCCACCTCTCCTCCTCACTGTTCATGTTAGTTCTTTCTGTTTTAGGCTCCTCCAAGGTATCTCCAGTGTCTGTGGATGCTAGTGGGGTCTCCACCCAGTATGATATGCAACTCTTTATGAAAGCAGCAGGTCTGTGGTTCAGTAGTAGATTGACTGACTGCTGGCCTTGTGGTATGCCTGCCACAGCTCCTCGGCTTTCACGCGGCACTGCTGCTGATCTCTGCCAAACCGGCACTGCTGATGATCTCTATCAAAGCCCTGCATCTCCCGGGCAATCTTTTCATAGATGTCCATGTTTCCGTGGCTGGTCCAGAGCTGTGTTTACAGATTCATTAAAAATCCTTGCTATTGGGCTTGCAATTTCATGTGACATTCTTTTAATATTCCTGGATGGAGATTATCTGCCCTGTGAAATTTTTTCCCTTGTTTGGGATGCAGGCTTCAGATACTTTAAGTCAAACTTGGAGAAACTAACTCCAAACCTCCTCCACATTCAGTTCTTGAGTTCTTTGGTCCACACCACTTCCCTAATTACTTCCCTTAATTATTTAAAGAGTTCCTTTTTAAACCAAGGACCTTAGTTGCAGATCCATTTTTGTTTATCCTTCCATTTGGTTTAAAGTGCAGGGGCGGCTCCAGGCACCAGCGCTCCATGCCGAAGCCGCGGGACCAGCGGACCCTCCGTGCTTGGGGCGGCAAAATGTCTAGAGCCGCCCCTGTTAAAGTGAATTAGCTTATGATTAATCCAACCAAGGTTGTCCCCTACAACCAGTTCTTCTATGATGTCCTCACTACTCACCAATACCAAATCTAAAATGGCATCACCTCTTGTTAGTTCAGCGACTATTTAGTGAAGAAATCTGTCAGCTATCACATCCAGGAAAATCTGGGCCCTATAGTTATTAGTAACACCTGTCCTCCAATCTGTATCTGGGAAGTTAAAGTCTCCCATAATCCCACAAATTCCAGTAGTATTTATTTTATTAAAAACATTAAAGAAGTCTCTATCCTTATCCAGATTTGATCCTGGGGATCTGTAGCACACCCCCAAGCACTATCCCAGGGGAGCTTCTGGTAGCTTTCTTCCTGAAAGTGATTTTGACCTAGACAGACTGTCTTATCCATTCCATCACTTCTTATCTTTTACAGTCTACCTCATCATTCATATACAATGCTACTCCACCACCTTTCCCTTTATTTGTCTTTCCTGAACTGCACATACCCTCCAACACCAGTATTCCAGTCATGACTACTATTCCACCATGTTTATGTTATCTCTATAATATCTGGTTTCACTTCTTGCACCAGTAGTTCTAGTTACTCCATTTTGTTACCCAGGCTCCTTGTACTGGTGTACCAACATCTTAGCTGTTTCTGCTTGATTTCGCCCAGATTCCTCACCTGATTGGGGACAGTCATTCTACTGCCAGTATTGCCTAACTGTTAGTTTAATTGATATCAGCACTAGCTTTTCTCTTAACGTCCATTCTCCTAGCCACTGCTGTTCCTTTCTCCATTGATGTATCCTCTCTTACTTGATTTTCTTCCTGCTCAATGTTAAAATCAGGAGTGGAGGTTACATGAGCATTTCCCAACTGTCTCCTCTGAGTTCCTAGTTTAAAGTTCTTTTAATCAGGTGTGCCAACCTCCATTCCAGAAGTCTATTTCCCCTACTTTACTGAGGTGGAGTCCATCCCATAAGAACAGTCCTCTGTCCATGAATGCCTCCCAGTGGTCAAACATCCAAAAGCCCTACTTATAGTACCACTGCCTGAGCCATCTGTTGATCATCATAATCTTGTCTTGCTTTCTTTCTCCTCTTCTAGGGACAGGTAGAATCCCACTGAAGTTCACCTGAACCTCCATTTCTTTCAGCATCTTCCCCAGCCTGGCCTAGTCTCCTTTGATGCGTTCCAGTGAGAATCTATCAATATCATTTGCTCCCACATGAGGGACAATCAGTGGATTTTTTCCTGCTCCCATTAGGATCCTCTTCAGCCTCAGGTTCACATCCTGTATCTTAGCTCCCGACAGACAGCACATCCTTCTGTTCTTTGGATCAGCTCTGGTGACAGGCCTGTCAGTTCTTCTTAGTATGGTATCCTCAATCACATAGCTCTGCCTCTTCCTCATGTTGGTGCGATTCTCCAGCCTTCCTCTTGTTATTTCTGGTTGGAAGTCTTATCTTTTGTTCTCTCTTGCAATCTTCTGCAAGTCAATCTGTATCCTCCCAGTGATCCAAAATCTGGTTATCGCCATTGACTCTTCCCCTCTTCTTATAGGACTAGCCATTCTTCTCTCCTTCCTTGCCCTTCCACCATCATTCTGTGCCCCTTCTTCATTTTCCAACTCAGCACACCTGTTCCTGAGCTCTATTTCTCCTTCATTAGCCAGTCTTTTCCTCCTCTTGGTTCTCATAGTCACATTGCTTTCACTGGACACTTTCTTCACCCAGCCATCTCTCCTCAGAGTTGTTCAGTCCAGATTGTACCTGCAAGTCTTGATTTTTCCTTTCAGCCTCCTCCTGCCTTCCCTTCATCATCTGCTCAAAGTCTCTTCAAAATTCAACCATAGTTTATAGCTGAATCTCCAAACCTTGGATTTTCTCTGGCAGCAACGCTATCAGGAAACACTTCTTACAAACCAAGCTCTTTCCAGGTACCCGCTCCAGGATAATGTACATGCCACAACTTCCACATCCAGTCATCTTCATTGTGTCTTCCATTCCTTGGGTCACTACCACTGCTGCCTCTGTATCTGTCATAGCCTACCTGCCTAAACTCCTGTCAAGGAAAAAAAACAAAGAAAAAAACCAAACACCACACACACTTTCCCCAAACTCCTCCAACAGAACTCGCACTCAAACTCCCCTGTTTTCAGCTCTGTTTGCTGACTCCTGTGCCAATGGTTGCCTTTATAGGCCCCCTAATCAGGGTTCTGCTTCTCTCACTGTTACCCGGGGTTCTTTCAACCCAAAGCTCTTGGTAACTTTACTCTGTGCGAGGAGGTGTCAGGAAATAAATCAGAGGAGACACGGCCGTCCGACCAATAGATGGCTGGCACAAACAGGACAACACAAGAGTGCTTTCACTTAAAGCTAAACTTTACTAGTCTCAGGCACTTACACACGTCCGCAACAAGTTAGTAAAACACCCCCAACCCTTGATAATTACCAAAGCTGAGTGTGGCTTTCAAGTGGTACAGCGGCAGCCTGTCTGTGGCTGGGGAACACAAGATGCATCCAGAGGGAGAGACCAGTCCCGAAGAGTCCCCCAAATGAGTCCCCTTATTTATACATTAGTAATAGAATGACATGTCCCTTAAAGAAACCTTGTTAAGTAAGCAGTTTTAAGCAAGAAGTTCCTTCTGATTATTGATTAACCAGATGTGGGTTTTTCCAGAACTTGCAGCCTTTAGACCTCAATAGACATTCCTGGGGCATATCCTACTCTTTTAAAACGCATGTATCAGCAACTTCAATGCAATTCTTATCAGGAAGGATGCGGGGTCAAGCTGCCCTTTAGGTGGCACCCTAACCCCCCCCCCCTCCTGCCTTGGTCAAGCTGAGACTTGCTTTTAACAGCTTGCTGACTAGGCTGTCTTTAACAATAAGCCATAGTGGTTTCAGGCACTTTACTGGTTGGCCAAAGTCTCCCCGTATATCACTGCTTCTGCAAACTGCAAAAAATAAAATAAAATAAAAAAAGTGGGGAGTTCCATTGATGTAGGTCAGCCACCTCTCTGAAAGGCAGCAGCTAGGTTGATGGAAGAAGTTTTTTATTGACCTAGCCACATCTACAGCAAGGGTTAGGTCAACCTAGCTGCACCTACAGTGAAGGTTAGGCCCTCATAGAATGCACATTTTTTCACAGCCCTGAGCAATGTAGCTAGGTCAAACTAAGTTTTAGATGTAGATCAGGCCTATATAAATGAAAATGAAACTAACCAGAAGCCATAATGTCATCTTGTTACAGCCTTCATTTCCCTTTCACTTGCCATCTCTCCCACCCCCACTTATGCTGGTTTTGCTCATCATTATATCTAAAATCAGAATGGAGTTTCCTTTGGGCAGAGTGGGCCCCAATCCTACAAGTGGCCCAATACAGAGATCCGTGGAAATCAACAAGGCTCAGAGCAACTGCAGAGGTCTTCCCATAAAAGGCTAGTTACAGGAGCAGGGTATTGGTCTATAAATGACCTAGCACACTTTGTGCACTGCATAAGGGATAACCACTAGTTGAATTTCCCATACCTCATTGTACAATTGCCATACTTTAATGGGATTGGTTTGGTTCCAGGTGCCTTTCACTATAAGAAATATTGATTGGAAAACAAAATGTACATATGAAGGATAACAGGTGAATAATGGCAGTATAATTCACACAGAACCGACTAACATGAATGCAGCATCCACCGTGCACTGGGTTTCACTTTGTTGCAGACAGGGACACCACTGGAAACACGTATTGCTGATTTATATCTAGGTAATTCTGCTCCTTAATCACCAATATAAGCTACAATCAGACACATATGAAAGCACCTCTAGGGTCCAAATGGGTTCCTGGTGGCCAGATGAAAGTTAAAATTCCTGTTGGCAAATTGCCTCAACTTAATACTGGTAGAAGATGCTTTTATGGTTTTAAAACCCTTTTTATGATGTGTAAGTAATTGCATCAATTTGGCAACCATCTACTTAATTTTAAAGAGATTTAAGAGAACGCCTAGAGTTGAAAACAATCTTTCTCAATGCTACAGTAAATTGACTCATTTTAACTGCTATTCTGCTATGAAAAGGGGAAATTGAAACAGCTTTTGTCACTGCTAAATTGAGTCACTTGAACTGTTATTTACATGTAGTGTAAAGTTTTATTTACTGTCAAAAGACTGTTCATGCAACTGCATTTACATTGTAAATCCTAGACTTTGTTTAGCGTGAAACAGTTAATTTTTTGCTTTTTATTATGCACTCCTAGTTGGCAACAGAGTGATCAGAAATAGACAGGTTTAAAAAAAATAGTTTCCATCACAAGTAGTACTCATTTCTATCATTAGTTTCCAATAACAGAATACCTTCTGAAAGCTGAAAGAGCCCCTTACTGAGCATATATCAACTCCTCTCTCAAAGACCAGCTTTATTCAGCACTTTGTAGCCACTGCCAACAGAGAATCCTTTTATCTGCTGCTTTTGACAGGTTTTTGTTATTGACTGAACTGCCACTGTAATGGTAGATTAAACCATTAAGCCCAGATGAGCAGCAAAATATCTACCACTCATTAATGACTTGCATCTAACCATTTAAAAAATCCACAGTATTGACATCACTATATTTTACATCTTCACACACAAATGTAATGCCTGTCAAAAGTGCCAACTTGACAGCCTTGCTTAGCATGAAATCTTGTCTCAGCAGAAGAGATGTATGCTGTGGCTGGCTCTGTCAGATTTCTCTATGCTGCCCTTCCAGCCTGCCTCCTCACTGACTCAGACGGTGAGTAGAGAATTCAGACTATCTGCACCTTCAGCCTTTGACCTCTTACTAAGATTATCAACACAGGGAGTTAATTAATGCCAGTCATGGTTATGGTGGGTGTACAAGAGATGGACATCTGTCTGCTGGCAAGTTAGTTTCACATTGTCCCAGTTTCAGTGACCCTGGGCTGGATTTGAACTGTTAATGCAAAAGGTAAAGATTTAATATAATCGTTATTTGACATTCAAAAAAAATATTGTGTATGTACAGAAATTTAAAGCAATGTGACTTTGTTCAATAAGGGGGTTGCACTTAATATGGATAGCTAAATACTTGTACTCTTCACAGATTAATTGCTAGTCCTTACTTTCCTGCTATTAAATTCTAGAGAATGAGGTGAAGAAAGGCTTAGCTGTTATAAGGCCGTTATAGCTCATCCTATATCAGGGATTCCCAAACTGGAGGTCGGGACCCCTCAGGGGGTCGCGAGGTTATTACATGGGGGGGTTGCAAGCTGCCAGCCTCCACTCCAAACCCCGCTTTACATCCAGCATTTATAATGGTGTTAAATATATTAAAAAGTGGTTTTAATTTATAAGGGGGGTCACACTCAGAGGCTTGCTATGTGAAAGGGGTCACCAGTAAAAAAGCTTGAGAGCCACTGTCCTATATCCATGTTCCACAGCATGGTCTGTCTCTCACTCTCAAAATGTATCTACAGAGTGCTCAACCACCTTTGTATTGAATGTGCTAAGAATTTCATTTAGTTTATACCTGCTCCACTTCTTTATCTTTTTTGCTTGTTGGCCCAGACATTTCTTGTGAATCAAACATGACTAGGCTCCTGTGTAGGACACCCTTGCCGTTTCACTGAATTTTTTATCACGAGCACATCATTTCATTCATACTGAAGATATATGTTGTGGAGCATGTTTTCAAGAAACTATGCCTTAACCTTCTTCAAGCTGCCATGTTTGTTTGTTTTATTTTTAATTTTTTTAAGGAGACCCGTCTTTGGTCTTTGCACCTCTCGCAGTAGTGTGGCCAAATGGCTTGCTTCTAATCTGGAAAACTAAAGCTCTTTTCCTGAAGTGCGTGCCGTATGTTTGCTGCAGGTACATTCTGATATAGAAGGGTATATTTTTGCTTGATTTTTACAAAATAACAATTTGCTCCATTGTCAAATGGTAGCAGGTATAGGAGTCTTGCAGTGGGTCACAGACCCACAAAAGCTTATGTCCAAATCAATCTTAGTCTTTAAGGTGCCACCAGACTCGTTGTTTTTGTGGATACAGACTAACACGACTACCCCTCTGATACAGACTCAAGGTATTTTCTCCTACTCAATTTTTACTCACAACACAAAGAATTTCTCCAAGACTATTCTGAGGCTATTTTACAGGCCAAGAGAACCTTCCTATCAGTATCTGCTGAAGCAGCCAAATCCAACCCTGAAGAACTACCCATGGTGGTAAACCAATTCATCAATTATAAGTGTCTACAGCCCACAAGAAAACCTCGTACCATGTAAGGATAACTATCATCCTATTTCATTGAAACGGTCATGCATATTTGGGAAGGCTTCTCACACAGCATGGACTGGGTCCCCTTATGCTAGCAAGCAAACAGCCTTTCTACACTTCCAGAGTTCAGCAAATGCACTCCTCAAGAAGTATTGGCCATCCTAACGGAGTCTTGGCCAAAGACCTGAACGAATGACCCAGGCTTTTCCTGGTTGGTGAAAGAGTCATGAGCAGAGCTGACCAGAAGGAGGATGATTCTGTTTCACAAAACTATTGAGGTTTTGACATTTATTTTTGGTCTTCACTGGAACAAGAGCAAAACCTCTCAAACTTTTTTGCAAAAATGGAATTGTCTCAACATGTCCATTTTTGGACCAAAACTGAGCTCTTTAGTTTGGGGTGTGCAAATGTTTTTCCATGAAATGAGTTGGCTTTGACAAAACATCATATTTCAGCACAGTTTCATTTAAACAAAAACCTTCCAACCAGCTCTGCTCATGAGCAATTGGTGCTACTCATGACCAAAATAATCAATGGCTCATTCAGGAAAGAAATCTTTCCTTCCTCTATCAAACATGCAATAGTACTACTGACACTGAAGAAACCCTCCTCAGGTAATCATTTTTAGCAACTATCAACCAGTATCAAACATTCCATTCCTGAGAAAGCATATAGAAAAGCTAGACAAAAGCCAGCTAGAAGCTCATCTAATATTTTAGAGCTAGCACAGTCTGGATGCAGGCCAGCACATAGAACAGTTTTAGTGACACTGATGGATGATCTCCAGCAATCAGTGGATGTTGGGAAGACATAAATTCTCATCCTCCTGTGCCTCCTGCAGAATTCAGCACTATCAAGTCTGAGATACTGCTGTCCTGCTTGAGAGATAACAGCATTTGATCATGTAATCAGAGACTGTATCATAATGCATACACCAAGGTGGCAGATTATGGTTGTACAGGCACTGGCAGTTGGAGGTTTAGGGACAGCCAGAGCATGGGGTTGCATCCCTGACCATCTTGGACCTATCCTCCATGAATTTATCTAATTCTTTTTTGGAACCTGTTATACATTTGGCCTTCACAACTTCCCTTGGTAACGAGTTCCACAAGTTAACTGTGTGCTGTGTGAAGAAGTACTTCCTTATGTTTGTTTAAAACCTGCTGCCTATTAATTTCATTGGGTATCCCCTGGTTCTTGTGTTATGTGAAGGGGTTAATAACAACACTTCATTATTCATTTTCTCCACACCATTCATAATTTTATAGACCATTAGTTGTCTCCTTTCTAAACTGAATAGTCCCAGTCTTTTTAATCTTTCCTCTTATGGAACCTGTTCCATACCTCTTGTTAGGATATAGATATTCAGACCTGTCTGCAAAGGCCTATACTATAAGAATTTAGGTGTACTCTTATCACTTAGCTAGTTATAGACGTATAAAAGAAAGAATCAAAATCACTGTCTGCCACTGGTGTAAGAGCCTTCTCTTACTGTGACAGTGTGAGGCCCTGTTCTTAGGCTAAGTAAGACCTTTGGCTAAGCAGTAGAGGCCAGCCATAAACTGGGAAGTGTATGGTCACGTTCTTACATTCCAAACTAGTCACATTGAAATAAGGTGCTATTGGGCAGTTAGGAATACAGTCCTGTCCTGATATTCTTATCACCTCCAGAGAAAGGGAAGAGCCTAGAAAATGTAAAAGGAAACTTAATTTGAAAGCATCCTGTCTGGTAAGAACTTACTTATCAATAGCTGGGATGTGAAATCCTCATTTTTGTTCTATCACTGTAGTTTCCACTTCCCTATTGTTTGTCTGTATAATCTCTGGCTGGTTCTGTGATTGTTTCTGTCTGCTGTATAATTAATTTTGTTGGGTGTAAACCAATTAAGGTGGTGGGATATAGTTGGTTAAATAACCATGTTACGATGTGTTAGGATTGGTTAATTAAATTTCAGTAAAATGATTGGTTAAGGCATAGCTAAGCGGAACTCAAGTTTTACTATATAGTCTGCAGTCAATCAGGAAGTAAGGGGGGGATGGGAACAGGAAATGGGAATGGGGGAATTGAAATTATGTTTCACTAAGGGGGGGAATGGGAACAGGGAATGGGGACAGGGACACAGGCAGGGCTTTGTGGTGTCAGAGCTGGGAAGGGGGACACTGAGGAAGGAAACAAATCATGCTTGCTGGAAGTTCACCCCAATAAACATCTAATTGTTTGCACCTTCAGACTTTGGGTATTGTTGCTCTTTGTTCAAGCGAGGATGACCAGGGAAGTGAGAGGGTGAAGGAATAAGCCCCCTAACATCCCTTATTATTTTTGTTGCTTTTTTCTGTGCTTTTTCCAATTCTAATATATGTTTTTTAAGAAAGGGGAACCAGAACTACATTATGCTTAGTTTTCAAGGTGTGGGCGTACTATAGATTTATAAAGTGATATAGTGATATTTTCTGTTTTATTATCTATTCCTTTCCTAATGGCTCCTAACATTCTCTTAGCTTTTTTGACTGCTGCTGCACATTGAGTGGATGTTTTCAGAGAATTATCCACAATGACTCCAAAATCTCTTTCTTGAGTGATAATAGCTAATTTAGACCCCATCATTTTGTACGCAAAGCTGGGAATATGTTTTCCAATGTGCACTACTTTGCATTTACCAACATTAAATATCATTTGCTACTTTGTTGCCCAGTCAGCCAGTCTTGTGAGATCCCTGTGTAATTCTTCATGCTCAGCTTTGGACTTAACTCTCTTGAGTAATTTTATATTGTCTGCAAATTTTGCCGCCTCACTTTTCACTCCTTTTTCCAGATCATTTATGAATATGTTGAACAGCACAGGTCCTAGTACAGATCCTTGGGGAACCCCACTATTTAACTCTCTCCATTGTGAAAACTGAACATTTATTCCTACCTGTTGTTTCCTGTCTTCTAGTCAGTTACTGATCCATGAGCGGACTTTCTTCTTATCCCATGACTCCTTACTTTGCTTAAGAGCCTCTGGTGAGGGTTCTTTTCAGAGGCTTTCTGAAAGTCCAAGTCCACTTTAAATTGACTGGATCACCCTTGTTCACATGCTTGTTGACACACTCAAAGAATTCTTATAGATTGGTGAAGCATGATTTCCCCTTACAAAAGCCATGTTGACTTTTCCCCAACATATCATGTTCATGTACATGTCTCATAATTCTGTTCTTTGCTATCATTTC
The DNA here is from genome assembly GCF_020497125.1 of Mauremys mutica. Taxonomy (NCBI): domain Eukaryota; kingdom Metazoa; phylum Chordata; order Testudines; family Geoemydidae; genus Mauremys; species Mauremys mutica. The sequence goes on from NC_059072.1 coordinate 42,544,233, forward strand.
AACCAATTTGCCTGCTACTGAAGTGAGGCTTCCCAGCCTGTAATTGTCAGGATCACCTCTGGAGCCTTTTTTTGAAAATAAGCATTGCATTATCTACCCTCCAGCAGTCATCCAGTACAGAGACTGATTTAATGATAGGTTACATATCACATTTAGTAGCTCTGAAATTCCATATTTGAGTTCCTTCAGAACTCTTGGGTGAATCCCATTTGTTCCTGGTGACTTATTACTGTTAAATGTATCAATTTGTTCCAAAACCTCCCCTATTGATATCGCAGTCAGGGACAGTTCCTCAGATTTATCACCTAAAAAGAAGGGCTCAGGCTCCCACATATCCTCTGCAGTGAAGACTGATGCAAAGAATTCATTTAGCTTCTCTGCAATGGACTTGACTTCCTTGAGTGCTCCTTTAGCAGCTTGATCATTTAATCTGAGCCTCTACTATCATGTTTTTATGACGTTTCCATGCAGCATGCAGGCATGCAGGCATTTCATACTGTTCCTTTTAATCTCTATTTTAACTAGCCTCCTCATTTTCATGTAACGATCCTTTTTTAAGTTAAATGCTAATGTGGTTGGTTTCTTTTGTATTCCCCCCCCCTACAATGATGTTAAATTAGTTACACTATGGTCAGTATTACCAAATGGTTCAGCTGTATTGACTTGGACTTGTCACTTAGGAATAAGTCAAGAATTGCCTCTCCCCTTGCGAGTTCCAAGACTAGTTGCTCCAAGAAACAGACATTAATGATGTCTAGAAATTTTATCTGTGTGTGGGGGAGGGGAGCATCTTCTGCATACTGTTTGTTGTTGGCCTAAGTTCAGAGTATGTTTGTTGGGTGTAACTGCCTCTAACATACCCTGTGTAAACTCCCTTGCAAAACTCCCATTTGCTATTCCTGTTCACTAGCTTTTGTTTGTCTGTCAGTTTGTGGTTGTATGCTTGCTTGTGTATCCCTTCTGCCAAGTGGAGCCAGCAGAAACAAGGGTTGGGTTCTGTATCTAGGGGTTCCTTTTCATCAATACAACACAAAACCAGATCGAGCCCCCACCCAATGACCTGGAACAATTACACACAACCCCCCAGGCACTGCTAAGAGGCAATACTTCCCCTCTCACAAGCACAGAGTCTGGATGTGGCAAAAAAATTAATAAAAGGAGAGAATTAACTCAGCATTTATTTGGGAAAACTCCTCAACTAGGGGTCAGAAACACAAACCATGAGCAAAAGACCCACCCCCAAGTAAGTTGGGCAGTGTCCTTTTCCCCTCAGGGTCTTAAGTCCGGCAAGCCAAAAGTCCCTTTAACGTGCCCGTCCCTTCTTTGTACCCCACCTACAGTTGATGTCCTTGGCCAGTGCAGCCCTAGAGTTCAGAGGTTCATTCGCAGAGTTCGCCTCCCACCCTGGGCGGAAGGCGGGTGTGAGGGTAAGGAAGCACCTTACACGCTACACTGCTCGGGCACTCACTTGTTGCCCCAATGGCCGATGGCCACACTTCTGCAGGGCTCTGCTCTGACCCTCTCCACCAGCTTCTCTGCCAGCTGTCCTGCTGGCTGCTTCTCTCTGCCAGCCACCCTTTTGGCACTACCTTTGTGATTTCAGCTGTTAGTGGGGGAGCTGCACCGCTGGTGCACACTGGGCAGTTTCTTGCAATAGAGACACTGTCCCATAGTAGGTCTAATACTCTAGACCTAGATATCAGTGATTTCAGCTCTGCAGTATGTAACAAGACTCTCAATTGAGACTAAATTAGCTTTTTTTATTATACCATGGAGAAAGGAAGGGTCTAATTGTGTCTGGCACCCTTAAACCCTTTATTACTCCTGCCCCAATAACAAGGAGATGGGGATCCAACACCAGCCACAAGTGATCATTTGGGCAAGCAATCCCATCATGCTGAGCTCCTAGGCAGGGTGGGTGTGTCCATGCAAACGAGATCAGCTTCTGAAGTCTTTTTCCACAGCTCACCACTAGATGTCAGGGGAGAGCTCATTCAGATTCTGCTTACACTTGCCTGACGATTATAGCATGGTCTGTTCTGGGGTCCATGGTGCTAGGCTAGGCTGAGAGCTGATCTGAGAGCTGAGGTGAGGCTCTTCATGGAGAAGGAAAGATTATATCAATATAGATCAACAACAAAAGATTTGGCACATATGGTGTTGCACTAGTTGATTTTTAATATCCAGTGCAGATAATATGGTACTTTCAAATAACAAACAGGAGCAAATGGGGGTGTGGTGTCAAAATAAAAAAAATTGTATGTGTTAATTGCTATGTGTTAACTTTTAGGTGTCTAGCCATGCAGTAGAATCCACAAACCCTGAGTTAGGTGCCCAAGCTCCCTATAAAATTCATGGGAAGAATGCCTGCAAATGTGTGCTGCTTCCTGGGGGTACCCAGAATTGGGATGCACCTCGCTACCATCTGCCCGTTGAGTGAGGAAGCCGTGTCTGTGCCTGCCATGGGTCAGCTTCCTGACACCACCAGCCACAGGCAGCACAAGCACTGCCCTCTCAACCTAGGTAGGCTTCACTGTCCCTCTGCAGATTAGGGATAAGCACACTCCGACCAATGAGCATCCACCTGCAGTGCCCAGCCCCAAAGCCCCAATTCTGACTTGTGCTTCAACAACCAGTTAAGCTGAGGCTCAAGAAGAAGCGGAGCATAATAGTTATGCAGAATATTGCCTGATCATCCCCTCCTTTCCCTTCATTACACAAATGAAATCAATGAGACTATGCACATGCATAAAGTTAGGCACATGCTTAAGTCGTTGCAACATCAGCGTCTGCAACTTTCTGGATGTCCGTGGCAGGGCAGCAGCGGGAGAGTGCGTAGGAAATCCCTACAGTTGAGGAGATAGTCCAGTCCTGCCCTGCCTACAGCTTGCGGCTCTTCCCCCTCTGCCCCTCCCTGATCGCTGGGGGCTACACACTGCCCCAGAGTAGTGAGGAACCCATCCCTTTTAGTGTGAGGATGGTGGTTTCTTGTGGTGATGGTTTTTGTTTGTCATTGTTGCTATTGTTTTCCACTTATGCACTGTGCTCTAGGAGCAGAACTACCGAGTTAGTGGAGGATGCAGTCTGCATGACCTAGAGCTTTAAGAGCTTCCCTAATGAAAAGGGAATCGCTTGACTTGGTTTTTAGGAGTTCTGTTGCTAAGGAAATTCAGAGAATCCTCACTGATCCAGCAGTCACTTCCTGATGATCACTGTGATTAGGAAGAGAAAACCAGCTGGGGCTAACTGGTAGGTGCACAGGTGGATAATTAGCTGAAGTCACTCTAAAATTGCCTGTATAAGTCCAGAACAGCAGCTAAAAATTGGTTTTGCTGCATTCCCCAGGAAACTGGCCAGGTACTGGCTCTCCGGTTAAGGAACATAGTAAAGTGTTCTCAGGCTTTAGGGAGACTGCAAAAGCTTACTTGAGAGCCTGTCAAGTTCTTTGACATTTATTGGTTAATAAAAGACCTGTCTGTGTGTGTCTTTCTGCCAGCTTGCCCAAGTCAGCAACCTTCGTAATATTCCTGTGGAAGTAAGGGCTGCTCCACTGCTGGCTAGCAGCCAGAAGGCTTAGAGCCATCAGTGGTGGACTGAGAAACCTCTATAGCCAACCAGGGGTCTAGTCCACTTCAAAACCCAGAGAGCTGTGGCTGATAGGATTCAAAGGGCAGGTGTGGGAGGAGGTCGGAATGAATGTGAATATCCCGTACAGCTGATGCAAAGTCCAATCCCTCCCCTCCTTAAGGGGAAAAACATCAATTGCTTTGCTTACAGAAATGGCCTCACTTTTTGACTTGTTGTAATATCGTGGGGATCTCAGGAAACACCAGCCTGACAGACTTTCAATAGTTGGGACCAATCTATATTTTCAAAGCTAGCGTTGCGAACAAAACAACTAAAACTTGATTTTAAATAAAAGCTTAGATTAACTTGGATGTCTGTAAAGTCCCCAAATGAGAAGGTGAGAGGCTGCAAACATGGGCTTCATAGACCCCAAATGCCATCTGAATGGATGGTTACTGCCTTTGGTCACAATTGGCTTGGGAGAGATTGGAACTGGTTACTTAGAAATGAAAAGTTGTTTTGTTACCAGTCACTTGACCCGGGATGTTATTTCATGCTTTAATATTTTTGGAAGAGCAATTTCACCCTTTTCATATTTTGGAGTTGGAAAAGAGTTGGTTAACTTTTTATTTTTGCCTGACTCTTCTCTCCCTGATTTCTGCTACAGCAGACAATGGAAGAAACAGAAATTTCACAATAACAATACTAATATGTAGTGCATGTTTGCTGGACTGGAGGTCAAGTCATGACAGAGCTGGGGATAGAATCCAGTCCTATCCATTAACCCTAACTGCCTTCAGCTTGTAAGATTTCCTGCCATTTTACTAAACCAAAGAGGTCTGGATGAATTAAGAAGCACTGAAACTTGTTCTGCTTAGTTGAACCTCCAAACCTTTTCAGATTCCCCCTTCACTACTAAAGACTCCTTCACACCCCAAGATAACATCACCATATTTTGAAAAATAAAAATAAATCAAAATGTGAGAAGTAGTTAGGGCACTAAAAGACTAACCTTCCTTTGGTCATATTCTGCTCTCTGGATACAGACATTAGGAGAATTTTCTCCTTGTTAATTAGTTGGAGAAAACAGAAAACATATTCTTTTATTCCCCAGATGGACTCTCTCCAGTTCTGTAATGTGCCTCAATCTTTGGCAGTCTATCTATTTTCCATTTCAGAATAATCTCATATCTGCCCACCAACAGCTAAGAACTGATGATACTTTGGCACAAATTATCAAAGACATGGTTGGTGAAATCCAACTGATTTGAAGTCAATGGGAATTTTGCCATTGACATCAGCAGAGCCAGGATTTCACTCCGTCTATCTAGAATTTCAGTAGTAATTAAAGAGATTCATTTCTCTCAGTAAAGGGAAATCTGTTACCCCAGTCGGAAAATTAAATGGTTGGACAAGGCAATAACATTTGAGGCAAAGTTCCCTATAATGGGTATATAGGATTTTTAGAGATGTACAGGACTTTTGGGGAATCACACAATGCTAGTGGAACTCATTGCCACAGACTTCATTGTGTTCAAGAGCTTAGCAGGATTAAAAGAAGGACTGGACATTTATATGGATAACATGATCAAAAAGAGAAAGCATTTTGGAAGGTTATAAACTCTCAGGGGTCAGAGCATAGATCTGTCTCTAACTAATAGTGATTAAAAAGGAACTGTCCTTGGGTAGGTTATTCCATAATGGCCTATTGCTGGTTTTCATTGCACCTTCTTCTAAAACAGTGTTTCTCAACTGGTGGGTCATGACCCCGGGGGACTCATGAAGGGCAATTAGAGGGATCACAAGACATTGAAAAATTGATTACAATCTGAAGCAAAATCTCCCTACCCCACACGCCCTTAACCTTCAAGGTTAATTATTCTCAGTTTACCTCTCAAAACACAAAAACAAATAAATGACATAGGCTTATCATTGTTATTGCTGAGACCTTTTCTTGCTCTTTTATAGAAATGAGGTTGAACATTTTTTCCCTCCAACTTGAAAAGATTGAGAACATAAGAACATAAGAATGGCCATACTGGGTCAGACCAAAGATCCATCCAGCCCAGTATCCTGTCTACCAACAGTGGTCAATGCCAGGTGCCCCAGAGGGAGTGAACCTATCAGATAATGATCAAGTGATCTCTCTCCTGCCATCCATCTTCACCCTCTGACAAACAGAGGCTAGGGACACCATTCCTTATCCATCCTGGCTAATAGCCATTAATGGACTTAACCTCCATGAATGTATCCAGTTCTCTTTTAAACCCTGTTATAGTTCTAGCCTTCACAACCTCCTCAGGCAAGGAGTTCCACAGGTTGACTGTGCGCTGTGTGCAGAAGAATGTCCTTTAATTTGTTTTAAACCTGCTGCCCATTAATTTCATTTGGTGGCCCCTAGTTCTTATATTATGGGAACAAGTAAATAACTTTTCATTATTCACTTTTTCCACACCACTCATCATTTTATATACCTCTATCATATCCCCCCTTAGTCTCCTCTTTTCCAAGCTGAAAAGTCCTAGCCTCTTTAGTCTTTCCTCATATGGCACCCATTCCAAACCCCTAATCATTTTAGTTGCCCTTCTCTGAACTTTTTCTAATGCCAGGGTATCTTTTTGCAGATGAGGAGACCACATCTGTACGCAGTATTCAAGATGTGGGTGTACCATGGATTTATATAAGGGCAATAAAATATTCTCCATCTTATTCTCTATCCCTTTTTTAATGATTCCTAACATCCTGTTTGCTTTTTTGACTGATGCTGCACACTGCATGGACGTCTTCAGAGAACTAAATGATGATTCCAAGATCTCTTTCCTGACTTGTTGTAGCTAAATTAGCCCCCATCATATTGTATGTATAGTTGGGGTTATTTTTTCCAATGTGCATTACTTCAGCTGTTCTCAAACTTGGGCCACTGCTTGTTCACGGAAAGCCCCTGGTGGGGCGGGCCGGTTTGTTTACCTGCTGCGTCCGCAGGTTCGGCCGATCACGGCTCCCACAGGCCACGGTTCACTGATCCAGGCCAATAGGGGCTGCGGGAAGCGACACGGGTTGAGGGACGTGCAGGCCACCCTTCCCGCAGCCCCCTTTGGCCTGGAGCGGCGGACTGTGGCCAGTGGGAGCCACAATCAGCTGAACCTGCGGACGCGGCAGGTAAACAAACTAGCCCAACCTGCCTGGGGCTTTCCATGAACAAGCAGTGGCCCAAGTATGAGAATCCCTGCATTACTTTACATTTATCCACATTAAATTTAATTTGTCATTTTGTTGCCCAATCACTTAGTTTTGTGAGATCTTTTTGAAGTTCTTCACAGTCTGCTTTGGTCTTAACTATCTTGAGCAGTTTAGTATCGTCTGCAAACTTTGCCACCTCACTGTTTATCCCTTTCTCAAGATCATTTATGAAAAAGTTGAATAGGATTGGTCCTAGGACTGACCCTTGGGGAACACCACTAGTTACCCCTCTCCATTCTGAGAATTTACCATTAATTCCTACCCTTTGTTCCCTGTCTTTTAACCAGTTCTCAGTCCATGAAAGGATCTTCCCTCTTTTCCCATGAAAACTTAATTTACAGAAGAGCCTTTGGTGAGGGACCTTATCAAAGGCTTTTTGGAAATCTAAGTACACTATGTCCACTGGATCCCCCTTGTCCACATGTTTGTTGACCCCTTCAAAGAACTCTAATAGATTAGTAAGATATGATTTCCCTTTACAGAAACCATGTTGACTTTTGCCCAACAATTTATGTTCTTCTATGTGTCTGACAATTTTATTCTTTACTATTGTTTCAACTAATTTGCTCGGTACCGATGTTAGACTTACCTGTCTGTAATTGCCGGGATCACCTCTAGAGCCCTTTTTAAATATTGGCATTATATTAGCTATCTTCCAATTATTGGGTACAGACAGCGATTTAAAGGATAGGTTACAAATCCTAGTTAATAGTTCCACAATTTCACATTTGAGTTTTTTCAGAACTCTGGAGTGAATGCCATCTGGTCCCAGTGACTTGTTACCAGGGCCGGCTCCAGGCACCAGCACAGCAAGCAGGTGCATGGGGCGGCCAATGGAAAGGGGCGGCACGTACGGCTCTTCGGCGGCAATTCAGTGGCGGGTCCCTCAGTCCCTCTCGGAGGGAAGGACCTACCGCCGAATTGCCGCCAAAGAAGAGGTGGCAGTAGATCTGCCACCGAAATGCCGCTGATCTCAGCTTTTTTCTTTTTTTTTCTCCGCCAGTTGGGGCAGCAAAAACGCTGGAGCCGGCCCTGCTTGTTGCTGTTAAATTTATCAGTTAATTCCAAAACCTCCTCTAATGACACTACAATCTGCTCTAACATTGCTCTAACACATCTGGTACTGGTCATTGTGAATTGCAAACAACAGGATTAGCTGGGTCATGGTTCTGATGCAGTATGGCAATTCCTATGTATCTGAGATCACGCTTTGTCTCTCTTTCAGAATAACTACACTTAACACAGGGTGCGAAGGTGGGGTGGAATAGGAGGCCACTAGCATAGCTCCCTGTCCTCTGTTTCTCTAATAAAAGGGCCTCTCCTCAGGAGAGAAATTTTAAAGGGAGAGACTAGGGTAAGGCTCCTGTGACTGGATGACTTTCAAATAGGTGGCTGAGTAGAAATTATCTGTATTGTTTTTATTTGTTATTTGCATTACAGTAGCATCTATGTATTCCAGCCAGGGACTGACCTCACTGTGCCAGGTCCTGGACAGCCAAATAACAAAGACAGTCTCTGCCCTAGTGAACTTGCAGTCTTGGTGCCAGACAGGACACTACAGGTGGTCAAAACAGACAAATGGGGGTGGGGGGTGAGTGCGAGTCTGAGATGAGACAATTAACAGTTTAGCAGAAAAATGAAGCTTTTTCTTAGTTCTTGCCTAACCAACATCAGACAAAGGCTTGTTAATTTTAGTGGTTTTTTAGCTGGGCATAATTGTCACTAGTATCTGGTGAGAGGGAAGATACCCAAGACCCTTTATTTGTGTTTAGCTGAAATGTGCTATAGACTGTTTCAATAAAAGACCATTCCAGACAGGGATTTCTTCTGGTTTGAACCTCTGTGATGTATTGATCCCTCAAAAACCTCTGGCCTCTTGCATTCTCTTATGGCTGAAGCATCTGCATCATCTGTCTGATATCCATTCTGCTATGTTTATCTGGGCACTGATAAAATCCTAAACCAAATGTTAGCGCAGTCACACTACAAACAAAGTCAATTGTTCTTAGAGCAACTGAATCTCTCTCTTCAATTCCAAACTTCAGCACTATCGCCTCCCATTGTTCGACAAAAGGCTGTTACTTTACAGAGAGCATTCAAAAGGTTTCCACTAAGATTTGTTAAATTCAATGACGGAGAAATAATCCTTTCAATTTTATTTGGGAGCGGAATGATGTGATGTTAAATGTGCCTACTAAAGACAAAGAATTTGCAAGGAATTCAGTTAAATTACATTTAATTTAAGTAGGAGTTAGAAGCCTAAACGCCTTTGAGGATCTGGGCCTAAGTTCTAACTTTAGTTATGGAAACTAATCTACAGCCCCCAAAAGAACTGTGAGTAGATAATAAGGCTTTACCTTCATTATATTGATCACATCATTATTAAGCAGGGAACAGGACTGCCACTAGCTGAACACAGGGAATTCATCTGGTCCTTAATGTCTCTCAAATTATAATCACAGAAGAACTTAAGGGGTGGTGGTTTCTGACACTTACATCTGAGTGGGAGCATTCTGAGGAAGTTTAACGGCAGAAGCTGGTCTGTGCTACATCCATCGAATGACAATGGACTACGTTTAACCTCCAATAAATTACCAAACAGCGTAATATAAAGTCCAGCAAGTCCTACAAATGTAAGGAACCCCAGTGCTTATCTAAGATTTATGTTGTTTTAAATAGATTTATCTTGTTGCAATATCTTAAATTTGACTCAGGGTCTTTCATAAGCACAAAGGCAATGACAAATCCCACTATTAATCACAAGGAGGAGAAAGATGAAGGTAAATCAGCTGGTGGCATATAGAACAAGTGAATGATTCTGGCCAACCAGTTCATTTCTATTACACTCAAGTCTTTCTATGGAAATACATAGATATAGCATCTGTCCTCAGCTCTGATTTTGCAATCAAGAGCAGGCTGAAGTTTGTTTTACATAACTACTAAATTTTGGCAGCAAAGTATAATCTAAATATCTTAGTTTATCTTTCTCCCTCTCTCTGAGGATCATAAGGCACATAACACATCACTCACCAGAGCTGGTACAGTATGTTTGACAGGAGAACCATTGGTTTCCTCACAATAAATCATTTCTTTAAAAAAATCCAATTTCTGCTATGAATTAGAAATAAAAGTAACAGAGAGGCAAGAAAACTGGCAGCCTATTTGCTTACAAAACAAATTTCATTTAATTAGACCAAGAGAATTTCCTTTGATGCTCTTTGGCTGGCTGTAAATGACCCGAAAGCTAGAACAAATGAGGACACCTTCCCCTTCGTAGCCCAAAGCTATTTATAAGGTTCTGACTCAGCAATATCCAGTTCCCCAGTTTAATAAACATTGCAGGGTCCAAACCTCTCCAATTGCCAGCAAAACCCAGTGTATTCAATTGAGTCAAGCAGAGCTCTCTTGTCTATCAATTGCAATGTTTACATACAGCAAAAGGAGCATTGATTGTTGACAGGTCAAGTGGATAATATCAAGTATATGAAATTGCCTGATGGGAACCAAACATTTATAAAAATGGTTTGATATTGTTTGATGAAACCTATAAAAATATCCTTTCAGTAACAGATGATAACATGGTTACACTACATGGCGAAAAAGGCATGTGCAATACAAACTCATGTTTTGGTTTTCTATTTTAGAGCTATAACTTGGAAACTTTAATGGGACTACTTACGAGTAAGATCTACAGGATCAAGCCCTTTTAAAAAAATCATCTGGCCCCATGCAAATAATAATTAATAATACATGGCACTTGTATAGCACTTTTTATCTGTAGATCTCAAAGCACTTTACAAAAGAGGTCAATATCATGTACCCCTATTTTACAGATGGAGAAACTGAGGCACGGAGAAGTACAGTGATGTGCCCTGGGTCTTTCAGCAGCAGCGAATTGAACCCAGGTATCCTGAGTCCCACTCTAATGCCCTACCCATTAGGCATTAGTGCTTCCCTAATGGATATTATTTCCACTCTTAGGGAAAATCATACAGCAGGTTTGGATAATCAGATGCTTAAGGCCTCTTGGCTGTGGATCACTAGGCATTTTCAGGACTGCTCAGCTTTTATCAAAGCAATGTGTGTACTGAGCTGTGCCATGGCTTGTAGGTTCTTATCCTAGACTAGACAAAACATTCATATTGAACCTACTCAAACTGAACTTCAATGCCCACTTGAGCAGTGGGATGAAAGTTTGCACAGTGGAGGATCTCACAAACCCTGTTGAACATTCTCCCTTCATCTGATTGGATAGCCTCTTGCATTTTCCTCAGTTAGGGTCCCTCTTCCCCCCACCATCACCCTTTGTGCCCAAACAAACCCTGGGGCCCCTACTTACTATTGCTTTCTTCAGAGATGCCTGGTTTCCCCCTCTCACTTCCCTATGGGTCTTTGGAGTGGGGTGCCAGTTGCTGATGGCCCATTATGCTCAGGAAGCACCAGACACTGTTCAATTGTTGCCAATTGTAGTATTATTTCAAGTCTTGTGATATTGGTGAGGGGGGGAGGGGTTTAAGCCTCAGCTTCCATAGTCAAAGGATTGTGTGATAACCTCAGTTTTCTTTCTTTTCTTTTTTAATGTAAGCTTCTAGCTCTCTTGGTTGAGGAGAGAGGGTTAAAAATGTGGCTCCCAAAGGCTCAAATGAAAAGAACCCCAAAGGTACTACTTTTAAAGTTCCCCTGATTTTTAAGCCAATCTCCGGATCTTTGGTGGTAGTGGGAGATAACTCATGATGTTTGAATACTTGGGTTGGCAATACTATGGTTCCCTCAATACCAATGGTCTTGGGGGGAACTGGTGAGAAAGAAGTGACCTGATCCGAGCTCTCTCAGGGCAGCAGGACGGAGAAGCACTGCACTGCACTGTGTGTGGCTTCTGGTCCCTGACTGGATGACTCTAAAAGCCACGTAGTTTTCAGAAACAAGTATGCGTGACATGTCCTGTAAGAGTATAGGACCACATTAGACCTGGGTGAACTATAGTTTTAAACTGAGTTTGGATCTTAGCATGAGTGATAGGCCCAAAGCATTTGATCAAAAAGAATGAACTCACAAGAAAGGATTGTTTGTGCTAAAACTTGTGGTGAGCCTGGAAACACCAGTGTTATCTTATTTAAGTATCAGAGGGGTAGCCGTGTTAGTCTGGTTCTGTAGAAGCAGCAAAGAGTCCTGTGGCACCTTATAGACTAACAGACGTTTTGCAGCATGAGCTTTCGTGGGTGAATACCCACTTCTTCAAAAGCGTGGAGTGTAATATGGTTGAACAGACATTTTTGTTTTCCTTTGCTTTTGTTTAAATAAATGCCTTTACTGAGTTATTTCTTAAAGCATCGATGTAGAAGTGGATCTTTAAAGAGGGTTGCAAGGCCTGCTCCAATTTTCATTACAGTTAATGTGAATCTTGCCACTGACTTCAATGGGCTTTGGATCGAGTCCTAACTGAGAGATTAGGGCCACTGTGGACTAGCTCAGGTAGAGCGTTCCATGGGTAGTGAATGCCATGGAAGGAAATGCAGACCACTGCAGGAGAAGCAGACAAATGTGGCATTGAGGCTGGCATCATTGGTAGAACAGCTAGTGTGGAGGTCAGATAGGAAAGGAGCAGTCACATAAATCTTCATTTCACTCATTTCTGTTTTGTTTTGTTTTTTAATTTGCATGGTTATTTTTACATGAAGACTTTCCAAGGAGTGTTCAGTCACTCTTCATTAGCCATTTGAGTGGTAAATCTGAGCCATTATAGCTGACCTTTAACTCACCTCCCTCCAAGACTGCCATTCAGATGTTTTAGGATTTGTGTAGTTCTATATACTCCTATTTTTACATTATCAAAAAGATAATACTGGACACTCTTGATGCAAAACGTAGGGCCTGATCTAGCCCAAAATCTTTTCTGCATTATGTATGGCAATTCTTTAAATCTCCTCAAGAAAAGTCTTCCGCTGTAATACTCTAAGTACAACTCCTAAATATAATTAAAACTAAGCAAAATAAATATCAATACACTGCTTTGTGCAGTGAGAAAATTACTCCTGCTGAGCACTAATCTTTAATCCATTGTATAAAGAAATTGATTTGTTAATTTACTGTTTCAGTGAAACTGATGTTCCAGGGAAAGCCCTGAGCTCAGTCTTTCATTAGATCTGGTTTCTGACTCTTTGTTTCTTAACAAAATGTACTTTGAGTCTTTCTTGTACAGTAGCATTAATTGGAAATCCTTTTCTAAAAGTTCCAGTATTATTTTATTAGTGCTTCCCTCTTTTATATTAAATTTAAGATGAACTGAACTGCACTTTTAAACTTTATTTTTGATCCAGTTAGGCCAGTGTAACAATTTCGGATTTGGCCATCTATGAAAACCTAATAATATATATCAGTAAGAAAAGCCTTAGGCAAACAAAGCTCTTTTGAATTATAATTCCCCAGGAAGAAAGGACTCCTAATTCTCAGAATTATTCATCTTTTCTCTGAATTTTCAGAGATGTGTGACCCCACTTGGCATACATTTTCTGATGATTATACACACCCACACACCTATATATATTTTGCTGGAAAAAGTTATTACAAGGAGCAGTGTAACAGCAAATAAAGGGTAAATGGGGATTAGATTAACTCTTGGATTTCTTTAGAGATGTCTCGATAGTGCAGTAAAAGGCACAAGCATGTTGCAACTTATTTTGCCATTAGTGTGCCAACAGGTCCTCCAAAGAATGGATTTGGTTCCAATACCAGATACTCTGCTGTCTACTGTTGGTTAAGCGCTGCTTTCTTGCAACGTTAAGAATACTATTCTGCCTGCATTTATGAGCCACTCATCTCTAATTTTTGCATAATTGATACAAATGAGGCATGCATTGTGGCTTTATCAAGTGTGTGAAAAATGGCTGTATATTACGTGTGACTTGGAGACCTTTCCAGTTGCATGGAACTGGAACAGGTCACATAATTTCATTCTTCCATAATGTGAACACACTGAAGACGAGCATATTAACTTTCATCTATTTGATCATAGGGTCATTTTATAAACAGTAGATAGACATCAACTACTAGCAACTGCACAGGTGTTATAGAAGGTGACATTTATACACTGGTATTTGCTTGTAGGGAACACAATGAAGACTCCTGAATTGTAGCTTAAAAATTCCACCTGCTCCATATTAACTGAAAAGTATCATTCCGTGCCCAAATATGGATGTTTGCGTAAACGGTGGCTCCATTTATTCTTTCCTGCATTCAGAGTACACCTCAGAACTAAACCCCACAGTCAAAGCTTGTGATTTCTGAGGCTTCAGAAATCCAAACGCTCTGGGCCATAAACACTAAGGAAGCCTTGGCATATAGGGAAAATCAAATGTTTTCTTATTTGTATTCTCATAGAGCCCTGTATATGGGCAAGGACCCCGTTGTGCTAGACACAATACAAACACAGACACTACCTGCCCCCAAACAGCTTACAAGCTACCACAGATGGATACATAAAGACAGAAGAGTACAAAGAAACAATGAGATAATACTGGTCAGCATGATAGGCTATGGTCTTAGCGTACATTGTCAAGTGTGCTAACATTGTCTAGCCACTGTTGAGTTTTCTGTCGGCATCAGCAAAGGAAAATTTTAAGGATGGATTTGAAGTAGGATAATGAGTTAGTTTTGCATGTGTTTACAGGGAGCTTTTCCCCAAGTGTGAGGGGCGCCAGAGGAGAAAGCTTGAAAATTTTAACAAGAGGACACTGGAGTCTGACATCCTGGGCAGATCAGATAGGGGGCTCAACCCACAGGAGGGAGGGAGAGCTCAGTGGTTTGAGCATTGGCCACCTAAACCTGGGGTTGTGAGTTCAATCCTTGAGGGGGGCCACACAGAGATCTAGAGCAAAACCAGTATTTAGTGAAGGCTGGACTCAGTGACCTTTTCAAGGTCCCTTCCAGTTCTATGATATTTTTTTCTATATTGAATGAGAGATGAAAAGTAGGGTGGGGATAGGTTGTGAAAGGCTTTGAAAGTGATGCTAGAGAAGAGCGAGCCAGTGGAGGGACTCAAAGAGATGGGCAAAATAGTCAAAGAAACAGGTACGGGTATGAGCAGGGCAAGATTGCATTTGTGAAGACCAGAAAAAAAAAAAGATGCTGCAGTAATTGGGATGCAAGGTGATGAGATCCTGGACAAGAGCTTCAGCTGTATAAATGGATAGGAAAGATTGTATCTTAGAGAGGTATGCTTGGATATGAAGACCTGGAGGAAAGTCCAAGTCAAAGATGACCCCCAGTTTACAGGCCTGAGTGACAGATAGAAGGGTGAGAAAGAAATACAATAAAGATTATTAGTAATAAAATAAAACACTAAAAGGGTTGTAAAAAAAAGGGGGGGGCTACAGGGGCCCATTGCCTACATATTACTGTTGATGTCTGACCTCTGCTCCAAAAAAAATCTTACGAGGATGTTAGTATCTGCTAGTAATTATTAACCCTTTTAGTCCTTCGCTTTCTGTATATTTGATTCATTTATATATTAACTATTCTTAGAATCTTTAGGCGATTAACAAAGAATATGTTGAATTCTAAGGCCTATAAGTTACCCTATTCAGGAATTCTATGTGTAAGACTGTATTTAATAATCCTGGATGCCTCTATGTTCATAGAACTACAGATAGTCTGGGAAACCAGATATCTTCTGTTGGGGAATCAAGAGGCAAGAATAAATGTGGGGTAAGAAAGACCCACTGAAATACATTACCTTGTTAGTCCTCTCAGCTGTAAATAATCATGCCTTCACACAAATCAGGTAAATTGAGAATCAGAACATATGTTTCTTTTGGCAAAAAGGTTTTATTTGAAAACCCTATATAATGACACTGGAACTTAGTTGGAGAATGAATCTGCTGTGTCACTCCAGTTACAGTGAAGAAGAGCCAGAGCCAGCTCTTTATCATATTGTCATATAAAGGGGGTAACGTGTCTATTCTTTCTGTATTCTGCATAGTGCTGCATTAATCTCTGATCATCTTTGATTAAATAATTGCAATTTAGTCTGTTATTTGACCATCTTGAGTTGTCATTAACTCAGACACAGAACAAGGGAGACAGGACATTTATCCCCCAAACCAAGAAAGGAAGCAGGTCTCCCATTCATTCATTCTTCATCACCAAGGCAACCCTGCACTGGGGTGTCTATGTACAGTGTAACGCACTGTTACCAATCCTTAAAGGTAGTTTGGTGGGGATGGGCAAAGCCATTTCCTGTTTTGGCCAAGCCATTTCCCCATTCCTTAAGCAGAACTGCAGGATCTTGGGGCTTGTCTGTAAATGCTGTGTGAGACATGCTATACTCCCACTTTTCTGCTGTGACATGGCTCCCAGTCTGTCTCTTGGTTGTAATAGCTTGTTGTATAGCTCAGACTAGGAAACACTTCACAGCTGAAGAGCAGGTGTAGGCTATTCCTCTCTTTTCCCTGACATACTGCTGGATCTGAGATCATGTCAAGAACCACCAGCACAGTATTGTTCGAGGTGGCAGAGTCTGGATTGGTTAGCTGCATGCCACCACCTTTGTTCACAAGCATTTGGGAGGGGACAGAGGAGTGGTTTTTGTGGTGGCGTTTGAAGGTTAAAGAAGAGAGCTTTTGTGCTGAGATGGAGTACGGTGAAGGCAATAAAATGTCAGTCGTGTAGGGGCAATTTAGTTGATCTGACTATTGGATTTTGTGGCCTTGTGCATACTATGGTAAATGCACCCAGAGAATCTGGATGGTGCTTATTTTCATGGATTGATTATAAATTAAAATAAATACTTGTAGTAGCAAATAGTTTACCTAGCATTGTAAATCTGCATTAATTTTTACAGAGAAGACATGCTGGGTTCTTCTGCACATGGGACCGTATTTCCAAAAAGGTGGCCTCAGGCCTACCTTTAAATAGCTTAAATAGCTATTTAATGCTCATCCTATTTAAATAGCTAGTCAGGTGCCCAACTATCTATTCACATTTGTTATTACTGTATTTGTACCCTTAGTCACAGTAACCACACATGCAATTAAGGATGCACTTTTGTATGTGGACCCAAGCCTCTAACTTGGGCCCATAGTATTGAAAATAAATGTAAAGGATAAATTATCAAAACCCCGCTTCCTTGTCCCAGATGGCTGAAATTGCACACTATGCCAGCTGAATATTAATCTGTATCTCTGTTTATTTGTGACCTTAATAACAAATTAACAAACCCATCTCTCATATCTTATTCATGCTAAGAGGTGTTTAGTTTATCAGTTTGTCCTTAAGAGTTAAGTCTTAGTGTAACCCACACACCTCCTGAGTGTGGTGTTCTGTCCCATCTAGTGGCACCAAGACCACTTAGAGAGAGATTAATGAGTCTGCTACAGCCTTAGCTAAAGGCTATGTGGCATTTAGTTCATGCAGTAGAGGCTCGTACACTACGCTTCAAAGATTCCAGGTTTGATCCCACCTGTTGATGACCAGAGTCTGTCAGTGTTATAAGTATCATTAATCTCTCTCTAAGTGGTCTTTGTGCCACTAGATGGGATAGAGCACCACACCCAAGAGGTGTATGGGTTACATTAGTATTGCAAGCCAATACGTTAACAGGTATACATTTGACATATACCCATTCATTTCCCTAGTTGCTCCATGTCTGAGGAGGCAATTGAGCATCAAAGGGGCAAATTACTTCCCTTTTATCCTTCCACAAGGAAGTCCTCCATACACCAAAGAGGAATTCCATCACAATCACAGCACCATGTCCCCCCACAATTTCTTTGTGCCGAGGGTACATGTGGAGTGGGGAGTGGAAGGAGAGTAGGTGCATCAAGGGAATGTATGTCACTCCCCATCCAAGTCCAACCCTAGAGATGTTACCCAGAATGAAAGTACAGGCCCAGAGGGCTGCTGCTGTCAGAATGAGTCCCTTTTAGAATGACTCCATTGGAGTGGCACTATCAGGAAGCTAGGGGAGGAGGAAAGGCAAGGGTAGAGGAACAGGACCACTGCATCCCTGGTCCTACTTCCTTGGGATTGGTACTAGCCCTTTTTTCAGAGGGGGACAAACCCCTCCTCTCAACTGTACAAGGAGGAAGACGCTCAATTAGGGATTGAGGCTCCTGACTTTTAACCTGGGAGGGAGCGACCTGACCCAATGGATGGAATATCGTTTGTACTTGGACTACCGTGCATAGCCAGTCCCTTGGCCCAACACAGCTCTGATATTCAGTCAGCACAAAGCCAATGAAGTGCTGCCAATATTGGCAAAAGGAAGTTCCCACAATTCCCATCCTTTAACCAATGGCTGAACCCTGCATACCAGAATTGCATGTCTGCACACAGAATGGATGACGAATTGATGAAATTTATTAACATGTTTTCCACTTAAACAAAAACACTCTCCACTTCATCTGCATGTAACAATAAGGAGTGAGACGACAACAGCTTGGCCAACACACTTATAAGTGCACTTCACTGTAAATGTTTATATTTTGCTCCTGAAAAGTATACTGAGTGTATTGCTAGCATCGCATCGTGGTCAGCGTGTACAACTGAAAGGGAAATGAGTTATGTTCTTCTGGGGCCATATTTGGAAGTTACTAACATTTGGTACAATTTGGTCCATTCCAGTGGCCAACAAAAGTGTTCCAAATGTGTTTGTATGAACCCCAGGGATCAACTGTCTCTGCAAGGGCTGATTAAGCAGTATTGAGAGAAATGGGTGAATTCCCATCAGAGACAGGGAAATCACTTCACGCTCGTCAGTTCACTGGTGGAATTTCATTTTCACTGGTGGACTCTCACCAGCTCACTCCAGCCTCATTTGGAACATGGAATCGTCTAGAGCAGAAGTTCTCAAACAGTGGTCTGAGAACCTCTGGTGTCCACAGAAATATGGCTGGTCACACAGACTTGGCTCTCTTTCTCATGAATGCATTTATGCATCTCATCAACACAATTCTCAGTGCATTAAAAGACATACCTGTATGCTGAAAACTCTCTAATATTACTGTACAATATAAGAAATTGCTATAAGTATCACAGGCATACTATGTGATCGCAAAGGAGAGAAGAGGTGAAAAAGTTTGAAAACCTCTGAACCAGGGGAACAGTATTTCCACATTGCAGCTAAAATAAGTCTTATTTGCTGCTGTTTATTGGATAGCTACCCCCGGGCATCACTGGAAAGACTTACTCCTTACTATATTGTTTTAGGAGTTAGTTAATTTATTTGGCCACTTACACATGAACCCAGTACTTGTCCTACAGACTTGCTGTGAAGACCAGTAGGACACACTGTACTAGAGTATATAACAAAGCTATTCAGTTTATTATTCTGCCTAGGTGACTAAAGTACCAGCATTTTACAAAATGACTTGTTCAGAAACAAATTATTTATGTGTCACTGCTCTCTGCTGCAATTGTTCAGGGTTGTTTTGTGTGCCTGGTAACTTGAGTTTCCTTTGATTCTGCCCCCCCCCCCCCACCATTTAACTACAATTTTATGTTCTAAGTTTACAGAGCTGTTTTATACAATATATACAAACAATATGGAAAAGAAATATAGAGGATACTTTTCAATAAGCAAAAACTAGGTACTAAATGAAAAACAGATGTTGACAACTAGCAGCTCTGCTTGGGCCCTAGCTCTCACTCACTCGGTTTCAAAACTTAGAGCAGAAATGGAGGTGGGGCAAATGTGTCCAAGTCATTTTTGTGTGCCCTGCATGCTGGGCTGTTCAGGGCCCTGCCCAGCCCCTGGTGTAAGTTAGAGCAGCTCAGGGGTTACTCTAAGTCAGTAAGCTTCTCACTGTGAGCTCAAGGAAGCAGTGAGTAGCCATAGAGCTCTGCATTGCAGCCTGTCCCTGAAACACTAATACGGCTCTCACACCAAGGGCTGGGGCTGCAGGCTTGTACAGCACTAACACAAGCTCGGTGCTAGTTGGGGTGGCCCCCTGCACAGAGGGTACTCTCAGGAAGCTGTTTGAAACCCCTTTTAAATTTTATTCTGCACCCTTATGTCTTATTATCTAGTCTCTGTGATCCTGGGTTTGTGTATGGCTTCAGAAACAGAATGATGCCAATCTCTACAGTCAGACGCACTCTATCTCCCTAGCCCTGCTATTGTGTGACATCAAAAGCCCATCTACAGTTAAAGGTAACTTTTCAAAGTGGGCTTAAGGAAGCAAAAAGGACAGGATATTTTGAACGAGGACAGCAAGGCCAGTGTCTGCACTGTGCTGGCTGGGGCTCAGAAATTGGTTCATGCAGTAGGGGGGGAAGGGAAGGAATTCAGTATATGCTGTATAATGAGACATTCTTAATAATCAAATCCCTCATTCACACCGCCCGCTCTCTGGGATTCATTCAGCTGGCTCCAAACATGAGCCTGTTCCCTCTAAAGGGCCTTGACTCCAGCTTGTGAAGGGGGATGTGTGCGCCACATAATAAGCATAGTTTCTCTGAGTAAAGAAATGAGAACCAACCACAAGTAACGGGAAGGTGGAAAGAAGGTGGAAGCGGCGCAGGCCGAGGGACGTACTGGCCGCCGCTTCCAGCAACTCCCATTGGCCCGGAGCAGCAATCCGCGGCCAGTGGGAGCCGCGATCGCCCGGACCTGCGGACAGGGCAGGTAAATACACTGCCTCTCCTTACCCGTTACCTAAATTGGGCTGCAGCTGCTGCTGCCATCAAGTGTCAAGCAAGCAAGGAATCCAGTGGGGGAACCACACCCAAGCCTCCTGCACTGAAGTGGTTGAAATGTCCCAAAGCTATGAGTGGAACAACGGGGATTGATAGACACCCCTGGAACTCCCCATGCAGAAGCGGTAGCATAGTGCGTTCTCAGGCAGCTATCCCCTAGTGCAAGGTTTCTGAAACAGGGGTAGCCGCTTGTGTAGGGAAAGCCCCTGGCGGGCCGGGCCGGTGTGTTTACCTTCCCGTCCGCAGGTCCGGCCGATCGCGGCTCCCACTGGCCACGGATCGCTGCTCTGGGCCAATGGGAGTTGCTGGAAGCGGTGGCCAGTACGTCCCTCGGCCTGCGCCGCTTCGAGCAGCTCCCATTGGCCCGGAGCAGCGATCCGCGACCAGTGGGAGCCGCGATTGGCTGGACCTGCAGACGGGGCAGGTAAACACACCGGCCCGCCAGGGGCTTTCCCTACAGAAGCGGCTACCCGTTTCAGAAACCTCGTCCTAGTGACAAGCAGCATAGTCTTCGTAGTGATGGAGACCTTTGGCGTGGATGCGGCTCGCTTTGTGGTATGCACAACCTGGCTCTGGGATGTGCTGAGGTTCTGCCTCCAGAGCTGGCAGCAGCCCCACCCCTTAAAAAGACAAAAACTGAGCATGGCTGGTAATCACTGTTCAAGATTTATTAGTTTGGTCATTACTGCTCGTTTTCAAAATACCACAGGCAATTAGACTACTAAACTATGGTTACTTGTCCAAGTTTGGAATCATGGTTGTTTATAAAAAAACAAAAATACCCCAGACCAAGACACTTGCATTTATTTTTTGTTTTTCCTGTTCAAAGTTGTAGGGTGGCCACATTGTTTTCTTTTAACTGCTAGACAAAATGGTTTCCAGGCTGTGACTGTGCATGCAAATACCAGCATGCTGCAAACATTTACAAACAAGCTATATGCCCCTGAAAATAGGGGGTTTGACAGAAGTGCCAATCTTGATTGCAGTGGAACTGGTCTGACACTAAAATAAGATTCCATCAGCTTTGTTTAACATGGCACTAGGAGTGACTCACTAAAGCTACATCCAAAAAGCATCTTCAAACTGAAGCTGCATTAAAATTATTACCATTTGTATCGTTTATACATATGTTTAAGTAGTGCTTAAATATATAACAACTTTATGTTGACTGCTGTAGTCATCTGTCCCCATGCCATCTTTAGACCAGTAAACCCAATAGCTTTTCTCCCTGCTGCACCTGCAAACATCTAAAGGAAAGATTTAGCCCTTGGTCAGCTTTCTTGGTTACCTCTGAAGGTCTACTCACTATTTGCGCCTTAAAGTTCCATTGCGCCTTAAAGTTCCACAGCTTACAAGAAGTGGAAGATTGGACAAATAACCAGGGAGGAGTATAAAAGTATTGCTCAGGCATGCAGGTGTGAAATTAGGAAGGCCAAATCACACTTGGAGTTGCAGCTAGCCGGAGATGTTAGGAGTAACAAGAAGGGTTTCTTTAGGTATGTTAGCAACAGGAAGAAAGTCAAGGAAAGTGTGGGCCCCTTGCTGAATGAGGGAGGGAACCTAGTGACAGAGGATGTGGAGAAAGCTAGTGTACTCAATGCTTTTTTTGCCTCTGTCTTCACAGTCAAGGTCAGCTCCCAGACTGCCGCACTCTGCAGCACGGTATGGGGAGGTGGAGGTGACCAGCTTTCTGTGGAGAAAGTAGTAGTTCGGGGCTATTTAGGAAAGCTGGACGAGCACAAGTCCATGGGGCCGGATGCATCCGAGGGTGCTAAAGGAGTTGGCCGATGAGATTGCAGAGCCATTGGCCATTATCTTTGAAAAATCATGGCGATCGGGGGAGGTCCTGGATGACTGGAAAAAGGCTAATGTAGTGCCCATCTTTAAAAAAGGGAAGAAGGAAGATCCAGGGAACTACAGGCCAGTCAGTCTCACCTCAGTCCCTGGAAAAATCATGGAACAGGTCCTCAAGGAATCAATCCTGAACCACTTAAAGGAGGGGAAAGTGATCAGGAACAGTCAGCATTGATTCACCGAGGGCAAGTCATGCCTGACTAACCTAATTGCCTTCTATGATGAGATAACCGGCTCTGTGGATTAGGGGAAAGCAGTGGATGTGCTATTTCTGGACTTTAGCAAAGCTTTTGATACAGTCTCCCACAGTATTCTTACCAGCAAGTTAAAGAAGTATGGGCTGGATGAATGGACGGTAAGGTGGATAGAAAACTGGCTAGATGGTCGGGCTCAACGGGTAGTGATCAATGGTTCCATGTCTAGTTGGCAGCCGGTATCAAGTGGAGTGCCCCAAGCGTCGGTTTTGTTCAATATCTTCATTAACGATCTGGAGGATGGTGTGGACTGCACCCTTAGCAAGTTTGCAGATGACACTAAACTGGGAGGAGTGGTTGATACGTTGGAGGGTAGGGATAGGATACAGAAGGACCTAGACAAATTAGAGGATTGGGCCAAAAGAAATATGATGAGGTTCAACAAGGACAAGTGCAGAGTCCTGCACTTAGGACGGAAGAATCCCATGCACTGCTACAGACTAGGGACCGAATGGCTGGGCAGCAGTTCTGCAGAAAAGGACCTAGGGGTTACGGTGGACGAAAAGCTGAATATGAGTCAACAGTGTGCCCTTGTTGCCAAGAAGGCTAATGGCATTTTGGGTTGTATAAGTAGGGGCATTTCCAGCAGATCGAGGGATGTTATCATTCCCCTCTACTCAGCACTGGTGAGGCCTCATTTGGAGTACTCTGTCCAGTTTTGGGCCCCACACTACAAGAAGGATGTGGATAAATTGGAGAGAGTCCAGCGGAGGGCAACAAAAATGATTAGGGGGCTGGAGCACATGACTTATGAGGAGAGGCTGAGGGAACTGGGATTGTTTAGTCTGCAGAAGAGAAGAATGAGGGGGGATTTGATAGCTGCTTTCAACTACCTGAAAGGAGGTTCCAAAGAGGATGGATCTAGACTGTTCTCAGTGGTAGAAGATGACAGAACAAGGAGTAATGGTCTCAAGTTGCAGAGGGGGAGGTTTAGGTTGGACATTAGGAAAAACTTTTTCAATAGTAGGGTGGTGAAGAACTGGAATGGGTTACCTAGGGAGGTGGTGGAATCTCCTTCCTTAGAGGTTTTTAAGGTCAGGCTTGACAAAGCCCTGGCTAGGATGATTTAGTTGGGTTTGGTCCTGCTTTGAGCAGGGGGTTGGACTAGATGACCTCCTGAGGTCCCTTCCAACCCTGAGATTCTATGATTTAATAGAATCATACTGATGTGTGTATATATAGGGAACAGGTTCCATAAGAATGCATTTCAGGGCAGGGGGATGTCACTAATGTATGGGATTAAAGAATAATAAGGAACATACAGTAATATAAAAAGAATTAACTGCTTCTTTACCTTGTTGGCAATGGAGCAAATCCTAATCCCAGGTCAAAGCCCAAGTAATGAGGCTGTGTGCTGGGGAGTTCTGCAAGGGCCAGGGAGGGAAAGAATATTCCACTTATAGGCCACACAGCAGCACTGGAACCACTTGGAGTGCTACTTCAGCCTCACGAAGGAAATGGCCACTAGATCCCAGGGTGTTGAGGGTAGAATGGCTAGTCAATCTGTGCAGTCATAGATTCATGCACTCTAGCCTACTCCTCTACATGCTGGTGCTGAGGGGCCGCTGTTATGGGGATCTAATATATCTAC
This sequence comes from Mauremys mutica, assembly GCF_020497125.1. NCBI lineage: Eukaryota > Metazoa > Chordata > Testudines > Geoemydidae > Mauremys > Mauremys mutica. Next base: position 42,568,431 of record NC_059072.1, read on the forward strand.
CTCCCTGCATGAAGCCCTGGCATTCTGTTCCACCCATGAGGTGGGACGGCATCACTTTCACTGCAGTCACACTCTCAATTTCTGCTACTAGAGTGTGGAGTGGGATTTGCCACAACGTGGAGAAAGTGGTGTTTTGGGGGTTTTTGGGTTTTTTTTTTTAATAAAACAAACGAATGAGTCATGTATACTTGTGATGAGACTATGGTACCAGATTATAAATGTTCAAATTCTTAAACCACTCTTTTCCACATCTGGCCATTTAAACAACATTTTGACTGATGCATTCTTTTTTTTTTTTTTTTTTTTTTTTAAAGATTTGAAAATTCAAGAATAAGTAACTCAGTGTTGGCAATTGAAAATAGAAATTAATAGCAACATAACCATAAATACTGTGTGCATATGTTTATACATCATCTCTGCAATACGCCTTACAATAAGACACACTAGTTTCTATTGTGCAGTTTATTCAGCTTCATATTTAAAAAAATTACTAAACAGTTGACAATTCACATGCATAAACTCAAAACATTCCAGCTCAGAAAAAGTACTGATTTTTTTTCCAGTTTTATATTAAGGCTTTTAGGACAGACAGACAGACATTCTGGATGTATGTATGTTTGTTTTCTAAAGGCCGTAATGGACTGAAATTTTCTATTTGTTAACAAATCTAGTGAAAGTGAGTCCTGGTAGTATTTAGTTTCATTCCTTTTCTTTTCAGTAGTGTATAATAGATGGGGGCCCATGTGATTTGGAAGGAAAAGTTATCTTCAGCAAAAGTTTTCTTCAACAATGCCTTGATTTGGAGTGCTGAATAAGCCACTGTAATGTTATGTCTGCAGGGACAGATACAAAAACAAATACTCTATGAAGGGACATGAGAATGCTAGCAGATCATTACAATAAAAAAACAGAAGTCTCACATTTGACTTTATATCTATTTCAAAAGTGGCAGGAGTGGGGAGAGAAGAAAATTGCTGCAGTCTGCCTCAATCTGAGAAGAGATGTGCATGGCTGATTTCACTGTCATGCCCTCATTGTCATCAAGCCTTTGGGGTGGTGTTCGGGTATGTTTCAAGGCCAAGACCTTCAGAGGTAGCTTACACTCTTGGGCACTTTACATGTGCCCCATCCCCAGCTGTGATATGCTCAAGATGGGAGTTCCAACAGTTTCCCCTACTTGTTTATCAGGCTCCAGGGGATGGGGGGAGGGGGGGGGAGGAGAGGGGGTACTGGGTTAGTGCATGGTAATGATTACTATTGCTCTGCCGAGGACAAGGGATTACTTCTCCTTGCCCTGCTCTTCTCCAGCTTTGTATAGGATAGAAGAGTCAAGCAGATCCTTAGCTGGTGTAAATTGATATAATTCCATTGGAGTCAATGGGGCTCCACTGATTTTCACCAGCTGAGGATCTGGAACTATTTTGCTAAAGGATGGAAAAACATCCAATATTGAAATAACTAATCTGGAGAAGTAGGCTGGGAAATAGTGAACTACTTAGGGCTTAGTTGGGATGTATTTGAATTCAAGGACATTCCAGTACAGAGGACTTAAAGCTTAAAAGTCTGCAACAGCCCCTAGGGGTAACATCTACTTGACAGCTGCCTACAAGACCAGTAACGGTCAGAATTTTATTAAAATAGATAACATACTGGTATCTTTCTATCCAGGAAATAACATTCTGAAAGTATCACAAGTTGTATAATATAGTTAGTTTATGTTTAAAATGCATCTTAAAGGGTTCAGTTAAACTAATGTAATGATTTTCTGCAGAACTAAATGTCTTTCTAACTGACTAGTCTATTTGCTTCCTAAAATTTCCAGACTCTTTTGAAGGGTTGCTTTAATAGCAAGCTTGGGTCAAAATGTCTCCAACTATAAAGGTAAACAGATTTTCAAAGCTGCCTAAGGGAGTTGTATGCTCACCCCCCATTAAAATCTCAATCATAATGTAAGTAGTGTACAGAAAGCATTGCCAAAATAACATGCTTACCTATGTTATCCTTTTCTTTACAGGAAATAGAATAGCAGCAGATTTCTCGGTCTTGAATAGCTGAAAGGTTTCTATAGAAAGTAAATTCCATTGAGTAGTTTTATTACTCCACAAAACCAGACCCAAGCATTTTCCACACAATCCACTAAATTACATGTTTGCAAATTTGTATTCAAAGGGCCAAACTCTAACCTCTGACATGCAACTTTAAAACTCCACTATTGCTTACAATAAATGCATTTTTTAAAGTGATAAATGTTTTAAGGGCTTCAAATCCTTTCTGATTAAGCCAGGTTTAATAGAGAAAGATAGAAAAGAGTAGGCATCCATATGTCTGAGACAATATTTCTTAGTAGTAACTAGGAAACAGTGCCTTGTCTTAAAAGCTTAACTTTCACCCTTTTGTATCAGAAACCAAAGATTTTACGAGTTTCCTACATTTTGCAACAATAGTATTCAGAGGAGCTCAACAATAATCTTTGGGAGGTTCACAACACCATACAAAGTTTACTAGGTTAAGAACTAAGGCAGGGATCGGCAACCTTTGGCACGCAGCCCTCCAGGGACATCCCTCGGCCCTGCGCTGCTTCCCGCAGCCCCCATTGGCCTGGGACGGCGAACCATGGCTAGTGGGATCTGCGATCGGCTAAACCTGTGGACACGGCAGGTAAACAAACCAGCCTGGTCTGCTAGGGTGCTTACCCTGGTAGACTGTGTGCCAAAGATTGCCGATCCCTGAACTAAGGTATCTAAGATTCCTGTATAAATGTGGATGCTGCCTGTGGGGAAAAAAATCTGTATTTTAAATAATATTTTTAGGTTTTTTTAGCTACTTATATGGTCCCCACTATTTAGTGTCTGAGTGTCTCACAGTCTATAATATATTTATCCTCACAACACCCCTGTGAAGTGAGGAACTGCCATTATCCCCATTTTACAGATGTGGAACTAAGGCACAGAGAGGTTAAGTGACTTGCTCAAGTTCACACAGGAAGTCTTTGATAGAGCAGTGAATTGAACTCTGGGCTCCCGAGTCCCATCTTAGTGCCCTAACCACTGGACCATCCTTCCTCTCTGAATTCTTTTTCAACAGGATTGCATCCCACAAATGAAAAATGTGGTTTGATTCACAGCAACTTATTTAAGCAAAATTACTGCTGTATTGACAGGGCCCTACCAAATTCAGGGTCCATTTTGGTAAATTTCATAGTCATTGGATTTTAAAATTTGTCAGTTTCACAGTTTCAGATGTTTACATCTGAAATTTCATAGTGTTGTAACCATGGCGATCCTGACCCAAAAGGGGCTTGCAGGATTGCCACCCTCGCTTCTTTGCTGCCAGTTGGGCTCAGAAGGTAGGTTTCTGGAGGTGGGTCTGATCTCCCCCATGTTGCTGTGAGCGTCCCAGGCAGGGGCTCCTAGCTGCTAGTCCTGCTGGGGCTGGGGAGGGATGGGATTTCCTCTTCCCTTGCATGGCTGCTCTCAGGAGGAGATCAGACCCACCTTGCTGTGGAGTTTCCTGTAGCAGGGGGAGGTACCCAGAGATGGGTCTGATCTCCCCCTGGAAGCGGCCCCTGCAGGGGAAGAGGAAGTCCTGTCCCTCCCCAGCCCCGTTGGGATTAGCAGCTGGAGCCCGGTGCATGCTACATGCCCCGAGCCCTGCCCCCTCCTCCTTCCTTCCAATAGCTAGATTTTACTGGGGAGATCTGATTTCATGGTCCATGACACATTTTTCATGGCCATGAATTTGTTTAGATCTCTATGTATTGGACTTCTTTGTATAAAAGTAGATTTCCCTTACCCACTGTATTAATTTAAGCAAGTTTCAGTAAACAAAATTTTTCTGCTTTGGTTGCATGCCAAAAATACTGAGTTGCTTAAATTTACAGACAATAGTTTCAAATGACTCTCTTCTAATGACAGTCAAGCATAAAACTGCCATTACAATGCACCCTGGATAGCGTAAGGAGGAACATTATTCTTTACATTAGTTGCATCTTCAGTGATGAGAAAAGAAGATATCTGAAACTATCAGAAGGAAAGATTCAATATTGGTTTCCTCAGTCATCAACCATTGCTATTTTAGATGCCAGTGCAGCTAAAAGTGGAACATCTGAGAATGTAAAATAGAATCTGTAACTGCTGGTCACTGCAGCACACTTCCCATGATTTTGCCTTTACACAACAGCTTTTCAGAATGCCACAACTATTTAGATAGGCCAGCTACTTACAATTTCTCAATTAGCTGTTTTTCATCCAGTGCACCAGGAAGGTCTCTTTTATTTCCAAGGACTAACACCTGTCAAATAATTAACATTCAAAATTAATGTAAATAATTTCATGTAAACTTAGTTTTATTTTATTTACTATTTACTATCACAATTTAATTCTATTAGCTTTAACACCTAAATATTTAAGACAGGATGGGCTACATTCTCAAAAGTGACTAGTGATTTTTGGGTGCCAGACTGGAACACCCCTTAAAACGGCCTGATTTTCACAAAGGGTTGAGCACTCACATGCTGAAAATTACACCCCTTTAAGGTGCTTCAAGTTAGGCACACAAAAAGCAGCCAGTGCCACATTCTCTCCCACCAACCCCCACTCCAATCCCTTCCATGAAGAAGCAAGTAGATGCTTGTGCTCACAGAACTACATAAAGAATACAAAGTGCACCACGTATAACTTAACACTGGATAAACATCCTGTATATTTTATGGAAGACAAAATAAGAGATTGAGGGGTTTTAAAATCATGGTCATATTACTGTTTTAATGTATGTCACAACTACAAGTAAAAATCCAGATTAAAATTAAATAACACATTAAAATTCACTCATTGTCATCTTTGGGTTAATAACACTATCTTACTATTATGCCAAGGAATAACTACAGTAAATAAAGAATAGTTCAATACTAGTTACTTACAACAAACTAATAAGTAAAAACAACATACTACTGCAACCTGAAAATTTAGGTGGACCCACAGACTGTGATATAACAGCACACAAAAGGAAAAGAACTTCATTATGCACGGCTAAAAATCTCAGATCTATTTCAACCTACCTCATGCTCAGTAGACAAGGGGCAACAGAATGGGGAAATCTGATGAAAAACTGAAATAGGAGCTCCCTACTTTTTTGTCCCTGTCCTTATAAATCCTGGCTGCAGTTCTACTTTCTCTTCCCTATTTGACTGCTCCAATAATATGCAGTGAGGTTACAGAGGGGGTCTCAAATCTTTCTGCTGCAATAGTGGGTGGGATCAGAAATTCTGCCTGAATTCATTCTGCAAATCTCAGTTTACTACAATGATTTGGATGTCAGTCACCTGTCTACTCCTCACCCAGCTCTCTTTTAGCTAGCATTTTCCTAGGTCAATGACTGGACAGAACTGAAAGTTGCTGCCCACAGAAAATATGCAGGGGCCAAGCAATAGCCCTATATTCCTAATACTCTTTGCCCTGGGTCAGAGAACAATCTATTTTCCTTCTCAAAACAGCATCTCTGTGGATGGGCCCCATGTCCTCTTTTTCTGATATCTGTATCCAGACAGAAAAATGATATAAGGCTGAGGATAACCTATTCTAAAATTGCAAATTATCTTTAACAAAACATTCAGTTCCACCTCCTCAATTACTTAATGGTGCTTCAAGCTCACATTATTCATTGCCAAAAGTCAAGATCTTGCTTGAGGATCTTTTTTCTATTTACATTTTTACTTTGCAGCCAAGGTCTTCCTTGACTTGTAGAAGCAGAGGACTATTTCATGCTTGAGTTCTGCTAACCAACCTCTACAAAGACAAGTCTCATACATCTTAAGATATTGCTACTAATACCTCTCGGTTACCAGTTCAAATCTGACCCACACTGGTACTGACTGAAAAGTATTACCAACTGATAATGCCCTATGTGCAATTAATTTGATAGGCTCAATCCACCTCCAAATTTGTATTGACCTTTACACTGGAAGATGTACAAACACACACTGTAGCAGTGATACCATGTGATAATAACCAGGGCTCTTTATTGCATAAAATACATCCATTTCAAAAGAATTGTTTAGAAAAAACAGAAATGAAGCTTTTCAGTAATGTTGAAATGTAGTGTTTTGATATTTTCAGAATGAACTATTTTGATTTTTTTTGTTTCAAAATTACTTTTTGAAACAAAATAGTTTTTTTTAATATTACATTAAATTTTTTTTAAAAAGGTCAAAATCTGAATGAAATTCTTTGATTGACCTGAACTATTTTTTGTTTTCCAATACATTTAGAAATGTTTTGGCTTTATTCCTTTCTGAATGGAAAAAAATTCAAAATCACAGAATTTCCCAGCAAAACTGGGTGAGAACTGGATTTTATGTTTTGTGGGAAATTCTGTGATTTTGAATTTTTTTCCATTCAGAAAGGAATAAAGCCAAAACATTTCTAAATGTATTGGAAAACAAAAAATAGTTCAGGTCAATCAAAGAATTTCATTCAGATTTTGACCTTTTTTAAAAAAATTAAATGTAATATTAAAAAACACTATTTTGTTTCAAAAAGTAATTTTGAAACAAAAAAAATCAAAATAGTTCATTCTGAAAATATCAAAACACTACATTTCAACATTACTGAAAAGCTTCATTTCTGTTTTTTCTAAACAATTCTTTTGAAATGGATGTATTTTATGCAATGTTTCAATTTTGACAAAAATGGAAAAACCACTTCCACGAAAAAAATGTCCAACCAGTTCTAGTGTTGTGTAGCCAACTTGCATCACATTTGGGCTGGGATTTTCAATGGCTTCAGAGAATGGGAGTTCAGTGGGAGTTGGGCGCCCTTAGGTTTCTTTGAAAGTAGCAGCCTCAGGCTATAAAGTCTAATTCACATGTGAACAATTAAGTAAGTAAATAAATCAATTTATTCATGTCTGAATATCAGTGACACCATAGCAGAACAATTACATAAATACAAAAACTCACAAACACTTACTGGAATTCCATGCAACTGCGGCTTGTCTATTAAGCTGTGTAGTTCATTTTTGGAAGCTTCTACTTTTTCTAAATCTGCTGCATCCACCATGTAACTAAAATGGGGAAATTGTCACTTGTATACTTTTATCCAATACAGATGGAAAACATTATTAAAAATATCTGAAATCTGTCAAACATACCCACTCCTCCCCCACTGAGCAGATGATTTTAAAAATATCAATTTTCCCTATTTCATTGGGAATAAAGGAAAAAAGAAAAATTAAATACAGGTTGTGGGAAGACAGAAATTTCTGGAAAATGTAATTGATTGCATAGAAAGGATGCTGGATGTCCAAAATATACTATATACATGTGCCAGGTCTTTTTACTGAATGACTTGTCAGAGCCAAACATAGTTTTAAAAAAAAAGATTTTTTGGAGTAACCTTCTCAGTTGGCAGGAGATGGGCAGTATTACACTCCAAGCGTAAGGAAACACCACCTATTAAACAATATTGGGCAAACGGGTGTGAAGCATGTGCACCAGGCAAATACGTATGTGAGAGTCAAAATCTCCAGGAATAATCTTGCACAAGCTAGGGGACTGACTGGATATTTTAATAGATCTTCTTCATCTAGGGTCTGATTTTTGGGCCTGGCCTTTTCACTAACATCAGTGGGATTTGGATCAGGCTCTTAAATTCTACAAGTGTATTTCCTTCTAGTGCTTCAATGTTATTTCCAATAGACCCTTTGAGAGAAATTTCCTTCCAACCTCCAAAATCTGGCCATCAGTTTAACTTACTGCATATGACCAAGAATAACTGGGTTAAGAAAATGATCCCACTTTTACACAAAAGGTACTGTTAGTGACCAAGTAATTTTTTCTTTTTGAAATTTAGTATGATTATGGATACGATTATGTCGCAGTAAAATTAGGCAAAATTCACAGAACAATTATGGTAAAAATGTATAAAATCAGGGTATGTCACGGCAACAAAAATTGTGTAAGAATTTAAAGTATTACACTGTAACATTTACACAAAAACAACGTTAATGCAATAGTTTTCATTTCCTTCTCAAAGTAAACTATTTGGAAATTATATATGCATATTGTGCAACCATTTTTCAAACAAAAATAATGAAAAGCTATATAACAAAAATAACTGATTCTTTTTAGTAAAGTCCCTTGTACAAACTGTTGCAATTTTGGTATAAGAAGTTATTTTTTATGTGGTATCTATTGACGCCAAGCACATTTTTAATAAGATAAGGCGCATTTGGCATCAACATTGTTGACTGGTACTGCTAAGTATCACAGGGCAGCTACTGACTGAGCTGGGAATCTGGCCATCATGCTTCTTTAGAACTGGAAAACATCCTCTTTCCTCAATTCTCAAACTGCTCCACAGTAAGCCCAATACTCTAAGTGCTGCAATTTTGTCTTCAAACAATGGTATATTTTCAAATACTGTGCTTTCACAAATATCAAGGTGTTTTGCTTGACTTGGCTCAAATATACGGCATGCACAAAGAAAGTGGCAGCAGACTGGTGAAGGTGGGAGGTTGAGTCAGTGTCCATGTCTGAGTTTATTTTTTGAGCTTTCTAAGAGTGCTGTTTTTGCTGCTGGGTGTTGGCAAGATTCAGAGCAGCTCTCTGCCCACAATGCAGGGTCACACAATTTTTGACTTCATGAGCATGAACTGTGAGCTCTGCATAAGCTGTAAGCATGTTCATGATTTGGGGTGCAAACTCTTTTAGAGCCTGGAGTTCTTCAATAAATGCTGTGGATTGGCAAAGATAATCTCTTGAAAACTTGAACTACTGCTACAACCATTCTCTTCTGTAAAAAATATGAAACATAATTCTCAGTGTGCTCAATGTGATAAAGAGATGCATTGAACCAGCTGTTCCACGTGGTTATTATGGGGATTGGTAAGATGGAAGGACTTTTCGCTATTTCCATTAGAAACATGTTGAACCGGGCTATTCTTGGCAGGGCAGGCAGTGAAAGCATGTTTCAAAGCCACAATTAATTCATTTACTTTCAAAAGTATCTTCCTCCTCAGATTGCCCATAAGGTTAAGTAAAGGTGCCATGCATGTAAGATATACAGCCTTTAAAAACAAAGGTTTCAAACTCAATCCCAAGCTTTCCCCATGTAGGTGGCATTATCAGTCACAAACTCAGTGATGGAATCAAACGGTATTGTGGATTTTTCAACAATTTCCTGTATTGCTTTGCTGACTGTTTTTAAATCAACTGCTTCCAAAACTTCACACTGTAACAAAAGAACATCCAGCTTGTGTTCACCTGCTTTTGAAGTGCCTGCATTATCACTGCTTGTGGGAAAGGGATGGCAAGAATGTTAAGCACATACCTGTCTTCAGCACTGGAAGTTTCATCTGCCACAATGCTAATTCCTTCATAGGACTGCAACTTTTCCTTTAAATTCTTCAATGTCAGTCAAACATTTTGAGGAGGTAAAACTTTCTAAGTTGATCTGCACTTGGTATAACACCTACCTTGCTCTCTAAAAACCTTCTCACAGTTTTGGATTGTCAAGGGTATTCAGGGGTATATTTGCTGCAGAGAAGGCTTCTGTTAATTTGAACACTACATTTTTCCTGTAAAGCTGCTTTTTGGTCTTAGTATTAAACAGCTTTCTGCTTTTTTTAAATTTCTATCTTCATCCATTTTTAATGCCTCACATTTGCACTTATGAGTTGCACTTTCAATATACTTATAATAGGCAGCCTTTCTCGTAAAATCAACGGGTACATTGCATGACGCACAAAACAACTTTCCTCCACTTTCACAGAATGTTTTAGAGTACTGCTTAGCGCTTAATTTTGCAACGTTGCTAATTTTTTTTGTTTGCTGCTGTTCTCCTAGTCTAATTTCAAATTAATTGCTGTAACCTAGGGGTAGGCAACCTATGGCACGCGTGCCGAAGGCGGCACACAAGCTGATTTTCAGTGGCACTCACATTGCCTGGGTCTTGGTCACCAGTCCTGGGGGGCTCTGCATTTTAAATTAATTTTAAATGAAGCTTCTTAAACATTTTAAAAACTTTATTTTCTTTACATACAACAATAGTTTAGTTATATATTATAGACTTATAGAAAGAGACCTTCTAAAAATGTTAAAATGTATTACTGGCACGCAAAACCTTAAATCAGAGTGAATAAATGAAGACTCAGTACACCACTTCTGAAAGGTTGCCGACCTCTGCTGTAACCCCTTCTTTTACAAGATGCATGACTCTTACTTGTGAAATAAGTGAAGGCCACATGATGTTACATTCTTAGTTACTGTTGCAGGAAGATTGCATTCACCAGTGCTCACTTTGTTTACAGTAAAACAAATGTTAGTGAGTTTATTTAGTTTGTTTTTCTTTTTTTTTTTTCCCTAACATATCCTTCTAGTTCTTACAAATAAAAAAATTAAAAAATGGTTTTACAGGGATGAAATGGTGCATTTTAAGGCATTCTCACAATGTCAAACTGAAACAAATGGCAAAATTCACGGATTCTATTCACTATAACATAATTGTATCCACAAGTATGGTTAATTCTTCTATTTTTGGGGGCAGAGACTAAATGTTGAAAAAAGCTACTCCTTGTTTTAAAGCTTTTTTTGTTTTAAGGTTTAAAACACTGTCTATCAAGTTAAATTAAACATATAACCATGATGGAAAGTAGGCAGTCGTACAAAAGAGGTAAATGATTGAGAAATATCTGTAGGTGGAGGGGACTGAAAGTGGAAGTTGGCAATATTACAAAAGATATTTAAATAATTGATTGTAAAGAGATACATAAAGATGCTTACACAACTGCATTGACTCCTCTGCAATAGCGCTCCCACATGCTTCGAAACCTTGGCTGTCCCCCAATGTCCCATACCTGGAGGGAAAAAAAAAGGCTTCCTATGTTATTCTGAATATACCATTAGTATGAACAGAGATTTAGAAATTAAAACAGAAATCTTAAGTTAAATTGTAATGCCTATAAAGATGAAGTCATTCAATCACATTAACAATGTTAAGTTATGTGTGGGGGTAAGGAGACCAGAAGAAAGAATGCATTAGTCCTCCAGTGACATGAAGGACAGACAGTAAAATGTTGGGTGGGGAAGAGAATGAGCGAGTGTAATGATAGACTAATCTGGCTAACTCTATTATCTCAATAGCTTTCACATTTGATCATTGAAGATGCTTTTAAAGATATGAGGTCAAGATAATCAGAACAAGAAAGAAAACGGTAGTCAATTGCAAAGTTGGAAAACCACTCAGTGATGAGACATATGACTAATTAGTTCACCGCATGAAAAGAAAAGATGAAATATACATACATTCTACTTAAAGAGTTTAATAGGTTGAAAATAATCATCTGGGGCCCAATCCTGCAAACACTTATGCACACGCTTAACCGTAAGAATGTGAGTAGCCCCACTGACTTCAATGGAAGCAGAGGCTACTGGAATTCTTTGAGATGTTCTTTCAGATGGTGTCACCTCTTCCTCAACTGTCAGTACTTGCTCCTCAAAGGAGTACCCTTGGGGAGGGGATAATAGGGCATGGTCTTGGGATACCAGTGGCTGTCCCTCCTGATGGATCCTCTTGTATGTGTGGGCCCTGGAGTACTGATCTCCATACAAGGCAAGGATTCTAAAAGGCCCATTGAGATGAGGCAAAGGCAAAAGGTGGAGGAACATAAGGGTGTTCCTGCCAAGGAGGTTGTTGAGTGATTCGTTGATTAGTTTCTGGGAGCTCTTCCTCAAGATACATCCCAAGTGAGGGGGTCTCAACGAGAATCTAGTGGTACTTCTGAGTCCAAAGAAGTAACCTTCTCTGTTTCTAGTTGGGGGAGGGAGGCCAATCATGTTGGTACTAGCACACATGCCGGCATCAGAATGTGCAACAGCACTAGCAGAAGATTCCTTTTGGTATCTGTCAGGAGAGGGGAGTCAGAGGTCCATAGCTGTGGAGAAAAGACCTATTACAGGTCTGCTAAAGTTTGAAACCTGGAGTTTGGGGCACATGCTGTTAAAAAAAAAAAAAAGAGAGAGAGAGAGAGAGAGAGAGAGAAGAGAAGGCCTCAGACAAAGGGAGAGAGGTTGAGGGTGGGGCAGATAAGACATGTGTGTGTGTGGGGGGGGGGAACGTCCTGACTGCAAGAAGAAATAAGAGGGAGGGGGCAAAATGCACACCGGGTGTGATGGGGAAATAAAATAAACACAATAAGAAATAATGAATAAAAGACAAAGCAGATTAGCTAAACTTGAAAGGCTAACTAATGGACACCACAGAGCTCCATTTCAGGCCACAGGCAGCTGAGAAGGAACTGGAGAGGTGGTGGGTCTGCTCTCCCCTATATGCCCTCAGATAAGAGCATGTGGATATGCAAGGTGCAAGTGTGGACCATGTGGACACTGCTACAAAAAAAATTGTCTGATCAGACACACAGGCCTGCACCTGAAGAGCAGAACCCACAGGGACAACTACTCAAAAAAACAATGAATTATTCATGAATTTGTAGAACTGAGATTTTAATTTCTTGCCTAAAACCCATTTATTCTGGTTTTGTTTATATAGTGGTGAATTTTACCCATGAGAATAGACCCAAATGTTCATAATCGTTAGCTAAAATTGCATCTAAGATAAAATATCACTGTACAGATCTAAAATGCATGGTCACATGTAGGGAAGTTGTACCTATGTTGAAGTAGATGTTATGTTACAAGACACCCATCTATTAAAATACTGATGACTACTGAAAAATAAAATCAAAGGAATGTATTTGTTCTCAAGCCAGGCGCAGAGAGGGGTGATTATTTCTTAAACATATTTAGTTATCAAAATAAGATCTGAACCAGAACTAGGAGGAATGTGTGTTACAGCTCAGTTTGGATTTATAAACAACATATAGAGCAGAAAAGGTTTACGCCTTTTAAATTTTCTCAATTTTTTTTAAGTTTATTCTCTTTCCCAAATCTACCTATGTTGGAGGCTGCTAAGGCACTGCAGACTCACATGGAAGAGTTAGACTTAAATAGATCCAAGGAACTAAGACTTTTCCAACTGGCATGAACCTTACTTTTTATTCCATAGTCCATAAATCATATTCATGTATTGAGCTCTGTATCGTTTCCAACACTTTAGGCTCATATTTTAGATAAAATATTCCCAATTTCCAATTAAATAATTCCTGGATTGAGATCTTACTACTCCCTCCGGCAACACATTAATATATCACACGAATGTAGACTATTTTTGATCCCCAACTAAGAATGTACACTTTAAGGATAGCAAAACGACCATTTGTATGCCACCTGGGTATCAATTAGGACTCTCCCTGACCTTTTGGGGGATGTTTCAGAAAGACTTAATAAAAATCAATCATTTATTTATAAAGCATAAAAAGGGATGACTACATAGTGCAATATTGCAACCCTCACACCAATGCCAGTATCACACTAGGTGACGAGGACCTTGAAAAATCAGTTATCATATGGTGCACATCTGTCTGAGTGGGGAGAAAAAACAAGTTATTTTCCCGATAGATCAGAAGAAAAAGGAGGAAGGAGGAGACAGAGTGTTAAGAAAAGACCTCAGAAAACTACAATGATTCATTACTCTTGGAAACAGAAAGGTCTACAGGATGGTGTAGCTTGGAGTTAAATTGAGAATCTGAGATACAAAGATACTATATCTGTCCAGTGATATAGTATACCTGATCTATGCGATATTTCTTCAGATATATGAACATTAGTCTAATCAGCAGAATCATCCTGAAACACTGGACAGACAAGTTATCTCCAACTGATTATGAATCAGTTCTCTCAATAAACCTATTGGCAATCCATTGGAGAATGGCATACTGGATGCAAAATAGTATGAATGTATTTGATAGGATTTGGAAACCACTTACTCTATAACTGGAGACACTGAAGTTATCTTTAACAGGGAAAGAAAACAGACAAAACTGATTAACTAGAAAAATGGGTAGTGTATGAATGGCCATCTGTACCTCTTTACCCATCCAAATAAAAATGATTAGGTAACTACTGTTCATACTAGTACCATCCTTCTTATGCTTATTCATCATTTTACAGAGCCCACAACTGTGGTAGGTACTCAGTAGAAAACACAGGCCTCTGCCCCAAACAGCTCACAATCCAAATGACAGAAGTGACAGACAAATGAGGATATAACATACACCAGGAAGAGGAAAGGAGAGGAAAGACATGGGTTAAAGATACATGCTTAGATGGTGACTCATTTAAGACATACATTTGACTTGGTCATAGAAATGTATTCTTGTGCATGCCCTGTATGCTGAGTACATAACTCATTTTTGCATCACAGTATCCCGTGTATAGGGCAGTGGTCCCCAATTTTTTTCTGTCACGCCTCTCCTTACCTATAATGGACCCTCCCCACCACCGTAGCTGCAGTTGGGAGTGGGGCTGGAGTTGTGGTCAGGAGCTGGGGCCACGTTTGGGAGTGGGGCCGCGGTTGGAGGTTAGGGCCCAGGAGCCAAGGCTGGGGCTGGGGCCTGAGCTGCGGCTGGAGCAGACCTAGTGACAATGAGGGGCTGAGTGGTGCTCCTGCAAGGCCCTTTCCCTGAATGTTCCTCCGTGCCCTAGGGAGACGTACCCCACAGTTTGGGGACCACTGATATAGGGAAAACATATGTTGGGGGGAAGCTATGACTGAATAGCACAAGATACAACTCAGTATAAAAATCAAGATGTCTAGATCAGGGGTTCTCAAACTTTTTTTTTTTCCTGAGTGTCCCCTCCGCCCCCCCCCCCCCCCAACATGCTATAAAAACTCTACGGCCCACCTGTGCCACAATAACTGGTTTTCTGCATATAAAATCCAGGGCCGGTGTTAGGGGTAGCAAGCAGGGCAACAGCCTGGGGCCTCGTGCTATAAGGGCCCCCACGAAGCTACATTGCTCAGGTTTCAGCCCTAGGCGGTGGGGCTTCAGCTCTCTGCCCTGGGCCCCAGTGAGTCTAATGCTGGTCCTGCTCGGATGCTCCACCATTAACCTGCTCGAGGCCCCCTAGGGGGCCCCAGACCCCTGGTTGAGAACCACTGGTCTAGGTGATATTAAATGTAGATTAGACTTTAAATGGTTACTGCAGTCTTCTTTGGTCCCTCCTGATTAGAATGGCCACATTTTATGGGCAATTTTATCCCAAGTTGACCAGCACATCTGAAGAACTGGAAAATGCCCTGGATATGCCCAAAATGAATAATAGTCCTGGGGGAATTCTGCACCAAAAAATTAAAAATTCTGTGCACAATATTTTCAAATTCTGCATATTTTATTTGTCAAAATAACACAATATAATCACACTAATTTCAATGATTTTTGGTCATTTGTTTCAAAATACCTGTCCACAAGTATGTCTGTAACAATGCAGATATCAAAAGAGATTCAGAAAATGATTTTTGAAAAATAGATTCCTTACTAGGCATATTAATACAAAACTCTGAGTAATGATTCGTTTAAACTACAATAGAGAACCATATTTCCCACATCCCCCAGAAGCAGTGCAAAGGTTGGGGAGAGTCAGGGTAACAGAAGAGCTGCGGAAGAGGGAAATAATTGCTGGGAAGGAGCCTCGGTGTTAACTTGGAGGCTTGATGGGTATGGGTGGGAAAAGTTTGGAACAAGTTTTTTTGGGGGGTGGAGAGGGACTGTTAGGGAGCTTCCCCCGTGCAGACTCTGGCCGACCCCTAGCCTCTCCCATTCAGTCAGGCACATGTGTCTCTCCACCCCCATTCAGACACCCATTCCCCCATCCCCATGTGGCCCTACACCCCCTCCCAATGTGGCCCTGTGCCTCAACTCCCATTCAGCCCCTGCCGCTGTCTATCCTCCCCACTAGCCCTTATGAGCCCGTCTGACTTCCCAGCAGCCCGATGCTGTCTAGAGGCACTGTGAAGAAGGTTCTGCAGTCTCTCTCTTCCCTAGCAGGCTGGGAACACCTGCTGTGTTCTATTGCCACAGTGTCCTCTCGTGGACAAAATGTGGAACAGCAGCAATTTTTCAGCAGATGCTTTTTTTCTGCGCAAAACTTAAAAATATGCGTGGCTCATTAATTATGCACAGATGCAGGGCACAGAATCCCCCCAGGAGTACAATAAGGAAGAAGATTCTTTGCTAGGTGGATAAATTGCTGAAGAGGATATTTAAATCTCATTAAGCAGATATTATTCAGACTAAATCACAGCGGCAGATCATATTCCCACAGAATTTTATAAATAAAATGATTTATTCATTCCTGTTTGTTTCTGTGGAGTAATAATTCTTAGTATATAAGAAGTGTTTCATATTCTCAGAGGGCTGTCCTGTACAAACACTAGTTAATGTTTTAATTAGCAAGTTAGGGTAATCAATATGCTTTAGATTCACCATTCCTTTTAGTGTCCTTACACTGATCTGTTAAATCAAATTCTTCAAAAACAGGAATCCCGCTTGTCCAATTTCCATACTTTATCTGGGCATAAAACTCTTTCTTAAAATTGCAGCTATCAGACTGTGTAACAGGTTTAAGGGGCAAATCTGTCCCTTTTGTGCACAGGAAAGTTTTAGCAAGGGAGCAGGGATGCAGTTGGAGGCATGCTTAAGAGTTTGGAAAGCTGTAGGTGGATTAGGGACTCAATGGTTGGTTTCGATAAGTGTTTATTGTGGAAAGATTTGACAGGTGATGGAAAGTTGCAGGAGGGGAAAGGATAGTTTTGTCTTATGCTGTTCTTTCAATGTCTGCCTCCATGCAAACACCACATTTATTTCTACGCAGAAGCTTATCTTTGCAACCAGACAGGATTTTTTTAAAAAAAAAAATGTTTTCAGAAGAAAAAACTTTAAATCTTGTAGAAATAGAGATGGGAACCAAACTCACAGGAAGAGACTAAATCCTTGCACAATGCAGAGATTACACAGAGATTTCTACGGTGCTGCTCACAGGGCAACATACATCAGCAATTTCTGACAACATTATACTATACACTGACAAGTAGGGAGGAATAAAGTGCTTCTACAGAGGTCCTAGGCATACCGATAATATTTAATGCCAATTCTCAAAGTCACAATATAAAGGCAGTAATTATCAGTAACTGTTCATCTAGCATAGTGAGGAAATAGCACATCAGGAAGTACTCAATTTCACTGACAAGGAAATGGGAGCAATAGAAATTTCCTTCAAATCATATCTATGGATAGATATATAGGGTATCTAACAAAAGATGCTTTCTTTTAGTACTAGCTAAATTAGCTGCTGTGGAAGATACACTCCCCTGCTCGATGCAAATGATGAGCAAGATGTACGTCTTAATGGTCTATCATCTCACCTTTTGTAGTGTAGATTCTTTTTATGACTAGCTCTGTATACACTGAAAAAAATATTTCACATGACTATATTTCCACCAGGCAATACATCAGAGAACACTATGTTCTTTGAAATAATTCCTGGCCCTTTGAAGAACCCTGCTGTCAGTTTCTGTAGGTGGATGAAGCCCTACTTGTATGACATTTTTCCAGTAACAAGATAAGCAATATTGCGTTACCTCTGAGAGAAACAAGAGTAATTTTCCCAGACACACACTTTATGCAGTATATTTTTAAATTTAATCATGATACTCTTCTCTAATGATCAAATGGAAACATATCTAGGGCCTGAGCCTCAAAATGGCTGAGCACACAAAGCTCCGGAAAGAAAGGCCAGGAGTACATTAACAGAAAGGGGTATTACTCAGTGGCAATGCGGATACAAGTGCATTATCACTGACATGTTTGGTGGCCAGAAAAAGGGCATGATGCCAGAATTTTCAAAAACTGGACTTCTCAGAAGGGACAAAAGGAAACTATTCCCATTGAACAAAATTGACATTAATGGTTCCTCAACCCACACTGATTTTGGGTGACAACGCATACCCACTTTTGCCATGGCTCATGAAACTGATCCTAGATCATACAAACCCAGTGAGAGGCTGATTCAGTTAATAAAATAAAAATTTCAGAAGTGCCAAAAGTTCATTTAAAAAAAAAATCTAAACCATTTCAAAATGTAATTTTGAATTAACATTTTATTTAGAAGTGTTGATTTGGACATTTAAAACATTTCATTTCAACCCGAACAAAAATTTGCTGCATTTTCATTTCGGGAAAGAAAAAAAAAATCAGTTTCAGCTTAAAAGGAATCTATCCATCCACGCCTCTAAGTTTGGCCACCAAACCAAAAAATCTGTTATTCGCTCAGCTTTATTTGGGAGGCTGAAAGCAGGAAAGGAAGGGCTGTTGGCCTAGAGAGATGGGTCAGTAATTAATGTAGTAATTATTAATTTGTCTGATGATCTTTGAATAATGTATATTAAAGCAAAGATGAGGTTTTTATTATTAAACAACAGTGAAAAGGCAGCAGGACTCACAGTACTATATACTCCATGGGAACAAGAAATTGTTGCAGCAGCAGTAAAGAGTTAGAGAAGGAGAGCTGGCAATGCCAGCTTGAGCTCCCTGGGCAGTTCACAACTAGAGCCCTGCACGGATACAAATTTATATCCATGGATGTGGATATAAATTGGTTTCCACGGATATATATAAAGCCCTGCATGGATAGAAATTTATACCCATGGATGCGGATATCCTTGGATATAAATCGGTATCCACAGAACTGCAGGGCTCTCCCAGGAACCACAGCGGCGAAAGGAGCAGAACATGAGGCTGCTGCTCCCAGGAGCGAGCGCCCCATGCCAGCAGCTCCTCTGACGCGGCTGTACTGCCTCTACCCCCATCCCTGCCCCTTCCATGCAGCTGATGAGGGCATGGGATCCGCTTGAACACAAGAACATGACCGGGGACATCTGCCAGTGAGCCTGGTGCCCGCCCCAGAGAGCGGGGCTGGAGGCGGTACAGCCGTGCTGGAGGAGCTGCCAACACCGGCTGCTGGCTCCTGGGAGCAGCAGCCCCCCACGTTCTGCTCCTTTCACTGCTGCAGTTCCCGGGAAAGCCGTGTGGTTCTGTGGATACCGATTTATATCCAAGGATATCCGCATCCATGGGTATAAATTTCTATCCACGCAGGGCTTTATTCACAACTTTTCCAACATGCCCATAGTTGCTCTCCACATTCAGGGCTGGGGTCTACAGAGTAGTTCTCCTGCTCTTGCCTCTGGGGCTGAAGCCAGGATTCACTCACGCTCTGTCACCTCCATCCATACCCTAGTTCAGCAGGGCAAAGAGGCTTGAGACAGTTGAAACTGAACCTTCACCCAATGAAATTCATCCGTTGTGTGCCTCCCTCTCCAATAGTTCAATTCTCAGTCCAATGGTTCTCAACCAGGGGTACATGTATGTCTGAGGGTACAGAGAAGTCTTTTAGGGGTACATCAACTCATCCAGATATTTGCCTAGTTTTACAACAAGCTATATAAAAAGCACTAGCAAAGTTAGTACAAACTAAAATGTCATGCAATGACTTGCTTATACTGCTCTATATACTATATGCTCAAATGTAAGTACAATATTTATAGTCTAATTGAATTATTTTATAATTATCTGGTAAAACTGAGAAAGTCAGCAATTTTTCAGTAATAGTGTGCTGTGGCACTTTTGTATTTTTATGTCTGATTTTGTACGCAAGTAGTTTTTAAGTGAGGTGACACTTGGAGGTACACAAGACAAATCAGACTCCTGCCGGGGGTACAGTAGTCTAGAAAGGTTGAGAGCCACTGCTTTAATCTATTTTGTGCCCCCAGCTTCATCAATTACATTTTCTCCCTAAATCCCATATTTCTTTGTCCCATCCCCCCAAGACCAAACACTACATTCTGATGGCCCAAGTCCTAGCTGTTCATCCACAAAATTCCTCATTACCCAGGACAGGAATCAGGAAGAGGCAGGGGGCTTCTGGTCACCCTGTCTCTCCTTCTCAAATTCCTCCTTTTCTTTGTCCCCCTTTAGTCCATCCACCCACCTCTATCTAGGTCACTGACTACCCTGAGCTGAAAAATCATGAGATTACAAAACAAATAATTTTTGAGCTACACTCCCACTGCCTTTTGGTCAGTTTTCTGAACCCTTGGAGGCGGGGAGGAGATGTGTGCGCACATTTCACATTTGGGAGGACCTACTCTCTTTTACTCCTAGCTGATAGGTGGGACACTTCAACACCTTCCCCTGATTCCCTCCGAATGCATTGTTCTGTGGTTCTTCATCCATGCCCTGCTCCCTGCAGGCCCCTCCATCCAGTGGGCATTATTCTGTCTCATGCTCTCCACTTCTGCTGGGCACAGCCCCAGCCTTGCGCCTCCCCCATTGCCAGATGTTGGCCTTGTCCCAGCACCTTCTCTCCCCTCAATCCCTGGCACACACTGCTCAGTTCCCCCTCCCAAAACATTTTCCATGCCCAGCTCCCTCCCCACTCCCCATTACTGCTGCTGCCCGGCCCATACTGAAGCTCAGCTGCAACAAAAGAACTGGCTCCCCATGGGATGTAAAGGTGGGAAGCACACACACCTGGGATCACTTACTTCTCCCACCATTCTGTTCCAGCCAGGGCCGGATTATGACATGCTGAGGCCCTAAAGTAGGTCAATTGTAAGAGGCCCCACCCCATAAAAAAATGGAATTTATTATTTTCACAGAAAGGACATTGAATATATAAACATGAAAGCTTTATATTTGCATATATACAAAGGCTGATTTGTAAAAATAGAATAATAATCTTCATTTTCAGCAGCCCTCTCTGTAACGATGACATCATGACAAATACATTTTAGACAAATTCTTTGAACCAAAAGCATATGTAAATAAAGTTAGAAGTAAATAATACAATATACAAAAATACAAAATAATACTGTAAATAATACAATTTACTAGATGAGTTCTCAGGAAATTTTTCTTCTCTGTTAGAAGAAGAATTGTGGAATTCCTTGTCTGAATATGCAATGAGACTCAGAGGATATAAGATGGCAATAGAGGATACAAGAGGCAATAAAGGATGCGGATAACTCACTATCTTAAAGCTCAACTATTTGTTATATTGATATGAATTACACCCATGTAATAAGCAAACCATAAGAAAATTGTATGTGGGTTGTATTTTTCCAATACATTGATTTGTTTTGTTTTTATAGAAGGTTATGCTGAATTACCTAAGATTGCTACTAATTTTAGTAGCAGTAAGTTTTTATTGAAACAAGTAAAAAAACTTTAATTTTATATTATAAATATTGAGATTTATATATCTATACCAACAACAAATAATATGTTGTTAATATATATTATATATGCCAAAAACCTGTGTTAGTTTACCAGGATATTTCTGTGAAAGTTACTGCTATTTTGTCTATGTTCTCACAGGAAAACAAGAGAGGATTTTTTTTTTTAACACCATGAATAAGGAAAATTATCCTTCTTTTCATATGAATAAATGAAAAAATTATTAATTCTGTTAGGGAAATACAAAGTTTATCCAGACTCTATATAAAACACAGTTACAAATGTTTATTCCGATTTAATTTTCGCTACGAAACAATGAATTGTTGGGATACAATTAATTATGCGTATGATATATGATTTATAGAATCATAGGACTGGAAGGGACATTGAGAGGTCATCTAGTCCAGTCCCTTGCCTCATGGCAGGACTAAGTAAAAATCTCCAATGATGGAGATTCCACAACTTCCCTAGGCAATTTATTCCAGTGCTTAACCATCCTGAAAGTTAGGAAGTTTTTCCTAATGTCCAACCTAAACCTCCCTTGCTGAAATTTCAGCCCATTGCTTCTTGTCCTATCCTTAGAGGTTAAGGATAACAATTCTTCTCCCTCCTCCTTGTAACAACTTTTTACATATTGAAAACTGTTATCATGTCCCCCTTCAGTCTTCTCTTTTCCAGACTAAACAAACCCAATGTTTTCAATCTTCCCGCATAAGTCATGTTCTCTAGAACTTTAATCATTTTTGTTGCTCTTCTCTGGACTTTCTCCAATTTGTCCACATCCTTCCTGAAATGTGGTGCCCAGAACTGGACACAATACTCCAGTCTATATAAGTATCTTATATAAGTCTACATAAGAATTTTTTTACATAATATTTTATTATAGGTAGTATGCTATCTTGTGCCCTCCAAACCCGGCGAGCAGAAAATCCCAGCCTTTTTTTGAGGCAGACATCTCTCTTTGCGTTTGCTTCTCTGTCCTCTGTCTCCCCAGGACCACTAATTAATCTCGAGTAAACACCTCGGACACACAGAGTGACAACAAGCTATATGTGCGAAAGAGAAAAAGAATTTACCAGAAAGACTGATAATGTCTAGACAGGCATTGAGAAAATGAGGAAAAAACTAGCCTATATTCAAGCAAATATAACGACTATTATAGGCTTTAATAGCCTATAAATCATATATGCACATAGTGAGCAAGTTATTTCACACTAAGTATTCAGAATATTTTGATATATATGTCTATCTTCCTTCACTTCTCTCAAATCCCTCTATTTATCCTTTCATCAGCACTCTCCAAAATTTATTGTGAAGTTCCCGAAACTGACGGAGGGAAGCCAACACAAATCTATCCTCCTCAAGATCCACTCGATCCAAGTCCGTAAGACAATCATCTACAAACTCAATCATGTGAAGCTCAGATAGAGCATGAAGCAGAAAGTGGCGGGTGCATTAAAATACACAATTGTACAAATGTACAGATCAAAAGAAGAAAGAACACGGTAACATACGAGCATGAGCTTGGCAGGATTGCTTCACGATACGGCTATCTCTGACCTCACATTTTTCCCCAATTTTATCGGCAGTGAGATTTATTTATTTAAGTAAGTTATGAAGGCACGGTCAGAATTTTACCAGTAGCAACTCGCCAACAAAATACTGCCTTAGACCGATGGCAGACTCACTCATAGAAACACTCATTTTACAAGGGCAATTATCGTTTTTTTTCTCAGCCCTGGCCTCCTGCCTGTCAGTAATGAACAATTAGTGAAGGGTACAAGTAGAGTAAGGGTATTTGTGTAGCCAGATGTGTATATTTGTCATATTTGAACAAAAATGTCTATATTTAGAGAGAATCTCTTTTGTCCCTTATCTCCTTTATTTATCAACCAATTTTGATAAAATTTGAAATGGAGTCAGTTTTTTCTCTCTCTCTCTCTTTTTAAAAAAAAAAAAAAGAGGCCCCTCATATTCCGAGGCCTTAAACTGTAGTTTAGTTATCTTATACCTTAATCTGGCACTGGTTCCAGCACAGCACTAAATGGGAGTGAGAAGGGCTGCTATCCCTGAGCTGCCTTCCCATGGGCTTCCACGCACTGCATAGGCAGCAGCTTCACTGAGGGAGCAGATTCCACAGCAAGTGGAGGGGCGGCCTCTGCTGGCAACAGCTAGACCTGCAGCTCAACCTGCCAGTGCCTGCCTCTGGTGGTTCCAGCCAGAACTGCAGCATCAGTTACAGCTCAGACAAAAATGCTGAGTTGCCAGGATCTTCCCATGAGATTGCAATAGACCAGTATTCATGCTGCAAAGTTGCTGGACTCACCAAAATACCAAAAGAGCTGGCAACACAGATGCCACTCCACCATCCTAGCTACACATCTCCTCTCCAGTTCCCTCTAATCCACTTCTGTGGGTCTCCCTCAATTTCCCGCTACCCCCCCCGCACAAACATTTCCCCACTCTGGGCCCCCTCACCCCAATACCTCTGCCTGCCACTCCCAGGCTCCTCTATTCCTCCACATCTTTCCATGTTCCCACCAACCTCGGGGTTCACTCACTCGCTACAGTACCCTTCCCTGTGATTACTTTCCACTTAAGCACTCAAGTAATAATTTGATTTCACTAATCAAAATATTTAGCCATCTTCAAGTTATAGATACAACCAATTTTGGTAAACTTCTTATAACTGGGGTATATAGCCAAATGAATTGCCACCTCCTTGGATTCCTTCTTAGAATTTAGATTGTTTGTTGTATTAATCTTACAACTAATTAATTTGATTATTTAATTTCAATCCAGTATTGAAGCTAACTTGTTGAGTAAACCGTGATTTGTTTTTTATTTGAAAGTTGTATTGTTTTAGTCTTAGTATTATTGAGTATTATTAACAGTATCTTAGCCTTGGGGATGTATTTGTGATTTTATTAAAACAATTAATCAAAAATAAAATGTATAAATATAACACAGCCACATTACTTTCAATGAGCAAACAAGGGTCTAGAAACTTTGAGGACCTGGGTGGACATCAGCTGGTCAACCTAAAATCCTGACCAGTTCCCCCTAATTAGCCTTTGTTTCTCACAATGCCTGAGAATACTTCATGTATTTAAATAGAAAAAGTGAACTGTGATTGCTAATAAGGTGCAATGGCCTGACACATGCAATGCAATGCAAATATTTTAGCTAGAGTGACTGATATGAAGAATTAAAAAAAAAAAAACCTCCTATCTGTACATTTTTTATAACGCAGTTTCTATTCAAAAGTAAAATATTTTCCCCCTGTTCTTGTCCTCCATTTTGAGTCTAGACACATGACATGGCACAGCAACCACTGGGCATGTTCATCTGGGCACTTCCAAGCTAACTGGGGATGGCAAGCTCATGGAGCCAAAGGCTGGGTTTTACCAAAGGTGATGCTGATTGTGGGGCAGTAGAACCAGGTGGGACAAACAGGGGCTTGGCAGGTGCTGCTTGTGCTGTAGACATGAGGAAGGGGTGGGCAAGGTAAGGAGGAACGGTTTAAGCTGAGGGGAGTAATGACTGGAAGTGCTGCATGAGAGGTAGTGACACTGATGTGAAGTTATGGCTAGCCTTTAATTTATACTAATGGTAGCATCCATAACCCCCCTGAAAACAACAAAAATACACAAGTTGGGGGGGAAGGGGGGAGGAGACGGGACACAAACTCAGCCTCCATGGTACATATTTAGAATAAAAAGCAGCATACCTGTTGTATACAGATGAGAGTCCCTCAGCCACTATTTCCTCTTCCCAGTTCAGTTGCCATGTCCTCTGCTATGTCTGGATCCTGGGTCCCCCCCAAATAGTTTCTGGTAGAGTTTTATGCACCCCTCAGTTGGACTTAGTGTTTTCTTTCTGATCCTCTTTGTCCCTTACCATTGCCATGAAAGGAACCTTGGTACTACCATATAGCACTTTGGGCTGGTTGGAGGGATGAGTTCTGAGGATTTGGTCCAATTCACCGTAGACCAGACATATTTTCCAGGCTTATTACTATTGTCACGGGCCTTGTCATATAGGAGCTTAAGCTCCTCTATCTTTTCTGAGCACTGCTTGCTGCTCTAGGTAATGCTAGTCTTGACTAGCTGCTCAGACAGCCCCACACCAAACCTACCAAGTTTACCTGACAATCAATCGCATCTGCACAAATTGCCACCAGTTCTCAAATGTTTGCCTCAGAGCAGTTGGCAGCACACTGATAGGAAGGCCTGCTCTGAGTCATGCTATTGATAGAAGCAGAATGAAGTCCAGTACAACGTTGCTGAAAAAGTTGGCACCTGAGAAAATAGCATATAAGAGAACACCATGACATGTGCCTGTGTGTAAAAGTAAATGGCTCATCCAGTCGCTAGCCCAACTCTGGGGAAGCTATGAAATTTAGGAGAACTGGACAGCAGAAATATTCTTCATGGGCTGCTCCCAATATCTATGGGAGCATTCCCACACCATTCCCCAATATAGAGTAGGATCATCCCCTGCTTTACAACTTGGGGAAGTTTGTTCTATAGCTCACCCAACATTTACCCTTCTTTCTAGAATATGGAAAAAAAAGAAGCATTTTATATCAAAATACAGTATTTTGTATTTCTGAAACATTTTGAAATAGCACACACGCCCTTGTGATTATGGCAGAATGTGGTTGTTGCTCAAGACATTAAACAAGGAAGGGGAGTAAATCAATTAAGATTTGTCATATCTTCAGAGGGAACTTTTTTTGTTTCAAAGAGATTTGGCTAGTTTGGATTATATTCTGCAATTGTGTTCATGTAAAATACATGGTATTATATACCCTAAAAAACCCACCCCTATGTTGAAAGAATGTTATTTAGGTTGCAAACTCAAACACTTGCTATTTAGAAAATACCAGATTCCCCTTGCCCCTTGTTCATCCATCCTCTGCACTAAGAAAGAAATGGATCCTACAGAAAAAATAGTTTGTGGTCATGTACTTAAAGGCTGTAGTATAAAGTTTATGCACAAGATGGCAGATTTAAGGTTTCACAGGAAACTGCAAAGCTCACATTTCCTAACTTTGAGTGCTGCTGTGCTTTGGTGTGGGCCCTGCCTTAGAACGTTCATGTTTATTCATACCTCTACCCCGATATAACGTTGCCCGATATAACACGAATTCAGATATAACGCGGTAAAGCAGCGCTCCGGGGGTGCCAGACTGCGCATGCCAGCGGATCAAAGCATGTTCGATATAACGTGGTTTCACCTATAACATAGTAAGATTTTTTGGCTCCCAAGGACAGCGTCCTATCGGGGTAGAGGTGTATTTGACATGCTGTCCAAATTTTCCCCACAAATGCAAACCACAGCAGAAAGATTGTGATATTTAAGTTCATATCTGAACCAAAATTTAACAGAATTTCATGGACCATTTCGGGGAGAGGGAAGCACATTTCTATAGTTTGAGGGCTTTCATTCTGCCTAATTTCAAAGGCCTTCTGCAAACAACTGAGATGTTAGATCTTCTAAAAAAAAAAGTTGGCAAGACTCTTTTATAATGCAATTGTTTAGGTAACCTAAATATATTGGTACCCAACAGCTCACCCTATGATTTTTCTACAAGCTAGTAACATTAAAAATGAATGCAAAAGATTAAAACATTGAAATGAATGGTTTAAGGTCTTATTTCCTATTTGTATAGCTTTAATACTTAAGAGTCCTAGTCATGGACCAGGAACCCATTGTACTAGGTGCTGTACAAACACAGAGCTTGTCTATATGGGAAAGTTTTGACAGTTATAATGATAAAGCTATTCCAGTATAGCCCACTAGTGTGGACACTCCTATTCCAGTAGAAAAGTGGCTTTTTTGGTTTAGATTAAACCCACCAAGAGAGACAAAACTAAACCAAAAAATAAAAAAGGTTCTCATCCCGGAATAAGAGTGGCCAGACAGGTTTGGGCAGTTTAACAACAGTTTAAATTAATATCTTAGACTATAAAAAACAAACAAAAAAAAAACCCTCACAAACTTTCTTGAGTAGGCAAGGCCTTCAACCAGGTGCAGGAAGCCCACAATTCCAGAGGGAAGAGAAACAATTTCCAAGAAATGGAGGAGAAAGAAGCAACGGGAACAGAAAAGACAGATCCAGGAAAAAAGGAGAAGTAGCAGATAACTCTTTATATATGAGACAGCACAGTAATTTGAATATATGCAATACTGCTCTAATTTAGATCAGTTAGAGCCAAAAGAAATTCCCTCAGCCCATCCTATAATTTTTGAACTTCTTCCATTTGAAGAAGTGTGGAGGGAAAGCTTTGGCCTTGCAGGGACTTTCCAGTGACAAATTAAATGAATGCAATAATAACACAAATAAAATAAGAATGTATTTACTGGAAAAAAAGATGACATGTTTTGACCTGAAACATCTAAAAAATAACATCGTCAGCTTAGACACTTACTCATAGACTTAAGGTCAGAAGGGACCACTATGATCATCTAGGCTGACCTCCTGCACAATGCAGGCCACAGAATCTCACCCACCCACTCATGGAACAAACCCCTAAGCTATGTCTGAGTTACTGAAGTCCTCAAATCGTGGTTTAAAGACCTCAAGGCGCAGAGAATCCTCCAGCAAGTGACCCATGCCCCACACTGCAGAGGAAGGCGAAAAACTTCCAGGGCCTCTGACAATGTTCCATGGAGGAAAATTCCTTCCCGACCCCAAATATGGCGATCAGCTAAACCCTGAACATGTGGGCAAGACTCACCAGCAAGCACCCAGGAAAGAATTCTCTGTAGTAACTCAGATCCATTAATATTAGGGATCTATTATTGACCACCTGACCAGGACAGTAATAGTGATGATGAAATGCTAAGGGAAATTAGAGAGGCTATCAAAATTAAGAACCCAATAATAGTGGGGAATTTCAATTATCCCCATATTGACTGGGAACATTTCACTTCAGGACGAAATGCAGAGATAAAATTTCTCGATACTTTAAATGACTGCTTCATGGAGCAGCTGGTATGGGAACCCACAAGGGGAGAGGCAACTCTAGATTTAATCCTGAGTGGAGCGCAGGAGCTGGTCCAAGAGGTAACTATAGCAGGACCGCTTGGAAATAGTGACCATAATACAATAGCATTCAACATCCCTGTGGTGGGAAGAACATCTCAACAGCCCAACACTGTGGCATTTAATTTCAAAAGGGGGAACTATGCAAAAATGAGGGGGTTAGTTAAACAAAAGTTAAAAGGTACAGTGACTAAAGTGAAATCCCTGCAAGCTGCATGGGTGCTTTTTAAAAACACCATTATAGAGGCCCAACTTCAATGTATACCCCAAATTAAGAAACACAGTAAAAGAACTAAAAAAGACCCACCGTGGCTTAACAACCATGTAAAAGAAGCAGTGAGAGATAAAAAGACTTCCTTTAAAAAGTGGAAGTCAAATCCTAGTGAGGCAAATAGAAAGGAGCACAAACACTGCCAACTTAAGTGCAAGAGTGAAATAAGAAAAGCCAAAGAGGAGTTTGAAGAACTGCTAGCCAAAAACTCCAAAAGGTAATAACAAAATGTTTTTTTAAGTCCATCAGAAGCAGGAAGCCTGCTAAACCACCAGTGGGGCCCCTCGATGATAGAGATAGGAAAGGAGCGCTTAAAGATGATATAGTAATTGCAGAGAAACTAAATGGATTCTTTGCTTCAGTCTTCACGGCTAAGGATGTTAGGGAGATTCCCAACCCTGAGCTGGCTTTTGTAGGTGACAAATCTGAAGAACTGTCACAGATTAAAGTGTCACTAGAGGAGGTTTTGGAATTAATTGATAAACTCAACATTAACAAGTCACCGGGACCAGATGGCATTCACCTAAGAGTTCTGAAAGAACTCAAATCTGAAGTTGCGGAATTATTAACTAAGATTTGTAACCTGTCCTTTAAATCGGCTTCGGTACCCAATGACTGGAAGTTAGCTAATGTAACGCCAATATTTAAAAAGGGCTCTAGAGGTGATCCCGGCAATTACAGACCGGTAAGTCTAACATCGGTACTAGGCAAATTAGTCGAAACAATAGTTAAGAATAGAATTGTCAGACACATAGAAAAACAAACTGTTGAGTAATAGTCAACATGGTTTCTGTAAAGGGAAATCGTGTCTTACTAATCTATTAGAGTTCTTTGAAGGGGTCAACAAACATGTGGACAAGGGGGATCCAGTGGACATAGTATACTTAGATTTCCAGAAAGCTTTTGACAAGGTCCCTCCCCAAAGGCTGTTACGTAAATTAAGCTGTCATGGGATAAAAGGGAAGGTCCTTTCATGGATTGAGAACTGGTTAAAAGATAGGGAACAAAAGGTAGAAATTAATGGTAAATTCTCAAAATGGAGAGGAGTAACTAGTGGTGTTCCCCAAGGGTCAGTCCTAGGACCCTATTCGATTTGTTCATAAATGATCTGGAGAAAGGGGTAAAAAGTGAGGTGGCAAAGTTTGCAGATGGTACTAAACTGCTCAAGATAGTTAAGACCAAAGCAGACTGTGAAGAACTTCAAAAAGGTCTCACAAAACTAAGTGATTGGGCAATAAAAGGGCAAATGAAATTTAATGTGGATAAATGTAAAGTAATGCACATTGGAAAATAACCCCAACTATACATATAATATGATGGGGGCTAATTTAGCTACAACGAGTCAGGAAAAAGATCTTGGCGTCATCGTGGATAGTTCTCTGAAGATGTCCACGCAGTGTGCAGAGGCGGTCAAAAAAGCAAACAGGATGTTAGGAATCATTAAAAAGGGGATAGAGAATAAGACTGAGAATATATTATTGCCCTTATATAAATCCATGGTACGCCCACATCTCGAATACTGTGTACAGATGTGGTGATCTCACCTCAAAAAAGATATACAGGCACTAGAAAAGGTTCAGAAAAGGGCAACAAAAATGATTAGGGGTTTGGAACGGGTTCCATATGAGGAGAGATTAAAGAGGCTAGGACTCTTCAGCTTGGAAAAGAGGAGACTAAGGGGGGATATGATAGAGGTATATAAAATCATGAGTGGTGTGGAGAAAGTGGATAAGGAAAAGTTATTCACTTATTCCCATAATACAAGAACTAGGGGTCATCAAATGAAATTAATAGGCAGCAGGTTTAAAACAAATAAAAGGAAGTTCTTCTTCACGCAGCGCACAGTCAACTTGCGGAACTCCTTACCTGAGGAGGTTGTGAAGGCTAGGACTATAACAGCATTTAAAAGAGAACTGGATAAATTCATGATGGTTAAGTCCATAAATGGCTATTAGCCAGGATGGGTAAGGAATGGTGTCCCTAGCCTTTGTTTGTCAGGCCTGGTCTACACTACGCATTTAAACCGAATTTAGCAGCGTTAAATCGATTTAACCCTGCACCCGTCCACACAATGAGGCCCTTTAGATCGATATAAAGGGCTCTTTAAACCAATTTCTGTACTCCTCCCCGACGAGAGGAGTAGTGCTGAAATTGGTATTGCCATGTCGGATTAGGGTTAGTGTGGCTGCAAATCGACGGTATTGGCCTCCGGGCAGTATCCCACAGTGCACCATTGTGACCGCTCTGGAAAGCGATCTGAAGTCGGATGCACTGGCCAGGTAGACAGGAAAAGCCCCGCGAACTTTTGAATTTCATTTCCTGTTTGCCCAGAGTGGAGCTCTGATCAGCACGGGTGGTGATGCAGTCCCAAATCCAAAAAGAGCTCCAGCATGGACCATAAGGGAGATATTGGATCTGATCGCTGTATGGGGAGACAAATCTGTTCTATCAGAGCTCCGTTACATAAGACAAAATGACAAAGCATTTGAAAAAATCTCCAGGCTATGATAGACAGAGGCCACAGCAGGGACTCAGCACAGTGCTGCGTGACAAGCGTAACGGAAAGCCAAAGAATCAAATGGACGCTCATGGAGGGAGGGAGGGGGTACTGAGGACTCCAGCTATCCCACAGTCCCCGCAGTCTCCAAAAAGCATTTGCATTCTTGGCTGAGCTCCAAATGCCGGAAGGGTCAAAAACATTTTCCCGGGTGTTTCAGGGTGTATGTCGTCAATTTACACCCTCCACCCACCCCCGAAAGAAAAGGGAAAAAATCATTTCTCGCCTTTTTTCAGTGTCACCCTATGTCTACTGCATGCTGCTGGTAGACGGGGTGCTGCAGCGCTGAACACCAGCATCCCCTTCCCGGTGGCAGATGGTACAATATGACTGCTATCCATCGTCATCATCAGCCCATGAGTGCTCCTGGCTGGCCTCGGTGAGGTCGGCCGGGGGCACCTGGGTAAAAATAGGAATGACTCCCGGTCATTCCCGGCAGATGGTACAAAAGGATTGGTAACCGTCCTCCATCAGCCCCGCCCCCGTCATGTCTAAAGAAAAGATTCTGTACTGCCTGGACTATCATAGCAACTGGAGGCTGCCTCCTCCTCATTTTATCTCACTAAAAAGTCAGTGTTTCTTATTCCTGCATTCTTTATTACTTCATCACACAAATGGGGGGACACTGCCACGGTAGCCCAGGAGGGTTGGGGGAGGAGGGAAGCAACAGGTGGGGTTGTTGCAGGGGCACCCCCTAGAATGGCATGCAGCTCATCATTTCTGCGGGATCTCTGGGGCTCTGACATGGAGTGGCTGTGCTCTTTGGTTCTCTAGTACACTTGCCCCATATTCTAGGCAGGACTGACTCTATTTTTAGACAAAACATAAAGAAGGGAATGACCAAGGGAGTCATTCCCATTTTTGTCCATGTGCCCCCGGCCGACCACAGAGACCAGCCAGGAGCACTCATGACAGCAGCAGACAGTACAAAAGGATTGATAACCGTCATTGCCAATTTCCAAATGCAAATGGTGCAAATGACTGATAACCATCATCTCATCGCCAATTTACAATGGCAGACGGTGCAACAGGGATGGTAATCGTCTCTGCTACCTTGCAAAGGCAAATGAATGCTGCTGTGTAGCACTGCCGTACCGTCTCTGTCAGCAGCATCCAGAACACATACGGTGACAGGGACAAAAGGCAAAACAGGCTTCATGGTTGCCATGCTATGGCGTCTGCCAGGGCAATCCAGGTGAAAAAGGGAGCGAAATGATTGTCTGCCGTTGCTTTCACGGAGGAAGGATTGAGTGACGACATTTACCCAGAATCACCTGCGACACTGTTTTTGCCCCATCATGCATTGGGATCTCAACCCAGAATTCCAATGAGTGGGGGAGACTGCGGGAACTATGGGATAGCTACCCACAGTGCAATGCTCCGGAAATCAACGCTAGCCTCGGTACATGGACTCACACCGCCGAATTAATGTGCTTAGTGTGGCCGCGTGCACTCGACTTTATACAATCCGTTTTAAAAAAACGGTTTCTGTAAAATCGGAATAATCCCGTAGTGTAGACATACCCTCAGAGGATGGAGATGGATGGCAGGAGAGTGATCACTTGATCATTGCCTGTTAGGTTCACTCCCTCTGGGGCACCTGGCATTGGCCACTGTCGATAGACAGATACTGGGCTAGGTGGACCTTTGGTCTGACCCGGTACGGCCGTTCTTATGTTCTTATCCCATCTAACATCCCATCACAGACCATTGGGCATATTTACCTGCTAATAATCAAAGATCAATTAATTGCCAAAATTAGGCTATTCCATCATACCATCCCCTCCATAAACTTATCAAGCTTAGTCTTGAAGCCAGATATGTCTTTTGCCCCCACTACTCCCCTTGGAAGGTTGTTCCAGAACTACCCTCCTGTAATGGTTAGAACCCTTCATAGAATCATAGAATATCAGGGTTGGAAGGGACCTCAGGAGGTCATCTAGTCCAACCCTCTGCTCAGAGCAGGACCAATCCCCAGACAAGTCTAAACTTCCTAGTGTCCAGTTTATATCCATTTGTTCTTGTGTCCACATTGGTACTAAGCTTAAATAATTCCTCTCCCTACCTGATATTTATCCCTCTGATATATTTATAAAGAGCAATCAGATCTCCCTTCAGCCTTCTTTTGGTTAGGCTAACCAAGCCAAGCTCCTTCAGTCTCCTTTCATACGACAGGTCTTCCATTCCTCGGATTATCTTAGTAGCCCTTCTCTGTATCTGTTTCAGTTTGAATTCATCCTTCTTAAACATGGGAGACCAGAACTGCACACAATATTCCAGATGAGGTCTCACCAGTGCCTTGTATAACGGTACTAACACCTCCTTATCTTTGCTGGAAATACCTCGCCTGATGCATCCTAAAACCGCATTAGCTTTTTTAATGGCCATATCACATAGGCGGCTCATAGTCATCCTGTGATCAACTAATACTCCAAGGTCCTTCTCCTCCTCTGTTACTTCCAACTGATGTGTCCCCAATTTATAACCAAAATTCTTGTTATTAATCCCTAAATGCACGACCTTGCATTTTTCACTATTAAATTTCATCCTATTACTATTACTCCAGTTTACAAGGTCATCCAGATCTTCCTGTATGACGTCCGGGTCCTTCTCTGTGTTAGCAATACCTCCCAGCTTTGTGTCATCTGCAAACTTTATTAGCACATTCCCGCTTTTTGTGCCAAGGTCAGTAATAAAAAGATTAAATAAGATTGGTCCCAAAACCAATCCCTGAGGAACTCCACTAGTAACCTCCTTCCAGCCTGATAGTTCACTTGTCTGCTTTTCCCCTGTACTGATGTTTTAACTGTAAGATTACTATATTTGAAAAAGATTAGAGGGGAAAAAAATCATCATCAGTTTAATCTGTGCATTGGACAGCACTTCATATAGTCAGATTCACTACTTCCTTGAATTGTCAAGTAAATTTTTTTCTGTTTTTCACACAGCAGGAGAGCACAGAGAAGATGATTAGTTCAAACATACAAGAGTTATTGAAAAGTCACAAGAATTGGCAAAGAGATGCAGTGGCTGGTGTAGAAAATAGTTTTAACTTTCTTTTTTAAATAGACTAAGTTTCACATTTGCTGGATTACTTTAATAATGTGTTGTTCACTATGTAGGTCTGTTTTCATAAAAGTGAACATACTTCTGTAGGTTTCTTGAAATAACTGACCACAGTGCATATTCAAAAGAAGTCTCAATAAAGTTTATTAAAAAGAATAATCCATCCTATTATTTCATGAGAAAAATGACAGCTGTCATCAATTATGCTAAGTGCAGCCATTTTCACCACACTCACATTCCATGCTAAAAATTTTGGTTTTAATAGTTATTGTCTCTTTTGTATAATTCAGACAAGAACACTTACCTTTATGGTAACATTTCCTTTTGTTATTTTTCTCATATTGAAGCCT
Organism: Mauremys mutica; assembly: GCF_020497125.1. NCBI lineage: Eukaryota > Metazoa > Chordata > Testudines > Geoemydidae > Mauremys > Mauremys mutica. The sequence continues at coordinate 42,602,915 of NC_059072.1, forward strand.
ACTGTAGGAATCATATCTTCTGTGAACTGCCCTGACTGGAAAAAAAAAAGGGGGGTTATAATTAAAACAACTAATTAAGAACTAATACATTCAGCATTTGTAATCTAGATAATCTTTCATTTTCACAACACAAATTGAGAATTATGTAAATTATTTAAAATAACATGAACCAGTGCTTTGATTAACACACTGTCCTGCCACTGTGAGAAAACTGACTTATGTCCGGCCTCTTGTTCCTAGACTGATTATCCTGAGTAGTCAAAGAAACTCTCAACACGCTTCATCTGGTTCCTTTAGCTAATCTGGGGGCAGCACTGTTGGATTACTATGAGGCCTTGACAACACTAGGATGTTTCTCCTGAAGTTCCTCACCATTGTTACCATGGGTTCAGCTCCACCAAAGGTAACAACGGTGAAAGGGGTGATCCTGCAGGGAGTAACTGGTATTTTGAGTAGCTTGGTGTTGGAAGCACCACCTACCCTCGAGTTCTTACTATTACTGCAATAAGTGGAACTGAATGAGTAATAATTTGGGAAATTTTAGGAAAATACTCTCTCATACAAAAGGTTAAGGGAAGTCCTGTCCAGTGCCTCACAGTTGAAATGAACATTGCTACAATAAAGGAACTTAGTTTTTGTTAAAGCGCACTTTACCATAGTACCATGAAAGAGGAGGGGGTGGAAAATGAGAACATAAGTAGAGGACTCACTATGCCCTCTCCACCCATCACCTCCAAAAATGTACCTTTAATAAATATAGTAGGCATTTTGTCCCACGAACAACATTATATTGGAGCTATTTTCTATACTACTTAACAACTGACTGATTCCTAATGTTATCGCTGGTCACACCAGACCTGCTGCATCTTTCGCCTTCATTAACTGGGGTTAAGAGGCTAGATTCCATCACTCTATCCTTTATCAACCAACTATGGTAAACCAGTTTTAGTCCGAGGCAGGGTTTCTCAAACGGAGTCGCCACTTCTGTAGGGAAAGCCCCTGATGGGCCGAGACGGTGTGTTTACCTGTCCCGTCCGCAGGTCCGGCCGATCGCGGCTCCCACTGGCCGCGGATCGCTGCTCTGGGCCAACGGAAGCTACTGTAAGCGGCTCGGGCCAAGGGACGTACTGGCCACTGCTTCCAGCAACTCCCATTAGCCCGGAGCAGCGATCCGCGGCCAGTGGGAGCCGCGATCGGCCGGACCTGCGGACGGGGCAGGTAAACACACCGGCCCGACCCGACAGGGGCTTTCCCTACAGAAGCGGCGACCCTTGTTTGAGAAACCCTGGTCTAGGGCTTAAAAAGTCACACAACTTTCAATAGAGATCTGTTACTCTCACTTGATTTTTTTTTAATGTTCTCTATCTTTCAGATTAAAACAACTTCTATTAGTTAGTTCCTTGGTTTGTTCAGGGTATATTGTTCAGAGGATACCAAACTTCTCTATAGGCAATCCTATGGATACATTTTCTCCCATGCTTTGCCCCCATCTTTTGTTTCTGTGTCTCTCGCTCGTTCTTCGTTTCAGTCACTGTCATAAACATACAGCTAAGGGTAGCATTTAATTCCTCTTTTACCTGTAAAGGGTTAAGAAGCTCAGATAACCTGGGTGGCACCTGACCAAAAGGACCAATAAGGGGAGAAGATACTTTCAAATCTGTGGGGGAAGATTTTGTGTCTGTGTCTCCCGGAGTCAACAAGGAAACAGGGCAGGGAAAATACATCTCCCTAAGCCATATCTGAACTAAGCATCTAGTCTTGCAAGACTAGAAAGTAATAGCAAAGAAATCAGTTAGATTACATTTCTTGTTTTAGCTTGTGAATTTTCCCTGTGCTAAGAGGGAGGTTTATCCCTGTTTTTGTAACTTTAAAGTTTTGCCTAGAGAGGAAATCCTCTATATTTTTGAGTCTTCTGTTATTCTGTAAAGTACTTATCATTCTGATTTTACAGAGGTGATTCTTTTACCTTTTCTTTAATTAAAACTCTTCTTTTAAGAACCCAATTGATTTTTCATTGTTCTTAAGATCCAAGGGTTTGGGTCGGGTTCACCTGTACCAATTGGTGAGACTATTATTCTCAAGCCTTCCCCAGGAAAGGGGGTGCAGAACTTGGAGGAATATTTTGGGGGGAATAGGACCCCAGGTGGTCCTTTCTCTGATTCTTTGTCTAAATCACTTGATGGTAGCAGCATACTGTTCAAGGCAAGGTGGAATTTGTGCCTTGGCAAAGTTTTTAACCTAAGCTGGTAAAAATAAGCTTAGGGGGTCTTTCATGTGGGTCCCCACATCTGTACCCCAGAGTTCAGAGTAGGGAAGGAACCCTTGACAGTCACTTTCTATAAATGCCTCTACGTGCAAAAATCATCACTAAACACAATTGTACCTGTGCTCCTATATAAAACCACATGCCTAGCAGCAACAGAAGCAGAAATTTGGAATTGAATAATATCAGACAAAGCCTAGTTAGTTTCAATCTTCTTTTAAAGACATTGGTCTAATTTGTTCAATATTTTGTGCTGAACTGACTTTCAAAGCGAGAAACCAGAAGAAATGTGATTATTCTTTAAATACTGAATCTTGGAGGGAGGGGGAGGTGAGTAGATAATTACACTAAGAATCCATTAAAAATCATGATTTTGATAAATCCTAAGAAAGTAAGCCTTCCATTTTTATTAGTAAAGTATACATCAGACATTTTAAATAGGAAGACATACCAGTACGTAATAAAATAAAAGGTAAAACTGCTCTGGTATTGGAGATACAATGTATATATTGAGGTCCTCAAATAGTTAATGTCTCCTGTTTAGATATTTGGCCTTATCTTTCTGAGATATTTCTATTATGGTAGAAAGGAAACAGTTACAAGCTGGACAACATTATTTTTATAGTTCTCTTCTCCATATACAACCTTGGACTTTCTAGCTGAAAGACAAGGGGTGGGGGCAGGGGTGTGGGGGGGGGAGAGATTACTAATCGTTGCCCAATTAACATATAGTTTCTTATCAAGGAATCTGTTGTGATAAGATTATTTGTTTCAAGCGCTATAAGGAGCCTTGAAGTGAAAAGAATAAGTCCAATAAAACAGACTATTTCCTGGGAAGGTCCCACAAGATACATATCTTGTTTTTGTAATATTCAGGGGTGTGAAGTCAGACATCCTTATTCTATCATATTTCAATAAAAAGAAACAAACGACAATCTGAAGGAAACAATAGATTTGATGCTTGAGGGGTTTGAAATGAATTTTTCATAGCTTCCAAAGCCAGAAGTGACCATTGTAATCATCTAGTCTGAATGCTTGTCTTACACATGCTTACAAATATAGATTTATAAATGCTTTGGGATACTAAATGCCTCCAAATACTGAGTTACCATAACTATATGGACTATTTTCATTAACAGTCACTCTTACCATTAACAATGGCCCACATTCTGCTCTATTATACAGGCTCAAATCCAAAATAACTCCTTTACAGACAGTGGAATTTGTCTGGATTTACACTAGTAGAACAGGGCAAAATCTTGCCCAAGCTCTTCAGGGCAGGGACTGTCTCACAATGTGTTTGTACATGGCTTAGCACAGTGGAACCCTGACAAGGATCTCTGAAGTTACTGCAATACAAACAATATCCTACCACTGTGTTTTATGGTCCACCACAGTTTGGGTTTAATACACTCAGTCCCTTGTCATGATGGTTTCTCTTTCCCTCCCCTCCCCACTTCCAATCCCCTCCCCTCAGGTCCATTGTACACCTCTACCCCAATAGAATGCAACCTGATAGAACATGAATTCGGATATAACGCGGTAAAGCAGCGGGGAGCCCCGGGCCCTTTAAAACGCCACCCGAGCCCCGCTGCTTTACCGAGTTATATCCAAATTTGTGTGGAGCCCCGAGCCCTTTAAATCCCTGCCCAAGCCCTGCTGCCAGAGCTCCGGCAGTAATTTAAAGGGACCAGGGCTCCCCACAGCAGCTGGAGCACTGGGCCCTTTAAATCCCCGCTGGGGCTCTGGCAGCCAGGTTTGGGCGGTGATTTAAAGGGCCAGAGGCTCCATCCACTGCGGGGAGCCCCGGGCCCTTTAAATCCCCGACCAAGCCCCGCTGCCAGAGCTCTGGCAGCGGCTGGAGCACCGAGCCCTTTAAATCACCGCCAGGGAAGCCGGTCCAGTCCAGCATGGCATACCGGCCCGAACCGATATAACGTGGTCTCACCTATAAGGTGGTGAGATTTTTTGGCTCCCAAGGACCACGTTATATCGGGGTAGAAGTGTATTCAAGAATAATCCACTGTGAATCACTTATCCTGGACTGTTTACTTCAGAACTGGTTCCCAACCAACCCTTCTCTATCATGACACCTTATCTCATAGAATCATAGAATCTCAGGGTTGGAAGGGACCTCAGGAGGTCATCTAGTCCAACCCCCTGCTCAAAGCAGGACCAAACCCAACTAAATCATCCCAGCCAGGGCTTTGTCAAGCCTGACCTTAAAAACCTCTAAGGAAGGAGATTCCACTACCTCCCTAGGTAACCCATTCCAGTTCTTCACCACCCTACTAGTGAAAAAGTTTTTCCTAATGTCCAACCTAAACCTCCCCCTCTGCAACTTGAGACCATTACTCCTTGTTCTGTCAACTTGAAGGACACAATACATGTGCTTTTCCATAGCTGCAATCTGTGCCCTTCCCCAAATCAGAAACCATGGTGAAAAGTGATTCATTTCATAACATTCTTCTTAGACTGCATCTGTGCTGGCAGAAATTAGACGTAATTTTTCACTAGTGCATCTCCACTGATTATAGCAATGACAGAAACTGTAGTGTGCACCGTGCAGATTTTTTTTTTCTACCACCACATTGTCTAGCCCATTCGGATTGGAATTACATAACATGACAAGAAGAAGTTGAGAGTCCTGTCCAACACTGCTACCACTGGTTGAGCTGTAATGTGATGTCTTATAGCCACAGAGTTTGCTAATGTAAATGCAGCCCAAAATCAAAAGGTGTCATTTCTTAGCTAACTTGTTCTCCTCTAACCTACAGCAAAAGGTTTAGAGCAGGGGTCGGCAACCTCTGGCACGTGGCTTGCCAGGGTAAGTACCCTGGCGGGCCAGGCCAGTTTGTTTACCTGCCACGTCGGCAGGTTTGGCCGATCACGGCTCCCACTGATCACGGTTTGCTGTCTCAGGCGAATGGGGGCAGCGGGAAGACGCGGCCAGCACATTCCTCGCCTGCGCCGCTTCCTGACGCCCCCACCGGCCTGGGATGGCGAACTGCGGCCAGTGGGAGCCGCGATCGGCCGAACCTGCCAATGCAGAAGGTAAACAAACTGGCCCGGCCCACCAGGGTGCTTACCCTGGTGAGCCGCGTGCCAGAGGTTGCCATCCCCTGGTTTAGAGTTTGTGCCAGTCCTAGTATACCTGCAGAGAGCATCATAAACACACTGTTAGTGGGAAGTCAACTCCTTGCAATGTAAATCATTAAGCACTAACACCTGCAGTTTTTATTACACTGGTGCTGTCGTCTTATTGTAAGACTATTTCCATTTTTGCAATGGTTGCAAGTGGCAAGCTGATTTATTGTTTGCCAAGCAAGAACTCCCAAGGGCAGAGCAAGCCCTTGTGAGCTGAATGCTCCTCAGCTGGAGACTAGATTAACAGCAGCACCGCTGAGGCCCATATCATCAGATCACCCGAATGCCAGATATGTCAGCAAACTGCCTTTTACAATCTGAACTGCAGACATCTTTTTCTGTTTGCTGATTGATGGTCTTCCCCACAATATACCCTCCCATTGGCCCGCTGCTAGCCTCATTCTCCAATACCTGCACGCTTCTCTTTATTCTTCCATCTTTTTTCCCTTCTATCCTGCTTCCTTCCTCCTCTGATCTCACCCCCCACATACCCCGCCGCCATTTCCCTTCATTGCACCTTGGTCCCCATATTATAAAGTAAAACAAAAAACAAATGTGGGACTAAAGTTGTGTGATTACCACCACCCCAATCACTTGCTTATATCTTGTATTCCTTCCTCCCATGCTTCCTCTGTTTTTTGTCGTCTTAAACTGCCATCTTTTCAGGGTAGGGACTGGCTCTTGAAGTGTCTATATGGGTGTTACTGCAACATAAGTTAGTAGTAACTGTCAAGGCTGATTCCCCACTCTGGCACTTTGAGTGCAGAAGGTGGGGGGCCCGCAAAGATTCTAAAAAGTAATACTGGTCATTCCAGGCTGGTATTAAACTCCCAAGGTTACAGATTTTCTTTAATCTTGGATGGGTAGATGCTGCCACCACACAAGTGCAGAACCCCTTTAAGAGCCCAGGAAGGCGCACTTGGGAATTCTTTCCATGGGGGTACTCTCAACCCTTTCACTCCCCCTCCGGGGAAGAGCTGAGAAAGAAAACAAAGGAAATCAGCTGTTGCCAACAGCTAATTAAACAACATATGCACAAACCTCTTAGGGGACACACACAAAAAAACCAATCCTGTTCTTAAAAAAAAGGTAAATTTTATTAAAAACAAAAAGAAAGAAAATACATCTGGAACTTGGGCTATTGCTAGAATTTAAAAGAGCCAATATAATAATTAAGCATCAAGAATGGTGTTCTTGAGGTCCAGCTTAAAGGTTACAAGCAAAACAAAAGCATTTGCGGGTTAGCACAGAGGAGTCCACAAGCCATAAAGAAATAAAAGAAATAACCCTAATCGCATCTTCCTAGACAGTCCCTGATTTACTTACATATCTGGGGTTCAAATAAGTAGTTCTAGGTATGATCTGATGATTTTCCATACCTGGTTTAAAGCTTCTTATAGCATTGCTGCTATGTGTCTCCTCTCTACAGAGAGCAACAGACAGGAAAAGTTTTTTCCCCAATTTTAAAAAGTTCTAGCCCTCCCATTGGCTCTTTTGGTCAGGTGCCCACTCACTTACCTTTACCTATGCATGCAGTCAGACTTTTTAACCCTTTACAGATAAAGCAAGTTGAGAACAGCTACCAAGAGAGATTCTACGCTGACTGGCTGGCTGGGTGTCCACAAAATGAGCTACCCCCCTTCATTTATCACAGTAACAATGACAGGCAAAATGGAGACAATGGGACGCACTGGGAAGCCAAAGGAAAGATTAACTTTGAGTAACAATAGATAAACAGATAGATAAGACAGATAGATAGCTTAGCTGATCAGTACATACTGATAAGTAGGGCTGGTCAAAAGTTTTGATAGAACAATTTTCCATCAGAAAACGCTGATCTGATGGAATCAAAATGTTCCATGGGAATGTGTCAATTCCACTGAAACTTTCGAAAGAAGTCACACAGAATGGCAGACCGGCTAGTCAGCTCCTAAGTTCCCTCAAAGCTGCACGGCAGCCTATTAAGCACCACGCAGCCCTGCGCAGCGCGAGATGCCTCTCCCCACTGGCCTCAACTCAGCCCAGCCCCAGCCCTGCCACAGCCTGGGGGAGAGGTGCCCCTCCCCTAGCCCCGGCCTGGACTTACCATGGCCACGGGAGAGGTGCCTGTCCTGCAGCCCCAGCCCAGGTGCTGCTGCAGGGAGAGAGAACTGGGGAGAGTCCTCTCTCCCCACTGCAGCCTCGAGGCAGCCTGTACCCCAAACTTCTCATTCCTGGCCCCACCCCAGAGCTTGCACCCCCAGCTGGAGCCCTCACCCCTGCACCCTAGCCTTCTGCCCCAGCCCTGAACTCCTCGTCCTCGGCTCCACCCCAGAGTCCTCACTCCCTCCGCACCTCAACCCTCTGCCCCTGCCCTGAACCCCCTACCACACTCCAAACCCCTCGGCCCCACCCCCGCCATATGAATTTTGTTATGTGCACCAATATGGAGGTGATGTGTCACACATTGCCTTCGTATTGCTGCACAAATCGAAATTTATTCCGCACATGCGTGGTCAGCTCCTCAGATCACTACATGCTGGCCAGCTTGCCTATTACCTAGCTCCTTGGCTGCCATAACATAATAGTTAAAATCTTTCAACCTTTATATTACATTATAAAAGTCTTGTTGATTGTAATGTTATAAAGTCAAAACTAAATGTTTCGACCTTATCAAACTAAAATGTTTTGACGCAGTCAAAATAAAATGTAATTTGGATTCTTCCAAAATGAACTTACAGAATTTTGCTCCAGTGGACATTTTGAAAAATTATTGTTATATTCCTATTCTAAATACATTTTGGAATTTCCTACAGAAAAGTTATTCCATGTTCCAAACAGCTCTAATATTCAGTCAGCATGGCCCAGAGCAGCGATCTGCTGCCACTGGGAGCCAGGATCGGCCTGACCTGCAGACAGGGCAGGTAAACAAACCAGCCCGGCCCGCCAGGGGCTCTCTCTACACAAGCCCAGACCCCTGTTTGAGAAACCCTGGACTAAAACATTATTTTATCAGGTGCATTTTGGCTAGATAGGAGGTGTTGATGTGAGGATTTATATAAACAAAACACTATTTTATTGTAGAAAAAGTGACTTTGTATAATGTACAAATATCCTTTGCCTGGGGGATTCGCAGCGAGATGGATGAACACCTGATAATCAAAAAGCTATTTTCTCATTAATCAAAAAGTTACTTTAAACTCACATCTGTTGTTGGTGTGATATTAAAGTGGCTGCGAAATGGTCACTGTCCCAGGGTTCTTCCCATCCCCCACTCGCTACAGAGATCTTATGACAGGATAAGGACTTCACCACAGGCAATAAACCTCTCTTGTGAGGGGATGGGGAGGTGAACAGGAGGGAAGAGAGGTGCCAGGCATTCAGCTACAAGGCACTAGAAATCCTAACAAAGTTTCTAGCAACCATCTGCTTCCCAGCTTCAAATACAAACCATGTTCCCCCCACATACTACTACAAGTGTTCTCAACCTTTTTCTTTTTGGGGCCCTCTTCCCCAACATGCTATAAAAACTCCATGGCCCAGCTGTGCCACAACTGTTTTTCTGCATATAAATGCCAGAGCCTCCAGTAGAGGGTAGAAGGGAGGGCAATTGCCTTAGGCCCCCCACTACAGGGGGCACCACAAAGCTAAGTTGCTCAGCCTTCAGCTTCAGCCTGGAGTAGCGGGGGGGCCCCGGGGCTGCAATCCCATGTGAAAAGGCTTCAGCTTTCTGTCCTGGGCCCTAGCGAGTCTAATGCCAGCCATGCTTGGCGGACCACCTGAAACCCACTCACAGCCCCCCAGGGTGCCCCAGACCCCAAACCACTATAGTACTACACACTGCCCTAATGGCTTACTCCCAGGAGGGAAACCAACCACAGGCAAGGTTCATCCAGCAGGCAGGGCTGGGGGCCTGCTGCATCCAAACCCAGGGACAGACTGCCTCCATTTTCCCTAAAGAGAGACAGTCCCAGACATGGCCCTCTCGCAGCAGAGGGTCTCCCTGTCCCCTTAAAGAGACCCAGCCCCCCCCCAGCCCAGTGACAGGGTCCCAGACACAGCCCCCGGCCTCCCTAAAGAGACCCAGCCCCCCACGCCACCCCAGAGACATTGCCCCCCACCCATCCAGACAGAGCTCCCCCGCCTGCCAGAGACACCCTCCCATCTCATTAAAGGTACAGCCCCAGAGACAGAGCCCCCCGCCTCATTAGTGACAGCTCCTGCCCGCCCCAGAGACAGGCCCCCCCTGCCTCATTAGAGACACAGCCTCCTCCCCCCGCCCCAGGAGGGCCCGGGCCATGGCCCCCTTCTCCCGGGGACCGACGAGCACGCCGCGGGGAGGCCGTGGCCGGGCGCCGTACCGCCAGCACGGTGAGCAGGGTGGTCTTGCCCGAGTACTGCAGCCCCACCAGGGTGAGCTCCATCTCCTCCTTCCAGAACAGCGAGCGCAGCCACTCCAGCAGCCGGGCCACCAGCGTCAGCATCCCGGCCAGCGCCCCCGACGCGCCTCCCAGCTCTGGCGGCACCGCGGGCTCAGCGGGGCAGCGGCGGGCTCCGGGTCCCGGCGGTGGCGGCTGCGCTGGGGTCGGAGCAGCTGAGCGGGGAGCGGCACGTGATCCCAGCCACCGCCCTTCTCCCCAGGCTGCCGCTGGCTGAGTCGCCGCAGACTGGGAGGGGCTCGGGACGGCGCGGCCGGGCGGGTCTCAGCGGCACGTGGGCTGCGGGAAAGGGGGATGAGCCTGGGGGCGATAGGCTGGGTCCCCGCGGGGGTGTCACTCCGGGCGGGGGGTCACGTGGGGGGTGACAGGCTGGGCCCCCGCGGGGGGGTCAGTGAGGGGCGGGGCCCCGGCGTCACGTGAGGGCTGACAGGGTGGGTCCTGGGGGGAGGAGGGTCGTTGAGCGGTGGGGATTAGGGGAGGGGGGGTCACAGGGTGAGTGTCACTGAGGGGCTGGGTGGAGGGGGTCACGTGAGGGGTGGTAGGCTGGGTCCCTTCAAGGTAGGGTTGCCAAGTTTGGTGTGAGGTATTCCTGGAGGTTTCAGCACATGACAATCATTAATTAAACATAATTTTTTAATTCCTGGAGAATCCAGGACAGTCCTGAAGGGTTGTTAACCCTACTTCAAGGGGTTTATTACTGAAGGGTGGGAGGGTCGCATAAGGAGCAAAAGAGTGGATCCTTACAGGATGGGTCTTGGCTGAGAGGTAGGGATCAAGTGACAGGGTGGGCCCTCACAGCGGGGACCGAGGGGTGGGGGAATCATGGGTTGACAAGTGGGTCTTCATGGAGGGTTACTGAGGGGCAAGGCACTGGCCCTGTATAGAGTGTTGTGCAGGGGCTGCAAAGCTTAGTGCTTGGGGTCTTGTGGCACTATCCTAGTTCTTGGGAGACTCAAGGTTCAGGTCCCCACTCTGCCATTGATTTCCTGTCTGACCTTAGGCAAGTCACTTAGCCCTCTGTGCCTCAGTTTCCCCTCTGTACAATGGGGATTGCAGACCTACCCTGCCTCACAAAATAGTGGGAGAATCAATACATTAACATTATAAAGCACTCAGATATTATAGTGATAGGGGCCAGAGAAGTACCTAAGATAGACAAGGCTGGTGCAGTGCAGGGAAGGGAGGTGTGACTGGTGATGGCCTGGGGTCCATGCAGGGGGCATCATCTTTAGGTGTTGGGGCAGTTTACAATTGGAATACCTCACCCCTCTGTCAATAATGCCAGCTTCCATGCCCCCTTGATCCACATCTCCTATAGCCAACTGAATGCCTTTTCCCATACTACCCCTCATGTAGATAACAGTTGTTAAATTCTGGTCACTAGGTCCTATCCTCTCATTCAAAATCTTTGTTGAGACTCATGTTTTCATGATACCCATTTGAAGTGACATGCTAGCCTGTAGTTAACCAGATGTTAATGCCCATAAAGTGGATTTTCACTATCACAAGGAACTTCCTTTTGTTTGCAACTGATAAGGAAGCACACTAATACTCACCATGTTATTTTGACTCATAATATTGCACAAAACCTTATGTTTCCCCTATATATACAAGACCTATCACACACTGAATCTGGGTGCATATGTCAACCTGAAATTATTTGTTAACGTTGCTGACATTATAATTAAAGTTCTGCATTATACAGAGGGACATTACTGGGTTGGGTGTCATTTCCTCGCTTGTTAGAAGCAGAAGAAAATTCCTTTTGACAACGCATCTGTCACTAGCAGTAGAAACGTTGTGTAGCATTATGATATGGTTGAAATGTCCCATAATTTGGAATTTCCTTGCTTTTTAGGGTTTGGGGATATGTCACACATTCTTAATTATGTTTATTACCATAATGCATAGGGGACGACAATAAAAAAACAAGGTGGACAGTGCTTGGCACAATGGGAAACAGAGTAGTAGACAGTCTTTACCCTGCAGAGCTCAATATCTAAACACAAAATAGGGAAAGAGGATATAGCATGCAAGCAATGTGAACAGCATAATGGCCTGCAAATGTCGTGTTTTAATTGTTCTATGAGTTTTCTTTAAAAAACAATGTTAAAGATGGAATTTAGTTAGGGGGTAACTAAGCTAAATGGAAAGAGGACATTGAAGGGAGGTGGCTGAGGGTATGAAGGGCAAGTATGATGTGAAGCTGTGGTGAAGAGATGGAGAGCAGTGGCACAAGGCGGGGGAAGGGAAACAAACAGCCAGTCACATATGGCAGAAAATGTCCTGTCAAAATTGGAGAAAAACTCTGATGGGCTCAGTTTCAAATGATCGCTGCTAATCCCTTTTCAACAAAGTTTTGTTTATAGAATTTCTATTTATGAAATGTAATTGCCTCACCAAGATGTGCACATGATCAAATTGACTATCTGTGGGATCTTATTGCTGAATCTCTGACCCCCATCACCTCCCTACTCATTGAGACTATCACTCATCATGTTGTGTCTACATTTACATTGTACGCCCCCAAGGGCGGAGACCTTTTAGTATATATCACCTAGCAGGTTTTACATACTGCAACAATAATAAATACTACCACTACTACATATTTTCCTATTCACAGCAGAGGCAGGTCATATGATATACAGCCAATCCAGTTTACAGGAATGGTTTGTGTGGAATGCAGAGGTTATGATTCATGGATGTAGTGGACAACCTGCAAAGTGCAGTGGTTTCAGTTTGCAGGTGGGCTCTTTTGAAAAACTACCATTTTGGTTCAAAGAGGTCATGTAAAATGAAGCTATTTGAATTCACATCAAGTAGGAAAGTGTTGTGAAAAAATTTTGTTTGTGCAAGGCTTTTTAAATACTTGAGTGACTAAGCCCTGGTCTACACTTGGGGGGCGGGGATCGATCTAAGTTACACAACTTCAGCTACGTGAATAACGTAGCTGAAGCTGATGTACTTAGATCAACTTACCGTGGTGTCTTCACCACAGTGAGTCGACTGCTGCTGCTCTCCTGTTGACTCTGCTTGCGCCTCTCATGACGCTGGAGTACAGGAGTCGACAGGAGAGGGCTCAGGGGTCAATTTATCGCGTCTAGACTAGATCCCGCTGGATCGATCGCTGCCCGATGATCCGGCAGGTAGTGTAGACATATCCTGATATACTATGGTGATGGAGGCTTAAAACAATCTGTAGAGATACACATATACAGTATACCTTAGCAATGAGTACTGGAGGGACTATGTTTCTGTCATACAAATAATAAATATTAATATTGGAATATCAGACTTCCAGAAAGTGGCTGAAGTATGTATGTCTTTTGTTATGCAGCCCAAGGGGATCATAGTGTAATGTGTGACTAATGTCTTATGAAAAACCTGTACATGATTTGTCCACATTCTTAAGTTTGTTATAAAGTCCTAATTTTGAGACAACCTTTCTTGCTATAAAATTCTTTAGTTTTTAGTTTGCAGGCAGTCTAACAAAGTATTGCATGTAATACTGGGAGAATATACCTCTTTATAGCTGCAGCTCAGAAGTACACTGTTCTCATGGTTTGAGGTACGGGACTGGGAATCAGAAGATCTGCATTCAGTATCTGGTGTGACTTTGGGAAGGTCAATCTCTCTGCGACTTAGTTGCCTATGAGTAAAATTATACTTCCTTTCTCCTACCCTTTGCTCATCTTGTCTATTTAGATTGTAAGCTGTCCTGGGCTGGGATTTATGTGTATGTACAGCACCTAGCACAGCTGGGTCCTCTAAGCACTCTTAGGATTTAGCTGGTTTATTATTTTTATTATGCTCTGTTATAGTAATTGGCCCTACAAATTTGACCTAATTGTGAGTTCAACTGTTAAGATCATGCTTGATAAACAAGAAGAGTATGGAACCAGAGATCAGTGAACCAAAGTTGGTGTGTTGGAAACCAGGCCTAACTGGTGGACAAGATAATGAGAGAACAGGCTAGTCTACCCATCATTGCACTTTTGGGGTCCTCAAAAAGAGATGTGGGGAAGTGGGGAAGCTGGCTATTGTGACGCTGGCTGCAAGATGAGAGAAGGGGAAGGAGCAAGTTTCATCATTATGGCTGCCACCTTCACCATCTCCTGGGACCTAGGGCCTTCTTTATCCTAATGCTGATAGATGACCAGGCCAGAGAAAGAGGGACCTAGACACCACCAGCTCTGGCTAAATCCCAAACACCATCTGCACTTCATCTCCCTTCCCACCATGTGTTCTTTCCTTCCCCACCTTTGTTTCTTTTCTTTCCTACCTGTCTCCTTTTTCCACCCATTTAGTAAGTCTGGCTTAGCCAGGCAAGACTGCATATTTTTCAGTACTGCTGTGAGCTTATGACCAGAAAGAGGAAGCTAAAAGCAGTGCACAAGCAGTCCAATCCTCATGTCAAGGTTGCCAAGTCTCAGAGTGGCTGATAAGACCCTGGGCTTGTCTTCACTACTGGGGAGATCGACGCTGCTGTAATCAATGCAGCAAGTGTCGATTTATTGGGTCTAGTGAAGACCCAATAAATTGACGGCAGAGTGCTCTCTGGTCGACTCCAGTACTCCAGCTCCGCAAGAAGAGTAAGGTAAGTTGACTGGAGATTGTCTCCCATTGACATAGCACAGTGAAGACACCGGGGTAAGTCGACCCAAGCTACATCGACTCTAGCTATGTTATTCATGTAGCTGGAGTAGTGTAATTTAGGGCATGTCTACACTACAAAGTTAAGTCGATTTTATGTAAGTCAACATTGAACCTCTGATTTAAGCAAGTCAATCTTGCATGTCTCCACTATGCTTATTGTGTCAGCGGAGTGCAACCTCACTAGTAGGGCTTGCATCGATGCACAAAGCACTGCACTGTGGGTAGCTATCCCACAGTGCTTGTAGCCAAGTGGAATTTTGGGTTGGGCTTGCAATGCCTCATGGGACCAAAACATTTGCCTGGGTGGTTATGGGAACATGGTGTTAGTCTCCCATGATGCACTTACCTCCCTCCCTCCATGAAATCAACAGCAAAGAAACCAAGCCTTTTTCGTACCTTTTTTCCTAAGCCTGGGTTACCCACACAGATGCCATAGCATGGCAAGCATGGACCCCGCTCAGCTGTACATTGTTATTGTGAGCATTACAAACACCTCACACTTATCCTGTAGTATTTACTCAGATGAAGCAGGAGCCGCCCTGCGGAACAATGTGATGCCACACAAACAGCCCTGCTGGAAACCATGGACCGGAGCAATTTGCAGATGCTGGCAACAGACATGCATCACCTTGACACGGTGGAGTGCTACTTTTGAGCAAGGGAAACAAGCAGTGACTGGTGGGACCGCATAGTTCTGTAGCTATGAGATGACGAGTAGTGGCTGCAGAACTTTTGAATGAATAAGACCACTTTCATGGAACTGTGTGAAGAGCTTTCCCCAGTCCTGAAGTACAGCAATAGTCAAACGAGAGCTGCTCTGACAGTTGAGAAGTGAGTGGCGATAGCTCTGTTGACGATTGCAATGCCAGACTGCTACTGGTCAGTGGGGAATCTATTCAGAGTGGTAAATTTACCGTGAGATCTGTTGTGATCCAAGTTGCCAGGACAATCAATAGACTTCTGCTAAGAAGAGTATTGACTTTGGGGAACATGCAGGACATAGTGGATGGTTTTGCTGCAATGGGGTTCCCTAACTGCAGTGGGGCTATAGACGGATATTTTGGCACCAGACCACCATGCCAAAAAATACATAAACTGAAAGGAGTACTTCTCCATCGTGTTGCAAGTGCTGGTGAATCACAGGGGCCATTTCACGGACATCAATGTGGTATGGTCAGGAAAGGTGCATGACGCGTGCATCTTTAGGAACTCCAGTCTGTTCAGAAAGCTGCAAGCAGGTACTTTCTTTCCAGACTGCAAAAAAAAAAAAAAAACATTGGTGATGTTGAAATGCCAATCATGATCCTGGGAGACCCAGCCTACACCTTGCTCCCATGGCTCATGAAGCCGTACACAAGCAGCCTGGACAGCAGTAAGGAGCGGTTCAACCATAGACTGAGCAAGTACAGAATGGTGGTGGAACGTGCCTATGGATATTTAAAAGGGTGCTGGTGTTGTTTGCTTACTAGGTTCGACCTCAGTGAATGCAATATCCCTATTGTTGTTGCTACCTACTGTGTGCTCCATAATATCTGTGAAACAAAGGGGAAAATGTTTTCTGCAGGGTTGGTGGTTGACGCAGACCTCCTGGGAGCCAATTTTGAGCAGCCAGCCACCAGAGCAATCAGAAAAGCACATTGAGGGGCTCTGTGTCTCCGTGAGGCTTTGAAAACTAGTTTCAGCAATGACCCACAGTAATGTTACACTTATGTGTGTTCATCAGACTTTAAAAACAACAGTTCTAGCTCATTTCAACTAATTTCCTCTCTCTCACCACCACCCCTTAAAAAAGGACAGCTATTACCATAGATAATATGATTTAAAAGACAGTCAGATGTGGCGAAGGGGGACCTCCTTTTTAAAAACTCTCCACAGCTAAAGGAAAAAAGAACAAGTGATGTTAAAATGAAAAGTTTACTTAATACCTTACATTTCAAATGCATTAACTGTTTTTCATTCTTTTTTGTATCTTTTATAAAGAGTTAAAAGAGATGTTTAACGGTGTGCTTGCCGTGGTACTAAGCAGGCTGAGGTCTCTGTACACCAAACCCCAAACCTTGTTTAAATCTGTTTAATGTTGGACAGTTTCAGGGTCATGTTAACACCAACTCTTTGGGCCCTTTATTCCATCTAAAAAAATACAACATGCCATTCCAGAGACATAGTTGGAAATGTAGAAGTGTTTAAGAGGATGTATATGTACCCTTTGAATAACATAATTTTTGAACAATAATGATGATGACTTAAAATGTATATGTGGTAAGTGAGGACCTGTACCAAAACCCCATATCCAAGCACTCCTAAACTTCAAGGATGGCAGGGAATTCAGAATCCCCATCTTTGTAACACTGTCACTTCAGGGGGTAGGGGTGGGAGGTGTAATCTGAATCCAAATTTTGTGGCTCAGGCTCATTTCTAGTGGTAGCTGTAGAGCTGAATAAAAATAAACCTGCAACTTAATAAAATCTTTAGGGAGGCCAACATGAACAGAAATGATTTATCTGGATCGTGTGTGTGTGTATGTGTGTGCGTATGGTGTTTTAAAGTTTATTCTGACATAGTAAAACCAGATGTTTGGGGGGGGGAAGGGGAAATCTGCAATGTAAGCCACATACTTTTCCATTAATGAGATAATGCACTAGCATGTGACTAGTTGCCACTTCTCCTTTTACAGCAGGGTCAAGCATTTGCTTATACTAAAGAAAATTCAGAGGCTTTAATGAATTTATCGTTGGAAGCATTCGTTATGCTGGCTATATATATTCACTTATGCTAAGTATCCCATAACATCTTGCATTAGCTGAAGTATGCTTTGGCTTAAGTAGATAACAAAGCTGTCAGGACCAGAACAACAAGGTATAAAACTAGTTGGTTAAATCTGGTTTCAGATTATGTACACAGTACCTTCTACTTGTAAACAGGCAGGGTATAAAAAGATGGTTTTAGGGATGTAATTTTGGGAGCACATTTTCTGTGTTAGGTGAATGTAACAATGCTGCATGAGATGGCTTCCTGGAGACTGGTATTGCATAGAATTTTTTTCCTGTACTATATTATTATTGGCTCATAGCAATAAACCTGACTGACATTGGTTATTTGGTCTCTTGAGTATATTTCATAATGAACCAAAGTGTGGTCAAGCAGTTGACTATACAGTTTATCAACACTTTGTAACATACTATTAGTGTTTATGTGCGTCATTGGTGCCCTCTACTGGATGGAACGTCAGAAACTCTTTAGTGTTTTTCTTTTTTATAAATTTGTCTCCTGCTCTAGTGACTAGAGGACTGAAAAGGATTTAAGAGCAGATATGACATGCTAAAGCAGATTATCTTTTAGCTCAAGAAATCTGTTTTGGAAGCTGAAGTTTTATGGGTTCTGTGCATTATGAATGCAGCTTCACCCACTGAGACTATGCTTGGAATAGAGGGTGCTTCAAGCTAATTAGGCATATGCCCCTTCTAACTGATCAAGCCTTGCAGTGAGGTACTGGGTCCTTTGTTGGTGATATTAACAGCGTTCTCCTTATAAAACTACAGGATGCCACCAACTTTCCATTAAGTGAGAGATTATTAGTTCCCTGTTCAAGAAACCATCTCTTGACACTTAATAGCCTTCCCAACTAACTGTCCTTAGCCTGAGGGAACAGTGAATGTAGTGAGGCTATTAATACTGTTAATGACTTGTATTTTGTTTGTCACTGCTGCACTTAGGGCACCGTCAAACAAACATATTATCATAGCACTAGGATCCCTAGTCATGGACCAGGGCACCACTGTGCTAGGTAGTGTACAAACACAGAACAAAAAGCCAGTTCTTGTCCCAAAGACCTTACAATTTAAGACTAGTCAACAGATGGCTACAGATAGAGGAGTACAAGAGAATGCTGACATTCTTGGTCAGCATGATAGGCAGTAATCTCAGCACACCAGCAGCCTAACCGTTGTGAAGTTTTTTTGTAGGCATCTTGGCAAAGAGTTTATGGAGAGATTTAAAGGTTGAATAATGCATTTGTTTTGAGAAGGCTTATGGGGAGTTTCTACCAGCTGTGAGGAGCACCATGGGAGAAAACACGAAGGTGCTTGTATGGAAATTTAAACAAGTGAACAATGGAGGCTGGTATCAAGGGTCAGTTGAGGTAGTCACTGACCTCTCAATAGTGAGAGATAACATGTGGGGTGGGTTTAGGCAGTGAAAGACCTTGAAAGTGAAATATGTAGGTTATGTTTAATGTGACAGAGAAGGGGGAACTAGTGGAAGTATGCAAAGAGACCAGTGACAGGCTAGGGAAATGATCTTTGCAATCGGAATGGATATGAATGAGGCAAGATTGCATTTGCAAGGCTAGAGAAAAGAATATTGCAGTAATCAAGATGTGAGATGAGAACCTGGATAAGAGCTTTAGGTGTGTAGATGGATAGAGTAAAGCTGTATCTTAGAGATGTTATGCAGCAACAGTCTGCAAGACTTAGCTATAGCCTGGATGTGAGGATGTAGAGAGAGGTCTGAGTTGAAGTTGATGCCAGGTTATTGGCTTGAGTGACAAACAGGGTGGTGGTGTTATTCACAGTGATTGAGAAAGGAGGTGGCTGGGGAAGGCTAGAGTGGAAAGATTAAGAACTCTGTTGAGCTTGAGCTGACAGACGTCCACAAGGAGATGTCAGAGAGATCAACTGACATTTTTATAAATTGAAAATAAATGATAACAATATGTGATTATATACATACTAATTGGTGACTGTATGCATATAGCTACACACTTTGCTACAGCTTGGAAAAAATGAAATTAAAAATAGCACTAAATCACAAATGAAATATATGCTGTATATATAAATGAGTCATCCACACTGATTTGCATATAGCTTAGTATTTACTGATTGATAAATTAGACACATACATGTAAATATTTGTAAACTGAGCTGTATATGTAAATTGAAAATTGACATCCAATTATCACATAGAGAACTAGAAGCAATATGAAATGACAGATAATGAGTTAGTAAGCATGATGAAACCTGGTAAGATTATTCACAACTAGAATGCTAATATAGATGGGTACAATTTATAGCGGAGAATAAAAGGGGAGGAGGTGAGGGGTGGCACTCTTCATCAGAAGTATTTGCAATGTTAATGGCATACAATTTGACAAGAGAGAGATGGAGTCTGATCTTCAAGACACCTGCAATAGAGAACAACTGTTCTTTTACAAATCCTGAGAGATTCTGGGATCTCACTCCAAGGGCCAGATCCTCAGCTGGTGTAAACAGGCATAGCTCTGTTGACTTCAGTGGAATGTGGCAGGTTTGGGATTGCTCCGTGATAATTTATTAATACAGTTGAGGCAAGATTGACTTCTACAGTGCCCACCGGTGGCCCAACATGCCTCAGGGTCTCCTATGGTCAGCCAACACCTAGCATGGGTGCCGGTACTTGGAGCCTTAATATCACAGCTAAGAGACTTTCCAGACCCACCCTTCTGGGATATCAAAGACCCAAAACAAGAGAAAAAGAGGAACTTAAAAGAATAGCTTAAAACAATTCTTCAGCAAAACCCCACTCTTCTCTTTAGGGCTGTGACAGGGTGCTGAGTAAGGAGGACTAATCAGCCCTCTGCCATTCCAGACCCAATCAAGGAGAATGGACTGGGGCTCGTTCAAGAACTCTGTGCCTGTCTGTCAACAAGAAACAGCTGCCAGTCTAATTAGCCTGGGCAATAAAGGTTGGCAGGAAGGAATCAGGAGAGGAGGGGAAAAAGAAAGGCCAGGTACAGAGGGTGTGGGCGCTCTAGTCTGCTGCTGGCGGCAAAGCTTGTCTGTGAAAAACCTGTACATAGACTGTAAGGTGGTGGTGGGAAACAGTTGTAAATAAAGAGCACTGGTATTTGCATCAACCTGAGGTGTCCCTGACTGATTTGTGAGGAAAGCAGGGGCAGAAACCAGAAGGGCCCAGTTTACACTTTGCTACACATGGGGCCTTGTCCAGGACCTTAAGCCAGGACAAGAGTTTGGTGGCCTGGAGATGGAAGGGACCCTGCAATGGCTGGCAAAGCAGCAGGATGAGATTCAAAAGGTGCTGCAAGCCTTCCAGGAATCCCACCAGCTAGAGAGGTAGGCCTTACTCTCCTGGGAGACAGAACAGAAAACCTTGCAGGACTTTATAAGGGAGCAGGCCAATGTGCAGGAGCTCCTACAGAGACTGGTGAGTCCCATGGTGGGTGATGGTACCAGCGTGGAGGGTTTGGGCCTATGTAAGATAGGCCCTGCCGATGATCTGGACACCTTCCTCTGCCCTTTCGAGTGGGTAACCCTGGGCACCGGATGGGATAGGGCAACCTGAGCCCTACAGCTGGCTCCATATCTGGCTGGTGAGGCTCACGCAGCCTATATGGCACTGAGCAATGACCAGACCAAAGACTGAGGCAGTGAAGGTGGCCGTCCTAGACCAGGTGGGACTGTCGGCAGAGAAATACCAGCAGATGTTTCGGTTGGCCTGGTGGATGGAGGGATTGTGGCCCCGGGAATTTGCCCAGAAGCTGACGGACTGGGCCACTTGTCCCCAAATGGTGGGAGAAACTGTTCGAGTGATCCTTGAACAGTTTTTACAGGGCCTCCACGAGATTGTGTGAGTCTGGGTCAGGCAACACTGGCCGAGCACCGTGGAGGCTGCCATTAAGTTAACTGAGGAGTATGTGGAGGCATAGCTCCCCTGGAAGGAGGGATGGACATGCTGGGACCTGGAGTGGTGGACAAGACCCTGAAAAACACCCCCAGGAAGGGCCCAGAGAGGAAGAAGGAGGAATATGTAAAGGCATGAGGGGTGCACCCTTAGGGGTGCACTCGGAGAACGCAGAAAGGGGACAGAGGTGTAACAAGCCCTGTAATCGCATCATGGAGCTACACTGAATTAAATCAGCTCAGGATCTGGCTCCGCGATCCCCTCTCCAGAGTCATTTTTGGAACAGCACACTTATCCATAGACCTACTGACCCTTGCACCACTGAAAAGGGGACAGGTCAAAGAGTACATTGGGACCAAGAAGAAGATGAAAGAGTTCATGGTAGGTCAGATTCTGACATCTTTATTACTACCAAATAGTTATACTGGTTTCAGTGGGGCTACTCATGGAGTAAGATAGTATTAGAATCTAGCCTTTTGTGAGTCAAAACTTGGGATTGTCCAGGCAATTCTCTTATATAATCCTCCTCTTGGCCACATCATCCCACCAGAAAGACTGTTGATGTTTGGTGAGCTCCCTATCTCAATAGTGAAGATTATATCAAACTTGTCAAGGGTGTGAATATTTAAAGGAAAGTCTTTCGCCTAAATCTGTGTGGTGGTTTTGCTTGTTTTATTTTTTTAAGAAAAATACTTTCGTCACAAAGGTCAGTTACTGGGTAACATTTTTAAACACAGCTAAGTGTCTTGGGAGCCTATGCCTAAATCCTATAGCCTTTCAATGAAATCAAGGCTTCTAAGTGCCTGTGTTGCTTTTGAAAATTTTCCCACTATGTTTTACTTAATTTTAAACTCTACCCTGAAAAGTGAGTCTCTAAACATGATATCAAGCGATTCCATGGTCATTATGTCTCTCATTTAGATAGACAGATGCGGAGAGAGCTGATGGAAACGTAGCTGTGCGCTGTGCTTCCTTTATCCTTCTGGCTGCAAAACTAAAACTAAGAGGAAAGTGAGGCTTTGCATTGGGGATGGGTGACAGTACAGAGCCCCCTGAACCGCAGATTGCTTGCCTGTCAACTCCTGTACTCCATCAGTTTGAGAAGAGTAAGGAGAGTCAACAGGAGAGCGTCTCCCGTCGACATCGCGTAGTGTGGACCCACGGTAAGTAGATCTAAGCTACGTCGACTTGAGTTACGCTATTCACATAACTCAAATTTTGTAGCTTAGATCGACTTTTCCCTTCAGTGTAGACAAGGCCTAAGGCTATGTCTACACTACCCCACAGTGCAGACACAATACGTTGATGTGAATAGCAATGCACACCAAAGTGCTGGGCTGTAACTCCCCAGTGTGGACACTGCAGATGCAAACTAAAAGGTTTCTAGTTTGCATTAATGTAATCCTGTGACAAGCCCTGCATCAAGTTTAATTCTTTCTCTCTCTCACATTATCGCCAGGCGAAAAGGTTTTGAAAGTTAAATTTTGTTCTCAGCTGTATATATGCAGCCCCTTTGTTTTCAGCATATGCTCTCAGTGATACCTGTGCAAACCCATTGATGATTAATAGGGATTGTGCAGGTGTCACTGAAGGCTTGATCTGATGACAGTGGGTTTGCAGAGGTTTAGGTGAGTAAGAGTTGAACCACAGTTATTACCAGTTTAAGGGAGGATCCACTCCTTAAACCAGGAATCGGCAACCTTTGGCACGTGGCTCGCCAGGGTAAGCTCGCCTGGTGGGCCGGGCCGGTTTGTTTAACTGCCGCGTCCACAGGTTTGGCCGATCGCGGCTCCCGCTGGCTGCAGTTTGCCGTCCCAGGCCAATGGGGGCTGTGGGAAGCAGCGCGGGTCGAGGGATGTGCTGGCTGCCGCTTCCCACTGCCCCCATTGCCCTGGAGCGGCGAACTGCAGCCACTGGGAGCTGCGAGTGGGCAAACCTGCAGATGCGGCAGGTAAACAAACTGGCCTGGCCCGTCAGGGTGCTTACCCTGGCGAGCCGCATGCCAAAGGTTGCTGATCCCTGCCTTAAACACTTGTCTTAGTATCACCTGTTTTGGGATTTTTATTTTATTTAGTTATTTCTTTGTTCGGAACATTGGCAGATATTCAAAATCTTTTATCCACTTTATTTAGTAAAGTGGTGATTGTTAGCACTGCAGTAAAAGTGCATGTACAGGAACATCATAACACTGTTTTGGAACCTAAGGGCCTAATCTTGCCAGTTGCTTTGCATGGGCACTTGTATTCCAGCAGCCTGCACAACTGGGACATAAAATGCCTTTTAAAGCATTTTTAATAATGTATGTGCATTTTTAAATGACTGAATGCCTCTTTATAATCTGATTTTTTTTAAAAGAATTTAGCCTGTTTTTCATATTTTTTTTGTGTTGAAATATGATTCTTTATACTTTTGATCTGGTTTAATTCGTACACCTATCTAATCTGTTTCCAGAATTTGTCAGGACCTTAATTTCAATTGCATGACATTAGGTTCTGGATTTTTTCCTATTTCTTTTCTGCTCTGTGTATAACAAGGTATACCAATATGATGCAAAGATTGAGAGAGAATTGTTCTGGTTTCTTGGAATGCTAGCTGCATCCAGCCTGTTCTCATAATGCTCTTGTTGGCTCTGTCTCTCCAAACCTGTCTGTCTCTGGTTTTTAATTTGACTACAGATAGGCCTATGTGTGCCAAGTGGCCTCTTGGCACTTGATTTTAAGTTCTTTTCACACTAGGCTAAGTGCCAGCAGTCACCTCTCAGGTATGCCAGTACCTTTGAATTGCCCTGAAATGAACAGCACTACAGAACAGATGCAGGTGATTCAGAGAGGCAGGTTTAGATTAAGAAATCTAATAGTTATGTGCACTGGGGGAGGCGTTCATTAAGGCAGTTGGACCTGTCCTTCTGGACCATATCACCTTGCCAACTCAAACCCAGCTTCTTTCCCATGTCCCTGAGCATTGCCAGCCTGAAAAGTGCCTGGAGGGGAGGCATACAAAGTAATGAAGATAGAATGGATGCTCCTTTACTATTTACTCTCTCTCATAACACAAGAATAAGGAGCCAGTCAATTAAATAGAAAAACAACAAATGTAAAAATGAATTAAAAATTACCTGTGGAACTCATTGCCACAGAGATCGTTGTGCCAAAAGCTTAGTAGGATTCAGAAAATTATTTGTTTATTGTCCTTTAGCTTCCAAGTGCTGCAGGTTGTAACTCCCTACTTTCTAGCTAAACAGAAAGGAATGTGGCTACTTTGGTGAGTGACCTGATAGGCTGCACCTTGTGTTGCAGAGACTGGCCTGAGCTGACCTGCAGTAAAGCTGAGGCAGATCTAATGACGAGTGGCAGGACCAGGTTAGTGTACACTGTGGCTGGAGAGGCAGTTGCAAAAAGTAGTGAATGATGCCAAGGATCTAGATGTGGGATGTGAGTGAACCTGAGAGATGTTGCTCGAGGAGGAGATCCCTCCTGGGGAGATTAGAGGATTGGGCAGAGAATTGTAATTTATTTGTCAAGGAGTAAGCCAGTTTCTGGAATGGCTGTTCTACCATTGATATCTACTTTGTCCTCTCATTTGATTAATATATATATTTCCTCAAGTGACAAAAATTTCTTTGTCAACCTGAAATTGGCTTTTGGTTCTGTTGACAGAGGTCATCTCTGGGAAAAACTTGTGGGGGCTACTTGCCTCATGAGAACCCTTCAGAGCCAAACAGTGACTAAGGTTAGGGTGAGGCAGCAAGGTGAGGTAACTGACTCTAAATTCATCACAAAAGGTGGTCTGTCAGGGCTGGTTATTGGACCCTTTCCTTTTTAATTTTTATATTAATGAGGTGGTGGCTTTAGAAGAGGTGCAGTAGTTCCCTCCCAAAATTAGGAACTGATTTGTGTCTGCCCTTTATGCAGATGACATAGTTTTTGTCTCAAATGCCTATAGGCTTGAAGTATATATTAAAGGACTTCAGCTCCTCTTGCCAGCAGGTGCACCCAACTATAAACTACCAGGAAATTGAAGTAATTGTTTTTGGCTGCTGACCAAGCCTGCATAGACAGATAACTGATGGCTATTATGTAGAATGGGTCAGGTTTTTCCCCTATTTGGGCATTTGTTTTACATAAAATGGCTAATGGGATAAACATGTAGAGGAGGTTTAAAAAAAAGGAAGCTAAATTCTATTCAAGCAGTGCTTCATTTCACTTGGGTCCATGGGTGCAATCTTATAATCCCAACTCTGAGAGTTTTCAGAGCTAATGTCTACAGCCAAATACTAGATGGTGTGGAACTTTGGGCTGGAAGAATCATAGTAAATTAGAGGCTGTGAAAAACAATGTTTAAGGACAATGTTGGCCCCCCAAATTACACTGCTGCTGCTTTATTTGGGGCAGAGGTAAGGGAATGTGAAATTTCATCTCCTCTATATTAATTCTAGGCTCCATATTCAGCATATGAATGGACACTCCTTCCAAGGTTATGTCTTGAGGAACAAATTAACAAGATACATTCCCTAAAGTTCCTTTGGCTTTTGCAAATTCACTGTTCCTGCCATTCTTTGGGCTTTTCGGAACTTGACTTGGTTGGGACTGTAGGGAAAAGTGTGGAAATGTTAGTAAAGCTCAAAGCAGAAGATATCCTCAAACAACTGTATGTGGCAGTTGTTCATACAACAACTATGTCTCCTTGGTTTTCTCAGCTAAAGAATATCCATAGTTATAAGATATATTTGGCTATTTTGAACAATATGTTAAGGAGGGCCTTTATAGGTCTCCTTTCCCAAACTATGCAGACCACCTATTTGGAAGGGAGGTATATTGGCACGAGGAGTCTTGTAAATTTGTATTGTCACCCAAGAAATAAGTGGTTATCCCCATTCCCAATCCAGATGCCTTTTACCACATTAGCTTAGAAATTAGAATACTTGCTGAGTACTGAATATTTCAGTAATACAGATTGTCACTCTATTTGCCTGGTTAGTCATAAAAATAAGAAAAAAAGTATGTGAAAGACTGGCTAAATTTGACCTAAATTAAATAATGTACTCCTAGTATTTTATCTTATTGTCATATATCATATTGGAATGGTGATTTTAAAGTTGTAACTGATTCTAGGAAAGGGTTATTCTTGCATTTTTAATTTTTGTTTTTTAAATTTTTATCTGTTTTTTGGAGTTGTGTTGATTTAAAATGTTGTATTATGTACAGTGGCCTCTGGCTAAGACTCTATTAATAAACAGTAAATGATGTAAACATCAAAAAGTTACATTAGGCAGGAGTTTGGATAAGGTGTATGTAAACCATTTTACTTCAGGGCACTCATTGATGGGGGTTAGGAAGAAAATCCCTGTGGATGAGCTTTTGCATAACTGTCCAATTATAAGATTTCTTGCACTTTCCCAAAGCATCTGGTGCTGGCCACTGTCAGAGACAGGATATTGGATGAGATGGACATAGTGGATCAGACTATGTTCCTATGTCTATATGGTGCTATGATGGGGCAAGGAGTGGCTCAGTGAGGCCCCTGCCATGCTACACCTGTAGCAGATCTCAGGAGTGGAGAGGGGAGTTAAAAGGAGGAGACCCAGCTCAGTTTGGTGCTGACCAGAAAGGAGAAAAGAGCTCTGCTTCTCCCTCAGGGAGGAAAGCCTGGATTTCAGCCAGGAGTCTGAGACCACCTGCTGCCTGGATGAGCATACCAGTATGTGGGGTTGTGACATGTATGGAATATGGGAGACACTTTATGATATTATTGCCAATAATACCAGATTATAAAATTGCAATCAATTGTGCCAGATATGCCAGGTAAAGTATCTGTGAAAACTATGATTTGCCAAGTATGATGATCTTTGTACTGTGAGTTATAGATATGTATGCTATGTCTGTATTTCAAAACGTGTGCTGTTTCTGGATGACACCACCAGACAAATTGGCATCAGCACTAAGCCTGCTTGATGGCCTATCCAGGGACATTAGCTATACAATTAACTACTGAGAGAGGGCATGAGCAACACCTTATGAGCCAGCACTTGTAGGGGCCTGCCTGTGGACAGAGAACTCTTGGGCTTTTCCATGCCATGTGCTGTGAAGCTTGTGTTTGGGACACAGGAAGCATAAGCCACATGGCAAAAGGAATATAAAGGGCAGCTGCATCATCTCCATTTTGTCTTCATTCCTGCTTCTCACCTCTGGAGGAACTTTTCTACAAACTCTGAAGCTCTGAACAAAGCACTGAATGACCTATCCAAGCTGTGGATGTGTTCTAGAGGGATTTTCAAGCCAGCAAACTCACGAATACTGCTAAGAACCTGATATATGGACTTTGAAGACTCTCTATGCATCTGTGTTTTATCATTTAACAACTCTCTTCTTGTTCATTCTTTCTTTTATAATAAACCTTTAGTTTTAGCCACTAAAGGATTGGCTGGCAGCCTGGTATTTTCAGTAAGATCCAAACTAATATTCACCTGGTAATGTGGCTGGCCCTATCAATCAGAAGAACATTTCATATAGTGAGCATGATTTCAAATAACTTCTCACTGCACAGGACCTATGTGCTGATTGGGAGCCAGAGAACTGGAATGCAATAAAGGGGGCTGTGCATAGGCACCGACTCCATGGGTGCTCCGGGGCTGGAGCACCCACGGAAAAAAATTGGTTGGTGCTCAACACCACCGCATCCTGCTTCTCCCTCCTCCCTGCCAGCGCTTGTGCTGCAAAACAGCTGATTTGCAGGGCAGGGAGGGAGGGGAAGGAGGCGGAACACAGCAGGCTGTGGGAAGAGGCAGGGCCGGGGCGGGGATTTGGGGAAGGGATCCAATAGGGGCAGGGAAGGGGTAGAGTTGGGGTGGGGACTTGGGGGATGGGGCTGAAATGGGGGCAGGGGCAGGGTTGGGGAAAAGGTGGAGTCAGGGCGGGGCCAGGGAAAGGAGGGGCATGAAAGTTGGCACCTATGGGGCTGTGTGATTTCTTTTTTCAGCTTCTTGATAATCAGTGAGGGGGATCAGAAGCACCATTTGTGACTGGTTGGTGAGTTTAACTTCAGTGTAACCACCAGTTTGGGGAGTAATCTGCTCCCCCATTTTGTGACCTGACCTGACCTTGGCATTTTCAGTGAGGGCTACCCCAGTCACACCAGGTCACCATGATTTAAATGGACTGACTGTGTGAAGACAAGCCCTCAGTAGAAGAGTGGGGTCCTGCCAAAGACTCCTTGGACAACCATTGTTTCTGAATTCATTGTATCTATTTATATTTGGGCTTTAATATCCCAGTGAAGCAGGGTCGCATACTGGCTCCCACATTGTTTAATATTTACTTCTCATACCTGCTTCAACATGCATTCCATGATGTTCGAGAGGGTGCCTATCTTAGCACTAGACATGATGGATGTCTGCTTAACATTGCAAGTTTCAGAGCTAAGACAGAAGTGAAAGAGATCATCATAAGGAACCTGTTGTTTGCTGATGATGCAGCCCTTGTGGCTCACAGAGTTGATGCCCTATAACATCTCTGATTCATGCAAAACCTTTGGACTAGCAATAAGCTTGATGAAGACTGTTATCATGCACCAGGGTTCTTCAGAACCAGTTCAAGATATCACCTTAGATATTACTTGTCTGGATGTTGTTGACCAATTTGCTGCCTTGCCTCTACTGTTACTAGCAATGTAGATCTTGATGCTGTGCTCACTAGCAGAATCAGCAAAGCAGCCAGGAACTTTGGTCTTTTGCAAGACAGAGCCTGGAACAATAACAAATTGTCAACTGAAGTGAAAATCTGTATTTGACACACATTTTATCCACTCTTCTATATGGCTCAGAAACATGGACGACTTATGCCAAACATACCAAAAGACTAAACCACTTTTATATCAGATACTTGTGTAAAATTCTTTGAATACAATGGCAAGACAGGGACAAATGTGTAAGTGTTAAAACATGTTGGCATGTCATTCATGGGAATGTTGATTAGTAAGAAAAGACTCAGGTGGCTTGTCAAGCGAATGCCAGAAGACATGATCTCAAAGAGTGTGCTGTACTCTGAAGCTTGTGAAGGGTCTAGAAAGAGAGGCAGACAGCTTCACGGATGCCTGCAAGGATGACTTAATTTCTTTTGGAAAATCTGCGGATGATTGGGAAAGTAGTGCAGAATGCCACTCTGGTTGGCAGATTCAGCTTGTAGATGGAGTGAGGTGTTGCAAGACACACTGGATCAAGCTTTGTGATGACTAGCATCAGGGGAGGAAAGAATCTGCTGCTTGGATTCAGGGCATACCCATGCACTAGCAATGCTTTATCTGTGGACAGGACTGTCACTCATGCATTGGACTCAGCAACCATCAAAGAACTTATCAGTGCATACACCATGCTCTGTAAAGAGCAATAGTGCCATTGGTAATATCCCAGAGGGGGTGGGACAAGTGTGTTTTGCAGCTAAAGCACCACTGCACCAGACCCACGAGTGGCAGCAACCCACCATCAGAGACCCCATAACAGAGTGAGTAGTCCCCCATTGGGCCACAAGAGGGCACCATGGAGATGGGCTCCATCGCAGGTACATTCCATGGAAAGGGAAGGTGTGTCACAAACATAACAGAGAGAGTGAGTGATCTGTCCATACTCCCCTGGTGCCTCCAATTCCCTCCCCTCTCCATCTTCTCCCACTATGGGATCTCAGGACCTGGTGCCTCCAAACTCTTCTCACTTCTCTCCGTGAAAACTTCTCTCCTCCTGGTGTCTCCATCCCTTCTCCTGCCACACCCCTACCATGAGAGTTATTATTGGTTGGTTGTAGCATAGAACCCTGGCCTGTGGTCCTGACAGTTCTTTCATGGCAAAGGATTACCAGTGCGGTACAACTTTCAGAGCTAGACAGAAACAAACATGAACAAGAAGCTTTGACAACATATGTTAGCTCACAACAATGGTGTTGGTTGGTCATTAACTTGCATAAACTAATATAATTTCAAATGTGAAAAAAGGCTACTGTAGAGACTTATACTTGATATAATTATGGGCATTCCAAAACTCTAGTCTACGGCTTATAAAATGTTAACAGTGATGGTTCCCGTGGTTGGGGATGCCTGGATCATTTTCAGCTCTGTTTCTGAAATATAGAGGTGAAGAGTAACCAGGATTGTGTCTATATAGGCTGCTTAATGTGAAGTGGAGTGGGGGATGGCTCAGTTTCAGAAAAAACATGCGTAAATTCTGGTGTTTTCTGATGGCTGTATACTCAAGGTCTAATAACCTTTATCAGGGATGCAGTGAAGTATGTATTTGTATTAAAGTTGATCAAGACTGCCCAGCAGTACACTCTAGATTTTTTTATTATTATTATTCATGAGTAAACTTGAAATGTTAATGGCTGAAATTCCTTTGCCTGGTGGACTTGAGTCCATAGCTGCAATGGAAAAGTTGTCACTTGCCCATGATAACTTGCTATCCAAAATCCATCAGAACATTATTTATCCATAGTAAATCTAAGACCTTCAAATACTCTTCTGCACATGTCTGTTAGGATTGACAACCTGAAAATGTGAAGGTAATGGATTACAAGGCATAATGTATGTGCTTTGTGCTAGGTTTAAGCATTAACTTTAAAAAACATAAAGGGGCTACTATATCAAAATCTCTGAGAGTTCCATTAGTGAGCAAAGTTGTGAGGAAAGTTGTATCAATGGGAGTGATGATTTACAGAGGTTGCTGTTAGCTCTAGGAACACTTGCAATCTATTAACCCACCGATGCTAAGAGTCCTGCTTTCTCCATCCATCAGTTACTTAAATCAAACAAGCATCTGGCATAACAATTCAGAAAGGTTATTTTATAAGGTGAACTGCATTGTTCTTTGCCTTTAATGTTAAGATTGAGTAAAAACAGATCAGTCAAACTTGCAATATAGAATTAGTAAGGGGTAATTACAGATTCAAATATTAAACCTTAAACATTTCTTTGGCCAAGAAAGTGGTAAGACATCTAAGCAAATAGCTGTTGCAGCTGCTCAAATACAGCATTTAAAAGCAGGTGTATTGAGCTCCAAATAACACACAGATGCCGGGAAAACTTTTTATCAACTCCTTTAAATAGGAGTTATTTTAAGCCCAAAATGCCAACTGTGACTCTGCCAGACCAGGTGCCAGCTCATGCCAGTGTTCAGATCAATTTGTACCTTAGATCTCACACCAAAGATAATCCTGTAATAAATTTAATGATTTATTAACTAGGAAAAAAGAAATGTTATTTTACAGGCTAAAGCAGGCAACCTATACTACAGCTGAGTTCAGTCTATTGTTTCAAAAGCTGACATCAGTATCAAATGTTTGTTTTTCAGGGCTAACCCACACAAGGCCTCACTGAATACTTACAAATGCATAGCTGGAAACCAGTCCAGCTCACTTGTGCTAGCATCATCAAAATAGATATGGATGTTAAGTTAAAAATAATGTTTAGTATTTACACTTTATACAATGTGTGTAGGATGCTGCATGTATTAATCTCATGATATAAAGTTATATTGAGTGTTTGCATTGTAAACCTCTGTTATCGTGTAACTCAAAAAATATGAACAGAAGCACTGAGTAAGGTAAAATGCTTCTCCAGCACCCAAGATGACCTGTGACATATTGTGTAGAATCAAAGGACAGAGACTTTGTTGATTGCTTTCCTAACTCCCTCCAGGAAGGAGAGACCTATACATGAACTCATCCCATCAGTTTTGAACTCTGGGGTGTAGGGGATAAAAAATGCCTGATGAGGGGAAACTGATTCTTTTATGTTGTGTGGATTCTGAGGGATAGCTCAGTGGTTTGAGCATTGGCCTGCTAAACCCAGGCTTGTGAGCTCAATCCTTGAGGGCTCCATTTAGGGAACTGGGGTAAAAAAAAAAATCTGTCTGGGGAGTGGTCCTGCTTGGAGCAGGGGGTTGGACTAGATAACCTCCTGAGGTCCCTTCCAACCCTGATATTCTATGAAGGGCAAGGATTCTTAAACATAAGCATAGAGATCCTCAGGCAGCGTGGCATGGGTTAGCCTTGAAAAAAACATTCAATCTGATAGATGCGTCAGCTCTTAGAACCATAGACTGAAGTCATGTGTATATACGTTGTCTGCTTTAACCTGTAAATAACTCATTTATTTTTCCTAGTTAATAAATCATTGTTTATTACACGATTGGCTACCAGTGTTGTCTTTGGTGTGAGATCTAAGGTACAAACTGATCTGGGGTAAGTGACTGGTCTCTTGGGACTGGGAGCAACCTGATTGCTTTTGTGTGGGTGTATGTGGGTTTTTTTTTGTTTTTTTGGGTTATTTTTTAATAATCTAAGTGACCATATATCAAGTCCAACTTCCCTGGGTGGCAAAATACACTGGAATGTCTAATGAGACTGTCTGTTATTCCATTATAAGACTATTGTAGTATTCCAGGAGCTCACCTTTGTTCCTGGGTTAATGAAATCTAATTATGGAACATACAATCAGTTTGGGGTATCTGCCCTGCTTCTTGAGTCTGCCCGGAATTTGGAACTCTTGGTCATGAACCACTTCAAACAGTGTGACACCAACATCCAATGAATGAGGGACCTGGCAATACCAATGTAATTTTTACACCTTTTAAAAGAATACAAAGGTAATCGCAGGTGCTGCTTTTCACAGCTTGAAGCAGTATGTAGGAGACAGGAATCTTTCATTTCACATCGGCTTTCGAATGTGAGATCAGATTTCAAAATGGTGTTTCCATGCATATTCAAGTTTGTTTATGCAATCATCTCTTGAGCAATTTTTGCCCTCCATCACTTCAGTCACTATCAAAGATTAGAATTCACACAGGTAAATCCCCTAGCTATGTGCAAAACAAGCGAAAATAGGCTTTGTGCCTATACATTCTATTTTTATGCACAAATGAGTGCTGACTGCATGTACAATGTTGCACATGCACAAATACTTGCTAGGCTGAGACTGATTTGAAAATGTTGCCCATGCTGTGTTCCATCTCTAGCTATGCTGTTACACCAATAGGAAAAAAGATGAGGTAGGGGGGGGTGTGTGTGTGTGTGTGTGTGTGTGTGTGTATGTCAGTTCCCAAAAGATAAAGTTAGAAGGTTTTTCCTAATATCTAACCTAAATCTCTCTTGCTGTAGATTAAGCCCATTACTTCTTGTCCTACTTTCAATGGACAAGGAGAATAATTGATCATCATCCTCTTTGTAACAGCCGGTAACATATCTGAAGACTGTTACTAGGTCCCTCAGTCTTCTTTTCTCAAGACTAAACCTACCCAGTTTTTTTTAACCTTTCTAAACTTTTTTATCATCTTTGTGGCTGTCCTTTAGAGTGACTTTCTCCTATTTGTCCACATCTTTCCTAAAGTGTGAGGCCCAAAACTGGACATAACACACCAGCTGAGGCGTCACCAGTGCTGAGCAGAGCAGAACAATTATCTCCCGCATGTGACATACAACACTCCTGTTAATACCCCAGCCCAGCTACTGCATCACATTGTTGGCTCATGTTCAATTTGTGATCCACTATGATCCCAAGATCCTTTTCTGCAGTTCTGTTGCCTAGCCAGTTATTCCACATTGTGTAGCTGTGCATTTGATTTTTTTCCTTCCTAAGTATAGCACTTTGCACTTGTCTTTACTGAATTTCATTTTGTTGGTTTCAGACCAATTCTCCAGGTCATTTTGAATTCTAATCTTCTCCTCCAAAATGCCTGCAATCCCTCCCAGCTTGGTTTCATTCATACATTTTATAAGCATACTCTTCACTCCATTATCAAAGTCATTAATGAAAATGTTAAACTATACCCAGTACTGGACCAAGACAGATCCCTGCTGATCCCACTAGATACATCCTCCCAGTTTGACAGTGACCCATAGATAGCTACTCTTTGAGTATGGTTTTTCAATTAGTTGTGCACCTACTTTATAGTAACTTAATCTAGACCAGATTTCCCTAGTTTGCCTATGAGGCACTGTATCAAAAACCTTACTAAACATCAAGATAAATCATATCTACTTCCTCCCTATCCACTAGGCCAATAAACCTATCAAAGAAGGAAATTAGATTGATTTGGAATGATTGTTCTTGACAAATCCATGTTGGGTATATGGCTCCACACTGCCCCAAACATGTGGCTATGGACATAGAGTGCAATTAAGCCCCGAGGTTGTCATTTGCTGATGTGATTAGTACTCCTAGCGCAACTGATGGGAGCTGTGCTTTGAATGTATCACATGTTACATAATGCTAAGGATTTTGAAAATTCAGGTCCTAGGCAGATCATATCTGACACACAAAGTTAGTGGATAATTTTGACCTTAATCTCTGGCCCTCGCTCCCCCTGTGTAAAATGGGGATAATAGCATTAGACCTGTTGTGAAAATCAATTCATGTTTGTGAAGCACTCGGGTACCATAGTGATGAGCACCATAGTAAAGCCCAATATGACAATATTTTTTTCTTCAGAG
Organism: Mauremys mutica; assembly: GCF_020497125.1. Lineage (NCBI taxonomy): Eukaryota > Metazoa > Chordata > Testudines > Geoemydidae > Mauremys > Mauremys mutica. The sequence continues at coordinate 42,637,543 of NC_059072.1, forward strand.
CAGGGTTTGAATAATGTGGAGTAAATAGGGCCTAGAGCCACACATGGAACAAGTATAAAACAAAATATTGAATAGCTGCTTGTTCATTGAGCACCATCGTCTCTGAATGAATGAGTCAGAGTTTCTATGGGAAAAAAACAGTATAATCATATACCGTAATGCACATGCATAGGAGGAGTGAATTAAGGTTGTACAGGCACCCTTAGTGCTGGCATTCCTTAACTTTTGAGTGCTGAACTTTGCAACCTTAATGTTCTTTGAAGATAGTTTTGTGTTTAATATTCTATAAGCTAATGATTTAGGCTATGTCTATGCTACCACTTTTGTCAGCAAAACTTATGTCACTCAGGGGTGTGAATATTCCACCCCCCCTGAACAACATAAGTTATACCGGCATATTGCTAGTGTGCACAGCTTCTGCCACTCACAGACCCCAGTAGCTTCTTCAATCCCTCCTCCAGATGATGGGAGTTTAGCTCATTCAGTGAAAGAACAGAAATACCCCATGACTTTTGTGACCACTCACACCTAGCCAATACAGATCAAATTTAGAATATTGAAAATTAGATACTTGAGGTGAATTGTTTGTAATCATTCCATAGGGCATAATTAATAACTTTTTTAAAAAAGTCTTTGAATATATTTAAATAAGGGATATATTGCAAAGTCCTTGCAGATGTTCTAAAAGCAGAAATTGGCTGCAGATTATTTCCTCAGCTCTAAAGTTAATCCAGGTATTTGTAGGAACTAGTATTTATATTTACACTGGATGAAAATTCACCCCATAAAGAGGACCAGCACCAAGTCTACGTACTATTCAAGACCCACTTAGGATCAGTTTGAAGTGAATTTCACACACTTATTTTAACACACAAAATCTTCAATTACAAATAGCTCCCTCACCCATATACAATTTTGTTTTTCAAATATAAAAATTAGTTACAAAATGTTCAATTTTTTTTTTATTATTCTGTTACACAAAGATGTGGCCAGCATTTCTCTGGCACAAATAGTAGTTTTTAGAATTAAACTGAAAAGCTGATGTACAGTTTGAGGCACAGAAAATGGGACTGGTCCAGTTAAATCCACAGAAATCACAGCTACTTATCTCTTTTAAGAATGGTCCCTTTGTGGGAATAAAAACTCCAGAATGCTGAACACATCCTTGAAGAAAGATAGAATGAAAATGGCATTCTTTCATCAGTTGAGCCATTTAGATTAGGTTTCTCAAAATTAGAATTAAACAAACCACATCCAATATCTTCATCTCATCAGACGATGAACCACTGAAGCTATGAGTATTGGTTATCTTCAATGCCCCAACTAACAGTAGTGGTGATTTAAAGTGTCCTGCAGTAGATACATTGAATGTGTTATTCCAAATAGTTTGCTGAAAACCTGTTGCATTATGTGCAGGTAATGTTATGTTTCTCTGTGGGGTAAATGAAAATATACTCGTGCTGGAAGAGGCTCTGCCCCCAGGGGCTTCTACATTAGAAAGTGAATTTAAAGATACTTGAACACAAATATCTTCTGAAATGCACGCATTGATGTAGTGAATGTCATTTATATCAACACTAGATTCACAATTGTAGCCTGCATAACAGCGGCAATAAAATTTTTCTATAAATCGCTGCAGATCCTGAAATGATGGCTGTCCTTGTATGGCATAATTCCCATTCCTTGAAATCTGAATGACAAAATTCTCTGGGTTCAGATGAAGATAGTCACTGGAGTTCCAATTCTTTCGTGCACATGCACCAGAGTCATGGCATAATACCTGACTACAGATTTTGGCTGCCATCGTTACATTGATGATGTAAGGGTTCAGAGTGTGCCTAAGGTAGCTGTCCAGAGTCCTGCAAGTGCTCTGTGAAAAGAAAATCATATTAAAGTTTAGTATACAAATTCAGTATGAAAATGGTTGTCACTTCAATAACAACATTGTTGTAGCTAATTATCAGTGTTTCTCTTGAAGTATTGCGAATGCAGAAAGTCAGTTATCATTGGCTGTTGGAAGCAAGCACACTTATTAAGTTGTTATACAGTGCAATAATTATGGCAAAATTATGCTAGGTAGATGCTGGAGATTTTATTAAAATCGTTCAAATATCAGAAAACAGAGGAATTAAGGCTTTCACTTTATCTATGTAAGGTTAGCCTGTAGTTTTTTTGAGTCAGATGTGTTTAATGAAGTTATAAGAGAGATCAAAATTCCTTTTATTTTGAGGGGATCCTGAAGAATTTTAGGTCTTCACAAATGATCATTTTTTCTAATTATTATCCCCATGAAACTTTAATTTTTTCCGCTGAGCTGACTATCCATCAGCTGCGGAAGGTAGGGGTTTTTAAGGCTCGAACTGAACACTCCAAGGGCTCTGCCTTGGGAATGGAAAGAGTTCTGGGAACTTCTTCATATTGAGGAATATCTTCAAAACATGCCTCATTGATTGAGAAATTCTTGTGTAATTGGCACAGGTTTCCTATTTGCTTGGCATGGTTTCATAATTAGAGGCAGGGGGGTGCATGTTGCTTTTTGGTATGTTTTTTTTCTGAGGCTATATCTATACTGGGCATTTGCCCTGATTAGACACCAAATACCTAGTGTAGACAGGCACGGCTACTATTTGCACCAGTGCAGTTTACCCCTGGGGTAAACTGTACCAGTACATATCACAGCTGATAGCAGTTAGTTTACCCTGTCTGCCTTAGGGTTTGTACTGATGCAGCGACATCAATAGCTGCTCACCAATGGCTGAAATCAGGACAATAACCCAGTGTAAAAAAGGCCTAAGAGAACCCTCTGCATTTTTACCCTTTTCAACATAACAGGTGGAAAAAGGGATGTCTTGGACCTAACAAAGGCTAAGATGAAACATTTATTTACTATTCAAACATTAAAGAGTTAAGTGTGGTCTGGGATTTCATAGCAAGTAATAGCCTCCACTAAAAAACTCTTTATAACTCATTTATTAAAGATACAGAAAAAGAAGGGGAAATAGTTAAAGCATTTGAGCATTTGAAATGTGAAGTATTGAAGAAGACTTTTTCTTTTTAACAGTAACCCTTCCCTTTAGCTGGAAACAGTCTTTTATAGGAGACAGCTCTGTCTGATAGCCTTTTAGATGGTGCTAACTGGTCTTCTGGGGAAAAAAGAAGTTTGTTTGGATGGTCTGGATCTGTTGTTGAAATTGAACCCCATTTTCTTTAAGATAAAACAAGGCAAACACATGAAAGAGGAGAGGACAGAATAGTAAAGATGGAAGCTATTTTTTCTATTTTAGGTGCTGATTTGTACTTGCGGCCTGGCTGCTGGAGAAGCACAGGCACATTGCATTATCAGCCACTCTGAGACCTGGCGAACTCGTACCACTGTCAGTCTGTTTAAGGCATTGTTTTAAGCTGTCTCTCTGGTCACAGGCTCACAGCTATGTTACACAAGATAAGAGTTGTGTTGGTTGGCTCATCCACACTCTTTATTTTTAGACAGAAGGCAAAAGGAGTGAGCTAGGAAAGAGAAGAAACAAGGCAGGGAAGAAAAATGACACATAAGGGAGGGGGTGATACCAGGAACCAAAATCTCATGTTCCAGGCCTTGTTTAGGATTTAGCCAAAGCTGGTAGAGGTGTCAATGTCATCTGGTTCCCTCTCTCTCTTGTCTGGTCTGGTCAGGATGCCTTTCAGGATTAGGATGATGTAGGCCCAGTGGTGTTAGTGTGGATCCCAACCAGGAGACAGTGGGAGTGGCAGCCAAGATGGTGAAACTTTCTTCTTCCAGTCCATGCATCCTTCCCACTCCCATTTGGTGAAGCCCAGATAAACATTGTCCATGGTGGTCACCTCATCTCAGTAACATTTGCCAATTAAAATACATTTTGTGATTTCAACTATAGATATTTCCTCCCATTTCTAGAATCTCTCCATTTTTATCACTTATGTCATGCCAACCTGTGACCTTTCTGGGAGTCTTGAAGACTCCTTAGTATAGTTCTTTTAATTCAAGCAATCCAGTTTGTATGTGTCTATTTTTAACTTTTAGGTAACAGGCTGTGTTGTTCTTGGACAATTTAGAGTACAGGCCTTTAAACAACACAACCCACCATCCTTGCACTCTTCTGAAGAGCTGCAGGACTTTACTGTTACTGATTCTGTCAGTTAGTCTATGTCACTTATATTGATTGCAGTGGCACCCAAAGTGACCTCTGTAGACAAATGTTACAATCTGTATATGCAAAATCTCATTTGCTTATAATAAATTTGCAAATTTAATTCTAAAGGCTGTTGCCAATGTAAATTCTGTCATAATAATTGCGTGCACAAATTAGATGCAAATGATATTCATATCAAAACCAAGCATGTACAAATGGAGTCTATGTTCAGATCTTTTGAAAATTCAGTCCTTAAAGAACTATGAATATTTATGTGGGCATGCTTTCTGTTCAGGGGACACCAACAGTGCTGGACAGTTCCAATTCCTTCCTTGTAGGAGACTGTGGGTGAGGGTGAAAGTACAATAACCATACAAACAATATTTTATATGGACTGACTTGACTGTATATGAATGGGCTAGTTCAAAAGATTTATTCCAACATCCTTAGAACAGTGTTTCTCAAACTGTGGCTGATCTTCCTAAAGTAAATGAAGGGGGAAAAAAGATTTTCCCCCCTCTTTTGCCATGCATCTTTCTCATATAGGAGTCAGTCAAGGTATTATCATCCATTGCATCAGAAATATAGAACAGGCTAATAGTGAAATGTAACAGGCTACCACCTCTTAATGTTTAAATTATCTTTCCTAAATCTACCATTAAAAAAAAAACAACAATCCATGAGAATTATCATAAAAACAGTTGCACCTGAATATTTTTCTGTGCCTTAGGATGGAATGCTATGAAGAAATATTAGAACTCCTAAACTGACCAAACAAGTGACAACCTGCCTGCAGCTAACATAGTAGCTTGTCTAGTCACTAATCCCTAACAGCATGTATCAGATTGAAATCTAAGTACTAACACTGATATAAAAAGACTTCTGGAGGGATGATGTTTTATTTAAGTATAGTGGTAGATCATGCCAACAAGCCTCAAAGGTGTTTGCTTTCTTCTCAGAGAAGACACTGGGTCTTCTGGGAAAACTGCTTATTATTTAAAGTAGAAATTCTGAGAGAAGTAAATAAATAATAATAATTAATACCTTACATTTTTCATCTCTAAGGAAAAATAATGTATTGTTCTTTTAAAAATTGAATGTAATTAATCTGACATACCACACTCAATGTTAAATTCAGGTCTCCCCAGATTACAATTCCAGACACCCCTAATGCAGCAGATTCTCCAATGGTATTTACAAGGTCATCCTGAAAGCAAACGTGCAAGGATGAATAATAAAATAAGTATGCTTCAGTAATATGCAGTACATACAATAAGTTATATAACCAGGATAATCACCTTGAAAGTGGTAAATAATTAAACATTACGCCCACACTCTGCTCTCAGTTATATTGGTGGATTCTGGAAGGGAGTTGAGCAGATGATGCAAAACAATGTTGCCACTTAACACCCTTTTGAGTATGTCTTATGATCAGAGAACTAAGACTCAAATTGAGCCCCTACAAGTTCATGAGACACACTGGCACTTCTCCAAGCTGATCTCCATTTTGTCCCACCCCTTTCTCCCCTCCTATCAGCTCTTTTGGCTAATCAGAGTTGGTGGTCCAAATTCAAAAGAACCTTTTCTAGTGCTAGAATATCTTTTTTGAGGTGAGGAGACCACATCTGTATACAGTATTCGAGATGTGGGCGTACCATGGATTTATATAACGGCAATAATATATTCTCATTCTTATTCTCTATCCCCTTTTTAATGATTCCTAACATCCTGTTTGCTTTTTTGACCGCCTCTGCACACTACATGGGCATCTTCAGAGAACTATCCACGATGACTCCAAGATCTTTTTCCTGACTTGTTGTAGCTAAATTAGCCCCCATCATATTGTATGCATATGGGGTTATTTTTTCCAATGTGCATTACTTTACATTTATCCACATTAAATTTCATTTGCCATTTTGTTGCCCAATCAGTTTGGAAAGGTGGAGAGTCACTGCTCTAACAAAACCAGAACAGACCACACTTCATATTCCTAATACCTCTTGAGGTAAAACTCAACAGAAACATCTTTTTTAAAAGTAATCTTCATACTTCATTTTTTTTAAATGGTCCCTAGTCCAATTTTAATAGCCCCTAACTAGTCATAGAATCATAGAATCTCAGGGTTGGAAGGGACCTCAGGAGGTCATCTAGTCCAACCCCCTGCTCAAAGCAGGACCAAACCCAACTAAATCATCCCAGCCAGGGCTTTGTCAAGCCTGACATTAAAAACCTCTAAGGAAGGAGATTCCACTACCTCCCTAGGTAACCCATTCCAGTTCTTCACCACCCTACTAGTGAAAAAGTTTTTCCTAATGTCCAACCTAAACCTCCCCCTCTGCAACTTGATACCATTACTCCTTGCTCTGTCATCTTCTACCACTGAGAACAGTCTAGATCCATCCTCTTTGGAACCCCCTTTCAGGTAGTTGAAAGCAGCTATCAAATCCCCCCTCATTCTTCTCTTCTGCAGATTAAACAATCCCAGTTCCCTCAGCCTCTCCTCATAAGTCATGTGCTCCAGCCCCCTAATCATTTTTGTTGCCCTCCGCTGGACTCTCTCCAATTTATCCACATCCTTCTTGTAGTGTGGGGCCCAAAACTGGACACAGTACTCCAAATGAGGCCTCACCAGTGCTGAGTAGAGGGGAATGATCACATCCCTCGATCTGCTGGAAATGCCCCTACTTATACAACCCAAAATGCCATTAGCCTTCTTGGCAACAAGGGCACACTGTTGACTCATATTCAGCTTTTCGTCCACCGTAACCCCTAGGTCCTTTTCTGTAGAACTGCTGCCCAGCCATTCGGTCCCTAGTCTGTAGCAGTGCATGGGATTCTTCCGTCCTAAGTGCAGGACTCTGCACTTGTCCTTGTTGAACCTCATAATATTTCTTTTGGCCCAATCCTCTAATTTGTCTAGGTCCCTCTGTATCCTATCCCTACCCTCCAGCGTATCAACCACTCCTCCCAGTTTAGTGTCATCTGCAAACTTGCTAAGGGTGCAGTCCACACCATCCTCCAGATCGTTAATGAAGATATTGAATAAAACCGGCCCCAGCACCGACCCTTGGGGCACTCCACTTGATACTGGCTGCCAACTAGACATGGAACCATTGATCACTACCTGTTGAGCCCGACCATCTAGCCAGTTTTCTATCCACCTTACCGTCCATTCATCCAGCCCATACTTCTTTAACTTGCTGGCAAGAATACTGTGGGAGACTGTATCAAAAGCTTTGCTAAAGTCCAGAAATAGCACATCCACTGCTTTCCCCTCATCCACAGAGCCGGTTATCTCATCATAGAAGGCAATTAGGTTAGTCAGGCATGACTTGCCCTTGGTGAATCCATGCTGACTGTTCCTGATCACTTTCCCCTCCTTTAAGTGGTTCAGGATTGATTCCTTGAGGACCTGTTCCATGATTTTTCCAGGGACTGAGGTGAGACTGACTGGTCTGTAGTTCCCTGGATCTTCCTTCTTCCCTTTTTTAAAGATGGGCACTACATTAGCCTTTTTCCAGTCACCCGGGACCTCCCCCGATCGCCATGATTTTTCAAAGATAATGGCCAATGGCTCTGCAATCTCATCAGCCAACTCCTTTAGCACCCTTGGATGCAGCGCATCCGGCCCCATGGACTTGTGCTCGTCCAGCTTTCCTAAATAGCCTCGAACTACTTCTTTCTCCACAGAGAGCTGGTCACCTCCTCCCCATACCGTGCTGCAGAGTGCAGCTGTCTGGGAGCTGACCTTGTCTGTGAAGACAGAGGCAAAAAAAGCATTGAGTACACTAGCTTTCTCCACATCCTCTGTCACTAGGTTCCCTCCCTCAGTCAGCAAGGGGCCCACACTAACTTGTCAGCTTGGAACAACAGCTAATTCATATTTTCCCTCAATTAACCCGCTACAATATTCTTTCCACTTTAATATCATTTCACTACTTGTTGGATACAGTACTACTCATAAGGTACTGGGAGGAAGTTTTGAAGAATTCAACCCTTTTGGTTTGGCTGAATTTAATTGCTGAATAAACTTAAGTTTTATGACTCTGTCTGTACACTTCCATTTCAATACAATTTCATTTACTTGTCAAGTAAACATCCAAACCCCCTATGGGATACTTTAATCATCTTGCAAATGCTTTGTGCCTATGTATTTAGTATGCCTTACATTACAAATATTTAAGAGCTAGCCAAGCCTCACTCACCTGAGAGAGATATTCCTGATTGAAATCTGTGAATACTGGACGTGTATATACAAAAATGGGAAGTGGACAGGTGGAATTTGAAACATTAGAAACTCTAATGGCTTCTTGAACTCTATTACGAACAAAGAGTGGTGCATTTTTGGAAGATCTCAAGGCAGTTTCCAGATAGACAGATGGGTAAAGTGCTGTGCTTTCCTCCCACAACCAATTAAGCTCATTATTTCTTGCTATTTCAATATCCAAACAGCTTCCTGTATAATTGTGGGGATTTTGCTTGTAATCATAGTTATAGCAGTCAGGGTAAAGATAATATCCCCACAAATGATTCGGCTTCATTGATATTCCCAGTTTTAAAGATTGCAACATAAGTGATTTTGCTGCATCTTCAAATTCCATTTTGGCTAAAGTCCTTGCTTGGGTTTCTGATAGGCTTAAATCTTTTTGCTGAACAAACTCAACAGACACCTGTCTGTAAATGTCTTTCGAGCTCCAGTTCCGTATCCATAGTGGCCTCCAGTTTTCCCAGTCGATGACAGCCAAGCCAACCAGTTCATCTGAAGGCATGTAAAAATTAATGTCATCATTGGCTTTCTTTAAATGATGCTCCATGGAACAGAGTTGGGGGATCCCACCATTAAATGTCTCACCTGTGTTCTCATCTATGTAAGGATAATTGCCCAGCCTGTTAGCATAGAATATAGTAATACTCTGCTCAGTGGATGTCTTTAGTGTGCTTCCTACCAAGTGGAAGAGTCTCATATCCAGCTGCACTCGAGTCTTCTCAGTGCAAAGCTCTGTAGGAGCATTCCAGATGGAGAGGAAAGGAGAATTGGGGATGAGAGGACGGGCTCTTATATGCAAAGATGAGCAGCAAGTAACTAGAATAATGATGAACACCAGCCAGGATGCTCTGTTAGAGGCAACAAAGCTACCAAAGCTTTGGACTTGCCTTAGGGTTTCCATTTCAGTTAGTGAATGGCTCAGTATGTACAATGGCATTAGCTGTTTGTGATCAAGCTGCAAATAAATGCTCCAAAGGTGCTCACAGCCATGGTAGTCAGTCAAAGTCTTTAGTAAAATAATATATTTCTTCAAATAGAGTACACATTCAGCAATATTCCTTAAGGGTAAAAGATGTGTTGTTTATCTCATGTTCTTTATTGCTTTATTGCACATTCAAGGAAGCTTCCCAATAGTTGCCCAACCTAATGCAGAAAAAGAGACTGAAGCCATTATAATATCCAGTGGGATTTTTTTAAGAGTATCCTTAAAACATAAATAGACATAGTTTGTAGCTATGAAAATACTTCCATTTTTCAGTGAGCAGAGACTACTCCTCCTGAGTGAAAAACCAGCATAGCATCACAGAAGCAATAAAATACTTAAAGAAGATATAAGATGGTCAGGGAAGTGGTTTCTAATGGTCGGAGCATGGAACAAAGTTGATACCCCATCTTATTTCTGATTCTGCCAGCAACTCAAGTATGTGACTTTGAACAAAGTCACATAAGCACTTGGTGCCTCTACATATTCAATAATAATCTGGGTATAATATTACTTACCTACCTCACAAGGTTGTTCTGAAGCTATTAATTTTACAAAGCACTTTGCGATCTCCAGATGAAAGATGCTCTGTACATGCAATTGTTACGATCATGTCCTTGCTCTAGGACAAAATGTGGGCGCTATTTTCTTGTTTCTTGTCTCATATTCCTATTGCTTGCCTGTTTTAATGCAATATACTGTACCTCTGTTGCATCATAAGCACTATGATATAGAAGCTCTGTTTGTCTTCCACTTCTGAATCCAGCAATCATGCCTGCATGCCTATCAGTCAAGCTTGCTAAAAATGCAGTGCATTTTCATAATTTACGCTGTTGTGAAAATCCTTCCTGCTGAATTATTTTTGCCAAAACAATATGGTAATTGTATTAGCAAGTGACTTGCAGTAGGAAAGATATCACAATAAGAATCCATCAAAATAAAGCTTGTGATCTGTGGGCTTGATTATGCCCAGATCTATGTGGATTTGCAACGCTACTTCTCCTGACCTAGCTGCACACAACGAGAGCATATGACTTCCCTAGTGCGGGTTCCCTTGGCATTGCTAGCCTTCCCAAATGGGTGGGAAGAAGGTGGACCATTGCCCTGCATCACTCCTCTACACAGGCTAGAAGAGCGAACTCTGTGCAAGGCAGGAATGAGTGTACACTGCACCCTTGGAAAGCGTGGTACAGTGGCCATGCTCTTAAGAGCTCAAAGATGCATTATGTGTGAGCCAGGCCCAATGACTTTAGAACTCACCATTCCTGCTGAGGCAGGGGCCAGGCGCCTCCTCACCATAACTAAACACTTTACTTGAAAAGAAGTGTGAAGCAATAAGCAGTGTGATGGGGTAGCCTGTCCCTTAAGGGAAGGACTGCCTGTGGGTCAGTCCTCCCCATCATGTGTCATGGCCTTTAAGAATATTGGGTTGTCTGATACACAAGACCTGAGGAGATATGGGGAGAGAAGTAAAGGGTTCTGGGAAGAGTAGCAGTTAGAAGAAATCCTGTTACTGTGTCTTTAGGGGCCTTGGACCTGGAGCCTTGAAGGGGGTAGGGCCCTGTTTTTCACCCAGCCAGTAAGGAATGAGCTGGGAGAAGGGGCCAGCATAAATGCTGCCTCCTCTTTCGTAGTAGGTCAGAAACCTGTAGAAACTACAGGGAGCAATAAGGCTCCTGTAAGGCCCTGAGTTAACAGGGAGAAGAAAGCAGTAGGGGAAGGTCTGCTTGCTGAACCCTCCCAGCCTCAGGGTGGATGGACTGAGTGGTAAAAGGGCCCAGCTGGAGGAGAAGCTGGTTATAGCCCTGCCACTGGCCTGAACTACAGCCCAACTACATAGAGGAGCACTGTGGGAAACGCCTACCTAAATGAGGGAAACCATAAGGGAAGCATTTGTTGTTGACTTCTGTGAGTGGGATCAAGCCGAAAATGTGCAAAAAGCTGACCCTCCAGATTGGCAACCTGCTGTCTGATCTAGCCTGACTTTTCTGTTTTGTTGACCACCATAACTTAGAACTTCTTCACATTAATCAAATAAGGCGACATTTTCTGATGGAGTGACATGTTTATACTGGGGCTCCAGAGACAGAACAAGGAACTCTTCTCAGAAATCATGAGGGGGGAGGAGAATATCTTCCATTTATGCATGAACAACTAATCAGATGAAAGAAAAGGAGGAATTCTTACCCCCAAATCAAAGTGGAGCACTACAGAGTAAAAATTTGACTTTCCACTCTATTAAGTTTACTTGTAAGTGAATTTGACTGGAACGCCATGGATGTGGAGGAAAAATACAAATCATTGTACTGTATATTACATTTATCAGTTTATATAAAACTCAGCTGATTTTGCCACTCCTACTAAGATTTGTTCAATTGGTTGTTGGGAAACTTTTGCCTCCAAATCTTATGGTAATTTATTCTTGTGTGTTAAAGTTAATAGATTATTTCACATGATAGCTTTCAGTTAAAAGGATTGCCTTTGGCACAGCTTAATGATGACAGGTCTAATAAATGTTGCTCTTTTCAGTCTTCTGTTGTGAATTTGGGTCTAAGTGAGCTAAGTAATAAAGCTGCCCTTGTCTTTGTCAAAAAGTCAATATCTTTAGAATATATTAACACTAATTGCTCTAGGGTTATCTGGAAGTTCATACTGATGGACCTAAGTGCCCTGAGTCTAGGGAAATAGCTACTACTTTGTATTTTCCTGAATTTGAAGGTTATATATTGGAGAATATCATATTAATTTTCTCTGTTTAATTATTTTCTCATTTTTATATCATAAACTAGATTGCAAATGAATAGAATGGTAGAAAATCTGAGTGTACTAATCTAGTGCAACATCTCACAATTCTTATTCCCCTGGTATAGGATGATGTGTGTCCCATCAGGGATCACTAGTAGTCCTGCTTGGATTAGGTCCAAGAAGTGCTCATAAGCATTATAAGTATTGGGCAGTGTTACTTTACTAGGATTAGACTTGAAAGTCTAAATTCAACCCTGATATAACTGGGCATATCTCATTAGAGTTGGGTCCACTAACTTAGTTTGACTCAGTAAGTGCTACAAGCATCTGACATCTACTGCCAATAACGCTCTTAGCCATGCATCTCAATTTTGATGCAAAAATCAGTGAATTCATGGATTTGGATGGCTCATAGTGGCCCTTCATGGATTCCCATAGAATTGAGTGACTTGTACTAACTGGTATTAGTCTGCCTGAGTATACAGAAACATCTCTAAGATTACGATCATAGTTACAAATTTATCTATAGTTCAGAATGTTTGGGCCATTTTTTAGCCTAGTTTGCTAGCCTAGTGATTATTATTTGTTTTTCTTCGTTCTAGCCTGAGTCACTTGAATAATTAATGACAGCGTTAATAATATAAACAATGATCAAGGGAGAAAATTAGGCCTTGATCCTAAGAGTAAAACCCTGTGAGTGCAGGAATCAGCTCGTGGAATTGGGGCCTTGGTTAAGGTGGAAGTGGAAGGACTAGGTCATTTGTTTAGATCAGTATAAGGCTGTCAGGAATGATGTGGCTACTTCTTGAGGTCTAGGAGGAACCAGAACTTTGGGCCTTTTCACCCTGTTGTTTCCTTTTTGAGTAAATACTTTTTATTAATAGTTTATAAACTATGTATATAAGTTGACTCTAATGATATCGGGGCATTCAAGAATATTTTGATATATTTACTGTGATATTCCCTTTTCAGAAACACAAAGATTAAATTTCTAAACTCCATAATTACATACACAGAGTGTGTGTGTATATATCGGAACTTAGTCTTTATATTGGAACATAGCTAGAGCCCTGCATGGATACAAAATTTGTATCTGCATCCGATCTGTGATCCACAAATATGGTCCATGCATATTCGTGGATATAAAATGGGATATCCACAGATTTGTCAGGCTCTAAACATAGCTAATCACACTATCAACAATATACCATTCTTGAGATTCTAGCCCTTTGTAACTCTATGGAACAAAGTGGTATAGATCTTGCTTCATTTGTGTTCATGCTCATAGTAGAAACAGTGAAAAAACTATTAAAGTCTCAACTCCACCTACTAGAAAGAGAGAGCCTTTCAGTAGTTACTGATGCCTTATCTATACTACAAAATTAAGTCGACCTAAGTTAGGTTGACATACAGCCATCGCAGTAATGTCCACCCTAACCCCTTCTGTCGGCAGTGTGCTTTCTCACCAAGAGTGCTCCTACTGACTGAAGTGGGGCATTGTGAGGCACTGACACCTGGAGTCGCCCCCCTGCTCTGGGGCTGACAGCCTGGAGCCCTGCTGCTACCTCCCAGTGAGGGACTGGAGGGAAGGGCAGGAGAATCCAAGCTTGGCAGCCTCCCAGTGAGGGATTTGGGGAGAGGGTTAAGGAGATCCCAAGCCTGGCAGCATCTTGGTGAGGGAGTGGCAGTGAGGAGAGCCCGAGCAGCGGCCAGGCTTGGGCTCTTCTTGCCCACCTCCACCCCCAGTCCCTCGCTGGGACGCAGCGGTGCAGTTCTGGGCTGCCAGCCCCAGGGTCCGGGCTCCGGGCTGTCAGCCACATGCATCTGACAGACAACAGGCAATGGTAGTAATATAGTGTCTACACTGACCTAGGCTCTATGCCTCTCGCAAAGGTGGAGCTATTAGGTTGATGTAGTGGCCAACTTACATCGGTGGAAGCATCATTGTAATGTAGACATCTATAGAGTTAGGTCAATGTAAGCTGCCTTATGTTGACCTAACTCGGTAGTGTAGACCAGGCCTGAGGAGTAAACAACAGCTATAGTTGTTGAGGAGGAAACAGACCAAAATAAGGGTAAGCTAGTTTTGTATTTGAAGAGTCATTAATTCTGCAGCTTTGTGAGGTAAGAAGACAACTAAGGCCATAACGCCAATTTAGGAGAGAAACCATATAACTTCAGAAGATCACTGAAGGACAGATTATGCACAACGTGGGTAGTCTGATAACTGTTTTGTTTGAGTAAACATTAGATGGCCTCGTACTAGGGAAAATTATTTGTTTGTTTGAATCTTATTCCCCATTCTCATAAATTGAAAGAGCATTCAAGGCATTGGTGGGTCATTAAGCACAGCAAATGTCCCACTTTCTTTCAGAATCCTCCTATTAACTTCTGTTTTGTATAGCTGTTGACCAGTAGGTGCTGCAAATAATCATGCTAAAAGTTTAGATGTGTCATGACAGGTTAGATGTCTTCAAGTCACCAGAACCTGATGAAGTAAGTGCTATAATACTCACGGAGTTGACTGAGGAGATATCTGAGCCATTAGTGATTATGTTTGAAAAGTCATAGAAGATGGGAGAGATTCCAGAGGACTGGAAAAGGGTAATAGTGCCAAACTATACAAAGGGAAATAAGGACAACCTGGGGAATTACAGGCCTGTCATCTTAACTTCACTACCTGGAAAGATAATGGAGCAAATAATTTAGCAACCAATTTGCAAACACTTAGAAGAGGGGTTCTGAAAACTTCATTAAATAACAACCTCCTTCTGACAACAAAAATTACTCATTACTGTCAACAGAAGTTTACTTACAGCTTGAGGCTTTTTATTGGATAGGGTTTTTAAATAAATTAAAAAACCCAACAAATTATATGCTCTCCATATAATTCTTTTAATGGAACATAAGAGTTAATGGACCTAGTGGCAGTGGTGGTGATATGCGGAATAGAAAATGAGACATGAGTCTGATGAGCTATGGAGATAGTTCCTGAACTATATGGGGAAAAGCATTAAAGAGGAGCTAGTAGCCACCCTGCTGTAAATGAAATACTGTAGGAAGGTATGTCCAGGCCAACAGCAAAACCCCTTTTTAGGAATAATTAAACTATTGGTCTACCTGTGGTTTTCAATAGCCATCTCTTGTGGCTAAGAAGCTTTTAATCTTTGTTCACTGATATCAAACTGCTCCTTTCAAAAACAAAAATAAATTAAGTTCTTTGGAAAGGTGCCTGCCCGGTAGCCTTGGATATGGAAGGCTTCCACAGAACAGGCACAGCAGGGCCCTCCACATTACCCCACCGTTCTGCACTTCATTCTTTCTTCTGCAGGAACCATCTAGGATTGAGGACACCCTGGATGGTCCATTGAATCCATGGTCTGTCTGCTGAGATTGCCAACAAGGGTGTCAGTGATAGCTTTGCGTTTTGTGGTGTGGACATCTGTACATTAGGAATTGGACTGAGGCCACCTCGCTTACTGCCCACGGCTGCCAGTCAGCCATCAGATGCCAACAGCTTTTAGCTGCTATCCCAATGAGCTGGATTCAAACCAATGACCTAGTGCAAAATGTTTCTATGCTCCCCTGAACCATCCAGAACTGCTGTTAAGCAGCTCCTGATTTATTTATTCTTGTAGACTGCAAATTGAAAGATGTCCCAACTAGCCGTTGGAACAGCCATCGTGCTGTTGTAATCTGAGAAACACAGCCTTGCTAGTCATTTAGCTCAGTGCAGTCTGATGGATCCCTGCTGATAAAATAGTTTTAAGCCCGTACCTATGTGTACCTGCATTTACCTTCCCCTACGGTATTGTATGTTTTACTTTGTCATAATCAATCATGTACATCTCTGCAGAGGGATTTTTTGAAATGTGTGTAATATAACAAGTAGACACAAATCAGTCCATTGCATACTATAGGTGTTTACTCTGACAATTTCCAGTTGCATGGCCCACCCAGAGTCTGAATAGTTGAAGAGAAAAGGCCCAACTGAAGAAAAACAAAACCCTCTGGAGGGCTTCTGGTTTATCTGGTTTGTTGCTTAGCTAGAAGCCAACTAAGTCTTGGGCCACATGCTCTTCATGTGTCTTGACAGTCTGTAAACTCAAAACAAACAATGTAAGATCAACATAATAGGGCAGCTCTTCTGTCTCAACCTCTCATGACAGTGGTTCAGCTCTTTTTAAGGTTTGCGTGTATCTATGCTAATGCATTCCTAGCTTAGATCCTGGACTTCTTAACCCAAAGTACCCATACAGTTGTCTGGTTCAGTGGGGGTGCCTCCCATGAGGCAAGGTACAACAGGGATGAGGGGCCTCCCTTAGGAAGCGATGAACAACCTGTCTGTACTACCCATAACAGTCCTTTTTACACCATGTCTTTTACCAAACTTATTCTGGGGTCCACTGAATCTCAATATATGTTCCATTCTATGCCTCCAAAGAAGTGGGCTGTAGCCCAAGAAAGCTTATGCTCAAATAAATTTGTTAGTCTCTAAGGTGCCACAAGTACTCCTGTTCTTTTTGCGGATACAGACTAACACAGCTGCTACGCTGAAACCTGTCACTCATCTTGGACTCTCAGATAGCAGTAATGCCCAGTAGTGTATTTCATGATCAGCAGTGGACAAGGGGACTTTGTTTATTTCTATCAGAGATTGTGCAAAACTTTCTACATCTCACCTTTCTCATCTCCAGGCTAGACTAGTGAATGTGCTGTACTTAGAGTTACCAATTAATTCTATCCCAAATCTCCAGCTGGTGCAGAATGCAGCTACTCACCTCCTATTTGATCTGGGCCATCACAAGCACATAACTAGGGCCCTACCAAATTCACAGTCTATTCTGGTTAATTTCACGGTTGTAGGATTTTAAAAATAATAAATGTCATGATTTCAGATATTTAAATCTGAAATTTCTCTGTGTTGTAACTGTAGGGGAACTGACCCAAAAGGAGACAGTGGGGGGGGGGTGTCTCAAGGTTATTGTAGGTGGGTCATGATACTGCCACCCTTACTTCTCTGCTGCTGGCAGTGGCACTACTTTCAGAGCCGGGTGGCCAAAGAGCGTCAGTTGCTGGCTTGGAGCCCAGCTCTGAAGGCAGCAGCGCCACCAGCAGCAGTGCAGAAGTAAGGATGGTATGGTATGGTATTGCCACCCTTACTTCTACACTGCTGCTTTCAGAATCGGGTGTTCAGCCAACAGCCACCACTATCCAGCTACCCATTACCACCCTTAATTCTGCGCTGCTGCTGGCGGTGCTGCCTTCAGAGCTGGGCGCCTGGCCAGCAGCTGCCATTTTCCAGGCTCCCAGCTCTGAAAGCAGCCCAGAAGTAAGGGTGGCAATATCAAGACCCCCAGCAATAACCTTGCATTTCCCCCCTGTGGCCGCCTTTTGGGTCAGGACTCCCAGTTTGAGTAACACTGGTCTCCGCTGTGAAATCTGTATAGTATAGGGTGAAAGTACACAAAAGACCAGATTTCACGGCAGAGACCAAGTTTCACTGTCCGTAAGGCATTTTTCACAGCTGTTAATTTGGTAGGGCCCTATATATAACACACATGCTCAGGTGCAGTTGCTTCCTGGGCAATTTAAGGTGCTGGTGAAGATCTTCAAAGCCTCATATGATCTGAGACCTGGTTATCTGATAACACTTCTCTCTTTGATGTCTATCTAACCTTTCTAAATGTAGATGTTTCCAGGTGCCTTCTAGGTACAGTATCTAAGCACCATTGCTCTCTACTCATCACAGCAGTTAAGGAGGGTGGGAAGACGGTCATCAATTGTTATGTCTGATCACTCCATGGCAGGCAGCAGAGCCATCTCAGTTGAGGGGTCCTACAGTGAAGCCTGCTGCTCACAGCAGCACCCCCGAACATGAATCTAGTGACCTTTAGCCACCATACAAGGCACATTTATTTTGTTTAGCATTTGAATGACTTACTGTTTTTATTTTTGAGAATGGCACATCTCAGTTATGTTTGAATCTTTTTAATTCAGTGCCAGGCTACCAAGGCAACAGACACTATCAAAATTGTAAATAAAAATGTCTTATTTACCTGATAGACCTTCACCTCTTGTTGTCTCTTATATCAATCTTTTCTGGAGTGCAAAAAAAATCCAAAATAAATCATCTCCCCTGCTCATCTTCTGTGTAGCTTGCCCGGTGCACATGATCCATACTCAGCTGCCTTTACACTCTCAGAAATAGGTATGAGACTTGTTTGTATGTGTGTATGTGTTTACCCAGAAGTAAGAGCAGGATCTTTGTGGACTAGATCTTTTCAAATATTGACATGGGAACTTCCCCTGTAAGACTTTGCACAACACTATCCTTTCTAACGCCAAAATAAAGGGAAGTGTGTACTTTACATTGAAACATGAATGTCATATTTCATTAAATGTGAAATTATGAATATGAGTGCCATTCCCCAGCCATCTTTTTCTGTCCTGGAAGTTACAGGCAGGTTGGGTGGAAATTGGTTTTATGTCAAGTAAAATACATTTTTGTTCATCCTATGCACATAATGAAAGTCACCCTACTGAAGAATGTATAGTACCAGCTCCCTCGCTGGTGTAAATTAGCCTAGCTCCATTAACTTTAATGGATTTAGGGCAGTGGCAGGCGAACCATGGCCACTGGGAGCTGCAGGCGGCCACACAAATGTAAACAAACTGTCTGGTGGCCCACCAGCGGATTCCCTGACAGGCCGTGTGTGGCCCATGGGCCATAGGTTGCCCACCACTGACTTAGGGCGACTTATACCAGTTGGCCCATATTAATTAATATAGTGGACATTTGAGGCCACATCTTTAAAAAGCAGAAGCCACTTGTCTATTTTTCAGAGTGGTAGCTGTGTTAGTCTGTATCAGCAAAAAGAACAGGAGTACTTGTGGCACCTTAGAGACTAACACATTTATTTGAGCATAAGCTTTCGTGGGCTACAGCCCACTTCATCAGATGCATGCAGTGGAAAATACAGTAGGAAGATATATATATATATATATACAGAGGACATGAAAAAATGGGTGTTGCCATACTCTTGTTATGGTTAGTATGGCAACACGCATTTTTTCATGTCCGTATATGTATATTTTCCACTCCGTGCATCTGAAGAAGTAGGTTTTAGCCCACAACGCTTATGCTCAAATAAATGTGTTAGTCTCTACGGTGCCAAAAGTACTCCTCATTCTTTTTGTTTGTTTTTGTGCACAGATGTTGGGCAAATATATCAGCTAGTCTCTGAGGCTCTGCAGCGAGAGTAAAAGAAAACTCCTCGGATACAGGTTAGAGTGGAACTGCTCTGTGGAAATTCCTCCAGTTTAAAGGCTCTCACATATCTTTCCACAGCAGAGGCCAGAGAATACAAACAACAACAGATTCTCTGGCCTTCTAACTACCCCACCTCACGCAACCCCCCACTCACTACTACTTAGGGCAGTAGTTTGCAAACTAGGGGGGTACAAGAGGTTTTCGGGGGCGGGGGGGGCCCACAAAGAAACTGGGATCCTGCAGGACCCACTGCCATAATAGGAGAAGCAGGATAAAAATAGAGAGGGTATTGCAGGGTGGGATGGAAGCAGGGTTAAAAAATTAGTCCTCCTGTGCTGCAAACATCATGAACGTCCCTGTCAGCAGACGCCTCTCTCCAGCCACCCACCTCTGGAGGCCGCGCTGTTGCCGATTACAAGTAATGGAGGGGTGTCCGCCGCAAATTCTGTAAATGGTAAGGGAGGAGTGAATGGAAAATGTTGCGCACCACTGACTGAGGGAGCCTCCAAAGAGCTGAGCTTCCTGCTATGCAGCAGGTCTGGACTATTTGGGTTCCTCACACTAAATCCTGCTTCTCACCAGTTCTGCTGCCCCCTCTCTGTCTGCCAGAGGTAGGAGCAGGATTTGCTCCTTGGTGCAGAACATTATTTTAAAACATGTATTTTACTGACCAAATTCTTCTACCAGTTACAGCCATGGAACTCCACTGACTCCCTGGTGTTGCAGGAGTAGAACTGAGTGCAGAATTAGGCCCTATACATTTATGTAAGATCCCCTGTTTACAACTTTTTAAAACAATGTTGGTATTTAGAAGCAGTTTTTCTACCATTATTCTAGGAATACAACACATATTAAAATGTGATCTTTTAAAAAATATTGTTCTACATTAATATTTAAAGAAACTAAAAGAAGTATTTGACTAGTGCAGTGGGTGGGAATGTGAATGTATGAAATACTGATCACATGCTATTATATATATTATTTTTCACTCCATGCATCTGATGAAGTGGGTTTTAGCCCACAAAAGCTTATGCCCAAATAAATTTGTTAGTCTCTAAGGTGCCACAAGGACTCCTCGTTATTGTGACTGATCACTGATTGGCATTATCCCGTGTTTATCTTTGATCATGTAATCAACAGTCTGTTTGATCAATTTGTTTTGTTTCCTTCATGTTTGCACTTATAGGGCTTAACCTTTGAAGTCCAAGTCAAAACTTTCCTCTGAGATCCTCTGGTGATTGCATCAACATTCCAATCTTCCCTACTGAGGTTTCTTTCTTTTACTCAGAGGCTATGAAATCAAGGAGAGCATATCTTCATTAGCACTTGCATCTTCAGGGCTACTAGATTAGGAAGAAGGCCTGAGACCACAAAGTTTACAATGATGAAAACCCTCCAATTGCTCTACAAGAGGTCCAAAAAACGTCCACAGGCTTAGTTAACTTTTAATTTTTTATTTGATTTTACCTGGCTGTGGTTGGGATGTCAAACATTTTCTGCAGGGTATGATTTTATTGTTTTCCAATATCAGTCAGGCAAATGCTGTTCTAACCAGCTACAACAGCCCGATTCTCATTTACACTAAAGCTCTTTTCACTGATCTGGTGGTTTAAAGGGGCCTTAGAGTGCATTTATATCCATTTTAAGGCCCCTTTTCACTGTCAAACTGATGCAAGGGGCCTTAGTGTAAATGAAATAGGCCCACTATGTAGGTATTCTTTAAAGAAAAATATATTAGGGTCTGATTGTCTTCTCACATTTGTTGGACACTACTGTCTTCAACTGAGTTACTCCTTATTTAGTTTCTCCAATGTGAGAGGAGAATCAGGCTGATAGGATTTTTGTTGGATTTCTGATTTAAATTTAAAGATGGAAATGTGTGTATCATTTGTATCACAAAAGCTTTGTTCAGTCCATTGAAAACAATCACATGCAGAATAATTTAGAAAAGGAGACATGTTTTCTGTAAACAAGGAAGGATTGTTAATCTGTGGTGTATTTGAATGCCTGAGGAAACAGAGTTGGCTGTTTTCCTTACAAAATAAATTGGGCATTCCCTTTATGAAAAGTGTAACAATCTTGGGGTTCATTAAATAAAAAACCAGTGAATGAGAAAGGAATGAAACTTTAATAAAACAATCTGGAGCGTTTCTGGTGAACTGCTGCACCCAGCCATGTGTTCCCAGCCTCTGCCTCCAAGGCAGATCACCAAATTCTGACACTCACAACACAATCCCTTATGAGAATCTTTCATAAACATATCTCTACATCTTCCCTCTTAAAGAAAAATGAATTAACTCATATGTACACACAGACACACAGACACACACACACACACAGACACACACACACAGTTAGCTATCTAATAACACATACATCAAATTCTCAACCCATCTAGTACATTTCTATAAACCCAATGTATCAACTACCTAGAGAGGAAAGGTACCAGCAGATCATTCTCGAGTGAGTCTTTACCACTCACTTTCCTCAAATACCCCTTCTCCAGGCAAGTTAGCAAGTCTATGGGTATGGCTACACTTGCAAGTTGCAGCGCTGGTAGTTTGCAGCGCTGGTCATCCAGCTGTGCAGGGCCAGCGCTGAAGTGTGGCCACACTGACAGCTACCAGCGCTGCAGTGTGGCCACATTTGCAGCATTTGCAGTGCTGTACTGAGAGGTGCATTGTGGGCAGCTATCCCACAGAGCACCTCGTCCGATTTTGGCACTAAGTATTGTGGGAAGGGGGAAGGAAGTGTGTGGGTCATTCCGCTTCCTGTGCCAACGCCCCGTGGTGCATCGCTTCACTTCCCAGCAGTCACAGTTTTCCCGTCCACGTTTCTTGCCATTGCGAGTGCAGCGCGCTTTCTGTGTGAAATGGAGCCTGAGCTGCTGAGGACTTTGCTGATGACTGTCGCCAGCACATCACGTTTGGCAGTTGAGCTATTCCTTCAGCTCCAAAGTGACAGTGAGGAGTCCGACGATGATCTGGATTTGCCTGACGCGTGTGACATGAAATTGCTTGTGGCAGTAACGGACATGCTCAGCACCGTGGAACGCCGCTTTTGGGCTCGGGAAACAAGCACTGAGTGGTGGGATCACATAGTCATGGAAGTCTGGGATGACGAGCAGTGCCTGCAGAACTTTCGGATGAGAAAAGCCACTTTCATGGGACTGTGTGCTGAGCTCGCCCCCACCCTGCGGCGCAAGGACATGAGATTGAGAGCTGCCCTGACGGTGGAAAAGCGGGTGGCTATTGCAATCTGGAAGCTGGCAACTCCAGACAGCTACCGGTCAGTCGGGAACCAGTTTGGAGTGGGAAAGTCGACCGTGGGAATCGTTTTGATGCAAGTTTGCAGGGCCATTAATCGCATCCTGCTAAGGAGAACCATGACTGTGGGGAACGTGCAGGACATTGTAGATGGATTTGCAGAAATGGGTTTCCCTAACTGTGGAGGGGCAATAGATGGGACGCATATTCCTATTCTGGCACCACCCCACCTAGCCTCCGAGTACATTAATTGGAAGGGGTATTTCTCTATGATTCTCCAGGCGCTTGTGGATCACCGTGGGCGTTTCATTGACATTTACACAGGCTGGCCTGGAAAGGTGCATGATGCACGCATCTTTTGGAACAGTGGCCTGTTCAGGAAGATGCAGGACGGGACATTTTTCCCAGACCGGAAGATCACAGTAGGGGATGTTGAAATGCCCATTGTGATCCTTGGGGACCCCGCTTACCCATTAATGGCTTGGCTCATGAAACCCTATACAGGGAAGCTGGACAGGAGCAAGGACCGTTTCAACTATAGGCTGAGCCGGTGCCGAATGACTGTGGAGTGTGCTTTCGGGCGTTTAAAGGGGCGCTGGCGAGCGCTTTATGGGAAGCTAGACTTGGGGGAAAGCAGCATCCCTGCGGTTATATCCGCGTGCTGCACCCTCCATAATATTTGTGAAGGGAAGGGTGAAACATTCAGCCAGGCATGGACCAATGAGGTACTAGTCCTGGAGGCTGAATTTGCACAGCCAGAGAGCAGGGCTACTAGAGATGCCCACAACAGGGCTACAAGGATTAGGGATGCCTTGAGGGAGGAATTTGAGGCTGAAAGCCAACAGTAATGGTTTTTACCTCGACCGGGAGTGAACTGCACTGGTTACAGTGCTTTTAAGTGCCTGTGTTTTCCTTGGGGTTTGTTACCTGTGTTTTCCTTGGGGTTTGTTATCTTTCACTTTATGCAATAATAAAAACCGTTTCATAATCAAAGAAATCATTTATTTAAAAAAAAAGTAAAAGGGCAGGGGGGTTGGTTGTTGGACTGTACATTCATAGGTTTGTATATGTACTGCCAGGAGTGCTGTGCACTTCAGGATTATAATGCTGCATGGTGATGGGAGTTGAGTGCAGAGGGTAAGGGTCGTAGTTCTCTGGGCTCATAGGTGACCGTACAGGTGTCAGGGGCAGCTGGTGGTGCTGTAGGTAAGAACCTGGATGCTGGGGAACGGGGTTTGGAGCTGACATTGGTGCACAAGGGAAAGAGCTTTGGGGTGGGGAGGGGTTGGCACGGTAGTGCTCTGCCTGCATGGCTACCAGTGACTGGATACAGTCTGTTTGGCGCGCCATGAGGTTTATAAGCTGCCTCGTGGTTTTCTTCAGCGACAACTCCTTTCTCCTGCTTTCTGTTTCCTTCCAGTGCTGAATTTTGCCTCTCCATTCCTGCGTAGTTTTATTGTCTCTTGCACACTGATTCAGAACTGCATTCACCAAGTCTTCCTTGCTTTTCTTAGGCTTCCTCCTTAGGTTCTGAAGTTTTTTTTCAGTCGCTGATAAGGCCGGTCCAGGACTAGTCAAGGACACTATAAAAATACAGCAAATGATACATTTTAAGAGAGCATGCATTGTGTATAATCTCAGTGAGTTAGTTTCCAGTCTCACACTGTAGCATTCCTCAGACATTTCAAACACACCTAGAGAATTCACAGCCTTGCAGAAATGGTAAGTGAGGATAAGGCAGTAGAGTAGAAGTTAATAAAACCTGGGAGACATGTTCCTGCCGCGGTTTGCCTGGGCAGGGGGCTTATTGGTTCATGGGTGCACTGCTGTTTGTGGGCTTTGGGAAAGGCAGAAAGCTGCTGTTGGGACCTGCAATGAAACAGTGTGCCTCCCTCCATTTCACACAGGAGTTAATCCTGGTGTTCCTGCCGCGGTTTGCCTGGGCAGGGGGCTTATTGGTTCATGGGTGCACTGCTGTTTGTGGGCTTTGGGAAAGGCAGAAAGCTGCTGTTGGGACCTGCAATGAAACAGTGTGCCTCCCTCCATTTCACACAGGAGTTAATACTTGAAGATATCTCCCTGCTGCGTGTTTCCTGGGAAGCAAGGGAGGGTCTCCTACAACAATGCGGATTCCGCCCTGGCCCCTATGCAGCTTGCCTGTGTGCAGCAATGGTCCCCCCACCCCTCCTGGAACAGTGGCGTGGACGCGTTAGCCTGACTGGGACAGGGACCACACTGGCTCTCCCTTTAAACTTGCTCAAGCGCAATGCCTATGCTCTTGCTGAAACTTTTGAAGAGATTACAGAGGCAGATTACCATGACGTGATAGACCACATCAATGGGATATTCCACATCTAGGCATGCAAGCATGCAGCCATACCACCCCCTCCTCTCCCAAAACATTTGCATTACAATAAAAGCTGCTTACCTGGGACCTGCTCCTGTGATTCTTCTGCACCAAGTTCCAGGTGCTGTGACTGGCTAGCTTCCTCCTAGCTTGAGAAGAGCTCCTGACTGCATGCCTCCTGGGACTCCGGGGTGTCTCCCCCCACCACAGTAGCCTCGCTGTCTGTTTGGATCTCCCCCTCCACCTCCCTCTCCTCTACTGGCTCTGAACTGTCCATCGTGGTCCTCGGATTTACAGAGGGGTCACCCCCATAAATTGCGTCCAGCTCCTTGTAAAAATGGCAGGTCGTGGGGGCAGCGCCGGAGCGGCGGTTTCCCTCGCGTGCTTTGCAATAGGCACTCCGCAGCTCCTTTACTTTAACCCTGCACTGCAGCGTGTCCCGCTCATGGCCCCTATCCAGCATGGCTCTTGATACCTGGGCAAAGGTATCATAATTCTTACAGCTAGAGCGCAGCTGTGCCTGCATAGATTCCTCCCCCCAAACATTGATGAGGTCCATCAGCTCGCCATTGCTCCATGCTGGGGCTCGTTTGCCACGTGGAGGCATGGTCACCTGTAAAGATTCACTGATTGCACTCCACACCTGGCTGAGCAAACAGGAAGGGGATTTTTAAAATTCCCGGGGCATTTAACGGGCGGGTCACCTGAGGCCAGGGCAGTAGAGTCTGAGCTGATGAGCAGAGTGGCTGAACGGGCATTGTGGGATACATCCTTATACCCTGGAGGCCAATAACAGCGCTGGTGTGTGGCCACACTTGATGACCAGCGCTGCAGCACCAGCGCTGCAATCCTTATTCCCCATGCTGAGCCAGGTGTACGGCCAGCGCTGCAGCCAGGGAGTTGCAGCGCTGGATGTGCCCTGCAGGTGTGGACACTTACTAATTGCAGCGCTGGAAAGCCTCCACCAGCGCTGCAACTTGCAAGTGTAGCCATATCCTATGAGTCTTTCAGGACATTTAATCTCCAGCTCTGATCTTCTCAGTATCAGCCTTTCATTAGAGTCTAAGTTGTTATCTTATTCTTTGGCAAATTCTCCTTTGTGCACTGATGATAAAGGAACAGTTAAATGGGAAATGCCAGAGTCCACATCAGCTGTCAATGTGTTGGAACTTTCTGGAATTATTCATAGATCCCTTTAATCACATTGAAAAGTGTTCCCCTGGTCCATCTGGACTACATAGGACCTTGGATGCAGCTATTCTTTAATGTTACCCCTTTGGCCCCAAGTATTAGAGCTGTGATTCCTCAAGTACACTCTGTCACTTGGGTTAAGAGAAGGGAGCTCATGGGCCCTTTTATCAAAGTAATATTTATGCTTCCATTTCTGATTTTCTTTCATCTTCTGTATGGTTTCGTTGTTATGAGATTTCAGCAGGTTATCAGTAATTGGTAAATTAAATCTGATCCTTCTACCCATTAACATTTGAGCTAGAGAAAAGCCATTTTCCAGAGGTGTGCTTCACTAAACCAATAAAGCTTTATACAAATTACTCCCATGGTCAAAAGTTTTTCATAAGGTTCTTTATTGTCTGTATAGACCTTTCCACACAGGTCCATTTGGCTGGGGGTAATTTGGACTTGATGTTTTGTGATGAAAATCCCAGTGGATGGTAAATTGCCTAAAATCTGCACTGGAACATTGTGGCTCATTATCACTAAAGAGTGCATCTGGAATTCCATAACTGGAGAAGATTTCTCTCATGCTGGCTATCACTGACTTACTATTAGTACTGTGCAGTGTGCAAATTTCTGGATACAGAGAATAATAATCTGTGACTATTAAATAATCCTTTGATTGCTCGGTAAATAAATCCGTGCTGACCTTCTCATAAGGCCTTTGGGGAACTGGATGAGGTCTCGGTGGCTCTGCTTGTTGGCACGGCTTGTATTTCAAGCAGGAAAAGCAGTTTTCTAACACATTAGTGATGTCATGGTTGATCCACGGCCAATACACCTCTCATGCTCATTGTTTGCACTTCTCAATTCGTAACTGACCCTCATGAATCTTCTCTAGCATTTTTTTTGGAGGATCATTGGAATGACAACTTTACTGCCCTTGAAAGTCACCCCATCTATCACAGTAACTTCATGTCTGCAGTTCCAGTAGTCTCTTATACTTGGACAGGAACTGTTTATTTCTTCAGGACACCCTTTAATTATCACTTCTTTAAGCATTCCCAATTATTCATCTTTATCCATTTCCTCTCTTATTTGTTGTAGTTTACTGTTAGCTAAGGGAATTGAATTTACAATCAGATCTACATAGGCTTGCATCTCTGTCTCTAAAGTCTTCTCTAGTTTCGTGGAAGCCACTGCTCTGGAAAGTGCATCTGCACTGAATATGAAATTACCGGGCATACAGGTCACAACCAAATCATACTTTTGCAGCTTTATCATCATTCTTTGAATCCTTAAGGTACAGTCATTTAGCAGTTTGCTAAATAATGCTATCAGGGGCTTGTGGTCCATTTCAACTTCCACTATCTGTCCATAAATATACTGATTGAATCTCTCATAAGCAAATAATATTTCTAAAAGCTCATTTTCAATCTGTGCATATCTGGTTTCTGCCTCAGTCAGTGATTTTGATGCATATGCCACTGGTTGCCAATAATCCTCATGCTTCTGTAAAATCACTGCATCTAATCCAGACTGTGAAGCATCTGCTGAGATTTTAATAGGCCTTCCTGATGCATAGCACTTCAACACTGGTTCTTGTATCAGTTGTTGCTACCAAAACCTTCCCATGATTCATCCTGTTCTGCACCCCAATATCATTCATTTTTATTCTGTAAGAGTTTTCTCAAAGCTGCTGCTTTGGTAGATAAATTAGGTCTGAATTTTCCAAGATAATTAACCATTGCCAGGAGCCATTGGACATCTTTCTTTGACTGGGAACAGGGCATCATTTCAATGGCTGAAATTGTTCCCTTATCAGGTTTTACGCCTTCATTCACCTCCCAACAAAAGTCAATTTTGTAACCCTCAAAATATATTTCTACCTATTTAGTTTGAGGTTTGCAGCTCTAGTTCCAACCAGGACTTCCTAGAGTCTACAATCATGCTCCTTTTTCACTGAGCCCCGGATGATGATGTCATCCATTGAGGTGTCAACACCATTAATATGTTCATAGATTATATGTATGGTTTTGCGGTACACTTCTGGTGCTGAAGCTATGCTGAAGGATATGCATAAGAATCTGGATCTTCCAAATGGGGTATTAAATGTGCATAGTTTTGAGCTTTCTTCAGTTAATTTTAGTTGCTAAAAACCTGAGGATGCATCCAATTTACTCAAATATTGAGCATTTGAAAACTGAGCCATAATCTCTCCTCTGATTGGTCGTTTGAAATATTCTCTTTGTATAGTCTTGTTGAGGTCTCTGGGATATAAGCATATTCATAGCTGGCTGTTACTTTTCTCCACAAAGACTAGGAATTCACCCATTCTGTTGGCTCCTCAATTTTTTGTATTATTTGCACTGCTTCCATCCTTGCATGCTCAGCCTTGAGTTTATCATGGAGTGCAAATGGCACCTTTCTGAATGGATGGATAACTGGACGGACCTGCTGGTTTATCTGGATTATATGTTCACCCTGCAAGCAACCTGACCCTGGAAACAGGTCATGATATTCCTGAAAGAGTGCCTCATATCCAGGTTCAGTATGATCTTGTAGTGAGAGCACCCATTTTACCAGACTGAGTGTCTCACATGTAGCCAGGCCTAAAATTGGTGTAATCTCTTTTGGCACAATGAACGGGAGCCTGTACATGATGTTTTTATGGTTGATGCTAGAAATGCACCTATCCTTCACGGGTATATTTGTTCCAGGATAATCAGTTCCTTTTATTTTTGTTGTTCCCAGTTTGGGTCTTATTTTTAGTCTCTCGTAATCTTGTTCAGAAAAAATATTAACTTGAGCACCTATATCCAGTTTCAGTGGAATAATTGTTCCATTTACTGTCAGTATCCTGTCCCTCTTATCAGGCTTGCTAGATCCAAGTACGTCTATGAAAAACTCCTCAAACAGATTGTCTTTAACTGAGTGCACTTGACTTTTCTGCATTTGGGATCTGCAGCATTTTGCAAAATGATTACGTTTCCCACATTTTTGATAGAGTTTCCCAAAGGTAACACACAGTTTGGGGCCTTGTTGTGATCCACATCTTCCATGTGACTGTCTGTACCAAAGTCACAGGTTTTACTGAGTTTCCTTAATTCTGTGACATATTGCTCTATGGTGTCATCAGTTTTTTATATGCATGTAAAAAAAAATTGTCCCTTGATCTGCTGGCAATGCCCCTAACTTGTACAGCCCAAAATATCGTTAGCCTTCTTGGCAACAAGGGCACACTGTTGACTCATATCCAGCTGCTCGTCCACTGTAAACCCTAGGTCCTTTTCTGCAGAACTGCTGCCTAGCCATTCGGTCCCTAGTCTGTAGCAGTGCATGGGATTCTTCTGTCCTAAGTGCAGGACTCTGCACTTGTCCTTGTTAAACCTCATCAGATTTCCTTTGGGCCGATCTTCTAATTTGTCTAGGTCTCTCTGTATCCTATCCCTACCCTCCCAGCATATCTACCATTCCTCCCAGTTTAGTGTCATCTGCAAACTTGCTGAAGGTACAGTCCACGCCATCCTCCAGATCATTAATGAAGATATTGAACAAAACCAGCCCCAGGACTAACCCTTGGGGGCACTCCACTTGATACCGCTGCCAACTAGACATGGAGCCATTGATCACTAAAAAGCACCTACCCACATAACAGCATTACAGGGTCATCCAGAAGCCTCACAAAGTTGGGTCCCTTCAAACACCTGGTTGGACTCATATCCATTTCAATATAGCAACCAGCTGTATTTGCTTTTTAGTCATAGCTTCCTTATGCTCAGCTCAAAATTACCACTCTGAGAGCCTGTACAATTTCATAGTCATCATGTTAGGTTTTACAAGAGTCTGAATGGAATCAGTTAATGTTCACCTTGCTCTTTCCCTCCTCCACCCACTTAATTACCTCCTGCTACTTCCAAGGGAGGAAATATTTGGATAGTGCTTTGAAGACACACTGAACTATATCAGTGGCAATTATTAGGATAGGAAAACATGAATATCGATATAATAGTGTCCTATGCATTTCTGCAGACTGAACCCATGTTATCTTCTTTTGGAAGCATTCCCCCAGGGTTACTCTGAAACACACTTTCCATTACGGTCATCAAAGTATAAGAATATTACTTTAAAACCTCCCCGCTGTCCTGTCTTGATTCCAAAGACTAGCTGCTTTTTGGCTTTAGAGAATACTCTCATTTCTTTCATCAGTTTATTATTTTTAAGATAAACCTAGTCCACTCCCTTCCAGGGCCGGCTCCAGTCACCAAGCAGCAAGCAGGTGCCTGGGGTGGCCACGGGGAAGGGACGGCACGTCGGGCTTTTCGGCGGTGGGTCCCTCACTCCCTCTCGGAGTGAAGGACCAGCCGCTGAATTGCCGCCGAAGACTGAAGCGGTGGCGGTAGAGTTGATCGTGATCACGGTTTTTTTTTTTTTCCTGCTTGGGGCGGCAGAAACCCTGGAGCCGGCCCTGCTCCCTTCTCAATATAAGTTACAGATCAGATCACTACTCTGAAGTCTTGTCTATGCTCGAGTTTCCCCCCTAAAATTTCCAGTCATTCCTAATACTGATGCAGCACCACAAGTGCTAGCAATAGTAGGAATTCTTAAGGTGATAGTTGTCGTCATTGTCCTTTTAGCACCATCTTTTCTAGACTTGCCCTGGTCAGATTTAGATGACATATGGTACGTCTACATTACAAATACTCCAGCACTGCAACAATGTCTCTGTAGCGTTCTAATGTAGATATGTGTTTCAGTGATGGAAGGGGTTTTTCATCACGGTCGTAAATCCACTCCTTAAGAGACGGTAGCTACATCAATGAAAGAATTCTTCCATCAACCTAGTGGTATCTATACCGGGGCTTAAGTACATCTCTCAGGAGGGGTGAAATTTTCACACCCCTGAATTATGTGGCTAGATCAGCTTAAGTTTTAGGAATAGACCACGCCATAGAAACACTGCCAGCTGCTGGAGTCTTGCATACACTAGTGATCCCATTTTACTACCACTGGTGGAGTTGCACTGGTGTTAGTAACATTGGGTTATTTTAGGAGGGAAAATCAAGTCTAGACACAGTCAAAGATATAGTATCACTTAAGTGAACTAACAAAACTAGAATAATGCTGTTGAGTTATCTTGTCTTCCTTCACACAGTGCATTTCAAAGCCTACCAAACCACAGGTTCATCTTCCAAGTTCAACAAGCCACTATAACATTTTTATTTTGTTCCCAGATGGGATTTTAATTTTGAGTGGCTTCATACAATTCTCTTTGGCTTTCCACATTCATTGTTTGATAAACTTTGTAGATTTTTTTATAGTGTAAAAACCCTCTAAAGTAAATAGAAAGACTCCCAATGATTTCAAAGGGGAAAACCACAGAATGATCGTAAAATACTTTATTCATTTACAGTTAATATATTTTTAATTTTGGTACATGTGAAAAGCTCATAGGGTAAAATCTTGGCTTGCCTTACTCACATGAGCAGTCCTGCTGCAGGCAGTGGTTCAGATTCTGAGCTCAGTTATACCTGTGTAAAATAACTACAATTCCACTGAATCCAATGGAATCAATACTTGCATGGGAGACAAAATAATAAATATAAAATTTCATCAGATAAGAAACATCACTATTCATTTGTCTGTTTAGTAAATGTAAGAACATTAATAACATTGATGGCTGCTTGCAGCTTTATTTAAAACTGCAGTATATATTTACTGAAGCCCTCTAATTTTGGCCAGGTATATTTCCAAGGGTGTTGAGTGCCCTCAACACCAGTTCAGTCATTCTAAAAGTCAAGCTGTGGGTGTCTGAAGCTGAGCACTCAGAAACTGAGGCACCCAAAATGAGTGAACACTTCTGAAAATTCAGGCCCAAATTACTAGAGAGCTCATTCTTAATCTTAACAAACAAGGGAAGATTTCTGCCTGTAAGGTAAACGTCTCTCTAAGTGTCTCTAACAATGCACCAATAGAGCCTTATCTTTCTGGACAAATATATCCTTCTGTGTGAATAATAGTTTATTTTAAGTTGCCTGGAAACAGTTTGCCTGAAACACATTCTTAAGGTAGTACTATAAACACTAATCCTTATGACATTCATTATTTTGGAGGATTCATAATCAGAGCTATGTGAAACTTTCCAAATGGTATCTGAAACTCAAGCACATTTGCTGTGCTTAGTCAACCTTTCAGTGAACTTGGACTGAGCACTGAACCAGCCTGGACAAGTTCTGAACAAACCGAGCCATTTTATATTTTCACCTGAAAACATGTAACATTTGATGGTTCTTGCTGAGTTTTATATTATATTACAGGGTTCATTTGGAATGCAAATTCAATGGGCAGAAACTCAGAAAAATGTTTGCACTGGTGCTGTTCAGAAAAAAAAAACTTTTATGAATCCATTTTCCATCAGAAAATATAGTCGAAACTGAAACAATTGCACACTTGTGTTAATTTAACTAACATTTTGTTTCGGAATTTTTTTTTAAAATTCCATTCATCAAAAAAATCCCATTTTCACATTTTTGGAATGAAATGTTTTGATTTTTCATTCTGAAATGACATCATTTTGAAATGTTTATTATTTTTTATTCTATTATATGTTATAATATAAAATTCAAAAGGTCAAAATTGAAACAAAACATTTAGATGTGTCAAAACAAAACATTTCAATCAATCCAAAAAAAATTTACCTGGAATTTTCCTTCACAGAAAATTTAAAAATCTTTAAGTTTGGTTCTGACTTGAAATTAAGCCAAATTTTGAAATCTTAAAAGCCTTCACAAAATGGACGGTCCATCCTCTGCCCAGTTCCAATTTGCACAAACCCATTTGAACCACTGAGCTTTGCACAGACTATTAATAATGATTTGTAACATAGGGAGCCCAGTCCTGCTTCTCTCTTGAAGTCAGTAGTAATATTCCTACTGACTTCAATGACAACAGCATCTTGTCCATGTTCTGTACATGGATATGATTGGGTGCAAGATTTTTGTTGAGGGATTTTTAAAAACTTATTTATTTGCAAATATTTACAGTTGATTTATTAAGAATGCTAAATATAGAGACGTATATCCAGCATTTGTCAGTAAAGCGCCAGCAATGTTATGGGTGTTATACAAAAGCTAAATAATAGTGATAATTCAGTCTAAAACCACTGAGTTATTTAGAATTATATTTTGGACAAAGTTGAAAAGTGTTATTTTTTAAATCATATTCTAGGTAATAGCCATTCAGCTTACAAATTATTTAGAGATGAGTGAGAGGTGTTATTAATGGCACACAAAGATCAAACTTGGATGCCTAAAGTTAGGCACCTAAATCTATATTTAGGCACCTATATAAAAATGGCCTGATTTTTACTGAAGTCAACTAGAGCTGCAGGTACTCAGCACCTCTGAAAAACAGCCTCCTTCTAGGCACCATTGTAATACTAATTCTAATAAACATGGGTTTCCAGATAAGGATTTAGGTGCCTAACCTTCAACACACAAGTTTGAAAATTGTGGTGACTATTGTTATAAGATACGGTGGATAATATTTTGAAATGTGCAAATTACATTATGAAGTAAACTTAGGGTTACCAGAAAGGAACTGTGAAAAAACAGGCCCGGGGGGAAGGGGGTAATAAGCACCTATATAAGAAAAAGTCCCCAAAACCAGGACTATCCCTTTAAAAAGGGGACATCTGGTCACCCTAAGTAAACTGCAATATATATAATGATGTATGTTAGACATGCTGGAACTGCTGAAGAGTCACCCTAGGGTTGCCACGCATCTGGTTTTCGACCAGAATGCCCAGTCAAAAAGGGACCCTGGCGGCTCCGGTCAACAATGCTGACCGGGCTGGTAAAAGGCCAGCTGGTGGCACAGTGGGACTAAGGCAGGTTCCTTGCCTGCCCTGGCTCTGTGTGGCTCCTGGAAGCAGCTGGCATGTCCGGCTTCTAGGTGCAGGGCAGGCCATGGAGGCTCCACGCACTGCCCTGGCCCTGAGCATCAGTTCCGCAGCTCCCATTGGCACAGAAACGCAGCCAATGGGAGTTGCGGGGGCAGTGCCTGCAGCTGTGGGTAGGACGTAGAACCCCCTGACCCCTCCACCTAGGAGCCGAACATGCTGGCCACTTCTAGGAGCCACCTGAGGTAAGTGCCGTCCGGCCAGAGCCCGTACCCGTCACTCCCTCCTGCACTCAAACCCCCAGCCCCAGGTCAGAACCCCCTCCTGCACCCTTACTTCCTCCCAGAGCCTTTACCCAACCCCCTACCCCAGCCCTGAGCCCCCTCTCACCCACAAACTCCCTCCCAGAGCCCACACCCTCTCCTGCACCTCAACCTTATACCACAGGCCTGAGCCCCTTGCTGCACTCCAAACCCCTCATACCTGGCCACACACCCCCAAAACCCACACCCCTAGCCAGACCCTGCGCCCCTAGCCCCTGCCCCAACCCTGAGTCTCCTCCTGCACCCAAACTCCTGGAGCCCACACCCCAACACCCTACTCCAGCCCGGAGCCCCCTCTCACACCCAAACTCCCTCCCAGAGCCCGCACCCTCTCCTGCACCTCAAACCCCTGTCCCAGCCCTGAGTCCCCATCCCCCCCGCACTCCAAACCCCTCATACCTGGCCCCATCCCAGAGGCCACAATCCCAGCCCGAGCTCTCCCCCCCTCCCCAACCCTCTGCCCCAGCCTGGAGAATGTGAGTGAGGGTAGGGGAGAATGAGCAATAGAGGAAGGGGGGAATGGAGTGAGTGGGGGACAAGGCCTTGAAGAAGGGGTGGGACAAGGCAGGACAAGGGTGTTCGGTTTTGTGTGATTAGAAAGTTGGCAACCCTAGTCACCTACAGTGGCATGTATATGTGCACAATCACTTAAAGGAGAAAAAAAAGTTACCTATCTGTACAGTAACTGTTGTTCTTTGAGGTATGCTCTAGGAATTATTTTGAAGAACTTCTATGGCTTGTGTTATGCAGGAGGTCAGACAAGATGATCACAATTGTCCCTTCTAGCCTTGGAATCTATGAATTCCATGACCCTCCTACCTTACCTGCTACTGCAGATCAATAGACAGTGGTGGAAAGGAACAGAGTAGAAGGCAGCAGTCATGCCCTTTTAATGCTGCAGCATTTTAAATGTAGACAAGCCCTCAGAAAGACTCCAGTAAGCTCATATACATTTTTGCCAAGCCCTAGGTGGTTGAATACTTAATAGCATATCCTAAAATTCAATAAAATTATATCAAGATAAATGAAAAATCATCAACTCAAATGGCACTATGAAATGGTAGAATAAAATGAAAATCAAAGACTGTGCTGCACCAGGCCATAACAGGAATTCTGTCCATACCAAACTGTCTCTACTAGATCCAACTTCATAAAACAGCTATTGAAAAATTGCTGCAGGAGATTAAAAATACAAGTTACGTTTGTAAAGAACAAGTACAGGACAGTAACATGGTCATTACAGGTCTAAATAGCAAGCTTGGCAATGTTCAGCAATGAGTGGCAGTCACTTCTTGGAGAATAAATGATCTAGAGGATGAAAGTTAGTGATCAGTGGTAACATAAATAATTCACAGTTTTAAAACTCAAAACTTTATTGGACAGAGTAATACACCTAGAGATCCAGTTTCAGAATCTCAGCAGTGTCGGTAGGTGCTGAATACACATGAGCCCCATTCATTAAATAACTTTTCTCAGCATGACAGTGGCTGGAGGAGACCTCGCAGGACTAGATTCAGACTGATAGCATAAATAAAGCCTACAAACCATCCTTCAAGAAGAAGAACCACAATGACTGGTCACCATTAAATTAATTCACTTCCAAGAAAGGATTGGTGCTACAGCAATCCAGAGTATTGAAGTATCTAGGAAGAAACTATCTAGTGTACTATATGTCCCTTTTCCAACATATGCCTGGAAATGCAATATAAATGTGCTGCCTTTCTTACAATAAAAAATTGTAACCACAAAACAGGAATAAAATTTGCCCTGTTATACTTAGCAAAACTATGAATTGTTTTCTGGAACCATTCATCTCAAAATTCAATGAAAAACATCAAGGCAATAGAAGCCAGACAAGCTTCCAAAGAAAAATCAGCTGAGCCCTTCCTCCGAGAATAAGGCTATGTCTACACTGGGGGAGGGGGGAGTCAACCTAAGATATGCAACTTCAGCTACGCGAATAGCGTATCTTAGGTTGATTTACCTGGCTGTGAGGACGGCGGCAAGTCGACCGCTGCCGCTCCCCCGTCGACTCTGCTTCCACCTCTCGCGCGCGATGGAGTTCCGGAGTTGACGGCAGAGTGATTGGGGATCGATTTTATTGTGTCTACACTAGACATGATAAATCGATCCCCAATAGATTGATCACTACCCGCCGATCCGGCAGGTAGTATAGACATACCCTAAGTTACACTACAGAATGCTGGACACAGAGTAAGCCCATGTGGATCACAGACAACCTTTATTTCTGAAATAGCTAACAATTGCTTTTTTGTTTAAAATTTAACTCAGAACTCTGGACCAACTGGATGGACTTAGCAAACAGGTTCTATGCTTCACTTGTGCTACCCTCCTTTATAACCTTCTCTGTGACTAGCCTATGCTTGAGTTAATGGTTATATAAAGTAGTGCTATTGTTTATAGTACAAGAGCATTAGTTACTGATTTCTTCACCATAAATGAGCATTATAGAAAATGTTTTTTCCTAGATTCTCTGCTTGTGTACTTATACCAGCTGAGGATATGACACAGAAAATCTAGCCACACATGTAACTGGTGATTCACTTTGCACTTCACTTTCACCCTCTGAATGGGGAGGAAGGGAGAACAACTTTAACTTCTGCTCAGTCTGTCTCAGATGGATGACCTGAAATTGTTTGTCTGACATTTTTTGCAAATAATCGCTTTATAGGTAGTGGTGAATACATTTGATTTAATATTTTAGGGTTCTACAATGGCAATGAATAATCTAGGAAGCCACAGGATGTATATAGGACCCCAAGAGAACCAGCTCACCTATACTGACCTGAAAGAATCTGGGCAAAGATTTAAATATTATTCAACTAAAAGAGTTTCTTTTCCTTTCATAGCATCAAGCTGCCAAATTAATCTCTGCTGTAAAGAGGTGCAACCCCAGTGCAGTTAATGGAAATCCATTTCCTGAATATGGCCAACAGCATCATAGATGTTAGATGAGGAAAAAAACTGGATGACCTAATAAGCCATCTCCTTATCAGTGCAGAATTATTCCCTACATTATATGTTCTAATGTTTGCAAAGACCCAAAAGCCTGGTCTTCCACCACTTCCCATAAGATACTATTCTACAGCATAATACATCTCATGCCAGGAAGTTTTCCCTAATATTTCCCCTAATTTTCCCCTTTCCTGTGTTTATCCCATTACAGCTACCTATAGCCACTATATACCACAGTAAATAATCCCTCTCCCTTCTACACACTCATCATGTATTTGTAGCCTGTTGTTATGTTCCCCAGTCCCTTTAATCATTGCTGAACAAACCATCTTAATCTTTACTTACAAGCCAGTCCCTCCAATGCTCTGGTCATTTTTTTTTGCTCTTCTCTGAACTGCCTCTAATTTTTCTCTGGTAATGAGGTACTCAGAGTATAATGCAGTATGCCAAGTGCAGTTGATCCATAATGTGCATTGGTCTTTTCTGCAGCCATATTTCATAACTAGCTTCTATCTAATTTGCTGGCCACTGACATCTTTGGTCTCTTTCAGCACTACATTTCCCCAGGTTTCTCCCTCAGCCTAAGTAAATGTTTAAGATTATTTTTCCCCAGCTGTATTTCTTTCCCTGTAGAACAGAGTTTTGTTTGTTTGTTTCTGATTGGTCACTGCTAAAGTTACCCAAGGCCCAAAATGGCTTATGAAATTTGTTCAGAAGTTTCTGCAACATTCCCCATGAGAGCTGCCGTCACCCCAGAAAGCCCACCGTGATGCTCAACTAATTTTACTTACCGTGTAGATGCCTCCTGCTGTCTTCAGGAGAGGATCATGTAAAGGAATTTCCAAGTGTGTTTTTTTTTCCTGTGAGGTGAGCTGTGCAAGGGAAACTGGAAACGGCAGAGCAGGAGAGAGATGAGAGGTGTGGGTAACAGAAAACACTACTGTGCCACAAGTGTTCTCATAGAGAGGGAATTATGGTCTGTAAGGAAAAAGAGGAGGAGTAATCCAAAGATGGGAGGAGAGGGAAACAAAAGATTGCAAAGCCATAAAAATTCCAGCTAGCTGGTGAAGAGAGATGGGGGGGGGGGGAAATGACACCTGTAACTGGTTAAATTAACTCAGGTACTGGGGGTGTAATGTAATTATTTACTTTTGTTGCTGTTTGCCATTGATTTTTAATTCTAAAAAGGAGCCTGCAGTTGTTTCAGGGCTTGATCCTGCACCACTGAAGTTAATGGGAATTTTGCCTTTGACTTTAATGGGAGTAGGTTCAGACTCTAAATCTAGATATTTTAACTGTAATGTAAGGAATGTAATGGAACATGACTGTTCAAATTGCCACAGGATCAGTGGTAGAAATACTTGGTAATTGGATCACAGGAATAATTGCACCAAACAGACACGTCTTCTGGTAGATGTTGAGAGTTAAAATATTTCCATGAGCTGTAGGGAATAGCAGGCTTAGATGTTTAGTGACCAGATCTGGGAAAAGAACATCTACTTTTATCAGTCATTTAAATGACCTAAGCAGCTGGAACAAGAGCTGGTCAAAAATATTAGACAGAAGATTTCTTCATCAGAAAATGCAGATTGACAAAGTTGGAATTTTTTTTTTTACAGGAAAGTATCGATTTCATACAAATTTTCAATGGGAAATTATCAAAATGTTTTGTTTTGAAAAGGTCAAAATGTGTTGTGTTGACTTTACTGTATTATATAGTAGTGTATATATAGCATTATATTGATACAGTAATTAGTGTGTAAATTATCAGAATAGTTTGTCATTTATATCATTTTCATCTTCAGAGTGCTTCATTTATTATTATTTATTTATTATAAAGCCCTCTGAAGGAGCAGCATGGAAGGTGCTGCATGGAAGAAAGGCAGGCAGATGGGAGTGAAAACAGTGGTATCTTTAGCCAAGCAAAGGGGGCTGTGTAGCCATGCCCACATCTTTTACATGAACATATGGAAATATTGGTGCCTGAGCCAGTTCTCCTAAGGGGCTGCCAGAGTCAGTGATGAGGATGGACTATGCAGGAGACCAGGAAGAAATGGAGGACTCTCTCTGGGTGTGTGCAAAGAACAAATTAGCCACTGAAAGAACAGCTTGAGAAATGGCCCTTCTAGCCAAGGCAAAGGAGAGCAGCTCTGTACACCCCCAAACAAGAAAATGCAAGGCATAACCTGCTAATTGCTAACTGCTAATAGACTGCAGACAAACAGCCTGTTACATTACCTACTGTTTAGGCCTATGCACAGAGCATGTTAAGGCCCCAGAGCGAGGCACAGTCAGTCCTTCTTTGCAGAAGGGGCAGTCACTGCTCCATCAAGTGTGTGTCCATCAAATGTGTATCCAAAACAAGTGTGTATCTAATCAAGAAATACACAGAAGAGAAATAAAATCAGTGTAGCTGTATGTTTCAAAACACATTTCTATAAAGTGAAAAAGGGATTAAACATGCAAATTTGCCTGCTGGTTTACTCTTGCCCAGCCAAAGTTCATCTTATGTAGTGCAAAGTGGTGAGCATCAGTGTAGGAATGTATCACTATAAATGTGGAGTAATTTACTGCTCTAAAGCAACTGTGGCACCTTGAATTTGGGTCAGTGAAGCAGGAGATGTGATAGCAAAATGTCTAAACCCATAACATTCAAAGCTCTTACACATGCACATGCTTGCCAGCTGTCACTTGGGATACAGAATAAGAACAGCCATACTGGGTTAGACCAAAGGTCCATCTAGTTCAGTATCATGGCTCCTGACAGTGGCCACTTCTAGATGCTTCAGAGGGAATGAACAGAACAGGGCAATTTGGGGTGATTCATCCCTTGTCATCCAGTCCCAGCTTCTGGCAATTGGAGGTTTGGGACACTCAAAACATGGGGTTGTGTCCTTGAACATCTTGGCTAATAGTCATAGATGGGCCTAGACTCCATGAATTTATTTAATTCCTTTTTGAACCAAGTTATACTTTTGTCCTTCACAACATTTCATGGCAATGAGTTCCACTGGTTCCCAACCAATGAGAGCTGCAGAACCAGCGCTGCGGGCAGGAGCAGCGCGCAGAGATTCCCTGAACCTCCCTCACTTGCAGTGGGCTGCATTCAGCCTGCAAGGCTCCCCTTAGCCTAAAGCCCCTGTGTTAATCCAGTCCAGGCCATGATGGCTTTGCCCCTTCCCCTTCCTGCTCTGCCCCTTCCCCAAGGTCCCCACTGCCTGGTCCCTGCTGCCTGTAGGGGTAGGTGGATGAGGAGGGATGCAGAAGGTGTGTGGAGGTTGTCTCATGAAGGGCAGGTGAGGAAGCGAATACCAGGTGTGGGGGCTCTCACGGCAGGCGGGCTGGTGAGGAGGCGGGCAGCAGGGTCTCACTGCAGTTGGGGAGCGTCTCGTGGCAGGATGTGGCAGTTTCATGGTGGGATGGGGTGAGCGGGGCTGGAGTCACTGGCGGAAGAGTTGGGACAGGGAGCTAGCTTCCCTAGGGGAAATTTCACCCACCGCCCATGCAAAAGCCATGTTGACCCTTCCTCAATATATGGTGTTCATCTATGTATCTGATAATTCTTTTCTTTATTATAGTTTCAACCAATTTGCCTGGTGCTGCAACTAGGCTGGTACTTAAGTTACTGGTCTGTAACTGCCAGGGTTGCCTCTGGAGCCTTTTTTTAAAAATCAGCGTTACATTAGGTAACCTCCAATCATCTGGCAGAATCTGATTTAAGTGATAGGTTACATACCACCATTAGTAGTTCTGCAATTTCATATTTGAGTTCCTTTTTGGGTCACATTTTCAACTGGTCTCCAACTAATATATCCACAAATCTGTTTTCAAGAACAGACTCAGTAGTGAGATGCATAACTGAAGCTTTGTACACACACATCTGAATTTTCAAATGAAGGTGCCTGAAAATTGTGGGATTGTTAGTGAAGGCCACTTGACAATTTGGCTTGGATAGTTCATTCTGAATGCTAGATTTTACAACCACAATAACAGCAGTTCTATCTTTTTCTGCCCTTAATCTGTTACTTAATCTTTTTTTACTACAAAATAATTACACAAACTTTTTCAACATGTTATTTTATGGTTTCAACTGAGGGCAGGGGTATGTTCCATTTCAGACTTTTTTCCTGTATTAACTAGTTAACATTTGAACAGATCTTTCATTATGTAAATCACTATATATGCAAAATGTCCTATTATTACTGCTGTTATCAATATTGCCATGGGCTAGATTAGCTCTTCAGGGGGACCACCCAGTTGATACAGAACACCTCCCCCTCCTCTACCATCTTGTAAATGGAAGGAAACTTGATTATACTTGCCCACAATGTAGGTTATATTTAAGTCCTAAAGAGTTTAAAAAACAATTGTGTTTGCTGATGGGTGTCCGCCAGCACCTACCATTTAACTCAGCTGGATATTACCTCCTGATAGGGTAATAAGAAGCCTCACAGAAACAACACAGAGAACCTGCAGGAAAGCCTCTTCCCCAAGCAGCAGGTGACAGCAATGGTTTGTTGATTTCCAGTTTACATTTGGTGAAAGGAACACCTGGTCTGTAACCCTAGGCAAGGAATGTCCTTGTTCTGTGGAAAACTGGATACATTTAAGCCCCGGGGGGAGACAGACTTTTGTTCTGACCAAGCCCAGTGAAACCTTTGTTTGTCTTTGAAGCTCTTTTACATTATTAAATGAGTTTCCACATTGCCTAAACTGTTGAAACTGGATAAAATTCAAATTCCAAAGTATGTAAAAGATTTCAACATTCTCATAAGACACTCCAAAGATTCAGAGGTTTGTGTTCAGTCTGAACAAGGTTATCCAAAATGGCAACTTTTGGAAGTTTAGCTGAACTTGTCCAAGCCCCTTGGGCCAAGAAGCCTTATGAGGTCAGGCTTTTCTAATGAGATTTTTGGTGTTTTTTGTTTGTTTGTTTCAATGAGTTTGGCAATATAATCAGAACAGTGTTTCTTGTGGTATTTTGGCACTTTCAGTTCTGTTCCTGGTTTAAATCAAAAAGTGTCAAAAGGTGCACAAATTTTTATTTTTGTATAAAAAATTAATCTTTTCCAGGTTTCTGAATAGTGTGCATTTAGTTTTAATCAAGCTGTGAGCAAAGGTGGTTCATGCTTTAAATTAACCAGTCTGTATAGCCAAAATTGATAATACTGACCTTTGTAAAATACTTTGGCCTGGCTCCACAAGGGGACTTTAGGCTTTGTAATACTGAGCACTGCAACAGCTAACTTTTAGGCACCTAGAAAGTCACTGGCGCAATACAGCAATCCACAGAGAGTGAGTTAGGTGCCTAGGCTCCCTGTACAATTAATGAGAAGAGACAGGCAGTTTAGAAAGTGTTGCATATTTGGTTGTCATGGTTTTTGTTCCTATGGCAACTGAGTTAGATTATTAGGGGATAGCCCAGCCAGCTTGAGCTGGTCAGGTGAGCTCCGTGTCTGTAAATAAATGGTAGCTTTGTTAGCTGTCTGCTCTCTGGCCTCAAGTAATTTCTTCCTAAACTGGCTGCCCCCAAGAATATAACAGAAAGCAATCTACAAAGCCAGCAAGC
Source organism: Mauremys mutica (assembly GCF_020497125.1). Lineage (NCBI taxonomy): Eukaryota > Metazoa > Chordata > Testudines > Geoemydidae > Mauremys > Mauremys mutica. The sequence goes on from NC_059072.1 coordinate 42,680,512, forward strand.
TTGGTGTGAAGATGCCTAAACCAGCCAATAGGGGATTCTGACAAGAGGGGTGTATTCTAAGGCCCGCCCCACTCAGAATTTGGTGCTTATCTCCACTTGTAATCCACAGACAGGGGAAAGTTAGGCAGGTAAAAATCTGGTCTTTCTTGTGGGGCCTCAGAGGCAGTTTAACTCCACAAGTAACACCTGGAGTGGTAGAGAAGCAAGGACAATGGGTCTGATACAAGGATCTGTCACCTCTCAGGTGAGTACTCTAAACATTGGACTGGGGGATATTCTGATGCGGGTCTCCATCTCTTTTATTGATGTTATTCCACTTCAACCATTTAATTTGGGCCAATTAATAATTAATTATTAAAGAGAGTGACAGTCACTCTACAGTCCAGTGGTTGGAGCACTCGTGAGAGGTGGCAGATTCCCATTCAGATCCTTGCTTCTTACCAGGCGAAGGCGGGATGGACTGACACTGGTGCTCTTCCACATCCCAGATGAGTGCTCTAGGCACTGGGCTAAAGATTAATGCTCCTTCCCTTCTGTGCCACTCCCAGCTGTTTTGAATGCAGTTAAGCAACCTCTGAGCATGACTCCCAGATTTGACCTACTTGGCAAGATAGGTGTTTGCCTGCCTATCCTCCCACAGTTCACGGATTGCTCTGGGCCTTAGGCAGGAGAGGTGCCTGGACACCTAGGAGCAGAAACATAGGTATCTAGGGTACTTTTATTGCAAAAATGTAGGCACCAAGTGAGTTAGGTGCTTACAGGGCTAGGCAGCAGCTAAGAAGGGGCTTAGTGGATCACAGTAGAGCCTAATAACAGGATTTAGGCACTTTAATCTGGGAGTTAGGTGCCCAAGTACCTTTGTGGATTGGGGCTTTGAGATGTAATGATTTAAAGCACTAGCTAGGAGCTAGGTATTATTCTTATAATTTTGACCCTACCTTACAGGCCAGATGCTGCCACCATTAATAAATACCTTATTCTATGAATTACCAGTAGTGTTGATTTCATACAAGACTACTCATGGAGTAAAGTATTAAATGTATGGGTGGCAGAATTTGCCCCACAGGTATTAGAAAAATATTCTCCTTTTCATCCCTGCATACTTACTAGCAGCCTGGGTCTTCAAGGTTTACAGCACTTCCTGTGAGGTGTTGTGCACCCTCAGTACCAATTGAAATTACCAAGTGATGGCACTCAGCACCTTGCAGGATTGCAGCTTATGAGAAATATGTTGGGGTTGAGCTGGTAGTCTACTTCAAACACAGGAGGTAGAGCTGATCAGAAAAACATCGATAGAATAGTTTTCCAGTGGAAAATGCAGTTCCATTAAAATTTGAGATGCTTCATGAAATGCTGTTGATTTCACTGAAAATTCATTTCAGAGAAAAAGTGCAGGGAGGGAGTTCAAACGTTGTTGAAATGGGACTTCTCACATTTTTTAAATGAAATGTTTTAACTTTTGTTTTCAAAACAATTGCTCATTTTGAATTTTCCTGTTTTTATATTAGGTTAAAATTAAAGTTAAAATCAAAATGATTTTATTGAAATGAAACTCTGATCAATCAGAACTGATTTTTTAAAAAAATTTCTATTGCAAAGAACCTCAAAATTTTCAGGTTTTATTCTGAATCTGAAAGAGATCTTTAAATTCTCCACTAAACAGAACTTCCATTTTCCACACAGCTCTAACAAGCAAATGATGGCCACAAAAGCATCTAGTTTTTCATTATGTAAATGTATCAGAAAACAAAAAGATGTAACTATTTTAAAGCACATGAGGATCTCTCTCAACACCTCAGCATACCAACTGTCAGAAGAGTAGATGTAGGCTTGTCAGAATCACTCAGCATTGGCCTAACTCTGTGAGTTAAGTCAACACTCAGTGGTTTAGAAAATCCCACTCTTGGATTGGAGGTGGAATGCTGATCTTTCCCTCAGATCTATCTTCTTTGGCATTGCTGAAAACACTCATTTGGGTTCACCTTGTTGTAGGAGCCTTTCCCATCATGCTCTTCTGGTAGCTTTTTCTTTTTATCTGGCAGGGGTAAGGTGCTGTATCCCTGAAGTGACCATTTTGCATCCAGGTGCTATGAGGTTCATCTTCTCCCTTCCAGCTGGTAAGCACTCTTAGGGTACGTCTGCACTACAAGACTATTTCGATTCATCTTAATTCGAATTTCTGGAATCGACCTAATGAAGTCGAAGTTGTGTATCCACAATAAATACACTAATTCGACTGTGTGAGTCCACAGTAACGGGCGAAGCGTCGACTTTTGAAGCGGTGCACTGTGGGAAGCTATCCCACAGTTCCCGCACTCCCCACCGCCCATTGGAATGCTGGGATTTCCCACCAATGTATGCTGGGGGGGGGGAAATTGTGTGGAGGGTGGTTTTGGGTAACTGTCATCATTGAACCCTAACCCTAACCCTAACCCTAACCAATTTTTTAACCAATTAAAATATTTTTAACAATGTTTATGAACTAAGGACTGTGCATAACATAATTGTCTATATATAAATAGAATAGGAGGAAAAAAACATATCACAAGGCTATAATCTGGTGGATGGTGTTGATGATCATGTAGACTGTAAGACCAGAGAGAGTATGAATGTTTTGACACCAGTATCTAGGGTGGAATTGTCTTTTGCTTAACACTTAAGTATATGGTGTTACCCCAAATCACTGTTTAATTTTCCTTGCATTTCTGTTTTTCTACTTTCCTAAACCTTCTCTTTCCACATTTAAGATTAAAATATTCTCGTCCTTGTTTAATGTGTGTGTAAAATACAGTTACCTGAAGAATGATAAATTATATTATCGATATACAATGCTTGTATTTTCATCCACAGATCTCAAAGGACTTTACAAAGGAAGAAAAGCATCTTTTTAAAGATGGAGAAACAGAGGCTAGCCTGAAGTCACACAGCAGATGAGGGAGATAGCCAGTAATAGAACCTAGGTTTCCTGATTCCTAAGCCAGTTCTCTAGCCACTAGACAACACTGTCTTCTCTGTAAGGTCTCCTTTAAGCATTATTATTTTATGGTCCAAAAAGCCCCCAAGCCCCTCTTTCTTCCAAAAAACAATAAGAGCAGGTTATTAGGAGTTAAGGGCTTGGGTTTTATTCCTGCCACTGTGAGGTTTTGGGCAAGCTACTTAGGTCATAAGTTTCAAAGTATCCCGTGTGTGTGCTTTTGAAAATATAGCCCTTATTCTCTGTGTCATGGTTTCTCCATTTTTAAAATGAGGTTCATAGACCTGCCCACTTTAGTCACAGGCTCTGAGCTCATCAGATGAATAGCATGTTGTAAGTACAAAGTAAGTCATGATGTTACCATATCACTGTGATATTTCAGAAATAGTAACTCTTCTATTTTATCACATCGTTACTAAGGATTCACAGCATTTCATCAGGCACCTTGTATAATATTCTGTGGGTGATGTCTTGTAGCAGAAGGACATGGAAAGCAATGAGACTGGCAGAAGAGGCAGGAAGTTATAACTTTTATCAGTCTTGTGGCTGTGTGAATAACCCAGATATGAATAGGTTCTAGCAAAACTAAGCACCTATGTATAGTGTTCCAACTCATCAGGAGATAGCTTATCCTTATCTAAACATGCAGTTGCACTGGCTTAATGCAAACCTGTGTGTGGACACTCTTATTTTGGTTTAAGAGTGGCTTGATTTGGTTTAGGTTAAGTCAATTAGGAACAGATTTAAGCCTGGTTTAAATCAAAATAAGTGTCCACAAAGGAGTTTATGCTGGTTTAGCTTTATTAATTTAAAATCATATAAATCACTTTTTGAATTAAACCAATGCAGCTCTGCATGTAGACAAGCTCTCACAGCACTCATCTCACTAATAGCATTTCATTTACTTCCTTATACATAAATGAGTCTTAGTTCTAGGTTTCTGATCCATGTCTCAACATTACTTTCCACTTCTCTGGTATTTTCCAGTTGGTGATCGCAAGTTCTTGACATACATGAATGAGTTTAACTTCTCCCATTTTTACAAACAAAGAACATGAGATAGAGACTATGAAATTACTTGCTTAAGAAATAGAATCCAGCTTTCCTCCCTCCAAACTTGTCCTCTAATCCTCGACTATCCTTCTGACAATGAGAGGATGAAATATCATGTCCACGATGCAGTGCAATGATTGGACTGTTAAAAGATGTTATGATGTAATCTGCTGCTGCTATGTTGCTCAATTAAAGATAAACAATAATATTGTGTGTTCCCAACAGGTATTACGGCTATACTGGGTGGCAGAAATCCAACTTTTTCCAGTCATTTACTATTTGTTCATGGTACTCCACATAAGTGTGTCTCCTCTGGTCACATACTACATACTGCTCAAGCAAACAAAATCAACAGAGTGGTGCCAGCCTAGGGCCTTTTGACTCACGCAAGGTGCTAAACACTCTTTGACTTAAGTGGAAGTTGAGGGTACATTGTCAGGGGGACCCCAGTGCTCTGCAAGACCGGGTCCCTAGTCTGAGACACAAAGGGAATGAAGAATGATGCAAAGTTACGAGGGAAAGTTCCCAGATAAAGGGCTGTGCAAGTGTAACCTACATAGAGGGGAGTAAGTCAACTTACTTACCAGATAACTCCTCTATCTGACTTAAAGTATTTGCACTGATCATGAATTCCTATCCTTGCAAGAGACTACAACTGGGTTTTCTAGAGGAACACTCTAAATACTAAAAGTGAAAGTTACAAGAGGATTGACTTTCTTTCTCTTCTTAGGAATCCGGCAAGAGTCTTTACCATAAGAAAGTTACGCACGCACACAATTAGCAGCATCAAATTTCTTTTTTTTAACTGGCACTCCAAAGATAAACCATTACAGCACAGCAATTTCAATGCATCTTAGCTAGACTAACATAACTAACTAGAGATTTGTTGTTTTCCTTTTAAATGAAGAATATAAAACTAGCCCTAAAATATAGATATTTATACTTCACAAAATAAATGTGCTACATAACCAATTGTTTCATCATCCACACAACTTCAGAAAGGAGAAACTGACAATTACTGTAACTAGACAAGGTGGATGAGGTAATATCTTTTGTTGGACCAACTTCTGTTGGTGAAAGAGACAAGTTTTTGAGCTTACACGGAGCCCTTCTTCAGGTCTGGGAAATGTACTCAAAGTATCACAACTAAATACAAGATGGAACAGATTGTTTAGCATAAGTAGCTAACATATTTCAAGGGACCATTCAAGGTGAAGTGGCCAGTAAACGCCTCTCCAGTCATTGGGGAGGAAAGGAGAAAAAAAAAGCAGGGGACAGGGAAATTTAGTGGGTTATAGATTGTTGTAATAAGCCATAAATCCAGTGTGTCTATTCAGTCCATGATTTTTAGTGTCTAGCAAAGTTATGAATTTAAGCTTCGACTTGTCTTTTGAAGGTGTTGGGCTGGTTTCCTCTGAGGATGAGGACTGAGAGATCAGGTATAGCGTGATCACTTTGTGAAAATTGTTCACCCATAGGTGATATGGTATCTTTGTCTTCAGTTATTTTTCTGTGTGAGTTCATTCAAGAGCCTAGTGATTGTTTGGTTTCATGCACGTAGTTGTTGTTGGGGCATTTAGTGCACTAGATGAGGCACACCATGTGTTCTGAGAGGTATGTGGAGAAGCCATGGATCTAGAAAGTTGTATTATGGGGGATGTTGATCATCACAGCAGTGGAGAAGAAGTCTACAGGTTTTGCATGTGGTGTTCTGGTCATGTCTGGTGCCACTTTGAGTTGTTGGGTCATGGTCTGTGGATGTGCTTGCTTCTGATGATGTGCTTGGAGAAGTTGTGGGGTTCTTTGAAGACCAGAATAAAGAATTCAGGAAAGATTTCTTTCAGGATGTGGTCTCCACAGAGTATGGGTTGTAATTGTTTAATGATGCTCTGTATTGGTTCCAGGGTGGGGTGTGCAATCATCAGGGATTTTATTTCCTATTGAAGCAGGGTATGGCCTGTTCCATAATGTGATCTACTTCTCTAGTGGAGTGATCTTGTTTGATGAAGGCAGCTTTAAGTGTGTTAAGATGTATTCTAAGTACAGGAGGATTTTCTCCTCAGACCATGTTGTGTGGTATCTGAGTGCCTAGCTGGAGATAACAGATTTCTTGGTGTTTGGGTTGGTTACTGGATCTGTGAAGGGAGGTGTGGTGATCTCTGGGTTTCTCTTCTGAGCTACAGGAAACTGCATTGAGATCCCAACCCACAAATTCAGTCTTTAGCTCTGTCTTCCCCCAGAAGGGCTGGGCTGGATCTGACCAGTGCTCAGCATGGCTTCCAGTTTTGTACTCCTGATAAAACTTAGTACTGATTGCGCAGGAGTTTCCAGTTTCTAACGAAGGGAGGCATGTGGGTACATGCAGGATTCAGGAATGTCTGCCGTTGATGAAGCCTTCCACACCAGCTTTAGAACAGGTACTGAGTATGTTTAACAGCTTCCTGCACTCCCTCTAGTGTGTTGAAATAACAATTGCTTGTTTGCAGTCACTCATCCCATACTGCCACTGGGAATGTTTTTATATTAACTCAGAGCAAGTAGAAATAGCAGCTGTAATTACAGCAATAAGGTTGTTGGCTGAACACCAGGAAATATGAAAAAGAAAAGGGAGTTACACAAGATTAAGCGAAGGCATGGAATTGAGGATTGTGGGAACAAGCATAGAGACAGGCCCTTTGTGGTGCCTCCTTTAGGGGAGAAGTGGAGTATCTTCATTTATTGGACTTTTCTTGAATTAATGCACTCTGCCTCCATACTAAAACAACTATAAGTGTTATTGATTATGTCTTCACTGCAGGGGCATCCGAACATCATTAGCCAAAACTGCTAAAGCTCTGTTCCAGCATGTGAGGTCTCCTGTAAAAGCTGAGATTAATTGTTTGGGACAGTGTCTGTTCTAGTTGTTCAAAAGTTCTGTCAGCAGTCTAGGACATGAGGGGAGCATGGCAAAACTGGTGATGAACAGATGTGTAAATCCTGCCTGGTTGTTTTCAGATTTAAAAATCAGCGCTGGTGAGTTGAATAGGGAAATTAATGAGTGTCAGCCAGTTTGGTGGAAAACAGGATGTTTTCCTATAGTATGCGTAAGATGACTATCCCAGCTAATGGTATTGTGTGGCCTCACAGCCTCCTCCTTGAGGGTAGCACACCAGGCAGAGCCCCTGGAATGACGACATAGGCATGAACTCAGGAACAAAACAACATATGTGTATTTTCATAGCCATTGTAATAGGACTTATTAGTAATAATATTGCTTCTTTGTATCGCACTTTCCATCTTCAATGTCCTGTGCCAACAGTAACTAATGTCTGCATGTTCTAGGAAATTGGCCCATTTGGATTTCATTCCTCTAAGTAAATGACTTTAATCTGTGGGGAAAGGAAGGAGAGCTTTTTTTTCCCTTGGAGAAAAGTGATGTTCTTATAAAGTTCTGTAGTACTCCCAGATACCACAGAGGTCAGCACCTCAGAAATAGACATAATAATGGGCCATGGCATTCCTTCAATTTGTACAGAGAGAAGGGACCAAGCATAGGAGGGTTTTCCCCTCACTCATGGAAAGGGGGAGTGCCACCTCAATGGCATTACCTTCTCCTCAGAACCCACTGGGACTCCCCATGGAAGTGATTGTGAGATTTTTCAGGTGGGAGGGGTAGAGCATGCACTGACCCACAGACGTCCAACACCTAAACTAATGGAAGAACTGGTAACAAGAGTAAGCTGATATCCTTGGTGTGAACCAGCCACTAGAGAGAGGATGAGATACACACTTTACTGTGCACATAAACCACCTGTGACACCTGGCACCCCAATATTCACCACTGTCCTATAATTAGGATATGTTTTGTGCAAAGTATGCCTTGTAAGGTATCATTCTAAAAGTCATGATTTGCTCGACATTAATATCTCGTTGGATTGTATGTGCTATCATCGTATGTGAAGTTATGAAGTTTGGTTATGTGTGTGTTACTGAAACATGTTGTGAGGTTGAAAACACCCACAAGCAGCCTTTCAGGTACAACAGTAAAAAGGTGCCCAATCCTGTGTTGATTGATTTAGGTAGCACTCTATAGTGTTTTCATTGCTACACTATCTCATTTGATTTTTAAAAGACAATGGAGTATTGCCATAATCTCTCTCTTATCAAAGTTGTTCCTCTGAACCTATGGAGTCTAGAAAGACCCTATTCAATATGGTTATTCACAAGGTAAGACTCAGAAGATAGGCAAAGAAAGCAGACTTATCATTACTAATGTTCTGGGTAAGAGGAAATCTGCAGAACTTCCAGGTTGCTTATCTGAAGTCTGAACTTTCCGGCAATCGGCTCCTTTGTAGCCCTGATAACAGTGACAGATGAATTTCTGTGACATTACTTCCAGGTCAGTACTTGATGCTTCTCCTCTCACTGTAAATTCTTGGTCCTCTGAAGCTTCTATTTTGAAATGTTTAGGATTCAAATGAAGATAATCCAGGGCTTTCCATTTTCTTCGTATACATCGCCCGTTATTCTGACAAAGATGCTTGCTGCACACCTCTGCTGCTTTGGTCACATTGATGATGTAGATCCCTAATTCAGAAGCAACAAATTGTTTCACCTTTGTACAGTTGCCCTGTAAATAGCAGAGAGAACAATTTAGGTGAAGAGAAACTCACTAGTCTGTATTCTTTGTTCAACTTGAGAAATATGTAAAATGTAAACAAAAAGCTTTACAATTGGAGCTAGAATTGGATGATTAAAATTGAAACTATGTTGACTGTCTAAAATAGTACTAGATATATACAAGAGATTGTTTTAAAAATAACCTGATAGTGTCTCATTAAGATCTTTGAATTTGATTGGAGCCACAGCTGTGTTCAAATAACTGGCTTCAGAAATTGATTTCATTACTGACAATTGAGCATATGTACTTTACTCCTGGGGGAATTCTGTGCCACTGCACATGCACAGATTTCTTTGCTTCCCCACAGAAAAATGACTTTTTGATGAGGAAGCAAAAGGATGCCACAAGAGCGGTCATGCGACCCTGCCCAACAGTATGTTTCGGGTGCACAGGGCAGCCTGCGAGAGGTAAATCACTGTGGGGCAGAGGGCGGGACTGGTGAAGACCTGGCTGGTGGCTCCTATCCTGTGCCGGGCTCAGCTGTTAGTCCTCTTCCCCTGCATGGCATTCGGGGCCGTGTCAGACTCACCCCCAAATTTCTCCCCTGGCTATAGGAAGCTCTGTAAACTCCCCTCCCTCCCCATGCTTCTGCACCCATCTGTATCCCATTTACAGGGAGCTTCTCCTGCATCTGTCCAACTCCTGTGGACCCAGACCCCCTCATACCCAGACCCTCTCTCTGAGCCTTACCCCCCACACACACAGAAACCGCCTGCCCTTATGAGCCCCACTCCCCTGCCCCTGGACCACCCCAACGAGCCACCCGCACCCGGATCGCCACCATTCCATCATGATCTTGATTAGGTGGCTAAGGGGACTTTATGAGCTATCACATCCTGGAGTTCAGAACTCAAAGGAATTGATGTATTTGGAAAATGTTGTTCATATAATGGAATGAAGATGTATGCTGTGCTAGTACATTTGAATTAGCATTATGGCACTGACTTACCTCTGATGACGTTAAATTCATATCTCCCCAAATAACAATTCCTGAAGCTCCCAAGGCAGCACTCTCTCCAATAGTGCTAATAAGATCTTGCTACAGTGAAAACAATAAAGACATCACTGTCAGTAATTTGTTGCTTTCACAGTTTGTGGTTATTAAAGCCAGGCAAGTGTTAGTGTTAAACAAAATGTAAAGCAAGGTCAGTGTTATACAAAACTCACGGGACTATATGGATTTCTAGTCCAGACAAAAATGGAATCTTCTTGATATTTTATTGAAAACACTGTGCATACTTTTTATTTCATTCACCTCTCATTTTGTAGTATGTGTCACAGTGCTAGCTCACAAACTGCCAGCTCCTCTGTGGGTGTAAATAGACATAGCTTTATGGACTTCAATAGATCTGGTCTATAATTTCTGTAAATATCTAAATTGCTGTTGAAATAGGGGTGGACTTATGATGTAAAATTGTAACTCAGATCTGGAACATCTAGGGATGTTTGGATCCAGGGTTTTGCTTCAACCCATTAGGACTGCAGGATCAGGCTCATCTAGGGAATATTTCTTGGGTGGAATGTCAAGAGAAACACTTTACACCGCTCTCCTGCCATCAGAAACAAAGTCTATCTTCTTTCCTCACTTGTCTATGTAGATATATATTAAACAAAATTTAAAGAAGATTCATTTTGAGAAATTGTTTGCCCACAAGGCTTAATTTTCTGGATACAAAGATAATTAATGAATATCATTAAATAGATCCTTGCAAATGTACACTATTTGCTGGCATGGTGATGGGGAATTACTGAATTTTTCAAGTGAACAATCAAACCAGGAAAAATAATTTTATTTTCATTTACGTTGGCAATAGTATAGTATTTATTTACTACATTGTGTAGTACATTTACTAAAAGTCCTGAGATCTTTTTTTTAACATGAAAACTCCTTAAAGAGTTCAGCTAATAAATCTTGGCTGAAAACTAGGGAGAAGCAGCCACTTCTGTACACCAATCAAAGTCTTTGTCAGATTTAGAAAGATGTAATTCCAAGTCCAAGGTCATGCATTATCCTCGCTTTTTTTCGTTCAGGCCTTCATATAAAATTAGCAGTTACCATGAATGGACAGCAAATTCAAGGAGGGAGAAGACTGGCATTGTATAACTTAAATGAAAGAGAAAGTATGACAATTTGGGAATCTGTGAATTTATAAATTCCATTCTGATTTTATGTTTATAACCTCATCAGTGTCTTCCACTGTATCCTTACATCATCCCTCTGGTGTAGAAGGGAGGGAATGCTGCACCTGGGGATCTATCCCTAAATGGAACAGACATTAAGATCCATTAACAATTGAATAGCCTGGCCCTAGTAGAACAATGGAGACTACCAGCCAAAGGCTATTGACTTGCTAATGACTCCTGTAGGCTGTAACAAACACTGGGGATGTTGAAGGCCACAATACATTGAGGATTGGATGGAGAATGAAAAATTGCAGGGGAAGTACATGAAGAGTTAAGATATTAGGAGCTTCTGTTTAGAGGGAGACTCGCTACAAGAGGAGACCAAAACCAGAAGGCAAGACTGGGCAGAAGGAGTTGGGGTGCAGGCAGATCCTGGGTTCCCTGAAAGATTCTGACTAATAATAATACCTAGTTCTCATATAGCACTTTTCATCAATAGATCTCAAAGCACTTTACAAAGGAATTGTAAGGAAACTGAGGGGGAGTCTTATAGGCAGGTGTTTATTATTTTTCTACAGACCTATATATCTCTTGTGCTTACCTATTAGTAAGGTGTATGTTTCAGAAGTTCCTTTGCAAAGTCTCTGTGTTACTTGCTTTAACTGTCAACATCCCCAAAGGGACCCAGTGTATCCATGAGGGTAAAGCTCTGGAGACATCATGTGAGCTACTGGGGAGACTCATGAGGGCCATATTGGTCCCACATCCCAAGAAGGTGTACAAGCCTTGGACTGCGTTCCTTGGGAATATGCCTGAAAGGCTTTATGAAGTGTAGTTATAGCCATGTCGTCCCAAGGATATTAGAGAGACAAGGTAGGTGAGGCATATCTTTTATTGGGCCAACTTCTGTTAGCAAGAGAGACAAGCTTTCAAGCTACACAGAGCTCTTCTTCAGGTCTGGAAAGAGGTACTCAGAGTGTCTCAGCTAAAAACAAGATCAAATAGATTTGCTAAACTATTTAGCTGTGACACGGGGAGTACATTTCCCAGACCTGAAGAAAAGCTTGTCTCTCTCACCAACAGAAGATGGTCAAATGAAAGATATTATCTCACCCACCTTGTCTTTCTGAAAGGCTTGTGTGATGGGGTGTTGGCTTCACGCTAGCCTGTAGGGGGTTGATAGAACCCTAGGGAGGTTGTGCAAGAAACAGCCAATAGAAGAGGGGCTGTGAGAAGCAGCCAATCAAGGCCCAGCAGGCCCATATAAGAAGAGCTACAGGGCTGAGTGGGGTCAATTACTCCTGGAAGTTCAAGGAGGGAGGAGTGGATGCCTTGCAGGTAGAAGGAAGCTAGCACCCTGGACAGAAAAGCGCTGGGAAGGAACAGGGGAGTGAGAGGAAGCTCCTGACTGGCATGCTGAGGCCCTTAGGTAAAGGTAAAGGCAAAGAAGGTGCTGGGGCCATGGGGAAGGGAAATATACTGAGGAGTTGGAAGGGAGGCAACACCTGGCTGCCATCTACAGTGTCAGGACCTAGAGTAGTGGGAGGGTCTAGCTCCCCTACCCTAGACACTGGGGAAGTGGCTGGACTAGAAGTTAAACTCCCCCGGACGGGGGGAATCACAGACAGTGACACAGAAGAGGATGCTGCAATTCCTGAGGCTGCGAGAGGGGCTGCAGGCTGATGGTGGAGATTGGATGATGGTGTGCAGACTGCTGCTGATGGTGTCAGCATTGAGCTAATCCCCAAGACAGCCAGCAGGAAGTGCCAGCATGGTGAGTGACATGCACTGGGACAGTGTGACATACAGGCAGTGTCTGGATACTGCTCAGACTCAGTAAGCATAAAAACCTGTGGGAGCCAAGGTTTGGGTCTAATACAGAAACCTGGTGGCTGTTGATAATGTGGAGTTCAGCCAGAGCTGTTACAAGAAGATTGTTTGTTGTTAAAGAGAAGAATATTATCTTTTTCTGAGAGGATCTCTGTATCTAAAAGAGAAGGATAGTTTCATCTAAGGCCCTGATCCTGCAAACACATACACACGTTTCACTTTAAGGATGTAGTCCTACTGGCTTCAATGGGACTGCTCACATGCTTAAAGTTAGGCACTTGACTAAGTCTTCACAGGGTTGGGGCCTGGGGCAGCAACTCCCAAGTTTGAAACCCAGCTCCCATATAGACTACCTATATGGTACTGGGCAAGTTGCTTAATATCTCCTCCTCAGTTTCTCTCCTGTAAAAGGTGAATAATACCTACCTAACAGCTGTGAGAATTAGTTAATAGATGTATAGTGCTTTGCAGAAGAAAAGCATTTTGTGTTAATTTATTAACCATTTGCATTCCAGCTAAGTAAAATCTGTAAAAATTCTCTAGCTTTGTCATATCCAGACAGGAATATAGCACAGCGCTGAACTGGAGAAAAATATATATATTACAAAAATGTTAGAGATACAAGGTGACTGAGGTAATATATTTTATCTGCACTGCAGATTTTTTTTTAAAGTGTCTTCCAGATTGAATGTTTACTCTGAGCTTTGGCTGTTTTAAAACATGTAGCCATTTAAACATTAATCAGCAGAGTAGACCCATATACCCCTCTACCCCGATATAACGCTGTCCTCAGGAGGCATAAAATCTTATCGCGTTATAGGTGAAACCGCATTATATTGAACTTGCTTTAATCCACCAGAGTGCGCAGCCCCACCCCCTGGAGCACTGCTTTACCACGTTATATCCTAATTCATGTTATATCGGGTCGCGTTATATCGGGGTAGAGGTGTACAAGCCTTTACAAACATACAAAGCATCTTTGCAATAATGATGGTTAGATCTGTTAAAGCAGCCTCCATAACTCCTAACATTGGCTTACCTTAGAAAGAAATAATAAAGGATCATCTCGGTAACTTAGTCTAGTATAGACAAACACAGGCAGAGCATAATCATGAGATGTCATGGAGGAGATCCTCATGGACTCAGTCACTCTAAATTGTGAGAAACGTAATGTGTTTTCACTGTTTCCAAGGGTTTTCTTGATGCCAATGGAAGGATACAGAGCTGCACTGCTATCCCAGAGCCAGGAAAGTTCATTGTTCCTCAAAACTTCACTCTCTGGGCAGGAACCAGTGTAGTCCTGGTCATGAAAATTATAATTGTGGCAATCAGGGTATAAATAGTATCCCCAGAGCCCCATAGGTCTGCTTTTAATCCCTAGCTCAATTGTCTCCTTCATGAAAGCCTTAGCACTTTCTTCAAAGGAGAGTTTGGCCAAATTTTCGATGTCATTTGCTGAAATATTGCCTTGCGTTTCAGAAATGAGCTTCCGTGACTTTTGCCTGTAAATATCTTTTGTGTTCCAGTTGCGTGCCCACTGAGGCCTCCAGTATTCCCAGTCTATGACAGCTAATCCTTTAAAGTCCTCAGCAGGAATATAATATTGAATGTCTTGGCCAGCTTTTTCCAGATGAGTTTGCAAGCTGAAGTTTTGAGGTAGACCACCATTTACAGGGATTTCCTGCGATGTGTACCATGGGTAGTATCCCAGTCTATTCACATAAAATATAGTCACATTCTGCCCTCTTGCTCTGGCCAGTGGGCTTCCAATCACATGGAACATTTTCAGGTTCAGAGTTATGTTATATTTCAGTGAGCATTGATCTGTGGGTGCATTCCAGGCAGCTATAAAAGGTTTTCTCTGGAAAACTAGTGGTTGGGCTGGTTTCATTGCAAATGTGGAACTCCAAATAAATGTAATCTGTAGCCACACCGTGAGCTGAACCAATTGGATAATATGTAATAGTATCCCACTTTCAAACAGTATTCTCATGATGTAAGAGGCTACTGTAGAGATCTCCTAGTTCAATATTGTCTGCAAAACATAAGAGATGGGGCATTATTTGTTCTTTACACAGTATTAGAAATGTGTTGAGGTATTTCTAAGGCATTTGCAACTGTAGTACTTGAGAGCCAAACTGTATATGATACTTTACAGACAAACTAAAAACAATGGGTAAGATTCTCAGCTGATATAAATCAGTGTAGCATTGTGGAAGTCAATGTTACTATGGCAATTTATAGCAGCTGTAAATCTGACCCACTGAGCCAAATCCTGATCTAATTGAAATTAATAGTTTTGCCATCACTTCACTGGAACCAAGAGTTGTCTCCCTGTCCCTGCCCTTAAATATTTACAATCCAAATTACCCACATTCATCTCCCTTTCAAACATTTTTTTCCTTTGGAGAAGGGCAATCCCCAGACAAGTGGATTTAGGGCCAAATTCTGCTCTCCGCTACTCTATGCAACCCTCTTCACTTTAGCTTGGGTTGATTTAACTTTAATGGGGCTGCAAGAGTAAAGTCGAGAACAGAGTTTGGCCCATGCACTTTAATGTTAATTTAATTTCTTCTGTGCCTGACATAGTAATCTTGTCATAAATATTTTGCATTCTTACATGGTTACTGTGAAGAATTGTGGGCAAAGTGAGGATGTTTGTAATTATTTTTAACAGTAGGAAAGAATGAGTAATGAAGTTATTTTCAGTTTTGAAGACAATAACCCCAGCCACTGCTTATCCTGGGGTCCATTCAAGTAATCTCACTACACTGTGTCCTCTCTCATTTTCTTCTGCCCATACTTGGTGCCTTTGCATAACATGAAATCTCCGTAAGCGGCTGTCCATGCACTATCATATCAAAGTTCAGCTTCTTGTTGCTCCTTTCAAAGCTCTATAGCTCTGCCCCTCCCTACTTAATTTGTGTTGCTTCCACTCCTCTGCTCTGCAGATGTTCCCATACTCATCCACCTGTTTGTCAGCTTCTTGCTTAATTGCCTCCATGTCTTGTACCACATGCCCCCATCCACATATAAGTCCCTCTTAAAGACCCACTTCTGCAATGCTGCCTACAGTGAATCTAATTGATTTGTATTAAAAAGTCCCTATCTCTTGTTCCCCTTCCCCTAATCTCTGTTTACCTATCTCTCTCTCCTCAGACTGGGATCTGCTTCAGGCAGGAACCATCATTTCTTCTTGACTGTTTGGAAAGTGCCCAACACTATCATAAACTAGAAATTATAATTGGTTTTATTGCTCAACAAGCATTCAGGTTGTCCTTTCTTGATCTCAGAATAGAAACCCAAGCATGCTAAATTCTACTGGTCCAGATTAACCCATCACTGGGCCCTAGGCAAACATACAATTCTGAGCTCCTTTACTGGCCAGCTAAACTAGATAATCCCACAGTATGGATGCATTTATATTAACCTTGTCCTGGCCAGCACAGATATAACAGTGATCTAAAACCCAAGCACGTCTGGTTTCCACTGCACAGATGTAGCTTAGTTAACACTGTCCTATAGTGACTGGATGGATGGACACTGCCCTGTTAACCCTGTTGTGTCTGCACCTGCAGGGATAGGGTTACCAGATGTCCCATTTTTAAAGGGATAGTCATGTTTTTTTGGGACTTTTTCTTATATAGGCGCATATTACCCCCCCCACCCCCTGTCCAGTTTTTTCTCAGTTGCTATCTGGTCACCCTATGCAGGGATCTCTGCCACCCCTCTTCTGCTGGCTCCTGTGGGGGCAATCTGCAGTCCCCCATACTTGTAGCAGGTCTTGAGGCTGTCACTGAGTGACTCCTGTGGACAGAGCAGAGGGTATACTGGAAGCAGGATGAGGCCAGGCAGGCCCCTGTGGGGCATCCAGGGTGCAGAAGCTGGCCTCACAGCAATGGCGAGAAAGAGAAGTGCTGCCCACGCAGATTTGGCCCAGCCGCACCAAAGGAGAGTAAATGGCATTTCAACTTGCACGGGGCAGCCGGGCCAAACCTAAGCAACACTGCGACTCTGTGCACAATGCCACTCCCTCAAATTCAGCCTGGCCACACTTTTATCATGAGGAAGGGCGGGCCAGCCCAAATCTGAGGGAGTGGCATCACCACATGGGGTCATAGCGCCACTTGGGTCAGGTATGTGCCTAGTTTGCCTATGTGTTTGTCTGTTTATATGATCCCTATCACTGTAATATTTGAGCGTTCCATAATCTTTACTGTATTTATCATCACTACACATCTGTGAGTAGGGAACTGCTACTATATCCATTTCACAGAGGGACAGATTTTCAAGACCAGAGTAGGCAGTTAGGCATCCGACTCCTATTGAAAATCAGTGGCAATTGGGCACATAAGTTCCATTTGTGCTTCTGAGATCTCCCACAGAGAGACTATGGTCCAGAGCCCGAAAGGTATTAAGCACCTAACTCCCATGGACTGACCTAAGTGACTTGTCCAAGGTCTCACAGGAAGCCTGTGGTAGAACAGGCTATTGAACACAGGTCTCCCATGCCACTGGCTAGCACCCTAACTACTCAACCATCCTTCCTTCTGGAAGCATAGGCCATCCTGCACGTGGAACAACTGTGCTGTATTCACACAATATTCTGACAATTCAGAGAAAATCACAGAAGTTAGCAATGGGAATGTCCTATTAGAGGCAGCCAGTCTATCTCCTTGCACATACAGGATTGTTCCCTACTGTCAATATTCAGGTGTCCTGTGTAGTTTAGTGTTAAGCCGCCATTGGCAGAGCCATATCACTTCTCCTTCCTGGACCTTTGAAACTCCAGCTTGAAAATGTGTCACTGAAGATGATTTGGGTGTATACTCCATGTAATTCATCCTAACCATTGATTTTTGCCACTAGGTGTCATCATGCACAAAACTCCATGGTGTAAACTTTCTAATATAATATGAACGAAGGTACATCAGGTTCTCGCAAGAACAGCTTACATATATCTTGACTTTACATAGGTGAATAGCTAACCTAAGCCAGCCCACTTACACATTAAATTGAAACATGGTTTGTTTTTCAACATACTTGAGTTTTGCCATGAAGCTGAAGCGGCAATTTTCAAAACTGCCACTTGTCACTGATTAGCACTTGCATTCTGGGTCTGGGTGAAGTCGGTGTAATTAAGTATAGGATCTGCTGAGTTCGGTATTATTTTTCTTCATCAGAATACCTTGGATTGCTGCTTAGGGAAGTCAGTATAGTCAAGAAGACAGTACAACAATTCATACACTCAGTGAAAATGAATATCTTATTGAATATTGGGGAAATAGGGCTAGCATTGCACTGTAACAGTGTGAGCTGATCAGCTGTAAACATCACCCCGGGGCTGAAACTTGTCATAAAGGGATATAAACAGAAGCATACTTTTACCGTTTCTTCTCTTTTGGAAATTGTTGCTTTTTGTGCCAGCTGATTGGCCCATCTGGAGGCTGGATGTAATATACATGTAGTTAATATTTTGTGTTACTGCATGAATGCATAAACAAGTTTACTCATGTTTGATTCTCCCCCTCATCACACTTACACATAAACATCCAGCCTCCAGGTGGGCCCAGAGTCTGAAGCTGTTCATTTGCAAACTGCCTACTAAAGTCAGGTGCCAAAGTCCTACTCTGCTGCCATTCTTATCTCTTACTCACACTTTTGGAGTCAATAAATAGTAATAAACTGCTGCAGAGTTACTGAGCACACAAGAACCTTTGTTTCCTCTTCTCCACTGGGTATTTCTGCCCATTGTGTCTGCTTATTACTGCTGGACACTAGAAAGAATTTACCCAATTAGGACCTGAATCTTAAACCATTCCATGGCAGGTCTGTGAACAAAGTGACTACAGAGGCAGTCCATTCTGTCCAGTGTCAATCAGCAGGCACAAAGAGCAGCAATTTCCAAAAGAGAAGAGAGAATAAATGTGTCTCCTGTACTCACTAAAACTTTGATAGCTACAACTAAGCAAGAACTGACCTGAAAAAAGTTAAGCATTTGTGATAAAGAGGACATTAGTGTCACAAGATCTGAGTATCCTGCTGCTAAATAAATGATGGCAAAGAAGTCTAGGCATGGATTAGATTATAAAAGCCCCCAAATTAATCTATAGTTGCGGGATTTATTTTCAAACTTCACCATTTATCCTGTAACAAAATTCTGTTTCAGTGATTTTACTTTATTCACATCAAGGGATTAGGAAAACTGCAGTTGATGAATCAATAACAGCGATTTTTTCATAATGGGCGTAGTCGTAGTGGGATGACATTGGCTCATTGCATGGTTCTTGAGAAAGTGAATGCTAATTGGCCAATTAACATCATTTTATTCATAAAGGTACACATTTAAAAAATCACATACCAAATGTGTAAAAATAAAATAACCCTCCGAATTTAAATTATAATTAAAAATTATTCTTTCATCAAACTTTTATCTGCAAATTAAAAATGACATGCTCAGAAATATGAGGGCCTGATGCTGCTTTTATTGAGTTTAAGTCATGCAGCTAGGGTGAATCTTGCCTCCTCCACAGGATTTAAAGCAGGATCTGAGGGGCAGTTGCTTAGGGGCTGAACACCCATTGTATGGCACAGAGCCTAGTGGTATAGGGGACCCAAGGAGGCTAAGTGGGTTTGGAGCAGATTGAGAGAGAGAGAATCAGAAGTCCACTGTTGGAAGTCAGGATACTAGGCTAGATGGACCATTGGTCTGACCCAGTATGGCCATTCTATGTTCTTATGACAGTGCATTGCTGTTACATTAGCCCTATTACATTATGCCATCATTATGCTCTTTATGCTGGAGAAATTCCCAGAGGGTAGATCCAGTTACATTCTGGCCCCTTCTGCTACAGAAGCAGCATAACTGGGTTAAATCCAGTCCAGAATCAGGGCCCATTGTTCTGATTTGTAGCATGGACACAGATTTAACTGAGTACATAGGGTGCAAGGCAATGGTGAATTAGGCTGTCGAGGTATGTTTGCATCTACGCTGCAAATGAGAGGTGTGATAGCAGCCTGTGTAACAGACTAGTTTTGATGTAGCTAGCTTGAATAACCATAGCAGCGAAGCTGCAATACCATGGGTGGCAGGACAGGCTGTACAAGCCCAACCTGGCTATGTACTCGGGCAGCTAGCTCAGGCCAGCACAAGTTCACTGCTATTGTTATTTGAGCTAGCTAGATCAAAACCTGGGTGTGTCTATATGTTCTGGAGTCACTGCTCTGATTGTAACATACCTTCCACGTTTTCCTTTCCTTACAGCGCTGCAACTACCAGAAGGCAAGAGCAAATACAAATGGATTTCTGTGCATTTTGCTCTCCCACCATTATTACTTACAGCATTTTGAACTATGTTGAATTGTTTGCCCTAAAAAATAGGTTTCCCCTTTGTTTGTGTTCCTGTTCCTAGTTATATGGTGAATCACAAATGAAAATCATGTAAGCAACTCTTGTTGTTCCTAATATGGTCTTTAGCAGAAATTAAACAGAAGTTTATCACTGTTTAATAGTAACAGGCTGATTCTCCTCTCACTTAGCCCCCGTAGAAAACTGGTGTAAGTCATTGACTCCACCAGACTTATTCCTGATTTGCACCAGCATCAGAACAGAATGAGGTCTGAAAGCTTTGAGTAATTCAGAATGCACTCCCACATGAGATTATAGCTTGCATCCAAACCCAGCATTCCTTTCTTCCTACTCCAACAGACTGAAAAAAATGCAACTTTCAGGTTTTCTCCCACCTGCTGCATGTTGGATTAGCACTAAATATTGTTGTTGAGAGAAATGTAACAATTCTCCTTTGTCAGCCGAGGGGATTATGGTAATTATTTTGAACCTGAAATCATGTAAACCTCAGTAAGCCTAGTGTATGGAATTTGTTCTTACTATGAGGCTTGGGTGGAGGGGGGGTTGAGCAAATCTATCAAGCTATCTCAGTTGTTGCACATCTGCTGTGCATTCTTTCTGTCCATGTCTCTTCAAAGTACTTGAGTATAAACATAAGGAATTGGGGACTGTTGCTGGCCAGCCTCTGAGAGCTTGGTGAAAGAAAGGAACCGTATGGTGCTAAGAATAAAAAAGTGTAAGAGGAAGGAAATGATCTGAGGGTGAATAGATAAAGCATATGTGAACACTGGAAGCCAGATCCTCAGCTGGTGTAAATATGTGTAGCTCCATTGAAATCAGGAATGCTGCACTAATTTTAATCCCTGAGGCTTTGCCCCTTGAAGAGCAGAGAAATCATTACAGAACTGCAGTAGGCGCTCATATTCTGATAATTGCGACCTGAGAGTGTTTTCTATTAAATACGATTAGGAAAAAAATCAAATGAGTATTTTAATACCTTGGAGAGACTCAGCTATGCCCCCCAGACATGCCTGGACTTGTGCTCCCCACGCACATGGACTGAGGGTATAAAACGGGCAGAGTGGCCATGTACTGGTCCCTTTGCCTGCCCCCACCTATGCTGCAAGCAACCAAGACACTGAGAAGAAGACAAAACTCCAACACAGGGGATTGGCCCAGGTTTAAGGAACAAACCTGTATGTTAAGGACTGCAACATCCAGTAGGGTGAGAAAGCTGCTTAGTCTAGTTGTTGCCCAGTCTAATAGGGTTGAGAGTTTAGACCGTGTGCTTATATTTTATTTTATTTTGATAACCACTCTGACGTTTTGCCTATCACTTAAAATCTATCTTTGTAGTTAATACATTTGTTTGTTTATTCTATCTGAAGCGGTGCATTTGGTTTGAAGCATATCAGAGACTCCCCTTGGGATAACAAGCCTGGTACATATCAATTTCTTTGTTAAATTGATGAAGTCATATAAGCTTGCAGCGTCCAGCGGGCATAACTTGACACTGCAAGACAGAGGTTCCGAGAGTTTGTCTGGGACCGGAGATATTGGCTAGTGTCATTTGGTTGCAAGTAGCTGGGAGCAGCTTACATGCCAGAGACTGTGTGTGAACAGCCCAGGAGTGGGGGTTCTCACAGCAGAGCAGGATAAGGCTAGCTCTCAGAGTTAAGGAGTGGAGTGATTTAGCAGATCACCAGTCCAGACAATACCAGAGGGGAATGTCACAGTAAGGTACTATCCAACATGAGTAAGCATGGCAGAACCTGGCTCTATATAAGGGAAATCTGAGATGACTTTCTCATTTACTGACTGGCAAAGTAGAGAACACTGAAATATTGTCATTTGGAACACCATTTCTGCTTATTTTTCAATTTTTAGGTGCTTTTAGCCGCCTCTGCAAATGAAGTTACATATTACATAAAATCTGAGTCTGAGCACAAACCATAAATGCCATATAAGATTATATAGCTGCCTGTAGCTGTACTCCTGAGGAATTAAAAAAAAAAAAAAAAAAAAAAAGCATCACTCCTGTGTCAACTGTCTTGCTTCTTGTACATCCAATTAAAAAAGAAAGAGAGAAAATAAATTCCATTGTTCTTTTATTACCGCTTAAACAGTATATTCACTGAATCAGAAAACAAAGACATTGAGATAAATTCAGTGGTATTAAACCAGAGACGAACTGACCTATTGCAATTAGAGAACATGGTGAAGTTTAACTACAAGTACATTCTTATTATTATTTAGTGTACTACATATTTCCACAAAAACAACCCACTTGCTTTAATCATATTAAACAAATTCGGACATGGGGTTTTTTGAGAGGCCTGGATTTTTGCCTTTGAGAAAACTTATTGCTTCCAGCCTGTGTCATCCTTCAAAGTGCACAGAACTATCATTTCCAAATTATTTTTAGAATAATCTGTTTGCAAATACTCCCACTGTCTGAGCCTGGCACAGATTGACAGGAAACTACTTTTCCTGTTACGTAAACAAGAATATGTTCTGGCAGCCACTGCATGCTAAGTATATCAGAGTTCAGGCAGGCAAAATACTCTATAAATGTCTCATTAATCAAAGTTTTATGATGTAATTCTAGTTTACAGAGTAAACTATCATACTTCTCAGGAAAAAAAAGTGCATTTTTAATATGCTTATTTGAAATACAGTTTACATTTAATGAGCGCTAAACTTCTTTTTACTAGGGATTATTAAATAAAAATTTCTCACAGACACACTTACTTGCATGTACAGTGTCATGACTCATAACTGATCTGAGCATTCATTTCATTTTATTCTCATTTTTGTTTTCTTTTAGATCTCCTTATGTTCTCTAACCATATTATTCCTATTTTCCTCCCCTTAATATCTACACACCTCAGCAATGAGGAAAAAGTGGGTAAAATGTAAAAATAGTCATACTGTTAAATTCAAACAAGCCACTCTAATATCTGGCCCATTAAACTTGAACTTTAAAAAGGGACTTGCCTGACCATTTTTAAACCACCTCACAGCTCCACTACTTACTTTACATTCATAGCTTGAGCAAAGCACACAACCCCCCATTATCAAATCAGCTGGCTAAAATGAATTTACTTTTCATGCTTACCACACAAACAACCCGAATAATTCAAACTTCATGGTTTTGGGGTAAGTCACCTCCAGACATGGAAAAGAGACAGTTTACAGCACTGGAAAAAAACATAGTGGGACAAATTCATCCCTGGGATCACTCAGTTGACCTCAATGAATGTTTTGGATGGAAGATACTGGGTCTCCAGTTTGTATTACTTCTGTTCTACGCCTTCCTGTTTGTGGGTGATTATTTTGTTTATCTTTTCTTCAGTTTTGGGGGCACAAGAAATGCAGGACCAGGCCTAGAACTGTTTAGTGCTTGAAGAAAAACCCATAAGCAATGGAACAGAAGACTGGATAACAAACATTTTTGTTGCTTAGGTGCCACAGCTACAGCTAGTCAAAAAGAAAGGAGGAGGAAATATACAAAACATTTTTCTGAATTTTACAATTTGAGTGATTTCAACTAGCTAAAATTCAAGTGTACCAGGAGAGCAAATGTGTAATCTGAACATGTAGTTGTGATGGTATCGCTAGCCCTTTGCTGTGGGGTAGCAGATGTCAGGGCCTTGCAGATAAGCTTCCTGTTGGAAGAGAAATCAGTGACGTAGTCTGTGTATATTCATTGTGAAACTTGTTTATTACACACTATAGACACCAGTCCTGGAACAGAAGTGGTCACACATGGGCAGCAGAAAATTCCCTTTTTCAGAAATCTCACCCAAAACACCAGTGCCCAGATCCCAGGGAGAAATTGTGCCTAAAGAATTTAGTTAGCAAGATTAAGCTGCTTTCCAGAGCTCCCCCCAAAATACTACACCATACCACTAACAACAATGAAGAATTCTTCAAAGACTTAACAGTGTGCATATGCTAAGAAAAATAATTTGTAAGACTATGTACAACAGCACCATCTGGTGATTCCCGCCATAACAATTATGGTGTTGTAAACCGGCTTGGCTAAAAGCTGTAATGTGACTGGCTTGTGAGATCTCACTACTTCCTGTTTATTATTTGTACACTAGTACCTGGATTCTGGCTTGATCATAAGTATGGCAAGAAAGTAGCAGTGCAACCATACAGAACAAATACTGGCAGATTGCAACCACGTTGTTGGACATCAATGAACCAATAAAAAATGGTGAGGTGATATGCCCCTATATCCTCCAGGTGGCTGGGTTTTTGCAAGAAAGGCTATTTATGTGGTATGTCTGCATCTGGTCCTACCAGTAACAGCAAAGACAGAGGCATGCATAACAGGGCAAAAACATTAACCAAACATCTTTAAACTTCAAAGAAGGTTTACTTTTTAGTAAGTTAGTTTTAATCGCCTATATTTCAATGAGAGGTAAGTCTCTAAATACCTTTGAGGGTCTGGGCCTCAAACCCTATCAAGACTCACATTAATTTAATGTCAGTTGGAAATAAAAGAACGTGTAGATGCTTATGGCCAAAAAACCCATCCTTCCCACCCTTTAACAGCCTGACTCTGACAAGCAGAAAAGGTCAATAGATGCCTATCACAATTGTGGTCCCTGCACTTGAAGTTCAGTAACCCCTCACTTAACAGCTCAAAAGAGGAGAGAAGGAAGAAGAGGGGGTGATGGCTTCACCTCCCTCTATACCAGCCTCTTCTATTAGAGTTGGCTGGCTGCACCTACAGGGTGATATGAGCTATATAGTCCCGCTGTGCACCTGGCCACTGGCCAAGCTCCTCACTGCCAAGTAGGGGGCAATGGCAGTGGCTGAATGCCACATTATAGGCCATTATGGTTACAGCTTTCAATGAAAAAGTACAATAATACTCCTAATGCTCTGTGACCTCTTATGGACATATTAGGGTTGTTATAGTTGTGATAAACTGGAGGTTCTGTCTGTCCCACTTCTGAATTGTGGATAATTTTATGAAAATAATTCCATGAAGTTATTGTGTCATGGAAAGCCTATATGTATGTGAAGCCACAATGAGTTAGCAGGGTTGTATCAGGTCTCTGCCAGGCCAGAGACAACTATGAGTGATCAACACTCAGTGATTGTCTATTCAAAGTAAAACACCTTGAGACAATGGGTTTGCTGTATCCAGGAGAAGACACTCCCTCTTCTTGTCTGAAGGCAGCAGGGTTGGAAGTAATGGAGAGTTATCAGGAGGAGAACAAAAGAAGCGGGTGACCCAATGGAAGGGTAAGCTAGTGAAGGACACTGCATTTATGATGTTCCATTGTTTTGTGTGATCTGTACTCTCCTGTGCTTTTACATCAGTGGTTCTCAAAGCTGGTGTGCTGCTTGTTCAGGGAAAGCCCCTGGTGGGCCGGTCCAGTTTGTTTACCTGCTGAGTCTGCAGGTTTGGCCAATCGTGGCTCTCATTGGCCACAGTTCACTGCTCCAGGCCAATGGGGACTGCGGGAAGGGCGGCCAGCACATCCTTCAGCTTCGCGCAGCCCTCATTGGCCTGGAGCAGTGAACCGCAGCCAGTGGGAGCCATGATCGGCCGAACCTGCAGATGCGGCAGGTAAACAAACCGGCCTGGCCTGCCAGGGGCTTTCCCTGAACAAGCAGCGGACCGGCTTTGAGAACCACTGCTTTACGTGATTGAATATAAAGAGCGCAAGGTTGATTGAACAAAGTGTGTGTGTGTTGCCTGCTTCACAATTACTGCATGCCCCTGAAAGAATTTAACTGCAATCCAAAAGCTTCACACCTGTTGGATGGAGTTCTGAGAGAGGGGTGTGTTTAAGTATTGAGGAGTCAGGGGCCTGCACTGCGTCCAGAGGGGCTAGGCAGTGGGTCAGTGGGTTCCAATACTTGGAGCGGGGTGCCAGATAGAAGATCTGTACCTGAGAGTGCGCCAAGTGAGCCAGAGATTGGGGAGGTGGCTGGATTCCATTTGGGCTCCAGAAGCTTAACACAGCCCATGGAATCCAGAGCACAAAAGTTTAGATTCCCTTCACAGCAGTCCTAGTGCGTGGCTCTTGCTAAGATCTGTTACATTAGTAGTAGAGCCCATTAAAGCAGTGGTAGTTCTTCAAGTGATTGCTTATGTATATTCCACAATAGATGTGCATGCTTGCCATGTGCACTGGTGCTGGAAGTTTTTCCCCCAGGAATACCCATGGGGGGAACACCACCACCCCCCGCAACTCCTGGCACGGCATAAGGGGGAGCTGCATGCTCCTCCCGCCCTCAGTTCCTTCTTGCCTCCAATGAAGGTGTGTCAAAACTGCTCTGCTCCAGCTTTGCTGTAGCTCGTCCCCAGAACTGTTCAAGACCCTGAAAAGTCTCATCAACTTGGTCACAAGATTCCTGATGACAACAGCCAGGGTTTGCCTGCAGCTCTTGGGTCATATGTTAGCGTGCACATATGTGATCCGTCACGCCAGGCTCAGGATGAGGCCTCTCCAGCTCTGGTTGGCCTCGAATTTCTCCCAGGCCACGGACAGGATGGACAAGGTCCTCACCGTGCCGGATGCTCCTCCCTACAACGGTGGTCCACCCCGAACAACATGCTCCAAGAAGTCCCATTCAGGGAGAGGGCCCTGTCGCTGGAACTGGTATCCGATGCGTTGGACCTGGGTTGGGGGGCCCATGTGGGGAGCTTTCAGATCCAAGGCTTGTGGTTAGCTCAGGACCTGACCCTACACATAAATGTCAAGAAACTCAGAGTGGTGCTGCTGGCATGTATGGCCTTCCGCTCGCTCCTGGAGGGCAAGGTAATCAGGGTCCTCATGGACAACACGGCCTCGATGTTCTATATCAACAGGCAAGGCAGGGCCTGATCCTCTGCCGCGAAGCCCTCAGGCTGTTGGACTTCTGTATAACCCCCGACATCCACCTGAAGACCTTCCACTTACCAGGCACCCACAACAAGAGGGCGGATCGCTTGAACAGGGACTTCTCGCAATACAAGTGGTCCCTCCACCTGGAAGTGGCCCACCAGCTCTTCCGAAGGTGGGGAACTCCCCAGATGGACCTATTTGTGACTCGGCAGAACAGGCAATGCCCCCGGTTCTGCTCCAGGGGGGACCTCGGGAGGGGCACTATCTCCGATGCCTTTCTCCTGTTCTGGTCAGGCTGGCTTCTCTCTGCCTTAGAATCATAGAAGATTAGGGTTGGAAGGGACCTCAGGAGGTCATCTAGTCCAACCCCCTGTTCAAAGCAGGACCAATCCCCAGACAGATTTTTATCCCAGTACCCTAAATGGCCCCCTCAAGGATTGAACTCACAATGCTGTTTTTAGCAGGCCAATGCTCAAACCACTGAGCTATCCCTCCCCCTGTTCCCTGTAATCATCAGGGTCCTAGAGAAGATAAAGTCGGACAAGGCCCGAGTCCTCCTGATTGCCCCGGCGTCGCCCAGGCAGTATTGGTACAGGACCTTCACAGGCCTGACGGTAGCTCCACCATGGCCATTGCCACTCCACCTAGACTTGCTCTCTCAGGATGAGGGCCGCCTCCTCCATCCCAACCTAGAAGCTCTTCACCTTACGGCATGGCTGCTCAATGGTTAGGTGGAGAGGAAAGGATGTGCTCAGAGCAAGTTCAGCGCGTCCTCCTCGAAAATAGACAGCCCTCCACTCTCTGGGCTTATTTGGTGAAGTGGTTCCGGTTTTCTAGGTGGGCAGCAGACCAGGATGTCTCCCCAGTGACTGCCCCAATCCATCTTATCCCTGATTACCTTCTCCACCTGAGGGCCCAGGGCCTGGCACCCTGGTCTGTCAAGGTGCACCTGGAAGCCATATCGGGCTTCCATCCACCGGTGCAAGGACACACGGTGTTTTCCCATGCTATGACTGGCCGGTTCTTTAAAGGTCTAGACCATCTTTTCTCATATTCTAGATCCTTAGTTCCACAGTGGGACCTAAACCTGGTGTTGGCTTGTCTCACGGGGCCCCCATTTGAACCACTGGCCACGTGCTCCTGGTCTCACCTCTCGTGAAAAGTGGCCTTCCTGGTTGCTATCACATCAGCCAGGCGAGTCTCGGAGCTCAGGGCCCTGACCTCCGAACCGCCATACATGGTCTTTCATAAGGACAAAGTCCAGCTCTGCCCACACCTCATGTTCCTCCTGAAGGTGGTCTCCGCCTACCACATGGGTCAGGACATTTTTCTACCAGTCCTCTGCCCCAAGCCTCACGCATCCACTGAGGAACTCCGCCTCCACACGCTCGACATGCAGCAGGCTCTGGCTTTCTACCTTGAGCAGACTAAGCCATTCAGAAAGTCCTCGCAACTGTTTGTCGCCTTGGCTGAGCGCGCAAGGGGCCAGCCAATTTCCACCCAGCAGCTTTCCAATTGGATCACTTCATGCATCTGGTCCTGTTATGATCTGGCGGGCATCCCATTGTGAGGGCACACTCAACCAGGGCACTGGCCTCATTGGCTGCCTTCGTGGCCCACGTCCCCATCCAAGACATTTGTAGGGCCGCTACGTGGTCGTCGGTTCACACGTTCACCTCGCACTAAGTGATCATCTCCCAGCCATGGCCCGTGTGCCCAGGCTGCTGCACAGGGGCGTCTCCTCCCCAGGCCAGGCTTGGGATCCAATGAGGCAGTGAGGGAGCGGGGCTGGGGGCGGGAATTTGGGGAGGGATCCAATGGGGGAAGGAGGGAGCGGAGTCAGGGCGGGGGGAGGCGAGAGCCCCTCCAGGCTCTGCCTGTGTGCCAGAGCGGAGGGCAAAATTGTTTGTTTGTCCAGTGTCCCGACCGAACATCAGTCGGGACGCGGGACAAACAAGCAAATATTGGGACAATCCTGATAAAATCAGGAAGTCTGGTCACCCTATTCAGGGACGGGGGACAGCCAAGACCCTGACCCAGACCCCACTGGACCCAGATCCCACCACGTAGCTGGGAGCCTGCAGCCTTTAGCACACTGCTTAGCTGGGCCACATTTTGAGAACTGCTGCCTTAAAGAAAACCACTTTCTAACTGAGTCATAATTATAAAATCCTTCTTCTTACACCAGGAAGTACTCTAAGATTACTAATCAAACTATAAAATTCACATCTGTAAAATCACACTCAGTTATATGTTCAGTTCCACCGGTGATATTAAAGAAGTAAAAATCCCAAGCTAAATTCTGCTGCTGACAACCAGAGAACACAGCTGAAGTCTGCTAGGAGAATTTGGCTCACAATACTTCATAGCAGTATATGGGACAAACCCTAAAGACTTTTACCTAGTCCCAGGCAAACCTTTCATTGAGCCTAACTCTGCTCTCACTAAACCGGATATAAACCAGATGTAGCTTCAATGAAATCAATGAGCTACACTGCTGTCAAAATGGTAAATCAGAGCAGAAACAGGGCTTTGGGACAGATCTTCAGCTGATGTTAGTTAACGTACCTCCAAGGACTTCAGTGGCACTATGCCAGTTTACACCAACTGAGGATATGGCCCATTGACTAAAATGGGAATTTTTGCCTGGATTAAAACTTTGGGATTTGGCCGTCTACGTTCATACTGTTTTATATCAAACGTTACACAAAGTACCAGCACTCTTTTCATGGAAGATCTTATGTTAATTTCACTTAGTTTCATTTATGTTACCAAATAAATTATGTATATTGTTAAGTATATTAAGTATTTTATTCTTTAAAATCTGTATAAATAGAAGAAATACTTTACAGTATAAAACATGAAATAAGCTAAAAATAAACACTACAATTTAAGTGACACTTAACACCCCCCTAGTGTGGCTTATGAAAACAAATTAGGTTACTCTTCTACAATCCAGAAACGTCAAATCCAAAAGCAAACCTGTTACTTATGACACATATTTGATAAAATTAAGCTTGTTGTTTCAAATGTGTGTGTTAAAATGAGGTGGATTGAGTGTATGCTTCACTTTTCTCCTTTAACTTCAACAAACACTGAACATGAAAAGAACTAAAGAACAGTATACACGAACATTTAAAAATGTAATGACTTCTAGGCACAGTACTAAAAGTTTTCCTTTCAATTACAAATAACCCCCCTCCCCCAAAAAAAAGATTTTTTTACCTTCAGATTTGCTGTCAGCCATTCCAGTTACCTGATACAAAGTAAAAGTTGAGTAGCGAACCTTTATTGTTGCATTTCAGCACAACATATCATTACAGCGGTGACTCAGAATACTAAGGCTTGTACTAGAGCTCTATTTAACTGAAATCAGTCCCACTTACGTGTCTTGGTTTAAACTGGTCATTGCAACCTTAAAATATCCATTACAATTCTGTTATGAGCTAGAGTTTTAACTGGTGCAAATCTGAGCATTGGCTGGGAATCTGACTCCTATTTTATAGTAATGGTTGGGGATAAATTAAGGATGTACAAACAACACAAAATATACAGAAGAATTTTATTGTGCTATATGCAGATTAATGTCTTAAGTAACTTGCTTTACTTGAGTAAGACTATAGTCCAGTATCAAGAATGGCCTCTAGCTGAGGGCCAAATTCTGCCACCCTTACTTGTGTTGAGTAGCACCTTCCCCTGAGAGTAGTCTCACTGATTTTAATGGAACGACTCTTGAAATATGATGCTACTCAGTGTGAGTAAGAATTGCAAAATCTGGCCATGAATAATCAGTATAAGCTCTCAGATTCCTCAGGGTAAAAGATTGTATACCATATTCTCTTAGATCCAAGCACAGGTCTCTCATTATTTCAGTGCACACTGCTCTAGGCGAGTACTCTACACAACCCATCGTTTGCAAGTTTCAAGAGAAAACAACTTTTATATTATACCTAGCAACTCGGTTCAGATAGAGAGAGAGAGATTTTTTCTTGGTTTTGTCACTCGTTTGATCTAGTCACTTATTTATGACTTTAAAAAAAACCCTACTGTATATAAGGTAGTATTTTTGGAAAAATATATGCATTCCTGTGAGAAAATGGGCCAGTGCCTTATTTTAAATTACTGTTTTAAAATATAGTTTCAATTGAAAAACAAGACTAGGACAATGGGCCATTTCTTGGATACTATATTCACCAGTAATTATTCAGTCAGTCTTTCCACTAGCCCTACTTAAAAGAGGATCAGGCTACAAAGTGCTGACCCTAGCACTTGGATTAGGGTCCTCAACATGGGAGGCAGGGCAGAGCTTGTGGGAGGTGGGATGCTCCATTTTCTCCCTTCTTCCTGAAAGAGGGGATGGTGTGTTCCCAGAGGGTCTCTGTGGCAACTACTCCCCATTTTCTGCTCTTGATGAATCCCACTAACTCAGTCTGGTGATGGGCAGGGCAAGTGGAGCATCAGTCACAGGAGTGCTCTACCAGCTATACGTGGATTAAGCAGGGTGGAAAGTAGAGAATTCAGTGCCCAAGAGGCAG
Organism: Mauremys mutica; assembly: GCF_020497125.1. Lineage (NCBI taxonomy): Eukaryota > Metazoa > Chordata > Testudines > Geoemydidae > Mauremys > Mauremys mutica. The sequence continues at coordinate 42,711,893 of NC_059072.1, forward strand.
TGAGGAGCACACAACCCTCCCTGGATGCAAGGAAGGAGAGAGTGGAGCATCCCACCTCACAGCAGTGAGGAGGAGGAAAGAGTGGGACTGTTTCCTTCCAAATAGTAGGAGGGAGGAAGGAAAGGAGCATGTGGCGCTTGCCCTTGCCAGGAATGCCAATGCCAGCACCTCTCTCAAAGACTGAGAACGCCAGACCTGAATGGATTTTAGAGGTGATTTTTTTAATGACTAACTAATAACTGGGTTATCAGAAACTGCAGACAGGCCCAGTCTTTAGTCAAACAGCAGCTTGCGAATCGACAGGACAAAACTATCATGGAAAGTGTTGATACTCACTGAATTAACATGTGAGCCAAAATATAACTGAGTATATCTGTTCATATTCCAAATATTTAATGTGTGTGTTTATGGAGAATTCCCTGTGACTTTCAAATCTTTATGTAGAAGCTGCTATACAAGCAGTGACATCCACAAGCTGAAACCAGTTTGAGTCCTGATGCTACATTATTGTGTGCCCAAAACTTCATTTGATTTTCATGGTGTTTAAACACAAGAGGAGTACAAACTAGATCCCGGTCATTGGGAAGATCCTCAGAATGAATGTGTTCTAAATCATCCAGCCTTTGAAATAAATGGTCCTTTACATCCTTTTTTTTCTACTTGTCTAGGGACAAATCCTGAAGTCTTCACTCAGCTTTACTCAGTTCTCACTCGAGCAAAACTCCCAGTGGATTAGTAGAGTTTTGACTGATTAAGGAATGAGATAGAACAGTATGAGTGGGGCCAGTAAGAGGGAGACGCATTCGAAATCTCCTTAACACTCTGTGCAAAAATGCTGCCTTGACCAGTAGGATTAGTATTTAAATGGAGAATAATGAAGATAAAGCAACAGTCTGCAACATCATTTCCCATCTGAATAGAAACTTGCTAAGCAAGGAGATCTGAAGTCTCAACTGCAACGTTTCTTGCTTCCTTGTAAGAAACATTAGTGTATAATGAGAAGCAGAAAAACCTGCGTGGATCCAAATAAGAGAAAGTTGAGCATTTTATTTGTTGATCTATTAAACAGAGCGTGAGCCCATTGTTCAAGTAGACTTCGGTCAGGCAGTTCACAAAATATCCCAGTCCAGCCTTGGTAACACTGACATGTGAAGCTCTGCTTCATGGCCTTTATGTCTTCTGGTCTAGGTTTTCCAGTCACAAAGAATCTTGGGCCTTTTTCAGAATGGTGGACCCCAATCTCAAAACTATTGGGCGACAAGTGCAGATTAGCAGAAGAGTCACTGATTTTACGGATGCATCTCCCATTTTTCTTACACAGAACTTTACTGCAGAGTTTGGCTGCTGAGGTCACATTAATGACATAATGTCCTAAGGGGCCATCTATGTATTTTTTCACAACTGAACAGCTCTCCTGTAGGAAAACAAGAGTGTGACATGTTAATCAGTAACCAGAGTTATGTCCAAGTTTCCATATTTTTGGTAGAATATTAACATGGAAGCACTGCTGGCTAAAGTGATATACTGAGATAAATCCTGCAGGCCTTACTCATGTGATTAGCCCCTGGCTTAATCTGCATTCATGGGAAGGCCAGTAAGATATTGCTCTTTATTATAATCTTGCTTTTTGGTTTGGGTGCCTGGTAGCAACATATTGAATGTTTTATTAAAAATAAGGTTTTCTAGTGATTGTTGAAAAGGGACGATTTAAAATAAAAGGGATTTAAAACATGTATTGACACATTGCTTTAGCACTAGGGATTTCTACACTGATCACCATAACCCTTTAACTTAGTAGCTACTAGACAATTTTCACTGGTTGGTGTGCAATGTGGAAAAATAGCTTTTGGATTCTTCAGCTCCACGTTAAGCCACTGAACTTGTTTGGGAGTTCATCCCACACCACTGCAGTCAATGAGAGTTTTGCCATTGACTTTGATAGTAGCAGGGTCAGACACTGAAAGAGGTTGCGTCTTCCTGTATTGCTAGTGCCCTATCAAAGGTCAACTTGCCTTCTCCACCTGCAGTCTTTCTAAGAGTGAGGCAAGGGAGTTGGCCTATTAGGTGCCTTGCAAAGATAGACAATGCAACCTTCTGTCACCTTTGATAATTCCAGGAGTGGGGGCTGTAAGACTTCTTTAGGTGAGTCCCAGGGCCTTGTGAGGAGGAGCAGGACTTTTCTTAGGTTGGGATTATATTCCACTAATGACTCTGTTATAAAATTTAGGACAAAGCTCAACATTTGGTCTGTGAAAAATGTTCCCCACCTCATCCTCTGCCAAATACATAGCCTTGTGTTTGGTAATGTACAGATTATGCAAGTAGAACACTGCTAAATAGACTGTTTACATTCTCATTTCAGTGTTTCAAACTGTATCTTATTATCTTGGTGTTAGTGCTATCCAGTGCTATGGATGTCATCCATGTTTGGTCTCTGGATGTGGTTCCTAGGAAGCAATGGCTAATTTAAGTATATTGTTAACAAGATGACAGGACTCCCAAGCAGTCATCTTCAGCCAAAAGATGACAATGATGGGTGAGGGAGAGCTTCATGGTAAGGATGTAAAATGGTAGAAATGAGCATGCTTGGGGAGAGAGGCTCTTATCAAGGACATAGCACTTAACTCATAAACATTTGTAAATCCACCCCACCTACCTTTGAGCTGGCATACTGCATGCTTCCCCAAAGGACAACCCCTGCTGCCCCCAAAGCAGCACTCTCTCCAATAGTGTTCACCAGATCAGTCTGAAAGAGCAAAGTGTCAAAACTGGACATTGGAAAAGCATCAGAACCCATAGCACCAGATACTGCAGCGGACACACTAACATTTAAGCACTGCTTTTTTCCAGGGGTGATGTTGATTTATACTGTAGAATCTTTATATTCAAAGAGGCCCATAATGAGCTCCCTACTTCTTGGGGCAGGGACTTTTTTGTTCTATGCTTGTACAGCTTCTAGCACAATGGGGTCCTAGCCCATGTCTGGGGCTTCTAGGTGCTATCACAATACAAATAATAGATAATAAGGACAATAGATCCAGGGACTCACTGAAGGATTTTGAACATTGCAGAAACTGCAAAGGGGTGGGGTGGAAAGAGGGGAAGGACTTAAAATAATTTTTAAAAAATGTTTTGCCTATTCACACAAATAAATGTACTTTCCTATCGATGTTACAGTGTGTTGTAGTATATTCAGAATGATTCCCCCAGACAGACGGGAGGAGCAGAAAGACAGTGACATTCTTGTGAACTGTAGTGCCTTGGACAATTCGTGTACAATACTCTAGTATCTCTTTTGTAAGGGATTATAAATATGATGGTTTGTCATTTAGTCACTCCATGAGTATTTGCAGTTCTAAGGCCTTGTCCATACACACAAGTTGTACCAATTTAACTATACTGGTATAGAGATTGGCAGACACAATTACACCAGTAATAACAGTGCATACACCAGGTAGAACTGTACAGGAAGGGAAATAAACCGTATCAGTATACAGCAACAAAGAGTCCTGTGGCACCTTAAAGACTAACAGATGTATTGGAGCATAAGCTTTCATCTGACGAAGCGGGTATTCACCCACGAAAGCTTATGCTCCAATACATCTGTTAGTCTTTAAGGTGCCACAGGACTCGTTGTTGCTTTTTACAGATCCAGACTAACACGGCTAACCCTCTGATACATATCAATATAAGCACTTTTATACTTCATGATTGCCTGTTCTAGTGATTCCTTCTGAAGCACCTGACATTGGCTACTGTTGGAAGACGGGATACTGGCTAGATGGACTACTGGTCTGGTCCAGTATGGCTATTCTTATGTATTGGCATAACTTAGTCCATGCTTGGGTTGTACTGATGTAACTATTTTGGTTAAAAATCACGATGTAATTATACCAATACAAAAACTGTGTTCAGACCAAGCCTCCTTAGTGTCACTTCAGCAATGTGTGTGAGCACTTCCTAATACCAGAAAAAGAGAGGCTGGGGAGCCCTCCCAATGTAAAAAGATGCTGTGGTGAAAGGGCCCATTCAGTAAACTGCTACATTTAGCAGGGAAGGGAGGAAAATAAACAAACAGACCCAGAGCAACTACCTTTCTTCCCCTTCCCCTAGATCGGTAGCAAGTGGCTTTCATTTGGGAATGTCAGTGCTTTTCCTCCCATCCCCTGAGGCTGGGGACACTGACTGTGCAGCCTTTGCAAAGAGAAATACAAACATTATATAAAGAACCGGCAAATTTTATAAATTCACTGGTGCTCGATAGTATATTGATAAGGTTTCCTTATCTTGTCTGCATCACTGTGAAATCATCCAAGGGCTCAGGGGATGATCATGTGATGGCAGTAGGTGTGTTAGAACTACAGATAGATGAAACTGGATGACTCCGTTGTTATTATTATTAATGTTATTTTTTTTTTAAATCACACACAACTCTCTAAATGCACCAAGCAGTTTATAAGTAAGGACTTTCCTGTCCTGAAATGCTGCTTGTTCAAGAAAGTGAAGACACAAATCAGTGGTTGAGGAAAAGGAGAGTGTGCTGAATCATTGAAGAAGCATATGAGGAGGATTCCTTGGACAAGTGAGTGGTGGAGGTGACCTTTAACTAAAGGTCAGATAAAATAATATTGGAAATAATGGAGATATTTTAAACAAGAGGGTTTGCCTACTGGCCCGTCGAGTAGGTTTTACAGTACTATACCATGTTATTGGGCTCACCTGCAGTTCGTGGTGCTGCTGATCATCCAAGGAGTTCTTTAGAGCACTTTATTATCACTAAAAACATATAGTTCAGTGCTTTCTCCAGAAGAAGAGAGTAAAGTATGCCACTGGTGTTACTTTCATGTTGAAAATGGTGGTGTATTTTTTACTGGATTTAGTTTAGCAGTAAAAAAAAATGTTTGTCTCAAAAATCAAACTTTGAAAAGTTGAGTGACTTTGTGATATATCTAAAACTCTTGGTAATGAATGATCCCTAGCCCTTTTCTTCTGCAAAATACTTCACGAAGATTATAAAAACACAAATCCTCGACCATGACTGTTTTAAATCAACCACATGGTGGCACAGTGAACTAGCATGACACACAGTTCAGCTCTCATTAACAACTTGGTGATCTCTTCTCAGTCAGACAAAATAAGGGATCAATACATCAAACACATTTGAATGCAGGGGCGGCTCCAGGCCCCAGCACGCCAAGCGCGTGCTTGGGGCAGCAAGCCGCGGGGGGCGCTCTGCCGGTCGCCGCGAGGGCAGCAGGCAGGCTGTCTTCGGCGGCTTGCCTCCGGAGGGTCCGCTAGTCCCGCGGCTTTGGCGGACCTCCTGCAGGCACGCCACCAAAGGCAGCCTGCCTGCAGTGATTGGGGCGGCAAAATGCTTAGAGCTGCCCCTGTTTGAATGGACCAAAAACTGAACAGAGAGGGTTATTCACCTTGAGCAGTTACTGAGGTTCTTCAAGATGTGTCACTGTGAGTGCTCCACTTTAGGTGTCAGTACGTCCCTGCACTGTCAATCAGAGATTTTCAGTAGCAGTGTCCTGCAGGGCTGCACTGACACCTAAAGTGGAACACCCACACGGATAGCACTCGAAGAAGAATAGAAAATATGGACTTTTAAGGAAGTATGGTCCGGTGGTGAGCTCATTGGCCTCAGTGTCAGGAGCCCCAGGGTTTAATTACCTACTCTACCGCAGACTTCCAATGTGATGTTAGGCAAGTCACTTAGCCTCTCTGTGCTTCAGATAATAGCACTTCCTTTCCTCATAGGGGTGCTGTGAGGCCAATACATTAAAATAATGTGAGGTGCTCAGATCCTATGGTAACAGTAGCCACATAAGTACATAGATAAGTAGATGGGCTAGGTAGTTAGCTGCTCTTCTCCTTGCTCTCTCCATCTCCACCCCTAGAGGAGCCATATGGAGGAAAGAGATATTTTAAGAGCTCCATTTTATAATATGCTTGTTTATCTTCCCTCACCTCCAAGCTGCTCAACATCCCCTCTGTGACTCAACAGCTGCTTAGCATACCCATATTTCAGGGCTGCCCAGAGGGGAGGCAGGTGGGGCAATTTGCCCCAGACCCTGCAGTGGCCCCCATGAGAGTTTTTCGGGGCCCCTGGAGCGGGGTCCTTCACTCGCTCCAGAGGCCCCGGAAAACTCTTGCGGGGCCCAGGCCCCTGAAGCGTCTTCCGCTCCGGGTCTTTGGTGGCAATTCGGCGGCAGGGGGTCCTTCCACTCTGGGACCCACCGCCGAAGTGCACCGAAGACCCGCGGTGGGGGGTCCTTCCGCTTCAGGACCCACTGCCAAAGTGCCAGGTCTTTGGCAGAAATTCGCCCCCTGAATCCTCTGGGCGGCCCTGCAATATTTCCCTACGATACCCTGGTTTCCTCCTTTCTCTGCTGATGCTCAAGATCCTGTTCCAAGTTTTGGATGCTGTTTCCAGCAACCAAAGACCCTCAAGATTCTGCTTCTGTGCTGGTGTTCTGGACTAGCCCCCTGGGGGAGAGTAGAATCCTCACTCCATATATACAAAAAGGGAACTCCTCTCTTACCAGAGCTCCTTCCACAGGCTGATTATCTGAGTGATTTCATTTTGTTTTGAAAAATGGAAGGAAGAGCACTAAACTGTTCAAATTTATCAACATGAAAGGAAACTGGTGTTGCAACTGGAGCTGGTCGCATACAACAAAAAATGTTTGTGATCTTTACTTCATATTCTGAATGGCTCTTTGTTTCAATCTAGACATATCCCATCTTATTCTGCATGGGAGAATATTTGTGCAAAGGTGGCTTTGTTCATGGGGAATGGCCTTTGTATAAATATACACCGTGACATGAGGACACAGGTATTTCTACATGAACAAGAGTCGCTGTTATTCATTATTCATCATTTATTTGTCATTCTGCTTTATGAAAAGATTTGTTCTTCCAGTTAGGGAGCAGAAACAATGCCATGTAACTTCAATCACTGATCACACATTATTAATAGCAAGTAGTCTAGGGAGACAGTTTCTGAACACCCTAGAGCATCAATATAGAGACTCATTTGCATAAATTATGTGGTGAATACTTAGCGATAAGAGAAGTTAGGCTCTGTTGGCAAATTATTTGTAAAGAGAAATGAAGCATGAGGGACACAACTGCAGGGACGTTCCTGGCCTCTGGATTTTTGTCTTTCGTGGGGCTCTTATACCTGCAGCTCTTTCTGGTGGTTCCCACAACTGTTGCTTCAACTTAACTTTTTTCATTGTGGTGCTTGTTGTATCTTTAGCACTGGACATGTTAGGGCTTGTGCACAACATCTTATTGTGTCAGCAACCAAACAAAAGCTAAAGTTCCATACGGCTAGATTGTCCCACTCTTGCTCAGCCACGGTAGTGTATAAGGGGGAGTAAAGTCCTTATTACCCTCCTTGCTCAGCCTTGCTCACATTATGACTATAGCAGGGAGCTACTCTGCATTGTTAGCAAGGGGGAGTGGGGAGTGAGAGTAGATTTGTTTCTGTTCCTCCTACATTTGCTGCCCAGAGTAGCTGATGGGGGTCATAGAAAGGTGTAAAGTGCTCCAGAAAAGAAGTGAAACTTTCCCCAGGGTGCGGGGAAGGAATCTCTGACTCCCTGAGCTACAGTTGGATGTCCTGTCTGCTACTGGAGCAGTGCAGAGTGTGAGATTATAGTAGGTATCAGTGTCCAACTATGTTTCACAAGAGCTGATATAAAATCATTTGAGGACATCAGGGCTATGAAACAATAGATTTAAAACATTAAAGCTGTGAGCATTGTTTTCCTGATCATTGGAGGTCTTTCTGGTGCTCTATCTATAAAAAGCCTTCAGGTCCCCAAGCTCCACTCATAGAGCTCATGCTGCCAAATATGTAGTCTGGAGAAGCTACAAGCCTGGTACCCATGATCAGTCTTTGAAGACATATATTTTGTTTTCCACTACAAAATACATATTTGAACATTCCTCGTGGTGTATTCCCCCTGCTGTGAATGGCTGTGCACACAGGTGCTGAATGTTTTAGAAAAGATCTCTGAAACATCCAGGTCTGAAAAGAAGGTGATATGCAACTAAAATACAGCCCAGTGGATAAAAGGGTAACTTATGAGCAATATCATTTTAAGTTACTATTATTGAATGTTGAAGCTGGTTCAAGGTAAACAATTAACTTTGTACAGCCTCATATGTTCAAAGGTTTGCATAATATATAATTGTGCTAGATTTCATATTGTAAGATGTTTAGCTAGTGTTAATGGTATTTTTATTTTAATCCCCAGATCTATGTGTGTTTATGATTAACATACCTATTAGAGCCAATGCTTGCCGAAGTATTCACTAACTTTGTGTGCCTCTATTTTGAGTTCTCAGGTGAAGAGACCTTGGGTGAAATCCTAACAACTCTGCTGGAAAAAAATGAGGAGTCCTTGTGGCACCTTAGAAACTAACAAATTTATTTGGGCATAAGCTTTCATGGGTGATAACCCACTTCATCAGATGTATGATACAGGAGTAGGTATAAATACATGAAAGAATGTGGGTTGCTTTACCAAGTGTGAAGTCAGTCTAACGAGATAAATCAATTAACAGCAGGATACTAAGGGAGGAGAAATAACTTTTGAAGTGGTAAGAGAGTGGCCCATTACAGACAGTTGACAGGTCAGTCCTCGCTTACAGACAGCCCCCCAACCTGAAGCAAATACTCACCAGCAACCACACACCAACCCAGGAACCAAACCCTGCTACAAACCCCGGTGCCAACTCTGTCCACATATCTATTCAAGGGACACCATCATAGGACCTAACCACATCAGCCACACCATCCGGGGCTTGTTCACCTGCACATCTACCAATGTGATATATGCCATCATGTGCCAGCAATGCCCTTCTACCAGGTACATTGGCCAAACCGGCCAGTCTCTATGCAAAAGAATAAATGGACACAAATCTGACATCAAGAATCATAACATTCAAAAACCAGTAGGAGAACATTTCAATCTCTGTGGTCACTCAATAACAGACCTCAAAGAGGCAATTCTTCAACAAAAAAACTTCAAAAACAGACTCCAACATGAAGCTGCAGAACTGGAATTAATCTGCAAACTAGATGCCATCAGATTAGGCCTAACCTAAAACCTAAACTTAATTTCCCCAGTACTAATTTCTCCCTACTGTTACTCACACCTTCTTGTCAACTGTCTGTAATGGGCCACTCACTTACTACTTCTAAAGTTATTTCTTCTCCCTTGGTATCCTGCTGTTAATTGATTTATCTTGTTAGACTGACTTCACACTTGGTAAAGCAACCCCATCCTTTCATGTATTTATACCTGCTCCTGTATTTTTCACTTCATGCATCTGATGAAGTGGGTTCTAGCCCATGAAAGCTTATGCCCAAATACATTTGTTAGTCTCTAAGGTGCCACAATGACTCCTTGTTTTGTTTTTTTTTGTTTTGTTTTTGATACAGACTAACATGGCTACCACTGAAACCTAACTCTGCTGAAGTCAATAGCAAAACTCCCATTAGCTTCAGCAGGGCCAGGATTTCACGCCTTGGTGCCTGATTGTCAGAGGTGCTGAGGACAGGCAATTTCCGTGGAAGAGAATCCTCAGCATCTCTGAAACTCTGATATCTCATAGAGAAGTCTCCAGCTGAGAATTAACAAGCTGAGGCACACAAAGTTAGTGAAAGTTTCTGAAAAGGTGGCTATATACCTTGTGTTTCCTCACTAAGCAGCCAGAGAGACTGACTGGGTCTGCACAGCTCCAGCAGGAATCCCCCACTCATAACTGCAAACTGGACCAGTCAGATGGGAGCACTCTGGGACCTGTGGGAATGAATATGCACACACACCCATGGGAAGTGAGAGTAGATGGACACAGCCCTGATATTGAGCCACCATCACTCCAAGCCACCAACCACGATGCCATTTTTCTATGGGGAACACCACAGCTCTCCATGACCCAGGAGTGGGCTGGGGGGTAGAGGAGGGGGAGGGGCATCAATATCCAAAGAGGGCTATTAATCCTGTCAGGAGGGAGCTCCCTGCCCTCCAACTAGCTCAACACCTCAGGTATGGATCAAACCAAATCATTCCATGCCCAGGGTAGGACAGCCTATAGCAAAAGGCTATTTAGGAAGCCATTCAGGAATTACATGCTCTGAGCAGTTGCATAGACATGAGCCAAAACAAGGTTTATGATTACCACGGTTATCAGAAATCTTAATGTCTGTGCATATATCTCAACCCCCTACTTTGTAACCTGCATATATTTATTGTATTTTTTAAAATATTTCCTTCAATTATCATTGGCTGAAGGGGTGTCACGACACAGAAATTGTATTTTTGTAATACAGTAGATTTAAAAAGCCAAAAACCAGATACTCAGTTACTGTGCATGATCAGACATACTGTACTTTCAGAAAACAATATGGCCGGGAGAACACACTCATCCTTCCTCTAGGAAGCCTACTGTCACATTCTGCCTCTGTGCAAGTTTTCTCATGCAGGAGCTAGGAATGCCAAGCTAAACTGGGGCTTACCTAGTTGATATGTCTAGTTCATTTCTGTACCAAGTGAGCTTCCATTTTGGGAAGAAAACAAATATTCTCATGAGCGTTTATCTTCCCTTAATATTAATGGATTTCAAACTTCACTGAGATTTGTCAACTCCATTTCTCACGCTGAAGAATTAATTTGAAATATTTAATTACTTAAGGAAACAATTGCTTTGTACTTTCTTCTAAATTACTCTCATAAAAAGAATACAATATTATTCTACAGTAATAGACCAAACCACAGCAGGATCACTATTGGAAGCTCTATTGTTTTGTACCATGACTCTGGTGTCTTTCTTTACCAGGATAGTTCTATGTATGAAACACAAATGCATCTATAACTGTTATTATGCAAGGAGAAACTCCTAGGAAGTGCTTTTTCCAAGAGATTGTATGGCTAATCTTTAGATTTCTATATATGTCTGCTTACCTCGGTCAAAACATGTAAAGTATAGGCATAAAATGGTCTGGAGTAAACAAAAACAGGCAAAACATAATCTTTTCTAGCAACTGAGGCAATACGTATTGCTTCCTTAACCCGATAGTGAACGAACTTCAGAGCATTTGGACTTGACTTCAATATATAATCCAGATAGATGGATGGATAAAGAGCGGTACTTTCTTTCCACAGCCAAAGCAGGAGATCATTGCGGGAAGATTCAATGTCTGGGCATCTACCTGTGTATAGTTTTGGATGTTCTTTGTAATCGTAATTGTAGCAGTCTGGGTAAAGATAATAACCCCATAGACCATTCGGTCTCATGTGCTCAGCCAGAAGGATAGTGTTGTTCATAAAACTCTTGCCAGCATTTTCAAATTCTTCCTTAGCAACTTTCCTAATTTTGTCCTCTGACCACTGAGGATGGCGTCTCCTAACCAGTTCGAGAGACTTATTTCTATAAATGGTTTTATTACCCCAGTTCCTGTCCCACTGGGGTCTCCAGTTTTCCCAGTCAATAACTGCAAGTCCTTGGAATTTCTTCATGGGTATGGAATGGTCAATGTCAGACTTAGCTTTGTTAAGGTGTTTTATCAGACTCTCATTCTGTGGCACCCCTCCATTGACAGGAACCCCATTGTCTAAGTAATAGGGGTAATGCCCCAAATGAGTGTGATAAAAGATTGTCACATTGGATCCACTCAAAGTTTCGTTGGTGTTTGATGCAATGTCAAAAACACTGAGATCTAAGTCCACCTTGTACCGCAGTCTGCACTGTTCCGTAGGTGCATTCCAAACAACAATGAAAGGTTTGTGGAGAAGCAGTGGGGCCTTTGCCTGCTTGAGCAGTTGGCCATCAACCATAATAAGCAGCATTGTAATTTCTATCCATTTAATCCACAGATTGTACATGGTCTGCTGTTTTCGCTGGGGCTAATGCAATGGTTTCCCTGAAAACAAAAACAAGAAGAGATGTTTTTTTAAAAAACCAATATTCACAGCAAGGACATATATTGTGTCAAAGAAATGGCTTTTATTTTGGGTTTCTTTTTTAACTTTGTGCTCACAACAGATATGGACAAAGACAAAACTATAATCAGGACAAAAATAAGTCAGCATTTAAATGCCTTCAAGGATGAGGCGCGTACCTGGGGAAACTATTCTACAGACTGGTAGATCTCACTGTCAGGTCAGGAAGCACTTTCCAATACTCAGCCTTTTCTTGATTTCCATTCTGCCAAAACACTTTCCTCTCTTCATTCAAACCCCTCTGAAAGACTCATTTCTTCCATGAAGACACAAGAATTGACTTAATATAATAATAATATTAGAATATTTTTAAAACAAAAGCATCCTACTTATTCTCTGTTTCAGTTTCCCTGCATATCCTGTGTACTCACCATCTGTTTTACTTAGGATGTAACATTTTGGGATCTAAAACTGTCTTCTGGGGATGTCTAGGGGTCATCACAATTTAAATAGTGCAATAATAATAATTATTATAATTAAAGCTTCTTAGTGCTGGGACTTCCTGAATTGTGTGCCAATTCGGTACTGAACATATAGTGAGTAGTTTTTTCACCACTTTCCCTGATTTTTTTGTTCCCTTCTGCCTTTTTCTCATTGGAAAGAAGTTAAAAAGTGAGTGTTTTTTCACAGCAAAATGAAACTTCTCCAAAAAATTGATTCTGTTCTTTGTTGACAAATGAAAAATGTCACACAAAACTAAAGTGGTTTTGTTTAAAAAAGTTTTCACAGAATATTTGTATCTTTGTGCAGCTAGCTCTAGCCAGATTCATCCTGTTTTTCCTATAGCTCTGCTCCTTTCTGACACTCTGGTTCTATGATTTCTTCTTCTTATATCACCCACAGACTTATAGCTCCTCATCAGTTTAATAGGAGAAGGTAATTTAAACAAAAAACATGATAGAAGTGTCTTTCTCACTTAGATTAACCAAGAGAACTCAGATACCATGTGTCTAAGAAAAGAATAAGGCCCATGTTTATTACTATCTACTGTGGTACAAAATTGTCATTTTTCCAAAGGAGTAGGTGGAAGAATTATAATCACTCAGCAGGTCAGAAGGATGACATTATTGATGACTCTTGAAAGTGTGAAGGCTAGTTGTTATACTGGGTTTAACTTAGATATCAGTATTGTAAAGAGAATTAATTATATTAAACTCAACAAATCATCCATGGAAGTGTCAAGTACCTACGAAAAAGTGGAACTGATTTTTGTTTAAAATGTTAGTGGAAGTGACTGAGTATTGTGAGACCAGATCTGCCATCAGGCTGCAAGTGACCCCTCCCCAATTACCCCCGGCAGGTACAATGAAGTAGAAGGATATCCAGTTTGTACATTATTCGAAGAAGTGTTGCCGCTTGCAAGTGATATATCTGGGACTGGGTCTCCCCTAGTCTTTTGTGCCTCCCTTCCATTTTCATCCTCAAGCCTCTAGTATTGTGTCTCTCTCCCTCTTCACCAGTCCCTTCTCCTAGTCTTTTGCTTTTCCTCCTGATTCCACTCCTTTGGCCTCCGGTCTCTGATATAGCAACCATTCTCCTCCCCAGCCCCTGTTTCTCTCTTTTCCTGCCCCCTCTCCAACTCTTTTCCTTTCCTTAGCCAATTGCTACATTAAGGAGAATGGGAAAGACAAGTGACAGAATCAGTACTAAGCTATCCTCCTGTTGTTCGGGGACTCCTTCTACGATGAGAGCCAAACTTCCTACCCTCTCCTACAGATGGCAAAGTGCTGGAACACACACATAAAAATAAATGGAACACTCTGAAATATTTTGACAGCTGCCTTCTCTACCTCTCCTCCACCCTGCAACTTTCCTGCCTCCTTCTCCCTCTCTTTATCTGAAATTATCTGGTTGTTTGTACAGTGCCTAGACAATGGGGACGTGATCCCTGATGGGGATTCTGAGGCACTATCACAACATAAATAAAAATGTTTATTATTCAAGCCCCATTATAACTGTATTTTCTTCCTGCTTATAGCTAGAAAAAAGTTTAATTTGCACAGAAACCTTCAGGAAAGCAAGGAATTCTCTCTCCAGAAGGCTCTCATCTGTTCTCAGTCAACATATGTTGAATACCTTTAATAGGTTTACTCATGTACATTGTGGTCGCAGGCATTGTTCATTAAAACCTCTCACCATTAGACACTGAAGGATACTAGTTCAGTGAAGAACAGAGAGAATTCCTAAAACTCTTTGTATTGCGAACAAGAACCAATCTAGATTTATTGACTTAAAATTGGTTTCTGCAAATTGTGATTTTATTGCAGATGTTATTTTTCACTTCAGAACAATGATCGAGGCCAAGTGGAGCAAGTCTTTACAAAAATAAATAAGGTTAATATTTGATGCTGAAAAACTGAGGGAAAACACAATTACCTACTGTTTCACAAATGCACCACACAATCTCCTAAACATGAACAAAACGTCTTTTATTACTGGGACCACTGCTGTTTATCTGGACTGTGAGTTTATTGGTCTCATGCATAAGCACTAATTGGACTGCCTCAATCCCAGCTCTATAACGAGCACAGGCGCTAACAATTCCATTTTCCAGTTCATTGTCAATCTTGGTTCAAATTCGCCTGTTTTTCTCATTCAGTGACACATTGTCATAGTTCATTTAACTTTCAAAGGACATGCCTATCTTTCTTTGTCCCTGAAGTGTTCTCAAAACAGAATCTGCTGTCAATGTTTCTGCTCTATATTCTAAAAACAAAAACAGTCCTTCATAAACAAAGAGTTAAGGGCCTGATCCAAAACACATTGAAGTCAATGAGAGTCTTTCTGTTAACTTTAAGTAGGCTTCAGATAAGGCACTCAAAGCACAAAATTAAGTAAAATTTGCTATTTATGTCTGCATATGTTGTTGAAGTTTAGGACTGTACGGCTATTGGACTAATTACAGTATATCCTTTAATCAATGATAATTGCTCCTCGCTGAATAAAAAAAGTTGATACATTTCTGCGAGTTTCTGTCACTATTTATGTAAATAAAAATGTGCAGAATACAGTTTTCCCAAGCAAATTCTGTTAATTTAAAATAAACTTTTATGTCCACTGTGCCTAAATATTTTCCATCAAAGTATGCAACTTGCAGTGGGTTGATATCAGCTGAAATTGAGAGGGGGAGAGGGTATTCTGAAGTTGAGAGGGAGGAGTTATTCTCTTTTACTTTAAAAGAAACACCTTTATGCCTAATCAAGACAATGTAGACATTCCCCCCACCCCCCAAAAAATGATTGAGGTGCACTTTAAGCACTAGTAAAACAATACCCTCCTAAATTGTGATTACATCTAACTTGACTTCTTCCATGCATTCAGTGTTGTTGTAGCCATATTGGTCCCAGAATATTAGAGATACCCGGAGGTAATATCTTTTATTGGACCAACTTCTGTTAGTGAGAGAGAGAAGCTTTCAAGCTTACTCAAAGACCTGAAGAAAAGCTCTGTTGAAAGCTTGTCTCTCTCACCAACAGAAATTAATCCAATAAAAGATCTCATTCACCTGGTCTCTTTGATCTCTTCCAGACAACCAACTGCTACTCGGTCTCTTTTGTTGATTATTTGAGCTATTTGGACTCCAACACACCTCATGACAGTTGATATTTCAGTGTCTAATTTATAATATAATAGCCCTCAGATGTAATCTCTCATATTATTCCACCATCTGTATATTGACTTCTTGAGAAACAATAATCTATACATTTAATATTAATACATTTCTATTTTTCTATTTTACAATCCTTGTTTCTAATTGTCCTTGAATCTCAAATGTTTCCATCTCTACTGGATAAATGAGTCACATTTATGGAAATATTCTCTATTAAAAAGTTATTCTAAAGAACTGAAATATTTTTTTCACCAACACAGATTGATCATGTGTGGCTTTTGTGTCAAAGAATCACAAAAATAAAGACTTTTTCTTCATTCAAATAATTGCTTACTAAACTTGAGAACCACCCACCACGTATTTTAGTTAATATTCAGTGTTCTAAAGGTAAATATGATTTTATCTTATTATTATTTTTGTCCCTGTAACTTAAGGACCCTTCTTTCTAAATAAGGGATATCCAATCCTTTCTTTCTACTTACTGTGAGGTATTGGTACTGTTTCTTCAAATCGGTAAGCAGGAGCCAGGCAGGAGAGGCTGGCAAGGTTCGAAGAGGAAGCTTTGCAAAGAAGCAGAGAGAATAACTTTAGGCTACTTACAGGTCATATTATGTTATGGACATATTAGCTAACACCTACTAACTAACATGTTACAAAACTAGGATAGACAAGGCAGTGTGTGTTTTAATACATACTGAGCTGGTTGAGTTAAAATCAAGGGGAATTTAGGCTTTAAAACAAGCTTAACAACATGTTAAAGTATGCACTACCTTGTCTACACTGGACTTAGAACACGTTAGTTAGCACATGTTAGCTAACATACCTTTAAGACCTAGCCTAGACAAAGCCTTAGGCGCGGCCTACCCACAATGTTTGTACTGGTATTACTATTTAAGTCAGAGATGAGAATTTTTACCAAAATAGTTACACGGGTACAACCCCTCATAGTGTGTGTGCAGTTATACCAATATAAAGGTATCTAAGGGCTTGTCTACACTGGCACTTTACAGCGCTGCAACTTTCTCGCTCAAGGGTGTGAAAAAACAGCCCCTGAGCATAGCAAGTTTCAGCACTGTAAAGCACCAGTATAGACAGTACACCAGCGCTGAAAGACAGGCTGGGAGCCACGCTCCCAGTACTGGTGGCTACGCCCCTCATGGAGGTGGTTTTTTTAGAGCACTGGGAGCGCTCCCAGCGCTGCGCTGTGACCACACAAACCACATTAAAGCGCTGCTGCAGCAGCAGTGCTTTAATGTTGCCAGTGTAGACTAGCCCTTATACTTGGATAGCTTATTACCTACAGGGCTTGGCTACACTTGAAAGTGCAGCGCTGGTGGAGGCTTTCCAGCGCTGCAATTAGTAACTGTCCACACCTGCAAGGCACATCCAGCGCTGCAACTCCCTGGCTGCAGCGCTGGCTGAACACCTGGTCTGCTTGGGGTATAACGAGTGCAGCGCTGGTGATCCAGCGCTGCTCGTCAAGTGTGGCCACACACCAGCGCTGTTATTGGCCTCCAGGGTATTAGGAGATATCCCAGAATGCTTTTAACTAAATTACTCTCTTTGTTTTGTTATGCAGCCTCTCTTTGTTTTGTTGTGAACTCGGAGCTCCGCGGCGCTCCGGAGCACAGGGAGCTGCTTATCTAAAAAACAAACACAGCTCCTGTTTGCTGTGATCAATCTGTACCTGACTGTGAACAATCAAATGAGAAAACCCCTGTCTCATTCACAGGGGTTGAGTGTTTGCTTGACGAGGAACAGCGGGGGCAGAGGGGAGAACGGGAGTCCGTTGGATGCAGGCTGTTTGCAGTTAAGAGTTAAGATTAAGGGGTCGGGAACATTTTCTGATTTTGCAAGTCAGGAAGCTAACATTCAGTGTTGGCTCCAAAAATCCACTCTCTCTCTCTCCCCCGCTCCCTGTCACACTACACACCACCCCACCCCCCTCTTTTGAAAAGCACGTTGCTGCCACTTGAACGCTGGAATAGCTGCCCATAATGCACTGCTCCCAACAGCGCTGCAAATGCTGCAAATGTGGCCACACTGCAGCACTGGTAGCTGTCAGTGTGGCCACCCACCAGCGCTGTCCCTACACAGCTGCACGACCAGCGCTGTAACTCCCAGCACTGCAACTTTCAAGTGTAGCCAAGCCCACACTGATATAGGCACATTTATACTATTATAATTTCATCTACAGTGTTGCACCACTTTAACTACACCAGTATAGTTAAAACAGTACAACTTTTGTGTGTGGACAAGGCCTTAGAAGGAACACTGGTTTCCTTATTTCCAATATAGTTCCTTGCTCTTTGAAAGTGACTCTTTCTGCGGTTCTTTTGCCAGTGTCACAGAAAGTCCACTGTGTATTATGTGCTTTATTGTTATTTATATTGTGTTTGTTGAAACTAAGAGATTGCCAGCTCCTATAGTTCATCAACCAGACATCAGACAACCATGAGATTCGATTAAAAATCATGAGATTTTAAAAATAACACATTTGGATTTTTTTAATTTGGATTCTTCTGGCATTTGAGCCTGTATGTTTCATGTTTTCAAGCTTTTTTCACGTACAACAATGAAGGCTAGAAATTTACTCTTTTTTTTTAAAATGAAAACTGAGATTCTCATGTAATCACAGGACTGTGGGAGCTAAGGCTTTGAAAAAACACCAAATATTGTGAGACTCATGATAAAATCTCATGAGATTGAAAAAGTAAACATCAAAAAAAAAGAGCAAGCATGTTTTACTGCTGCCTTGTGGTGGTAGCTCCCTTCATGCTCCAAGCTATACTATAATTCTAAATTATAAATCCAATTTTGATCCCTGGACCAACCTTTCTCACACATACCCCCATCCCACCTGAAATTTTGTATGTGCACTGTGATACCTTATATCTTACTTTTCACAATCTTCCTCATGGATAGACTTTACAAAAACTAGACAAGCCATTTACAACACAAACTTTGCTGCTCTACAAAGGACACTAAACTATCTAAACTGCTACATGCCACAAGGAACCACAACAGTAGTTCCCTTAACCCACCCAACAATATTGTTAATCTTTCCAGCTATACTCTTAGCCCGGCAGGAGAGTCTGTCCTATCCCGGGCCTCTCCTTTTGCCCCTCCAGACCCACGAACATGATACAGTTCTGCAGGGACCTAGAATCCTACTTTCAACGTCTCCGACTCAAAGAATATTTCCAACACACCTCTGAACAACATACTAACCCACAGAGTCCTTCCTACCAGCGCTACAAAAAGAAGGATTCTGCATGGACTCCTCCTGAAGGTCGAAACAACAGACTGCACTTCTGCACAGATTGCTTCCGTCAACATGCACGGGCTGAAATTGTGGAAAAGCAGCATCACTTGCCCCATAACCTCAGCCATGCTGAATACAACGCCATCAACAGCCTCAGGAATAACTCTGACATCATAATCAAAAGGCTGACAAAGGAGGTGCTGTCGTCATCATGAATAAGTTGGAATATGAACAAGAGGCTGCTAGGCAGTTCTCTAACACCACATTCTACAGGTCATTATCCTCTGATCCCACTGAGGATTACCAAAAGAAACTACACCATCTGCTCAAGAAACTCCCTGAAAGAGCACAGGAACAGATCCATACAGACACATGCCTAGAACCCCGACCAGGGGTATTCTATTTGCTACCCAAGATCCATAAACCTGGAAATCCTGGACGCCCCATCATCTCAGGCATTGGCACCCTAACGGCAGGACTGTCTGGCTATGTGGACTCTCTCCTCAGGCCTTATGCTACAGCATTCCCAGCTATCTTCAAGACACCACTGACTTCCTGAGGAAACTACAATCCATCGGTGATCTTCCAGAAAACACCATCCTGGCCACTATGGATGTAGAAGCTCTCTGCACCAACATTCCACACAAAGATGGACTACAAGCCGTCAGGAACAGTATCCTTGATAATGTCACGGCAAACCTGGTGGCTGAACTTTGCGACTTTGTCCTCACCCACAACTATTTCACATTTGGGGACAACATATACCTTCAAGTCAGTGGCACTGCTATAGGTTCCCGCATGGCCCCACGGTATGCCAACATTTTTATGGCTGACTTAGAACAACGCTTCCTTAGCTCTCATCCCCTAATGCCCCTACTCTATGTGTGCTACATTGATGACATCTTCATCATCTGGACCCATGGAAAAGAAGCCCTTGAGGAATTCCACCATGATTTCAACAATGTCCACCCCACCATCAACCTCAGCCTAGACCAATCCACACAAGCGGTCCATTTCCTTGACACTACTGTGCTAATAAGCGATGGTCACATAAACACCACCTTATACCGGAAACCTACTGACCACTATACTTACCTACATGCTTACAGCTTCTATCCAGGACACACCGCACGATCCGTTGTCTACAGACAACCTCTAAGATACAACTGCATTTGCTCCAATCCCTCAGACAGAGACAAACACCTACAAGATCTCTATCAAGTATTCTTAAAACTACTCACCTGCTGAAGTGAAAAAAACATATTGACAGAGCCAGAAGAGTACCCAGAAGTCACCTACCACAAGACAGGCCCAACAAAGAAAATAACAGAACGCCACTAGCCGTTACCTTCAGCCCCCAACTAAAACCTCTCCAGCACATCATCAAAGATCTACAACCTATCTTGAAAGATGATCCCTCACTCTCACAGATCTTGGGAGACAGATCTGTCCTCGCTTACAGACAGCCACCCAACCTGAAGCAAATACTCACCAGTAACCACACACCACAGAACAAAAACACTAATCCAGGAACCTATTCTTGCAACAAAGCCTGATGCCAACTCTGTCCACATATCTATTCAAGTGACACCATCATAGGACCTAATCACATCAGCCACACCATCATTCACCTGCACATCTACCAATGTGATATATGCCATCATGTGCCAGCAATGCCCCTCTGCCATGTACATTGGCCAAACTGGACAGTTTCTACACAAAAGAATAAATGGACACAAATCTGACATCAGGAATCATAACATTCAAAAACCAGTAGGAGAACACTTCAACTTCTCTGGCCATTCAATAACAGATTTAAAGGTGGCAATTTTGCAACAGAAAAGCTTCAAAAACAGACTCTAACGAGCAACTGCTGAACTTGAATTGATATGCAAACTAGATACTATCAATTTAGGCTTAAATAGAGACTGGGAATGGCTGAGCCATTACACACATTGACTCTATTTCCCCCATGTTAAGTATCTTGTCAAACTGTCTTAAATGGGCTATCTGGATTATCCCTACAAAATTTTTTTTTCTCCTGCTGACAACAGTTCATCTTAATTAGCCTCTTAGAGTTGGTTGGGCAACTCCCACCTTTTCATGTTCTCTTTATGTATATATATCTCCTCACTATATGTTCCATTCTATGTGTCCAATGAAGTGGGCTGTAGCCCATGAAAGCTTAGGCTCAAATAAATTTGTTAGTCTCTAAGGTGCCACAAGTACTCCTGTTCTTTTTGCGGATACAGACTAACTCGGCTGCTACTCTGAAATCTGTATTCTGTTCCCATCCACTATCCAGATGTCATCTGGAAATCCCATGTACCCCATTCACCCTTCCAGTACTGATCAGAGACCCTAAACTCCAAATGTAGGCAAGAGATTAACATGCATTGTGCGCTCCCTTCACATGTGGGCAACAGGCTCACCTCTCAGTGCAGAGTAAATCTTTGCAAAACTGGGAATAGTTCCCCAGCTGTACCTGATAAACGGATGCGCGTGGGTCACATCATCAAAGACCCATGCTATTGTAATCTATGATTGCAAAATGAAAATATAGTTGGGGACGAGAGCACAAAGATGAGGATGGTACAGGAATCTTAACCTTGAATTACATAAGAATGGCCATACTGGGTCAAAACCAATGGTCCATCTAGCTCAGCATCCTGACTTCCGACAGTGGCCAATGCCAGGTAGTCAGAGGGAATGAACAGAGCAGACAATCTCCGAGTGATCCATCCCATCATCCCCTCCCAGCTTCTGGCAGTCAGAGGCTAGGGACACCCAGAATATGGAGTTGCATCTCTGTCCATATTAGCTAATAGTTATTGATGGACCTAACCTCCATGAATTTATCTAGTTCTTTTTTTAACCTGGTTACAGTTTTAGCCTTCACAACATCCCCTAGCAATGAGTTCCAAAGGTTGACTGTGCGTTGTATGAAGAAGTTCTTGCTTTTGTTTGTTTCAGACCTACTGCCTATTCATGTTTGAGCATTAATGAGTTTTTAAAATCACAATCCTCTATTCACATTTTTAGAAGAGAGATATGACAACCTTAACAAAACTTTTGCCTCTGCAATTATGCATGTTTTACATAACTATTTAACTGTTGCAATATAAAAAAAATTAGTTAACATAAGAGTGGCTGCAGTTAGGTGATATTTATGCTACCACCAAGTCACAGCACCTTATTAAACACATTCTACTGGTGTTTCAGGAACAATTAGTCAATCCTGGTCTTCTCTGCCCTATTAAATGAAAGTAGTCTCACTGATTTCAGTGGCACTACTGAAATGAGTAAATTGAGTGGGATACGGCCCAATGTATTTTTAAACTGTCTCATTTCACAGTTGTTAGTAAGCTGAGATGTAATATGCTCTATGTATGCCTGTTCCCTTTTCAGTTGACCTTCCTATTTTTCAAACTGAAATTTCACAAAAAGAAAGGGAAGGAGGAAGAATATAAATTATGGAAGGACACTTACTGTATCTACTAGGCACCCTGGTCAACTGTTGGAATGTTCTTCATATTGTTCACTTCTACTTTCCCTGTTGAATTCTGAGAGTTAGCTCTTGCCACCTCTGGAAAACATTACAGATTTGCAGAGATCAGGTGTCTAAATACATAGCTTTTTATGTTTCAGGTTCTCTGTTAATATGAAAAAATATGTTGGAAGAAATTATATACATAATAGGGCATTCAGAAGTTGTGCTGTTATTTAATACATCCAATAACAAAGAATTCCAGATCATGTTTTGTCACACTCTAATTTTGCCACGTGTAACAAGAAGTCATCGTTACTGAAATGACATTGTCAAGTACACATGTATTTATTTAAAACCCCTTTTTCAGTATTAATGATTTCCTTTTAGAACCTATTTTAGAACATATAGAACATATTTTCCTTGCAGTTTTCTCATGTTACATTTGGAAAGCACTAATTGTCTGTCTGTTTTTCTTACAAAGCACATATCAAAAACAGATACACACATGAGCCCAGCATAAGAACATGAAGAGAAGAGAAGAGACAATGGGTAAAGTCCTGTCTCCACTGAAGCCAATGCCAGATTTTCCCATTTACTTGAATGGAGCCATGATTAATAGCTATACTGTTAATATAAATCTGGGGATACTACTAGTTCATGTAAATGTTTACCTTGTCTAACTGCTAGTTCTCTAGCAACTAAATAATAAAAATACTATATATATTTTTTTAGCAAGAGTTAGTGTAATTGTTTAAGGTAGGCTATTTTGGAGGGTTGGATGTCTCAGGTGATAGCATACAGAACTTTTCACCTCTGGAACACTGGTTCAAATCTGGCCAAGGGAAGTAATGGTTAAAATCTATATGTTGGACTATATGAAATGAGCTCCTGGTCTCAGTACAGTTCCTAGTGGCAGATGTCCACACTAGAAAATTGCCACCACAACATGCAATAATTTAGCTCCTTTTTGTAGTCTCAGCAGAAAGGATGAAGGTTGAAAGGGCATTAAGAATTCACCCTTGTGTCCTTTAGATGTGGTTCTACACTGAAAAGTCCGTATGTAAAAATGGCAATTTCTTACTCAATTGATCTGCCTCTTGTTTATATGTAGAGTCATATCTGCATTCTGCACACTTCAGTGACCACAAATATATTTTACTACTTTTCACTCCGTTGGCCCTACAGAGCCAAAAATATAGTTGAGAGAGAGACTTGGATTCTGTTTCTTCTTGTCTATCATCAACAAATTGTGAGCTAAATCCTAATGACAGTCAAGTATGCTCGTGCACTGAAGACAGAATAGTTTTACTACATTTTTCTCCTGTAGCTGAAGGCATCATTTGGCCTGCAATACTTTTGTTACTGAGGATAAGAAGGAAAGAAAAACGTCTGGACTTTTGGATCCCGGGAGAGAGGGTATATGACTAGCACTTAAAATAAATGTTTTTTACTTATAAACTGAAAATATTTGGTGTCAAAATTAGTTAGGGACAATAAATATGGACCCTCAAATTCTATTTTTACAGAGGGACTTTTCAGAATGAATTATACTTTAAAAATAGCCTGTAAAGAACTTTAAAATGTGAGTTTGTGCCATTTCTTTTTATATATAATATATATATATTCTGCTTTTTTAAAAATAACTTTGGAAATAAGTTAGATTTTGCCCTTCCTAGTTTTACTGCAGGACCCGGGAAAGGGGAGAGAGGAGAAGAGTGTATCAGAAGATGTGTATTATGAGTTCTCACAAGGGACAAAGGTATAAAAGATATCATTATTTCACAAATGCTCCAGTCACTACTGGCTTCCAGGCTAGACAAGATCTCTTATTTTTAACAAGCAGAAAAAAATAAAAAGCAAACCTTGCAGGGTTTGTTTATAAGAAGCAAAAAAGAACATATGACCAATTTTTTTCTTTTGCACATCACCTTTAAATTTGCACTCTTTGAGTCAGTGCTGAGACATAATGCCAAGGTATGGAGTAGTATGTTTTGCAACGTGTACAGCCATTTACAACAGTGCAAACCTTGGGCAGAATGGCTGTAGAATGCTGCCATTCTCATTTGGTAGCTCTTGTCACAAGTGCAAGAGCCTATACAAGCTGTGAGACAGTGGGGAATTAGGCCCAGCATGTCTTTTCTGTGGCCAAATAGTTTTCAGCACTGTCACTCCTTTCATGAGCAGTGAATTCATTTTAAAAGCAAATGAAAGATCCCAAAAGACATCCTTTGTCAGATTATACAGTATTATAGTAAGTCACTTTTGAGTCCAAAGGTCTGCTTGAGCATTTCCTGTTTTAGTTTTAGCCTTGCTGCAATTTGAGGTTCATGATACTGTTTAAATTAACAGGAAATGCTGTAAATGAGTATGGGAATTAGAGATCAAAGAACCAGCATTTGGGGTATACTCTTGTATGGTTATGTTGCTTTCCACTAAACCCATATTTCTTCTCATGGTATCAAAGACTTCACTGAAATCTGACTCTTTGAACAGAATAGATCTATATTCTATGGTTTGTTAAGCTAGTCTCTAGCAGTCAAATTCTACCACCCTTACTCAAATTGACTAGTACCTTATTCCAAGTAGTCCTGTTCACTTCAGTAGGGTTATCCATGGAGTAAGGGACTAGCAGGAATAAGGGGAATAGAATCTAGCCCTAGCTTTATCATACAACTAGTTTAAAATAAATACAAATCATCATTTAAAGTATGGCCAAAGTAATGTAACATATCAAAGAAACTCATATCTTTATTCTACAGCTGCAATATTATGTATGTGAAATCACTGAGATTTTAGATATACTTGCAGTACCTGGAACAATTGGTTGGGTTAGCAATGGAAGAATATCATGGGCTTTTTTGTTTGTTTGTTTGTTATACTTCCTGTGGCATTTGTATCAAACCTTTGATGCTATTACATGCAGCTATTTGTATTTACTTCGTTAGTTTTAATAAAATGAGAAATTCCATGCAAAGTCACAAAACTTATATTACTGACCAGGGACATTAAGAATCCAGTCCCTCTGGCATACAGGTTATTTATATTGTGGACAGATTCAGGCAGTAGAGTCAGTGCTTCAGGCTACAGGCATTGTTCTTCTGTCCTGAAGGTTCTCTTGTGTGGAGTTATGGAGAGCTCCATCTTGTCTCCCTTTTTGTTTAACATGTATATGGCACTAACAGTAGGGTTAGTGAGAAAGGTCTGGACTACAGGGTTTTCAGTACACTTGAACCAGGTCTCAACCATGATTAGCTCAATGAATGCAAGCCCCTGCTTGTCCTTGTCTCCACTTGCAGCCAACTGGTATTGACCAGTGCAGCTTCACTGATTGCTGAATCTGGTCTATTCCTGAGAGCATTAACATTTCACTGTAAACCCCTCTTGAAGTGGTGGGATCAGCAGTGGGCAGAACTGTCCCTGGCCGTGCAGCGTCCTGGGAAGAGAGAGGGAAACAGGGCCCTGTGGCTGGTGCAGTTTCAGAGACTTCAATATGCATGGCCTTCGTCTCAAGTGGATCCTCTAGGCACTGTACAGATCTCGGGATTGTATTCCCTGCCCATTCAGCTGGAAAGCAAGTACACACACACATGCACACACAGACGTAATGATCTTGGGGAAATGGCAAAGGTAATTTAATAGAACTTTTCTCTCTCTTAGCTCCCTCTCATTGGTTTTCCATAGAATCTGGCTCAGAATTCTGATAATAATAGTTTGCAGTGTTGTTGTAGCTGTGTCGGTCCCAGGATATGAGAGAGACAAGGTAGGGTAGGTAATATATTTTGGTCCAATAAAAGATATTACTCACCCTACATTGTTCCTCTAATAATAGTAATACTTTGCTATTCAACAGTGCCTTTAATACAAGGATCTCAAAGTGCTTTACAATCTTTAAGTAATACTCAACACCTTGCAAGGTAGAGATATATTATTATACCTGTTGTACATATTGTGAAACTGAGACACAAAAAGATTAAGTGATTTGCCCAAGGTCACAGATCAGTGACAGAGTCAAGAATGAAATTTAAATCTCCCAATTCCCAGTTCTCTGTTTTAGCCATATAAGCATCTTTCCCCCTTTAATCACCATGAATTATGAATGACAGTTTGAATAATAGGGCAGGACAAATGACATTGGATTACATCAATCCTCTGACTGGCACAAAGGTATAGGTATATATATGCTATGTCCCATCTTTCATTTTGTCAGCCAGAAGCAATGGAAAGTTTTTTGGGTGGAGGAGACAGAAAAAGCTACAGTATCTCGTCTCTTTGTTTTTTATCTAATACACGAATTAGAAATAAGCACTAACCTGAATTTTGACCCACAACTCCAACTGAGCCTGTATTGGTGTTAGAAAAAGTTTCATATGCATTTGTTTTCAATTTCACCTGCCTGTATACATCTGACTCCGGACACAAACATATTGAAGGTTATTTTATTTTTCAGTGTATGTATTAAAAGTATAAATGATATTACCTACAGACCAAAGCTTAACTTGATTTCATTTTGTGTCCAGAGAAGTATTATGCAAAGAATAAAGGAAGCTGCCTCCTACATAGTTATTTTGCCTCCCATGTGAAGTGATATTGGTTGTCACAGTTGTTAGGGCCTTTTTTCCCTACTTAGTGAAATAAGTAAGGACTTAGACTTACATGCTAAACTAACTTCAGTGAATGCCAAATCCTGCTCTCAGAGTGGTGTAAATTCAAACAAACTCTAGTGAAATCATTTGAGAGGAGTAAATCTGGAAATACTCCATTGAGGCAAATTGAGTTATTCAGCTTTTACAATCCTGTAAATGAGAGTAAAATTTGGCCCACAGTGAGCTAATATTTCTTAACATCTTGGTCTAAATTTAAAATAATTGCTCGTGTTCACTTTAAAATGATAAATCTGTTTTATATTCTATAAATGTTTCTTACCCTCTGGATACTTGGAAAGAAAATATTCTTACTTTGCTTAACAGAGGATAGGCAATATCTAGGCAATAGGAGAAATAATACATATAAAGTATCCAAGGTGAAGTTACGTTTTATATCTTATTTCCAGGACTGTATGTTGCTTGTCTGGCATGCCATAGCCTGCCTCAACAAATGAGTTACAAATATCCCTATGTCTGCAAAGGCATGATGCAATGTGTTAACACAGCAGGAGTAAGAAGATTTCAGAATATTGTCAATAGTCCAGTGAATTCTTTCTAGATGATTTTGGGGAAGATGTTCGTAAACAGGACACTGGTTTTAGGTCATTAAATGCTGTTTTACGATAAGACTGATAAGAAGGGATTGGTGAAGTTATTTTCAAGTCAGCAAATGGCATGCTGTATTCACATTTTGAAACCATACCCTCACCGCTGCTCTCATGATACTAACCAAGAGGCATCATATATTTCTTAGTGAATCTTAAATATATGATCAACACCCAACTGTCTATTTTCTATGTCTCTGATGTTGAATGCACAACTCTGTGTTTTTAAATAATATATTGATTAATCCTGTTCTAAAACATATTTGAAGTCAAAGCAATGCTGTTGATTCTCAGATGTGAATTTTATTTCTAACCAGATGTCTCTGAGGTGCCTGTTCCAGATCAATATTCTAAACCAAAGTATTTATTATGCATCAAAGTGGAAAGCATCACACAGCTATTTGGCTGGATAATAAAGAGAAAATTAACCCAGAGGTGAGACGCTGTAAGAGAAAACATTGCAGAGATATTTTCCTAACTATTGAACTGTAAACAAAAGATAAAACATTGTCATTTATGATTATTAACTGAGTAAACAATATTGGTACTCACCTCGATAAAGCCAGTGATTAGAAGAAAACTTTGGCAGAGCAAGTTACAGTTGCTGCTGTGTTTGTATTAGAAGTTTGCTCCTCCTAATGGGTGTGCTTTTAACTATTGAGATACTGACAGGATCTGGAGGGAAGAGAGGATTTTACCTACAAGGCTTCATGTAATTGCAAAATAAATACATCATCAAAATGTTAGCCAAGGCTTCTCTTTTCTGATCACTATAGTCCTCAGTGCTTTTATCTTGTGTTTCCTACTGTAGAATACAAAATCAGAATGTGTTATAAAAGGGAACAGTACTGACCTGATCAATATTGAAGAAAAATTCATTTATGTTTTGATAGTTACCAGCGATACTCAATTGAATGGGTGAGCGATATTAGCAGTAGTGACATCCTCACTCCTACATAGAATGGACCTATGAGTAATAGTGGAAAGTGAAGCCACTTGCAAAACAAAACAAGTAAAATAGTTTAGGAATTTTTTGGAATGCCTTTTTAAGAAAGTTGCTTGGGCATGTGATTGCTAGTTAGCTAGGATGCCTTCCTTCCTCTTTCTGAATTGGTTTATTCTGAATTGGCTAGGGCATAGCCATCACTAGTCAGGGACCCCATCTGTTGATCTCCCTAAGGATGACACCTGTTACAACAGTCATTGGAGTCAGCTACTATTGTATGACAGGAGTATAACATTTTGTAATCCTGACCCATGTCATGTGACCAAGGCCATGCAGTAATGACAGGTATCTTACTAGCACTCCTATGTGGACTTGTCTTAACTATGGAGCTAGATCTGTGCTGCTGCAATCAATGCAGCAGCATTGATTTACCTGGTCTAGTGAAGACACTAGTGAAGACGCTCAATCGATGGGCGAGTGCTAGCCCATTGATTTCTGTACTCCACCTCAATGAGAGGCGGAAGCAATGTCGGTGGGAGAGTATCTCCCATTGACATAGCGTAGCGTGGACCCTGAGGTAAGTAGATCTAAGTTATCTCAATGCTATCCATAACTGAAATTGCGTAGCTTAGATCAACCGGTAGCTGTAGTGTAGATCAGGCCTAAGTGTGTCACCCCTTCAGTACAATGAGAACAAAATTATCCAATGTTATAAAAACTTGAGAGTAATTCTAGTTAGATGGTTACTGGAAAAAGCCAGGCACCTCCAAGCATAAAAACATATTGGGATTTTATACAGGAAGTCATTGCCTATGAAATAATTATATTCAAATGCATTGGTGTGTCATACTACTGCAGAGATTGACAATGCATGACATGTTTGCACTGCAGCAGCTAGTAGAAAAACTTAAAGAGAAAAGAAAATTATTCACATAGTGTCCATTGTTCTGGAAAAGACCTTTAAGGAACGTCATCTTGTGATGGATGAAGGAGAAAATGGTACCAGGACTTCATGTGTGGCTTCTTCAAGCCATGTATATAGGTGCAATGTCAATAATTAGAACTTGTATAGGTGAAACAGATGAACTATAGGTAAAGGTGGGAGTGCATCAGAGATCAGCACTGGGCCCTTCTTGTTTATCCTCATCCTGGATACCCTCACAAGGAACATACGGAAGGTGGCACCTTGGTGCATGTTGTTTGCAGATGATATTCTATGCAGTGAGGGAAAAGGTAGTCTATAAGAGAATCTTGATAAATAGACGAGTAAATTGGAGTGTCATGGCCTCAAAATAAGTAGAGAAAAACAGACTATCTGGTATATAATTTCAATAATGTGAATTGTTCTTGAAAATAGATGTGCAGACAATACCAAAACCACAAAGTTTCAAGTACCCAAGTTTTGAAACTAGAGCTAGCATAATAAATGTCTGGCTCAAATGGTGAAAGATAAGTGGTGCAGTATGTGACAGAAAGCTACCAGTAAGATTAAAAGGGGAAGTCTATAAAACAGAACTCCATCCAATTTTAGTGTCTGGTGCTGACTGTTGGGCAATGAAGAAAAATCATGAGCAAATGATCAGTTCCATAGAAATGCAAATGTTGAAATGGATGAGGATGAAAGACCATGTGAGGAATGTGTATGTCAATGGCATGCTCAAAGTAACACCCAGAAAGGAAAAAAATGAGGGATTGTAGGCTCAGACATAAAGGTCTGTAAAGCACAGTCCTGATAATTATGTGAGTAAGAGAGCCATAAGAACAGCCATACTAGGTCAGACTAATGGTCTATCCAGCCCAGTATCGTATCTTCTGACAATGGCCAGTGCCAGATGCATCAGAGAGAATGAACAGAACAGGGCAATTATCAAGTAACTCATCCCCTGTTGTCCAGTCCCAGCTGGTGGCACTCAGAGATTTAGAGACACCCACAGCATGGGTTTGCATCTCTGACTATCTTAGCTAATAGTCATTGATGGACCTATCCTCCCTGAACTTATCTCATTCTTTTTTTAACCCATTTATACTTTTGGCCTTCACAACACCCCCTGGCAATGAGTTCTACAGGTTGACTGTGTGCTGTGTGAAGAAGTACTTCCTTATGTTTGTTTTAAACCTACTGCTTATTAATTTCACTGGGAGACCCCCCGGTCCTTGTGTTATGAGAAAGAGTAAATAATACTTCCTCATTCCACACCATTCATGATTTTATAGACCTCTATACCATCCCCCTTTGTCACCTCTTTTCTAAGCTAAATAGTGCCAGTCTTTTTTAATTGCCTCTCATATGGAAGCTGTCCCGTACCACTAAACATTTTTGTTGTCCTTCTCTGTCCTTTTTCCAATTCTAATATATCTTTTTTTGAGACAGAGCCACCAGAAGTACATGAATAGATTTATATAATGGCATTATGATATTTTCTGTCTTATTACTTATCCCTTTCCTAATGGTTCCTAACATTCTATTAGCTTCTTTGACTGCTGCTGCACATTGAACAGATATTTTCAGAGAACTATCCACAATGATACAATGTTATCACTCAAGATCTCTTTCTTGAGTGATAACAACTAATTTAGACCCCATCATTTTATATGTAGAGTTGGGATTATGTTTTCCAATGTGTTTTACTTTGCATTTATCAGCATTGAATTTCATCTGCCATTTTGTTGCCCAGCCATGCCGTTTTGTGAGACCCCTTTGTAACTCATCACAGTCAGCTTTGGACTTAACTATCTTGAGTAATTTTGTATCATCTGCAAATGTTGCCACCTCACTGTTTACCACTTTTTCCAGATCATTTATGAATATGTTAAACAGTGCTCATCCCAGTACAGATCCTTGGGGGAACCTGCTGTTTACCTCCCTCCACTGTGACAACAGACCATTTATTCCTTCCCTTTGTTTCCTATCATTTAACCAGTTACTGATCCATGAGCAGATGTTCTCTCTTATCCCATGACTGCCTACTTTGCTTAAGAGCATTTGGTGAGGGATCTTGTCAAAGCTTCTGGAAGTTCAAGTATACTATATTTACTGGCACAAACTTGTCCACATGTCTGTTGACAGCCTCAAAGTATTCTAATAGATTGGTGAAGCATGATTTCCCTTTTCGAAAACCGTGTTGACGCTTGTCATGTCATGTTCTTCTATATGACTGATCATTCTGTTCTTTACTACAGTTTTAACCTATTTGCCTGTTACTGAAGTTAGGCTTATGGCCTATAATGGCTGGGATCACCTCTGGAGCCTTTTTTAAAAATTGGCATTACACAGAGCCATCCCTTGGGCATGGCAAATTGGGGCGACTGCTCTGGGACCCATGCTTTGGGGGCCCCCACACTTCAGTCATGCAGGGGGTGCTAGGCCAGCCCGGGAGGCTGAGGTTAGGGATGCCTGGGGGGCCCCCTCACCCCAGCACAGGTGCCACCCTGTGACTCTCCATCATCCCTTGCCCCCCAGCACTGGGGTCCCCTCCCCATACCAGATTTCACCTGTATAAAAAATGGTAAGGGGGGCCCTTACAGGCTGATTTGTCCCAGGCCTTCCACCTCCTTAGGGATGGCCCTGGCATTACATTAGCTGTCTGCCAGTTCTCTGGTACTGAGGCTGATTTAAGCGATAGGTTACATATCATAGTTAGTAGTTCTGCAATTTCACATTTGAGTTCCTTCAGCTCTTGGGTGAATACCATCTGGTCCCAGTGATTTATTACTGTTTAATTTATCAATTTGTTCCAAAACCTCTTCTATTGATATCTCAATCTGGGATAGCTCCTTAGATCTGTCACCTAAAAAGAATGGCTCAGGTGTGGGAATTGACTTTATATCCTCCGCAGTGAAGACTGATGCAAAGAATTCATTTAGCTTCTCCCCAATAGTGTTGTCTTCCTGGAGTGCTCCTTTAGCACTTCATTCATCCAGTGGCCCCAAGCATAGGCGCCAACTTTCTCCAGCGCTGATGGGTGCCCGCGCCCCCCGACCTCTTTCCCTACCCCTGGCCCTGCCCCGACTCCACCCTTTCCCCACCCTTGGCCCCGCTCCCATTCCAACCCCATCCCCAAAGTCCCCGACCTAACTCCACCCCCTCCCTGCCCCTATTGGATCCCTTCCCCAAATCCCTGCCCCGGCCCCGCCTCTTCCCCCAGTATGCCACGTTCCCCCTCTTCCCCCCTCCCTCCCTGCCCCACAAATCAGCTGTTTCACGGTGCAAGTGCTGGGAGGGAGGGGGGAGAAGCAGGACGCAGAGGTGCACTCACAGAGGAGGCAGATGCGGAAGTAAGCTGGAGCGGGGGGGCAGGGCAGGGAGCTGCTAGTGGGTGCTGAGCACCCACCAATTTATTTCCGTGGGTGCTCCAGCCCCGGAGCATCCATGGAGTCGGCGCCTATGTCCCCAATGATTGTTTGTCAGACTTCCTCCTTCTGGTATATTTAAAAAAAAAAAATCCTGTTGGATTTTGTGTCTTTTGCTAGCTACTCTTCAAATTCTTTTTTGCCCTGCCTAATTATATTTTCACACTTGAGTTGCCAGAATTTATGTTCCTTTCTATTTTCCACAGTAGGATTTTACTCCCAATTTTAAAAAGACGTCATTTTATCTCTACCTACGTCTTTTACTCTGTTGTTTAGCCATTGTGGCCTTTTTTTTTTTTTGGTCCTCTTACTGTTTCTCTATTTGGGGTATTCATATTGTTTGAGCCTGTATGATGGAGTTTTTTAAAGGTTTCCATGCAGCTTGTAGGAATTCAACTTTTGTGAATGTTCTTTTTAATTTCCAGTTAACTAGCCTCCTCATTTGTGTGTAGTTCTACTTTTTTAAATTAAACACTACTGTGGTGGGTTTCTTTGGTATTTTCCCCCTTACAAGGATGTTTAATTTAATTACACTATGATCACTATTAATGAGTGGTTCAGCTAGATTCACCTCTTAGGGTATGTCTACACTATTAGGTCGAATTTATAGAAGTTGTTTTTTTAGAAATCGTTTTTGTATAGTCAATTGTGTCCCCACACAAAATGCATTAAAGCACATTAAGTCAGCGAACTGCGTCCACAATACCGAGGCTGGCGTCGACTTTCAGAGCATTGCGCTGTGGGTAGCTATCCCACAGTTCCCGCAGTCTCCGCCACCCATTGGAATTCTGGGTTGAGATCCCAATGCCTGATGGGGCAAAAACAGTGTCGTGAATGGTTCTGGGCACGTCATCAGGCCCCCCCTCCCTCCCTCCATGAAAGCAATGGCAGACAATCGTTTCACACCTTTTTTCCTGGGTTACCTGTGCAGACGCCATATCATGGCAAGCATGGAGCCCGCTCAGCTCACCGTCACCGCACGTCTCCTGGGTGCTGGCAGATGTGGGACTGCATTGCTACACAGCAGCAACTCATTGCCTTTTGGCAGCAGACGATGCATTATGACTGGTATCCGTCGTTGTTGTACTCCTGGGTGCTCTTTTAGCTGACCTCGGTGAGGTCAGTTAGGGGCACCTGGGCAGACATGAAAGTGACTCAACCAGGTCATTCCCATTTTCCGCTGAGCACCCAGGAGATGACGAAGGCTAGCAGGCATACTGCACCATCTTCTGCAAGCCTAAGATGTAAAAGATAGATGGAGTGTATCAAAGCAAGAAATAGACCCGATTTGTTTTGTATTCATTTGCGCCCCCCTCCCTCCCTCCATGAAATCAACTGCCTGGTAAACCCAGGGTTTTGAGTTCAATCCTTGAGGGAGCCATTCTGTGTGACAATTGTTTGTGTTTCTCCTTGATGCAAAGCCCACCCCCTTTGTTGATTTTAATATCCTGTAAGCCATGTCATCAGTCGCCCCTCCCTCCGTCAGAGCAACGGCAGACAATCGTCTCACGCCTTTTATCATCCCGCTCAGATCATCAGTAAAAAAGAAAAAAATTAGGTTGGACATTAGGAAAAACTTTTTCACTAGTAGGGTGGTGAAGAACTGGAATGGGTTACCTAGGGAGGTGGTGGAATCTCCTTCCTTAGAGGTTTTTAAGGTCAGGCTTGACAAAGCCCTGGCTGGGATGATTTAGTTGGGTTTGGTCCTGCTTTGAGCAGGGGGTTGGACTAGATGACCTCCTGAGGTCCCTTCCAATCCTGAGATTCTATGATTCTATGATCACGACAATTATGAGCACTGTAAACACCACATGCATTATCCTGCAGTATATGCAGAACCAGAACCTGCCAAAGCAAAACCAGGCAAGGAGGCGATGGCAGCGCGGTGATGAGAGTGATGAGGACATAGACATGGACATAGACTTCTCACAAAGTACGGGCCCCGGCAATGTGCACATCATGGTGTTAATGGGGCAGGTTCATGCCATGGAACGCCAATTCTGGGCCCAGGAAACAAGCACAGACTGGTGGGACCGCATAGTGTTGCAGGTCTGGGACGATTCCCAGTGGCTGCGAAACTTTCACATGTGTAAGGGCACTTTCATGGAACTTTGTGACTTGCTTTCCCCTGCCCTGAAGCGCCAGAATACCAAGATAAGAGCAGCCCTCACAGTTGAGAAGCGAGTGGCGATAGCCCTGTGGAAGCTTGCAATGCCAGACAGCTACTGGTAAGTCGGGCATCAATTTGGAATGCGCAAATTTACAGTGGGGGCTGCTGTGATCCAAGTAGCCAATGCAATCAAAGAGCTGCTGATATCAAGGGTAGTGACTCTGGGAAATGTGCAGGCCTTAGTGGATGGCTTTGCTGCAATGGGATTCCCTAACTGTGGTGCGGCGATAGACAGAACCCACATCCCTATCTTGGCACCGGAGCACCAAGCCAGTGAGTACATAAACCGAAAGGGGTACTTTTCAGTGGTGCTGCAAGCACTGGTGGATCACAAGGGACATTTCACCAACATCAATGTGGGATGGCCGGGAAAGGTACATGATGCTCGCATCTTCAGTAACTCTGGTCTGTTTCAAAAGCTGCAGCAATGGACTTTCTTCCCAGACCAGAAAATAACTGATGGAGATGTTGAAATGCCTATAGTTATCCTTGGGGACCTAGCCTACCCCTTAATGCCATGGCTCATGAAGCCATACACAGGCAGCCTGGGCAGTAATCAGGAGCTGTTCAACTATAGGCTAAGCAAGTGCAGAATGGTGGTAGAATGTGCATTTGGACATTTAAAAGCACGCTGGTGCAGTTTACTGACTTGGATAGACCTCAGCGAAACCAATATTCCCATTGTTATTACTGCTTGCTGTGCGCTCCACAATATCTGTGAGAGTAAGGGGGAGACATTTATGGTGGGAGGTTGAGGCAAATCGCCTGGCTGCTGATTACACGCAGCCATACACCAGGGCGGTTAGAAGAGTACAGGAGGGCGTGGTGTGCATCTGAGAAGCTTTGAAAACCAGACTCATGACTGGCCAAGCTACGGTGCGAAAGTTCTGTTTTTTTCCTTGATGAGCCTCCCCCCACCCACCCTTGGTTCACTCTACTTCCCTGTAAGCCAACTGCCCTCTCCTCCCCACTTCGATCACCACTTGCAGAGGCAATAAAGTCATTGTTGCTTCACATTCATGCATTCTTTATTAATTCATCACACAAATATGGGGAAAACAGCCAAGGTATCCCGGGAGGGGTGAGGAGGAGGGAAGGACAAGGCCACACTGCACTTGATCTTCCACCTCCCATCTGAGTGCCGTAACCACTGGGTTATAGAGTCAGTGTCTCTTTTGTGCTCTCTATTTCTCTCTGGCCCAACTGATATTTATATATTGGGGTGAATCCAACAGATCAAGATTGAAAGAAGAAGACAGAGAGGCTAACCCAAGAAGAAGTGGTGGGATGTCATAAAGGAAGACAAGGAAGAAGAAGGATACTGCAGAGCAGGAGATCAGTAATGCTAATCCAGAGTCACCATCTGAGTATTGAGAAGTGTAAGAACAGAGTTTAAGATATCCTAATCTTGTCAGTTATGATTGTTGCCATTAAAGATAAGTGAAAAATCTGAAATAAATATAGGAAATAGAATACAAAAGAAGTATTGAAACTACATGAGTTGTTTTTTTTAATCGTATGTGGTCCAAAGCTGGTACAGATATATTTGAATTAAATAAGAAGAATTACCTCTTATGAATGAACTCCTGCTCTGATTTTTTTAAAAACTGAACTGTTGCACAGCACATCAAGTAGCAGTGTATGATATATTGCAAATTGCAGTTTGCTTGCCATGGGAGTCCAGATGAATTAATAACAGATATTGGCCTATGAGTAGCACATTTTGGTAATTCTCTCTGATATATAAATTTAGGCACACCAGATAAAGCACCACCATCCAGTCCAATAGGTTAGCAGAAAAGTCAGTAAAATGACAAAGAATTATATACCAAAGTAAACAAATAAAAATAAAAGCAAGTTCTAATGCATTCAAAAAATCCATTCTTAGTGCTGTTATAATATTGCAGGACACCTCACAATACTACAGAAAGATCACCATTTCAGAAACTAATGATTGGAAGAACAAAAAATGTAATAACATACAACAAGCTTCTTGAGACTAAATACATAAATACAAAATAACCTTGAAGTAATTGCAAAAGAGCCATATGTACCAGAAACTAGAACAGAAGATATACTATTACAAAATGTCCAACAATTACCCGCACCGCAAGTGTCAGAGAATGATAAATTTCAAATAGATAGTGCCTGGCAGCTTACCAAGGTAACAGCTATATCATTTGCGCTAAGGTTATATGTCAGAACCACTGCTGAGGGTTAGTCCTGTAAGATGAACAGAAGATATATAAACAAAACCAAATGTCTGTTTCTTGAAGGTATCCACAATGCTCGTGCACTGACAGAGTAGCAGAAGCCCATCCAGGCACTCGCAATAAAAATCCCCAAAGCAGCAAGCACTAGCTCCAGATGGCAGAACAACCTCTGTGGCCAAACAGTCCAAAGCAGAAGGAACTGTTTGAAGACCAAATAGTGGCTGCATAACCACAAAGCCACTGAGGTTCTGAGAGAGTAGTCAATGACAGATCTTTAATAAGAAACAGAATAATCTGTCGGTAGTCAGGTAATCAACCTTGATCTCCATATTAGATATACTGATGTAAGCAGGGTCTGAATGATCTCTGCCCCAACAGCTAGTGATGAGCTGGGGAGGGGAAAAGGCTTCAGGACCAGACTATATTTACATGAACACACCCACTCTTCCTAGGTATGAGCAGACAGTGCTTTGTTGCCAAAGTGACCAATTTTGGATGGTGTTGGGTTACAAATTACTTTAGTATGTACCTTGTGAACCTTGTAACCAATACTTGCAATCCCCCATAACCCAAGTCTTACCCCAGATGTACAGTACCTTCCCTGTTAACTTGTGTAAATTTGATTTTAAACATTAATATTTTTTTAAATTTGAATGCAGGGGTAATGAAATATTATCTTTATTGTATGAGTAAAGGGCAGCAGAACTGTAGTAACCTGTCCTGATTGAGGGGATAACCCTCAGCTTAATTGAACTTGCTAAATAGGGGGCTCAGATACCAGACCACTGTAAAAAATAAGAGGGGATGGGGACAGGTGTCTAGGCCTGGAGGTGTGGGCTCTGCCTAAGAGTCCTAGGCATGGTTTAAACCGGGGGTCTCAAACTCAAATGACCATGAGGGCCACATGAGGACTAGTACATTGGCCGGGAACAGGGAACCACGGCCAATGGGAGCTGCTGGGGGTGGTGCCTGAAGCAACATCAACACACACCCCTGCGCCTCTCTTCTCCCACATTTTTTCCACTTCCCAGAGCAGTGTCGGGGCGAGGCAGGCAGGCAGGCAGGGAGAGAGCCTGCCTGCTTTGCCCCTGGTGCATGCCAGGCCAGAGACACTCTAGGTAAACGCTGGGAGATGGTGCGGGGGGGGCTGTGAGGAGCTCGTGGGCCACAGAAAATAACTTGTGGGCCACATGTTTGAGACCCCTGGTTTAAACCTTCCCTCCCCTCTGTTCAAAGACAGAGCTAATTAAGACTCCATTAGCAGTCTTTGTTTTGTTGAGTGCTCACTAGAGTTGAAATCACCTGTCGTGGGACAAGATTTCTGCCTAGCCTGCTTCCCCCACTAAGAGCTGAAAGTCACTGAGAACTGAAAATCACTGAGAGCTGGGTGGAAACTCAAGAGACCGACCCACAGAGGTCACAGTAGAGAAGGAGGTGGCAGCAGAAGGTGATGGTGTGCATCAGCGACAGCTAGCAGGGTGGCCGACGGAATGGCAAGTGGCCAACAAGAGCAGAGTGGGCAGCAGGGCAGCCAGCCAAACGATTGGCGGAGCAGGGCGGCCAGCAGGGTGGCAATGCCAGAGCAAGAGCTAAGACATCAGAGTAAGCAAGGTCCCTTCTTCCCCTAGGTTGGGAAGTGAACTCATGCAGATGCATCTCTGAACTCTGGGTCTTCACCGACCAAGGACGACCACTGTTAGTATGATGTGATAGAGAGAGAAGGGAGGGGCACGCTAAAGGAACTTTTGGTTGTTGGAATCAAGAACCTCAGGCAAAAAACACTGCCCAACTCACTCAGAGGTGGGTGTTTTGCTCATGGTTTTATATTTATGAACCCTGCTTGTGCCATTTTTCCCAAATTAATGCTGGGTTACTTCCCTCTTTTCATTAAAAGTTTATTTTCTACACTCAGACTCTGTACCTGTGAGAAGGGAAGTATTGCCTCTTAGAGGTGCCCGGGGGTAGAATGTAATTTTCCAAGGTTACTGGGTGGGGGCTTGAGCTGGTTCTCTGTTGTATTATTGAAAAGGAACCTCTAGATGTTGCTCCTGGCCCTGGTTGCTGCTGACTCCACCTGGCAGAAGGGTTACACCTATTTGTGTATGTATTAATAACTGGTTGTACTAATTTGTGATTATTATTATTAGTTTGGTGTTGGGTTATGTTTGCATTTGACTTTTGAAAACTGGACATGAAGAGGGAAATGTGACAGTAGTCATCAGAATCAGTAGATACTGAAACCTGCCATGTGACAAAGGTGTACCTGTAACCTTTTGTAACTCTGGCACATATCATGTGACTGGGACCAGGCAATAAAGGCCAGTCCCTTGCCAGCACTCATGTCTGTCATGCCTTTGTTACAACATCTGAAAGCCTGGGATGTCTTAAGACAGTTTCTCTGGAATGCAGGCCTCCTATTCTGAGTCACCATAAAGTCAGATGCTAATATCCTGAATAGGGACACATAGTAACTTCCGCTAACTCATAGTGATAGGTGGATCTTGTGGGCTCCAGTCATGCTATAAAAGAGGCTGAAGCCTGTCTTGAAGCAGAGAGAATTAGGGACTGAGTCAGAAGCATTTCTGCAGGGACAGTTGAGAGTGGGGTGTTATTGTATTTGAGTCACCAATAAAAGCAAACCTTTTGAGGGACTAAATTTGGACTACATATGGTATTGGCATAATCTGTTCAGAGCAGGGTGGGAACAGGTTCTTTACAAGTAGCAGAGGTATAAAATAAATAGTGAGGGCAAGGTAGTTTGTTTTAAAGTATCTTTCCAAATAAATGTAATCTATCCCTTTTGGAATGCCTAAGGACACCTGGTAATTGTAGGAGGGAAATGATCTGCTACTTGAATAAATTATGTCTCCTTAATTAATACACTTTGCTAATTACTAATCCTGCTAAGGATTTAAGACTGTAAAGAAAATAAAAAATCCTGATGTATGAAAGTCCAGGTTCCAACCTGAGTCTCATATATGTGTTGTACAACAAATACTGATAAAAAATTATCCTTTGTGAGATTACCTACATGGTCTACATGGTGCATAATACCCTTCTAAAGTAGAAATGATAGTTTCTTTCCTTAGACAAAACTCAATACAGCCTTTACTATGAAGCCCCAACTGGTGGCTCCATAATTAGGAAAAACATTAACGAATACATATGAGAGAGTGCCAATTCATGAGATCTAAGATTTCCTCCGTTCTAATCCTAGCTCTGACAATGGCTCCCTCTATAGTTTTGGTCAAGTTAATTAGCCTTCTGCGCATCCCACATATAAAATGAAGATAATAT
This sequence comes from Mauremys mutica, assembly GCF_020497125.1. Lineage (NCBI taxonomy): Eukaryota > Metazoa > Chordata > Testudines > Geoemydidae > Mauremys > Mauremys mutica. The sequence continues at coordinate 42,752,505 of NC_059072.1, forward strand.
ATACATATCTCTTTGGGTGCATTGAAAGAGTTAATTACTGAATGGAAAGCATTTTTAAAATGAAAAGTGCAACGTAGATGTTAAATATTAGTAACATATGGTATAAAATAAATGAGGACTAAATCATTCAGGAAATTGGTAATGGGATAGAGCCTTTCTAATCAAGGTTGGTTTAATCTAGCTCAAGACAGTAGTCACCAAATTTGCCACAATCCAACAGTTATTCTGTGAGTAGTACAGAATGAATTAGTGTTCTCAGACCAGCTCCTGTACAGCCACGCACAAAACCTCACATAAACAGAACAGGAACACCAGGCTATATTAACTACCACGATCAACACATGCAACTCCCATGTGTTGATTTTAACTCAGTATAGTCTGAAATTGTCCAAGCCTACTGACCATCAGAGCATATCCATTTACATAGGCTGCTGCAGAGGTAGGCTTTCAAGGGAAATCAGTTTTGTATGTTTGGGAAGGGGTGTTCTGTGGACAGCTTCATTTCATTTGTTTTTGCAGTTTATGCCAGGGGCACCTATGGCCAGATTTTCAAAGATATTTAGGCACCTAGTATGATTTTCAAAAGCTCCTAAACAGGCATTTAACCTCCTGGCATGCTTTTGAAAATCCCAGTAGGTGCTTATCTGCATCTTTAGACATCTAAATTTGTTAGGCACTTGGGTAGGTGCCTCTTTTATTTTTTGTATAAATCTAAATAGATAATTGTGGGAAACCTGAATCCAGGATTAGATGTCCACAAAGCAAAATGAACTCTAAAAATATCTAGGTAACTGTAAAACAGAATAAATTCCCTTCATTCTGTGGGGAATATCACCCCATTGTGACCCTGCAGGAGTCAAGGATGTCCACATCTATCATCACTCTTCCACTAGCAAAGCATTCTCACTTAGTAGCAGGCTCACAACACAGCCTCCACCACTTGTGTCCTACCTCCATTACTCAAGCTATAGGCTCATATCCAACCTGACCCCACTGATTTATCTTTTCCAACTGCCTGTTTTAGGCTGTTTCCTCCTCATTCTAGAGCCTAGTCCAAAAGATGCCAGAACTGCATCCTGGTGAGTTACCAAAGCAGCCCCTGGATGTCATGCCTTATAGCAGAGCTGAAGTTCTACCAGATGGGAGTGACTAATACAGAGATACTATGTATGACTGGCAGTTTTCCTCTGGACCTATATGGATAAGTAGTGTGGGTCTAAGCAAATCTGCTCCCAGGGAATAAACTGGAGTGGATTAAGGTGTGGATAATAATTAATGCATACCGGTCTCTGATGTAGCACTTGTTGTCAGTAGATTAGGAAGTCAGTATAATTATTCCCATTTTACACATGGAGAAACAGAGGCACCAATCTGGGACCAGCAATCAGAGGGCAGATGCAGTGTTGAATCTGAGCAGCAGGTAGCAATGCAGTGCTTGGGTTTATTAAGATGCTTCATATGGAGGAAGGTCAAGAATTCAAAGGTGGGAAGAAGAGATTAGCTGAAGAGGAGGTTGAGTCTGCCCAAGGTAGGGTGACCAGATGTCTCAATTTTATAGGGACAGTCCCGATTTTTGGGTCTTTTTCTTATATAGCTCCTATTACCTCCCACCCCCTGTCCCGATTTTTCACATTTGCTGTCTGGTCACCCTAGACCAAGGGATCCTAATATGTTCCCATTTAGCCTATACCCACCTCTGGCACCTTTAAAGAATTAAAGGATAAAAACACTTCCTTAACTTTTCTTATGTTTTCTATAGAACCTAAGATCTATTTAAGACAGAATCTAATGTTAATTGTGCTTGGGTTAATACCTTTGTTTTTCTGTAAATATTTATTCCACCCCCATGAATGTTTGATTTTGTGAATATCTGTAAACATAAGGCACTTTTATTTTAATTAGAATCTCTGGTTTGACCTCGTGGTTTCTTTTAATCCTAATCACTCTCCATTCTGGAGAGGAAAGATCTGGAATGTAAGAGGTATATCATGTCTTTGAACCTAGAGAGCAGAGATCTTACTCGTACACTGATTAAGAGGGAATGTGCTTTGGGAATGTGCAATGCAAGATGGCATTTGCAAGCTTAACTGGCACAGAGTGTGGATTTGGGAAAGGATAGATGGTTTTGTGAGAACTCATATTAAATTCGAAAGTATCCAGGGCTCCTCAGCTCCTCATAAACAGGTCAGGTAGATAAGAGATAAGATGACTTCCTGTTCCAGAGTAAATGTCTTTAGAGTTGAGGTTCCCCTGCATACTCTGCTCAAAGCATCTCTTTACTTTTGTACTGATATTGCCATTATCTTGCCTTTGTCAACAATAAAAAGTTGTGAATTAACTTTCCCTGTAGTCTGTTGAATTTTTATTGTCATGTGGAAGCTACTTTGAAGTATTAACTTTGTTTCAGCTCAGGGAATCCATAAAGATCATCATTCTCTTGTATGTTAGCATTGTGCTGGAAGAGAATAGGTAAGTGGCCTGGTTCCTAGTAGAACACAGGAATGAGTTTTTATGAATTTTTTTGTTCAGCTTCATGCAGGGAACCTCCCTGGGCACAGACTCAGAAGCTGGTGGAGTTTTCAAAAGAAAGCAGGTAACACATGGGAAAAAAATCAGTCAATATATATTTTCTGAAGATTAAGTTAAAGAAAAGCCATGACTTCCTATACATTTCTCCAAAGCAAGTGATGTGTTTATATCATGTAATGAGAAATCAAAAGGTAATTCCTATGGCTAAATCATAACTCAGCACTCTTTTTCAGACAACTTCTTATACACTATACAACAAAGCTAGGATCCTACAAAACTCTTAAGATCAAATATCCGAGGGGTAGCCATGTTAGTCTGGATCTGTATAAGTGGCAAAGAGTTCTGCGGCACCTTATAGACTAACAAACGTATTGGAGCATGAGCTTTCATGCTCCAATACGTTTGTTAGTCTATAAGGTGCCACAGAACTCTTTGCTTCTTAAGATCAAGTTATCCCTATGTATTCAGAAAGAATTCATTTCATTTTTAAAATCAAGAAATTAAATTAAAAGCCATAACAAGAAATGTATATAAGTGGGAAAAGGTATTTGCCAATAAAACCAGCTGATTCACTCTGCTAATATTCTTGACTGCTTTTATTGGTGAACCCTCAGGTGAGTGAAATTTTATTTGCAAGAATGTTCACAGACAGTAGAAACATCACATATACATGTTTGTGAGAGTATTCATACTGGCAGTGCTCCCTGGCCTTTTCTTTTAGGTGGAAAGTGGTAGGGAAAGGAAGGAATATAGTGGCTGAACTGGGAGATTATATCTTTAAAATGAGCAGCAGTAGCAAAAAACTACTGAGTACCAACACCATTAAGAGAGGTGCAAAGGGGGTCCTAGCCTGGATGTGCTCAATCTGACAGTATACTTGGAGTGCAATTGGGAAGTGAGGAGGGGAAATGATCACCCTGGGATACCCTCCCTCTGGAACTGCCTTTTAAAATGACATGCAGAGCTCTATGGTGGTGTTCACCTGGATGGGTCACCACCAACATCCAGGCATAGGGGTGTTTGAACCCACAGGTTCATAGCATCCCAAGGAAGTAATGTGTGATCAACAGTACCACAATCAGAAGAGGAGGCTGGTCCCCAGCAACAAGCAATAGTGGTGGAAAAGGACCTCTGACATTGGCATCTGCCAAATGATGACAGTCATTCAGCAAGGGAGCAAGACTTGGAGCAATGTGCTGTGCTGATAGAATCATGCATAGGTGCCAATGTAAAATAATATTTTTACATAAGCTATTGCCTATAAAGCAAATTATAAAACTGTTTTACAGGTGCAGCAGTGGCAGCACTGAATCAGCTGGGCCATGCCACTACCATGACCCCCTGGTTCTATTCCTTCCTCTTGCGTGGAACTCTCTCACAAATCATTTCCACCATTTCACCTGCTCTACAAAAAGGGAGTTAGTAAAAATAATGTTTAAAACCCTAATTGAATGGAGCCAGCAAGATATGCACATTCATTACAGAGCAACTTTGTGATTTTACGATTGTAATCCTTATCTAGCTCTGCCCTTCTCCTTTTTGACAGTTTAGAACCCTGCACTTATCATGTCCTGCATGAATTCTCCAGAGTAGGGACTGTGTCTTTCCATCTTCCTGTGAAGTATCTGTCCAACAACGTCAACAATAATTTTTTAAAAGTAAAAAGAGCAAAAACAAGTTCCTAGCAACACAGCTTCAAACCCAATGGCTATTAATGTTGTGAGAGTAAAGACAGTAACAGGCCCCACAAAAATGAAAATCCAGTCAATTTCAATGGGAGACCCTTAGTGGCCAAAGAGTGGCTATTTAACAGAGAATTTAGCTCTTGATGCACACTTGCTAGGCTGTGTTGTGGGTGTAAAAGTGGAAAAGTGAATCATAAGTCTACCTAATTTAGGCTTAATCAATTTTCAATTTTATTTATATAATTTCAGATAGAATTATTGTCACTTAAGTATCTGAACATATATTTATGTCAGACAATAACAGACAAGATGGACTAAGTAGAGGGCCCAAGTTACCACATTCTCATTCTCCTGTACTTCATGAAGGTCGTCGCCTACTCTGATCCGTTGGAGTAGTCCTTCAGTCCTGTTCCTTCATCTCCTGGTCCGGTGGTTCTCCAGTTTGACACTTGGATTTGTATACATTTTCACACCCCAGCTGGTTGTGGGGGGGCATGGACAGGGGCAAGGGAGGGCACGACCCTGAAAAGTTTGGGGGCCACTGCTTTAGCACATCAATCCATAGCTATATTTTAATGATTTGTAACAATAAAAGCTTTTAATCTTATCATTAGCAATCCTTCACTTGTATATTTCAATGTGATGTCAGTCTATATTATCCTACTTTACCTCTTTAATCTATTAAGGGGAGCGGGAGGGGCTAGGATTCTCTAATGTCAACATTTCTTTATCTTCTGCAAATATGGATTTGTCAGGGGATTTTTGTTATCCAAAGTCCAAAGTCTTACATTTGTAATTACCAAATCTTGTCAGTGATTTTCCTTTTACAAATTTTGAAGTGATTATATTTTAGACTAGAGCCTTAATATATAGTTGCTTTTAATGGTAATCCAACAGCTGTATGAAATTTTTTTACTCTTCTTAAAACAAAAAAATACTCTTTATTAATTTTGAGATAATTTCAGTCTTCAGTTTAAATTTCACAAACAGCATGTATTTTCAGTAGGCCTAAGGCATGATCAAGAGAAATTGGAACTATCATAAGAAAACTGGACTATTCAGAAGGTGTGGAAACACGTCCCTGTGACCACAGCTAACCTAATCGAATATGTATACAGTTACGGGGCTGCTGAGAGTCATATAAATGATTGTAGTTGATGCAAATACTTGAAAAATAAGTTAACTGAATGTCTTTCAACATGTATTGGGATGGCAATGTAGTTATATAAGGTCCATGTTTTGAATAGGTTCACTGTAAAATTAGATATGCAAAGATTAAAATATAGATGAGGCTTACTGCATCATTTGAGACAAGAAGAATTCGGGTATGTGGGTGGCTAATTACCACAAGACAATAAGTTGCCTCATATTTGGAGTCACCCACATTTTTTAACCAAATTACCTCTTCCTGTTGTTCTGTTTCTATGATGTGTCATTGTGCAACAGTATCACTGATACCAGTTTAGTCACTCTTTGCCTGTTTCGTTTCTCTATTATAGCTAATTATAGCCATGTGAGTAAAAGCAATTTGGATTTTACTCTCAAGTAAATTTTTAAGCGCCCATGAGACTGAGCCCTGGTCTACACTGGGGGTGGGGGTGGGGTGTCAACCTAAGATATGCAACTTCAGCTACACGAATAGTGTAGCTGAAGTTGGCGTATCTTAGGTCGACTTACCTGGCAGTGAGGATGGTGGTGAGTCGACCGCTGCCGCTCCCCCGTTGACTCCACTTCCACCTCTCACGAGCTGGAGTTCCGGAGTCGACGGGGAGTGTGTTTGGGGATCGATTTATCTGCATCTACACGAGACGCAGTAAATCGATCCCCAATACCTGATCATGCCCTTAGGTGCTTAAATCATGGTGACCTGCAATAGGAATTAGGCTCCCATAAGTCATTTAAGCACTTATGAAAATGTTACCTCTCTAACTTAAATACACATTTGGTTCCCACTGGTAACAAGTAGGGCTGACAAGAGGTTAAAAAATTTATGGCTATTAACTGTGCAATTAAAAAAAATTAGTCACGATTAATCGCACTGTTAAACAATAATAGAATACCATTTATTTAAATATTTTTGGATGTTTTCTACATTTTCAAATATATTGATTTCAATTACAACACAGAATACAGACTATACATTGCTCACTTTATATTTACTTTTGCTTACAAGTATTTGCATTGTAAAAAAACAAAAGAAATAGTATTTTTCAATTCACCTCATAAAAGTACTGTAGTGCAATCTCTTTGTCGTGAAAGTGCAACTTACAAATATAGATTTTTTTTGTTACATAACTGCAATCAAACACAAAACAATATAAAATTTTAGAGCCTGCAAGTCCAACAGCCCTACCTCTTGTTCAGCCAATCGCTCAGACAAAGCAGTTTGTTTACATTTGCAGGAGATAATGCTGCAATAATGTCTACAATGTCATCTGAAAGTGAGAATAGGTGTTCTCATGGCACCGTTGTAGCCAGCGTCGCAAGATATTACATGCCAGATGCACTAAAGATTCATATGTTCCTTCATGCTTCAACCACAATTCCAGGGGACATTTTTGTCTATCGTTTTTACAGTGCAAATCTTTGATTTCAATTACAACATAGAATACAATATATATGAAAATGTAGAAAAACATCCAAAATATTTAATTTTTTTTTAATCACAATTATTTTTTTAGTTAATCGCGTGAGTTAACTGCAATTAATCGACAGCTCTAGTAAAAAGTGAAAGAATTCTCCAAAAGCCTTACCAAACCTGATCGGTGTTGTTATTTGAGCCAGAGCTGATAACAATGCATAGAGTTAAGTTTTCCCTACACTTTTCCTTTATATGACCCTATTTTCAGTTGCTTATAACATTGCCAGACTTGAACCATTCAGGCTGAAAGTTTCCTTGCCAGGAGTCTGCCTCAGGATGATTATTTTTGGAAAGTTTCTTCTAAAACAATTCAACTGAGAGGAAGATTAGGGAAAAAATATGGTTTTGTTTGGGGTTTTTTTGCTCATATTAAGAAAATTTTTACAATCATTTCATTGATAAGCTCTGGCATCTCCTTGCTTGAAATGTGGCAAGAGGACAATGCTCCTTTATAAGGAACGGGCCTTTTGCCATCCCCTTGAAAATTCACCCAAATTTGGCCAATCTATAAAGCTCCAAAAAATCTCAGTTTGCACATGCTCAGCAGAGATTTGTTTGAGTTTGGCAGCTAAATTCTCCGAAAACCCCAATATCCATCTGCACTGAGCATGCTTCAGCTAAGCAGGACATTCCCTGCAATTGCTGCTCCCAGAGCCTGCTGTAGTGTCAGGCACCAGAGCTGAATGTGGAGAGGCTCTCTCTCCTGTACTGTCAGTGCTCCCCTGCCCTGGCTGTTGCCCAGGCACCATGTGGGAAGAAACAGTTACACTGGAAAGCAAAGGGTTGAGAAATGGTTAGACATAGGGAGAGTGGGTTGCAGAAGCCAGTGAGTGAGGAGGAGTAGAAGGGGAGGGTGAGGGAAGCAAAGGGAGAAGGGGACACTGGAGCTCATGGAGGGTGGATAAGAGTTGAAGGGGTCGAGAGCCAAGGGGATAGATTGGCACAGAGAGGAAGAGGGACAGAAGCCAAGAGGATGTGACATGAATAGGAGCAGAGGCGAGATGGGGCAGAAGCCAGGAGCAGCAGGGGTGAATAGGTGCAGAAGGGCACTTGAGTTCTGGCATCTCCAAACTTTGGAACCTTAATGTTCTTTTCACATCGTTTTTATGGATATAATATTGTCTATAATCAACTGGGACCATAGGTTTATTAGTCTCACAGTTTTTTGTCTTGAATAATGAACTAATGTGCAACCATGACCAGCACTCAACATACCTAAAGAGCCAAATGTGGTTTCAGTTTGAAAAGTGACTAAAAATGGCATTGTGGGCGTATATATTTATTGCCTTTCAATTATTTCTCAATTGTATGTACTCAATTTATAAGTAAACGTTTTTTCTAACTGCCAGCTTTGAAAACCCTGTAGGGATCTGAAAGTAAAGGTGGTTTCTTTCCACCTTATTAATCATCACCAGTAATGACAATTCTATAAACCAAACTATGCCCTCAGTTACACATTGCAATCTATTTTTTTTAAAATTATACCATCAGTAATAGCTGTGCAGTTCTGCTGTCTTCAGCATGTTTGCACTGATATAATTCTTTAGAATTTGGTAAACAACTATTTTGGTGATACATGGAGAGGAACAGAATCCAACTCACTTTTAGTTATGTTAGCTCTCCAGGGCTAACAGGAACACAATGCAGTGAAGCTTATTTTTGTCATTCACGCCCAAAAATATGACTGAATTTTGCAGAGGGCCAGCACAAGGCCTACGCATTATTTAAATCCCTCTTAAACCCTATTCTGAAGGCTTACATGAGATTTATGTTGTCCATAGCCCTTTTCACAGGGATTAATTTAATAAAAGTATCATTTTTACATAGTTTTCAGAGTAAAATTGCATTCTAAATTAAGGAAGTGGCACCATCTTGTGGGTGATAGTAAAACATTTTCTTAAAGTGAATTTAGAATTCACTTAGTGTTTCATTCTATTCTTCTTTCATTTCTCTCTAATATTTCTTCAAGGCTCCACATAATTCTACAGAGACGATTAACACAAGGTAAACATTTACTTTTGTCAGAAGCCTTTAGAGCATAGCCACCCAAAAATTGATCAGACGTATGCTATTTTGGTAACTTGAACATGTTGTGTGGATTTACATGAGATACTTAGGATGATACACAAAATGATGTATGAAAATCCATTTTTAAGCCAACCCCAGTCTTACCAAAAATATTTAATGACTGCTGTTTAATATTTGACAAATATATTCACTTATCTTCTGTTCTGTTTCTAAATGCTGTCAGATGAAACATGCCTATCGAGAAACTGTTGGTAGTCACACTGAGCCTAATAAAAATATAATTCTGATCACCTACTCCACCCACTTTTTCACATGCTTCAGTGCTTCCTGTCTAAAGTGAAATTGAAACCATAAGGCTGATCCTGTGGTATTTTCTGGCCTAATCGCAAACATGAGGCAATAGAAATTTTTCCATAAAACCTGTTCTCAAGGGATTCCCAGCCTAACTTTGCACACAAAAGAGGTGTGAATAGTTCAGAAAATTCTTAGATAACCTTCCAGGCTTCCAAATTTTGCCCAGGTCAGTCTGAACAAAATAAGAATTGGCCCACCTGAACCTTCATCCAGAATTCAAAGTGAACCAAATGCAAGCTGGTTTTGAAGTTCCCAAATGCTTGGTTAATTTCATTTGTCACCCTGCCTGTCACTTTTGTTAATTGTCACATTGTCAGGTGTTCTGCATTTCCTCATTTTGGGCTACCTAGAACTGGCACTGGGAAAATACAGCTTCTCTTGCAATATTTTTGACTTGGCTTAAACCAGAAAGCAACATAAACTTTGAGAGGAAATCTGTTCTTGTGAGACTACTTCCCAGACAGAAGAGATTTAAAGGTTTATAAATTATAATTTGGATAAACTTTGCCTAAGCCTCCAAACGCAACCAACCTATGAGCCTTTTGAGGTTTTTCTTTCATTAGTTACTATATTTGAAAGGATCTTTATTATTTAAAAATGAATCGCCATCAGTCTGCCATTCAGATCTAATGCCATCCATCAATCTAATGGATGGGCAACTTGACTGGATCTGCAAGGTCCTGGACAGCTTTAAGACAAAAGGGGAGTATATACAGGGGTAGGCCCCTCCTCCCCAAGTGCCCCCTTGCCATTGGCCAGCCTGAGAGATAAGAGCCAACTGGCTCTGGCTTCCCACAGTCATTTATTAAAACCCTGGTCTGGGGTTTTCAGACCTTTTGTCACACTTTTAGCTGAATCCACCCTCCCTCCCTGTAGTTCTATAGTATATAACTGTGTTTTCAGGTTGCTGTGGGTCTGACTGATCACTTGTTCAAGGAGTCTGGGGAGATGGACAAATAGTGCCCCTCTCCAATGTTACATTTTTATAATGTTGTGGCCTGCTGCTTAAAATCCATCCCTGTGTCTGTCCTCATTCACCTGCGTGTTCTGATCAAAAGGGCAGTACACCTTTTCTTTGACCTTCAGTGTAATGCTTTCAATGGTATTGATTGGTCCAGTGTAGGAATTCTAGATTTTATAATGGGCAGCGGTACAGCAACTTGGTAGTGAGTGATCTTCAAGCACTGTTAAGTGGACAACAACATAGGTCTCTATGGGCCCAAGCCTTTTCACTCAAGTCAATAGTAAAAATCCCATTTATTTCGATGAAAGCAAGATTAGGTTGTTTGGGACGGACACTCAGCTCATGTAAATTGTCAATGCTCCACTGAAGTCAATTTATGCCAGTTGAAGGATCTGCCCCTTTTATCTGTTATATTTTGAATGGTGTGTCTTTCTTGATGAGCAATGACTTGCAACATGCTGCAGCTGTCATTTAATACATGGTTAAGCATCGCTCAAAATTAACAACATCATTCCTCCTGTACGTGGCTCTGAGTGGGATAATAAACTTCCAGAAGGAAACAGCATAATTGTCTGTTGTTGTTTCTCTTTTTATAGTCCAAGGCATTTATCCAACGCCCATTGAAGCCAATCTTTCCATTAACTTTAATAGAACAAGCCCTAAGGCAGCAAATTATCCTCTTTGGAATTTATGATCTAATGTCTTATTAGTACAATAAGGATTCCCTCCTTACCTCCTCCCTCCCTGATTTATCTTCAGCTAAAGTCAAATAAATATTTACTAAATCCAGGAAGTGAAATAACATGCTGAGTCTCTTCACAGAAAATCAATAGGAAGAAGTCGCTATGCCAGCATATGTACTGTAACAAAATAAAAAAATGGAATGCTGTCTTTAAACTTTTATGAAGGAGACAGTGAAGAAGATTACTTTTCTTCTTCAGATAATGAATATAAAATAGAAATAATCACACAGCCTAAGCCAAACACACTCAACTGAAACATTATGGCATTGCTAAAGCAGTCACTAAACTTAAAGATGGGCATTCATTATAGTCTCCTGGTTTTAGGTGTTTTCACTTTTTTCTCAGCCACAGCCTTTCTTTCTTTCTTTCTTTCTTTCTTTCTTTCTTTCTTTTAAATAAATATAAATGAAACACAAGGAAACAAGAAAAAATGTTAATACTAGGGTAGGACATCAAATGCTAGAGTCGAGGTTTAAATTCCGATTGAAATCCATACTTCAAATTCAGTCTTGTTCAGATTTACTGTTCCAAGTGGCCTACTGTAGAGATACTACATACCTGAGCTGTACTGTTTGGACCAACATGTAGACCTGAACTTCCCCTACATTCTCATGAGCTCAGATCCAGTGTTGTACACTGAGCTTATCTCTAATTACAATAACAAAAAGTGATGATTGAAATTTTGAATACACAAAAGTCAAGAAACTCAGTTATGGTTCCTTCCTGCAGCAGCTCAGTCACATTGCACATGTATTTTAAGGCTTTATCGTTAACATTCTGCATAGAGAGACAAGCTACTACATATGGGCAAAGGGATTATTTACGTGTGCCTGGAGCCAAATTCTGATCACAGATACACTGGTGTAAATTTGGAGTGAAGCTAACTTCAGTAGAGTTACACCAACAACTACCAAATCTGTGAGCTGAACTTGGCCTGAGTATCTTTGAATTTCCCAACTTTTGTACATTTAAAATCTCATCCACAATGATGCATTAAGATACTTATTTGCATTTTATTTATATATTTGTTTCAAATGAAGCTTGCAAGGAAATAACATTATTTAAAAGAAAAAACAAACACTTTTTTTCACTTGTCTTTTGCTGCTGCTTCACCCATTATTCCCATAGGCAAATGTTACTTAAATAATTGCAATGTGTTGGCTCGTTCTGTACTACTAGATATCACGTCTTTCTGATTAGCTATTAGATGTGCTCTAGCCCAACAACTCCCAACCTTATTAAATTTACATTGGTTATATACAATATGCAAAGGCTGTCCACCAAGATACTGCAGCTTAATGCCTACCCAGCCATAAAATTAAAAAATCCCTATTCTTTAGTCTTTAGAGAGGAAACATATTAGGATTTTACATGTAATTTTCTGTAAACATGGTCCATCCAACACTTATCACAGAGTAACAGATATTTCTTTCCATGGAGGAATGTATTCAGCCCTTGGTTCTGGACCAGGAGAGTGAGTAGTGAGAATAGACCAAGCTGGTAAACTGTAAATAGAAGATTTTCCTTCTAATTTTAAAAAAATGTTTAGCTAACCAAAATAAAGCTCTGTCTTCAATGGTATTATTTTTTATTCTTACATGCTCTATTATTTACTACAATGTATATAGACACACTGTAGTAAATAATGCAGACGGTATTGGTATTATGGGAAGGCACTTAATAGAATGACAAAACTATATCTAATATATCTGTCTTACATTATTTATATATCAATATATTTTTGCCATTCTATTATGTGCTTTCCAATAGTACCAGTTGTCCCACTGTAGCAGCTAAAGTCTTAATAATCTTAAACTTTTGAAACATTTGTTCAGAGACTAATTTTTCTCCAGGAGACCCAAAATCACTGAGTCATCCATATAGTTTAAGACAGGAGACTCTGGGCTCCTCCTATTTGGTAAATTAGAGACTATTTTTATTAATACCCTTCAAACAACAAGAAATCAAAAGGGTAAATAACATTAGGATACAGTGAGTAAGGCAGCTCATACATTTCATTGAAAAATTAACCAAAGTGCAGATAATGGATTGCATTATGCTTTGATTTCATAAAAACATTATCATATAAAGCAAACAGACTTAAGGAGGCACATCCTTAGGTACATCCAAGTAACATGTTATAAATTAAGAGTGAGTTATCACTTATTTCAACAGATACCTTTTTCAGTGTAAACATTATGATTTTTATCTTTGCAGAAAACTGCAGATTACAGCTTTAGAATTTGTGGGACAGATCCTTGTCCCTTGCTTGCATTCTATCTGCTTTGCACCAGTCAGCAGACGAGCTACTTTCTAGCTTGAGGAAGGTCCCCAGATGGCATAAAGCTGATGTAATGACCCTATACTGCCCTCTTTTGTAGCCCTGTCCTAGCATATGGACATGGTCTGGGAAAAGGGAGAGGTGGATGTAACACCACTCCACTCCAGTGACCCTAGGCTGACAAAACTGCTCCTTGAGGCCCAATACAGCTGGACATAATTTAAAGCTGCCTTGAGGCATCTCTAAATTACATCAACGGACAAATAAGCCCCTGTCTGACAGCAAAATTGTTGGGTGGGAATGTGGCATAAAGATTGCATGAAGCTACATTTGCCTCCTACCACATCTATGCCAGACACAGCATCTATGCAGATGAGAATATGACCAAAGTCATGTGCATTCTAGCAAATAAATCTTAGCTAGACATTAATTAGAAACGTATATCTTTATTCCAGCAAAGTTCCATATTCAAAGCTCTGCATGAGTGTATTTTGTGTTGGCTGTATTTTGGCTCTCCAGATGGCAGTCAATGGCACAAGGCAAATGGCAGCCAGCTAGAGATACAGGGCTTCCAACTTTCTTCTGTTAATATTCAATTTCTCAGTTAATGATCTGAGACACTTTGCGTTTGGTCACTGGAACCAGCAGGAATCAGTGGACAACACTCACATGTCCAAAATCATCCTCTTAAGGTATGGAAATATCTTTCTCTTTAATTTAAGGATGATCCTCTCTCTCATGTAACTACCAAGTTACCAGTTCTCAGTCTTGGCTAACTAAATTCTTGGGCGTATGTTTCTATTTCCCAAACTAGATGTTTACACCTGGTATTTTCTTTTGGTGATATTACCATCTACTTTAGCTGGGTGTATGGGTACACCTTTTACTCCACCTCACATTCTCACTCATGTTACTTTTCTTCCCTTCTGACTTCCTTTTTATGTCTAACTTCATTCTCTATTTGAATTTGTCTCCCCTCTTTCCTTTTCTGCTACTCTGTGAATAAAAATATTTGGCAGACACAAATCTAAGAATACCTTTCCAAACATATACAACTATCATAAGGACTCTTTTGTCTTATGTAAGAAATTGTAGCAAGTTGCCTTCTCATATCTAGGAGTATTCAGCTCAGAATACTCCTTGTTCTTGTAGTAATGGGCTCTCGTCACTCCCCACCAAGTCCAGGGACAAACTAGCTGACATAGTTAAAAATCCCATTAACCCTTAGTTCATTAGTTTTGAGCAAATGATTCCACACCATATAGAAGGTAGACTTAGTTTTTAGGAGGTTTATTGAACAAACAGACTCCTCCTAAACAAATGCCACACAGGCTATACTTAAGGGAAATTATTCTCACAGTAATCAGCTGTAAATGCTGACAAACTGGTTCTCTTCTGGGTTTTCTATTTGTCTACCAAACCTCCCTCTGGCTTATTGCACTGACCTCTATGAAAAGGCAATATAGCACCATTGATGTTTTCCCAGATAGTCTCATTGTCTGTGCTGTATGTTTCTAGTCTCCAAGCAACTGCTTGTTTTAGTCTAATGAATTTTAAAATACTCTTAAGTCAGCAAACTTGGTGTTATCTATTATACAGATGTGGAAAAATCCAAGGCCACAGAACATCATTGAATAAGTAAGCTCAGTGCCCATATTATGGAGTAGCAGCAAACATTCCATCGCTAATGTTCCAGATGAGTTTCCATTATAAATCCAGTTCTGACACTCTTCTAAAATCAATAAAACAGTCATATCAGCTCAAAATTAGTAGGTTAGATCTGGGACTGATTAGAATTTCTTCAGATTTGAAGTTACTAAAAATAAGGGTTTTATGAATTCTGACACCCTAAAAATAGAGACTTTCACCACAGTTCAAAAGTGGTGTAACATTTATGAGCCAATTTTTGGGAGAGGGACAAAGGGAGAGAGAGAAACTAGTTGACTAGTCTGTCCAACTTGAGCACCCATGATTACTTAATTACAAGCACACTTGAAAAGTTTTAACATTTTAATAGGAAGATCACTGTGGATGTTCATCTGCAACAAGCCTAATATTTAGGGCTTTTGGGGATGAACCTTGGCTCTCATATGTGATTGTTTGTGACCTCTGGACACTACTGTAATAACAATAAGACAACAAAATAGCTAGATAGTTGCTAGAAAATAAAAAAGCCCCAACTTTTCCACCTCTTTCATGTTGTTTTGACTTAATTGGCAAGCATGTTAAGTGGGCATCTGCATACCACATCCTCATTTTTATGTGTTGTTTCATAACAATTGTTTATGATAGGGGAGACTAGTTAATCAAGTATAGTGATAGGGTAGCTATGCAAACACCAGTTAGAATAATTTGGCTGTTTATGTTAACATTCTTCTAGACATTCATAAGATCTTAAAAGAATTGTGTAATCTTCTTTAATTAAGAACCTTCTTTCTTTTGGAATCTAAACAAGTCTTCTTTAGAAAATGCAGATTTCTCAGACTCACCCAGACTTCATGTAATAACAAGACTGATTGTTGATTTTCTTGCCTCACAGCCCATTCATTCCAAGTACCTAGCAGTCAGCATAACATTTTACAAGTGATTTTCTTATATATCACTTTCATCTCCCTTTTCAAGATAGATGTTAATGTGTTTACTTTTTCTTTTACCCACAGATGACAAGCTGCCATATTTGCTAAACATATTCTCTTTTTTCTACAAAAACAAAGACACAGGAAAGTGTATGTTCTATAGGAAAATTTTCTCTCCTAAATATGGATGTGAACATTTTATCCAATCTCTTGGAAAATACAGCAAAGAAGTTAATGCAAATCCAGCCAAAGGTAGACAGTTATTAAAAACCCTTACAAAAATGTTTGAGCTAAATAATACTTAATTATTCTTCTGATATTTTATCAACAATTCAGGGCTGAAAACAGTGCCATTTTTCTTAAGATAAACATTAAAAAGAATTATAGTTACTGTAATGAATGATACCCACCAAGTCAACTGTGAAGATCCAACCCAAGGGGTGATATTTACAGTATCAGAGATAGTCTCAGCACATCAGATGACAGTCCCAAGGGGGTCTCTGTGACCCAACCCATCACACACCTGTCAGGGATGGTCTAGGTTTACTTGGTCCTGTCACAGTGCAGGGAGCTGGACTTGATGACTTCTCAAGATTCATTCCAGCCCTATATTTCTATGATTCTATGAATTCTGGTTATTAATCTCCACAAAATATTTTATGACTTGTCATTGGTTGTGAATTAAATGTCAGAATTAATCTGAAATTATAAATAAAATTAGAGAAAACATACATAGAGAGTAGAGATGGAGAAGCCTGTTTAATATTAAAGTCAGTCTTCCTGCAGTGCATTGTCTCATAGATAGGGCCCTACCAAATTCACACCATGAAAAACTTATCACGGACAATGAAATCTGGTCTTTAGCGTACTTTTACTCTATACTATAATAGTACCCTATACTATAGAGTAAAAATATACAAAAGTACACAGCATTTCTGACACTGGGGATCCCGACCCAAAAGGGGGTCATAAGGCTATTGTGTGTGTGGGGGGGTCACAATATTGCCACCCTTATTTCTGTGCTGCTGTTGGTGGCAGTGCTGCTTTCAGAGCTGGGCATCCGGCCAGTGGACACAGCTCTCCAGCCACCCAGCTCTGAAGGCAGCACAGAAGTAAAGGTGGCAATACCGTGACCTGCCCACAATAGCCTTGCAACTCCCTTTTGGGTCAGGACCCCCAGTTTGAGAAATGTGGAGTCTTAAGGGCTTTACATGTTTATATTTTAGTGTTTTAAAATACACTTTTACACAATTCATGTTTGTTACAACAATGTGAAATTTAAGATTTAAATATCTGAAACCGTGAAATTCAAGATTCTTAAAATGCTATGACCATGAAAGTTACAAAAATAGACCATGAATTTGGTAGGGACCTACTCATAGAACATTTTAAATGTTTTGTCAGGTCTAGTTTTAAATGCCCAAAGTGATTTCCATTACATCCCTTTGGAAACTCATTGAGGATTTTTTTTTTATTCAGCCAAATTTCCCTTCACTTCATTTTTTCCCATTACTCTAATGATAAAGTGAACTTTATCAAAATGTGTTAAAGCCCTACATGGCAGTGTAATTTTTTTAAAGCGGGAATTCCAAGTAACTGCTACATGTGGCAGAGTAATGTTTTTTAATTTTTCCAGCAGACCAAGAAATAAGTGATTTGGCCACAAGAACAAATAAAATCAAAGGCTAGTGCAGATCTTAATAAAAACATCTTTTTGTTCAGATCTCACATTTTCAGATCTCAGAGAAGATAGAGTCTAAGTGACACAAGATATGAAGAGCAAGAACATCATAGTTGCTGCCACATAAATATGATTGGTGGAGACCAGAAGTGAAAATGTATGATTATTGTAGCCACATTGAAAGAGGACATCAACAGGATAGTAAAAAAATGGGAGCGGGTTAGGGGGACCATGTTTCCCTCATCGTCCTTGTGGAGGACATTACTCCATTTCCTCCAAAACCACTTGTGGTAACCAAGAAAAAACTCCAGTTGTGGTTGAAGATGCGGTTTGACCTGTGACAATAAACACTTCTCTTTTTAGAAAAACAGCATTGTTTTTCCCCCCAAGAGAGAATTTATCCGACAGAGCTAGTCGTTCAAATGGCTATTGAATCAATGAGGAATAGATGAGTATATAGTTATTTTACTGTCAGGAGATTAATTCATTCACTCATTTACTCTCTGAACCTTTGTATATATGAGGAAATGCCAGCTTGTTGCAGAAGCAACTCTGAAGCATCTACCATTTTATTGTTCAGTTCAGATATAATAAGTGTATTCTTTTTCCCCTGGAGACTTTATTTTCTTTCTTGAAATAAAAGTTGGGTAGATTGTGGTATGTGGGTTTTGCTCTTAACTGAATTTATGCCAGAAAAATTCCTGTCACAGAAAGACATGAAACAGCCATACAGCGTTAATATAGGTGCCAATTATGTTATACTTTAATTAGTCAATAAAGCACGGATAATTCTCTGAGAGTCCTGGACTGGATTACTATTAGCAGGAAGCATCTCTTTTTGAACATTGACAGATCTGCAGACCACATGGAAGTGCACCCTAGCCACCAGAGTATCCAGACTGAAGTCTGAGACTTGGTGTGGTAGGACAATAGGGTTTTTCATCACCTTTCATTAACACTGCTACGAGTGCCAGCTAGAGCTGTGTTTTAATTGTGCCTGTTGTTCATTTCTTCCTGCTTACTGTATCTTTTGTATATACTTTTTAAACCTTGATCTGTTTATTTTCAGATAAAGGAGGAATTTCCATGTTTGTACCCATTCCAGTTTGCTCATTCACATAGGCCTCTGAACAGCTGTCAAATGGTAATGATGTTCAGTCAGCAAGTATCACTTAGACAGGTCATCCCATTTTCCAAAATGGAGTTCAGGTGTCCATTGTGGCATCTGAAGCAAAGGATAACTCAGACTCCATGTTGGGGAAGCTTCTTTATGGAACGTTGGCAGGAAAGAAGCCAACAGACATTTGGAATTAGTTCCAACTGGCTCCTGTAGAGCTACCTACCTTAGAACTTTATTGTGTGTGTCTTTAAAAAGATTAAATTAGTCTGAGCAACCGAAGCTCGGGGGATGTCTTTTATAGAGACAGTCAAGGTGCAGTCTTTTTTGTGCGGTGTCAGATCTTTGGATCAAGCCCACCAGACCAGGCAATCAGATCAAGATCATCAGCAGCTGTAAAGACATTAAAGACTATTAACATCTAGTCACTTACCTTAAACATCGTGTTCCTGAGTTCCAACTGTGATGGGTTAGATCACAGAGCCCCCCTTGGGAGCTGCCACCTGATGTACCAAGACTACTTCTGCCCCTGCTTTCCTGCCCTGTCAGCTTAGGACTTCAGTGCCCTGCCTGGTTTGAGCCAGACTCGCTAGCCTGCTGCAAACCCAGACCCAGGTCTGAATCACATCCCCTAACAGCTGTAGACTTACCTGAAAGCAGCTAGCAGAGGTGTTCTTGTCCTTAACACTCAGATGCCCAACTCTCAATGGGGTCTAAACCCAAATAAATCCGTTTTACCTTGTATAAAGCTTATACAGGGTAAACTCATAAATTGTTCACTCTCTATAACACTGATAGAGAGATATGCACAGCTGTTTGCTACCCCAGAAATTAATACTTGCTCTGGGTTAATTAATAAGTAAAAAGTGATTTTATTAATTTTATTAACTTTATTATACAGAAAGTAGGATTTAAGTGGTTCCAAGTAATAACAGAAAGAACAAAATGAATTACCAAGTAAAATAAAATAAAATACTCCAGTCTATGGCTAATACAGTAAGAAACTGAATACGGATAAGATCCTCACAAGTTCCAGAATGCTTCCTTTTACAGACTAATCTCCTTTTAGTCTGAGTCCAGCAATCACTCACACTCTTTACAGTCACTGTCCTTTGTTCCAGTTTCTTTCAGGTATCTTTGGGAGTGGAGAGGCTCCCTCTTTAGCCAGCTGAAGACCACATGGAGGGGTCTCCCCTGGGCTTAAATAGACTTTCTCTTGTGGGTGGAGACCCGCTCCTCTCTCCTATGCAAAGTCCAGCTATGCTCAAGTCACATGTCCATGCATGACTGAGTTCCTTACCAGCCAAGCCATATTCTTAGGAAAGCCTAGATGTGGATTGGTGTTTCCAAGTTCAATGTTGGCTTAAGTATTTCTTGATTGGGCAATTACTGAGAATAGTCTTTGCTCAGGAAGCTGACCAACTGCTTCACTACAGCCTACTTAGAATCAAACAAGTATGCAGCCAATATTCATAACTTTGAATATAAAAACGATACATGCATGCCAATAGGATTAATAGATTCAGTAGATCATAACCTTTACAGAGATATGTTACATGGCATATGTAGCATAAAATATATTCCAGTTGTGTCATATATATACACTCATAAGCATACATCCATAAAGCCTTATGGGGGGGGCACCATCACACCACCACCTTACTTTTGGGACTAGTCGCCAGGATCCTGAGCGCTCTCACCTTCGGGTCCCACTATTTCAGCTTCCACATCCCATGAGTCCATGAATTACGTGTGAAGACAAATGCATCTTAACCTCATTCCTGCTGGTTAAGAAAACCTAAGGACAGTAAAGTATCATGGGGTATTCTTTTGTTCAGTTGTTGCCAAGGTTCGAGTTAGTTGGGGCCTGAGTTTTATACTCGCCTCCGTTAAACCACAACTCACTTGTTATTTGGTTATAGTTCATGATTTTCCCGTTCCCGTTACTTCCCTTAAATAAATCTGTTGTTGCTTTGGAAAAGTCCTCTATCTCTTTTGTCCACTACAGCACACAAGAGGAGGTGGGAGGCCCACCAACTTCTATCTAACCCCAGGTGATAGATCCTGAGGGGTGAAAAGATCCTGCTGCTGAAACCAGAATTGTAACTGGCCTATTTACTCTGAGTTTCAGGTTAACAACTGGATATAAGCAGTGTTCCCTCTAACTTTTCCCACACATGTGCGGAATGAATTTTGTTATGTGCATCAATATGGAGGTGATGTGTGACCTGCATATTAGTGCACATAACAAAATTCATGTGGTGGGGGTGGGGCCAAGGGGTTCAGAGTGTGGGAGGGGGCTCAGGGCTGGGGCAGAGGGTTGGGGAAGGGGTGAGGGCTCTGGGGTGGGGAAAGGGATGAGGGGTTTGAGGTGTAGGCTACCTCGGGGCTACAGATGGGAGACAGGACTCCCCCCAGCAGCACCTGGGCTGTGGGGGAGAGGTGCCTCTCTCCAGGAGGGGGGCAGCAGGGTAGGCACCCTTCCCCCGGCTACAGCAGGTCAGGGGCTGAGTGGGGTAGGGGGAGGTGTGGCTGCAGTAGGTCCAGGGCTGGGTTGGGACCAGGGCACGTCTCCCACAGCCACGTCAGGTCTGAGTCGGGGCGCCCTCCCCCAGCCAGTCTAGGGTTTGGGCTGGGGGAGGTGCGCTCCTCCCCCAGCCGTGGCAGGTCTGGACAGGAGCTGGGTTCGGGCCGGGAGAGGAGTGCCTCTCCCCCAGCTGCAGCGGGTCTGAGCTGCGCAAGTTCCCTAAGTGCCTGCATGGCACTTAAAAGGCAGCTGTGCAGCCACACAGCTTACAGGGAACTTAGAATAGAAGACTGATCCCTGATGAACTCCCACTAGATACACCCTCCCAGTTTGACAGCAAACCATTGATAACTATTCTTTGAGTAAGGTCTTTCAACCAGTTGTACACTCACCCTAGAGTAATCTCATCTGCACCATATTTCCCTAATTTACCTATGAGAATGTCATGTGGGACTTTGTCAAATGCTTAAATCAAGATATACCTTACCACAATCAAGATATTAATAGATATGTTTTGTTTACAAAGATAAATCCTCTAACAAGAAATAAAAATTACTAAAATTTCACATTAGAAAAAGCCTACAAAAATAATTAAACTTGCTCATACTGAAGAATGTATGTCCTGATGTTATGTGATGGGCACTTTTATAAGTAGGTTAAAAAACAAATGCATTTGTATGACTCTAAGAACAGCCACCAGTTAGCACAAAGAGTGACAGAGATGTAGTCACTGTCACCAGCAATCCACTCAGCTTGAATCTTAAGAGGACAAGGGAGAAATCTAGAACAAAGCCCAGGAGAAACAAGAATAGAACTTTTCAGGAAAAAAAAATTCTAAGGTTCAGAAGCCCACCTGGGCAGGATATAGAACAGCAGTGCCCCTAAGAGCTTTTCTCAGGAGTCTTGCAACCTCTTAAAACAGTAGCCCATAATTCTGGTTGGTGACCTAGCAGGAGATTTATTTGGGACTGGGGAACTGCAGCTCTTTGTTTTTGGTGCTGCAAATGCCATTATCAGAGACAAAAAAGTGATCCCCTGATCCCCTGCCCAATTATTGATATTTTCTATCCCACTGCTATGCCAATGCGGCAGGAACAGAAGGGAGTTTTGCATAGATGGGATTCACACAATGATAGTCATTTCCCCTCTGCCTATCTACTACAATTAAAAGAGCAAGCAAGATCCTTTGGGTGAGGACCCTAAAATAACTGAGGTGGAATATTGGAGTTTGAAGGTTCTATGACAGTTAGGAATGATTGCTGAACAGCTGAGTTGACCAAAGAGGTGCATGTGGCGGGGAAGAAATAATGCCAGTAGCATCAGGACTCTCAGGTGTGTGGGAGTGGATGGAAGAAATACAGGAAATGAGGAACAGTCAATAGGAAGTGGAGAAAATGTCAGAACAGTCAGGGTGAACAAGGGACAATACAAAAGATGAATCTGCCAGGTTTTAATGGCTGGAGGTTTGTCCAATTTCCAGTACGTGGTTTGGCCAGCAGTAAAGCCAGGTTTATGAATTTATCTACAGTAGCTATTGGCTAAAAAACAGTGCATATTTGTAAGACACAAAAAGCTGCAGTAGCTTGTAAAGTATTTCCATGTGTTATCATCTGTGTATATTTTCAGTCAATGTAATGCTGCCAACATTCTAATAAGGGGCTCTCAGCATGTCTCTCAAGGGTTCATACGCTTACACAGAAGAGGGATGAGGAACTGCAGTATCTATATAATAAAATTCCAGGATCATCACCTGTTTGCATCACTCTGAAGCCTAAAATGTCTGTTGAGTCAGTGTGAAGTGACGGAAATAAGCAGGGCTGAGGGCTTTTTTTGTCCAGAACATCACCAGGTTCAATCATCACTGGGATTCGTGGTTTGTTGCTGTCCATTTTTTAAGTTTTCAACCATTTTGACTTTACCAATTATACCCATGCGACAGCAAGGCATGTATTGATGCCATACCACGTCCTAGGCCATTGTGATACAAGAGATAACTCAACCAATCACCACCCTTACTCTACAGCTAATTTGCATGCAAAATTTAATTGATTGTATGAAGGAGACTGCACAGATGGTGGATTACTTGGCCCAACTGATACACCCATGCAACAGCACGGGCTTTCAGCTACGAGTTATTGAATGTCTTTGAAGGATCAGGGCCTAAGCTATGTTTTCCCTTTTTAAATAAATTACTTTCTCATAACCAAGGCCCAGGTCATTTCCTCTTCCTCCAAAGATCTGCACTTCCCATGCATTGATCTCAATCTCTCCACATCGGAGGCTCAGGACTTTCCACAATACTATCCCTCCCTCACATTCCCAGACACCACGATAGGCTCTCTTAAATTTGAACCTATTAATTTTTTGTGGTTTCCCCCCAACCCTCCTCAGTTAATTTTTAATGTAAGAAATGGATTATTAGGAAAGGTTGATTTAGCATTATCCAGGCAGGCGCCAAACTCCAACAGAGAGAGGGAAGCTGACACAATATTCCCTTTAAAATGCCGAGAAAATTTTAGCTAGGGGCTCTGATTGACACCTGCTTTGATCTCAGCCCTGGTGGTGGCTTGACTGTTTCCCCTTTGCAAGTTGGGGGCTATGTGAATTGCTCTAAAGTGTGCCTATAGTTGTCCTAAGCCTCCATCTCACCAAGACACCCCACCCTGCCATAGGGAGGAAGGAGAAGCCTAATTGATAAAATTACTGACTTGCGTATCTGTTTTATGACGACCTCTAATAGCTGGTCCACAGAGAACCTAAAGGATCTATTGCCATTACTACTAGCTAAAAGGAAAGTTTCTTTGCCTCAAATGGCCTGTGTTTCAGAGTCTAACATCCCATTATCCTCCTTCCTGCTCTCCACATATGTGTGATTTATTATAGAGTTGTAATAGACTCTCTACACTTAGGGTTTTATTGGGAAATGTATACAACCCTATTTTACCCACACTACAACTTTGGCTTGGGAAATTAGATTGGCTTGAAAATTTGCCAGATGTATTCTGAAGAGAAAAAAAATCATAGGATTTTTAAATTACAGGTCACTACAAAATTACCTTGAATTCAAATTTTGACTTCTATCTAATGTTCCTTTTTCCCCTTTCACTCAAAACCAATACCCCTTCAAATACTCCATAAAGTAAAACCTCCTTGAAAACTCATACAACCAGTTATAGATAATGAAAATGTTACAACTAAGAAAATGTATCAATGAGGGTTTTTTAGTGAATAGTTCTTGATATAATCACACTCCAGTTAATTTTAATGGATCTTAAGGGTCAAATCTCTCTCCCTTGCTCCTTGGGAGTTGTTGTTGTTGTTGTGCATGCTATTGACATCAATGGGAGCAAGATCAGGCACCCTGGCTTTGATTTACAGAGTTGCTGAACATCTGCAGCAATCATTGACTTCAGAGAGAGTTGGCAAATCAGGCCCCAAACGTGTGTGTGAATGTTACCTGCGACTGTCACATTGCAGATTAGAACCAACATAGGGCTATTTCTAAAGTAGAGAGCTAATACAGAGCTTCCTTAGAAGAAGTGGCAGAAGTAATTAGCAACCCAGGTTCCCTCACCCCATACTCTCCCAGGCCATTTGCAACCCAGGCTCCTCCCCATCCCTTCCAGGGCCATTTGCAACCCAGGCTTATTCCATCCCCTGCCCCCCTGGCCATTTGCAACTCAGGTTCCTCCGTCCCCTGGCCCCTCCCCCCCCAGCCATTCACAACCCTGGGGCTTTCTCATCCCCAGGCCATTCGCAACCCAGGCTCCCCCCAAGCCATTCACAACATATGGCTTCCTCATCCCCTAGTGACTCTCAACCCAGGCTCCCCCATCCCTTGGCCCCCAGAGGCCACTCATAAGTCAGGGCTCCCCCCTCCCCGCCATTATCAACTCAAGCTACCCCACCATCTGTGCACCCACCCAGGCATTAGCAGAGCAGCAGCAGGCTCCCGCCACCCCCAACCCAGCCTATTTGCATCCCTGCAAGCGCCTTAGTCCCCGAGGCAAGAGCCCAGCACCGCCCCAGGCCCCTCTCGGCTCCGCCGCGCTCGCTCACCCGCCCGCCGCACAGGCAGAGCAGGTCGGACCAGGCGGCGGCGGCGGGGCAGGTATTTAAGGGGAAGGTGAGGGCGGCGCTGCTCACTACCAGCACCAGCTCCCAGCCAGCCAGGCGCGGCCCAGCACAGGGGCTGCAGGCGGGGCCGGGCTCCGTCAGCGTGTGGCGGCAGCGGCGGCGCAAGTCCCGGCCTCCCCTCTTGCTCCGGTGCCGTGTGGTCTCGCCCGCCCCCGCTGCCATGTTGGATTGTGCGGCCGTGGGAGCCGGGGAGAAGTTGGAAGTTTAGTGCTGGTCCGAGGGGGTGGGGGCGATCGGGCAGCGGGAGCCGGTGCTGCCCCGCCCCGTCCCTGGGCTGCCGGGCGCCGCCAGCTGCCCCCAGAGGGGAGGAGACGCCGCTATGCAGCCGCTGTGAGGCCGCTGGGCCAGGGGACGCGGACGGCGAGAGGCGAGGGCACCGCGGAGCCCCGGCGGCCGGCCCCGGCCATGAGCAACAGCCAGCAGCAGCCCCCGCCGCCGCGGAGGGTCTGCAACGTGGGCTCGCTGCTGCTCACCCCGCAGGAGAACGAGAGCCTCTTCGGCTTCCTGGGCAAGAAATGCGTGGTGAGCCCCGGGCGGCGGGGGCGGGAGCGGCCCGGGGCTGGGGCAGCGGCCCCTGGGGAGGAGCCGAGCGCAGTGCGGGGGGCCAGGGGCTCGGGCGGGTTCATTCATCAGCCCCGAGAGGGGCCCGGCCCTGCCCGGCCGGCTCCCTGCGCTGGGCGGGGGCAGTTCCCTGCCGCGGCCTTTCCCCGGGCCCCTTGGGCAGCTGCTTCGCCGAGCTGCTCCCCCGTGTCCCAGGGAGCTGGCCCGGGGAGGCACCGGGACAGCTCGCTCCCGAGCAGGGGCTTCCTGCCTCCCGCGGGGAGAACCGGGGGAAGGGGCGTGAGGAATGAATGAAGCTGGGGCGAGGGGCGGCCGCCGGCGCTACCCGCCTCCTAGCGCTCTGCGCTGCGGAGGTGCCGGGCGCAGGTGACTGGGCGCTTCTTGCCGCTCCCCGGGCTCTGGAAGTAGGAAATGCCGCTGCTCTGCTTCCCCCGAGCAGCGCCCGGAGGGCTTGTTTCCCCGAAATTCTCCGCCAGGCCTCGCCCTCTCCCCCTCCCCCCTTGTTGGCTCCTGGGATGCTGCCATGCGCAATGGAGCCAGCGTCTACGCTTGCTGGTTCTGGAGGACTCGGGAGTTGGGCCAGATTGAGGGACTCCCAACTGCTGAGGAGATGGGAATGTCATTATGGGAAAGGGGCAGGAGTATTCGTTACACTGGCCTGGGTGGTGCAGACGTGCTCAGACCTGCTTTTTCAGCGACTGGTCTCGGAATGCTGTTGGCAGCTCAGTTCCTCCTCCCCGCTCCCTCTACCTGCTGCTGAGTATTTCTGTAGGTATGTGTGACCAGGGCTTGCCCAGTATGCAGTGCAGCTAATCTAGGACTTGGTATGGGAGCTAGTCAACAATAGAGCTATTGCGGCATCCGGTAGAAAAGTTTAATCATCTGACAAGGTTGAACAAATCTGGCCAGATTGCACCTGTAGTAGGACAAAGCAGAATTCACAAAGCTACAGGAAAACTCTTAGCAGAGCTGGGTCTAACTTGGTTTTAGCTTGTCTGTCCACGTGAGTTTGTTAGCCTAAACAATGGATTCAAACTTGCAGATGCAGTAACTCCGTTGCAAGTGTCAGAGGGGTAGCCGTGTTAGTCTGGTTCTGTAGAAGCAGCAAAGAATCCTGTGGCACCTTATAGACTAACAGACGTTTCGCAGCATGAGCTTTCGTGGGTGAATACCCACTTCTTCGGATGCAAGTAGTGGAAATTTCCAGTAACTCCGTTGCTGCGTTCATCCCTGCAGGGGGAAAAAAATACAATAAAAAGATTTTAAAAGCCAGTCATAGACCTGGTCCTAGCCACCTTAATTAGTTTCAGGTTTCCCAAATGACATCTTGTATTCTAAAGGTAGAGGATAAGCTGCTTTGAGGCTGCAAAAACGGAAAGATTACTGTGCAGATCTTTGCCAAAGAGGAATCAGATCTATGGAATACTCCTCATAATTTTTGAAGGTTTTCAGAATCATCCCTTGTTAATCTGGTATAAAACTCATTGATAGGCCATAGTATTGTACATTGACTTGATGATATTCTTTGTATGCCATGTGCCTACATCATCAGTAATAGGCACCTAATATTTTTATAATATATTTTATTGTATGTATGGTTTATATTGTAATTTAATACTTATTTTTAAATAGGGTATCATGCACAAGTCTTAGCAGAAGTCACAAAGGTTACACAGTTTAAGTGAGGTCTGATGAAACTGACTATTTTCTACATTGTAAGGGAAGTATGGAAAATATGGTGATTGAACAGGAAGTATGCAATATTTGCATGTGGACAGACTACATAAAATTATAGTAATTAAATTACTATCACCTTATTCTAGGTGTTTAGATGGTTCAAAATGTGTAGTCATAAAACATGAAAAGGAAGAGAAAAGACAAGAAAAAAGATTTTTAGGGTAAACTTGGGGCCAGCTTCACCCAGTTACCTGAGCTCACTCACTTGCACTATAGTAAATTATGCCTATGCATACTGCGAAGGCCTAGAAATAAGATTTGGTCAGTGAATTCATATATGCTTGATTACAGAAGAAAATTTAGTGGCTTGGCTATTTAAAAAAAAAAGGCGTACGAATTACTTTTTTTTTTTTTCTTATAAAAAGAGAGACCTCTTGGGAAAAATTGTTGGTATACAAGCCATTCTACTACACTTAAGACTTTCTAACATTTTTTAGGGAGGAGGGATAGCTCAGTGGTTTGAGCATTGGCCTGCTAAACAGGGTTGTGAGCTCAGTCCTTGAGGGGCCCATTTAGGGATCAGGCTGGGGGGGATCTGTCAGGGACAGTACTTGGTCCTGCTAGTGAAGGCAGGGCACTGGACTTGACCTTTCAAGGTCCCTTCCAGATCTATGAGATAGGAATATCTCCACATAGTAGTAGTACGGGTTTTTTTTAAATTTATTATTCACCATTACTTTGCTCTCTTATAATGCTTTCTCTGAGGCACTTGCAACTCATTATAAACACTGATGAATTAAGCAACTTCTGAGGTAAACACCACTATTCACATTTTGCAGACAAGGAAACTGAAACACAGATCATTTGGTAGTGTCAGGATGTCAGTGCAGATGGCAGCTCTTTTGGGTTGACTTTTTAAACCATGGTGGCCAAACAACACTGGATTTATCCCATCTTTTGTTAGATTCTATGCATATTTGTGGCATACTCTGAGTCTTGGTTATTTTTTAAATTGGTTGAAGATTTTAAGAATTCAAGAAAGATTATGCTTTTATTATGGTCAGACTAGTAGGGCTGCCTAGAAAACAAGAGTTCCATTTTGCAAAAACAATGAGGTTTTAGCATTTGGTTTTGTTCTGTAGCAGAATGAAAACTAGGCCTAAAAATTTTTTTTGTAGAAAAAAATCAGACTCCACTCTGGAATAGCCAATAGACTTTGGATAATAGGGAACTGAATTTGGGTCTCCTGCTCTAAATTAGGTAGAGCAGGCACTTGAACCTGGGTTTCCAACCCCAAATTGAGTTCCCTAACCATTAGGCTTGGCACGCTTGTTTTTTTGCTGGTTTTGACCAGAAATTCCATCCTGGATCTGCAAGACATTTTTTGACCAAAAAATTGTCAAAATCATACATTTCCACAGAATTTTGATTTTGCAAATCAGCATTTTCTGATGAAAAAATGTTTCATCTAAAAATTCCCAACTAGCTGCACTGACCACACAGCACACTCCAGTTTGCAATTAGGTACACCTTAATTATTGTTGTATGGACCTGTAACTAAAGTCTGCCTATGGAGTCTTCTGGATTAGTCTTTGGACATCTTGAGTGTAGTGCTCTGGATGCATTAGAACCATCCAGTATTCCACAACCATCATCCTTAATGCCGTCTCCTGTATCATCCTCTCAAATTGCTGTGCTATGCATTTATCTGACAGATGAAACATAAGGCAGAGGCTAGAGTACTGGTGACCTGACAGGCTTCAACATCAGAGTATTTAAAGTGCATCAGCATAGCATACAACGCTTTCTTCTCTGTAACATACATGATATTTCTTCACTTTTCTAGGTGGTGAGCACTTGCCATTTTCTGGAAACAATCAAGTATTTCTCGTTATGACAAGTTAACCTAACTTCTTGGGATCCGAGATCACTTGGATTTAGACTGGGTTGACTGTGCACATGGGTTTGTGCTCAGGTTCAAGTCTAGATGGGACATACATCACTAGTCTGTTTTTGCCAGTTTAGCTCACTAATATGTTGTATTGGATGTTCTGTCAGATTTCAAGCTGTTACTTTGATTTTACTAGCTGTGTAAACAGTAAGAGAGATGGGGTGCATTGCTGCTGGGGAATGTCAGTGCCACCCTAAACACTCTTTATATTAGTAATAACCTTAGGGCTAATCTACACTGGCAATGTTAAAGCATTTTAACGTGCCTTGTGTATTCGCAGCAGAGCGTTGGGAGAGAGCTCTCCCAGCACTCGGTTTAAAAAAAAAAAAAAATCTCCATGAGGGGCATAGCTACCAGTGCTGGGAGTGCAGATTCCAGCGCTGGTGCACTGTCTACATTGGCGCTTCTAAAACTTGCTGTGCTCAGGAGATTCTTTTCTACTGCTGGGGAGAACATGGTGCTGGCATCTAAAATATGTGGGTTTGTTGTCTGGGGCTTCATTATCATTGTTTGATATTAGCTCTTGTGCTAAACTTTCGGCTGTAAAGGTCTAACACTCCTCTTTGGGACAGATTTATTAGAGAAAGTGGTAGGTGTGGTGTCACCTGGGGGGTTTCATCCCATGCTAGCATAGACACAAAGATGGCTTTTTGTTGATTATCTATTCCAAATGATAAAGGTAGGGTGTCCTTGTTGAGGTCTTAGATTTGTTGGTAAATTTGGTAATGTTGACCCTTTCAGGATGGTATGGCCTAGTGTGGCTGTGTTATCTTGGAAGATGTCTTTGTAAGTGCTCTTACACTTTGCACATTCTGCTACCTATCTTGTTACTCAACATGTATTGTTGACCAGTAAGAAGATATAGCAAGGTGATTTTGGCTTCAGAACAGTGGGTATGCAGATTGCAAGCAGGTTTGTCTTTTATTGGACCCAGACACTATTGGTGCATGACAGAGGATGGATGACAGTAAGGTAGAGGAATCTCAGTCCGTATAAGAGAGCAGATCTTGTTCGGGTAAGCATCTAAAGAGGATGATCGTGGCAATGTCTGCCCCATCATTAACAACAAATGAGTTTACCTGTCATTGAGAGTTGGGTTTAAAGGTTCTCATGTGGTCTGATTACTTCTGGTGGTTTTGATCTATAAAAATACCTGTTTTGTTAGAAACCGGCATTATATTAATGGCTTTTATGAAAGAAGTGGTCATAGTCTTTCAGGTTAGACTGTCTTAATACTCTCTTAGTAGACCTACGTTTGAGATTATTTGGGAGCTTCAGCTGTACCTGATGTGACTGCCTGCTTGTTTAGTGTTAGTTTTTGTGTTTGGCAGACTGTTGGCTTTTTGTTTGGTTCCAGGGGCAATTCAGGGTGCTGAAACAGAGTTGCTTTTGGTCCTTGTTTGCACACCATCACATTTGCCCTCCCTGTGTGCCGCCACAACAGTTGAGACTACCTGATGAGTTCATGCTAACAATATTGGGTTCACCTAAATTCATGTGTCCATTTAACAAATGGAAACATAAAATTGCACTGCTAGGTAACTTCACTACGCACTTGTTCAACTTAACATTTTAACAATAGATTTAAAGCTTATTTTTGCTCTGAACTGATCATCTTTTTTTTTTTAGTGAATATTGCTAGTCTTGTTTTTTTGTCTTTCAGACAAAGCTACTGTTATGGTTTTTATTTATATATTGTATTTTAGCTAGTCTCTAGTGACTTCCTGTCCATGGCTTTGTTATAAATCCAGTGGCTCTGTTGTTGTCCCATAACGACCCTCAAGTGTTTGCTAAGGGGTAGCTTATCCTTAGCTTTTTCTTCATCCTTCCTGCTTGTTTTCCTTACAGCCTGCTAGTAAACTAAACCAGTATATTTCAGACAATAAACATCCCAATTACCAGGTCAGCACATGGTATTCATAAAATATTTCATAGGAGTGCCATGTGTGTCACAGCGTGTTTAGGTGAAAATATCTCTTGGTGTAGACCCAGAGTGTATCACTCTTGTATGCCCTTCTGATCAGCTGAAAGGAATATGGACAGACTCTGGACAGGACTGGGTGTGATTCATTCCAAAGGGAGAGTCGCTGGTGTGGGAAAAGTGGAAATATGAGAAACTGGGCTCTGTCCCTTACTACCAGGCCCCCCTGCCGTCTCTGGTCTGCATGTGTAGAGGCGGCTGGGCAGAGTGTACTGTGATGGCTGTGAATGGGAGCCAGCCCCCAAAATTCCCCACAGCCCCTCTGGGATTCCTTATCCCTGCCTTCTAGAGTGCAGCAGGGGCAGAGAAAAGGGATACCCTGGGCAGTTCTGGAGCACACTGCATCCCAAGCCCTGGGGTTGCACTTTACTGTTCGACCATTGGTGGCAGGCTAGGGGTGTATGTGTATGTTTTTTCTTCTGACACCTTTATTTTACAAACTTCAAAACAAACAGACAATAGTAAATAAAAAAAGACAGCCAAACAAAAACACCTTAATTGAACATTCCATTTTAAAAATTAAGAATTGCAAAGTTTCATTTTAATAGTTTGACAGCTCTAGAGACTGATGTCCTTTATCTTCAGAGTCAGGTGCACATGGGCATTTTCCTTTTGATGTGACTGAGTTTAGAGGTGAATAGCGCAATTATCAATTAGATTGTTGTTTTAGTATAAAGCAGTCATTCTACCGAGGCAGCCATCAAAGTAGCTAATTAAGCACTTTATGTACTCATGTGTTCTTTAGGGGCACCAGAGTCCCATCAGTAGGGCCATCAAAGTTATGAAACAGGGTGGGCAGTAGATTTTTTTCCCATAGTGCAACACATTCATAGGGCTAGAGTGTCAACACTGGAGTGGTGGCGGGCACTAGTCTCTCTGGGAGTTATTTTGTTTGACTCACGTCTGTGCACTGCAATATGGACACCAGGTTTAAGAATGGGTCAGAAAATTCTTAGAGTTAAAATGCTGTGTAGATTTTTCAAGCCCAGGGTTCCCTGACTTGAGTCCCACTAACCTTAGGCTTACATTGCTGTGTAGACATATCCAGTAAGAGGTATCTGGTCTGGGTACTGCCATCCAGTAGGTCTGCAGAGCTCTTGCACCCTCTTTTGGATTAGCTTGCAGACCTCTTTAAACTTCTGCTGCTCTCTTGAAGTGGTCAAAAAAGTGTGTATCTCTTTTTGAAGGCTGCTAGATAAATCTCCCACCTTCCCCACAAGAGTTTGGAAGTGTTGGTGTCTAGAGAAAAGATCAGCCACGCTCATGGTAGTGCATCCCAGAATCCTGAGATGCACCACTAGAATTTAAAGGGAAGAAGCTGGACTGAATCTGCAGCCCCCTGCATCATAGACTACTAGAGCTTTATAGCCTGGTGCACTTTAGTATGAAGGCCTTTACTCTGGTCCATTTTCTTCCCCAAGAGAAATGTTGGGAAAACTTTATAAAAAAAAAAAAAAAAAAAAAAAAGACTTGGCTCCATGTTGGGTACAGGCAGCATTTAATGCATGTGTGAATAGCAGCTGACTATGCTCACAAAGCACTTGGCTTCAAGCATTGGGGTTTCACGAATTCCAGAGAGATTGATGATCTGCCTTGCACTGTGGGAGAATTTGGGAAACAAGTGGTGGCTTCTTTGCCTTTTGAAAAGGAGACAGAAGTCACACTCTGATTTCTTGGGCCTTTATCTCACTCATCTACCTTTTCCTCCATGGGAGAAAAGGCAAAGGCTGTGCTTTGTACCTGCAGCATTCATGCATTTTCTTCTTTGGATTATTGGCTGATCAGGGGCACCACTTTGAAGTCTGCCAAAGGTTAATCTGTATCATCACTGTCATGTTGATGGTGTCTCTTATATTCATGCTAAGCTACCTAAAGTCTTACCTTGTAATAAACAAACAATTGGAGTATATAGGAGTCCTGCTAGACGTAGCTGAACTCAGTGTTCTTCCCCATGACAGGATCCAGAATATTGCTAGTCTGGTAAAAAGGGTGAGCACGAGTCAACAAATGACTGGTCAGACCATGCTTTAAAAGTTGGGTCTAAAGTTCATGACTATTCTTAATGTACATGGCATGTCCCCTTGTGAGGTAGCCAGAGTGGAGCATTAAATCCCAGTGAAAGCCAGCATGACAAGTACTCTTACATTCACGTGGATAATGTCCTACTGTCAATTCAGGGACATCTGACAGTTGGGAATGGATATCCAAATTGATTCAACCACATATGCATCCAACTTGATATATGGGGGCCAGCACCGAGGGATACCACACCCAGATAACTTGATTTCTCCAAAAATAGCAGTTGCACATAAACTTCTAGAGATGAGGGTAGTCCTGTATGGTTTAATGACCTTCAGAGATCTGGAATCTCCAGTTGGAAACACTTTGTTTTTACATAACAAGGAAGTTACCAGTTCTTGCCTACTGGATCGGGAAGCACCGCAGATCTGTGTCACAAAACATTCCTTGTTGCTATATTCTTGACAGTGAAGAAGGACATTAGTGTGACAGATGTCAATACCCTTGAAAAGCCTTATTGAATTAAGTTTAAGTATCTTTGGAGTCCAGTGCAAAGGTTCTGTATTATTGTAGGCCTGGAAAATCAGAGGACTATATTGAACAATGTGGCAGACAAGAATGGGTTTTTTTGGGTTAATACGTGTGAAGTGGATTTCTTGGGAAGGATCTAGTAGTAGGTGAAAACCCAATCTTTTGATGCTGTCCCCTGAGGAAAGGACCATTGTCTACTGATTACCCATTCCCAGAACCTGAAAATCATAAGCGAAGGCTGAATAAAGGAAAGACTAACCTATGTATGGGTATGCTTGCTCTGAGTTAAATCTGTTATGAACTTCTTGTAACCACAGAAAAACCTGCTGGTGGGGTTTGCAGGACTGACCCTTACTGGAGACCTTGTTGGAATTGGGGGTGATCTCTGGTAAGCTTATTAGCATTCATGCAAGTTCTTTTCTTGTTTTAATGTTTTTTTCTGTAATGCTTTCACCTTAAGAATAAATGTGCCTGTTTAGAAAGAGTTATGTGATAACTTATAACTGAGGCTCAGATTTTGTCAGGGATTTTTTTAGTAAAAATAAGGGACAGGTCACAGGCAATAAACAAAAATTCATGGAAGCCCGTGACCTAAAAAGATCCCTGACAAAATGGGGAGGGAGAAGGGTCCAGCACCCACAGTGGTTGAGGGCTCTGGGATCCCCTCTCACCCTCCCCTTCCCCAGCAGCTGGTGTCTCTGGGGTCCCCTTGTTCCCCCACACACATGCAACAGCTGCAGTGCTGCAGAGGGGCCCCTCACCGCCTGCTCTCACTGGGAGCTCTGGGGTCCCCCTGCTTCCTGGCTAGGAGCTGATGGGGGCCCACTGCCAGCAGCGGCCCAGAGCTGCAGGGCTGCCTGCTGATAGCTCCAGCCCCAGGGCAGAAAATGTCACAGAGGTCTCTGAAAGTCACAGATTCTGTGATCTCCATGACATAATCATAGCCGTACTTATAACTGTGGGCAATTACACTGTTGATAGCCTTAGTACCTATCCTAGATAGAGAGAGCGAAGTGCAGATGCTGGCCTGTTCAATGGGTCGGATTTGCTGGGAATAACACAGTATAGGCAGAGAAATGTGTGGCCTGGAAAACACCCAGTTAGGAGCAGGAATGACGTGGTTCTCTGCCCAAGAAGTGCGATGGCTGAGAAACTTAGGGGCTGATCATGGTTGTGGGGAGAAATACTGGTGCAGTTTCCCTGAAATATAACAGGTATCAGAGAAGCTGAATTGGTTCATGATAAATCCTTGCAAGGGGTTCCTGAGTCAGGGAGAAGCAGGTCCCTTCTGACCTTAAAGTCTGAGTCTATGAGATCAGATTTTCCCCCAGTGGATAATGGCTATGCCACTTCTGTCTGTAGAGGGTTCTCCTGTCTATTCTACATGCTATTCTAGTTCATCCCTCCTTACTATAGCATCTGAGTGGCTTCAAATAGTGCATTAAGTGATGCGACTAACATCAGTCACATGTGTTTTGTTTTCTTTCATTCTCTCCCTAGCAGGCAGGGTTGGCTCTGTTTTTTGCCGCCCCAAGCACGGCAGTCAGGTGGCTTTTGGTGGCACGCATGCAAGTGGTCCTCTGGTCACGCAGATTTGGCGACGTCTCTGTGGGTGATCTGCCGGTCCCATACCTTCGGCATACCTGCCGCTGAAGCTGCAGGGCCGGCGGACACCTCACAGGTATGCCGTCAAACGCTACTGGACTGCCGCCCTCACGGTGAGCGGCACGCCGCCCCAGGCACGTGCTTGCTGCACTGGTGCCTGGAGCCACCCCTGCTAGCAGGAGAATTGTATGTGCAATATAGTTTTCTTTTGGTAGGTTTGGTAGGTTTTTAAAATGTACGTGCTGCTATTTGTTGGCCAGAGAAATCAGATCAAAGAAAAAAGAACAGGAGTACTTGTGGCATCTTAGAGACTAACGAATGTATTTGAGCATAAGCTTTTGTGGTCAAAGAAGTGTGCTTTGCACTTGAAGTGGAAGGTGGTGACGTTTATAATCCTACCTTAGTTCATGTAGGAGTTGATTTCACAGTCTTGGACCAGCTCCTGAGAAAGCTCTGCACAGATGAGCGTTAGCTTTATGGTAGAATGTTCCTTTCCACCTGAGAAACTGAGTTGTTGACCACTGTCCTCGTTCCTGTGTATTAAGGGTTCTTTTAGCTATCCTGAGCCATGACACTTCAGTGTCTGGAAGATCAGGGCTAAGACTTTGAACTTGATATTCTATAAGAAGCCAGTGTAGAGGGGAAGGACAGGTTTGATGTGCTTGCAGGAGCAGTATCCTGTGTTGCTTAGAAGACACTGCAGAAGTGTTTCCTAGCTATAGTTTCCTAAAGGCTGATGGCTTCGTAACCTCATATGTTACATTGCTGTAGTCCAGATAAGAGGTTAAAGAAGCATTGCATAAATGAGCTCAGGTCATTATTGGGATCTTATAGCTAATCACAGATGGTAGAAGGTGTTACTTATTACCTTTGGATAGAGGGAATTCTCAGTTTGTCCATTTTATGTTTACTGTGCACTAGTCAAACAGTGCAATGCAGACTAAGTGGACCCGAGACTCCAACCTGGGCTGTGATTTTGTTTGTTGACATTTTGGAAGCAGTGTACCAGGAGGGCCAAGGGGAATAGGATTTTGTACTTTACCACTCCTGTATGACCCCCTTACTTGTCTCACACAGCCTGACTGAGTCTAACTTAAGTATGTGTGGCTGCTAGCTCAACCTTTCATGAGTGAGGTAATGGCAGGTGACTCTTTTTTTCTGCAGCCCCTTGTCACATTGAATCTCCTATTAAAAAGCTTCTTGTGATGGGTAGTGTCATATCCAGTGATGGATCACTGGATAATGAGATCAACGCATGAATATCCAAAGCAAGCCAGGCACTTGGCTATCTGTGTATTAAAGTTTTAAACCACCACAACATCCGGATGTCAACAAAACTGCTTGTGTACAGAGCTGCTGTTCTTTCATCTCTTTTGTACGGGTGTGAAACATGGACACTATATAGGCGTCCCATCAAGCAGCTCGAAGCATTCCACATGTGTTGCCTCCGCAACATCCTGAAGATCTGCTGGCAAGACAAAGTGCCCAATCTTGAGGTCTTCGAGAGAGCCCAGATGACAAGCATCAAAATGATGATCATGAAGTCACAGCTACGTTGGACCGGTCATGTCAGCCGCATGGATGCCAACAGAATCCCCCGCCAGCTTCTCTATGGTGAGCTCTCCCAGGGCATCTGGCATATAGGTCGTCCACAAAAACGTTACAAGGGCACCATCAAAACTAATCTGCAGTACAGCAGTATCGAACCCAGGGACCTTGAGGACGCCACCAGCGACAGAACACAGTGGCGTGCAACAGTCAGAAATACCTGCATCACCTTTGAGGAAGACGGCTGCCGGTGTCTACAAGAGGCACGTGATCAATGTCACAGCGCACCAGCAGCGCACAACCCACTGACTGCAAACTTCCCGTGCACCATCTGCAGCCAAATGTGCACCTCTAGAATTGGCTTGTATAGCCATCAGAGGGCACACCATGAGACCAAAAATAGATGATTTGCTCAGATTTGTCATCATCGGATTGATGGACTACCAAGGAGAAGAGATGTGATGTGAAATATTAATGTGGTCCTGAAAAAGGTGATGAAAGCTTCTCTTGGACCACTCAGTTCCTTCGAGCTTATTCTGGGGTGTTTTTTTGCATCATGGGTCACTGTAACCAGGAAAATTATTTCAGTTTGCAGGGTTTCAGACCCTAATGGCAGATTCACTTTGTGACAGATTTTACAAGGATAAAGTAGGGCTAAGAATGCATGCTAGATTCCTCTTAAAGATTGTGATGGCATTATACTCTAATAAGCATAACATCCTGTCAACATTTCTTAACTGCTCTACCCCCACTCCAGTGAGACCTTTATTCTTATGCTCTATATCAAAAGATCTTAGTGTTCTTCTGTTGTGCAGACTGAAGGCCCTTAATGTCCATCCAGCTTTCTTGTTTCATATACATTTGCTGGACAGTGTGGTTGGTGGAGCTTTTGATATGGCCAGTCTAAAGCTAGAAGGTTGTGTCAAGGCTCGTGGTCGAAGGTGAGAAATATTCCTCATAGGTTTTCCATTTTTTAACATTAATATATATTTTCACATGCTCATAATGTTAAAATGTCCTTTTGTGTAGAAACTTCTATACCTAACCATAACCCAAAAAGTGAGATTTTTTTTCTCGTGTTTTGAAAAACTAAGGGAACTTTCGCGTAGCTGTTTGAATTCTGTAAATATGGAAAAATACCTTTCCTATCTTTTTTTTTAAGTGAGAGGTTTTTAGACAGAATTGTA
Organism: Mauremys mutica; assembly: GCF_020497125.1. Lineage (NCBI taxonomy): Eukaryota > Metazoa > Chordata > Testudines > Geoemydidae > Mauremys > Mauremys mutica. The sequence continues at coordinate 42,790,828 of NC_059072.1, forward strand.
GGAAAAACAGCTGAAACTTAAAATTTCCATGTACATAACCTTCAAGAAAGTGTCTTTTTGCTAACTTCTCAAGGAATGTGTGTTAGACTAGTTATGCCAGTAAAATTGAACCCTTTATATGTCAGACAAGTAAATTGTGTCCTTTAGAGCCAGGCTTTGTACTGACCAACTTAAATTTAAAATATACAGTAACTCCTCACTTAAAGTCGTCCTAGTTACGGTTGTTTCGTTGTTATGTCACTGATCTATTAGAGAACAAACTAATTTTAAAGTTGTGCAATGTTTGCTTATAATGTTGTGTGGCTGTGGGGGCTTGGAACCAGGGTGGACTGGCGGCTCCCCTATCAACTCCCTTTCACACACCCCTCAGCACCTCCTGCTCACTGGCAGCTGGATCAGCAACTCCCCTCTACCTCCCCACGCTTTCTGCCTGCAGCAATCAGCTGTTTCGCAACATTCAGGAGGCTGGGGGGGGATGGGGGACGGAGGAGCAAGGATGCAGCACACTTGAGGGGAGGGGGAGTGGAGTGGCGGTGGGCTTGGGTCAAAGCTGGGGGTTGAGCACACACCCTCTCCCTTGGCACTTTGGAAAGAACAGCAAGAGGAGCAGCCGAACCAAGCTTTACATATATAAATGTCATTGTCTGGTGGAAAAAATTTCCCTGGAACCTAACCCCCCTTTTACATTAATTCTTATGGGGAAATTGGATTCACTTAACATCGTTTCACTTAGTCACATTTTTCAAGAACATAACTACAACGTTAATTGAGGCATTACTTTATGCCTTAAAGTTAATATGGAATGTTAAGGTTTTTATCAAAACTCTATAAAAACTTGACTTACCAGTAGTACATTAATGGAACAAATATTGGATGGAAGAGGGAGCAACGGCTACTTTTCAAGATGAGGTTTGAAGCCACTGAATTTTGTAGTATTGCTTTGAATGTAATGCAAGTTATTTCCTGTTTTTGTATTCTCATGAGTTTTATCTCTTTCTCTAAGTTATGGCCAGACTTTGTATGTAGACATTCTTCCTTTGCTCACTCTTGCCCCCAGCAAAAGCCAATAGAAACATCATTTGGTTTGTGAACAGACTTGAAAGGATTAGATTTTTATCAGTAAATGTTAATTTCATTGTACACATTCAAACCCAGACAAAATATTTCAGTAGGTGATAATTGAAATGTACAGATGAGCAAAGTAAAAAAAAAATACTACTTGAGAACTTACTAGAATTTGATTTAAGGATATTTGCTTTGTATATTTTGCAATGTGATGCTTACAATTTGTGTTAACTGTTGTAAAGCCTTAACTTTTTGAATCTCAGCATGTTGTTAAATAATTCTGCCCCCTCAATGACTGTCCCCACCATAACTTCCTGCAACTGTGAAAATATAAATCAACAAAAATAAAAAAATCCTTAAAAATAAACATTGACATGTCAATTATTAAAAAAAAATATATAAATAGGCTGGGCAAATTATTGATGCTAAATATGCACAGCCACATCTGAGAGAGCTCTTCTCTCTATATAAAGGCCAAGTTGCTTTTTTTTGGTTAATTGAAAACAGGAAGAAAGTTATGAACCTCCTATAGTGGTGTGGTTTTGTGGTTTTCTTTTTTTTAAGTGAAATACCACAGATTAGCTTCCTCCTTCAATTGTTAAAAGGAAGCAGTAGGGTCAGAAAAATGAAACTACTCAAATGTCTTTCCTACTGACTTTAGTTGATAGTTAAGAGTATATATCAAACAAAACCTTTTTCTCCTAGAGGGAAAATAAGACTAAATGATTCCTTCAGTCATTTCACTAGTCAGTTAAACTTATTATTTTGTATACTTAGCAATTGCCATGTACCTATTTTGGGAAGGGGAAAGTTGAGGTGATCAATTTAGGAATTAGTCCCAAGTCTACACTAATCAGGCTCTTTATTTGGGAGTGAAGGATTTTAGGCCTACAATAGAAACAGAATATGCCTTGTGGTTTGACCACCTTTGGGCAATAACCTTGGCCTGTACCTTTGGGCATTATATTCCACCATTCATCAACTTTTCAGTCTATGAATTTCTATTCTACCAGTTTGCATTGTAGACAATTTAAATGTCACTGCAGAAATATGAATTGTATTAGCTTGATTTCTGGCAGAAAGCCCAATGTTGATACGACAAATCAGTTCTTTAAATTAGAAGAAATGAATGATTAAATCAGCACAGATGCGGGTTCTTAATTGATTAAACCAATGAGGCAGATTGCGGCACACCTGAGATATATTGCTGATGGGCAATTTGTACATCTACCACAGTAAAGCCACTAAAATTTATTTCTAAAGTCCTCCATTTATGCAAGAAGTGACAAGCCCTTGACCTGTCTCCGATACTGTTGCTGTATGTTCTGTTGCATCAGAGGGCCACTAACCACTGAAGAGTCTCTCATCAATTTCAGTAATTTGAGAAGAGATTCCAGTGCTTGCACAAATTGATATAGAAGTATATAACACTTCAGATCTAAAATGTGATTAGTATGCATTGATATTCTTTGGACTTGTGATACTTGCTGACTAAATTTCCATTGAACTTCAGATTGAAAATTTTGTTTTCATATTTCATTCTATGGTACAGAAAGGAGAATATTCCCTAGGAGTTATTTGGCTGTAGAATTGAAGCAGCAACACTAACTCTCAGCACTTTTTTGTTTCAAGCTGTAGTCTGAATTAACTAAAAAAAACTCAGACAAAGCAGTAGTAGATAGTGAAGTGTAAATGGAAATCTGTACTTAATGCAAAAAATGTGGTGTGGTTTTGAGTTTGGGTTTTTTGTTTGGTTGAAGGTATTGAGTGTATTTTATATTCAGAGCTTCTTGTCTTTCCTAAATTGAGTGAACTTCAAATGGTTTTTATGGGGCAGAATAGTAAAAACTGGAAGCTTGTTGTATTTCTAATTTGTGTAATATTGTTTTATTTCTGTGGTGCACTGGGTTGCTAGTAGAAACCCGAGTGGCGTTATTGACACCTTGAAGGCTGTAACAGTATCTGTTATGGGAAAAATCATTTCTGAACAAAACTTAAATTCAGGTTGGTTGTATGTTTTATGACAATGTACAGTTGCAATTCACTGATCATTATGTTACAGAAGGCTGTGAAGGCTCATGAACAGGTGCACTGGAAAACTGCAGAAGCTGATAATGCATTTTCCTGTTCTTGATTGGTCAACCTTAATTCTGGATTTCCATGCTTGACATTGAACCATGATTTTCTTTTAACAAAGTTTATATAATATCAATATATGTGCAACTACTCAAATTAATATAGTCTTAACCTAGGAAGCAAATAAGAACATAAGAGAGGCCGTACCGGGTCAGACCAAAGGTCCATCTAGCCAGTATCTGTCTACCGACAGTGGCCAATGCCAGGTGCCCCTGAGGGAGTGAACCTAACAGGCAATGATCAAGTGATCTCTCTCCTGCCATCCATCTCCATCCTCTGACGAACAGAGGCTAGGGACACCATTCTTACCCATCCTGGCTAATAGCCATTTATGGACTTAGCCACCATGAATTTATCCAGTCCCCTTTTAAACATTGTTATAGTCCTAGCCTTCACAACCTCCTCAGGTAAGGAGTTCCACAAGTTGACTGTGCGCTGCGTGAAGAAGAACTTCCTTTTATTTGTTTTAAACCTGCTGCCTATTAATTTCATTTGGTGACCCCTAGTTCAAATGTGACTGATTGGAGTACTGTTCCGCTTTGTAAGCTTTCCTTAGGCTAGAAATCAAATCTGTGACATACTAATACACAGTATGGTATATTAAGAGTGTCATTGGTTTTTTTTTTCTTCAAGTTGAAGTTTTAAAGTTGCTTAAACATATTAACACACTTATGAGAATCATATTGAAGCCTGACTGCTATATTACCCCTTCTGTGCTTAGTCATATGAAAATTAGTTTGCTATTACAGTATTGCTCATTAGTGCTGAGCTGCTAGTTTTTAGATTATATTTGTTTAGAAAAATATAACCTCGTTCATGGTGGTGGGGAAACCGTCAGAACTGCACAGTTTTCATAGAGATGGAAAATCAGTCAGTCTGTTCTAGAATCTATTAGCATCCTTCAGGTGTTTTTCTTTTTTGTTATAATTATGCATGTTTTAGTCTTTTAAATAAACATGTTTCCATGGTCTTAGTGCTTAAGTCAAACTGTTGATCTTGCGTTGCTTTAAAAAAAATATGATTTCCCTTCAGAGAAGTGTATCCAGAATTTATACTGGCCAGTTATTTGTTTCCAGGCAGAGTTTAAAGTGCTGATCTTTGATCTATAGATACTTAAAGGATTTGAGATCTACCAACTTGAGAAGCTGCCTGCCTCTCAGAAACAGTTGTAGTTAGCAGAGGCTATCGGTACAGCGAGTCTTTTTGTTTTGTGATGGTACATTGTGTTGAAAGGTATCAAAGCTAATACCTGATGTGGAAAAATCTTATTTAGCATTTTAGCTAGAAGTTTCGCGAGTAGACATCTTTCTTTGTGTTCAGAGCTTGTGGCTTTAAATTGCTGCACATATTGACTTTTCTGTAATTGATAAAATAAGATTGGCTCCATTTTAAAGAAACAGAATATTCTCCAATGGTGTCAAGGTTCCTTCTCCACTCTGAACTTTAGGGTACAGATGTGGGGACCTGCTTGGACGCTTCTAAGCTTAATTACCAGCTTAGATCTGGTATCGCTGCCACCACCCCCAAGCACTACTTTTTTTCCCTGGGTAGCCTTGAGAGACTTCACCAATTTCCTGGTGAACACAGATCCAAACCCCTTGGATCTTAAAACAAGGAGAAATTAACCATCCCCCCCTCCTTTCTCCCACCAACTCCTGGTGGATCCAGATCCAACCCCCTTGGATCTAAAAACAAGGAAAAAATCAATCAGGTATTAAGAAAAAGGCTTTTAATTAAAGAAAAGAAAGGTAAAAGAAAACCCTCTGGGAGAGATTAGCATACCAGCTACTCTCACAGACAACAGATTCAAAACACAGAGGATATTCCCCTGGGCAAAAATCTTAATACACCCAAGAATACCCAAATTTGATAATTCCCTTAATGGTACCAAAACAAGTTACAAAGAAAATAAACATAAACCTATTTATCCCTTTCTAAAACTTACTACTCTGATAAGAGGCTGGTTCCTTGATCTTTTTCACTCTGGCTGAAACTGAGACTCTAAACAAAGGAAAACTTCCCTCCTTCCTTTTGAAACATCTTGTTCCCCCATTGGTTCCTCTGGTCAGGTGTCAGCTAGGCTAGGTGAACTTCTTAACCCTTTACAGGTAAAAGAGGCATTAACCCTTAACTATCTGTTTATGACAAATGAAATAGTTGCAGTCCATTAAAGCAGTGGTTCTTAACCTTTTCAGACTACTGTATCCCTTGTCTGATTTGTCTTGTATACCCCAAGTTTCACCTCACTTAAAAACTACTTGCTTAGAAAATCAGATATAAAAATACAAAAGTGTCACAGCACACTATTACTGAAAAATTGCATACTTCTAATTTTTACCATATTTATAAAATTGGAATACAAATATTGTACTTACATTTCAGTGTAACGTATAGAGCAGCATAAAACAAGTAATTTTATGAAATTTTAGTTTGCACAGACTTCTCTAGTGCTTTTTATGTAGCCTGTTGTAAAACTAGGCAAATATCTAGATCAGTTGATGTATGCTCTGGAAGACCTTTGCATAGCCTCTTGAGTACATGTACGCCTGGTTGAGAGCCACTGCATTAAAGGATGAAAGAAGCATGTGTATTATACAATCAAAGACTTGAATCCTGTAAACATAATGTCTTCCTGTGTCACCCCTGCCAAAGGTGTTGGGGGACAAGGGGCGAAACAGGTTTAGCTGCTCTTTCTTGGTGAACATATTCTGTGGGTAAATTATTTTACACAAGTTGGTATTTTATGCTTTTTGCCTGTAGATCTCCACAGTAATAGTGTTCATAGTCTTAAGTAATGGTTAACTGCTGTCTGGAAAAGCTATCATCAATAGAGGTATTGGGATGGGTTCTGAAAGAAGACTCATCTGTATGGGGAAAAAGAGGAAAGGGTTTCTTTCCTTTTGATGTTTGCTTGTGATTAATAAATGTCAGATTAAAAAGGCAAATACTGTCAAGAATAACAGTTACAATTACTCAAAAGTTAATTTATCTTTTCTTCATCCCATATTTGCATGGGTTATTTTTCATAATAGTCCAACCTGGCTTCTGAGCCTCTGTTCTCTTGTTGTAGCTGAACATTGCATTGCTTGGCAAGCTGCATCTCAAGATTTCAATTTTCCTTATTTTTATTCCCCATCAGTAAAATATTATTATCCTGGTATGACTTCATTCAGTAAGCATTCTGTTTAGAGAGTAGCCTAATAAGGGGGAAATGTATCAAAGCACACAAAATAACAAATGGCAAATGAAATAATTACTCTTTTGCATGACAAGAATCTAGGAATAAAATTGTGAAAGGCTAGAATTTTAAAATTGAGTAAAAGAAATACATATATTTTAACTAGTTACTCATTAACTTATTGTTACAAAGTAGCACTGAGACAGAGGTTAGTAGGATTAAAAAAATTAATTAATCCAGAACTCCAAAATTCAAAACTAGAACTTTTTCATAGTTATTTGTGTCTGATAAATACAACCCTCATGTTTCATGGTATAAGCAAAACAGAAACTGATAGCATTTGGATTAAACTTCTGTTGGCAGGTTATTTCATAATTCTCCATTTGATTCCTGATCCTGGCTGCTGTTAGACAGATGGACTATCACTTGGATGTGGATGGCAATTTCTGAGTATCTCTCATTAGACCTCATGGTTTCCTTTCTAAACCTCCTCTTTCCTTTAGGGCTCTGCTTTAATTTTTGTTGTCGAAAATTTCCCCCGTGGGTGTTTATAGAGTGTCCTGGTTTTTGTGAGGAGGGTTCAGGATGACTTCAGGTTCTGTGGTAATTCTCTGTGTTTCATCACTTGGTTTTGAGTCTCCTCCCTAATATCTTGCTTCCTCAGTCTTAAGAAAAACAACCAAAAGGATTAGGGTGAAGATGTATAGTGTGGAGGGAATTAATGAACAATGTAACAAAATTCAAAAACAGCCCAGTAAGTAAACCCACAGTTTCTACAGAGAATTTAAATTTGTAGTACATATTACTTGAAAAAAAATTGTAGTACTTTTCTCTTCAAACTTAAGATTTGTACAAGAACAACCACAAACAAAGGGCTTGTCTTCCCAGTGTACAATGCACAATAGCTTTTGAATTCAGCCGATGATGTAATTATAACTGCTAAATTTTCTTTGCTACTTTTTCCAAAAACACAGCTGCCCTTCAAAATTTGGCCTTTGAGAGTGGGTAGGCATCTTAACAGACTCAAACATTTTGCTATAAATTGACCTTATGTACATTTATTGACTTGCTTATCTCTAATTTCAGTTAGTAACAAAGCAATTATTGTACATTAATTACTGAACTAAGAGTTTGGCTTGCTGAAATATTTCCTAACTTTTGTTTTGTATATCCTTATGTCTTTTATATACACTAATTGGGTTCGCTTTTGAGCGAACTGTCAGGACGCTAGTGGAATGCGTATATCTTGAGATATCATTCATAGTGATTTTACTTTTAGTAGCCTTCTCTGGAAGTAGGTTCATATTAAGAAGGGGTGTGCTTGTTTGTGTTGGCATAAAAGTGATAGCTTTAATAAATAAGATTTAGTCGACCAACATTTTCTCTTTTAAGTACTCTGAGCTGTTTTTTATTCCAATGTTATCGAAGTCTGTGGAGTCAGAACTGTATAAGCTTTATATAAGGTAAAACAGATTTATTTGGGTTTAGACCCCATTGGGAGTTGGGCATCTGAGTGTTTAAAAACAGGAACACTTCTGTCAGCCTCTTTCAGGTAAACCTGCATTTTTGGGGAAAGTAATTCAGACCCTGGCTCTGTGTTGGAGCAGACAGGAGTGTCTGGCTCAGCAAGACAGGGTGTTGGGGCCCCGAGCTGGCAGCGAAGTCAGGGGTAGAAGTAGTCTTGGTACATCGGGTGGCAGCTCCCAAGAGGGTTTCTGTGATCCAAACTGTCTCAGAGTTATGGCTAAAAGTCCTGCTCATGGAGTTGGCCCTTCAACCCCTGGAGTCCCAGCGAGAGCGTTCACCACAGCCTTCTACATTGAAGGCAGGTGATCCTAAGAAGATGTGCCACTCACTAAAAACCTATAAGAAAAGGTCTGAGAATCCCCAGAGTGAGCCCCGATCGAGCCAGAAATGGTCTCCGGCTCAGTGACAACACCGAAGCCCCCTACAGTTTGTACCCAGGGCATGCACGGTACCGAGTTGGTAGACAATCGGAGCTCCTGAAGACCCAGTGGGCATGGGCAAGGAAATACTGGTACTGTAGGGGCGTGAGAAACAGATATTCCACCCCAGGGACAGCTACATTCACAAGGCCACCAGCACTGACCCCACTGACGGACCATACAACCAGATCCATGTCTCCAACAACCTTGGCACAAGCCTCCTGGCACTGGCAGTCATTGGCACCGATACTGCTACCATCCACACTGACAGAATACAGGTGCGCATTGGACCTTTCAGTGTCCCAACACACCAGACTCTCCCCTTCCAGCACCAGGGCTCCAGTACCGTGTTCGCCAGGACTAGCGGACTCAGTGACACCTCCAGGCCGTGCACCGCTTCTCCTATTGAGACTCAGATAGTGAGCCAGAAGACTTAGGTTCTCACCGTTCATACTATCCACCTTATGGGCCTCATTCTCACCATGGACAACAAGCATACCAGCCAGGCTCTCAACCTCCATGGTTCCCAGCCGCCAGCTCCCTACCTGCAGTGGCCATAATGGGACCCCTGGTAGGCCCAGAGACAACAAGCCTCACAGGCCCGTAGCATTGTATACCAGCATGCAAAGAGGTATCCTCCTTCAGTAGCAGCATCAAAGGTATTGGACCCTCCTGAACTATTGAGGGGAGGAAATGGAGGCCAAGGCAGAAAAGGAAGACACTCCTTAAGCCCGCCTTTCATCGTCCTCACCTGACGAGGCAATGATCTCCTCCCCCCCGCCATCTTTGGCAGATGACTTTAAATCAGTGGTTTTCAAAGTTTTATATTGGTGACCCCTTTCACACAGCAAGTCTCTGGGTGCGACTCCCCTCTTCTAAATTAAAAATACATTTTTTTAAATATTTAACACTATTCTAAATGCTGGAGGTGAAGCAGCCTCCATCCTCATACCCCAACCCCCACGTAATAACTTTGAGACTCGATCAGGGGATCACAACTTCCAGTTTGAGAACCCCTGCTTTAAATCATTTCAGGACTTAGCTCAAAGAATGGGTGAAGCCCTGCAAGTACAGCTGCATGAGGTGACTGAGCCTCATCACAAATTGGTGGACATTCTCCATTCTTCCACCTCTATCAGAATGGCTCTCCAGGTTAGCGAAGTGCTCCTAGACCCTGCTAGGGTCATATGGCAGACCCTGGTATCCATCCCACCGACATGCAGGCAGACAAAAAGTACTATGTGCCGTCGAAGGGCATGGAATTTTTATTTATCCATCTGCCTCTGAATTTCATCATAGTGGATGTGATTAATTTTAGGAGCTGACAGTACCAATCCAGATCTATCCCATATGACTGTGACAGGAAGCGCTTAGACCTATTTGGCAGGAAAGTCTATTCTTCAGCCATCCTCCAGTTTACGGTACTGAATTATTAGGCCTAATGTGACTATCAGAACTATGTAAAGATGAACTTGGCCATTATCAATGAAGGCCAGCTGGTGGCAAAAACGTCTCTGCAGTGCACACTGGATGTGGCAGTCTTGGCAGTATGCTCAATCTCCATGGCTGTGGTTATTGAGGAGTGCCTCTTAGCTCTATTTGTCCGGCTTCCCTAAGGAGATCTAAACAGTGGAGGACCTCCCCTTTGAAGTAACAACGTTGTTTGCCAAGAAGACAGGTTCATCTCTTCACACGCTGAAGGATTCTCAAGCAACTTTTTGGTCCCTGGGGATATATGTGCTGGGCTAAAAGAGAAAATACATCCTTCAGCTACAGTTCAAGTATGCACAGTATGCATCTCAATATCCATCTCAGAGATTCTACAAGCCACAGAGAAAGAAATCAGAATTCTCTAAGTGTGAACAATTGGGGCCACAACCATCTTCATTTCATCCCTGAGCCTTGAAGCGGCAGTTTTGATGGATTTGTCAAGGTGCCAATAGAACACTTTACTTGTCATCTCACGCTGGGAATCCCACCTCCTCCTTTGGAAATCCTCTCATCCCATTCTACAGCACCTGGGAGCGGATAACCTCTGACAAGTGGGTGTTAGAAATTGTGCAGAGTAGATATTCCATCCACTTCCTCCCGTCCTTCTCCCAAACACCTTTCCCTGTCCCTCTTCAGGGATCCTTCTCACAAGAGTCTACTATATCAAGAGGTGAACCATCTCCTCAGGATAGGCGCTTTAGAGCCGGTACCCATGCACCTCAGGGGCAAAAATTTCTATTCTTGTTACTTCCTGATACTGAAGAAAAAGGGAGGCTGGAGACCCATACTGGACTTCAGAGCGCTCAACATACATAAAAGTGCAAAAATTCAAGATGGTCACCTTTTCAATGATCATCCCAGCATTAGGAGGAGGAGACTGGTTCTTGGCCCTCGACCTTCAAGACCCATACTTTCACATCTGCATAAAGAAGCACTGACATTACGTCAGTTTCACGCTAGGCCAGAACCATACCAGTACAGAGTACTCCCTTTCTGCCTCTTATCAGCCCCCAGAGTATTCTCCAAGGTCCTTTCAGTAGTGGTGGCCCATCTATGCGCTCAGGGCATCATGATTTTCCTTACCTGGATGATTGCCTTCTCAGGGTATGATCCTTTGCATAGACTCAACAAGTCACTCAGGTCCCATGGGACCTGTTTCTGTTCTGGGCCTGCAGATCAACAAACAATCGACCTTAAGACCAGTTCAAAGACTAGAGTTTATAGGAGCCAACCTTGACTCTATTCCAGCGAGGCCACTCATACCACATCACGGATTTGTCAGTCTTTCCTCGTTGATAGAGACAATACAATCTAGTTCTCAAGTTTCGGCCAGGCACTGCCTTCATCTTCTGGGGCACGTGGCCACAGGCAAATCGGTCATTGCTCATACCAGACTACACATGAGATGCCTCCAAGCATGGTTTGGTTCAGTATGCAGACCAAACAGACAATTATAAGCAAGCTCCTTTCAGTGATCACCAGAGTCAAGCAATCATAAGAATGGCCTTACAGGATCAAATCAAAGATCCATCTAGCCCAGTATCCTGTCCTCCAACATGGCCAATGCCAGGTGCCCCAGAGGGAATGAACAGAATAGGTAATCATCTAGAGATCCATCCCCGTCACCCATTCCCAGCAAATCCTTAGACTGATGGAAGGACCCAGTGAATGTCTGCACAGGGATCCTGTTCACCCAGTCAACCCCATCCCTTCTGACCATCAATGCATCCCTCATAGGGTGGGGAGAATATCTCGATGGTCACATAATACAGAGCAAATGGGACTACTATAATGGGTTAAAAAAATAGATAAATTCATGGAGGATAGGGGCGTCAATTACTATTAGCCAGGATGGGCAGGGATGCTGTCCCTAGCCTTTTTTGCCAGAAGCTGGGAATGGGTGACGAGATGGATCACTTTGATTACCTGCTCTGTTCATTCCCTTTAAAGCACCTGGCATTGGCCACTGTTGGAAGACAAGATACTGGGCTAAATGGACCTTTGGTCTGACCCAGTATGGCTGTCCCTGACGGTATTATGTTCTTTCTTGTCTCCACATCAACCTGCTCGAGATCAGAGCAGTTTGAAATGTGTGCGTTCACTTCCTCCTACTGATCAAGGACACTGATACGAAGATCATGACAGACAACATGACCTGTATGTACTACATAAATGGGCAAGGAGAAGCCAGGTCACATTCCCTGTGCATGGAAGCTCTGAAGCTATGGAACTGGTGCATCTCCCATAACAACCTACTATTAGCGATCTACCTACCGGGAATACACATCATAGCCGACGATTTCAGTTGCAAATTCCAGTCACCAAGAATGGGAAATAGAGCTGACCATTCTGCATGACATATTACAGCAATGGGGGATCCCGGCGATAGACTTGTTCTCAATTGACCAGAACAAGAAATGCCTGCGGTACTGCTCCAGAAAGGGGATCGGACAACACCCCAGGGGAGATGGTTTCCTACTTCTTTGGGATAAGGGTCTTCTTTACGCCTTTCCCCTGTTCCCTCTGCTGCTGGAAGTTAAAGATAAAAAGGGAGAAAGCAAACATCATTCTTATTGCCTCCACCTGGTCCAGACTGACATGATACCCTTACCCATCACAGCTGGCATTAAGTCTACTGATGACCTTACTGATTACCCCTTACCTCCTGTCACAGAACGAAAATCACATCCTCCACCCCAGTCCACAGGTCCTACATTTCAAAGCGTGACTCCTTCATGATTCCACAACATCAATGGTTCCATGTCTAGTTGGCAGCCGGTATCAAGTGGAGTGCCCCAAGGGTTGGTGCTGGGGCCGGTTTTGTTCAATATCTTCATTAACGATCTGGAGAATGGTGTGGACTGCACCCTTAGCAAGTTTGCAGATGACACTAAACTGGGAGGAGTGGTTGATATGCTGGAGGGTAGGGATAGGATACAGAGGGACCTAGACAAATTAGAGGATTGGGCCAAAAGAAATATGATGAGGTTCAACAAGGACAAGTGCAGAGTCCTGCACTTAGGATGGAAGAATCCCATGCACTGCTACAGACTAGGGACCGAATGGCTGGGCAGCAGTTCTACAGAAAAGGACCTAGGGGTTACGGTGGACGAAAAGCTGAATATGAGTCAACAGTGTGCCCTTGTCGCCAAGAAGACTAATGGCATTTTGGGTTGTATAAGTAGGGGCATTTCCAGCAGATCAAGGGATGTGATCATTCCCCTCTATTCAGCACTGGTGAGGCCTCATTTGGAGTACTGTGTCCAGTTTTGGGCCCCACACTACAAGAAGGATGTGGACAAATTGGAGAGAGTCCAGCGGAGGGCAACAAAAATGATTAGGGGGCTGGAGCACATGACTTATGAGGAGAGGCTGAGGGAACTGAGATTGTTTAGCCTGCAGAAGAGAAGACTGAGGGGGGATTTGATAGCTGCTTTCAACTACCTGAAAGGGGGTTCCAAAGAGGATGGATCTAGACTGTTCTCAGTGGTAGAAGATGACAGAACAAGGAGTAATGGTCTCAAGTTGCAGAGGGGGAGGTTTTGGTTGGATATTAGGAAAAACTTTTTCACTAGTAGGGTGGTGAAGAACTGGAATGGGTTACCTAGGGAGGTAGTGGAATCTCCTTCCTTAGAGGTTTTTAAGGTCAGGCTTGACAAAGCCCTGGCTGGGATGATTTAGTTGGGTTTGGTCCTGCTTTGAACAGGGGGTTGGACTAGATGACCTCCTGAGGTCCCTTCCAACCCTGAGATTCTATGATTCTATAGGCATCTTGCTCTGGGGAAGTACAGGAGGTACTGTTGCACAGTAGAAAGGGTGCTATTCGTTGCACCTACATACAAAAATGGAAGAGATTTTAGATAAGGTGCCAACCCAAGGGTTTTACCCCTGATTCAGCCATCCTCCTGGTGGTCCTAGACTACCTGTTACCCTTAACAAAATCGGGTCTCTTTGTCAGCTCACTAAGGGGTCACTTAGCAGCAATCTCAACCTTCCACCAACAGATAGAAAGCTATACAATCTTCTCCCACCCAACAATGAAGAGATTTCTTAAAGGTATAGCAAACCTTTTCTCACAACCCAGGGCCCCCACTCAACTAGGCTGAGGTCCCATTGCATTCAAGGGCCTGACTAGACTACTAGGCCACTTATTAATTAACTCACCTTTCTGTGAAGACAGCGTTCCCCATCACCATTACCTCTGCCAGAAGAATAGGGGAGATAGCAGCAGTGATGGCACATTCCCCTCTTACTATGTTCTTCCCCGACAATGTCACACTCAGGCCACATCCAAAGTTCACTCCTAACGTGACTTCTGCATTTCACATGAAACAACTTATTCAGCTCCCAACATTTTATCCAAAACCTCATGCGGCTAACAGGGATGCCATCCTGCATAAGCTCAATGTGAGAAGGGCCTTGGCCTTCTACTTAGACAGAACAAAGGCCTTGAGAAAATCTGAGACACTTTCTCTACATTGCAGATAAGTCAAAAGGTGCAGCAATCTCAGCTCAGTGACTCTTCAAGTGGGTCTCTGGCCATATTAAACTCTATTAGTTGTGTGTGGGGCGGGGTAACACCTCCATCTTCAATATGCACACATTCCACAAGATCAGTCTCCTTGTCAATTGCCTTCTCCGAGGGTATCCCCATATCAGAGATCTGCACAGCAGCTACATGAGCATTTGCACATATCTTTGCAGATCACTATGCCATCCTGAGTGATTCGGCTTCAGATGCCCAATTCAGGGCCACAGTACTGACCTCTATATCAGACTAGACTCCAAATCCCAGCCTCCAGTGTTGGGTACTTCTCAGGAGTCGCCTACAATGGAGCACCCATAGGGACACTTTGAAGAAGTTACCTAGTGCAGTATCAATGGCTCTTGGAGATGTGTCCCCCTGTGGGGGCTCCATGATCTACCCTCCTCCCCTCTGTTTCAAAGTTCCACTGACTCTGTGGTAGAGAAGGAATTGAGGAGGAAATGCCCATACACGTTGGCTAGCCTCATGGCCAGATGGGTGCCATGTGAGCAAGCAGGACAGACTGCTGTTGAAATTCTCCAGTCGACAGCATGGACAGCTCACACACACCTACAGTGGAGTACCCATAGTGTTATGCTTATAAGAAGCCCAAAGAATCTTTTTAAAGGGGATAAGGCAATATGCTGCGTTTATTGAGAGTATAATTTAAACATTGAAATCAGCATATGCTTCCTTTTTCTCTCACCACACACACACACACACACACACTCTCTCTCTCCTCCCCCCTCCCCCCCAGCTGGATCTTATATTTACCAGTCCTTGCTGTTGCTCAGTCAGTTCCAGTGGCCAGCTGAAACTGAACACGAGGGAGGGGGAGCTGGGCTCTGGACATGTTTGAAGCTGTAATGTTGATGCAGAACGAACCCAAAGTCCCATGGCAATACACCCTTCTTTTATAGTAATAAGTTCCCATACAAGTCTCAGGACCTTGCTGTGTTATGCCAGAGCTGTTCAAGGTTGCTCCAATCAGCATTATTTCAGTTGTTACTGGGAGTTATGCACAGCTGTTTCTTCACTCACACCAAACAGTGAATAAGGCAATTACAGCCATAAAACTTCTATCGTTCTGAAAACAATCATTAACACAATCAGTAAAGAATAAACTCAAAACAATTTCTTCTTACTAATTCAACGCTGGCAAAATAAGCAAAATGGAGTACAATTTGACTTGAGACAATTTCTTCCCCTTAGGCTTTTGGCCTTGTATAGGGGGACACATCTCGAAGTAGCGTCATTCCTGCATAAGGTGAGTAACCTTTTCCTCCTGCTGGCAAAGGGAAACTTGAGGGTCTTTTATTGGGTTTTGGTTTTGTTTGTGGAAAGCACTACACAGTGGTATGTGACTTTATTAAAACTTAAAGATATCTTAGATAAAAAGGCAGAGTCTGCATCTTGCTAAATTATACCTGACAATTCAGATTTATACCTGTTTTGGGGGTTTTGTCTGTGTGTTTTACCAAAAAAAAGTTAAGCTATATTTTCCTGAAAAAAATGGGGTTTTAGATAAGAACCACGCATCACACATGTAGCTGTTGAAGGAGTAAAGGAATGTACTTGGAGAAATCTTGTCAAGTTTAAGGAGATCAACACTGGAACTTTGTGATATTCTTCAAACATTGCCTGCTTGGATACCCAATGTAGGGAAAGTGCATATCCTCAGTTATGGAGCTAAAATCTTTCTGGATGGAAGTACGTCTTTGTGCCTGCCACCCAAAAATAGTAGGCCAAAAGGTGGATTGAGTAACAATTGCAGCTAACTGTAACTGTAGCTAACATCAGGCAGGAATGCAGTTAGAGAAAATTGCCTCTCTGTTCATGGTTTTAACTAGGTAAGGTAATTCAAATGTACTTTTGGCACATTAGCTCAGTGGTTTTGAGCATTGGCCTGCTAACCCCCAGGGTTGTGAGTTCAATCCTTAATGGGGCCGCTATCTTCAAGCTCTGCCTCTGTTGGGACAGCTCTCTTCAGGATGGGCAAGCAAACTCCACTCCAAGATAGAACAGACCCCATCTCAAGCACTGCTCTGTGTGCTACAACTTCTGCAAAAGTTGCACGCTTGGAGGCAGCCATATAGAACTTTTGTTCGGTTTTGTGAGGGATTTGATGTAAAATTATCCATCCATGTCCACTAAGTACAGTGCTGGCAGCCAAATGTCCTACATGCCCAAAGGTTTAATGTGAGGGTTTGGGGCTGTCTTTATTAATAAACTGGTGGTTCAAAATCCTTAAATTAACAGAAAAAAGCTCAAGGAAATGTTCTTTACTTCCTGGATTTAAACCACATATCAGAAATTGTCACTTAAATATGGCTGAATATCCAGTGTTTTGGAAAAAAAAGTTTTTTTTAATAAGGCAGGGCATATCTGAACTTCTTAGAGTGTTAACTATATGCTGCTCTATAGGGTTGGAAAGAAGAGCACCTGCAAGGTTCAATCTAAAATGTCAGATTTTTTTTTTTCACTTGGAAGTAACTGAAACTTAAAACTTCAGTAGCTATTGTATGTCATGCATGCAGCTACAAATTTTGTCTAGTCATATCTTGTAAGTTTATAGGCAGGAACACAATATACTTGAGATTATATGGGTGAATGATGTAAACAGGTCTTTACAATATTCACATGCCACTCTTTATTGGTAGAAGGAAGTCAAGCTGGTATCTAGTGTAGTAAATCTTCTTAGACAAATTGGCAGACAGATGGATTAGTCAAATATTTACTGGAGAGCTTTGAGTGGCATAATTATACTGGAATGTGTTTATGGTTATATCCTGTTTCTGGAAGGCTTCAGTAATACTTGTTTTCTAGTTTGGGATTGAGGTTGCGGGGGGAACGGTGTTAAATTATGCTTTGTTTAGTTTGGTTTTTTTTGTTTGGTTTTGTTTTTTCCTTGAACCAGTCCTGGAGTTGTCTGATTTGAACTGAAGTTTGGTGTTTTGTCTAGCCACATCTTAATTGTAGGACTTTTGTGAACCATAATATGAGCAGCTCCTGTAGTCTGAATATTGGGGAAAGTGATGGGGATTGCTATTTCCTTGAATATAGCAGGTTGAGTGCTTATCAAACTGCATTAATAACATTTTGCAAGTTGTGTAGGCTATATATGACCAAAAATGTGAAGGTAGTTTCAGAAAATGTGTATGTGATATTGCTTAACTTACTGCATCTTCTCAAGGAGGAATTTGTGGGGTGTATATGGTAACTTTCTTAATAATTTTAAAATCCTTACAAACATCCTGAAAGCAGCTTCATTGAAAAATAAGCAGTATGTTTAATTTATGGAGTAGATTATGGATATGTTTCTGCAAATAAGTGTGAAATCAGTATCTCATTGAAATAAATGGTGTGCTTTCTCTTTCCCTGTGCAAAAACTCCATTTTAAAATGAGCTGTAATTTCTTAGTCTGATCTTTTTAAGGAATTATATACCTTTTTTATTTAAAATTTTATATCCTGGACTTCTAGATGTATTCGTGTACAAGGTGTCTTAAAAACTTCAAAGTTAAAAACTAAATACAAAGCATCACAACTGTTAATTGAACAAAAACCGTAGATAAACTATGCAGAGAAAACACATCAGCATTAAAATCCATGACATTACCTTTACAACTTCTCCCAAAAAGAGAGCTCCCAGTTAGAGAAAATTTGGAACACTGAAGGCCAAGGAATCTTAAAATAGTCAATCTCAACTTTCCATGTTCTTCAGCATTCACTTCATATGGTTTGAGTTACATCTCCAGCCACTCGTTTCTCTCCTCTTCTTCCCTCTTTTTCTCTTCTTCCCCCCGCTACCCCCACCTCCCCCATGGCATGACTTTATGGTCATTGGGGATTTCCACAACCGGGGGAATCCTGAGCAGGGAACTTTTGTAGGTGATTTCTGTTCCTATTGTGTTGATTGGAGCAGCACTGAGAATCTGCAAAGGGCTGGGTTGTCTTTTTGTTCGTCCCTTGCCTTTTATTTTTTTAAATATGTTTTGTCTTCAGGGTGAATGTGTTGGACACGACTCCTGTTCTAGCCCTTTTTAAGATCCTTCACATTTTCTAAGTGACCTGAAGTATTGTGGTAGCTCTCCATTGCACTTTCTCAATCACCTTTATTTGAATGGTGAAGTAAAAGATTGCAGCATCTTTTTATGTTGTGGACTTCTCTCTCAATAAATACTCTAACTTCAAGCAGAAAAATTGGAGAGCATAACAGTTAAGAGTAAAAAATCATACGTGCAGTGTATATTCACAACACAACTTTCAAGTAGAGCAGGCACTTCAAAGATGAGACAGGTTGTCTTAAATTAGAGCCCACAACAAAGGTTGTCTAGCAAAAACTCTGTCCGCTGTGTTTTAAGACAAATGCATTAAGGGGGACTGCTGTTGAAGTGTGGGGTTGGTTGGTTGCCCTCTCCTCAGCAATCAATCTAAATCCACAATTAACTTAAAAACACAATAAATACTGGCAAGTCACCTGAAAGTGAGAACAGGTGTTCGCATGGCAACACAAATACAATGCAAATATTTGTAATAAAAATAAATATAAAGTGTATTCTGTGTTGTAATTGAAATCAATATATTTGAAAATGTAGAAGACATCCAAAAATATTTAAATAAATGCAATTCTATTGCTTAGCTGTGCAATTAATTGCAAATGGTGGTTTGTTTGTTTGTTTGTTTGTTTTTTTAATCGCTTGACAGCCCTACTTTCTACAAAATTTCCCTCATCCCCAGGATGATATTCAAAGTCAAATGAGACAGAGCTACTCAGTCTTGTCTGACAGACCTGCTACGGGTGTCCAGCTGCTACCTATCCAGCTCCCAGGCTGCCTAGACCTGGTTTCACAGCACCATAATGAGATGCTTCAGCCAGACTTGAAGTCTCTGTTACTGACAGCCTAGATGATGTTTAAGTTCTTCAGATAGGGTCTGCTGTAAACGAGTCCAGGAATTCCTGATGCAGAACACGAAGACACTGAGCAGCGACTTACTTCTCAATATAAAAGAGTTCTTGATATGGGTTGTGAAACATAGCCTGGACCCTGTGTAGGCTACAGTTATGAAGATGCTCCTCAACTACTTGTTGCAATAAAAATACTCTGACCTTTTGTTCAACTCCATTAAGGTCCACCTCACAGCATTCTTAGCTTGCCATCCTCCTCTCTAGTTGTGCTCAATTTTCTCACCTAACTGTTTTGAAGTTCAAGGGCCTACTACATACTTGCTCACTGGTCAGAGAACCTGCTCCTGCCTAGGATGTCAACATTATCCTCTTGAGACTCACAAGGCCTCCCTTTGAGCCACTTGAAGAATTCTACTTATTTTGAAGATTGTCTCCTAGTTGCTATTATGTCTGTCAGGAGAGTGAACTTCAAGCACTTATGGCTGACCCTCCCTTCAGAATGTGGTGCTGAAATCTCACCCTAAGTTCATCCCCAGAGTTCCATGTCAATCAGTTCACTTGTCTTCTTCCCAAAGCACTATGCTATGTCATGAGAGACAGAACTACATACTAGGTGTTTCCTGTGCCTTACTTTACTACGTTATCAGAATCAAACCGTTCAGACTCTCCACTTCTTTCTGGCTATAAATGGCAGTTCCAAAGGCCAGGCCTTCTCATCACAAAGAATATCTAAGTGGATAACACTTATATCTTACTGTGCTGCTAGATGGCTTCCACCAAACATCAAGAGTCGCGCAAGCAATATCTCCTGCCTGCTTCAGAAATGTGCCAATTTCCCAAATTGGCAAGGCAGTGAAGTCAAGTAACCTACTGACATTTATCAAACCTAATGCATTGGACTTAACTACCAAGTTTGGGAGAGCAGTATTACAATCACGGTTTGACTGATATAGCTGGTATTCCTCATTCTGCCATATGGGAGAAGGAAGGAGTACTACTTGCCAATTATCTACTGTGGGATCCACTCTGTCATCTGAGAGAGAGGTTATTTACCCTACAGTAATGGTTGGGTTTTTTTCCCAGATGTTATCACTGTACAGCCCATGACCCACCCTCTAGCTCCAATTTAGGAGTCTTCCACTAATACAGACTTCTTTTTCTGATGGCATTGGTGGGGGAAAGGGTGTGTGTTGCTGTTCTGCCCTCACATGGGAACAAAAGGAGGCAAAGGGGGCTCATGCATGGCCCTGACATACACCATGGATCAAAAGACCATTGATCCTGAGCACATGCACACCTACGGTGGGATTCAAGCTGACATCTTGAAAAACCTCAGTTAGTATATGGTAAGCAGCTGTTCTGTTAATTCTTGCCCAACACAGAACTTCTCAGAGAGCTTGGATTAGGAAGGTGAAAAAACCACCACTCCTCAGATGGGTTTGTAGAGCCTGCTAAGTATTTTGATATCCTGGAATTTTTAAATTTGATGAATAAATTGCATAATTAAGCCAATGAACTAAGGAAAATGGTAGTGTTTGAGGGAATATTCCTACATGAACATAAGTAATTTTTCCAGGTATTTAGAGGATTATACAATAAAAAATTTGTGTGTGTAGTATCATGAACTGTAATTTGAATCTCATGCTCATTAACTTAATATCCAGGATATAATTACACATCTAACCTCTCTATTTTAGAAATAAAATACAAAACTTAATGAAGTGTAAACACATCCCTCCTCTTAGAAACCTTTTTGTTTCTATGTGGTTTCCAGTCTGAGTAACATTTCTGCCTTTTTTTTCTTTTTTCTTTTTTTTTTTTTAAAGTTTGCTTTTGAGTTCAGGAGTAAGGAGTGGGGTTAAAACTCCCACTTCGTAGTTTTAAAAGTATCTGGAATTACCATGAACTAGTTGCTTCCTTATTCTAAATGACTATTTTCTTTTCAAACAGTGGTATAGCAAATGTGTAAGCTTTGACTCTCTGATTTTTATATTTATACATATTGCAAAAATATTATTTCTTGAGCTCCTTGTCTCAAGATGACATTAGAAGTGCTTTGTATCTTATATCTACAAACGTGATTAAAATCCAGATTGGATCTTTCTATAAGAGGGCTAGGAATAATCCATTATTATGATCACGGGGTTGCAAGTTATTGATCAGCAATTAAAATATCTAAACAAAGCTTGGTGTTAGCTAAAGGCGGGGAGGGGGGGGGGGAATCTGTCTTTAAATGTTAAGTTCAGAGCCAGTCTTTCACTATTTCAGTGTGACACTAGCTCAGAAAGCTTAACGGAGTTTATAAAAGACTGGGTTTAGATTTCATGAAGGGTATAAGCATATGCAATTCATTAAAAGTTAGATCTAAATCTATATAATATCCTATCAAGCCTCTATAATTGAATCAATTTGGGGTGGGGTGTTATAGGACTAGAGGTGCTGTTTATAAGTTGACTGACGTGGCACCCAGTTTATCTTTGAGTACAATTCAAGATGCTGGCTTTGACCCAAGAAGTTCTTCACGGTTTGGGTTCTTTGAATCTTGGAGACCAGGTAACAAGTGAAAACAGCTGTGACATCCAAGCTGAAAATTCCTAGACCAGTTTACTGAGAAGTCATGGGTGGGTACGTGCCCTCAGCAGAGGGTTCTCTATTCTGGGTCTGCTCCTTTTTATTTTTGTCTTCCTTAAGTCCAGCAGAACCACTTCTTGATATTCAGGACATGTTGCAATGACTTCATATTTCCTAGAGTAAGGAGATTTGAAGATAGTTTATTAAAGGGACAATCAACTTAAAAATCACCTTTTAATGATAACAAGTGCCAGTAGCACCTAATCTTACTATAGCTGAAAAAGTTAGCAAAAGTTATTTATTTTATATGGTTGGCAGCACTCTGTGTACAGTCACTCACTGTTTCCCCTATTTAGTTTAGTTAGTGGTCCACTTTCTCCCTTGCAAAAATGTTCCTTTAAACATACGAAATTTATTTTGCAAGAATTATTTTTTAAAAGGGCATCCTTTTTGTAGGATATGTGACGGGTTGTATCCCTGGAGGGGCCCAGGAAGCTGTTGGAACTGTTGTGCCCCCAAACCATTCAGCTGGGTTGGTCTCTCCCCCTTCTCTGCTAGTGACTTACAGCAAGCCCCCTCCGGGCCCTGTTATCACCCAACATAACAGCAGGTGGCGCCACACATCCAACTGAGTCACCTGAGTGCTTTACCTAGGCCACTCATGGACCGACAATGGAGGCACCAGCCAATTTCCCAGCTCCCAGCCTTGCACTGTCTTGCACTGCAAAGGGGTGTGTACCGTGCAAGCTCAATTAAATTAGTCAGCTTTCCCCTCAATGTGGGGAAGATATGAAACAGCCTTTGTTACCAGAGCTAAGATTTCCAAACACTTCACTCAGAGACACACTAGTTAAGATTAAACAGGTTTCTTAACTACAAAAAGATTGATTTTAAGTGATAAGTAATAGCAAACCATTGAAAGCAGGTTACCTAGGAAATTAAACAAAATCGCAGTCTCTCATACAAACTAGATAGGATTTGAATCTGTAATATCTCACCCTGATGATACAAGCAGGTTTTAGCTTCCTTACACAGGCAGAGCGTTCTTCTTTCCTGCCTGGGACCCCTTCTCCAGTTAAGTCTTTGTTCCTCTGGTGTTTCCAGGTGTTGTCTTGTAGGGGAGCAACTCCTGGTCATGTCACTTCCCCTTATATAGTTTTTCTATAGGGTGGGAACCCCTTTGTTCCAAGCCAGGTTTCCAGACCTGTTTGTAGAAAAGTACAGGTACCAAAAGAGTTCAGTATCACGTGATCTGGTCACAAGCCCTTTTGTGCTCCAGATGAGTCATGGCAGCCATTATCCATAGGCTGTCTGAAGTGTTCCCAGGTGAGGACAAGCCTTTTCCATGGTCCATTGTCTTTGTTGATAGGCCATTAGTACTGTCTAGCTTCTTCATTGTTGTAGCTGAAAGGCTAGTTGTGGGTGTTTCTAACTTTATAGTATCTTTCAGTAACACTAAGGGCTTGGCTACACTTGAAAGTTGCAGCGCTGGGAGTTACAGTGCTGGTTATGCAGCTGTGCAGGAACAGCGCTGGTGTGTGGCCACATTTGCAGCGCTGTTGGGAGTGCTGCATTATGGGCAGCTATCCCAGCATTCAAGTGGCAACAACGTGCTTTTTAAAAGAGGGGGGTGGAGGGTGGTGTACTGTGACAGGGAGCGGGGAAGAGAGAGAGAGTGGATTTTTGGAGCCAACACTGTGTGTTAACTTCCTGTATTGAAAAATCACAAAATGTTCGCGAACCCTTAGTCTTAATTGCAAACAGCCTGCATCCAACGCTGTTTCTCTGTCAAGCAAACATTCACTCCCTGCCTCTCATTTGATCGTTCACAGCCAGGTACAGATAGCTCCTGTTTGCTGTGATCAGTGTTTGTTTTTTTTAGATAAGCAGTTCAACGGAGCTCCGATGGGAGTTCACAACAAAACAAAGAGAGGCTGCATAACAAAACAAAGAGAGTAATTTAGTTAAAAGCATTCTGGGATATCTCCTTATTCCCTGGAGGCCAATAAAAGCGCTGGTGTGTGTCCACACTTGATGAGCAGCGCTGGATCACCAGCGCTGCAATCGCTACACCCCAACCTGACCAGGTGTACAGCCAGCGCTGCAGCCAGGGAGTTGCAGCGCTGGATGTGCCTTGCAGGTGTGGACGGTTACTAATTGCAGCGCTGGAAAGCCTCTACCAGCGCTGCAACTTGCAAGTGTAGCCAAGCCCATACATAGCAAAACTTTAACTTCACATACAATGACAGCACATACAATCCAATGATCAGGACTTTTAGAATAATACCTCAAGGCATATTTTGTACAAAACATGATAATTACATCACCATGGTAAATATGGGATGCTTTGGAATGCAGAATGTCACAGGATGTTTTGTCAGAAATTGAGTGCAGGGGCTGGACAAGATGACCTCTCGAGGTCCCTTCCAATTCTACAGTTCTGAGATATGTAAAATTAAAACTTGGTTCAATGTTCTCAGGCTACGATACATGCGGTTCTTATAAATTAGAAAAATAAACTGGTTTTCAAGTTTGACTGAAATAGTTGATATTCATAGTGGTTGACTTGCAACATCTATAGATGTTGCAAGTCAACCACTATGAATATCAACTAAGTTAAGAGCTTTGCCAGCAGAGCTTCCAAGTCTCTGGACCCTGAAATGAGACTAAGAATTACTTGTGCTATCAGTCTTGCAGAAATTGAGTAATGTGGAGTGTCAATGGAATTCATAAATTGCCATGTGTGAGGCCCTCAATGGTGGTTGATGTAGAAGAGTAGGAATTTGCTGCTTTTCCCAAGGTGCTAAAACATTACTTGCTGCAGAAAAAACAAAACTTTCTGAAAAATGAAGCTGTTTCTCGGCTTTAAAAATCCCATTGGAGACACCCCTCAATTTTTTTTAATTGTGTGTTAACTAACCTCATCATAAATTCTAGAGTTAACATGTTAATTAACATGTGAAAACATCATTAAAAATCCTAGTATAAGCAAGTCCTAATTTAATCAATTAAATAATTCTCCATATTGAGTGTTGTAGCTTTCACATTAACTTTTGCATAGGTGCTTTGCAAATTGTGTAGCTGACGGGGTTAGCATCAATCACCCAGTTACCTATCTGCCTCTTGCTTGTATTTATTTCTACTAGCTGGTGTCTGGTTAAGAACTCTCAAAATCCTATTCTTTTTAAAAGAACATCTAGAGGAGCTTACATAAGGATATAAAAAAATAAATGTTTAAACCTTCTGAGCTCTGCTACAACTGGTGATTTGTTGCTGCTGCCTGATCCATAGAATCAAACTAGGTGTAGGTTTCTCTAGAAGAAGAAATGTGGAACTCTTAATTTTAAGCTTTAACCAATGTGAATTTTCTCATCTTTTTTTTTTTTTTAGACAATGTCTTCAGCAGTTGTCCAGATATATGCAGCAGATCGCAATGCCATGTGGTCAAAAAAATGCTGTGGAGTAGCCTGCCTTGTAAAAGACAATCCACAAAGGTCTTATTTTATCAGAATATTTGACATCAAGGTGAGAAACCTTTCTCTGTCTAATTTCTTTACTTGCTAAGATAAGGTCATTTTATATTAAATGTGACATTTCCTTGAATTGTTTGTATGAATTTCATAAAGGGATCTTATAAAGTGAGTAATGCAAGAATTATGCCTATTAGATTTTTAGTATGACTTTGATAAAGTCCCATGTGACATTTTGATAGCAAACTAGGAAAATATGGTCTTGATGGAAATTACTATGAGAGGTGTGTATAGCTGACTGAATGACTATACTCAGAATCTATCAAGTGGTATCCCACAGGAGTCTGTGCTGGGTCCAGTAATAATTAATATTTTTATTAATAACTTGGATGATGGAATGTAGTCTTCCTATAAAATTTGTGGATGACACCAAGCTGGGATGAGTTGTAGGTACTATGGAGAACAGGATTGTAATTCAGAATGATTTTGATAAATTGCAGAATTGATATGAAATCTACACTATGAAATTCAGTAAAGACAAATGGAGAGTACTTAAGTATGAAAATCAAATGCCAAATAAAAAATGGGGAATAACTGGCGAGGCAATACTGCAGAAAAGAATCTGAGTGGTGTAGTGGGTCACAGATTGAACATGAGTCAACAGTGTGGTGCTGTTGTGAAAAAATGTATTTAATAGGCGTGCCATATATAAGACATGGGAAGTAATTGTTCAGCTCTGCTTATCATTGGTGAGGCCTCCACTTCAGTTGTGGGCACCACACGTATAGAAAGGATGTAGATAAATTGGAGATACAGCAGAAGACAGCAACAAAATGATAAAAGGTTTAGAAATCATGACTTATAAAGAAAGGTGAAAGAAGAAACGTGCAGTTCTAGAGAAGAGAAGGCAATGAATGAGGGAGACACATTTTTCAAATATGTAAAAGGCTAACCGAATGGACAGTGATCAGTTGTTCTCCCTGACCAAGAAGTAATTCTCTTAGTTTGGAGCAAGCAGGGGTGAAAGTAAGCTGATGTGGGCCAGTATGGTGTGCCGGTAAAAAGTGGCTGCTAGTACCGACCTGTACCCAGCTGACCTTAAAGTGCTGCCCCTTTTGCGCCCCCCGTCAGCAGCCTTGCCAGATCCCTACCGCGCTGCCATGGCAAAGGACCCTGCTTAAAGCGCTGCCACGGCGTGGGCCGGGTAGTGCAGATGAGCTGGCTGGGGAATGCTGACCCCCCAGCCCTGCCCCTTCCGCCCAAGGCGCCGGCCCCCGTACCGGTAAGTCCTGTGTTCTACTTTCACCCCTGGAAGCAAGGAAGATATAGAAAGCTTTTCCTAATATCTAACCTAACTGTAAGGATAGTTAAACTCTGGAACAGGTTACTAGTGAGGTTGTGGAATCCTTATCCTTGGAGGTTTTTAAGGACAGGTTAGGCAAACATTTGTCGGGGATGGTCTGGGTATACTTATTCCTGCCTTAGCACAGAGAGATGGTTTAGATGATCTTTTCAGGTCCCTTCTAGCCCTATGTTTCTATGATGGGGGAGGGGAGGAGATTGTAGGGGGCACTTTTCATATTTAAGTATGCTGTGTAGCTGACATTTTAATTTAAAATATGAATTTAAAACTATGTGACAAAGACATTTTTTTATTTCTAAGCAGCCTTTCATCTGAGCCATAATTTTAGAGAGGCTCCTGTGAGCTGTTTCTAGAGGAAATCATGGGGAGTTGGTGCAGTATCACTGGTATGCCAATTCTGAGCAGTTATCTAGACCAGGAATCGGCAACCTTTGGCACACGGCCAGTCAGGGAAATCCGCTGGCGGGCTGGGATGGCTTGTTTACCTGCAGGTTTGTTTACCTTCAGCATCCGCAGGTTTAGTCGATCACAGCTCCCACTGGCTGCGGTTTGCCGTTCCAGGCCAATGGGGGCTGCGGGAAGCGGTGTGGGCCAAGGGATGTGCTCGCCGCCGCTTCCCGCAGCCCCCATGGGCCTGGAACGGTGAACCACAGCCAGTGGGAGCTGTGATCAGCCGAACCTGCGGATGCTGAAGGTAAACAAACCATCCTGGCTCGCCAGCGGATTTCCGTGACGTGCCGCCTGTCAAAGGTTGCTGATCCCTGGTCTAGACCATGTAGATGTCACAACCTGAGAGTATCTGTTTTGGAAAGGGCTGAATAAACAAAAGTTATACCCTATAGCATGTAGCTGTACAATAGATTTTCCCATTCTACCCTGCCAATGTGTCTCAATTCAGACAGATAAAGCTTTCAAAGATGCCTAAATCCCATGCTCAAAAGACACTTGAGCACCGAGGAGCCGTACGTCTGATTTTTGTCACTTGATCATTAGGCATGGACTGAGACCACCTATTGTTTTGATATTGAACTGTTGTAACACCTTTCATTCAGACATTTTAGAACACTTCACAAAGGTGAAATTTCCTTGTCTTCTGGAAGATAACTATTTCCAATTGTTACAAACCTGACCTTGATGTGACACACCAACCTGTGAATGAAAGGTTCCATAGCCCCTGTCTTATTTTGTCCCATTATTTAGATTTTGACCAGTGTCGTATACAAAATTTTGAAAGATATAGTTTATTGATATCTGAAAACTTGGGCAATAATATAGTAACCCGTATGAATAATTTGGCTTTCCTGCAAGCTCCAGTAATCATCTGATTTAGATTGTAAGCTTGGGGGGTGGGTGTGTGTGTGTGTGTGTGCGCGCGCGCAGTATCTACCAAAATAGGGCTGTGGCCTCTGAGCATTATTATAATACAAGTTTGTCTAGTCAGTCTTTCTTTTTTTTAATTACTATCTTCAGTTTTCAGTATCTGCATTTCTTTCCTTTCCAGGATGGGAAACTATTGTGGGAGCAGGAACTGTATAATAATTTTGTATATAATAGTCCTAAAGGATATTTTCATACCTTTGCTGGAGATGTAAGTTTCAATATTTACTTAATTCTTGAATAGCTATTTTTGAAATTTGTCCTGCTTTTTTTCTTTGTACAATAGCTTTTTTTATATCTCATGATTTTCACCTTTCACTTTGTACATCAAGTAAAATACAGTATTACCTATATCTTCTTTCTAGCAACTTGTTGCAGATTTAATTATAAATAAGAACTTTTTCTAATGTCAGTGGTAAAATAGAAAATCTAAACTACAAATGGAACAGGAGCACAAAAAACACCTCTTTTAATGTGCTCTTTCTCTGGCAAAGAAATAACACCTTCAGTTGCAACTGATAGTTGCTTCATTAGTGTCACCAAAGAAGCATTTTCAAGGACATAAGCAATTTTTATGTACCCTTAACATAAAATGTTCATTTTTGTCATTCTGTGTACTTGAAATATGGCTAAAATCTGACAAAATGTGGACTTTGTTAAGGAAAAAAAAATCACAATTTGAATATATTTTTTAATTGGGTGTTAATATTTGCTTCTACATTCTTCACTTACAATTATAAGGTGATGAGTCTTAATTGTTTCCAACTTATTCCTTCATAAACAAAATTTGTTCACTTAAATTATGAAATATTCTAAAAATTAAGCTTTTTTAAAAAAATATTTCAAACAACTTTCTTGGTCTCTAGTGGGGGGGAAAACTGATGATGTTTTCTTTCAGACATGTCAGGTTGGTCTTAATTTTGCTAATGAAGAAGAAGCTAAAAAATTCCGGAAAACAGTAACTGATTTGCTTGGACGGCGGCAAAGAAAATCTGGTAAATATCCAATTTAACGTGTCATTAAATTGAGGCTAGGCTAGGGGTGTAGGGGGGATTAGTTGATACTTCTGTATCTGAAAGCTATTTAAGAACTTAGTGAAACTAACTTCTGAATATGGCACTGTGTAAGCTTATTTCATGTGTGATATAGAAAAATATACAATACAAATTTCCTCAAGGTAATACAAAAATTAGTTCATCTTAAAGTCTCTTTGCAATTTGAGGCTCCGCTAATATGTGGTATTTGAAAGAACAGACAGGAAGGGGTAAAGAAAGTTTACTTGTGAAATGGAAATCTTTATGTAAATTGTGGGCAAATTAAACTAACCAGCCATTTGGTTCTGGGGGTCTCTTAACTAACTCTACTGTTTAAATTTGGCCCAAATGATTAGTAACTGAAATCTCTTACTATCTGGTATGTCCAGTAGTCCATGTGAAATTGACTATTGGCATCAATCCAGTTATTAGTGGAGAAATGTCTTAGTCACAATTGGTAAGGCTACGTGTGTGTTATGGCATGAAAAATCACAGAAAATTTGATACTTTTTTTTTTTTTCTTGTTTGAGTTTTTTCTGTGTCCGTGTTTCACCCCGCAGTGGCGGCTTCTGCAGCTCCTGTGTTCTTAGGGGCATGAGCTTTCGTGGGTGAATACCCACTTCGTCGGATGCATGTAGTGGAAATTTCCAGGGGCAAGTATATATAAGCAAGCAAGAAGCAGGCTAGAGATAACGAGGTTAGATCAATCAGGGAGGATGAGGCCCTCTTCTAGCAGCTGAGGTGTGAAAACCAAGAGAGGAGAAACTTCAGGACCAGACTTCAGAGAGAAACTGCTGAACTTCAGTTCATTTGCAAATTTGACACCATCAGCTCAGGATTAAACAAAGACTGTGAATGGCTTGCCAACTACAAAACCAGTTTCTCCTCTCTTGGTTTTCACACCTCAGCTGCTACAAGAGGGCCTCATCCTCCCTGATTGAACTAAACTCGTTATCTCTAGCCTGCTTCTTGCTTCCTTATATATACCTGCCCCTGGAAATTTCCACTACATGCATCCGACGAAGTGGGTATTCACCCACGAAAGCTCATGCTCCAAAACGTCTGTTAGTCTATAAGGTGCCACAAGACTCTTTGCTGCTTTCATGTAAAGACACTTTTACTTTAGCACACAATATAAGCACGCCATTATTAACCTGTACTGCTTTGTGTGCTTGAACTTTGTTTTATGCACCATAGTAACACTGTGACTTATTCATGCTTTTTGTAAAGTTTCTCTTTTTTAATTAAAAAGGCTACATAATCAACAGCTACTTAATTATATCATTTTCAGTTGATTGCTGTTCTCCTTTTTAATTAATTTCTAGGGGTTTTTTTTCCTTTCGTGTACAAAACTTGTGAAGTTCTCTGATCAAGCCACCAGATGGAGTTCTGAATTTATATACCTCAGACAGAATTTTATCTAATTCTGGGTGTTTGAATTAATAGCTACTGTATTTCTCACTTATCTAAAGACTACACAAGTATAGTTTGATTAGTAAATTGATATGCTTATGTAATGCTTCTGATGAGTCTCCTTTGTTTCATCAGATGTAGAAATAATGTATTCTAATGCTTTTAGTGCTGTCTCTGCACATGGTATTAGAATAGTCATAAAAATTGAGCAGTCTTGATAACGGGTGATACTCTAGACTTCCCAGGAATTACTTTAACATTCCAATGTTTGGCATTATCAATCTTTTTCTGCTTTTTACAAGAATCCTATCACTCTAGTATATCTCTCAGAATAAACTTCACCTGGACCAGGTGCCACCTGACATATTGGCAAGTGGTCACACTGCCAAAATACTCCTGGCAGGCTCTGAGTAGCCCGCAAGACTACTAGGAAAGTTTCCAGTTGTCCCTTGAGGCTTTTCATCATTGGAAGAGACTGCGCAAAACAATTCTATGCTCTTTTGAACTAGGTCTTGGAGCTGAGGCTCGCACATAGAATGTGTACTTGCACTTCCTCGTTTTCTGCCAGCCTCTTCCTACTAGAAGTGCTGGGATGTGATAAGGCACTGATTCTTTAACAGAGGTGCCTAGGAGCAGCAGCAACAGCCACCCAGAGGTGCTGAGGAGCTCATCATCTGGCAAGGCTAAAATAGGTATTTGGAAGACAGGAAGAAGAGGGAAGACCCCTGGTGTTCCCTAAAAGGGAAATAACAGTGTGGAGGGGAGAGTGTAGCAGAATGGTCTGGTAGGTCTGAGTGCAGGTAAACAAAAAAAGGAGGATGGATTGACTGAGTAGTAAACAAGAGGAGAAAGAAATTGAGTTGGAGGAGGAATGGATGGATAGAAAGAAAATCTGGGTGAAGGAAGGAGAGAATAAAACAGGAGTGTTAGGATGGAGGGAAAGAACACCAATTACTGAGCATATTCTGATTGGGTGATTGGAGGTTTTTGGTGGTGTATGGCTGTGACTGACTCCTAATTAAGCACAGTTGAGAACGCCCGCAAAACAAAAGTTTTAAGCCCATGTAGCTAAATGGATAAAACAAAAGGAAATAGGAGCAAAGACTCTTTGCTCCTATCTTCCACCTCCACACCCAAGCAGTATTGGTTTGTGGAGTGTTAGGGAAAGATTTTTGTTCTAAAATGCTACAGGTTTTGGCTGGGAAGGTAATTTAACCTTCTTGTAGACCTGCAGCCATGCCCTTTGCTTCTTGTCAACCCCTTCTCCCTTTACCTCTCCTGAAAAGATATCCTTACCTGCCGTCACCTGAAATTCTGAAGGAACAGAACTAGAAGTCTTACATCGGCTCCCAATGTAGATCTCTAGAGTCATCTTAAAAAACACCCAGCCATTTCTAGAGTAACAGCTGGCAGCTTTTCTTTGAACATCTAACTGCGGGAGGAAAGCTGCCACTTCCCCCGCAATCCAGTTGCTACTCACCAGAGCTTTTATGATCAGTTTCAGTTGTCTGACTGGAAAATAGGTAGCTCTGAAAGTTGTAATTAGACACCCTGCTTTGAAGAAGTTAGTCATCTTAAATCCATACTTAATCAAAAATGCTGAGTATATGCTGCTTCAGTTGACTTCATTTGTAGTGTGGGTGCTCAGTGCCTTTAACATCAAGGCTGCTTTCAGTTAGATGAAAAAAGAACAGGAGTACTTGTGGCACCTTAGAGACTAACAAATTTCAGCATGAGCTTTCGTGAGCTACATCCGAAGAAGGGAGCTGTAGGTCACGAAAGCTCATGCTGAAATAAATTTGTTAGTCTCTAAGGTTCCACAAGTACTCCTGTTCTTTTTGCAGATACAGACTAACACGGCTGCTACTCTGAAACCTTTCAGTTAGATGACTAATTTTAAACCAGAAACTTAAAGTTTAGCTGCTTGCTGTATTAGGAGGGATAATCAGGAAGCTAATATAGATGAATAAAAACATACATCCATTTGTGCAATAAAGTAAATCTAAAATAAACCTTCCCACTTTAATTCCAAAAAACAAATGAACTGATCCCAAATATGTCTCTCACACAAGCATTTACAAACAGAAGAGTGCATATGGGTGAAGAAGAGAATAATATTGCTGGAGGGAAAGCCATTTAAAATGGTAGAGTTCAACATCACAGCTGACCCCTCTGGTTGCCAGTTAAAGCTGTAGGTTGGTGACCAAGTTGGCCCTATTTGGCTTGTTCAGCTTTAGACCTATATGAAATACTTGCAATTAAATTCTAATATTTCAAAATGTAATATTTTTTGCTTCAGTGGGGGACAGTGTTTTAGTGGATAGAACACTGGACTGTGAGTTTGGGAGACCTGCATTCTAACCCCAGCCAAGCCACTGGCCTGCTGGGTGACCTTGGGCAAGTTGCTTCACTTCTGTGCCTCAGTTTCCCCATCTGTAAAATTGGGGTGATGCCTCCTTTATAAAGTGTTGTGAGATCTACTAATAAAAGCACTATATAAGCACTTCAGATTGTGAGTAGTTTCACCTAAATGACTAAAGTTGCATGGTGTCTGTTCAGAGAGGACTTTACAGAGTAGAGTGCATAGAAGTTCTGTTTTAGCAATCTTTGCATCAAACACATTTTTAAATTTTTCATTTGAAAGCTAACATTATGTCACGTCACTGTACAAAATGTTAAGGCCTCATATTGGCCTGAATCATTTTCAGTTGGGGAAAAAGTTAGCTAGTTTCACACAGTCTGACTCAATGTAAACTGTTCAAACAGCTAATTCTTTCCTAATGGGGGTTTTATAGTTTTGTAACTTCTAATTTTGCTGTGATGATTAGGCTCTCTGCGGCATATAATCTAAGGCTCTGACTCTCCAAAGACTAAGCATATGCTTAGCTATAAGCATGAGAAGTCCCAATTGTAAACTCTTACAGGATCGGGGCTCTTTTGATATAGAAATGATTTCACTGATCTGTTGTGCTAAACTTTGTTTCAGTTTTAAGTCAGTTTATAAATGACATAAATCTGGTATTTTTTCCTCTGTTCTTGGACGGTAGAACTGCTAAAATAAAACAATGGCAATTAGGGATAATTTGTATATTACTATAAGAATAAAATTCAGATATAGGAAGTCTGTATAGTTTGTAAAACTACAAGTTATGGAGATGTGTGTAATGCTGAAGAATTCAGTTTTACCTTTTGAATAAATACTTTTTTATGTTATCTTTTTAACAGAAAAAAGACGGGACCCACCAAATGGTAAGCTTTTGCATAGGGTTACTTCAGTTATTTTTCTTAACTTCTTCATGTTTAGACATAATCACTGACTTTTGGCTTTCTTTAATGTAACCTAATGGTTGTATTAAACAGTCCTGAAAGGATCAATTCCTGGAAATCAGAATTTTAATGTTTACAGGATTACTTACCAGTACAGAAGTTCATGACCACTACCAGTGAAGATGAAGGGCAGCTATTGAATGAGATCAGAACTGAGGTTTGGAATTGTCTACAAGTAATGCAAATCATAGATTCATATACAAACTAATTCCAAATTGCAGCAATCAAGTTGCAAACAAAAATTAAATCAGAGGGTAGGCCTTTTATCTTAAAAACAGGAGTACTTAAGTCTTAATAGGCAGTGATTTAAAAAAAAAGGCGTAAAATTGACATTTTTAATCTTTCACAAGTATCCACAAGGTTCTGAACTGCAGCAATGAAATTGATCCAAGTCTTGTCAGTTTTGCAGCTGCTTGTAAAAGCAGAACAGGCATTGGAACTACCTATTAATTTAGGAAGACAAACTGCTTTAGTTTACTTTGTGAAGTTTACTGTCTTCTCAGCTCAAAGTGCTACTAGAAACTTGAGGGCACGTGCTTAGCCTGATCTTCCACAAAACTCTTTGAACTTATTTG
Source organism: Mauremys mutica (assembly GCF_020497125.1). Taxonomy (NCBI): domain Eukaryota; kingdom Metazoa; phylum Chordata; order Testudines; family Geoemydidae; genus Mauremys; species Mauremys mutica. The sequence goes on from NC_059072.1 coordinate 42,825,207, forward strand.
TAGCTTCTAAGATTACCATAACTTCAAACCCAGCAAAAAATCTACTTTTTCAGTTCGGTTATTTTATGCATTTGACAGCACTTTGTGTACAGTTGATTTCTCTGTCATGCCGGTCCTTTGCACTCCCTTGTTTTCACGTTCAGTACTTATGAGACATCACTCTTGGCCCTGCTCTGAGTGGGAGAGCACACATGCACAATTTTATCAAGGCACTAGAGTTGCTGTTTGAGTTTAAGACCAGAAGAGTGTCTCCTTTTTAACCCAAAATCTCTGCATGGAGCCAGGAAGTAATGGGCAGCCAGAAGAAGTCCCTTTTTTCGGTTCTCAGGCCCCTGTACAGGGTTGAGGAGTAATGGGAGCCTGTGTATATTCAGAAGTCCCCCTTCAGTTCCACACAGGGATGGCAGTAGGGTGACCAGACAGCAAATGTGAAAATCAGGACAGAAGGTGGGGGGTAATAGGAGCCCATATAAGAAAAAGACCCAAAAATCGGGACTGTCCCTATACAATCGGGACATCTGGTCACCCTAGTTGGCAGTGAGGGGAAATAGGGGCTGGATGAATAGTCAGGCCAGGAAAGATGCTTTCTTTTTCACTTCTACCACTACCATGGACTGGGAGAGAAGGGACGCAGTGAGTGGTGTGTGGGGATGGAAGAAGGCAGTCAGGCATTAGGCTGCAGGGAGAAAGGAGGCATGCTATTTCCACCAGAAAGACTTGAAGACAGAAGTGGGGTAGCCTTCAGCCTCTCCAGGGGATTTGAGTAAACAAACAGTTGCATAAGGGGTGGATCTTTTGGTCAGATGGTAGGAGGAGGCACAAGTGTGTGCATATGCACAGGTGGAGGTGAGGGAGGGGAATTCTCCCCCCCCCCCCCGATATTGAGCAAACTGGGAGCTGAATGGGATTGAAGCTGGAAAGCAGTGATTCCTGGGAAATGATTTTCCAAGGATCTCAGGGAGCAGAGGCTGCTGTGGTGCAGAAGGGAAGCAATGGAATTCCTCTGCAAGTCCTGGGGAGGCGTTTGGAACCTGGTTGACCTCATGCCAATGCTGCTGCTGAAGAGGCTGCCACATAGAAGGCCCCCGGGTCTGGAGAAGAGCTTGATATGGAATGGGCTGAGCATATTTGATGTCTTAGGCCTGCCCAGTCTCTCCTGTTGAAGACACGTAAACATCAACAGGGAAGCGGAACTGTCCTTCATTCTTCTTTTTAAAAGAAGAAAAGATTTTAAACTGTGCCACTTATTGAAAGGTTTTGCTATCAGAATTCTTTAAAGTAGCTGGTATCAGAAAAATCAGAACTTTTTTGGAATGAAATTAATATTTTCTGCAAAATTTGTTCTGCATTAATTTCACAGTATTTTGTGGAGAGCTCAAAAAGACCTTTGGACACTCAAGGAGACTTAACCCTTTGCTACATATAAATGTTCTAGAGGTGGTTTTTTTTTATTTGTTTGTTTTTATTAGCCTGTGTAGCTTTCCTGCCGATGATCCAGGGCCGAGCTATGACAGATAACAGTGCAGCAATGTTCTACATGAACAAGCAAGGGCTTGATTGTCCTCCCTCTCTGTCACGAATTGGTGCATTAGGCCATCACGTCACCTCATCTGCTAGAGTGCCTGAATTAGACACCCTAGCAGATCACTAAGCAGATAATTCTCATGAGATTGCAAATGTTCAGTCGAGGATTCCAACCTACAGAACACTTCCACCAGTGAGGTCTCCTAGTCGTGGACTTGTTTGCCTCAGAGGCAAAGTGTCAATTTCTGTTCCAGGGAAGGTCTGAGCCCTGGATCACAATCCGTTGCTTTCCTCATCCCAGGAGTCTTGAGGGTAATGTATGCCTACCCACCAATTCCTCTAACATGAAGGGTTTAGAGAAAGCTTAAGAAACCCCTCATGGTAATAAATCCTGGAAGCAGCAACTTGGCCTAGGAAACTTTGGTAGGCAGATCTGATGAGTCGATTCAGCCATCAGTAATGCTACTGCTAATTCCAGTTTCCCAGAACAATGAAATATTCCAATGTCTGCAGCTTCCTGATAGTCCAAACCAGATGCTAGACGCATGTTCTATGCAGAGCTGCCAAGAGCAGGTTCGGGCCCCAATGGAAAAAAAATTTCGGGCCCCCCAGCAAGGGTGGACTGGCTAAACAGGGCCGACAACCAAGGTACAGAACCTTGGAGTTGGGCCACCAGAGCTCTCAGAGCAGGGGTGCTTGAGTACTGTGGAGAGCACTAACTAGTTCATCTACCAAGGCTGCAAGTAGAATTCAAACAGTTGCAGCAAACCAGATGTTCTTCAACTAATAGGTCTTGCTGCTGCTTGCGTGAAGTCCATGTCTCATTTATGGATGCAAATAAGTTTTTGCTGAGACAAGGATCTATCAAACCTGCGTGCTGTCTGGATTGTTGTGCAGAAACATGGACCCTCTTACAGGCAGACTTGGATCAGTTAGAGGCATTCCATGCACGCTGCGAGTGCAAAATCCTGAGCGTAGAGTGGTTTGACTTCATGTGAAACTTCATGATCCTGCTCATTCTATTCAGAAGTTGTTTTGCATGCTTTTCAGCTGAAGGAACATAAATCCACACCGTGTAGAGGTCAAGCATAGGAGTTTTACGTACAGCGCTGATGGAGTGTCACCTTGCTTATTAGGCTCAAAGACACTGTCAATCAATTGATTACAATAGAATATATGGATTTTCCATGGGTGGGGGAAAGTGACAGGGTAGGCAGTTCCACACCGTAGGCTAGGTCTAGCAGCAAGACAAGATAGCACAGTCGCCAGTGGTTAAAAGGTTACATAATGTCTCTGCCCGTGGTCTCAAGTTAGCAAGTTAACATTTAATTAATACTTGGATAAAATGTTATTAGTATAAAATATATATGTCAAATTCTGATTTGGGGTCCATAAGAATGAAGCAACTCCTTTTGATTGTCCAACAGGTACATTCCTAGGGATTAAAGCAAAGAAACAGTGAAAGTGTATGGCAATAAAGATTTGTCTGTCTTGTGTTTTAAGGCAGGCATTGGTCCCTGGGAAAGGGAGGTGGGAGGAGGCCATATCTTATACTGACATGTTCCAGCCTTTCCTAAACTCAAGGTTGGATGTGTAGGAAGAACTTTTTCCCTACAAAAGAAACAATAGGAACAGGGATTCTTTGTTCAATTTGCAACTTGAATCAGATAGTTATTTAGTTCTCAGCTCCAACACCTGGCAACTTGCTGACTAGGCTTATTTTAGCAAAACAAGATTCTGTTTACCCCAGCTTTCTCTTAGCTGATCACTATTTGCTAGGCCTCTGGTCTCTTGACCAAACTCTCAACTTTGGGTCTGGAAAAGAGCTGGCACAATCCATATACCAGGTTGTTATATAAAATGCATATGGATTTTAACCCTTCATCAGCCATCTTGCCAGAATGGACAAAAACACCCTAGCCACTAGTCTCAAACTCTCCATCAGCATACAAAGCGGGGTATGTCCAGACCCCAGCTGTTGCCACCTGCGGGACCACCCTAGAGATTTGTGGATTTGCAGGATTGAAACAGATCTGTGAACTTCACTACATAATGTGACACCATCAACCGTTGTCACTCTGGCTGATGCCTTGGTCCTCAGTAGACTCTAGGTGTTTGATCACCCAATTACAAAAAGACACACTGTATTCTCACTCTCGAAGGTAGGTAGGTTTCTGAGGGCCCTAGTCTACTCATTTCCTCTAAGCTCCTCTTCCTTCCTGGGATCTCATTGCACTCAGTTTCCTCTCTCTGGGAAGATGGTATTCCTAGTGGCAGTTATATCAGTCTGCAGAGTAAGGAAGTGCAGCCACTCATGAATGGGCCATCATACACTGTCTTCCATCAAAACGAAGTTCTCCTTAGAACATCTTTGGTAAAAATTTAGGATGGGCCTGTCTTCTATCTGAATCAGATGATCCATTTATCTTCAGTCTTCCCTTGGTTGGCATGGGAATACGGGAAGGATAGACTTCACACCTTGGATATATTTGGGGCCCTCTCCTTTTGCCTTAATGGAACTAAATTATTTGGGATCTCCCCAAGGCTGTTTGACCTTTATCCATAGGATGAAGTCAGGCAATATTCACCTAGAGGCTTTAAGTGGGTAGCTAATTGTATTGGGGCATGTTATAAGCTAGCTAAATTAGACCTTCCTTTACATACAGATCTTCACCTAGTCTGAGGATGCTCAGGCATCCTCGGCAGCTTCTTTGAGAAATGTACCCACTTCTGATATTTGTAGGGCAGCTGCATGGGGATCATTACATGCATTTTTTAGGCATCTAGGTCAGATGTCCATTTTGGGAAAGCTATTCTACAGTCACTATTCAGGTAGACTCCAAGCACCCTCCTTATTTACATCAATTCACTGTTGTAAGTCACCAAAGTGGAATACACATGGACAAGCACTGAAAGAAGAAAGAACAGTGATTTACTCTACAGTAAGTGTGGGTCTTTGCCATGTTTTCCATATATATTCTACAACCTGCCCTCCTTCCTGCTACTACAGAGTCTGATAATACCTGGATTCTGTATTGGTGAAGGAACTGAAGGCTAGTTGGCCCCACTCCACACTTTGTCCTCAAGGTTCAGGGATGGCCACAACAGATACTGCTGGTCAAAATATTCTCAACTTGAGATGTGCAAGGGGTGCATCAGAACTGAATACCTATGGACAACTCACCTCTAAGAACCACAGTTACTGTAGGTTAACTAACTATTCTTTCATATAACTTCCTCCAGCTCCTAGAAAGTTCTAGTAAAAAGCAAAAATACATTTCCTTTTTCTAGGAAAACAATTATTTTACTTTCTATATCATCTCAATACATGACTATTTTTATAAAAGATTTTCTGAGCTGGAATATAACCATTATATATACACATAGCGTGAAATCCTGTCCCCGTTAAAGTTAGTGGTCATTGATTTTACTGGGGCCAGGATCTAACCCAAAATGTTTAAAAGTCTCTGAAGCTTTCTGTACATGTAGAGAAGGCTGACTGTAGAGCTATACTTCGAATAAAAAAATCCTCTGTTTTGGATGACTTTTTGATGTTAAGGATTTAAGATTTCAAAGAGAATTGCAGGATTAAAACCAAATTAGCATTAATGGTTATGTAAAATGCATTAGCCTGTAATTTCCTGGGATTTGTTTTACTCTCATTGGTAATAGCAAAGTCTCTTTATGCAGATTGAAGGAGTTGCCGTGGTTATACTGACATCATGGTAAAATTCTGGATCAGAAAAGAAAGGGATTTGTCAGAGAATTAGGTTTTGAGAGATTCTAAGAACCACGTGGTACAATTTTTATTTCAGCTCTAATACATTACTACAACCAGTTAGATTTATTTTAGAGTTGTCTGCGCTCTGGGACAGATGACATGCAGAGCTTTAAAATACAGAGGATTCTATAAAATACAAAATACTGAAATGTTTTGTACTACTTTTTCTGGAGTCTCTTCTGAAGATATTACAGATATTAACATCAGTGGATGCTTAGGGCCACTATATTGTCAAGTACTTCCAAATGATGAGCTCTATTTGCCTTTCTCATCTTCATTTATTGAGCTGTCTACAGCTGATGGGGAAGGTGCATGTGTTATGATGGGGAAAATTTTGTTGGATATAAATATGGCAGTACTAGAAGAAAATGATAGTTCATTCAGAGGTTCTTGTGTTCCTCATGGACAACTGTGGTCTAAACCTGGCGGTAAGCATTCTCATCTGGCTAAAAGTTATTTGGTGAATTTTGAAACGGGTATTGTTAATATCAGGGAACCTGCCTAACATTTCAAATATTACAGCTGAATAAAGATTAATTATGAAATTATCTAACTCTTTGGACAAGCATTTATAGTTATAGCATTTTACATACAGTGTGTGGGCAGCATATATTCAACATACTGAATATTTTAAGATTTAGTCTTTCTGTCAGAAAAGGTGAGAGATTAAATATTCTGATCTCAAAAAAAAAAATGCAATATATTTCCCCCTGCTCCCCCAGACGATGTTACAAGTTCCATTTGATTTTTGGAATAATTCTTTTTAAGAGTAATATATTAAAACTACTGCTATCATGCAAATGCAAATGCATACCCATAATCATAAAAACTAAAAGTAAAATCAATAGTTAAATAAGATTTATGTAGTGACTTCATTTTGAAATTCATCTATATAAGGGAAGCATGTAATTGTTAATGTAATTTCGTTTTGGTTTAAGATTTGGCTGCGAGTCAGTGAGCTTCTTTTAAAATACTGTTTTTAAATGTTATCTGCAATGCCACTACACAATCCTGTCAGCTATAGCAATATATCCTCACTGCCCCAGTAACCAAGTACTGAGCATACGATTAGTTTGAATCTTATCATTTATTCATTTATATTTAGTAAGTCTCTGAAACAATAACACACAAACATTCTTTCAAAGGACAAATTTCAGGAGTCAAACAATACTTAACATATTCAAGGCTGTGCAGAGAAAAACCTTTCCCTGCTAAGGAAAGTCCACTAAAAAAACAGGCAACTAAAAAAGGAGACCTATTAGCTAATACAACCAAAAATATGTTTTAATAACCTTCTTATATTAAAGAAAATGTAAGATAAATAATTCCTGAATTCATTAGTATCAGGAATATCTGTATTTAAATGTAGTCAGTAGCCTTCAGAAAATAAATTCTAGTTGTTAATACTGAGTGCTCTATTTTTTCAACTTATCAAAGTCAGATGTTCAATTTATATTTAATATTACATCCAAAACAACTGTTAGAACATATGCTAAAGTTGCAAAGTCAAGTACCCAAAAGTTAAGAAATGCCAGAATTAAGGTTTCTTGTACAACTTTAATCAGCCACCTTGTGTGATTGTATTTGCTAGACAGCCAAGGAATATTGAGACCTGTGATCCTAGGTTCAGTTCTAAATTCTGGAGAGGAATATCCTGTCGTGACTACACACCGTTCTGTTTGTGTCTTTATTTTATTCCCCCGGCCTGGCCCCTTCTACCTCCTCCCTGCTAGTTTGTCACCCTCTTTCCTCATCCATCTGCATTCCAGTGAGGCTGCTTCTTTCTCTATGCAGTCTGGGAGCCAGCAGGAGGGGCATTGAACAGAAGAAAGTCTTGCTCTCATTTCTGGTGCCAGTACCACACCAGCCCTCAGTTGCTGTGAGGTCCAGTTGTTGAGAAAGTCCTGCTCAGCCCTGCAGCCTCAGGGTGGAATATGCTCAGCCACTCTGGAGATGGCACATGCACAGACTGGGCAGCACTAGGAACAGTGAGGGATGGATTTTGGCTGCCAGCCTCTAACAAACCTCTATACTGAACAAGTGCAAACCGACTTTTCAGTGACTTATAGCTTAGATAAACTTGAGCAGACTTCCATGGGACTGTAAAATGCACATCCCTGGTACTATGACAACCCCCTGCCAAACTTCAAGCTCCTGCTCCAAAGCATAAAGAAATTAGTGTGTCAATGAAAAGTTGTAGGAATTTAACAGTGGTAAGACCAGTGTTTTTCCCAAATTTTGTTTTCTGAAATGGCTGAACTGTTTTAGCCAATACTTTCCAAACCCAGGTCCGCCTGAACCATATGCGGTTTCAGCCCAAAAGATTAAAGTTTTCTAAAGTTATAAGCAACTGAAAATAGGGTCTTATAATGCAAAGTGTTGAGCAGCCTTAACTTTCGGCATTGCTATCAGCTCCACTTATAATTAATTGAAGGTGGAGAAAAATATTGACTTCTAGAAACGCAAACAGGTATATTTGGAAGATGTCTTTTTTCCTACAGAGAGGTATTCTAGAAAAACAAGCTAAAAATGATTTTTTTTCTTTTTCAAGACTGCAGATTTACCTTTGTTTCCGTCCCTTCGTTATTCAGTCTTTATCATATGATGTGAAATTGCCCATGGTTCAAACAAAATTTAAAAATTGAAGCATTTCTAACACTGTAAAGGATTTTTATGGATATCTGATACTTTAGGTTGTATTCAGTTAACAGTCAGTTGTCCACCGGTGACGTACCTTCCTGAGCTTGAACAGGGACTAGATAGAATGATCCTTGTGGCTGCCATTTACTTACAACATTAAAGCCCAATCCTGTGAACACTTATACTGGAATCTAGGACTTGCCATACTTAATCAGACCTTGAGGCTCATCTAGTCCAATGTCCTGTCTCTGACAATGGCCAACAACAGAATTCAGAGGAAGGTGTAAAAACCTTGTAGGAAGTAGATGTGGGATAATCTGTCATATTAAGTCTTGTTCTGGTATCTAATAGTTGTAGATTAGCTTGGGCCTTGAAGCGTGAGTTTTAATGTCCATTCCAAAAAATTTTTATGTGGATCGCTGAACTGAGACAGTAAATGTTTCGAAATCAATGGGACTACCCATGGAAGTAAGCATAAAACTCTCTCATATATGCCTCCTTGGTCTCCTTCCAGTAACCAGATTATTCACCAAACCCTGCTTTTTAAGGCTGCTGCTTCATCTGAATCTCTTTTCTCTGCATCCATTTGTTTGGTTAGTTGTGCTACAAATATATATATTACAAGGAGCAAGTAATTCTGAATAGCTCTAAGAGCTTAATTGGGCAACTCAAAAATAATTTGTGGCATGTGTTTTGTGTCCACTTCACTAAGTAGAGTGCTTCTGTAGAACTTGTTATTGTTTTCCTAAAAACCTATGGCCATGAGAAATAGATCTGTCTGTATAAAGCCCTTTTAACTTGCACCGAAGCATCATCATTTGAACTACTACATTAATATCCTCCTCTTGAATGACATAGTACAAAAGAATGACTCACTTAACAGCATTGGTTTGTATAGATGTACAGGTATATCCTTAGCTGGTAAATTCTCATAGTGCTATTGACTTCAATAAAGAGACAACAGCTTACACAATCTGAGATTTTCATAGAATATCAGGGTTGGAAGGGACCTCATCTGGTCCAACCTGCTGCTGCTCAAAGCAGGGCCAATCCCCAGATTCATATTTTGCCATAGATCCCTAAATGGCCCCCCTCAAGGGTTGAACTCACAACCCTGGGTTTAGCAGGCCAGTGCTCAAACCACTGAGCTATCCTTTTGCCCATGTCATTATTCTCCTCTACCTTAGTATCCTCTTTATTATAGTGGAAATATTGACTGGATGAGTCAGAGGACCAAATCCTACTCACCTTACTCACATAAGTGGTCCTATTGACATGAGTAAAGTAAGTTGGAATTGGCTTTTGGAGAGTTGTTTAATTTTTGGCTGCTATCTGGCTATCTACTGACCTTTTTAAAAACAGATTGTCTAGGGTCTAGTGAACATCACAGGCGTCCATCATAAAAATTTCAATCACAGGCTAACACTCTAGTAGTCTGAGGTTTCTTGTCTCTAGAGATCAGTTGTTTGCCATGATATGATGATAGTGGTAGTACACTGCTACTGACTATATAGCAGGGGTCCCCAACCCCCGGTCCGCGGCCTGGTACCGGTCCGCGGCCTCTTACAAACCGGGCCGCGAACCGACCCAGTGGACCTCCCGCAGGCATGCCTGCGGGAGGTCTACCCGAGCCGCGGGACGAGCGCTCCCTCCGCAGTCATGCCTGCGGGAGGTCCGCTGCTCCCGGGGCTCCGGTGGACCTCCCGCCGGCATGACTGCGGACGGTTCGCTGGTCGCGCGGCTCAGCTGGACCGCCCGCAGGCACACCTGCGGGAGGTCCACCGGCTCCGGTTGAGCTGCCGCAGGCATGCCTGCGGGCGGTCCAGCTGAGCCGCGCGACCAGCGAACCGTCCGCAGTCATGCCTGCGGCAGCTCAACCGGAGCCGGTGGACCTCCCGCAGGCACGCCTGCGGGAGGTCTACCCGAGCCGCGGGACGAGCGCTCCCTCCGCAGGCATGTCCGGTCCCTGGTCCTGAAAAGGTTGGGGACCCCTGCTATATAGCATTTAGTGTTCCCTATTTGAAACACAGATCTATGTACAAGCAAATCTTACTGTTATGCTTCAATGAAAATCATGGAATGAACAAACTTTCTTACTTTTATTTTGTTTGATTTCTTCTATACAAAAATGACACAAAACAAATGTCCTGTTCGTGAAATTGTTATGGCACTATCAAATCAGACTAAAGTTCAGTCCTGTATAATGAATAATTTATCTTGAGCCTCTCTACTGATTCGTAATCTACTTACACTCAGAACTCAAGCAGAGTACCACATTTGGGGAGCAAATGGGTGCGATATCTATATGTCAGAATGATCCAGTTGGTAGGTTAAATGTGTAATCCACTTTGGTTAAGTATAGTAGTGAAATCCGTGTCCTCTCTTCATAGGTCCAAGTCTACCAATGGCAACTGTTGATATCAAAAATCCAGAAATTACAACTAACAGATTTTATAATTCACAAGTCAACAATATTTCGTATACCAAAGAGATCAAGAAAAAAGGAAAGGTGAAAAAGAAGAAATTGACAAAGGCAGATATTGGAACTCCAAGCAACTTCCAGTAAGGACACTTGTATTACTGTTTATTTCCCACTTAGAAAAACAGTTCATCCACATATATATGGCTTGTTGAAATAGTTGTTAGCAAATTAGCCCTACATTTCAAATTGACTGCTTAATCAACAAATCTTCGTCTTAACAGTTTGTTTGTTAGGTATCATATCTTTTTATATAGCTTAACAATTCTTTTCTAATTTCATTTCTTTTTACACATGAAATATGTTAGATCCTATTTCACTTATATTATTTTTTTTAAATTTCACATTCATACCATTTTAGATTAATTCTTATCAGTTTCCTGAATAGTAATTTAACAGGATTTAATCTCAATGCTTTTTTAAAAGGAAGTGTGCATTATCCACTCATTAGCAGGGAAGGAGAAGTAATGACAGGTAACACCAAGAAGATTGAGGGGTTTAATGCCTGTTGTGTTTGTCTTTCCAAAAAGGTCCATTGTGACCCAGATGCTTAACACAGTATTAACAATAAGGAGGGAAGGACCACAAGCTAGAGTAGGGGAAGAACAGGTTAAAGAATATTTAAATAAGGTAGATGTGTTCAAGTTTACAGAGCCTGATGAATTTCACTCTAGGGTACTTAAGGAACTAGCTCAAACAAACTCAGAACCATTAGTGATTTTTTTTGAGGACTGGTGAGAGTCTCAAAGGTCTGGAGATGGACAAAAATGGTAGCTATCTTTACAAGGTGGAACAGAGAGGACCTGGGGAATTATAGACTAGTCAGCTTAACTTTGTTACGCAGAAAGACATCTGAATAAATTGTTAATCAACAAGAAGATAAGGTAACAGTAGTAGCCACTGTGGATTTGTTAAGAACAAAGCATACCAAATGAACCTAATTTCCTTCTTTGAGAGGTTTACTGGCCTAATGTATAGGGGGAAGCAGTAGAGATAATATATTTTGATTTTTAGTAAGGATTTTGACACAATCCCACATTACATTCTTGTAAGCAATTAGGGAAATAGGTATAGATGAAATTACTATAAGGTGAGTGTACAACTGGCTCTAAAAAAAGTACTCTGTAGTTATCAATGGTTTACTGTCACTCTAGGAGGACATACCTAGTAGAGCCTTGCCAAGATCTGTCCTTGGTCTGGTACTAGCCAATATTTTTGGTAATTTGGGGTAATGGAGTGGAAAGTATACTTATGAAATTTTCAGATGACACCAAGCTGGGAGGGGTTGCAAGTGCATTGGAATTCAAAATGACCTTGACAAATTGGAGAATTGGTCTGAAATAAACAAGATGAAATTCAGTAGATACAAATGCAAAGCACTACACTAAGGAAGAAGAAATCAAATACCCAAATACAAAATCAGGAATAACTGGCTAGGCAGTACTGCAAAAAAGAATCTGAGCATTTTAGTGGGTCACAAATAGAACATCAGTCAACAGTGGTGATTCTGTTGCACAAAAGGCAAATGTCATTCTGGTATGTATTTAACAAGAACATTGTATGTAAGACATGGGAAGTAATTGCTCAGCTCTACTCAGCATTTGTGAGGTCTCAGCTTGAGTTGTCAGTACCACACTTAAAGAGAGATGTGGGCAAATTAGAGAGAGTTCAGAGGAAAGTAATACAAATAAGTTTAGAAAACATAACCTGTGAGGAAACATTAAAAAAACAAAAATGTGCAGATTTTAGTCTTGAGAAAAGAAGATTGGAGGATGGGAGAGGACTTGGTAATAGTCTTCAAATATGTAAAAGATTGGTATGAAGAGGATGATTCTTAATCTGCAGGGAGGAATATTTAGGTTAAATATTAGGAAAAAAATTCTGACTATAGAGATGGTTAAGTATTGGAATAGGTTACCAAGGGATGTTGTATAAACCCTGTCATTAGAGATTTTTAAGAAGAGGTTAGACAAACAAAAACCCAGGGGAGGTGGAGTGGACTAGGTGACCTCTCAAGGTCTCTTCCAGCCCTGTTTTTATCCACTAGACTTCATAGTCATATTATAGCAATGGGAATTTAAAGAGCCTGAGTTAGCTACAGAAGGCATCCACTTCAGTTCCCTTAATACAAAATCAAGGTTTTCTTCAGTGTGGGCTTATGCCCTTGTCCAGCAATCCTGTTTTATTGAACCCTCATCCTCCATCACTAGCAAGCGGGGATAGACTGGTAAACTTTCCCATGGAACTAGTAGCACTACCGTTATAGTAATCTCATGTAAGTGTTTAGAAAGCATGTGGAATATAGTGAGAGCTCAATAAAGGTGAGGAAAGAGAAGATAAAATGTATCCTTTTTCCAAATGTGATGCTTAAGTTCTTTGAGGCAGGAATCATTTTATCTGTTTATACAGTGCCTAGTACAATGGAGTCCTAGTCCGTGACTGGGGCTCCTAGGCCCGACCAGAATACAAACAAGAAAAGAAGCACAACCTCCAGAAAACCAGACAATAGGGAAAAGCTGAACTGCGTGGCCTAAAAGAAGGAAAAACTCAAGTGACCATCAGGCCTTAGCTGAAATCCCCAGTGTAGACATCTGTGGCCCATTTATGGTGGAGCTCCGCCAATGTATATCCCTAGCATAGATAAGCAAAATCATAATAAATGATCAGTTGCACTAGTGGAGTTTATCGTTGCTTAAACCAACACTCTGTGTGTACTAGTGCAGCCACACCAGTGGCTAATCACAGATATCTGTCACAAAGGCAAAATTCCTACTGAAAAAAATCATAAATCTTTGCCATTGTTTTTTACTTTGGTGGGATGTGGTCTTATTCTGGTGTGTGTGTAATGTGTATTTATACATACATACATTACATTACATTACATTACAAGCTTCCCAGTAAAAGTGACCTAGTATTGTGGGATAAATGTTTAATACCTGCTTTTGTTACAAACATAGGGACGTTCTTATCTTGATATTGTTAAGACAGCACAGTTGAATAATTTGGTCCAGCATAGATATAAATAAGTACTGTGGTTAAAGTACTGAACTATTGAGCATCATAACTAGAGCTGGTTGGGAAAATTCCAGTGAAACATTTTTTTCATCAGAATTTGCTGATTCCTCAAAAATGAAATGTCACACTAGCCAGAATCTGTTCAGTTTCATCATTATTTGATGTGGGCAGCACTGAAGTGATAAGAATCATGTTCATTTCAGTCAATATCTGCAAAGGCTTTTGGGGTCCTTGGTTCTACTTCAACCTGCCAGAGATCTCAGGGAATGTATTTTGTTTTGGAAATGCCACATTTTTATCAGCCCAAAAAAATATTTCCTGAAACTCAAATTCACAAACCTAAAATTTGGCTTCTCTGCCAGCTCTAAGCATAATTCATGTTACATATACCTTGTATAAATCAATGTTGAACCTGGATAACTAAAGATGTCATTTGAAACCAGTTTAGTTAGTTGTGCACCCATAAGTTAACTGAATTGGTTTAAAAAAAAAATCCTTACACTATTGCAGCTTTCTTGTGTAGACAAGTCCTTACCTTACCCATAATCATAAAACTTGTATGCAAAATATTTTAGCATTTTCATAAAAATTCATTTTTGTTTGTTTATTGGAAAGAGTAATGTAGCATTTTCCAAAATAAATTTGGTCACTACATAAAGGTAATCTGTGTGATATTTCTCCACATTTTTGTTTTTCCATAGATTTTTTTTTTAATTGTTTTTAATACCACTGGCAATAACCATGAATATTTAAGAAACAAATGAGCATACAAATGTTGTTAATTTAGTGACAGTCATGATCTTCTGTCCACCAGCTGTAAGTCTTTTGAGGAGCAGTGTGAAATACGCAACTAACTTAAATGTTTAATTTATCTGATAATTTCAGCTGACTTTATACAATAAGTATTAGGAATAAACTGTATATGTAATTATATTTCATATTGATATGAGAAAGTAGGTTTATATAAATACTTGTAAAATTATTTAGCTAGAAATAGCTCATGTCACTTCATATGAATGTTTAGAATAATAGCATGATTAATAAGGGGTTTTTTAGACTAGATTTTTGTTCATTTTGCCCATCTTATCTAAAAGACTTCTAATTATGCTGCTTAACAATGGTCTTTGTTACTTTTTGGTCTTAATTTGTATCATTCTTGTAAGGGAATATTTGTATTAGAGTAGCAGCTAGAAGCCCTAACCAAGATTGGGACCCCAGTGCGGTAGGCACATATGAAGGCAGTCTCTTTCTTGATGAACTTAATCTGAAGTATGCTGTTTGTCAGCTGGATATCCCCCCGATGTATTTTTATGGCCATCATGACTTACTCGGATTGTGCAGAATCTCAGCTTGATTTTTAAAAAGGTGGTTTTAAGCCCAAATATGTAATGCTTGTAAACTAATATACTGCTGCCTTCCTGATTCTGTAGGAGCCTGAAACAGTGGCTTGGAGAGGTGTGAACTCTTGTCTCCTATTAATCTCGTGGGAATGTCAAATAAAATGCTGGCACATAAATGTCAACACTGACTATTTTAGTGGATGGAAGGGTATGGGAGAGACACCTGGGCTGATGAGAACTGGGAATTGCTTAGGGAAGGAAATGCAGCATAGAACAGAAACACTAAGCGAAGGAAAAGGGAGAAAGGAGCAGTAGGTGAGGAAAAGAAACAGAGCAAAAATGGTGGTGGCCCAAAGAAGGAGGGCCAGCATACTTTCCCACTGTGTGGTATTGAATGTGACAATAAATAACTTAAATAATAGTAGCAGAAGTGTAGTTACTGTATAAAAGCCAAAATCTATCCTTGATGTTTGGGGGGAGGGATAGCTCAGTGATTTGAGCATTGGCCTGCTAAACCCAGAGTTGTGAGTTCAATCCTTGAGGGGGCCACTTAGGGATCTGGGGCAAAAATCAGTACTTGGTCCTGCTAGTGAAGGCAGGGGGCTGGACTCAATGACCTTTCAAGGTCCCTTCCAGTCCTAGGAGATAGGTATATCACCAATGATTTAAAAAAAAAAAAAAAAAGCCTCCAGTTAACATCAATGTATTAATCTGGGGTATGGAGTCCTAAATTTATGCCACACTCCATAACCAAAGGTAGTGGAATTCAGTCCTCCCCACCAAATGAGTATGACTCATGATCTGGATGAACAAGACAACAGGTGGGAGAAAAAGTATTTTATAGCACATAATACAAATGGAGATCTGAAGCACTGAGAGGTGTTGATTGTTGACTTACCCAGTGTCTCACAAAAAGACTGACATAACCTGATACTAAATCCAGAGCTCCTGGAGTCCTAGTCCAGTGTACTAACCACAAGACTGCCATTTCTCTGACATGGATTTCTTTAATTTTGCTTTTTAGACACATTGGACACGTTGGTTGGGATCCAAACACAGGTTTTGATGTAAGTAACTTCAGCATTGTACATAACATATCAGATGGTTAAAGGCATCGTGTTTTTGACTAAGGTGTCCAAGAATGGTATCAAAAACTAAAAGTTCCATCGTAAACCATGCAAATCATGGCTACTGTAATGCTACAGAATGATGCACTCTGGAAAAATTATATGTGGAGGGAAAATACTAAAAAGATTTTGTGGGGGAGGAATTGTAGAAGACTAGCTAATCCTTAAATTTTGTGCTTAATATTTTCTTTCCACACCAAGAAAAGTCTGTTCTTATTAAGGAATTCAGCACAGAAATCTGTGCTTGAGTCTCATTTTTTGTTTAGCTGTTCCTCTTAGCTAGATGGGATTTTTTTAACCAAAGAAAGATTATTTTACATATAAACCTTTCTTCTATTTGTTTATGAGAAAAAACAGTATCCATAAATAAATTATAGGACTAAGTGTCTGATTTGCAGGTGAACAACTTGGACCCGGAACTGAAAAAACTGTTTGATCTGTGTGGAATTTCAGAGGCTCAGTTAAAAGACAAAGAAACATCGAAAGTGATATATGATTTCATTGAAAAAACAGGAGGAGTAGAAGCTGTTAAAAATGAGCTGCGTAGGCAAGGTAAGTCTTCAGCAACTTAATGCATCAGACTGAGCTATTTGACTTAAGGATTAAAAAACGTTACTCATGTGAAGCAGTTTCTGGAAATCTTCTCATGCCTTTACTTTGGAATAGAAATTGGATATTGAGTTTGAGATTTCTGTGCATTACAGTACACTGCATAAATGTACCAGTGTCACCCATGAATATAGTTCTAAAATATTTCTCTTTATGATCAAAATGTTTTGCATATCATAAGTAATTTTCAGTAACACTTTCACTGACTGCAAAGCTATGCAATATCTCCCATCTGAATTTAAAGTAGTTTCCATTGCATATTTTATTTTTGGTCTTACAAAATCATAACTATTGAAAGATAGAATTCAAGAAATCCATTGCTGCTGTCAGTTCAAAGTAAAGAACATGGTTGAGTCATCAAATGTAGGAGAGACAGATGTGTGTCTGATGCAAACTTAAGCTTACTAGTACAGTAGGTAATGAACCTTCTAATATACAGAGGTCTGCAGCTTGTTCTCCTTTTAACTCAAGTAGTGGAACTATTGCTTGGTAATCAAAGGGTCTCTGAGCTAAGTTTCTACTGGAACTTTATTAATAAATGAGCCATTTCCAGCATACTACTACTTAATGTATTTAAGAATGGCCATACTGGGTCAGACCAAAGGTCCATCTAGCCCAGTATCCTATCTTCTGACAGTGATCAATGCCAGGTGCCCCAGAGGGAATGGACAGAACATTCCCTGTCTGGCAAACAGAGTCTAGGGACACCATCCTTGCCCACCCTGGCTAATAGCCCTTGATGGACCTATCCTCCATGAACTTATCTAGTTTTTTTGAACCCTGTTATAGTCTTGGCCTTCACAGCATCCTCTGGCAAGGAGTTCCACAGGTTGATGGTGCGTTGTGTGAAAAAATACTTCCTTTTGTTTGTTTTAAACCTGCTCCCTATTAATTTCATTTGGTGACTCATAGTTCTTGTATTATGAGAAGTAAGTAACACTTCCTTATTTACTTTCTACACACCAGTCATTATTTTATAGATCTCTATCATATTCTCCCCCTCCCCCATCATCTCTTTTCCAAGCTGAAAAGTCAGCCTTATTATTCTCTCCCCATATGGAAGCCATTCTATACCCCTAATAATTTTTGTTGCCCTTTTCTGAACCTTTTCCATCTCCAATATATCTATTTTTGCGATGAGGCGACTACATCTGCGTGCAGTATTCAAGATGTGGGCATACCATGGATTTATATAGAGGCAATATGATATTTTCTGTCTTCTTATCTATCCCTTTCTTAATGATTCCCAACATTGTTAGCCTTTTTGACTGCCGCTGCACATTGAGTGGATGTTTTCAGATAACTATCCACAATGACACAAAGACAGCTAATTTAGACCCCCCATAATCCCAACTATATATATAAAAGTCTATATATAAATTTTATTTATAGATAGATAGATGGGATTATGTTTTCCAATGTGCTTTACTTTGCATTTATCAACCTTGAATTTCATCTGCCATTTTGTTGCCCAGTCACTCAGTTTTATGACATCCTTTTGTAGTTCTTCACAGTCTGCTTTGGACTTAACTATCATGAGTAGTTTTGTATCATCTGCAGATTTTGCCACCTCACTGTTTACCCCTTTTTCCAGATCATTTATGAATATGTTGAATCGTATTGGTCTCAGTACAGACCCCAGGGAGACACCACTGTTTACCTCTCTCCATTCAGATATTTGTTGCCATTATATTTATCTGCTGTTTTTCATAACATCTTAATGTACTACGGTGATGGGAAGGTGTAATATGACATGTCATTCTGCTAAAAATACATTGATATTATCAGAATTTTCAAAATAATTCCCTGATTATTTTTCAGGAGTGCCAATATTAATGCTGTTGGAATTACAGTAGTTTCAGGCTGCTTGGTAAATTGCTTCATATTAGTTCGGTAACTTATTACATTTATTCTCTAGGTCCCCCACGTTGGAGTGGTATGTATTGAGCTGTCATTTAAGCATATATCACTAAAAAATATGTATGTTGTGATTGCGTGACCCTTACTTAATGGATAAGAAGTGTTAGACCAAAAACTCATTTATTAACAATAAAATACACAGTAATTGTGACACAAAAAAAATCTAGTCAAAAACTACCTTTCTGTGTTGGTTTACCGTTGAAATTTGGCTTGGATTAGGACTTTTTATATGAAAACATTGGATTTGCAAATTTCCAATTGTATTTCTCGCTTTTAAAAGTTTGAGTCTCCTTTAATCTTAAAATATGTATAAAGTACCTAATTTTGAAACTGCCTGACCATGTTAGTCTGAGTTGTTTCTTTACTTGTCCTCGGTGTTTTACAGATAGCGTACAATGCTAGCTTTTACAACGTGTGCATTAACTTAAAGTTCCACCACTTTGCATGGGTGTAGTTAAACAAAAAGCTGCTGCCTCATGTTAGCATGCATGACAAATAAGATGGGGGGCTTCCTTTGTGTTAGAAGTAGCTCAATAGTCCTAAAGGTCTTAACTTTGTCAGCTAGAATGCTTTTATCTATAACTATTATAAGCAATATACAAGGTAATGTTTAATCTTGACTGCGGTTTGAAGTGTTTTGTGATTTTTTTTTTCACTGAAAAACCACCTCTCCTCTACTCCCCTCCCCAAATTTTTTTCATTTTCTGTGTTTTATTGCAAGATTCTCTGTGCTTATGGGTGGCATTAGGCCTGACAGGATGCTGGGTAGAGGTTTGAGTCCATTCTGCTGCTAGCTGATTTTGAAATAGAAGTCATTTGTCTTGGGTTTTTTTTCCCTAACTCTTGCAGAGTTGATGGGGTTTTTTAACAAGGCTGTTTTCATTAGAAGGTTTTAAGAAACTTTGGACATAACTATTGGCAAAAATAGAGTAATTTGGTTCAGTTATATCTGTCTTGATAAAAGCTATCTTTTGCTTGGAATGTTTCACTTACGTTTTTTTCTCATAAACCTCTGAGATACTCTGTCATTCTGTTTTCTGGTGTGAGGTTCCTCTCGCTCTTTGAGTTGTACAGTTTTGAAAATCCATAAGGCGTTCAGCCATTCCCTTGGTGGCATGTAACATTGTTCAACATATTTCTTACTTTTAATGCAAGTGAGCCTCATAGAACCTCAGCCTCTTATTTCCACAGTCATCAGGTTGGCGGTTTCACTATGCTGTCTGGAATATGGCATATTTTTCCCCTCTAGATATGACTCTAATGCACGTGGTAGATAAGTTTTCTATGTAAGTCAGAGAGATTTTAACACCACTCTGTCAAGGAAAGTGGACTGCAATAAGTTATGGAAGCAGCACAAATTCTGAAGCATGGCAAAGTTGTATATTTTTCCAGTAATCCAGAAAATACATGCTTCAGTAAGAAGATGTTACATATGGTGACAGTGACCTCTAGCGGCCAAAGGGGAAAATTTCCCCAATACAGCCCATACTCATGATACCAAGGGTGTTGACAGCATTGATTTCTGATGCAATAAATCTATGAAACTAAGGTGTGGGCAGGGAGTAGAATATCTTCCTTTTTGGAAGGAAGGGGGAGATAATAACAAGGAGAGATCCTCCCTCCTTTAGAGGAGAGGAAGTGAATGTTGAACTCCGTTGGCACACACCTTTTCTTGTCAATGCTACTCCTGCTTCACGTTCAGGAGGAATGGTTGGGAGCCCCTGAATCTTCCCAGTCAGATTCAGGGGCTCCCAATCAATCTTCCCTGTGCCTCCTACAGTTCCTGCTTCAAATTCCTCTTCCTGGTGATTTGACTATAATCAAACCTCATTCTTCAGGGCATCAACCAGTCACAGGGGTCAGGAAGTGCCATCCCCACTCCCTGTGCATAATTGGCCAGATGTGTTTTGGTAGTTTTTCCTTTGGAGTATTGGGAATTGGCCTCATCTGAACTCTGGACACGAGATGGGATGGACCAGTGCTCTGAGGAGGTACATATAATGATCTTTCTTAGATGCCTGGCTCCTGTGTCTTGCTCACATGCTCAAAGACAAATGATCAGCAGATGTGGGGTCTGGAAGGAATTTCCCACAGCTCATATTGGCAGGTACACTAGGATTTTTTTCTAGGACTGTCAATTAACCACAGTTAACTCACGCGATCAACTCAAAAAAAATTGTGGGGGGAAAAAAAAAAGAATCTCAATTAATTGCACTGTTAAATAATAGAATGCCAATTGAAATGTATTAAATATTTTGGATGTTCTTCTACATTTTCAAATATATTGGTTTCAGCTACAACACCATACACAGTGTATGCTGCTCACTTTATATTTTTGATTACTAATATTTGCACTGTAAAAATGATAAACAAAATAAATAGTATTTTTTTTCAATTCACCTCATACAAGTACTGAAGTGCAATCTTTGCTGTGAAAGTGCAACTTACAAATGTGGGTTTGTTTTTGTTTTGCACTATAGTACTTGTAATGGGAGAATTTAAATACTATTTCTTTTGTTTTTTACAGTGCAAATATTTGTAATAAAAAATAAATATAAAATGAGCAGTGTACACTTTGTATTCTGTTTAATTGAAATCAATACATTTGAAAATGTAGAAAACATCCAAAAATATTTAAATAAATGATATTGTATTATTAACAGTGCAATTAATTGTGATTAATTTTTTTAATTGCTTGACAGCCCTAATTTTTCACCTTTCCTTGTAGCATAGATCGCTGGTAGGTTTATGGGGGCTTATCTCAACAATTCAGTTTCCTGACATTGCAGGTACTGCAAGCATTGGTAGCACCTCAGTCTCTCCTGTTCTTTCTCTGTGGCATATAACAGCTTGCTCTTTTGAGTTACAGTAAAGCATTTCAGTCCTCAAGTTATTGACTTAGGTGTAGAGGCAGCTGGATGAAATTGAATGCCTTGTGATGTACAGACTAAATCTAATAATGGCCCTTCTGGTCGTAAACTTTATGAAACTTCCTATTATGAACCCCTCCCCCTTCTTGCGAGGTAGGGAGGGAGCTCTAGCTCTGCATTTTGCAGGACAGAGGAGCTGAGCTTACACCTTCAACTCCTCCTCTTGTACGTCACTCTTCCAGAGCCCCAGGACTACACATAACATGCCTTCTTCCAAAGCATAACAAATTAAAAGAATGCACATTCTTCTCAAACAACCTAAAGACCATCCATCTAGCTAAGTGTTTAAATAAAGTAAACAAACTATAATATCACACATGCCATTAGAAGAAGCCCAGTTGAAAGTAAAGTGATACTATGCTGGAAGATAACTATTGTTCAAATAAACTCATTTCAATACAAAATTCAGTTGAGCTAAAGAGTTATCAAAAATGTATTCAGGCGGACATCTAAAAAGTAATTTCTTTCTGTCATTCTTTCACATAAGGATATTGTTATAAAGAATACATTTGTCATGATCTGAGCAAGATGAAAGGCGGTTCAAAAAAAAAAACAAATCCGCATCTACAAGTTAATTATAACTTCAGATTCACTTTGAGTGGTGACACTCAAACTGTAAGAGTTGAACCATCACATGAGCAATAGAGCGTTTTTTTCTATCAGATAAATGGAGAAGCATCAAAATTTAATTTTCCACAGTTATATGTGTCTGTCCATCCAGGACTAATGTTTATCCGTTCAAGCACCTCTGGAGAGCTCAGGAGACACAATCACAGAAAAATAAGATTTTCCCAATGTGAAACTCTCTATACATCCAATATTAACTTTAAAAGTTGTCTCAGAAAATCCTGAGTACAAAGATGGGTTATTGAATAACATAAAATATGCTGAACTATCAAAATGCACATATGCTGTCTCTAGGACA
The DNA here is from genome assembly GCF_020497125.1 of Mauremys mutica. Taxonomy (NCBI): domain Eukaryota; kingdom Metazoa; phylum Chordata; order Testudines; family Geoemydidae; genus Mauremys; species Mauremys mutica. The sequence goes on from NC_059072.1 coordinate 42,847,497, forward strand.
GAGTATTTTCAAATATGGAAATTAGAAGCATTGAAATACTTAATTAGGTAGAACCATAGACCAACTGGTGTATAATCCAATTTTGTGTACATAATCTATGTGGGGTAGAGGGCAGGTTCTAATAGACACTAGTTTGGGAGGTATATTACATGCCATATTAAAAACTAATGTTGACCAAGAAACATTGCCTATAACTTGAGATGCTGTATCTGCAGCACTGTTTAATACTAACAGGTTTGGTTTAATGTGCATTGCTGAGAGTAAATTCTTAAGATTGCAATTGTTTGCTATTGGCCTGCACAACAACATAACTGTATGTGCAATATTGTGTGCCATCTTGTCTTAGCAAGAAAGTAATTATGGTCGCTCTTGTGTACCATCTTGTCTTAGCAAGAAAGTAATTATGGTCGCTCTTGTTAGTATCAGAAAAATGTTACAGAATTACTAACAAGCCATGCTTTTTAAAAATACGCATTTCCCTAATTTTGAAAAAATATACTATTCTCTCCATATTTAGGGTAATTACTAGGTTTCCATTTGAGTATTTGTGACCTGCTCACCCTTAACTTAGCAAAAACTAAATATTCCTGAAATCTTCCTGTGTATCTGAGGTGAATGTCTTGGAAAGCTTAATGTTAACTTCCTAAAATATTTCCCTATACAGAAAGGACTATGGATATTCAGGGAAATTATAGCTTTCTTTTTTTTTTTTTTTTTTTACAAACATAGTGCTGTGCTGATAGCTGGTATTATACGAGTTCTTTTCCTTTAAAATACATGAGAAAGATGACATATGGACAATATTTTCAGCATACCAAGATCAGGATTAGTAAAATTTGTATAGGCACAGAGATCCTTGTAAAAGACATGACAAAGGTGTTTTGGCACTGTTACATTTTACTCCTTCCTGTGCATCTCAGATGGAATGACTTGGGATAAAATTGTGTAGTATATAACTAGGCACTATCTTATGTGTTTTGTTTCAGCTCCACCACCGCCACCGCCATCCAGAGGAGGACCCCCTCCTCCACCACCACCACCTCCACATAGCTCAGGTCCTCCTCCTCCTCCTGCAAGGGGAAGAGGAGCTCCTCCTCCTCCTCCTTCAAGAGCTCCCACAGCAGCACCTCCACCCCCACCTCCGTCTAGACCAGGTTCAGCAGTGCCCCCTCCTCCTCCAAACAGGATGTATCCTCCACCACCTCCAGTGCACTCATCATCTGCACCAGCTGGCCCGCCTCCACCGCCTCCACCACCAGCAAGTGGATCATGTGTGCCGCCGCCGCCTCCTCCACCACCTCCCCCTCCTGGTCCACCTCCACCACCTGGCTTCACTTCAGAGGTTGATAACCAATTTCCAGCTCCTGCAGGAAACAAAGCAGCACTCTTAGATCAAATCAGAGAAGGGGCCCAGTTAAAGAAAGTAGAACAGAACAATCGACCTGTATCCAGCTCAGGAAGAGATGCGCTCTTAGACCAGATACGACAGGGTATACAGCTGAAGTCGGTAAGTATCTACTGTTTGTCATCTTCTAAATTTCCAAAACTAATTTAGAGCAATAGCCAATGGGTTGGGTTTTTTTGTTTGTTTGGCATGTTGTATATTTTTTGTTTGTTTGTTTTTTGATAAATCCTAGGCCACTTTTCTTTAATATTATGTCTTGGCTGTTGCCACACCATAAGTAAAATTGATTCTCCATTTCTAATATTTATGACTCTTGGCCCACCTCTGAAATCCTTAAAGGAGATTTTGGCTACAAAACTCTGGTGTGATCTATGGTTGTGTCCATCAGAGAATTTTTCCATTATTTTTAGGCAAATCAAATTTTCTTTTTCAGTGACATTTTAAATAATAATAATTGAATAATTCTTCTAGATTTTAATTTGAAAACAGAAATTAAAATTTAATTTATTGGAATTATCTAGTGTAGATTTAACGTGCAGTCCCACACCTCTGATGTTGCCATCAAATTACATTTTTTATTAAATGTTGATTTAGTAATGTCAGCATGGCTCATGAGGTTGTGGTGACCTTTGCCAGGAGCATCCAGGCTTTAATAAAGTTTTCTGAAGAACTGTAGAGGATGAGTTCCATGGGAGACAACACCTGGATTTCTCCTTATGCTCCACTTCTCGTCACTGTTTCCCTGTCTTTACTGTTACACATCCTCATAGCTCTGCTCCAGCTTTCAACTCCTCTCCTAATTCATGTATACAAACACCCTTCGTTCTGACTGCTTTTCTCAGTCTGTAGCTCTAACAGTCCCTCTGCCAGTGCAGCAGGCATACTCATTCTTGTCAGATCCCTTCTCAAACCGCTCTGCACCATCTCTCATCTTGCTGTCACATAGTCTTTAAAAAAAAAACAGCAACAACAAAAACACCTGAATTTGTAACATTTGTTGATGGTGTAATACTCACATTATATTTGTTTCTTTCCTTACCCCGGATCCTTGCCTGGTCTGCTTCTAGGTTTTTCTGAGCATGTTCTAAGCTCTTTGGGACAGACCAGGTCTTTCTGTAAAGCACCATGCAAAAGTATGGAGATGTATAAATACTAATAGACTTGTTAATACATGGGTGCAGTACCCAATTTTATAAATCCCTACTAGGGAGATGCAGGATTTATCTGCCTAGGCTAGGATCTAGTCAACAAACTTGAGCAAAAAATTTTCATAAGTTTTCTGTTATCTCGAACATAGAGCATTATGCAACTGAACAAGGCTTGCCTATTCAGATACATTACAGAACTTTCCCTCAGTTGTGGAGGTCTCTTCCTGATGATGATGATGATAAGGCTTGCTGAGTTTAGTTGTATGTATTTAATCATCACTGTGTCAATCACAGTATTGACTAACTGGAACTATGTTGTCATGCAAAAAACAGTGGAAGAATTTGTATTTAGAAAACATGGAGTTTCCGAGCTTCCTTTTTTCTTAGTTTTCTTAGTTCTAGCTATATCTGAGGTTGTAGTTTCAACAAATGTCTAATCTCCCTCCATAATTGAAAATGTTTTCAATTTTCTAAAAGAGGATTTGCCTGGAAATATAAAGGTTCTCCGTTTAATTACATCATAGCATTGTATTCTTCTTTCAAGGTATCTGATGGCCAAGAGCCTGTGCCACCCACAGCTGCGCCAACCTCAGGAATTGTGGGTGCATTAATGGAGGTTATGCAGAAAAGGAGCAAAGCCATTCATTCTTCAGGTAGGTTTGTGGGAACTTTTGCTTTGGTTGTCAAAGTGTAGGTGTTAATATACTGTGGACCATGAAATGTTAATTACATTTGTTTTTTCTCATGATGACTGTACTGAATTTTAGATGTATAGTGAAACAGAATATGCCAGACCTAGCCACTTGCCCATCTGCAGTAGTCTAGCATACTTCATCAGGCAATGGCCAGTGTTTTGTACTTTGCAGTAATGCTGTATTGAAAATTACCAGTTAAGACTAGCCACCACCTGATGTAAAATCTTAGAATATAGAAAGTGATTACTAATTTATGTCTGATCTTAAATGTAATTATTTTGACCAGCCCAGTGTTTGGTGCAATACCAGATTGATGAACACTGCATACAGGAGTCCTTCATTCAGAAAAACCTTTTCTAATTGCCAGAGAGTCTGTTTCTAACTGTTAGAACTATAACTATGCTCTTTGAATGTCACGTGCTGCCCAAACAATAAGTGACTATCATCACTTGCTCATGCCTGCCTTGCTGCAATTTTTAATGCTTGAGTACATGCAAAAAATAAGGTTTAGGATGATAGTTTTTGGCTAGTTTTCTCACTATCTTATTGTTAATGCTGTGGGTACAGCTGTTTTGCTGTATCGCTTCATTTTGCCAAATCTTCCCTTGCTGCCTGCAGATACCCCTACTTTGATATCCACAGGTCACTTTGCAGTTTGATTGTGTGTGTGAACATTTTGATTAGTTTTGTTCTATCTTTGTGTGGGAACCTTCTAATTTTGATGTCCTCTGCAAACTTGATCACTATCGAATTTACTCGAGAGAAACATCACAAGGACATTAAGTACAATGCCATGCCCTCCTTAGCTGATTTAAAAAAACAAAAAAAAAACTTCAGCTAGTCAAAAAAATAATTCTAGAAATTCTAGCAATTCTGGACTGCACTACCACGAACAGCAAACAATACTATTTGAAAACTGAAACATACTTCACGCTTAGGCAGATATAGCTTCACCAGAGGCGGCTCTAGGCATTTTGCTGCCCCAAGCACGAAGCCGCGAGACCAGCAGACCCTCCGCAGGCACGCCTGCGGGAGGTCCTCCGAAGCCGCGGGACCAGCGGGCCCTCCGCAGGCAAGCCGCCGAAGGCAGCCTGCCTGCCGCCCTCGTGGCGCCGGCAGGGCGCCCCCCATGGCTTGCCGCCCCAAGCTTGGTTTGCTGGGGCCTGGAGCCGCCCCTGAGCTTCACACACAAGTTAGAAGTATTCCATGAACCGCAAGTGCTCTGTGGGCATGATAGAAATACTTTTGTCTGTTTTTGAAGGGAGAAGAAACCCCTTTGGTAGGAGTTTAAATTTGGAGAGGCAAACATTTAACTTGTTTTTTTCATTTTTGCAAAAGTAGAAAATCTAATTTAGAACGTATTTTTCACCCTACCTCACTCAAAGAAAAAACGTGAGGGCAGGAGTATTTGAAAATATATTTTTTACATTTATATCTAAAAATTGTTTTGTTTTGTTTTTGTTTTTCTTCTCTGGAGAAGAAAACACCCAGAACTGGAACTCGTATATTCGGTATTGATAATAAGAGCAATTTAGAGTTGAGTTTCATTTCTTGTGATGCTAGTAACTATACTTCAGCTGTGCAGCTACTTGATTGATTTCTAATGGAAAGATCATATTCTTTGTCATGTAAATACTCAAATGACTGTTCATCCTCTTCTAGATGAAGATGAGGATGAAGATGATGAAGAAGACTTTGAGGATGACGACGAATGGGAGGATTGATCAAAATATTATATTATTATATATATATATATTTTTAAGGTGAATGAAATACTAAACACTACTTTCTGTCTATGGATTCTGTAAAATTATCATGTAAATGTTCTACCAATTTGCTGTATATTTTTGTTGCCTTTTGCTTTTTTATTAATCTGTGCAATACCTCATTTAATCTGTAAAGGTTTGTCATAATCCTCTACAAAGCTACTCCCTGTTAATGTGTGCAAGTTTACATCTGGATGCTCAGTGTACATGTGAATACTTTCCATTCCATCAATAAGGGAGTTTAAATGTAATATGTGAGACTGACAAAAACCTTAATGTAATTTAGTTATAATGCAAGAAGGAAAACACTATTTTCATACCCTACTTTTCTGTATCTAAATTTTCTTATTAAAACCTAGTATAGTACTACATTCTTTAAGTGATGCAGCTCTTAGTTTATTTAGCCCCTTCATTTCGAATACAATGCTACATGAATGTTGAGGCTGATTATAATATTGCACGGTTTTCAATACATCACAACATTGCAGTTGTTCGAATCTTAGCAGTATGCTTTTCGTAAAACTACAAAAATACACAGCTAGTTATGAAAATTAATAACTTACCATTATACTGTAGCAATATTGTCTGCTATTGGATAGCAGTGATATTTTGAAGGCTTTAATTAAGGAACTCTCTGCCTGAGATTAAACAGGATGGCTTTTTACTATAGCAATGGTAAAGGCATCTTTGATGCAAACCAGTTTAGTCCTGCTGTCTTTCAGAATGAGGAAGAGCTTAAATTGCTGGGGCTATACTGTAATCTGGCTGTTGCTACAGTCATTTGATTTATTTTTTAAATCAATTTTACGTATTTTTTGGGCTGAAGGGCTGCGTTTAATGCTTGCTTCAATAATGTTGGGTTTAAATTCATTTTAAAATGTGTAGGGCACTAGTATACTAATAAAGTAAACTTACGTGATGTTACTTTGCAGTCTTTATGGGTTATGGTAATACCAAACACTAAGACACCAGTCCTACACTTAAAAAAAAAAAAAAAAATTGAAAAGCTTATAAATCAGAATATACACTTTAAATATGTACTGAACTTTATTATTGCAATATTCTGTCTGCATACGTTGGCTTTAAGACCAAGAGTTGTGATAAAGATCAAGGACCCTATTCATAAGAATAGTGTTTGACAACATAATTGGAAAATGGGTTTCTTGTTTCACAGCTTTCACCTTTATATAAGATGTACTTAATAGTGAGGTAAAAATTGGAGTATCTGCCTATTAAAATACACTACTCTGCTTTAGCCTGGGTATTTAATGTCTGCAGCACTAATTATTGTACTTGCAGTAAGATTTAGGTAGAAACTCTTTTTAAAGAACCATATTATCTCACTGCTACAGAATGTTTAGTTAAGTCAGTCATATTTGGAGTATAGTTAACACATAGTATCTTGAGACTTTCTGACTATAGTCAAGGTACCAAACTGCATTTAAGTTATCCAGAGTTGTATTGACTGAAACCCAGTGTTTGCCTGATCTTGACAGGCTGGACCTGCATGATGTGGCTTGGGATTTCTAACCCAGCTATCTAGTCTCTAGTGATCAAGTACTTAATCGGGTGAGAAGAAAAGAATTTAAAAGGTTATGTTGCTGAAAACTGGTGTGAGAGGAGTTAAATTATTCCAGCGATGCTAACTCCCTTCCAAGTGTAACTTAAGCATGTAACTTGGGAAATCTCTTCCAAGTGGTCTCATTTTCTTGCAGTAATATTCACTTTGCTCTCTGCTGCTAGAAATACTTCTACTGGCTTTGCTGCTGTAATGGCTTGAGCATTCTGAGTTGACTATGGGTGAGGCTTGGGGAAGCTACTGTCCAGTGGGTTTAAGAATGTCCCTATGGAGAATATTCTATGGCTTTGATATAACTTCTAGCATTTTCTCTCTTTTATAGCATTACGGGCATTTTAAAGTTAAGTGGACAAGGCCCAGATGTTCTCCTAATACGTTGCTTAATAGGGTATGTTTAACCCCTGTGGAGTTGGGATTTCTGTACTTTAATGCATAATTAGCTTTCATCAAGAAATCTCCATTCCCTGTGTTGGGAGAGCTGGAAGTTAGACACTGTATACTTGGGATAACTATGTTTGATCCATGGATCACTTAGCAAAGAAGGCATTTGATTCTGATCTTCTATAAAAATATATCCACTTTATTGCACAAAATCCAAATTAATATTTGCTTAAATCTGCAACTGCAATTAAACTAAAATAATGTCATGGCTGCATGTTTCAGTGCTCCACCACTTGCACTATGGGCAGAAGAGTGTTTCATGGCATTGATTCACTATCGCTTAAACATTGTAATGAAGGCCTCTCTATATACTCCAGTTAATGACTGTGTCCAGATAGCCTTAGCAATTAACAAACTAGCATGAGGCTTCTAGTATCTCGACACACTGTGCATACACAATATCAGCTAGCCACTTACTGTACGTATGGAATTCATAAGAACTTCTCAATCATTCAGTTTTCCATTTATCAAATTGAAATTTTTAGTATGTGAATTTTTGAAATGTACAGTGAATAGGATGTTGCACTGGTGGCAATTCATCATCGAGCATAATAAAATTAATTTGACCCAAATAGTGTAAAACTGTGTAGTTTTTTTTTAAGTGTTAACTGTAGCACAGCTTTTAAAATAGCTCTACATATTGTTTACACACTTCAAAAGTAATTTCAACTGCTGAGCCAGGACCACAAAGCAGTAAATAGTCCCCTCAAATCTGAATAGTTCTCATGTCTGGAAAGTTGGATTGTGCCACTGAATAAATACATTCTCTTACTCATCGTAACACCCCATCCTGCTGGCAAATGTGACAGCTGCTCAGCAGCTCCCTTGGAAACAAGTGCTGCTACAGGCAAGTGCAATAATGAATTAACACTTCAAGGTCAAACAATTGTGGCTTGTAAATCCAAACTTTGTACCTAATATTGCAATGTTTGAATTTCAGAGCACCATTTCTTACCCCAAAAAGCATAAAAAGAGTTTGGGACTTTTTCTAAACTATGAATTGAATCCTTATCCTCCCACGTTTGCAGTCTCATGCCTTTCTCTGCTGTAATCTAAACATCTCCATTCCTAAACTTGGAGATCCAAAATACCTCCCAATAATCCTAAGTGTAGGGCAAGGTAAATTCAAGTTATTAGTTTATGTATTTTTAAAACAACATACTAATGTTAACATTCTCTCAATTTAGTTAATATTGAGAAATAAGAATGTTTTTATATTGAATGACAGTATTCACTAGGATTACTTTCAAGAGTTAAATGTGTGTAGGAGTCTTGGGTTTTTTTATACTGTTGCCTTTTCATCACAACAGCTTTTATCTAATCGTTAGAGGAATGCCTGGTCTAGTTAGTAAAGTTCCCGAAGTTCAAGTACAGTGATAAAGTCTTATTTATAGTACAGCAAAAAATTGTTTAAGGGCTGTTTGGAAGAAATTAACACTTGCTTTTTTCCCCACAATAGGGCACTGTCATGTTACAACATCACAAGCCAAGGTTAAGTTATTGTGTATTAGTTTCCTGTCTGAGGCTTGTGTTAGGGTGGCAGTGGAAGGGAGAAAGGAGAGAATTGAGGCTAGGAGAGTAAAGAATAGAACTTGAACCACAGTTTTCATTCAATTTGATGGTGAAACACTGGCATCAACCTTGCTTTATATTCTGGCCATCTGTTTAGTATTTCTGTGCATGCTTACATAGTTAAGGAGGAAGCTTTTAAAAAAAAAAAACCTCTTCACTAAGGAGAAGAGATAATAAACTTCATCAGTATATGCTACTTTCCAATATAATCAGCAGTTGACTGAATACAGTAAGGTTTCTTCATGGATGTTTTATAAGCAGAGATTTGAAAGTAACAAGAACATGGAGAGTAAAATAGAAGCATTACACATTCTGCTTATTTCACTGCTTCATTGTCAAGAAATTGAGCATAGCTGGAGTTATTTCTATATAAAGATACTTGTGTTGAATTTTACAGCCATTTGCAGAGTAGCCTAGTAGGTAGAGCACCTTTATGGTGGGTCAGGACACTTGCTTTCTCCTCAGCTAGCCTGCTGTATGTTTGGGCTTGGGTATCTTGCACAGCCTCTGTTCCTCACTTTTACCCTTCCCTAAAATGGGGAATAATACATACCTTTCAGACATGTTGAGGCTTACTATGTATAAAGCATTAGGTACTCTGTAAGTGCTGCAACTATGCTAGTAATAGCTAAAGTTGACTCTTTCATTGAAAGCCAATATTGTCAATGGTGTACTTTTTAGGAAAGTTATACATCTTGTGCTGAAATTGCTCAGGGAAGTAATGATTCCCCTGCCCCCCTGGTTTTGACTATTTTGATAATCTTGAATCAAACAGTTTGGATGCTGAACTTGCATTTGGGCAGGGGGATGGGAGGTATTTGAGTCCTTCCTTGCTAAGTTGGGAAAATAGGGGGAAATATTGGTGGCTACTAATAACAATTTTCTGTTTAGGATGCAACATGGTCTGGAGTGTAACTTCAGAAGGATAAATGTGATGAGAGTGTGCAGTAGTGCATAAGATACTCACATATATCCCCTTGTCCCCAAATACTCTTAAGGTGATAAATACAATGGGGATGCAATTTATTCCTAAAAGTGTTTTGGGTGAGGCCTGCCAGCTTTACAACAGCTTGGTGCAATGATACACAACAGTTTATAATCATGGTATTGTATGTAACTGAAATTGTAAGTAGAACATTTCTTACTAAATGGCAATTTAGCTAGAACATTAAGGGGGACACCTTCATATAGAAGTTCTGTAATGAATAAGAATCTCTAGGACATGAGTTTTACACTGCATCTGAACAATAGCATTTCCAACCATTTCCCCCAACTGTTTACTAGGCAGGGTAGTGGTTCAGTGGAAATCCGGAGAATACCATTTCTTGAAAGCAGAACCTCCTGCAGTATTTAGAGGTTTTCTTCAAGTGCTGATCACTTTCTTGTACCAAAATTTCCTTTTCCTCCACCTCACTCCACCATAGAGAAATTGCAAACAATCGCATGTTTACTTCTGTACATGAAAATCTCAGTTGTGTGACTTCTTGTACATATATATTCCATTGTCTTTATCCATGTGCCGAACACACTCAAGTTTGGGTTCTTTTGGCCAGCAGTGTCTGTTGGGGACCACAGCTGCAGCCTGATTGTCCTCGTCCTTCCAGCCAAGGATGTAAAGAGCTGGGTGATCCTAAATGCCCTCAGTTGCTGCTCACTGCCAGTATATCAGTTGAAACTTGCAGTCTTCAAGCCTCTTCGCTTGCTGTGTAGTTTACCCATTGTTTTGTAACCTGAGACTTAGCAGTTAATTTCCTTTCCTCTTAAATAGAAATCTTATTTATTTTCCCTAAAAGTCTGAACTGATAATGGGATCAGTCACAATAACTAAACACAAATCTCCAGGCTTTAAGAATTGTCCTTAATGTCAGTCAGTAATGCCTCTTAATGATGGTCACACGAGAAGTTTAGTGTGTCTGGGCTAAGGGCACATAGAAAAGGATTTATATATTCCTCAGTAGACAGCTTAGAGGAACTCATGAGATGAGGTTGAGTTTTCATTGTTTGTGGTGGTGTAGCCATGGTAGTCCCAGGATATTAGAGAGACAAGGTAGGTGAGGTAATACTTTTTATTGGGCCAACTTCTGTTGGTGAAAGAGAGAAACTTTTGAGCTCCTCAGAGCTCTTTGTCAGGTCTGTGGAAAGTGTTCAGTCACAGCTTAAATACAAGGTGGAACAGATAGATCAGTATAAGTAACTCATATTTTGAGAGGCTATTCAAAATGAAGTGGCCCACTAACACCTCTTCAGTCATAGGACAAAAAAGGGGAGTTAGTGGGTTAGGTTGTAATAAGCCATAAATCCCATGTCTTTTTAGTGTCTCTAGCAAAGTTAAGAATTTAAGATCCCAGGCTCGTCTTTTGAAGGTATAGTGCATGTTTCCTTTGAGGACAAGGACTGAGGTCAGATATGGAATGATTGCATTTATTTGCCCACTGGTGCTGTGATGGTTTTGTCTTTTATCATTTCTCTGTGTGAGTTTATGCAAGAGCATAGTGATTATCTGGTTTCATCCTACAGTCAACTCTACAGGAAACCCACAGATCTCCACACTTCACAAATCTGTAACAACCCCAAACACCAAGCAATCTGTTATCTACAGTCAGGCACTAAGATACCTTAGAATGTGCTCTGAGGAGAAAGTCTGGGATACAGACCTTAGCACACTTAAAACTGCCTTCAGCAAACAAGAATGCTCCATCAGAGAAATAGATTTCAACATGGAACGGGCCACGTAAATAGCCTGAGAGGGGAAAAAACACTCTGACTACACCCTCCCTAGTTATCACCTACCAGCCTGCACTGAAAGCCATCGGGGATATCATGGGATTAGAGGGACCACAAAGATCTAATCTAACCCCCTGCCAATGCAGGATATGTTGGCTAACCATCCAAGACAGATGGCTATCCAGCCTTCTTTGGAAAACTTCCAGCGAAGGAACTTTCACAACCCCCAGTCCATTCCATTGTCTTACTGTTCTTACACTTAGGAAGTTTTTCCTGAGATTCAATCTAAATCTGCTGTGCTGTAGTTTGAACCCATTGCCTCTTGTCCTGCCTTCTGTGGCAAGAGAGAACAACTTTTCTCCATCTTTTTAATGGTAGCTTTCAAGTATTCATAGAGTGCTATCAGATCCCTCTCACCCCTCCTTAATCTCCTCTTTTTCCAAACTAAACATACCCAATTCCTTCAACCTTTATCATTAAACAATTACAATACGTACTTAATGGAGACTGCATTCTGAAAGAGGGCTTTCCTGAACCCTTTTCTGGCCTTCAAATAATCCCTCCTCCTGCCACACCTTGCCAAACTCATCGTCAAAAGCAAGCTGCCCACAGCGCCAACTCCTCCCATAACAGATGGAAAACCTGCAAACATATCTCCAGTGCTGTGATCAACACACACACCCCACATACATACACACACACACAATACACTTTTCAAGACCCATGGGTCCTATGCATGCCTATCACATGTGTACCTCATTCAGTGCACTCATTGCCCCAATAACTATGTGGGTGAAACGAGACAATTCCTATGCTCTTGAATGAACTTGGACAGAAAAATGATAAGACAAAAACACTATCACCCATGGGTGAATATTCACAAAACATCACTCCATATCCCCCTGAGGCTTATACAAGAAAGCACCAAAAATTCTACAGGAGAAAGTCATCTGCATCCATCATCTTGGCTGCTCACCAGCCCTTCATGATCATCAAGGCAGCAGGTTTGCCACTGTTGCCATCACAGATGTCAGTGACAGATATGTCCCTACTGGGGAGCCCACTTAGATAACCTTCAAACACAGGGCATGTGGGCTCTTCAGGAAGCCCAGCTTCCCATAAATAGCTTGCCAGAAAGGGCCATTCAACCTTTTCAAACTGGGAATAAAAATGATGAACAAGTGAAATCATTACAATAAGCCATTTTTATATACACAAAGGGGAGTATTTCCCTATGATGGTTCCTGGGGTGCCCAGGATGGTGAGTCACCTTGTTACTACTCTGCCTCCAGAAAGAGAGAAACTTGCTTATGCTTACCTAGCCATCAGTGTTAGACACCCAAACTTACCTATACTTGCCGCAAAGCCATGGCCAAGCATTGGTACTTCAAATAAATAATAATTTTCACACCCTAGGTGTTCTTAGAGGACACTATTTCTATTCAGATAGAACTAAGCTATTTAAGATGGCCCCCAGATTAGTCATAAGTTATGGGGATAGGGTAAAAGATCAGGCCATATTTACACAGATGCTGTAACTGGATTAAGCTGTACAGTAAAACCACAGAGGTATGGACACCTCAGGAATGGAGGCGGTTCGTAACTGAAACGTTCGTAACTCTGAACAAAACTTTATGGTTGTTCTTTCAAAAGTTTAAAACTGAACATTGACTTCCTACAGCTTTGAAACTTTACTATGTAGAAGAAAAATGTTGCTTTTAACCAGCTTAATTTAAATGAAACAAGCACAGAAACAATTTCCTTATCTTGTCAAATATTTTTTAAACATCCCCTTTATTTTTTAGTAGTTTACATTTAAGACAGTACAGTACTGTATTTGTTTTATTTTGGTTTCTTTGTCTCTGCTACCATGTGGTTGCGTACTTCCGGTTCCAAATGAGGTGTGTAGTTGACCAATAAGTTGATAACTCTGGTGTTCATAACTCTGAGGTTCTACTGTACTATGAGTTAGCCAACATAGACCCAGCAGGGAGAGTGAAGGTTCAGTCTGTGAGAGTGCAAGCAGCTTCTGAATTTCTTCGAGAAATGTTCCACACTAGAACTATGTAGGCAGCTTCTTGGGGTTCAGTGCACACATTTGCCCAGCATTATTCCAAGTGTCAAGATCGGATGCTCATTTTGGTAGAGCTGTGCTACAATCCTAGTTTAGGTAGACTCCTACCACCCACCTCCTGTGGTCTGGGTCACTACTTTTGAGTCACCAGAAGTGGAATCCAAGTGACAAGCACTCGAATAAGAAGCTGTTACTTACCTTTCTGTGGTTCTTTGAGATGTGTTGTCCAGGTGTATTGCATTTCCTGCCTGCTATTACAGAATCTGATAAGTCATGGAGGATGCTAGTGAAGGAACTGAGAAGTGATTGGGTCGCCCTGCTCTTTATGCCCTGGTTGGAAGCATGAAGGTACAGGAATGGCCCTCAACAACCACTGCTGGGCAAAAGAATCCAAACTCAAGTGTGTAGGATGCATGTGCACCAGCAATAGAATATAGGTAGAGATGAAGAACCACAGTTACTGTGAGGTAAGTAACCATTTCTTCCCTCATCAGCCCTAGCCCTGCCACATGGCACGCACATTAAGGGCCAGACTTTGAAAGTCCTTTCTATGTATATGCAATGTATGTGTCGGGGGGCAGGGACAGAGTCATAAGGAGAGCTTTCCCCTCCTGCCCATGTGGTCCATAGAAAAGGCAGGCTGAATTTGACTCTGTGCCATGCCTGCATCCTCTTTCACACTGGCCTGCAGAGCATGACTGGCATGGGGCGGGGCGTCAGCTACTCTTCTGTGCATTGGCATCGGGCATGTTGCCTTCTTCAGACAGAATGTCTCCTGGTACAAACTCAGGGGTGGTGCATCTCTGCACAGCCCCTTGCCAAGGACTGTGCCTATATGGTATAAATCAGCTTTAATTGTAATTCCATAACAAATGCCTCAAGAGTTGAATTGAGTTGCTGTGAGCCCCATGTATCTAAATTTGCTGACTTCTCTGGCTATCCCTAGAGGAAGAATGGTCTGGTGGTTAGAGTACCAGTTTAGGACTCAGGAGACCAAAGTTCACGTTTTCTGCTTTGCCACAGATTCCACATGACCTTGAGCAAGTCATTTAAGACTTGTCTACACAGTACGTTAATGGGCACCATCAGGGGAGTTAACGCTAATGCACACCAATGTGTCGCATGTTAACTGGTCCGTGTGGGCCTGCTGGCATGCACTGAAAGTTCCCTAGTCTGTGTTAATGCAGGACTGTTGGAAATTTTTAGTGCATGCCAGGAGGGCCCACATGAGCCTGCTAGTGTGTGAGACACTGGTGTGCATTACAGTTGACACCTCTGCTGGAGCTCACTGGAGTACCATGAAGACAAGCCCTTACTCCTCTCTGTGCCTCAGTTTCTCATCTGTAAAATGGTTATAATAGTATTTAATTGGAAGTGATGAATAACAGGTGCTGATAAATACATTAGGCTGTGAGACACTCAGATACTGTGGTAAGGGGAGTACATTTTTTTAAAAATTTAATCTGATTTAATTAACCATAAGCACATTTATTCATAGAATGGATCTTACCTAATGTTTTTGTTCTTTCTTGCTATGGGGTCTCATTGTCAGAAACAGCAATTATTTTTAGGCACCTCAGAGCACTGCAGGTTGCCAAACCATGCAGTTAAACTAGGCAGTTACATTATCCATGTCTGTAAATACTACGTCATGCTCCAATCAGTTTGTTGGGTGTCCAGTAACTTAGAAACCTAAGGCTGGTTGAGCAAACATTAACGCCTGAGTCAGGCCACTTTGACCTGTTAAACTTTTTACTTTCATTTTCTGACATTTTCAAAATCCCTTCTCCCAACTTTCCTGCATGAGCAGAACCCTGGAGAGCCGGTTGCAGTACATTTCCCAGTGCATTCAGTTTTACTGAACTACATGTAAAGACGTGGAGTTTCTGTGAACCACGTTTTTGGCTTTCAATTATAGAACCAGAGCTAATCCTGCCTGCTTATAAGTGAAATGGACTCTCTGGTTTCTCTAGCAGTTCATGTCCCAACCCACCATACAACATGTGCCTTGGTATGATTGACAGTATCAGAAGTTGAGGTTTAAACTTGTATTGTACACAAAGTCCTCGGTGAGGATGATTCCCTCCTGCTCAAGGTTGTGATTGTTACAGAACCAGTATTCATCTAACTTGTATCATCTCTTTCCATGTCATTGAGCGCTGTGTACGTAATAAATCAGACTTTTCATTGTTGGGCTGCCATGAACTGTTGCCAAAGTTTTTCTTCCCCAAAGATAAAAGAGCAACATCACATTTGACCAGGTCTAAATCACTAAAGGATCAATTCCATTTCTGAACCCTCTAACAACCGCAAGACAAAAGCAAGTGGTAGAGGTGCATCTAAAAACTAAAGGGCTTCTGGAGGTTTTAAGTATAGAAGGCATTTTGTTTATAGGATGGATTTAATACTGGCAGCTTTGTGTGGGTCGGCCCCTGCTGGTTTCACCTTACTACCTTGCCTGTGCCTGTCGTTCCTGGTTTGAAAGGGGCCATCTTGTTTTCATCTCTATGCATGCTAAAGCTCTGGCTTTCTTTGAGCAAGGGCAGCCAATAGTTCTGAAGTATGTGATAACATTTTTGCTGCATGATGACAGTCACAATCTATAATCCCCAGCCTCTCAGATCATCTTAGGACACTAGGGGGAAAATCATTCTGGATAGGGCTGAAATTAGATTGATTTCTTTCCTTTTACATTTCAATCTAGTTTCCTACCTACATTTGATACATTAAATATTACAGTGGCATAGTAAAAAGGTGCCTGGTTTCTGTTTCAACTGAACAGCTTGATCTATATGGTACTTCAAACTGTCAGACGTGCTATCAGGGCCGGTTCGAGGTTTTTTGCCGCCCCAATCTCAGGTGGGGCTGGGGCTCACAGGCGGTACTGGAAGCAGAGGGTGTGATGTCACCTTCTCCCAGCGCCTACAGGGCTTTACCCCCTCCCCCGCCCGGCCGCGCAGAGAAGCCCCAATATAAGGGGTGGCACAAGGCAGTGCAGTAGCCAGTGCGCAGATGAGGTGGCGCAGCCCCGGCTGCCCAGCAGGACTCGCCCTCTCCTCCCCAGGTAGCAGCTGGGCCCTGGCAGCTCAGCGTCCTGGGGCTGGGGCTTCCCCTTCCCGCTGCAGCCGGGGGCACAGCGCCCTCGCCCCATCTAACTGGTGCAGCTCCAAGAGCACAACTGCCCCCCCCAAAAAGGATGGCCGGAATGCTGCCCCTAGAAATGTGCCACCCCGAGCACGTGCTTGCTTTGCTGGTGCCTAGAGCCGGTCCTGCTGCGATATATTCTGAGAACCAGCTACAGAATTTATTAATCTTTCTGAATAATTTTCTGTGAACAGCTGCACTGTCGATTTAGAGACCGGGAGTTCTTCCAAGAACCACAAGGGCAAACAGAGCACTTTAAATCTGACCTACTGGTTTTATTATTACTAAGGCAGGGAGGTTCTAATTTAGTAGCATCTATTTTGCAATACTGGAGAAAGAAGAGGAAAATAAAATATTTGCCCAAGCCTTCTGTGCTGCTAACGTAAGGCAAACTAGCAGTATGCTCGTGCCCTGTTCAGGAGAGCTCTCAAAAAGGAAGATTATGTATATGTTAGTCACAGAGTTTTTAACCCATTTTAATTACTGATATGCCTTTGCACTTCTGTAGCACCTGCCATCTCAGGATCTCTAAAGCATTTTACTAACACTAATCAATTAAGACTCAAACACCCTTGTAATCCTGTACAGAAGCAGAGCATTATATTCCTTGTTTTACAGATGGGGAAAACTAAGGAACAAAGGTTAAATGAGTTGACCACGGTCCCAAAGGAAGTCTCTGGCAGAGTCAAGAATCAAGCCAGTTTCTCCTGATGCCCCATGCTACGCTTTAACCTCTGTGCCATCCATCCATGGAACCTTCCAAAGCAGCACATGATTAAAACTATTAAATTAAAATGAAATGCTCATGCTGCCTTGATCAGTTAAATTCTTGGACTGCTGTACTGATGGAATGGGAATTCCTGTGCCAGGGCCGCCCAGAGGATTCCGGGGGCCTGGGGTCTTCGGCGGCGGGGGTCCCCGCTTCGGCGGTAAGTCGGCGGCGGGGGTCCTTCCGTTCCGGGACCCGCCGCCAAAGTGCCCCAAAGACCCACGGCGGGGACCCCCCTCGGCCGAATTACCGCCGATGTGGGACCCGCTGCCGAAGTGCAGCCCCCACCGTGGGTCTTCGGGGCACTTCGGTGGCGGGTCCCGGAATGGAAGGACCCCTCCGCCGCCGAATTACTGCCAAAGACCCGGCTGCACTCCGGCAGCGGGTCCCGCTTCGGCGGTAATTCGGCTGTAATTCTATCCCAGAGAGGAAGGACCCCCGGCCAGCGAAGACCGGGAGCGAAGAAGCTCCGGGGGCCTGGGCCCCGCGAGAGTTTTCCGGGGCCCCCAGAGCGAGTGAAGGACCCCGCTCCAGGGGCCCTGAAAAACTCTCGTGGGGGCCCCTGCTAGGCCTGGGGCCTGGGGCAAATTGCCCCACTTGCCCGCCCCTCCCCTCTGGGTGGCCCTGTCCTGTGCAGAAAGAATCCTTCATAGTGTTTTATTGCATTTATCTTTTTGGCATGTGTGTCTGAATTTAAAAATTGGTGTTATGCTTTAAATACAAGCTTGTCAAAAATTGGTGCTATTACCATGTGTTGAGAATTCCATTAGATGTTTCCCTCTGTTCAGTATCTATAGTGTACTGCACATATCTTTAGTGTTCTTATTTATTTGCATGATAGGGTCTGGGAGCCCCAATCATGGATCAGGACCCCATTGTATTAAGCACTGTACAAACACAGAACCAAAAGACAGTCCCTTCCACCAATCAAATCAACTTCCAACCAAAAGTTAAGACGAGACAGCAGATGGTTACAGAAAGACCGACAGGGAGTACAAGGAAACAATGAGACTATATTGATCAGCAGGATATTCAGTGGGCTCAGCACACAAGCAGCCTAAGTAGATGTTATATTAGGGTGTCTCTGCTTTTTATCAGCATTTCTTTTCCTCTGTGTGTCATCGTACCAGAGGGAGTAGGGCTAACATACAGGTTACAAAAGTTAGCATAGGAGCTGGGAGAGTATTAAGGAGTCTGCACACTATGTACAATTAAAACAACCAAACTTTTATCTGCAGTGCATGTGAGCACTTGGCAGACTGTGTAAAACAGAAACAAAGGTTGGAATTACAGGAGTGATAAGGGGTTTTGTTGCATTATCTCAGGCAATGCCCATTACACACGAGTATAGGAATGAAATCAAGGCTCATACA
The DNA here is from genome assembly GCF_020497125.1 of Mauremys mutica. Lineage (NCBI taxonomy): Eukaryota > Metazoa > Chordata > Testudines > Geoemydidae > Mauremys > Mauremys mutica. The sequence continues at coordinate 42,866,187 of NC_059072.1, forward strand.
AACACCATCCTTGACAAGGATACATCGGGGACCCACAAGTTCATACTACAGTTTTGGCAACTCTTTCAAACCACAAAACATTTGCCATTAAGAGCATTTGTAGCTGCCTATTTATCTGTCATAGATTTGTGTGTATTTAAAAATCAATAAATCTATTCTCGTGGATCTAAGTACTGTCAAAAGAGAATATACTTTAAAAGGGGAAATCAGTTATGACTTATTCTGAATGTTGTAGACTGGCATGCTGGGAAAATACTGCAGATTCTTCTCTTGAAAGACAAAAGGGTTGTTAGTTTTGGAATAGATTATTTTAGGAAATTTTGTAACAGATCATATATATATTTCCCTCCTGAACCTTAAATTGTGTTTATATGTGACATTAGTGAATGTACAGCAAAATGTCTCTCTGATATCCCTCTTCTTTCCTAATAAAATACTTTCAAGAGAATAGAGAGAGCAGGCTTTCCTAAAAAAGAAAACAGTGAGAACTGCATTAAAAGTAGCTTACTTCCCCCCATCACTACTGTAACGTTTTAGTCAGTGTTTGTTTGTTTACAGCAGCAGCTTCAGTTTCACATCACTTCACTGGCTATGGGAACCTCTTGTTTCGGGTGACAAACAATTCTGTCTGTCAGAATCAAGATGCTCCACCTCAAACATACCCCAGGGATTTGAAGATCTTTCACTGTTGGGTGTTTTTATCATGAAATGACTCTCTTCTAAAGTAGTGTGAGGGAGTCTGACTTGCAGCGCTATCAAAGGTAGCTTCACTCTTTGTTTCTTTATCAGGCAGATTATGTGGAAAGAAAAAAGCAGCTTGATGGACTTTTGATTTAGTCTCCCTCAGTTAATAGTAAAGTCATCTTTTCTTTACCTCAGTGAATTTACTTCTCAGATGCCAGGAATAATGCCAGGTCAGATTAAAAAAAAATAAGAAATTTTGCAATATGCTTTGCCACTGGACACGGCTAAGCCCAGCACAGATATTTACAGGCAAAAAGTGACATAGTATACAGTAGGCTGAGCACAAGGTGATAAAAGAAATCTTACACTTGTGCAATGTATTTTTCTGAAAGGAGTAGTTAAATGGAAAAATATCCCACAGCAAACATTGAGGAAATAAAGCCTCTTTCATGTAAAACAAAAGTACTTATTTCCTGAAATGTAGTGGAAAAAGAGAAAGGGGACACTACTGATCGTCTTCGACAGTAGTTGTTGCAAAAATGGGAAGGGAAATGAGGAAAAAATAGAAAAGTGCCAGTAGCTAACCAGGTGTAATCAAAGACACAATGTAGTGGTAAGGTCAATGTGAGAATTTAGAGCTTTGAAGTGGGAGGTTATTTATTTGTAGTATGTTGCACACTACTTCCTCACGCTACTACTTTAAAAAAAATTCTTTGGTTGATGCACACAGGGGCCCTGGAACAATTTGTACAGTGAGGGTGCTGAGAGCTACTGAACCAAATTGTAAACCCTGTATATGATGGAAACCACTTCAAGCCAGGGTGCAGCAGCACCCTTAATTCCAGCATCTTTTGCTGCACAAACTATTAGTACATCAGGTTTGGACTTGCTAGAAAAACATCATGGAATATATCATGTTATCATTCATTGAGCAGGATTCCCTTAATGATTTCAATGGGGAGGCCTGCTCCAAAACTGATGAGCTGAGCTGATCCAGGGAACTTTGCCAATGGTAACCAAAATGTTTGCATTTGAAAACTTCCTAGATCATCTATATTACCATTTTAGGATGCAGATGATGATATAGATATGGCTGCAACAGTAGCTCCAGTCTAAACCCCAATTTTTTATTTCTTTAACGCTGTCTTTAATAAATTATCTGGTGGTTGAACTGCCTCATGGTTGTTCCTAGTTCAAAGTTCCAGCCAAATCAGATGAGCTGCTTTTAAAATTGTGATGGTCTCTATAAAAGTTACGTGTTCCTGTTTCAAAAAGGGGTCTAACATTCTGTACTCAAGTAACTTGCTTTAAAATGTCAACCTTACTATGGGCTAAGGCCTCAAGAAGGATTCAATGCCTTTGGCATATTAGGAAAGATTTTTGTTTTAAAAATCAGAATGTTATGAATACAGTGAATGCTTACAAGGCAGCAGCACAGAGCTTATCTCAACACTTGGAGCAAGTCCTCTGAAACGACGTGGCATTTTTGGTTATACATTCATGGATAATTGTCTAAAATTCTCCCATCATCCCAGTGCTGCAGCTCCACCAACAGCAGCTCTGGTCTACACTGACCCTCCCCCCACCCTGACGCTTTAACTCCTTCATCGAGTCTAGCTCAGCACCCCTACTAGTGCAGTAGTGGGAGAATTTCAGAGAATTGGCAGCTCAGGCAAGGCGGGGGAGAGAAGTTCTGGGACAAGCAAAAGCAGATTAGGGGTTTGTGGGGCCCTGGGCCCACCCCTTCCACCTGCAGTCTGCCTCACCTCCCTCTGGTGCTCCTGCGGGGGAAATGGGGTTGGGGCATGGGGGCTTCCCCTGCTCTCCTGTAGGAGCACCAGGCAGGCAGGGGGAGTGGGGCAAACCCCCATGCCCCGATCCCACTCCCCAGGAGGAGTGCTGGGTGGGCGGAGTGGGCTGGGTGCAGGGGTGCCCATTTTTCCAGGGCGCCCCAATTGGCAGGGGCTCCTGGACATGGGTCCCTTTTGCCCAGTGGCTAATCCACAGTCTCTCAAACCTTCAGACCTTTGGCTGTCCTACAGCCCAGATATACACCTGCTAACAAACTTAGACCTGGTACTCCAGTTACTCACTGCATAACCCTTTTCTCAAGTTGCAGCTGTATATCTATCCTGGGGTGAAGACATTAGAGGAGTTCCAAAGCTGTAACTGAAGCGGCAGTGGCTGGATGCTTCAGAACAACTGATATCATTGGTCTGATCCAGGGGTGGCTCTAGGATTTGCGCCGCCCCAAGCAGGGCGGCACGCCGTGGGGGGCGCTCTGGCGGTCGCCGGTCCTGCGGCTCCGGTGGACCTCCTGCAGACGTGCCTGCGGAGGGTCCGCTGGTCCCGCGGCTCCGGTGGACCTCCCGCAGGCATGCCTGTGGATGCTCCACCGAAGCCGCAGGACCAGCGGACCCTCCGCAGGCATGCCTGCGGGAGGTCCACCGGAGCCGCCTGCCACCCTCCCGCGGGACGCCGCCCCAAGCGCGCGCTTGGCGCGCTGGGGTCTGGAGCTGGCCCTGGTCTGATCATGTCTAATTACATTGTGTAAAGAGGGTTGGGCCCAATTAGTATTTGGATGGATGACAAATGTCCTTTTCTTTTTATGGGCTTGTTCAGCTCCCACTGAAGTCAATGGGATAATCACACGTAACATATGCTCAAAGCACTGAACAGATAGTAACTGATCAATCCTCCCAACACCCTGTGTGGAAGTGGGTGAGTATTATCCCCCATTTTACAGATGGGGAAACTAAACTAGAAAGACCAAGGGACTTACTCCAGGCTACAAAGTGAGCCAATGGCAGAGCACAATGGCTTGTTTGTATTTTAATTGCTACCCTAGAACTCCAATGATGTTTGGACATTAGGGGTTTGATTCTGCAGGGAGTTGAACATTCTGGCAGCAAAGCATTTAAGCAAGAGCTTAATTTTAAGCATGTGGGTAGTTAATAGGACTGCTCATGTGCTTAAAGTTAAGCACGTGCTTAATTGCTTTGCTGGTTCAGGCCAAAGGACTCAGCACCTGGCAGGATCTAGCTGTGTATAAAGAAAATGTATTGCTGAAGGCAAAACATCTGGTAAAGCTTCCACTGATGGCCCCTTTGAAAATGCTATTGGAAATACAAATAATTCTGATACTGAAGAACACTGAACTAAGAGTGTCACAGTGTAAGGATGATTGGCTAGTCTTCGTCTTCTTTGGCCTGCAAGCCGTTTCATCTGCAGACTCAGAGATGCTCTAATTCCAGAGTCTTCCATATGTTTTTTTGGCAAATCTTCTCAAGAACATCATTCAAGGAGGCCCAATTCCTGCCCACCCCAACCAGGATCTGCATGCTACCATCCACGTGCATGTGCAGAGTGCCTCACGAGGACCATGGTATTACCCAGAACTTTACATGAGGCTATACACATGGGATTAGAACAGAAATTATGAGATTTTTAAAAAGATGTGAAGTAAAATCTCATGTACCCTATAAGCTGCCTTTCTGCCTATAAACCTCAGCCACCTTTCCTGGACTATCAGGTGACTATGTAAAAGTTAAAGGGCCAGCGTCTGCCAACATTGCTCTACTCCCCCAGTTCAATGGGGTCACACTAGAGAAAGGTATTGCTCAGTGTGAGTAAGGGTGGCAGAATCTCCTTACCTTCCTTATTCATGCAACTGCAGTATCTCTGCTCTTCAGTGGCTAAGTCATTTCAATGTCTGATGACAGGAAAAAAGTAATGTAAGGCATTCCTAATGGAGTGTTGTGTGTGAGTCAGCAATTCTGCACCTAGATCCTTCTCATTCTGTTACAGCCCAGGCAGAGCAATCTTGGTTACCTTGTCAGCTTTTCCCTTGAGTTCTTACTCATGTGGACCATCCAGTTGATTCCAATAGGGAAAGGTTTGCTAGATTAGACCCCTTTTACTATGCAAGTGCTTGCTTTGCTTTGCTTTGAGTGTGATCAGACAGGTGGTCCCATTGCAGCACCACCATCATCCTGCTACAAATCTCAGGAAATCAGATAAGGAACATACTTGCATTGCTGGACTCCATTGTAAGGTACTACAGTCAGCTTCAAGGAGAGCAGATTACTGGATATAGTTGCATCCAGATTACTGGATGCAGTTGACCCAAGGATCACATTCTTTAGAGGTCAAACAGGAGGCCGTCAGCTTCCAGAGGAAACTATTTGCCTGCCTTGATAACTCAAGGGAATAGTGCAGAATGTGTGACCTAAGCCTGCAAGCAGGAAATGGGCCCAAGGAAAAATACAAGCTTCTGGTGCTGCTTGTTCCCCATGAGATTTTAAACTAGGCAGTATCATAACCTTGCCAATATTTCACTCATGTGAGGCTTTCAGACCCTTACATAAACTCTCAAGTCTCATTCTAACCTACACAACATCTCTCAGAATGTTTTTGTGTGCATTCATTTGGTGCAGGAGGGTCTAGTTAAATGCAAACAAATTATTCTCCAGCACCATTTGTAAGTCACCTCTGGAAGGGAGAAGATAGCAACATCAACGGAAAGAGCAAACTTCTTCAAGGCAGGGAAATCATCTTAACCTTCCCTGCAGCTGGGTGGCAAAATATTAACTACGTGTCCCCGGAAACCTTCCTGTCTAGCACATCTGTGAACAGAGGGCAGGATTTGCAATTTCTCCGGCTGAAACAGAGAAATTTAGGTAGACAGAATGTAATGCCCCAGATTAGAATTCGACCAGGACACAGGGTAACACTTCATTATGAAGAGTGTCATGGGATCTTGAATGACTATAATTGATCAGGGGCGCCTTGTTTTTACATTTTATCTAAAATTCTCACCTCCATCAGCACATTTGGGCCCCAGCACTGTGCAGGCATATTGAACAACTTGTCAGCAACTATAAGGGTCCATGTCTGTTTGCCTGCCCCTGTTATGGCACTTAGACTAAATGAAGTGTTTTAAATCATGGATAAATTAAGCAATGTTTAGTACTGCCCTGAAAGCTGAGTATGTGTTTTCTTGCTTTTTCTTCCCTTTTTCAGGTTGTCCATTCCCTTCACACAAACACTTTTTTTACCAGCAACTTTCCCTCATTTCTTTTTTTCTGTTTGTTTTCATTTTCTGTACATTTTTTCTCCCTTTTTATTTTCTCCTCTTCCTCTCCCTGTTGGCTTACACACTGCTTGTTTGCCTTTTCCCTTTCAACCTCCTTAGCTTTCTTTACCTCCAAATTTCCTACGCTGCCCTTTCCCTGAACCCTGCATTTGTACTTCAGTCTACTTTCCAAGCACTGGTTGCCCCCTCCGTATTTGACTCCCATTTCACTGTAGCTTTTACTTACTTCAGAATGGGTTCCTGGTGCAAAATACCTTGGGCTCGCATGCCTCGTCCTGGTGGCAGTCTGTGTTCCACTGTAAGGTTGCCATATTGCATCCACCCTTTAAGCATCCTGATTTCAAACCTCCGTGGGCTTGAGGGAGGCTGGCTGTGGATTGTGCCTTGGGCCTCAAAAGCCTAAAGAATTGTAGAGGTTTCCAAAGAGTCGATAATCAGACAGACCATATTTATTGTGATACTGAGGCAAAAAGGTAAGTCATCAAAGGAGCCTCAGTCATCCATCAATTGCTTTTGAAGGGGTTATACTATATATTATAAAAGCAATTAGACATGGAAAAGATCCATTAGTTTACGTCATCTATCCTCCCTGCCAGTGTACGAGTATTGTCCACAACATAGTATTGTATGCTTCGTCCATTCTGATTTATTTAATTCAAGCAACTTGTGTCTTTCACCTCCTGCCTAAGAAGGTTACACTACATCTCAAGAATCTCATATCTTAAGAATATTTCCAGAACTTTAGCTTACATTTATTTTTTCAGTTTCAGCTGACTCTATTTGCTTGGCACAACATAAACAATTGTTTTGTGTTTATATCCTTCCAATACATATAAAGAGGTAGAACAGATATTATTTAATGTTGAAACAAAATAAACATATTTAGTTATTTGTTTTCCTCACAAACTCACATCCCTTTGAACTGATGTCTGGCTAACTTTCTCTGAGTTCCCGCCAAATTATCATAGTGTTTCTGATAGCTGAAGTGCTCAGAACTGTAACTAATATTCTAGATTGTTGACTAGACTGGGAGACTCACCAGTGCTGCATTGAGAGGGGTTTTCCACTATGTTGTCTGTGATGTGACACCTCTGCTGCACTGATCCCAAAATCTTGTTGATTCTCAACAAATCATATTGAAAATTCATACCCAGCTGAAAGTTCAGCCCATATAACCTGGTGGTCTTTTTCTGCTTGATTGCTGGCCTTGCTTTCTTGGTTTTCCCATCCCATTGAATCTCTGTTTGGGATTATTCCTCCTCTCCCCTCACCCCAGGAGTATTAGCTTGCATTTGTATGAGATAGTTGTTTCCAGTGTATATTTCAAACATCTTTTTCTCTTTGTATTATTCTCTGTTCTCCTGGGGGTTCCCAACACCTCTTAATTCAACACCAGCAGCCACTTCGCCAATCATAGCTCTGTTTGTTTTGTCACTCCTTTTCATTATTATGTAAATGCCTAGGTCACTTCAAAGCCATTTTCATAATGGGAATAAGCCCCATTTCCCTAACCTTTTGGCATAATTTAGGTTCCTATTATCTGTTATCTTTGCTGCCCTACACTGCACCTTTTCTGAGGCTCTAATATACTTTCTTTGACATGTGGCATGGTGATCAGTACTGTGCACAGTATTCTACATGGAGTCTGTCTAACATTTGCTTTACAAGATAAGATCACTTAAGAACATAAGAACGGCCGTACTGGGTAAGACCAAAGGTCCATCTAGCCCAGTATCTTCTACCGACAGTGGCCAATGCCAGGTGCCCCAGAGGGAGTGAACCTAATAGGCAATGATCAAGTGATCTTTCTCCTGCCATCCATCTCCATCCTCTGACAAACAGAGGCTAGGGACACCATTCCTTACCCATCCTGACTAATAGCCATTTATGGACTTAACCATCATGAATTTATCCAGTTCTCTTTTAAACGCTGTTATAGTCCTAGCCTTCACAACCTCCTCAGGTAAGGAGTTCCACAAGTTGACTGTGCGCTGCGTGAAGAACTTCCTTTATCCAGTTCTCTTTTAAACGCTGTTATAGTCCTAGCCTTCACAACCTCCTCAGGTAAGGAGTTCCACAAGTTGACTGTGCGCTGCGTGAAGAACTTCCTTTTATTTGTTTTAAACCTGCTGCCTATTAATTTCATTTGGTGGCCCCTAGTTCTTGTGTTATGGGAATAAGTAAATAACTTTTCCTTATCCACTTTCTCCACATCACTCATGATTTTATATACCTCTATCATATCCCCCCTTAGTCTCCTCTTTTCCAAGCTGAAGAGTCCTAGCCTCTTTAATCTTTCCTCATATGGGACCCTCTCCAAACCCCTAATCATTTTAGTTGCCCTTTTCTGAACCTTTTCTAGTGCCTGTATATCTTTTTTGATGTGAGGAGATCACATCTGTACACAGTATTCAAGATGTGGGCGTACCATGGATTTATATAAGGGCAATAATATATTCTCAGTCTTATTCTCTATCCCCTTTTTAATGATTCTTAACATCCTGTTTGCTTTTTTGACCACCTCTGCACACTGCTTGGACATCTTCAGAGAACTGTCCACGATGACTCCAAGATCTTTTTCCTGACTCGTTGTAGCTAAATTAGCCCCCATCATATTGTATGTATAGTTGGGGTTATTTTTTCCAATGTGCATTACTTTAAATTTATCCACATTAAATTTCATTTGCCATTTTGTTGCCCAATCACTTCTTTTATTATATATTAGATTCCCATTGATATTTTAAATAAGAATCTTGTTTGCCTTTTTTAATGGCTCCTATGCTCTTGACTAAGAGTTTCAATGCATTATTTAATCAATCTAACTATGTCTGGATTTTCAAAGGTGCTGAGCACCTGCACATCCTACTGAAGTCAACGGATGCTGTGTGCGCTAAGCAATTCTGAAAAAAAAAAAAAAGACCTCTAGGCATTTATACCAACCTCTTCACCTCAGTAACTGGATGTTTAACATCTGTACATGAACATCTGCCCGATTTGTACTCACAGAAACCCAGGACTAAAATCATTTTGGTTGCTTAAAAACTTCAAACCACATTTATTGTAAATTCATGAAAAAAGAAAAAAAACACAGATCACTAAACAATTACATCTCAATGTAAAGAACATGTCCAGTGATGTGCAATCACTCAGATATTGAAAAGAATATCTAAATAAACTGCTATTTCTCCAATAGAAATCTCATTAAATAAAAAAAGATGTTTATTTCCATATTTACAGATTAAAAGGCTTATGCATTCTTAAAGCGCTGGTTAATGTTTAATAGGTCTATCTCTTTAAAAATAAAATAAAATAATTCAATTCTAAGAGTGCCCTTTGGAAGCAGCTCACAATATAGTCTATTTACCATCATTGAACAACTCAGTAACCTTCTCTTCACCACTGTAGAGCTTTGGTTCTTCTATATTCCATGCTTTCATCGAAGAGCTTCTGGAACTTCCACCTACAAGATAGTGGGAGGGTTTCTCATTACATTTACAATACTGGCTGGAAGAGCAGCAGCAGCGTAGTCTGTCCCGATATGTATATTGTGCTTAAATAATATGATAGTGATTTACATGCGTTTCTAAGGTGCTTGTCGCCATAGTACATGGATGCCATTAAACATATTTAGAAGTACATTCATTCACTCTGTGAAGAAGACTAGGGTACATTTACATTGGAGCTGGAGGTGTAATTTCTCTCTCAGGAAGACATACTCATGCTAACTTTCATTGAACTAGCACACTAAAAATAGCAGAGTAGCTATGGCTGCATGAGTGGCAGGAGCCAACACAAGTACAATCCCATCTGAAACCCTAGGTACGTACTCGGGACAGCTAGCCAATCCCACGGCCCATGCAGCCATTCCCATCCCTTCCTCCATAGCGTAATGCTATTTTAAAAGGTGTCAGATTGAGGTGTTTTATTTCCTTGAGCAAGAAATCAAGCCCATTTCACAACTCAATTCTGAAGAGAAGACTTTGCTGAAAAAGACTAGTTTAGCTGGGAGGTGGCAAAATTTCACCTCTGGCTCATTGCTTGCTTTACTCACTTCTACAGCAACTCTCTACTGAGACTCTCAAGCCCTAAGAAGTCTGAACGTGGGTTCTGTCAGCACCCTGGGTTCTGTCAAAACTGAGGTCAAATTAAAATGGAAAGCATAGCCATGAAAGCAGGTTCAAATGTAAAACTGCTCCCAAATATGTACTTATGCTGATATTTATCAAAGTGTAATCTTGTATTAAATATCTATGCTTTAAAATTCAGAATGCATGTTTTGGATTATGCCATATTTGAGCCATAATCAGTTATTTAAATGTGGTCCTTACTTACCTGTTTTAACTGTTTTATGCTGCTTCCCCGAATTGCTTCCATAAGGCTATCATGAAGAGACATTTGTGGGGTGGAGGGTCGGGTAGAGGGTCGCGATCCTTCTTCTGGTTTCTTGTCTGAGACTGATCTTAAGGAATTTTTAATTTCTTTCAATATGCTATTCTCATGCTTTTTGGTTTTTTTGCTTTTTTTCTTTTTGTGTCCATTTTGTAAGGCATTCTTGGAGCTCTCCTGTTGTTTGATGACTTCAGCTATATTCCTTGTTGGCGCCTTTTTCTCTGGAACAATGGGGGGAGGTGGTGGAGGTGGTGGGGGAGGGGGAGGAGGAGGTGAAGGCGGAGCTGGAGGCTGAATTTTGACAGGCTGAGCTTTCTTAGGGAGTTTTGGAGAGGACCAAGGTGAGCTCTTAGGCGATGCGTAAGGTGAGGACCCAGGAGTTCCTTTCTGCAAGGCTTTGGTCTTTGGATTGATTGCTCCATCACAACCAGACTCTTGCTGTTTTTGCTCCTGCATACGTTTTTGCCTTTTTTTATCCATGTTTCTTGTGAGGATACTTGTCATGCTCATTCTTGGTCCAGCAAGCTCAAAGTGGTACCCTAGCTTCACCAGCGTGGTATTGTCTTTCAACAGTTTAGCTATGTCCATTTCAACCTGACTGCCCATGATATGCCGTTGGTTGTGGAATCGTAGTTCTGTTAAAACCTTGTTATGCTGCAAAGCTCTCATAATGGCCAATATCCCTTTGCCTGTGATAAAATTTGAATCAATGTTCAGACTCATTATATACTGATTCACTTTTAACATCCCAGCAATAGCAATTGCCGCACTATCATCAGCACGAGTATTGGCTAGATTGAACATCTTAACCACTGTGTTGTTCTTGAGAGCTTGCGCAAAATGTGTAAGCATCTGTATGGTGATGTTTTCAATGTTATTTAAGTTGACTTCAGTGGTGTCAGGGTCATTGTTCCTAACTTTTTCCAAAGCATCCTCAATAACTGTTGGGTTTCCACAAGGGTGGATGGCACCCGTTTTAAAGCTCATGTCTTCTGTGTCTTTGCCACCATCGCCATTGATGACATTTTCATTTTCCTTCTGGATGTTGCATTTCTTGCGTTTCGAGTGGTCAGAACTCCTGTCACTTTCACAAGTCACAGTCCTTTCACAAACGGCAGCATTTTCCTTTTGTTCTGAGTCATCTTCATCACTTTCTTCTCCTTCTTCTTCTTCTTCTTTTCCTTCTGCTTCCTCTTTTTCTTCTTCCTCCTCCTCCTCCTCTTCAGTGTATGCCTCCTCGGAAATTTCACTGTTAGTTCCTGTGAAATATTCTTCCTCAGTGTCTTCCGAATTATCATCTTCTTGCTGTGAATCCTGAACAGGAATGTAGGTGTCGGCATTAAACATGATAGCAAAAATATTAAGCTTTACTTTGATTTTCCCCAACAGCAATTATACTTAAACTATATGAAATTAATATTAAAGGTTTAAAATAAACTGACAGAAGCATGGAAATTTAAGAGAACTGAAAAAAATCTCATCTGATTTAATATTCTTTTTTTTTTTTTTTTAATTTCCTCCCCTTTCTCTAGAGGCCAAATCCTTGGCATCAATTGGCTTAGTCTACTGAAGTCAAAGAAGCTATGTTGATCTACACCAGTGGAAATTCGGGCCCATGACACTGCAACACAGATATACATAAAATTACCCATTAGTTGATATATTCACAATGGAATGTCAGATGGATTTGCCCTATCTGAATTTCCATGCTTATGTGGGTTTCACTCAGACAGACTTATAGTACTATGACAGGTTTCAGAGTAGCAGCCTTGTTAGTCTGTATCCGCAAAAAGAACAGGAGTACTTGTGGCACCTTAGAGACTAACAAATGTATTTGAGCATAAGCTTTCGTGGGCTACAGCCCACTTCATCGGATGCATGTAGTGGAAAATACAGTAGGAAGATATATATACACACACAGAGAACATGAAACAATGGGTGTTACCATACACACTATACGGAGAATGATCAGTTAAGACGAGCTATTATCAGCAGGTGAGAAACAGAATTGTTTGTAGTGGTAATGAAAATGGCCCATTTCCAGCAATTGACAAGGAGATGTGAGGAACTGTGTGTGTGGGGGGGGGAAATAAGCATGGGGAAATAGTTTTACTTTGTGTAATGGCCCATCCACTCCCAGTCTTTATTCAAGCCTAATTTGATGGTGTCCAATTTGCAAATTAATTCCAATTCAGCAGTCTCTCATTAGAGTCTGTTTTTGAAGTTTTGTTGTTATAATATTGTGACTTTTAGGTCTGTAATCCAATGACCAGGGAGATCTACTGGCATATCTACCAATGTGATATATGCCATCATGTACCAGCAATGCCCCTCTGCTATGTACATTGGCCAAACTGGACAGTCTCTACGTAAAAGAATAAATGGACACATATATATATATATATCTTCCTACTTATTTTCCACTACATGCATCCAATGAAGTGGGCTGTAGCCCACGAAAGCTTATGCTCAAATAAATTTGTTAGTCTCTAAGGTGCCACAAGTAGTCTGTTCTTTTTATAGTACTATGTTTTTCAGAGTGGCCACAACCCATCAGCTACATTTTTTACGTGCAAAATGACATGCTCCTGTTTAATAACATGGAGTTTAGGTACCCAAATTATTGCATGTCCCAAAACTCAGACTTCCATGCACAAATGCTATATATGCATTCAAATCAGTTAAATGGCTGCCTAATTTCACACACAAATACCATTTTCACATGAAAATTTGAGCAAAAAAAAAGTGAATTACAATAGCTGTCCACCCAAGATTCTGGATGGACAATTTTGGGCGTGCACACTTACAGGCAGTTTGAAAATATGCTCCATAACGTTATGCTAGCATCACTTTAATACTTTAATAAGTTCAAAGTTGCGATGGGACTGACATGCCAAATTCAGACCTACATACAAACTGTCCCAAAGAGGGTAGGTTTAGAAGATAAAATAAAAAAAGAACAAGTTAAAAAATCACTTAGAAAAGTTAGATGCCTGCAAGTCATCAGGGCCTGATGAAATGCATCCTAGTATACTCAAGGAGCTAATAGAGGAGGTATCTGAGCCTCTAGCTATTATCTTTGGAAAATCATGGGAGATGGGAGAGATTCCAGAAGACTGGAAAAGGGCAAATATAGTGCCCATCTATAAAAAGGGAAATAAAAACAACCCAGGAAACTACAGACCAGTTAGTTTAACTTCTGTGCCAGGGAAGATAATGGAGCAAGTAGTTAAGGAAATCATCTGCAAACACTTGAAAGGTGGTAAGGTGATAAGGAATAGCCAGCATGGATTTATAAAGAACAAATCGTGTCAAACCAATCTGATAGGATAATGAGTCTTGTGGATAAGGGAGAAGCAGTGGATGTGGTATACCTAGACTTTTGTAAGGCTTTTGATACGGTCTCGCATGATATTCTTATCGATAAACTAGGCAAATACAGTTTAGATGGGGCTACCATAAGGTGGATACATAACTGGCTGGATAACCATACTCAGAGAGTAGTTATTAATGGTTCCCAATCCTGCTGGAAAGGTATAACAAGTGGGGTTCCGCAGGGGTCTGTTTTGGGACCGGCTCTGTTCAATATCTTCATCAACGACTTAGATGTTGGCATAGAAAGTATGCTTATTAAGTTTGCAGATGATACCAAACTGGGAGGGATTGCAACTGCTTTGGAGGACAGGGTCATAATTCAAAATGATCTGGAGAAATGGTCTGAGGTAAACCAGATGAAGTTTAATAAAGACAAATGCAAAGTGCTCCACTTAGGAAGGAACAATCAGTTTCATACCTACAGAATGGGAAGAAACTGTCTAGGAAGGAGTACGGCAGAAAGGGATCTAGGGGTTATAGTGGACCACAAGCTAAATATGAGTCAACAGTGTGATGCTGTTGCAAAAAAACAAACGTGATTCTGGGATGCATTAACAGGTGTGTTGTGAGCAAGACACGAGAAGTCATTCTTTCGCTCTACTCTGCGCTGGGTAGGCCTCAACTGGAGTATTGTGTCCAGTTCTGGGCACTGCATTTCAAGAAAGATGTGGAGAAATTGGAGAGGGTCCAGAGAAGAGCAACAAGAATGATTAAAGGTCTAGAGAACATGACCTATGAAGGAAGGCTGAAAGAATTGGGTTTGTTTAGTTTGGAAAAGAGAAGACTGAGAGGGGACATGATAGCAGTTTTCAGGTATCTAAAAGGGTGTCATCAGGAGGAGGGAGAAAACTTGTTCATCTTAGCCTCTAAGGATAGAACAAGAAGCAATGGGCTTAAACTGCAGCAAGGGAGGTTTAGGTTGGACATTAGGAAAAAATTCCTAACTGTCAGGGTGGTTAAACACTGGAATAAATTGCCTAGGGAGGTTGTGGAATCTCCATCTCTGGAGATATTTAAGAGTAGGTTAGATAAATGTCTATCAGGGATGGTCTAGACAGTATTTGGTCCTGCCATGAGGGCAGGGGACTGGACTCGATGATCTCTCGAGGTCCCTTCCAGTCCTATAATCTATGAATCTGTGAATCTATGAAGTTCAGTGGTATTCCCAGAATTGGGGCTAGTTGTCGAGTGCACAGGGCCAGCTCCATGCCTATGCACCACTAAGGTCTCATTTCAACTCCATTTTGACAGCTTAAGAGGCAATGAAGTGCTGCAAAGGCCTTGTGCTGGTCCTTGGCATACAATTGACCTTAAATCCCTCGATCTCACGAGCTCTACTCTAATAAATCCATGTAAATAATCTAATAAATCCTATAAATCCATAATATTGAATTTTTAGTAAAATTCTGGGTGAAAAACAGAGGCTCTGCATGTGCTGCTTTATTAAGTTAAATATGTTAATCCTTATAAAATATCTCATAAGGATTGGGTCCATGCAACATACTTACAGAGATGCTGGTTTTGCCTTTGACAGGAGTCATGCAAAAAAGTTACTAACATGGCAACGCCCCAACCATCAGTGTTTAAATCCCCACAAAACTGCTAATTCAATTTAAACAAAGTGTGGTTAATGACGTGTATATATATCCCTGCAGTATTGACACACACCTTGCATGCTATCTCATAATCTTGAGCCGATTTCTGTGGCAGGACACATACTAAATAGGGTTATCATCATTATCGTGCTTACAGAAGCTTGACTGTGGAGGTACAAAAGGCATCAGGGTAACAAACCATTTGCCCAATCTTACAAATGCTCTGTGTGATTCACTGGGAGCTCAAAACATGTAGAATTTGCAGGATTGAGCTGATCCTAAAATGAACTCTGTGCAGGCAGGCCACTTCCCACCCCCCAAAATCCATTGACTTCAATGCCACTGCCTCAATAGAGCTCATTACAGGATCAGGACCTATATCTATAATTTCAGTACAGATAAGTTTAAAAGTTGAGAATATGCCTGCTGCACAGAACATCCCCTTTGATTCCTACACATATATCTATCTAGACATTTATAGCACACTCTTCAGCATGGTCTCTGAGCGCCTATTCATGACTTGAACTTTGTAATGTACTAATTGTGACTGATTGGTAATATTCTACAGTGACTTTAGAAGATTAGTGTAAAAAAACCCAACCCTGCCAGAATTGTGTTTGAAGTGGGGAGGGATTCAATTCTCTTTCATATTATATCCATCCTTCAATTTCATAACCAGCTGTTAGCATTAGCAGTAAGTTTAAAATTGCTACTTCTCTCTTTTTAAATTCTTCAGTGGCTTGCTCTCGCTCATCTTGATCAGATTATATCCCCGTGCACACTTGCTACATACATCTAGGGCGAAATCCTCACCTCACTGAAATCAATGAGAGTTTTGTTGTTACCTTCAGTGTGGGGAAGATTTCACCCGCAGATTCCGCTGACATCAGCTGGCAGGATGTGGACGTTTATGGATACATTTTGTAGCTCTCTCACCTCCATAGCAAAGAGTGTGGGTTTTACTGATATATTACAGCCTAGGCTTATACCAAATGCTAACCCAATATTGCCATTTGGGATGAAGGTTGCTGCCAAGTCAGAAATCATGCTTTATGGACAAGACACCAAAACTAGGACTTCTCTGGCCATTTCTTATTCCTGCCTGGATGTAAGTTAAAGATGCAGTTGAAAAAAGTAAGTGGCTAACTCTGCTGTCCTGTCCAGATGTCCATATCTCAGCAAAATAGGTTCTGATGTCTAAGGCTCTGGGAGCTAGTGCTTAGTGTATAATGGTGGTTGTATTTGCCTACACAGACATTACAACCAGTATAACAGACACTATATGCAGTCAAATCCTGTGCCCAGTTAGTCTTCCCCGATTGTAAGATAACAGTATATTCATTATGCAAAGATGGTCCAACTCATCCCGGGTGTAAACCCTTTGTAGTCTGTAGATCCAGAGTGTTAGCATCTTTAACCGTAACTGACTTATGTGTCCCATTCTGCCACCCTGAGGGCATGTCTCCTTGCAAAAAAAGGTCCTTAACTTGGGTCAGCTAACTCTCACTAGCTAAGAGCAGCAAAGACTCCTAAGACGGCTACCCCTCTGATACTTCTCACTAGCTAACTCAGCTTAAAATAGCAGTGAAGACACACAGTGACTTGGCTTTTAACTCGGGTTAGCCGTTTGAGTTCAAATCCATGCTGCCCTCTAGGCTTTAACTTGAGCTGCTCACTCAAATTAAAAGCCAAGTTGCTGTGTCTTCAATTCTACTTTAACCCAAGTTAGTTAGCATGGATTAGCTAAGCTGCGTTAAAAACACACCTTTTTTTTTTTTTTGCAGTGTAGACATACCCTTAATCCGGAAATCAATGAGACTACTTGTCGAACAGCATACTACTCCCTGTGAGCAAGTGTGGCAGAGTCAGGTCCTTAATCACCAGAGCTCAGTATGGAACTTTAGCTGCAAAATCATTGGCATTCACACAGCTAAAATTCCATGCTGTGCTTTGAAAGTTATAGTGCAGGTGTTAAAAAAAAAGTTGCCTTTTATAGTGCTTAATCCTGAGAGCAGTTTCTGCAAAGTGCTGGGTGGCCTCAACACACACCGAAGTCAATGAAAATTGAGGGTGCTGAGTATCTTACAGAATCAAGCCCTTAATTATTATTACTGAGTTATACTGCTCTCAGCAACCAGCATCTATTGTTACTATTTATATAGAGCTCCCTGGGACAGATTGCATGATGAGTACTCTATTAATATGTTGATTGACTGAATACCAACTCCAGGCCTCTATGCTTATAAATTCCTCCAGCTGTGTTCTGATAAGACAGCACACAGTGTGCCATTGAAATCATCAGATATTGGGCCAGATTCTCAGCTGGTGTAAATCAGCATAATTCCATTGACCGCAATGGAGCTATGCTGAGTTACACCACACAAAAATCTGGGTTCTGCTGCACGTTTTTGCCCAACCTCTCCTCTGCTAAAAATTCAGAATTCTCTTCCTGTTGATCATTCTTTCAGTCTATTGCTCCTCAAAAAGCGATATTGATTATTTATTTATTTCCCAAGAGGAAAAAGCAGTCTACTAGCCTTCCCCCTCCCCACCCCCCCCAAAAGGTAACTTACCTAACAACTTATGTGGCTGGCTAGAAGCACACAGCAATTTGTGCCTAATTGTGTAAAATCACTTTAATCATTGCTATATTATGACTTATTTTAACCACTAATGCCAATTCCTTTTCTAGGATTTTTTTCCCCCAAAAGAGCTTTTAAGGCACTGCAAGACCCAAAACAAAAATCTCCTTTGCCAATTTACAGCACTCTAGCAAAAGATTGTCACTAGGGCTTTTCTTTAAAATGTTGTAGTAGATCAGAAGAAAATAAAGGTAAGTGATGGAAAGTCATTGAAGAGTGAGCCGGAATATTTCCAGGGCACAGTGAATGCTCTGAAATCCTACCTTTTCGCATGCCCCCAACCTTTCTTTTTCTAGGAGTTTTCTGGTCTCTTTTTCCCAATAGGCCATCAACGCTTCCCTGCTGAAAGTTCCTGTAGGAGTTTTCTCTGTTAGATTCTTTTGTCTTTGCCCCACTGGAAGGTTACGGTCGGGCTCAATATCTTCGAGCTCCCTCTCCAGCTCCTTTAGCTCCTCGTCAGTTAGAGAAGCAAGGAGTTCATCTTCATCAATGGATTCGTATTTACTAAGCTCTCTTCTGTAGCCAAAGGTAGACATGGTCCCGTTTGGTCAGGCCGATAGAAAGTTGAAATAATTAGGCATTCAAGAAAGCTGAATCAAGTAGGCTGTATCGCTTTTGGTCGGCAACTGTTTCCCTGACTAGCTGAGGCACCCTTTTAAGAGTCGTCATGGGAGTTACGACAATGCATGAAGGGATGAAAGCATGCTCTGTTTTAAGCATCAGACGTCAGCTAGACATTTGGACAGATAGATTGTCACATCACTAGTGTTTGCAGGTCCCTTAAACAGGGGGATTATTGACACACTGACCATTACCATATTTAGTGTAGCCTGAGAGCAGGAGAGTGTATTAACCCATGTACTTAGCAGGGCAGAGGGGAATGGCAGGAAATAAAACAAGCAAACAAACAAAATAATTACACTGACTTTGTTCTCAAGCAACAATGGAAAGGGAACAATAAAAATGCACTTTAATTCTGAGTTGCTAGTGGGGGTGGGGAATAAAACAACTGCCCAGCTGTTAAGGGAAGTTCCACTCATTTTCATGGTTATTTGGGGGATCTATAATGTTATCAGGCCAAGGCTTTGTGAAGACTTTGTAATCAGCAGTAATGTAATGTGAAGCCAACCAGGTCAGCATTCCAGAGTTTATGGAAAGCACCACCCCGGGTGTTGTACATAGCTCCTAACTGACCATACAAGTGGGCTATTTATTTTTATTTCAATTTTGAAAAATGATCTGAGGGAGAATTAGAATGAGGGAGAATTAGAATGACAAGTTTATTTGAAGTCAATATGATTTATTTAAAATTAACGATTACAATGAGCCACTCATGTTAATTGGATTTCACAAGGCCTTAGTGTGGAACTGGGCTCTAAAGTCCGCAATGTAACACTATCACAGCTTTAACCTTGACAGAACCAAGCAGCTATAAATCTATAATGGCCATTTTGCAACTGGCTGCATCTCCTTCTCTTCCAGGGGTAAGTGCCCCTTAACTCCTGTTATGCGTTCCTTTTCTTAATCCTAAGGAGATGGGACAATATCATAGCCATAAATTAATGCAAAAAACTATGTCAATGTGCTATTACTTTTGCACACTTTGGCACCCAACAGAAAGAAAATACAGTGTGAAAGCTGCACATTCGACCTTCCTCTGCCCCTTCATATGTAGGCACTGTAACACGGGCTATAAATACACAATCATATGGTATTGTTTAAATAATACATGATATATCACATTTTTCTATTAAAAGTGAAAGATATTGAATGCTTAAACCAGAGCCGCTGTTCTCAGACATTTAGCCCAGCACTGTCTGGTCTTCTTCAAGCCTGTGCCCTTGTCCATAACCAGGAGAAAGATTGGTTTAGCAGAATAAGTCAGGATCAAGTCAATAAAAATACACAGTGTCTCCATATACACACTCATACCAAGTCCTTTTTATCTCATAGAGTTTTAAGAGTATATTCAGTGCAAGTGGAAGAGGAGGTGGTTTGGGACCACTGGTTTTGTTCAGTACCATCACTGTTTGTTTGGTTCTTTTTAGAATGGTGTCTAAGACTAAATCTGTGACGTTCATCAGGATATTCTATATCTATTTGTGGATTGATTCTTCAGTGGCACTGGGCAGAGGAGATGTAGCCGCATGCTGTTCATATACAGATTTGGTTAACAAAACCTAATGTTCCTCTTATGATTTTAATTTTTTTATTTATTTCAGTTGTTTTCATCTGAATTTTCATATAGTTTAGTATCCTACAGAAGTGGGATCAAAGCTGGGGAATACAAAATTAATCAATGCATAAAGTATTAATGTAAAAGTTTGAAGTACCTAGCAAAGCCAGGTGACTAAAGTAATGCACTTGGATTGTCGTGTAATCAAATGACATATGTGTAGGGCCCTACCAAATTCATGGTCAATTTTGGTCAATTTCGCGGTCAGAGGATTTTGATAATTGTAAATTTCATGATTTCAGCTATTTAAATCTGAAATTTCACAGTGTTGTAGTTTTAGGGGTCCTGACCCAAAAAGGAATTGTGGGAGGGTCACAAGGTTATTTTAGGAGGGGTTCACGGTATTGGTACCCTTACTTCTGTGCTGCTGCTGGCGGTGGTGCTGCCTTCAGAGCTGAGCGGCTGGAGACCGGCAGATGCTGGCTGGGAGCCCAGCTCTGAAGGCAGTGCCACTGCCGGCAGCAGCACAGAAGTAAGGATGGCAAAGTATGGCATTGCCATCCTTATTTCTGCGTTGCTGCCAGCAGAGCTGGGCCCTCAGTCAGCAGCCGCTGCTCTCCGGTCACCCAGCTCTGAAGGAATTGCAGAAGGGTGGCTACACTGTGACCTCCCCTAAAATAACCTTGTGACACCTCCCACCCCCGCAACTCCCTTATGGGTCAGGACCCCCAGTTTGAGAAGTGCTGGTCTCCCTCATGAAATTTTTATAGTATAGGATAAAAGCGCACAAAAGACCAGATTTCATGGTCCATGACATGTTTTTCATGGCCGCAAATTTGGTAGGGCCCTACATAAGTGTGTTCAGATTGCTTATGCTTGCTAACTCTTACCATAACCTGAAAACAATGTGCCACTCATGTTTGTTGTCTGTTATAGAGCTAGGTGCCATCATTGCAGCTTGAGCTACTGCGAAGAAAACAAAACTTGTGTCAAATGTGTCCAGATGATACTTTGGCACAATGGTAGTTGTGCATATTTTTCTTTTGTTAAGATGACAAACTGCGATTAGCATATATTACACCTAGCCCAAACCTTGGAAATATATGAAAAAATGAAAGAAATAATATGTATTGTTTATTCTTTTAACTTTTGTGTTCAGGAGTTATGGCTTTGATGGTAGAGTGGATGAAATGCAATTTCTGCTCAATATATCTGTCAGAATTCTCAGTTTATTCCTTCAGTATATTAAGATGCTAACCTACTTGCTACCATTTGAGTTTGTGACATAGCAGCACAATGTAATTTATATATAATGTACAGAATTTTTACAACAAACATTCTGGGCAGAGCTGAGCAAAAAATTTCTGATGGACAAATTTTCTGTCGGAAAATACTGATCTGACTAAATTGAAACACTGGGAATGTATTGATTTTGTCAAAAAATTTCAACAGGAAATTATCAACTTTTTCTATTATTGTTTCAATTATAATTATATTTATTATATTATTAATATGATAAAGTCAAAACAAAATGTTTTGATGAGGTTCAAACAAAATATTTTTGGAGCATTTTATTTCACAGAAAAATTCAAAATCTTAGACTATCCTGTGGGATGGAAATTCCAGTTTTTGACCAGCTCTTATTTGGGAGTAGATTCTGTGTTTGGGCTCCTGAAAGGTGCAGAACAGAAGGCACAGACCAAGAGGAGGAGACTCCCAAGGTGTCTTTAAGAATCTCCTTTCACTTATGGCGGCCTTCCCATAGTTCTTTATGGGTTAAGTGCTACAGCTCTTCCCCCTCATACCTGTAACACACTGTCCTGACTCTGGAATGGCCCCTATACTGGAGACTGTGAGGATGATTACCACAGTAGCAAACATTGGTCTTCTGCAGCTACTATAATGGAGGAATTCTTCTCTGGACAGTTATAGACCCCATATACTGTGGGAGTGGCACAATGGGGCCACAGTGGTGACCAAAGTCTGGCTAACTATATAGTTTATTATTTTGTATTGTGATAGCTCCTTCAGAGCCTAATAATCAGCATTGGGGCCCCACTGTTCTAGGCAGTATACAAACACATAGTAAGAGACAGTCTGCCCTGAGGAGTTTGCAATCTAATTGACAAGACCAGAGAGACACACCAAGATTCAAATAAAATAGGAACTGTCAACACTCTGACTCTGACACACACACACACACCTCTCTCTCTCTCCCTCTCTCTCTCTCAAAACTGTCTGGTAAGGATATAAAAATGACTTTATTATGCACCTTTGACAACCTCAACTGCCCACTTATCTAGCTCCTTGAGACTAATTCTGCCATTTCACATCCTGAGCAGATGCAAACAGCAGCCAATTTTTAAAAACGACCTTCCAGAAAAGTATTTCCTTCTTCTCCCCAAACTGTGGATTTCCATCCCCCACCCCTCAATATCACTCCTGGCTGAGGCCCAGGGTGGGCAAGATGAAGCCCTGGACCAGTGACACACAATAATGTTACAACTTTAATGTTGAATACCTTGTGGCAGTCTAGTGCTAGGAATAGAAGTTTACAAAACTGGAAAAGGGTGATGCCCAGCTTCCCATTAGGAACTAGCACATGGCTGTAACACTGGAAGGGCCTAAAGTAATGGATTTTAAAGTCATGAGATTAGCAAATATGGAAGAGCTATTTTATGTCATTAGGGATGGGGTTACGGCTGCCTCTGAGTCCTGTACAATTAGACTAGTGATAACTAAGGCCTCTGACTATAAGCTGAGGGATAAGGGAAAAGCCTCAATAAACTCGCTAGAACATTTGTGAAACAGCTTTGCTACTAAATACATGGTATATTACACACCAAAAACTACCGTATACAGAACATTATTAAAGTTGCAAAGTCAAGCACTCAGAAGCCTATGTAACAGCCCCCAGGCTGTAATTACATAATCATATGCTTTATTTTCCACAGGACCCCACCTTGTTCATTGTACTGGATGAACAGTTCTCTACACTGCAGCTGGGAGTGAGCCCAGATGGGTAGACAGACCCATACAAAGCACAGCTCCCATTGATTTCAACTGCAGCTGTGAGTGCTCAGCACTTCTGCAAATCAGCCACCTGAGTCTGAAGTCAGGCACCAGAAAATGAGGAACATACAATTAATGTGAAAAGTTTGGTTGAAGTGACCCAACTAGCATCCCTTAGGAACTCTGTGGAAGAGGCAGGGATGGAATCCAGTTCTCCAGGGCAGCATTCAACAGACTGAACTTTGAGAACATGATCTCTCTTCTTACAATCCCCTGCCTCATTCACATAAAATCATAAGAATGGCCATACTGGCTCAGACCAATGGTCCATCTAGCTCACTATCCTGTCTCTGACAGTGGCTAGTGCCAGATGCTTCTGGCAGCCAGAGGTTTAAGGACATTGAGTGCATGGGGTTGCATCCCTGACCATCTTGGCTAATAGCCATTGATGGACCTATCCTCCATGAACTTATGTAATTCTCTTTTGAACCCATTTTTGGCCTTCACAGAATCCCATGGCAATGAGTTCCACAGGTTAACTATGCATTGAGTGAAGAGGTACTGCCTTTGTTTTAAACTTGCTGCCTATTAATTTTATCAGGTGACCCCTGGTTTGTGTGTGATGTGAAGTGGGTAAATAAGATCTCTCAATTCACTTTCTCCACACCATTCATGATTTTATAGGCCTCTATCAGATCCCCGCTTAGTCATCTCTTTTCTAAGTTGATCAGTCCCAGTCTTTTTAATCTCTCCTCATATAGAAGCTGTGCCATACCCCTACTCATTTTCTTTGCCCGTCTCCGCACCTTTTCCAATTCTAATATACCTTTTTGTGAGATGGGGCGACTAGAGCTACACTCAGTATTCAAGGCACGGGCATGCCGTGGATTATATCGTGTCATTATATTTTCTGTTTTATTTTATATCCCTTTCCTAATAGTGCCTAACATTCTGTTAGCCTTTTGTCTGCTGCTGCACTTTGAGCAGATGTTTTCAGAGAACTATCCACGATGACTCTCTTTCTTGAGTGGTAACAGCTAATTTAGACTCCATTAGTTTATATGTGTAGTTGTGATTACTTTTTCCAATGTGCATGACTTTGCACTTATCACCATTGAATTTCATCTGCCATTTTGTCACCCAGTTTTGTGACTTTTTGCACCTTCACATCCTCATTAACAACCCTGCTACATCCCCAAAGCAAGTCTATCCTGTACACCAGGGGTCGGCAACCTTTCAGAAGTGGTGTGCCAAGTCTTCATTTATTCACTCTAATTTAAGGTTTTGCGTGCCAGTAATACATTTTAACGTTTTTAGAAGGTCTCTCTCTATAAGTCAATAATATATAACTAAACTATTGTTGTATGTAAAGTAAACAAGGTTTAAAAATGTTTAAGAAGATTCATTTAAAATTAAATTAAAATGCAGATCTTATCAGTTTAGTGCAGGGGTTCTTAACCTGGGGAGCACGCACCCCCTGGGGGTGCGAGATGCCCTTTCTGGGGGTGCGAGACACGTGAGTTTTTTTAGAAGGTAAATCCTCGAAAACACAAATTAAGCACAGGCACATAGGTACAACTACTTTGTTTAATCAAACCTAAGTATTCATTAACACTACACATGTTTTAACGATTACTGTAATATACAAAGTTTTTAAGTTTTTAAGCTAATTGTAGTGTAGTTTTTTATAAGGGCTGCAGAGTGCTGGGACCACACCAGGAGCAGGTTGGCTGCTGGTACCCCAGGCCAGCACGAGGGCTGAGCAGGGCCGGAGGCCCGGACCCCAGCTGGCAGGGGGCCAGGCGGCTGGAACCCCAGACCAGCAGCGAGGTGAGCGGGGCCGGTGGCTGGTATCCCAGGCTGGCAGCAGGCTGAGCGGGACCAGTGGCCGGGACCGTGGCTGGCAAGGGGCCAGCGGCTGAAACCCCAGACTGGCAGCAGGCTGAGCTGCCAGCAAGGGGTTCTGTTCACTCAGGCCAGCAGTGGGCTGAGCAAGGCCGGCGGCCGAGACCCTGGCTGGCAAGGGGCCAGCTGCCGGAACTCCAGACCATCAACCAGAACTACAGCCCTCCGTACCTCCCACTGGCCTTGCTCTTGTGTCCTCTGAATCTGGATCAGAAGGTTCTTACTCCTCCACGCTGCTAGGCCCAGAAGGGGGATCATTGAGAGTACAGGAGAGACAGGGGCCCTGATCACATTTCAGGTACCCAAATCCAGTCCCAACACCGTCTACAGCAGCCCAGTGCTGCAGGGAAAGTCCTGCTCAGCCTCAGACTGACGCATGCTTGGTGTGGATAGAATCTTCAGGGAATTTAGCTTCTAAAATCTGAGAAGTCTCCACTAAGTATATGCAAACTGCAATTGTTCAAAGGCTTATAACTTGGCAAAGTTTGGGCAGAGTTCTGAGGGGATGGCAAAAGTCGCATTCCTGACTCAAAGCCCCCTGCCAGGGTTATGTTTAGGACACAGGTGGTGGAGCCTAATGGCCAGAGCCATGGAGGTGGCCAGGCCTGAAGGTTAGTGCCAAGCCAAGCTAGAATCAAGAATCAGGGCCACGGGGTACAGCTGAGAGCAGAGCTGGGCAGGGGCAGGCATAGGCAGCAGAATCAAACACAACTGTAGCATGGAACATGTTGAGCAGCCAGCAAGTTCTGGCTACTGCTGGGTCAAGTAGGAGCTTAGCTCTGTTATTCCACCAATCAGGCGGTGCAGTCAATCAGGCAGTCCCTGCCAGAGTCAGCTATGCATATTATGTTGCTAGGAGACTGACCCTGCTGCAACTGGCTCCCTGATACTGCTCCCCCTCCTGCCAAATTTCAAGTCCTTGCTCTGAATCATGAGAAGCAGGAGGGTCAAAGAAAAAAGAATGGCCGAATTTTTTAATACAGATAAAATAATGTATTTTTTCCTAGCCTCATTCTTGGAAATGTCTGTTTGGTGGAAATTTTCCCCAGAACAAGCCAGCCTGAGGCAGACACCCAGCATGGCAAATTTTAGCCCAATCAATTAAAGTTTGGCAAAGTTATAAGCAACTGAAAACAGGCTCTTCTAATGGCAACCTTAATAATATGTGGTGTCGCCAGCCCCTTCAATAATAAAGAACCACAAATGGTGGTGTTTGATTTTAAAAGTTTTAGTGGCAGTTATTTAGGATGAGGCATATCACTCAATCTGGCTTCAGTAATATACCCATCTAAAACTCAGACCGATAAAACCTTGCAAAGTTGCAAAAGCCATGCACAGAGGGAATGCACATCTTTCCTTAGCTTACAAGCAGTAGAATAGTCAAGGCTAAACTGAGTTTGCCCACTTCTCACTGGGCAAATACAAGCATTTAGTTTAGATTAATTTACCCACTTCTTTTTTAAACCACTACTTACAAGCCGCTAGAATCCCTTGTACAGCCACGGACTAACTTGCATGTTTGTTTCATGCAGGATGAAGTATGCAGAGTAAAGTTAGGAATTACAGCCATTTTTATAAGTTCAGGATTCGTTCCCACATTTGAAGATACTTTGCATACAAGTTTCTTTTCCTGTGTGTGTTTTTCTATAGTGTCTTTCCACACCTTCTTTAGCCAATGGTAGTAGTAGATATTTGGGGCCTAAGCCCCTCATTGGCAGCTAATATTTAGGGCTGACTTGAATCTTTTTTCTCTCTTATGAACTGTTTTCCAAGTTTTGGAAGAGGAGGTCTTTCCAGACACTCTCCCCCTCCATTTCGTCTCCACGAATTAACTGTCTCAAGTAACAGTTTGAAATGTTGTCAAGTTTCTAACAAGTTGCAAAAGTTTGGTCATTTTGATCCAATAGTTTGAAAGCCCATGTCCAATGCCTGAAGGGTGAAATTCACACCTGTGCAGGGGTGTATACACCACAAAGTCCC
This sequence comes from Mauremys mutica, assembly GCF_020497125.1. Taxonomy (NCBI): domain Eukaryota; kingdom Metazoa; phylum Chordata; order Testudines; family Geoemydidae; genus Mauremys; species Mauremys mutica. The sequence continues at coordinate 42,893,040 of NC_059072.1, forward strand.
ACTTCCACTTTGGTCATTTGTGCACTATTTTTCCACTGACCAAACTATTGACCAACCGGTTCTCAAAGTATGTGCAATGTCCTGTTGTCAAGATGCCATTTAGTTCCATCACAGAGCACAAGGGAAGCCTGCCAGACATATTTTAGGTTGTAAAGAAAACAGCTGAATTGGAATCCCATGCTCAGGAGCACTGTTCAATTACAGTGCATGTTTCAAACAATATACATTTATGCAAATAAAAAGGACATCTGGCTGTCCCCTTTATCTCTCTCCCTCTGGGTTGTTCTTCCTCTTTCTTTACCCTTTGTTTCTCTTCTTTCTCTCTGTTTCTTCATCTAGGCCCTTACTCTCTCCTCTACTTGCCATTCTCCATTCTCTGTTCTCCCCCTGTAATTTCCTTTCTCTCTCTTCCCCTCTCCCTACTGCATGCCACATGTGCATACCCACTGGATAACCCCTGCACTCTCCCCCGTTCCCCACTGCATGTCCTCTGCGCTCTTTACTCCATCTTTAGAAAGACGCTTCTAGGTGCTACTCTTACAGTTCCAGTGTGAATGCATAGTCCAATATGACTGATCCACTGATAGTAAGTATTCTAGGTGTGTGTAGGTAGCAGTATATTTGCTTTTGCTGTGAGTAGTCACATACCATTGCATTCAGAAGTGCCTAAACCTTCTCAAAGTAGTTCAGCCTAAATCTGCACTTCAGAGGCCTTTCTTTAAAGAGAAAAGGTCAAAAAAAGAAGAGAGAAAAAGTCAGTCCTGTATAACATCTAAACATGGCTGTAAGACAGAGTGATGGGACAAGCTGTCTCTGCTTTACCCTAGAGACAAACACAACTCTTGAAAACTGTGCACACTGAACTGTCCTTGGAAGCTATGTGTCATCACCTACATTTAACAGTGGTATCAGCAAAGCAAGCTCGATAAAGCATGTGTTGAAGGCATGTGAAGGAATAACTTTTCAGCTGCTTTTCTCTATGCCAGATGATTCCATTGTTGAGATCATCTGTCCTGGTGATTTTGTAAACAAGGAGTCACATGGGAGAAAAGGCTCCTTCCCTTCCATCCATGCTGAGGAAAGACAAAGAGATGAGAGTTTAGAGATGGGCCTGAGCCAAAATCTTCCTTCCCTTGAAAACGAGAATTAGAATCTGGATTTCACAACTGATCTCCATCTCTATGATAGTCCGAACCAAAACCTCTGACCTGAATACCCCAGACTTGAAAGGGCACGTTCCAGATCTAAAACCATTAGTGAAGTTTAGTACTGATAAATATGAAATGCAGAATTCCCACAAACTCTAACCCTAGCCATCACCCTAATCTTAACCATTAACTCTAACCACCTCCATTACCCTGACACTAATCTTACTAGCAAATTCTGTCTTAGCCCTAAGCCCTCCTTTTGCCTTAATTCTAAAGATGACCATATTACCTTAAGGTTACCTAGAACTGCAAATCTAATTGTAGCCAAAACTCTAACCAAAGCTCAAGCCTAGCCCAAATGTAAGCCCTAAGACCAATCAAATTATGGTGCTTATTCCTTAAATGAAATAGGATGCAATGGAGTGCCTACCCTACACTTACATGAAAGAGTTTATCGGGAACTGGGGAGCTCTATTAAAGTACCTGGCTGCACCTGGAGGGTGGGCCAGCCCCAACTACTGATGAATCCCAGGGCAGGGAGGAGCTGGGAGCTAGAATAAAGAGAGGGAGTATGTAGTTGTAGCAGAGGGGGCCACAGAGAGAGAGAAAGGGAACTCTGCAGTTTCTCCCTGGGCTCAGAGCATGGGAAGAGCCCTGCAAGGTGTTCAGTTGAGGAGCAAGAGGGGGATAAAAGGTCAAGCGTGACGAGGGCAAAAGGGGGTTATGTTTATATTTTTATGCTGGGATTTATTGGGGACTTCTACAGGATAGCCCTGTGAATCCTAGCCCCACAAGAAAGGCAAGCTTGGAGAGGCTGTGGAGGGATCTGCTAATAGGCTCACATCAGAAGAAGCACAGAGGAGAGCGAGGGCCGAGGTTCCCCTACCAGCCAAGGATGTCATATTTTATGGGGCAGGGCTGCCCTAACTTCTCAAAGGTCTATATGCTCTATTTCTTTGCCACCGCCCCCCCCCCCAACTTTGTAGGATATAATATAATTATATGTTCTATATGTTGACACAACTTTGTTGTCCCCTCCCCCCAATTTTTCTGAAATGATGCCCCTGCTGCCAGCCACTGGGGAAGGTAGTGGGAAATTTCCCCTGAGAGAAGGAGATAAGAGCTGATTAAACCCTGAGCGAAAGACATGAAGATCACAGGGCTCAGGGTCAGGGCCAACAATCCTGATGTAAAGACATTGAACTGTTTGTTGTATTGGATTTTCTCTTACCCCAGAAGGAGTGGATTTAAACGCGACCTGGCCAGAGGGCTGAGTCACGGGAAGAGACTGACCAATGTGGACCAGGAGCAGCTGTCAGCAGGAGGCACTACACAGGACAGAACTGTTAGGCCATGTTCAGCCATGAGAAGGTGCTCCAGTTGTGAGTCCACGCTTCTATAGCATAGTATTACCATTAATCTTGTTTTCTCACTGAAACTTAACATTGTGTATCATACTGAAAGATACTTGTCTCCAAGCCTGACAGGTTTAAAAGGATGTGGACATTGGTGGTGTCTTAGAGCAAGAAACATTCACGGGTTATTTTCCAAAAGAGAGATAATAAGGACCAGGCTGCTTTGACCCAAATGAGAGGGTCTTCTCATGAAGAATTCTAGGTGAGCTTTCCCATTACAGAAGGATGCTATGTGGCATAGATAGGCTTCTGGAGATCGGGGCCCTGCAATCAGAAGGGAAATGGTGCAGCACTGGCTCCCACAAAGCAGCAAGTAATAGTGTATGAGGCCAGCCAGCTGGATGGCTGGGATTGATTGGGCTGCCTCTCTTGGCAAGAAGATGAACTCATGAGTGGTAGAAAGATGAGTCAGTTCTTTGGGGGAGCTAGCAAGAAGAGTGTGAGAATCTGTCTTGGCGGGGAGGAGCACTCTGCCCAGGGAGGGGCACTGGGAGGAAAAGTTTGTTTGGAAAAGGCAGAGGGGATCATGGGAAGTTTGGAGTGATCCAAGAACCAGCCCACCTGGATTCGGAGAAGCAAAGCTCATTGCCTGGTGCCCCCTCACCTCAACTTCCAGTGACCCAGATACTGATGGTCTGTTTTATTATACAGCAAAGCTTGAGTCACAGGATACAGCAGACTTTCAATATTGTCAGTTGATGAAACAGGCACTGTGCTAATAAAATAAACCACCCCTTGTACTTCTACTTTGCCTTGCTGAATAACAATAAAATAGAGAATCCAATATAGGCAAACAAAAGTTAAGTGTACAAAGGTTTCTTCTCCACTCTCCTTTTCTCCCCCTACAGTTAACACCTCCTTATCACTCTGTGCTAGTAAAATAAGAATCATGTCCTGTAATGGGAGATGAGCCTGTTACCTTCGATAGCAAAAACTATTTCCATCTGGCTTCTGCTCAAAGCAAGTACTTCTCCATATCTCTGCTGACCATACACTTCCTCAATATCAGTTACTACAGTGCAAAAGAAAGACAAAATAGCGTACATGATTATGATGATGATCTTATTTTCATATAGCTCCTTTTATCCCTCAGGAGGGTTCTCAACATGCCTTACAGGCATTACCAGCAGATTTAGAAACTATATATAGAAACCACTTCACTCACTGCTGAAGTACAGACACGCTTAGGGTGAAACACAGCAGCTGTTTTGAAGCTGCACAGCTACACTGCACAACAGTTTAGGACAGGAAGAGGCGAATACAGTCTGTGTCCCACTGAAAATGCAAGAGGCAATATTTTAGGTAAACAGAACATAATTATTAAAAGCGTAACGCAAAGAGAACACTAAAATTAACTTCTTCTTTCCTAATCAGTGCCATAGGACTCACGCAAGCATAACATACTCCTCTGGATGTTTGGAAAAATCTGATCATCTGCATGTTCAATGGAGAGCTAGTATTTTTTAAATTATTATGTAATTAAAAAAAAAAAGTCTGGGCTCAATGCTGTCCTGAGTTCCTCAGAGGTGGGAAAGCTACATAAAAGTCAGCTACTGTTCCCTGACCCTGGGGACAGCTGGAGGCCTAACAGCCCATAGTTTGCATTTTAAACCAAAAGGCTGCTCTATTTTCTATACCAATAGCAGCATCACTTTGGTATTATTTATTTGATACACCTCTTGTTTCCTTTGCTCATCTAGTTCCCAAGTGATTAAAAAGCTGTGCATTTTTGCTTTTAAAAATGAATAGCAACCAAATCTAAAAACACTTGTAAATGAAGATTGTAAAATACATGGGGATCTAGCTACGAATAGATGTACAATGTAAGGTCAAAATTCTCCTCTCTGTTGAATTGTCCTTGTCCCATAAGTAGCGCTCATATTGACAATCATGGGAGTTCTGGCCACCATGGAATATCCTACGAACATTCTCAGTGCAGTGCAGACGAGAGAATAATTTTGCCCTGAGGCTGTATCATATTCAGGGGTTTTAGGTGAAAATATCAATTATGTATCAACTATGAAAGCAAAATGAATGGTTTGTGCATGTCACTAAAGCTCCACTTTATAAAATCAGCCTTAGGAATAGTAACAGTTTGTGTACATATACATATTAGAATAACCATAAGCCACAGCACTATTCTTTCCCTGATTTATGTGCACAGCTTCCATTAATGCTAGTGAGATTTCTGTGACTATTTCAAAGGAAGAATGCCCCTGAACCCCAGACAAACACTTTAAAATATTTATTCACTTACTCAATGTACTTCTGTGACAAATGCAGGAATTTTGGCAACATTTTTATGAAGGCAATACATGCCTTGGTTTCCCTCTCCTCTTGGTATTGCTGTGTACAAAGCAGGAAACATGAGGTCTTTTGTCATGTAATTGTCTTGGAAAGGTTGTTAAGGACTGGCTGGGAACTAACCCATATCAGTGGAAGACACTAAAGACACAGTGGAAACCCTAAAGTCTGAACATTTGACACCTATCAGTGGGAGGCTTGCAGCTTGGCTGGGTGGAGCACACATGAACTCAGGAAGAAGGCAATGGGGGGAGGTGATAGGAGGTAATAAGAACTGGGTTGAGAGAGAGAGAGAGAGAGAGAGAGAGAAGCAGGGTACATATTTCTCTCCTGGAACTAAGACTTACAGGTTTTGTCTACACTGCCAATTGAATGACAAAACTTTTGCCATTCATAGGTGCTTTTAAAAAGCCCCCCCCAAGACAAAAGTTTTGTAATAGTAAGTGGCAATGTAAACAGCTCGTTGTTGGCAGGAGTGCTCTTCTGTTGACAATACGAACCCCACTCTTAGGAGAAAATATTTTGTCTGCAAAAGTGCTGACAAACAGCATTTACACTGCCTGACTTTTAGCAACACGGCCGTGTCGACACAGCCATGTCGCTAAAAGGTGTGTAGTGTAGACAAAGACTAAGATAAAGGACAGAGAGAGAGAAAGGAAACCCCCAAGATGGTTCCTACAGCAACATGGTTCAAGGATGCCCTGGCGTTGGCTAGTATGGACTAGATCTTAAGCTTTGCTTCTCCATGCTAAGCTAAGGACTTACTGATGTTGCACGCCAGTTGACTAATAAACCCAACCATGTTTCGAAAATCTGCCTGGTGTCACTGCAAATACTTACTGAGGTGCATTGATTCCTGAAGCAGGAATAGTCTCTGAACAGGCATCTAGCTCAGTTGGACTCAGTGGGCAGACCTCATGGGATGAAACAGGAGTGCTGGAGCTGGAGGCTCAGTCTCAGAGGCATTGAGGCCACCACTTGCTTCACCCTTGTGGAAGAGCGGAACCCCTGTGGAAGTCTGATACACTTCAAAGCGTACCTCCCAAGGACTGTTTGCATGTCGGGGCATAGCACAGGTCCTGTGGATCTGTGGCAACTAAAATTTGCTTTATCTACTATTTGTCCTGGTAACATAGTCTGGATTCTTTAGAAGAGCTTTCAGTGCAAAAGGAGAGGGAGAAATCATTTAGAACAGTGATCATTATTATTTTTAAACATATAGTGTAGAAAATGCATTAGGTGCTTTCAAATATGTAAAATGACATGGTTCCTGACTCAATTAGTGCAGCCTAAAAAACTGCAGACGAGGAATGGAAACAGGGAAGCAAATGACTGAATCATTATGGTTGGAACGTGTCTTGGTCAGGTCCATTTTTTCTGATACAATTTTCTTGAGTGGAAGTATTTATAGGATTCATGGAAGTCATGTCCACAAAGGCAGGGCTTGGAAGAGATGGTGGAAGCATAGCAGACAAGATCAGAGAGTTCCAGCTGTGGGGGCTGCATGAAAGAAGGAGCAGAAATGAGAGAAGGAAACCAAGGGGGAAGGGGTTGGTAAAATGTGCCACAAGGATGGAGTAATAGGGGGAGTGAAAAGAGATCAGAGATCTTCTGTAATCAGTTGTAACATTGTCTTTACATCATCACATAGCAAACAAAAGACACCTGTAAAATCGATATTCCAGAAGATTTTTATCTGATTCCAAATTATTCGACAACTAAGGGCCAAAATAATTCCCCCAAATCGGCACACCCCAGCACTAGTTTGTGACCACCTTCTGCCCTCCCACTCTTGCTGCCCAAGTAGATTGCAGCAGCTGCTGTACACAGGAATGATCTGAGCAAGGAAGGACAAATCTGAAGGATGTGAACTGGAGCATATGAACCACATCCCCTAATTGTAAACTCCCACCCAGAGACCCCTTCACAGCTCAGCATAAAAGCCTGCAGGGTCAGGCTTCTAGGTTTCGGGGTAGCCAGTATCAGTGGGCAAGAGCTGCTCCTCCCTCACAAGTATAACTATTTAGATCCACAACTCAGAGGTAGATTTTGGTTCTTTGAACCAGGCTGTGAATGAGACAAAAAGCAGGATCTCAGCAATAACTAAAGGTGGCATCGAAAAGCAGACGCTAAATGTCTGGCTGCTTCTGGAGCTCATGTGCCTGATACAGCTGTTTGTCTCTCCTGGATAATGGGTCAGATTTTATGAGAAACGGAGACCTAATTATACAGAAATATTTCCTCCTGTCGCCTTCCAAAAAAACCCCTATATCACTGATAAAAATGCCTGGCCTGGAACATGCCTCAGTCAATATCAGTGGGACACACAACAGCACTGGGTTGTAATAAGTTATACCCCAGGGGATCCAGTGGAAGCTCAGACAGGGGATGAAGGAGCAGACTATTTGCTCCTTCCTCTTGCTACTGTGGTTGCTGCCTCCACCCAGTCCCAGATCAGCTACTCCCCCTCTCTCCACCAACACAGTATTCAGCCCCTCAGGCATGTGGTCTAGTGGAGAAGGCAGTGGAGAGGGTGGTCAAAGACCTGGCTTCTATTTCTGGCTGTACTACTGGTCTGTTGTCCGACTTCGGGCCAGCCACTTACTTCCTGTATTTCTCCCCCACTTTGGTTGTCTTGTCTATTTAGATTGTAAGCTCTCTGGACCAGGAGCTTTGTCACTATGTGTTTGTACAGCGGCTAGCACAATGGGGTCACAATATAAGTTGGGACCTGGGTCTGCTGAATTACAAAGAACAAATAATCACAAGGCAGGGGAATTGGTGTTTTAAAGGTCTAGCAGTATAACTACCCCAGGACTGTCAACTCTCATAATTTATCATGAATTTCATATTCTGTTTCTTTCTTAAATCTTCAGCTCTGGGGAAAAGGTGATGAAACAGATCAGGTTTCTTTTAAAGAAGTTTCTACTAGGGCTGTCAAGTGATTAAAAAAATTAAACACGGGATCAATCGCGCTGTTAAACAATAATAGAATACCATTTATTTTAAATATTTTTGGATTTTACTACATTTTCAAAAATATTAATTTCAATTACAACAGAATGCAAAGTGTACAGTGTTCACTTTATATTTATTTTTATTGCAAATATTTGCACTGTAAAAAAACAAAAAAGGTGTATTTTTCAATTCACCACATAGAAGTAGTGTAGTGCAATCACTTTATCATGAAAGTTGAACTTACAAATGTAGAATTATGTACAAAAACACCTGCATTCAAAAATAAAACAATGTAAAACTTTAGAAGTCCACTCAGTCCCACTTCTTGTTCAGCCAATCACTCAGACAAACAAGGCTGGTTACAATTTGCAGGAAATAATGCTGCCTGTTTCTTGTTTACAATGTCACCTGAAAATCAGAACAGGCATTTGCACGGCACTGTTGTATCTGGGGTTGCAAGATATTTACATGCCAGATGCACTAAAGATTCATATGTCCCTTCATGCTTCAACCACCATTCCAGAGGACATGCTTCCATGCTGATGATGGATTCTGCTTGATAATGATCCAAAGCAGTGCAGACTGACGCATGTTCATTTTCATCCTCTGAGTCAGATGTCACCAGCAGAAGGTTGATTTTCTTTTTTGGTGGTTTGGGTTCTGTAGTTTCTGCATCAGAGTGCTGCTCTTTTAAGACTTCTAAAAGCATGCTCCATACCTCCTCCCTCTCAGATTTTAGATGGTACTTCAGCTTCTTAAATCTTGGGTTGAGTGATGTAGCTATTTTTAGAAATCTCACATTGGTACCTTCTTTGTCAAATCTGCTGTGAAACTGTTCTTCAAATGAACATGTGCTGGGTCATCATCCGAGACTGCTATAACATGAAATATATGCAGAATGCAGGTAAAACAGAGCGGGAGACATACATTTCTCCCCGCAAGGAGTACAGTCACAAATTTAATTGACCTGGAAACACTAGGGTTCCCTATCTGACATAGTCCACCAGCTGGCTGCCCTAAAGCTGTGGTCCCTGGAAGACCTAGAAATCCAGGGTGCTAAGGCACCACAAGCCTGGGAACTTGGGACCTGATGCTCCCAGTGTTTCCAGTTTCTCAGCTCCTTGTCAGCCAGGAGGGTTGGGGTGTGTGACATTCCCCAGTGTACAAGTTGGACTGTAGAATAGAGGTGCCCCCTTAACTCTATAGCCTGGGGTGCCTTTAATACTGCTTTGCTGCCAGAACAGCCACATTTGGCCTGCTCACATACAGCCACTAGCATGTAAAATCACTCCCAGCCACATGACCATGAATGCTCTCTCAGCCATTCAAGAATTACACACAGGGAAACACCTGCATATTCTTCAGTCCCAGCCTTGTTTCCTAGACAGAAGGAGGGGAGGTGATGTGGAAGTCCCTGTCTCTTATTTTTATACCCTCCTCCTTTCTTTGAGAATTACCCGCCCCCCACCAGAGTGTAGACAAACAGTCTGCTGTGTACATGTGGTTTGAAACATTCCTGCAATGCAATGTAAATTTCTTGTTTACACTCCCCCCTTTGCTGGTGAATGGACAGTTCAGTAGAGAATAGCTTTTTAGCACCTGGCTGGCATGCTAGTTTACCTTTGTCTCTTAGAAAATGGTTTGTGTGCATTACACAGAACTACAACATATTTCAGTAACAATCATATAGCAAAATTTCATAATCTTACATGCAGCGATGTTACACACATTTCAATCGGATAATGATATTCAGCAAATTATGAGTTTTCTAATGATACCTCACAAGGCATACTTTGTACTCCGACGAAGTGGGTATTCACCCACGAAAGCTCATGCTCCAAAACGTCTGTTAGTCTATAAGGTTTCACAGGACTCTTTGCTGCTTTTGTACAAAATATATCATAACCTTATAAAAGTGGTGAACATGGGTATAGGATGTTATGGGGGGAACTAGGAGCCTGGAAGTTCTGGTTGAGCAAGGAGATTGGGATCTGGCACTTCCAGGCTCTCTCTCAGCTCTGCAGGGGAGCCTAGAAGTTTAGGAGCTTGGGCTCCAACAATTCATAGATTATAAAACTAGAAGGAACTACTGTGATCATCTAGTCAGCCAGGTGCTAAAAAGCTATTTCTCTACTTAACTGTCCATCATCTAGTCTGACCTCCTACAGACCACATAGAACTTCCCTGACTTGACTGCTGATTGAACAACAGCATCTCTTTTAGAAAAAAAGTTCAACCTTATTTAAAAATTGTCAGTTATGAAGAATCCACTATAATTCTTGGGAACATGTTCCAATGGTTTTGTTATACTTGGACCCAGCAGAGAAGGGTATAGACAGATGGAACTAATGGATACACAGCTGTCTGCTGTGGAAAGATTATTGTTCTTCTGGCAGTAAAACTGAAACCAACATGACAGTGAGGCTTTGCACTGAGGAAGGGTGAGTGCTGAAACATTTAAAAGGATAGGACATCACATTCCTCCACCCTACTTTTAAAAAGCTTTCCAAATATATATATACACTCATAGACTCATAGACTTTAAGGTCAGAAGGGACCATTATGATCATCTAGTCTGACCTCCTGCACAATGCAGGCCACAGGATCTCACCCACCCACTCCTGTAACAAACCCCTAACCTATGTCTGAGTTACTGAAGTCCCAAATTGTGGTTTGACATTGTCATTTACATGGCTAACAAAAACTATATAACCTAACTAAAGTTGTGGGTGGTCTACTGCAGACTCGTAAATTGCAAATGATTATTTTACCCTGGAATAGCAACTCACTAACTGAACAACATATAAATTCAGGCACACAACTGGTTCTCTCACTCTCTTGGGATAACATAGTGATGGTGCTGTGGCAATTCCCTGAAGAGCAGGAACAGTTGGGGGTAAGAAATCGATTGGATCTAATACCAAAGTTTCTTTCACCAAGTCATCAAAATTAGGAGTTTTAACAGAAGGAGGTTTGATCTGAGGAACAGAAAGTCCTACTGGAACATCCCTGGACTCTGGTACTCGTCAAGATTACAACTGGTCCATATGTTATTTCTATAAAATACTATCAGATAGTTTTACCACAAACAAAAGAGGTCTGGTGCATTTTACAAGTTCTCCAAGTACCCATTTCACTCCACGGTCATAGTTGCAAGTCTACGTTAAATATCCTACTTGAAAAGCACAATCATGAGTCTCACGTCATCAATTAGTTTGCATAGCCTGGGATTTGGCTATATGTGAGACAACATCAGGATGGAGTAGGTCCCAACAGGTATGCAAAGACTGCTTAAAGAAAAGAGTTGCAGGTGACTCCTGGGTCGTAGCATGTATTGTGTTCCTGCAGAAAAGCAAAACAAATTTCTGTTTCTGTCCAGTTTCTGTTGATGACTCAAAATAGACTAGTAACTAGTTGGCTCTTAAGGCATGCTTAAGTGTTTGTACAATGTTAAATGTTCTGCTAGTCCATTTTTAGCTGAATGGTATGGAACAGAATGTTTGTGCTGAATTTCATTTGAAGCTAGGAACCTTGAAATTTTTCAGAACAGAATTGAGGTCCATTGTTACTCACCAACTGTAACAGTAAACCAAATTAGCTAAACAAGGTACGAATATGTCTAATGGTCTTGGTAACTGTAGTAGAAGTCATCCGGAAAATTTCTGGCCATTTCAAATAGGTGCTGACTACAACCCGAACCATATAACCTTCCAAAGGTCTGGAAAAGTCCACATGAATACATGTCCAAGAAGTCTGAGGCCACGACCAAGGGTGCAGATAAGATGGTCCAGGATTATGTTGAATTTGTTGACACAATACAGCACTTTGCCTTTCTCTCAATATCTTTGTCAATCCCCGGCCATAGACATGACTCCGGGCTATGACCTTCATCCACATAATGCCAAAATGTTCTTTTGAAGAGCTTCCAAAACCTGAGATTAGAGTGATCTTGAAATGATTGCATGCACTCTTCATTATATGCAACTGTGATTCACAGACAATTCACATTGACATGACATGAATTGCACACATTGGGAATTTTTTTGATCCAACACTACCTTGTAGTACCACTTCCTTCACAAGAGAAGGCACATCATCCTTAGTGGTTTCTTTGTTGATATCTGTGCTAATGATGGGTAACCTATCCATCAAATTGAGATAAAACACTTCGTCTGAAGTTTCTTTGGGTTGATAGCAATGCTGGCATGGCAGTCATCACAGCCCATCCGCATTGCCATGCTGAGTTCCTTTACTGAATTGAAGAGTATAGGAAAGAGCTGAAAGTAGCAAGGCCCATTGTTGCATATGAGCAGCAGCTAATGACAGAATTCTATGTTTCCATCCAAAAATTGAAAGTAACGTCCATTGAGCCATCAGCAAGGTAAAATGTCTATCATACAGATAGGTATGGAACTTCTGAATTCCGAAGATAATGCTGAGAAATTCTCACTCTATTTACACATATTTCTTCTCAGATGTAATAAGTTGTTTGTGAAGTGAAGGCAATTGGTTTCTCCATGCTATCAGGAAGAAAGTGAGAAAGAATTGCACCCACTTCATACTGTGATAGGGTAACCAGATGTCCCAATTTTATAGGGACAGTCCTGATTTTTGGGTCTTTTTCATATATAGGCTCCTATTACCCCCCACCCCCGTCCTGATTTTTCACACTTGCTGTCTGGTCACCCTATACTGTGAAGCATCACAAGCCAGTAGCAATGGCAACAAAACATCAAAGTCCATAAGAACTTTCACTCACATCAATAATTTCTTTGCTTACTTAAATGCATGCTCACACTCTTCAGTCCATTTCCATTTTTTCTTTGCTTGTAACAGGTCATGTAAGGCAAATACTGTCGCCAGATTAGTCAGACATTTACCATAAGAGTTAAGTAGTCCTAAGAATGAGTGTAACCGTGACACGTTCTCTGGCTGGGGCACTTGAAGAACTGCCTTCTCTTTTTCTGGCAATTTCCTTAAGCCTTTGACATCAAATATATGTCCAAGGTATCCAACTGAAGGTGTGAAAAACTCACTGTTGTCTGGATGTTTTCTCAGTCCACGGTCTTCCAAACCTTATAAGACAGCATCCAAATTCTGACAATGATCCTCTTTATCCTTTCCTGTAACAAGGATGTCATCCAAATAGCACTTTGAACTCCATTCAGTCCCTTCACAATCTCATCCATGGCTTTCTGGAACAGGGCAGGTGCCAACGTGATACCAAAAGGCAACCTGTTGTAACAAAATAAGCCTTTTTGCATGTTGATTCAGATATATTTCTGAGATGCCAGATCAATCTCCATTTGTAGGTATGCATTGAACAAATCCAATTTATTGAAACACTGTCCACCACTAAGATTAGCAAACAAATCTTCAATACGAGGTAGTGGTCAAACTGGTCTGCACATAAAATTAGGTTCAATGTCACTTTGAAATCGCCACAAATTCAAACTGAGCCATCCTTCTTGATCATTGGTACAATGGGTGTAGCCCACTCACTGTGTGAAACTGGTGACAAGACTCCAATGTTCACTAAACAGTCCAAATCAATTTCTACCAGAGGCTTTTGAGCAAAAGGCACAATTCTGGGCTTGCAATATTTTGGGTGGCTGTCTGACTTAACAGTGAATTTCACTGACAAGCACAATTGTTGCCAAAGAATACCAAAGCCATAGAAGGCTAAGCCATAATATCTTTCCCCTGAAGCTTTACAGTATGATTTAAAGGATGATTACTGTGTTTGACTTCTTTACATCTAAATAAAAAGAGAACTGTTTTATTATTTTTCGAGCACTTTTTAGTAGGACCACAATTTAAAATGCACAAAATATTACATTTCAAGCCAAACACATGAAAGGTGGCTGGAGTCAAAACTTATCATACAAATGAAACAGAACATTTTTATTTTCATCGTACTTCTAATTTCCACATGGACGCTTTTTAAAATAAATCAGTATTTTAAACATGATCTCTTTTATCATCTTCAACAGAGAACCCACTAAGAAAACTACTCGTAGCAGACATTAACAACACTTTTTTTCCAGGTTGAAGTGTACATATTACTCACCTAAAATCCAATCCTGGAGGTTTTGGGTTGCACAATGACTATCATCTCCTTCTCCATGCTCTTAGAATATCAAGACACAATGTTAAGTAAAAACAGAAAAAACAAATTGAGTTTTACAGACTACATTTTTTTTAAAAGGGTTCCCATAAAAGGTCTATTTACAGCAAATATCAAATGTTTTGAGTACATATAACAATACTAAATAATTCTCAATCTAGCAAAAAATTCTAAAGAATTAATTTACAAGTTTTAAATGACTGTTTTAAATCTAAGCTAAATTTAGCCCCTTTCCATAAAGATCATATTCTTTATATAGGATATAGTCCTTTAGAACTGGTGGAAGAGGAAGCTTTGCCATTGATGCTTGTCTCCGTAGACTCCTTAGTCCCATCAGTTTACGTATTTTCAGGCGGCACAAATGTTTTAATGGGCGAGGATTCTCTGAAAAATAGTGAGAGAAACACATCAAGGGAAAAAACAGACCATTAATTTGGCAAGTGTGTCTGAGACTTAGAATCTCAAAACATGCGCTCTAATGAAACTCACTTCAGAAATCTACCAGCTGAAAGCTCTCCTGTTCCTGTTACTTTTAATAAAATAGTTTTAATTTACTCCCAAATAAATGCACCACTAATAAAATTTCACTGGAGCAATAGTGACATCCAGTGGCCAGTTTTATTGTACTTATATGTTATTTTCATATTGGATGCTCATTAAGTTGTTTTTTTCCTGTTTTTAATTGACAAGCCTTTTTATTTTAGTTAAATTCTAAATGGTGATTTTATGTGCTATTAACACCTTATGATTGGCACTTTTCCTTTAAAATTATGGTAACACCACGGTCTCAATTTTTCAAACGTGGGCACCTGAATAGCATATCCAAATCCTTCATTTGGATGCTTAGATCAACACATCAATTAGCACAATAAATGGTGACTAATTACATGATCTATGTACTCAATCCTGAAAGATGCTAAGCACCTTCAATTCCCACTGACTCAGTAACACTTGAAGGTGCAGTATTAGACCCTGTGTGTTTGAGTTATTGCAACTTCTAAACAAAGACTACAAATATCACAAGATAACTGATATATCATGCCACCAGAGAGAGTTTGTTGTAATTAAATGTTTTATATGAACACCATATTTCAAAATACTTGACCTTTTGAAGCAGTTAGCACAACCAAATTACTTTGAAGCTGCTGTGACACCAAACAACAAAATCCAAAAAAGTAATTCTTTTGCGCACCAGTGTGAAATACAAAAGCAAAAATAAAGACAGCATCAGCTTTAATTTTGAAAATTTTGACTTTTATCAGTTGATATTATAATCTCCACATTATTCAGATAGAATTTTGTATTTATTACCCTAATAGAAAGAGAACTGCTTTGGTGAAGGTTTATAAAAGCATAAACACTTGTACTAATTACCTGTTAGACTGAAACAGCTCCAAAGAGAACTGTACCAGATAAATATAGACAAACATATTTTCCACAGTTCAGTAAATTAAAATGTATTAAATAGATCTTCATTTCAAAGTACCAATTCCAGTTTGTGTGCACATACATATAGATATATTTTAAAAATAAATGTAGATGGTCAATAGACTAACAGCTCTATCACAATATAGCATATAAATATGTATTTAGACATGTTACACATACCCTTAGGAAATTGTTTTAGGACATCTTCCTATACATATCTAATGGAAACTTTTCAGAATTTAATTGCAGCTGCTTTAAAGTGGCACTGAGATAAATATAATAAATTAATTCCTTGCCTGTATTACTAATAAACTAATGAAACTGGGCAATTTTTTAAAATGTAGGACTAAAGTGTCCCTTACACATAAGCATATACGTACGTAGCCTATGTAAGGGACAGGAAACTTTGTGAATTCATAATTATGAGGTGAAATCCTGCATATGTTTATGCTTCAGCTGGGTGGTGTGATTCCCAGCTCAGGCAGACAGACTCATGCTAGTTAGGGCACAGCTAGCACAAGTCTGTCTATCTGTGCTACCAGCTGCAATATAGACATAACCACTGAAGTCTATGACAAAATTCCCATTGACTTCAATAGGGGCAGGATGTCACTCATGGTGTTTCTGCTGGCAAGGCCGACGAGAGGGTGTGTGGGGGAAGCCGGTACAAATTACCAGGGCCCAGTGGTCCTGAAGGGGGCCCAGGGCCTGGCTTCCCCGGCTTTGTCTGCCCTGTTTAGCCAGTCCACCCTTGCTGGGGGGCCCGAAAAATTTTTTTCACCGGGGCCCAAACCCGATCTCGGCGGCCCTGTCTGCCGGATCGATCTAGTAGGAGGATAGGATTTCCAAAGGGTCAGGCTTCCTTCCACCCAGAACCAGAAAGGGCTTCTGTCCTAAACCTGAGGATTCTTTCCTAAGGTCTTGGCAGATCCTGAATGATCTACTGGGTCAAGAGCAATCTGCATGAAGTTCTCGTGCCTCCTCAGTGCTTCTAGGACCCCCCTGTCTCCCTGATTCCCAAATTGCTGCTGCTCCTGAACCCTCTCGGTCCTGGGGTTAATATTGTAGAATGTCCCATCTAGTTTATAAGCCTTTTAAAGGACAGGTATACACAGGAACCTGTGAGAGGCTCAAATAAAATACAAAAAATGATACCCCGATAATGCACATTGTGTAAATCAGATTTAGGACATTGTGGCATAGTAAATGCCAACATTTTATAGTCACTTCTCATGTTGGTCTCTGAAGAGCTATTAGGTGAAGGAGGGAGTAGAACAATGAAAGCATGGGCAAATGCCCCTCGGTAAAGGGTCAGTATCTCACAGGATTACACAGTGATGGGTGCGTTAGAAATATATATGTCAGTGTAGGGTGAGATTCTGCCACCACTATTCACCTGGAGGTACCTTGCTCTTCAGATGAAATAAATGGGGCTTCCCCCAGAACAAGGTACTATTCAGTGGGGAAGATCCTTAGCTAGTATAAATTGTCTTAGTGCAAAGATGTCAATGGAACTAGGATGACTGATTCTACTTGAGAATCTGCCCCAATCTGAGAGAGGGTGTCAGGAACTGGCCCTTAGATGAGGTGATGCAAACAGAACATGTCAGAATTAAATATAGCTGGTAATAGTCGTAATTTTTTTACAAACCTTTAATACCAGATCAAATCATTAAACAAATGTTAGACATTTACCTAATATCTGACGTATCTCTGGCCATTCTTTCTGTGCTTCTAGGACACACTTTAGTTTTGAGCACAAAGGAACATAATCCATATAGTCTATCAAAATGCGTATCACATGTCCAACTAAGTGTTTCAACCAAGGAACTGTAATAAAGGCACAGAACTGAAAGGAAAAATACAGATTACTTTTAAAACTCACCCAGGGAAATGCCAAAGTGATGGAATTTTAAAGAATTTATTTACAGAAATATCCTGTAAGAAACAGTCCTGTACTGACATCCCATGGGGATATAATGGATCACCTAACAAGTCATCTCCAGCAATCTCTGACTTCTGATTCTTTGTTTGAACAGAAACCTGAAGGCCACTTTTCATTATGTCAAAGATGACAATATCTTAATAACTTCCTCATTGTTTTATTCCACTTTGGTTTTAGGAGTAGGATTAAACATCTTTCTCTAAAAAGTACACTTTCATTACATGTATGCTGAGCATTATTGCTCAAACAATAATCTCAAACTCAGAGGAAAACCTGGAGGACATTAACTCTTAGGCCTTTATCATTTTTATCTACTACTATCATAACTCTACACTTTTCGGCTATACTTTGCATTCAAATTTGCTTGAATATATCCCTGAAAAATGAGTTTGGGGTGAGACTCAAAACCGCCTATGAAATAATATGGCACCCTTGGAAATCTTTGATCATAAAGCATCCAAAGTATAAAATCCTCAAACAGTATCTTGTGTTACCTGTGTTACTAATAACAACTTATCAGTATCTTATGCACTCTAATTGTGTGGGAATGCCTGCTGCTAGCAGAATGCTAAAAGGCATCCTGCTCCCATTGAAGACAATGGGACTTTCATCATTGACTTCAGTGGAAGAGGGATTGGAACCAAATACAGTTATATTTTTTCTTTTAAGCCCACCATTTTATACAAAAGATATAAATGTTCCAAGAATTGTATCTCATAAGTACTGTGTTTAATTGTACTGACACCACTTTATAGTAATGCTTTGCACTTACATAACTACAGAACCTTTTATCTGAGGATTTCAAAGCACTAGCCAAACATTAATAAAGTAAGTCTCACAGCCCTCTTGTGACAGGTAGATATTATTATTCCCTCTATCCATATGGGGAAACTGAAGTACCGACAGGTTAATGCCTAAATTTTGAATTTTTTCCCACTATCTTTGTGTGTCTCAGTTATTGGGATACCCAGGACCTGATTTTCAGAAGTGCTGAGCATCCACAGGTCTCATTTGACTTCAGTCAAAGTTTTGGATTCTCACTGGCTCTGAACATCTCAATATCTCAAGCTGGGCATCAAAAATTTGGACATTTCATAAATTTGGTCTAACATCTCAATCCTGCAAACACTTACACATACATATAACTTTATTTGTGTGAGTAAATCCGTTGATTTAGATAGGTTTACCACACAAGCAGATATCACATGCTTAAGAGTTTGCAGGATCATGCCCTATGTTTAACCCAAAATATGCTGGCAAATAATTGGCTGAGTTGGGAATAGAACCCATTTTCCTGCCTTCCAGCTCCCTCCTTTAATTGCTAGTCAAAACTTCCTTGCTACAACCTCTAACTCAGTTTCAAAACTAAAACTACTCTATATGTGTCATTTTCTCTATACCAGAATAAAACTGAAGAAAGGTTATGGAGGGTGGGAATAAGTATTTTGATATCAAGAAATCTTAATTCTGCATTAAAATATAAAATAAATTTAAAGCAAGGTTACATTGAAGAGAAAAATGAAGAGAAGAAAATGAGGAATGTGCTTACTGGAGTATCTTTTATTACACAAGATGTCCATCCTGGTAATACCTCCTCTTCTGGAAGTGACCACACAAAAGAACTTCCAAAGATGTTGCCATGCATACAATCAAAACACCTCTCTGCATTATATCCATGATTCAACAACAGCCTTAGCATTACCTCATCATTCAAAGCATACTGAATGGCACTGGGGAAATGGGTGTCATTCACAAGCATGAAGTAGCAATTGACATTTGCTCCATAGGATAGAAGCAATCGTACGATTTCATGGTTACCAGCTCTCACTGCTACAAGAAGACAATTTAGAGGATCCTTGTTTGGGTCTGCACCAGCTTTGAGTAACACTTCTGTGCAGAGAATGTCATTGTTAGAAACAGCAAAATAGAGTGCTGTTTTCCTTTCATCATCATAGTTTTCAGAAATGTGTTCAGCCAGGAGAGTATTGACATCAAAATCATTTTCAATGAGGAGCTCTAGACACTGCACATTCTGGCCATCTGCTGCTGAGTGAATGGGGCTTAACCCACTTCTCTGGATTGCAGTCTTGGATGTAACTGGAATTAGATATTTCAGTGACCTAAAAAGATAATGAAGAAAATTTTCATCTGGCTAAAATCCATCAACTTCTTCCCCACCCTGCAGCTAAAATCCACCCAGGCATAAACCCCTTCCCCAACCTCATGAAAACAGGACATCCAGTTGTGACTTTCTACTACCTAACTGAACATTTCACTCGAGAAGCCAGATTCTTCCCTCATTTACTCCTGAACAACCCCAACAGACAAATTTCTGTCCTGACTTATACCACATGGAACCTTTTTGAATTAAATGGAGTTGTACAAAGTGTAAATTAGCACTGAATGTCCTAATTACTTTCTTTTAGTTCTGCTAGGGTTTGTTTTTTGTTTTATATTTCCTATTGTATATGCTAAGCCACATTTAAGATTTAATTAAAAATAATTTAATGTACATACTTGTCAAATATGAATGATCTTTAAATTTGGACTTTTCAATTCAACCCTTTAATGTGACATAGTGCTAGATGCTGTATTATAGGGGAGAATTTGAAGCCTACAGTTATACTCACAAATAATGTCCTTCATAGGCTGCTTTGTGTATAGGGAGCTGTCCTGCCCTATTAGGCACATTACCACTTCCTCCATATTCCAAAAGAAGAGCTACACAGTCTGGATTACCTCCTCCAGCTGCTTCAAACAGTATTGATGCACCATCATCTGCTAAAGCATGAACATCACCACCTGGTGGAAGGATATAAAGGTAATAGTTAAGTCCAAAGGAACTCGGAAGATATATCTTGTCTTTAAAATATCCTGAATTTCTTTTCTCTTCATGTTCAATTATTAAAATTGCACCTCTAAGAACAGAACAGAAAAGTTTATAGTAACCAGTTTAGAAATTAAATGTAAAATTTAACCATCACAGATACAAATGTATATATATTGGGAAAGTGGAGAGAAATCACTTGAGTGACATTTGCTTTGAGTTGAAATACTAAACTGAGAATCTGCAGTATTCTGAAGTCCTTTCAAACATGCTTAATCTCAGATCTGCATGTTGCTACTTTTTTTAAAAAAATTGATGTAGGAGCAGAAGTAGTCCCTTCTTGTCACTTCTAACATATATATTATTGTAAACCTTTTATTTTCTTCCAGTGGAGCAAAAACATTCCCATGTGATGCCTTCCTCCCAAAAAAATCCAATCTTGGGAAAAAAACATGTTCAGTTACAGTAAAACCTCAGAGTTACAAACACCTCGGGAATTGAGATTGTTTGTTACTCTGAAATGTTTGTAACTCTGAACAAAATGTTATGGTTGTTCTTTCAAAAGTTTACAGCTGAACATTGACTTAATACAGCTTTGAATCTTTACTATAAAAATGCTGTTTTCCCCTTTTTTTTTTTTAGTATTAGTAGTTTACGTTTAACACAGTACTGTACTGTGTTTGTTTTGTTTTCGTCTCTGCTGCTGCCTGATTGCGTGTTTTCGGTTCCAAATGAGGTGTGTGGTTGACTGATCAGTTTGTAACTCATAACTCTGAGGTTCTACTGTGAATATTTCCTTCTGAGCCTTGGAAGCAGGGCCCAGCAAGGTAGCTGGAGACAATTTTTGTTTTGTTTTGTGCAGTTACATATTCTGAGGTGAAGATTTCAATGTTAAGTTTAGCTTTTAAGAGTCTTATATGAATTGAGATAATCCCTAGAGTGCTTTGGTTCCATAAACCAAAGAGTGAGGGTCACATTTTCCCATTCTGTGTCTGTTAAATCATAAAACCTTGTAATCTGAGTTAAAAGCTTGAGATCTGGCATAGTTATAGGCAGGCTGCTTTGCAATATGGAACCATTGTGGCAGCGCATCCTAGTGGCTATGGACAGGATTAAAATATAAGTATATATCACACAGTTTTATCTTATTTGATTATCCAGTATTAATCTATCTATTGAGACACTGGTGCAGCTCACATATTGGGTATTTGTCCCGGACCAAATAAACTAACTCTCATGGCTCTCATTCTACATCCACTACATGTGTTCTTTATGCACAGAATCCTCCCAGTGATGTATCAACTATTCTGCTTTGGAGTTTGTTGGACATTAGACAGAGCACACCACAGGTTAATGCTTTGATAAATATAGCCAAGGTGCTGTGGGATTCACTCAGAATCCTGGTGGTATTTAGGCGCTGGATACTTACAAGGCCTGAAATATGTCAAAAAGACTCATTCAGTAGTTTGAAGAGGCAACCTTCTGCACCAAGGGAAAAAGCACATTAATGTGAATAAGCAAAAAGTATACAATTAATTGTCTTTTACAAAAGAAGGTCAGGCACTGGTATTTGCCTGAATATGTGGAAAAACATTTAAACAGGACAATGATCAGCAGTGGTAGTGTAGAAGGACTGAAGCATAGGGTCAGCAGTAAAGGAGGAAGGTTGTGGGGAAATATATTGATAGAATGCAACTTAAGACATGTACATCTGACATTTTCCTTACCTTCTGTTTGCTTAATCTATTTAGTTTGTGAGGGACCATGCCCATATATGTGTTTGTTTAGCATTTCCCTCAATGGTGCTACACAATCATGTAGCAAAGATTATTTCAAAGCACACCTTACAGTACTGAAAAATGACTACATTTTTCTCATACTTGTCCACAGCATACAACTCTTAGCTTAAAAAAATGAGACCCTGCCATGGCTGTTTCACTGTCGGTTTGTTGAAATAAGAAGGCACAAAATCAGACCACCTTTAGTGCTAAAAGTTCCAAAAGACACCTCACAGAAGGATGCAAAAGAACTGCATGATGCTTCCATAGTTTAAGTGCTGTTGCCAGGATCAGCAAAGGCATTTCAAGATTTTAACAAAGGCGTAGGCAAACTACAGCACACCGATACGCGAGCTGATTTTCAGTGGCACTCACACTGCCCGGGTCCTGGCCACCAGTTCGGGGGGCTCTACATTTTAATTTAATTTTAAATGAAGCTTCTTAATCATTTTAAAAACTTTATTTACTTTACATACAACAATAGTTTAGTTATATATTATAGACTTATAGAAAAATAATAATAATAATAAGAGATATACCTATCTCCTAGAA
Source organism: Mauremys mutica (assembly GCF_020497125.1). Lineage (NCBI taxonomy): Eukaryota > Metazoa > Chordata > Testudines > Geoemydidae > Mauremys > Mauremys mutica. The sequence continues at coordinate 42,915,522 of NC_059072.1, forward strand.
CTGGAAGGGACCTTGAAAAGTCATTGAGTCCAGCCCCCTGCCTTCACTAGCAGGACCAAGTACTGATTTTTGCCCTAGATCCCTAAGTGGCCCCCTCAAAAACTGAACTCACAATGCTGGGTTTAGCAGGCCAATGCTCAAACCACTGAGCTATCCCCCCCCTCACCTTCTAAAAACATTAAAATGTATTACTGGCACGCAAAACCTTAAATTAGAGTGAATAAATGAAGACTCGGCACACCACTTCTGAAAGGTTGCTGACCTCTGTTTTAACATAATCTCAGGACAGCTGGAGCCACTGGAAAGGCTGGAGGTTGTTTAAGATGTCTGCTGATCAAGTTTGCTGAAAAAATTTGCATGGGAGAAGAGATGCGAGCCTGTAATTGGCAATCTTCCTAGGAACAGGAAAGTCTACCAGGATGTAGATCAGAATAAAACAACTGTTTCTTCTAATAGAGCAGAGGAGACAAGTGAAGAGTTGTGCAGTATATTTAGGGAACAGGTGCTTTGCTCACCAGGGGGAAGGGCACAAGCCACACATAGCAGTGCAGCCAGAGAACACTGATATGTAAATTGCTGCACACGATAAGCATGAAGATACCACTCAGCATGGCTTTCATGGAATCAAGAGGAACACAACAGGCACAGATGATATGGGTCTAACAACTAGAAAATATTCAAACAATGGAAATATGGTTGACTATTGGAAAATACTTTGAGTGTTCTGCAGTACATGAAATTGTAAATAATAATAATTAATAACAAGGAGCAATGACTACAAAAGCCTTACCCATTTTCTGTGCCTTTCCCATCTCGTTTTGGCTACAAGACATAAGCAAATGGCATAGAAACATACATTCCCAATGGTAAGAGATGTATCTGCAGTGTTGACCTCAACATCAGAATATATTCATAGAATCACAGAATATCAAGGTTGGAAGGGACCTCAGGAGGTCATCTAGTCCAATCCCCTGCTCAAAGCAGGAACAATCCCCAACTAAATCATCCCAGCCAGGGCTTTGTCAAGCCTGACCTTAAAAACCTCTAAGGAAGGAGATTCCACCACCTCCCTAAGTAGCCCATTCCAGTGCTTCACCACCCTCCTAGTGAAAAAGTTTTTCCTAATATCCAGCCTAAACCTCCCCCACTGCAACTTGAGACCATTACTCCTTGAGACCTGCTACCACTGAGAACAGTCTAGATCCATCCTCTTTGAAACCCCCCTTCAGATAGTTGAAAGCAGCTATCAAATCCCCCCTCATTCTTCTCTTCTGCAGACAAAATAATCCCAGTTCCCTCAGCCTCTCCTCATAAGTCATGTGCTCCAGCCCTATAACCATTTTTGTTGCCCTCTGCTGGACTCTTTCCAATTTTTCCACATCCTTCTTGTAGTGTGGGGCACAAAACTGGACACAATACTCCAGATGAGGCCTCACCAATGCCAAATAGAGGGGAATGATCACGTCCCTCGATCTGCTGGCAATGCCCCTACTTATACAGCCCAAAATGCCGTTAGCCTTCTTGGCAACAAGGGCACACTGTTGATTCATATCCAGCTTCTCGTCTACTGTAACCTCTAGGTCCTTTTTTGCAGAACTGCTTCTTAGCCATTCGGTCCCTAGTCTGTAGCAGTGCATGGGATTCTTCCGTCCTAAGTGCAGGACTCTGCACTTGTCATTGTTGAACCTCATCAGATTTTTTTTGGCCCAATCCTCTAATTTGTCTAGGTTCCTCTGTATCCTATCCTATTCCTGATTGTCTGTGTCATGGTTCCTGGTAAACTGCCCCGCTAAGACTCTCTACCAGACCCCTGAGTACACTCTTCCAAAGGAGGTGTGGAGGCACAGGCCTGTCACTTGAGAAAAGTGCCTGTGGACCAACCATTCCCTGACTGAGTCTTTAAGTTACATGTTGGGGCACAGCTGGCTCCCAGCCTGGTCATTTGACAACCCAGCAAGCTCAGCTGGGCCCAATGAGCCCTCTCCTAATGGTTTTGCTTCCTGACTGAGCAGGGGAGCCAGCAGCCTGCTACTTGAGCCTTGCGGCAGCACCACTACAGCAGCTGCTCAATGTGAACCATGCCTGTAGCAGTGCTTACACTGTGTGCACTTTGGCTTATTGCCCCAGCCACAGCTTCCCTTCTCCATTCTGGTTTCTGACTCCTAGATCCAACTCCTGGTGACATCCCTGATTATGACTCTGGCTTACCCTTTGGCTTAGACTTTGACTTCTGACTTCAGTTCTGACCTTCTGCTTGGCCCCTGATTCCTGCTTCACCCTGGAGTTAGTGCCTGATCCCTGGATGCTCATCATTACCTGAACTGCCACCACAACCACCAGGCCAGGTCCTGCTCCACCCAATAGGTAGGCCTCACAGGCCCTGGGAGCTTATGTTATACCCTTCTGGTTACCAATCATATTACTTAGGAGGCCAAGTTGGCTTGGCACCTGCAAAAGTTTCCCTCAGGGAGCCTTCAGCCAGTAGCAATGTGCAGTGACACATCAGCAGCTTTTCCAGAACAAAGGATGATTTATTATTTATTTTATCCCTCTTCACAGCTATAAATCTGGCTATGGTGTTTGAGAGGAAGCTCCTTATCTAGGTCATTGTTTTATCTTTCCTGCCTAGTTTTGTAACCAATCCCTTTTCATCTAACTCTGTGCATTCAGGAAGGGTAATGTCACCCAGGTACACTGAGGGCATAAGATATTTATTAAAAAATACAAATATTTCCTAGTTCTCCACAGTTTGTATGGCTCAATCATTTAAATACAAACAAAGTTTAATTCCTTCTGACCAAAACAGCTGAAGTCTGTGAATGAAGCCAAGCAACAGCCAATTTTGTAGAGCAGTGTGATTTAGTGGACTGATTTTAGGGATGGAAGCAAGCAGCTCCTGAGTTCTAATCTATAGTCTGCTATTGTCTCACCCTTGTGTCTATTACCCCATCTATAAAATGGGGGTAATAATACATACCTACCTCACAGGCATGTAATGAGGATGTCTGTGCAGTGCTTCGTTACTGTAAAGCGCTATATAAGTGTAAAATATTATTCTAAATAGTCAAGCACTTTGGAGAATAATTCCAATGCTGCACTGATACACTACGTTATGCATGCTGCCTGCCAAAGTGGACATATTTCAGGACCATCTGGAAGGGTTGACACTACCCATTCAGATGATTGGGACTATGAAAAGAGAGAGAAGTCAGGATGGAAGGCACTGTGGATTACCAAGTTTGGGATACATTTGTACAGTGCTTTGAAAATATAAAGTGCTACATAATTTCTAAATACAGTTAGCAATTAATGTGTGCTATAAATTGATACACTGTACACATGAAACAGCTTGCAGAGGGCAGTATAAATAACATACAGTCAATGCTAAATATACTGAACTGTAACTGAACTGTAAAGCCCTGATGGAAGCTGCTATGTAGATTAGTAATTTAATTGCATGCCAGAGCAATAACTGTAAAAGACTGTTCTTTGAGTCTGCAACTAACAAACTTCAATCATTGCTATAAACATGGAATGCTGACAATGATATGAACTCTAACAGAAACCCTAAACACATTACAACAGCACTCTGTTACGTTGGTATTGGGAAACTAGATAGTATGAAGCTTAAAATATTAAATATAGCTTAACATAAGTAATAAATGAACATCTGAGTAAGCGAGTATATTGCTGCTGTGCACAGGTGAAAATTGCTCCGTGTTGGTAAAAAAGTATCTATCTAAAACACTCATGGGTGTCGTGTAATTCTTTTTTGTTTCTGGGATACACTTTCAACTGTTGTCTCTTCTGTCATTTAAAACATATTTAACTGTGATAGAACTACGCCCATTGTGTAAAGGAGGGTTTATGTAGTTGAGTCTGAATCTGTATTCTAGACCCTCCTAATATGCTGGGTTTTTTTAAAGAAAATAAGTGATATTGGAAATATACAAGTATAAATGAATATTAAAAAAAGATTGACTGTAGATTGACATTATGGACAGTGAAGATTAGTTCCTTTTATTGCCATCCGGAGTGTTCTATTAGGGTTTTCCTATCGGAAAAGAGATCAGCATGTACCATTGTATTACCACATTGCGTTTCATGCTTTTAACCCAAAGTCCAAGGGTTTCACTGATTTATTGCTCAATATAAAGGGATAGCTGAGATGGACATTGGGAAAAATTAGGTTATGTATACTTAAAACACTACAGCAGTGCAGTTACAGCATTATAGCGCTTCAGTGTAGAGTAGACAGTCATTACAGTGACGGGAGGGGTTCTCCCTTTGCTATAGTTAATCCACCTTCCCGAGATGCAGAGGCGAAAGAATTCTTCCCTTGACCTAATACCATCTACACTGGGGGTTAAGTCAGTTTAATTACCTTTTCATACCCCTGAGTAATGTCCTTGGGTTGACCTAACTCAGTGGTGCTCAGACTTATTGCACAGGAGGGTCTCTATAAACCTAAGCACAACCTTGTATGGGCCAAGCAAATTCTACATATTTTAATAAGATTTAATATCACCTGTACTGATTTACTTTTTAAGTTCAGCTTATTCCATAGGTATTTAGATAGGTTGTTTCTATGTTCAGTATTGTCTATTTACACACTTGTGTAAACTAAAATGATGTCAACACGATGACAAAATGCTAATGAATTGGCCATTGTGTTGAAGCAGGCCCCAGGCCTTATGAAATGCTCTGGTGGGCCATAGGTTGGGCACCGCTGACATAACTTTTTAGTGTAGACCTGCCCTTTAATCTTTCTTGTGCGTTAACTGGTCAGGTGACTGAAAAGAAAACGTGACACATTTTTCAAACTATCCAAACAAAAATTGTGGAACTAACGAAGTGCCTGTTCAATTTCATTGTATAAGCACATCTCTTTTAGTCACACCCATCCCTGATCTTTCATTGGAAAACTATCCATTTAGATTGTGAGTGCTTCAGGGTAAGTATGTTGTCTTCACACCTGTCTGTAAAACATTTAGCATACTATGGCACTAGAATACAAATTAACAATAGTGTTTAGCAGTTTTCTAGCACTTTTACCCATAGATCTTAAAGGAACATTGTCCCTGTTTAACAGATGGGGAAACAAATCCAGAAATATTAAATGATGTGACAGAAAGGAGAGGGAGAGACTGCGGCTTCAGAAAGAGGGGGGAAGCAACACACCTGAAAGAGTCACAGTTCACTGAGGCTAGAAATTAATGCTATCTACCCATTGAAATCCAGGATTCCTGACTTTCTGTGGTGTCAAATGTTGGTTTCCACTCATGGAAAGTCATGGAATAGGCTTTAAAATCATTTTCTGGTTATCAGCTGCCTCTTGGGGTACGTCTACACTGCAATAAGAAATCTGCAGCAGTGAGCCTCAGAGCCTGGGTCAACTGTCTTGGGCTTGCGCTACAGGGCTAAAAATAGCAGTGTAGACATTTGGGCTCTCAGATCCTTCCCTTTTGCTGGGTTTCAGAGCCCAAGCCCAAACATTTACACTGCTATTTTTAACCCTGTAGTGTAAGCCCAAGTCAGATGACCCAGGCTCTGAGACTCGCTGCCATGGGATTTTTATTGCAGTGTGGACACGCCCTTGCCATCTCCCTGGTGATCACACAATAAATAACCCCAGCAATGAGTAAGTTATGTTTGGAACCAAGATGAAAAAAGAGAAAATCAAATGGAGAACCCCAAACAAGCTAAAATTAAAGTAGATTTTTTTAGACCAAAGTTGCTCTCTAGCTAACTGTGATCTTCAATATTTATTTTTTTAAACACAGTGTAAGACCAGTGACACTTACTGCCCTTTTAATGTGATCAAATATATGTGGCCTCACATATGCTCTAGTAACCAGACAATATGTATGCAGCTGCTGAAGCTACCTGCCTACGTACCTTTATGAATAAGATGCTCCAGCACATCACAGTGTCCATATTCAGCAGCAACTCCTAATGGCGTTACCCCATATCCATCTTTCAGGTGCACATTTCCTCCATTCTTCAGAAGCAGAGAAACAATCTCTTTGCAGCCTTGTTTTGCAGCTTCATGCATTGCTGACCAGCGTTTTACACATGGCTGGTGGATATGACAGTTGTATTTAATCAGAGCCAATACCATTTCGTAAGAGCCCCGTCTCACAGCTTAAAAATATAGAAAAAGAAGAAAAAAAAAGACACCATTAGAGATCTCGTTACACATGCTGAAAGATGAATTGTGAGGCTTACATTTTTTTCAGTGTTTGGAGAAAATTAAGCAGTTCATCCATGTGGGCCAAATTCAGACCTCTGTCCTAGCAGTCCATGGACCAAATACACTGGCAAGTAAAGGCTGGTGAAAGTTACATGCTGGGTGTAAGCTAGTCAGGCAATCATTGTACTTGCATGCAAATGGTAAAATAGTGTAACCGGCACTGATTGACATTCAGCGTGTATGCAAAATGTATGTTCTGAGGCTACAGAAGCAGGAGTATTGCAAGAAAAGCAACAAATAGAAGGGTAAAAGCAAAAACAGAAGGGTACTGCTTTATCTTACTCCATCCAGTTAGTTGCTTTTGCAGCCAGATCACTTTTCCTTCCCCCTTGGCAAGTAAGGTACATTCTCACGGCTTTGTTCTTCATGTATGGATCTCCCAAAGATTTCTATCATTGTTCCACATATGCAAGGCATGTAAGATTGGCCTTCCACTGAACACTATGTTGATATACATTTGCTACTTAACATGAACACCCATTCTTCTTTCCAACTTGGATCTAGTGTATAACTTGCACCACCATTTGTCATAGTTGAATACAGCCCTTTGACTTCAATGGAGTTTTAGGTACCCAGCTAAAGAGTCCTCTAATCTACGGCTCTCTTGTAAAGTTAGTGCAGGAATAATTAAGTTAAATGAAAAGTAATTCTCAATTGCAACTTATATTGAGTGGTAAGCGCTTGATGATGCTCTCACTGACTTCAGTGTGACTAGGATCGAACTGTAAGGTGCAGAACACCCTCCACTCCCATGGACTCGATTACAAATGACAACAGCCTCAGAGAGTAAGAAAACTACATGGACAAAAAACTCTACCTATCAAGAAATCATAAATAGAAATATGCAGGAGAATAAATTTAGTGGGTAAGAAACAAAAATCCTTTTCCTTCAATTCTTGTAGGAGTTTACTCTTCCTGGTATTCATCAAGCAGCAATGGCTAATAATCTTATCTTAAAAGTTCTATGGATTTGCAACTACTGGAAAGAACTGGAGAAATACAAAGCAATAAATCTAAAGTAACTTTTATAGATCCTTTGTGGCTCAGACCTTAATATTTTAATACATTAATTGCTTCATTGGGTATTCTTTGTGGTTAGAATTGACAAAAGTTAGTACCCATCAAATGTAATGTTTTAATAAGTCTGATCATTGTATTTCGGTATGTATGATGTGGGAATTGTATTAATTTTACAGATTGATTTTCTTCATAAGGCCTTGAGTACTTTCATTTTCAACAAGAGCTGGAAGCTGGTGCACTTAAATTACTAATATAGGGTAAAGCTCATTTAAATATATCAGCAGAAGACTTTCCAAAAGAATAATCTGGCTTTGAACTTAGTTAATTCTTAGTAATTGTAGCAAGCATTTTCCACAAATTCTTTCTGAAAGTGAAAATACCCAACTACTCCTGACAAATCCTGTAAAAATAATAAAATTCCATTATATTCTCCAGTAGGCCACCCACAGTCATAAACAACTATTTGTAAAACATCCAAGATTTCATTAAAATTTGTGCAGCCTCTAGTTAAACCCTCACTTGGGCTATTGACCATTACTTGTGCCTTGAGCCATCACATGAGGCCAGATTTTTAAAGGTAATTAGGCACCTCTGATGGGGTATGTTCCCCCACATTAGTCCTGAAGGGGTCAATTTAGGCCACATAGGCCAATTAACCTGTAAGGCTGCAAACTGGGGAATATTTAGGCTGAGAGGCAAGCCCTAATTAAGGGAAGTTTACCTGTACAGGAACAGGTGGGGCTTCTATAAAACCAGGGAGCTGGTAGCAGAAAGAGGGCTGTGGGGAAGAGGGCTGCAGGCTCTCTCCCTGGAACAAGGGATACACAGATTTAGACCCCAGAAGAAGGATTTGTCTAGTAGACCCAGAGGAAAAGATTTGGCTAGAGGAGTGGAGAAGGTGAGGTAGGAAACACTCCGAGTGACAGGATGGGTTGTGGTTGTCTGGATCTTTGCTGCTGGAGATAGGGCCCTGGACTGGAATCCAGAGTAGAGGGTGGACCTGGGTTCCCCTCCCAGCTACTGAGTGAATGGCACAATTTGGGCAGTGAACTTGGAGGCTTTCTGGGGCCATGTGTTCTATGAGTAAGTGGACCACCCAGGGCAGTGGACTTAAGGATTGCCTGGGATGGCGAGGAAGGTGTTGATATTCCAGTATTCCTGGAAGGGGAAACACCATAGTGACCTGGCAGGAGGGCTGAGTCACAAAGAAGAAGCTGCTACTCCTGGAGCAAGAGAGGGATTGCAGACAGAGAGAGACAAGGAGCCGAGGAACCGCAAGAAGGACATTGGGCTGGAAGAGCTAATCCCCAGAGTGGCCATCAGGAGGCCTCAGGTGTGGTGAGCAGAGGGCCCCGTGATAGCATTTTAAGATGCAGATTGTCACGTAGAATGACATCAATGGGAGTTAGGCACGCAGGTGCTTTTGAAAATCCCATTAGGTGCCTATCTGCATCTCTAGGCACCTAAATACCTTTACAAATCTGGCCTGTGGAGTCTGATCTAAAGCCCAGTGAAGTCAATGGGAGTCTTTCCATTCAAAGGACTTTGGGTAACTAAACATGTACAGAAAAGAACTATCTGCTTCCACCTACAGATGGTCCCTCTGTTTCAGGGATAAGGCACATTGGCAAGGCAGTGTAGGAAAATTTCAGCTGCCACTGCCTGTGCTGTGTCTATTCTGTAAATAAGGAAACAAACTCAGTTTCCAGGAACATCAACCCTGCATCTTTTATATGCACTAAATTCATATGAAAAATTTTAAAAAGAAGAGTTCTACCTAATCAAATGGAACAACAAAAATAAGGGGGTAGCCGTGTTAGTCTGTATCCACAAAAACAACAAGGAGTCCGGTGGCACCTTGAAGACTAACAGATTTATTTGAGCATAAGCTTTTGTGGGTAAAAAAACCACTTCTTCTACCTGTGAAAGCTTATGCCCAAATAAATCTGTTAGTCTTTAAGGTGCCACCAGATTCCTTGTTGTTTTTAACAAAAATAAAATGCTTTACAATATTTCTCCAGAAAAACAAAGCAATAGAACTTCCAGGTGCAACTATTTTTTTTTATATGTGGGACAACCTCTGTGTTCTGTTACATAACATAATAGTTGCAAAAAGCAAATGCATCTTTTGGTCAAATCCTTGCAACCAATATAAGAATGTTCTACCAGGTGCATTAGAATTTGTGATGTCTGCCCCAAATCTTCAAGGCAACTCAGGATACACATTCCAGAAATCATTTGATCAGAGTCTGATTGCATCTCAAATTCACTCGAGCTGTAAGACAGCCAGCCCACCCAACTGAGTGTTTGTTGTGACTCATAGGTGGGAGTTTGGTGCTGGAATTTAGGTTGACAAAGTGCTCTGATTTGCTGAAACGGTAGCAGGAGAGAACGAGAAAAGATGGAATATTGGAATAGCATCTATTCAAAGTTTGGGGTCCATACCTAGTTTTCTCTCAGGAGAATAGATGAAAGACTATAAAGGTTACTTTTGTAATTCATGTGAAACAAAGAATAGAAAATACTTTATGCAGGGAGACAAATGTTGCCTTTCTGAAATATAAATCTCTCATCTCTATTACAGAAAGGTTCTTTTAAAATGTTCAGCACAAACTCAGTGTCAGTAAATTTACCCCCTCAGTTGTTCATACAGCATGAGAGTGGAAATTCCCCAAGATGCCTTGGCAGTCTCTTAGTGAAAGGTTGTTGGTGAAACTTCTTAAAGACAGAGGACTCCTTATGACTTTGCACTCCATATGATTTTATAAATATATGTAAATGAGTGTGAATATAATATAACTGGAATATGCATCATGCAAAAAGTCTCTTATAAGGTATAATTACAACGCTTTTAATCTACTTTAGACTTGCATATTTTATTTTATTTTGCTTGGTAACTTGCTCTGGTCTGTCTGTTATTACTTGGAACCACTTAAATCCTACTTTTTATATTTAATAAAATCACTTTTGCTTATTAATTGACCCAGAGTAAGTAATTAATTCCTGGGGGAGCAAATAGCTGTGCATATCTCTCTATCAGTGTTATAGAGGGTGGACAATTTATGAGTTTACCCTGTATAAGCTTTATACAGAGTAAAACAGATTTATTTGGGGGTTAGATCCCATAGGGAACTGGGTATCTGGGTACTAGAGACAGGAGCACTTTCTAAGCCGTTTTTAGTTAAGTCTGAAGCTTTTTGGGGCCATGGTTCAGACTTGGGTCTGTGTTTGCAGCAGGCTCAAAAAGACAGGGTACTGATGTCCCACGCTGGCAGGGAAAACAGGCTCAGAGATAGTCTCAGCACATCAGGTGGCAGACTCAAAGGGGTCTCTGTGACCCAACCCATCACACTCCTAATTACTTAAAGTTATTTTGAAGTACTTTTCCTGAATGTACAAAGGTATTCCTTCTGTTTAGCATATAGATCAACTCCTTTTTATAACTGTGTTCCTTGTACTTTCTTAGTCCAAATTCTATTAGTTCAGTTTAAGATTATATTTCTTTCATTATTTTCACCTACCTTTGTCTGATGTTTATAACTCTAAGGACATAAATTAATTACAGTGGGAAGAAACCTAACATGACCACTTCTGAAACATGCCCCTATAACATCATGCAGGGTCTCTTCCTACACCCACTTCAGTTGATAGCAAAGCTCTCACAGATTTCAAGAGTGAGGGATCAGACTCATGTTTACACTGCAGGATTAGGAGAATTTGAGTTAGCAGACTCTGGATTTGTTAACCTAAGGCTTGAGTGCCTGTAGTCATTTGTAATCCTGGTTAGGAATTGAACCCTGAGTCCCAGTCTGGGGCTTCAGTTTCTACACTACATTATGTAGGGCTAAATCCTACCATCCATATCCCAGACTTCCTAGCACCCTCTCAAAATGTGGCCCCTATAGCCCTTTGTTTGTGGTGCAAGCATGGGAAAACTTGACTGTTCACCAAACTTGTCTGTCCAGAGGACAAAGAAAGTTGACTCGTGGGATTGTGAAATATTTTTTGCAGACTCCCAGAGCATGAATCCAGTGGGGCAATATCTACATTATAAAGCAACAGGACTTGAACCTGAATCACAACTTGACTCAGGCTCAGACCCTCCACCCCTGTGGGGTCCCGGGTCCCTGAGTTTGAGCCCTGCGTTAGCACAATTTGTGTGTAGACAGAAGGGGGGTTAGACTCAAACTTGAGTTCGAATGCTGGGCTTACATTACAGTGTAGACATACCCATAGGTACCAGAAAGTCAACAATTAATCCTGAAAATTTACTCAAGCAAAATTAACATTATATAGTGGCAGCATAATCCATTTTTATTTTCCCTCTAAAAATTGAATAGCAACTAAGCCATTTTAGCCAATTGGAATAGTCGAGTAAGGACTAATCACATGAACAAGGGTTTGCAGGAGCAGGCCCCAGATCCCCTTGTTATGGTTGGCTTTGGGGAATGCAGGAACTGGATAGAATAGTTTAGAACACTGAAAACTCTGCTATTCATGTTGGTTTAATTCATAGAAAAGAAGGAATTACCAATGAGAAGAGGAGTTTCTCCTTTATTGTTTGTGGTATTAGGCCAAACACCCTTTTCCAATAACGTTCTTACATTTTCCACAAAACCAGCTTTTGCTGCCAAAGTTAAAGGTGTTTCTCCATCACATGTTTTGTATTCCCACATTGATTTATAAGATGCTAGAGTTCAGAAAGTAGAAAACAAAACACAAAATTAAAATGACAAGCATCTAGGACATAACACAAATGCCATGTTTATAAATATCTGCATGAAAATGAATTTACAACTATTTTAAACTTTGACTTACTAGTTAGTCCTGCCACATGGCTGACTATTGTAGTCAGTGATTAGCTCATGCAGCTCTTCTCTGAATAATTGTAGTTTTCTGAACAAAGTCATTCAAAACAGACCAACCTTTCTGCCAGTGTACATAGGTGGAGCTTCACTGAAGTCAACAGAGCTGTGCCAATTTACACCAGCAGAGGATTTGGCCCATATGACTGACCAAGCCGTGCAACAGTGGAGGGTTTTCTCATACATTTTGCAGTTATTGATTCTGTTCTTGTGTTTGTCTATTTATTGCTCCTTGTCTTGTATCTTTCCAATCTCATAGCCCTATGGGGTGTCTTGAGCTCACTTACCATCCAGAATGATTTCAAGTATTTGCTGAATTGGCTGAGCTGCAGCCTCATGAAGTGGGAACCAGCCTCTTTCATCAGCTTCATCCAAAGCATATTTATGTTTCACATAGCTCTGAAGATCAAATACTTGACCTGAAACAAAAAATAGTGCATATCTGAAAAAAAATAGAACAAGCTCAGTGCTTTGCACAGTGAATATTTTATTTCAATATTTATACCTTGTCTTATGGCTGCTATAAGTTTCCTATTTTGATCACTGGGTGGTACAAATCTGTTGAAGGGATGACAAAAGATATCAACTATACACAATATAGATACATTACATTAAAGCACAATTTTTAGTGGTTTTAATCACCTGGTTTTAATCCACTGCTTTTCAACTTTAGGTTTATATCACCTCAGTTACAAATCCTGATTCACTATGTGACCTGACAGAGGACTCAGGAATGTTAGATACAGGATGAGAATCTGAACAGACTCTGGACCCCAGGCTTCAGGCCAAAGATGACCCGGACCTGCCAATAGTAGGAGTGGGGGCAGCCGACTTCAGCAGTGTTACTGAGCCTGCTTAGTCCATGTGAGCATGCTCAGTACAAGCCAAGCAGCAAATCTGGGTGTGGCATATGATCCCTACATGCCCCCCACTCGTTACCTAGGCTCTGCCTCAGACCAGTGATAGGTCTGTTTGGTTGTGTCTATGCTAGCCTTTTTTCTGAAGTTTCTATCTGCAGCTAACATAATACAGTTCCAATGTATATAGACAGTTGCCAACATTTTTAACAATGCCATTTAAACCTATTCAGAGCAGATATATGTGATACAGTGGTAAAAATGTCAATGGCTGCCAGGACCCTGAGATACTATAACAACAAGTACAACAGCATAATAATAGGAATCAGCCAAATCATAGATGAAAATGGACAGTGGCACTGTTTGACAGTCTTCAGTGAAGAAATAGGCTCTGACTTTGCAATAGGAAATAGGAACCACATGTGGACCCTTACTTTCTCAGAGTTCCATTGATCCCATTATAGGATCAAAGTCATAAATTGAATTGGGTGGTTAACATTTGTCTGCCTTCGCCTTCATTTTCAAATACTGTACAGCATTTTACAAAAAGTCCTTCAATTTATAGTGATCAGAAACATATGGTGGGGTTTTGCCATACAACTCCGATTAAAGCCAAGTTTTGTTTCATCAGTAGGGGTAGCTAACAGGTAACATTTTCAAAAGCATCTTAATGACTTAGAAAATGAAGACCAATTTTCAAAAGTGATGTGGGTACTTAGAAACCAAAGTCTCATTGAAAGCCCATGTGACCTGTAGGCTCCTAAATCATTTAGGCACTTTTGAAAATTTTACTCAACATCTACAACAGAAATGCTACCTACATGTCATATCTAAGGGCAGTTGGCTCAAATAGAAAACAATCTATGCTAATATATACTAATGATTTTTAAAATACTAACCATGTCTTTAATGCAAAACTCAATTTTGTTTTTCACAATTTAAAAACAAATAAAACTGTACTACAGTTTTATCAGTTTTGCTGTTTTAGGGTCCAGTCCTGCAGTTCCTCTGTGTGGGTAATTCCCATTGACTTCAGTGAGAATTTTCTGAGTGGAAGTGCTATGAAATCAGATAGTTAAATATAATTTCTTGAGTTACTATAATTGGGTGAAATGTTGGCAGTCATTGCACAATTATCCATCAGAAAATCCATGGGGTGTGATGGAGGCATGAGGCAGAAGTTGTCTTCCTGTATTCTGGGTCTTCCCAATACCTGGCACAGGCTGCTCTGCAAGACCTCTGCTATAAGGTGGAGTCTATGAGTCAGAGGTATGTTCTACACATTTGGGCTTATGCCCAATAGTCCTTGCACAGAGCTCTTCCTTTTCTTCCCACCAACATAGACATGTATTTTGCATTGAGCTTCTTAGCTCTAGATTCTGAATGCACATTAAGGACACAACCCTGAAATCAATGGGACTTACTCACATCCATAAAGTTAGTCATATGCATAAATCTGTGCTTCATCAAGACCTAATGTTTCTTTTACAGAATATATATGTGTCAGTGTGGCTGCTACACCATTTTCTGTACACTTGCAGAATTCTCCCCAGAAAGCCTTTTAAATGTGGTTATAACTATAGAATACTTAGGGTATGTCTACAGTGTAATGTAATACCAGGGTTTGAACTCAGGCTCAAGCCTAAACCCTCTTCCATCTACACACACTCCGCACTAATCCAGGGCCTGGGCCCAGGAACCCAGTGGGGTGGAAGGTCTGAGCCTCAGGCCTTGTCTACTGGGGTAAGTTGACCTAAGTTATGCTCCTCCAGCGACATGAATAACATAGGTGGAGTTGACGTAGTTTAGGTCGACTTACAAAGGTGTCTACACTGCGCTGCGTCAATGGGAGATGCTCTCTCATCAACGTATCTTACTCTTCTCGTTCTGGTGGAGTACTGGAGTCAACTGGAGAGTGCTCTGTGATTGATTTAGCGGGTCTTCACTAGACCCACTAAATCGACCCCCCCTGCATCAATCATAGCAGCATCAATCCCTGGTAAGTGTAGACATGGCCTGAGTCACCCAGGGTTCAAGACCTATTGCTTTGCAGAGTAGACGCAGCACTACTGGACTTGTGCTCTGGGAGTCCGCCAGAAGTATTCCACGATCCCATGGCTGACTGACTTTGTCCTCTGGACAGACAAGTTTGGTGGACAGTCCAGTTTTCCCATGCTTGCACCACAAACAAAGGGCTAGAGCAGTCACATTTTGAGAGAGCATTAGGAAGTGTGGGATATGGGTGGTCGGACTTGGACCTGCATAATGCAATGTAGATGCTGGGACCCACAGGTCAATAATTCCTAACCTGGGGCTACAAATGAGTGTAGATGCTCAGGCACTAGGTTAACAAACTCCAGGTCTGCTAACTCGAGTTCTCCTAACCCTGGGCTTACATTGCAGTGTAGACATACTGTGACACTACATCACATAATCTTCATAGATATAGTGTTATAATATGATTAAAGCATAACTATATGTTTTGTGCAAGATAAGGCATGAGGTATCATTGGAAAGGTTATGATTTGCTGAATATGATTATCCTATTTGTATGCATGTCTCATTTTTGTATCTAAAGTTAGGAATATTGACTATACATCTGTACTACAAAAGTATTTGCAATTGGGGAACGCCCACCAGACTGAATGCAATCAGTCTGCTTGGCTAGCTGGGGACAGTCAATGGACCATTAGGGAGAAAAATAGGTCTTTGAAGATGCTAATCTCCCACCTACCTGAGATGCTACGAACAGCCTTTGAATCATGGCTGCT
Organism: Mauremys mutica; assembly: GCF_020497125.1. Lineage (NCBI taxonomy): Eukaryota > Metazoa > Chordata > Testudines > Geoemydidae > Mauremys > Mauremys mutica. Next base: position 42,931,288 of record NC_059072.1, read on the forward strand.
TTGACACTGGAGGGTCATGTGATCATATTACCTGGTACTGGACTCAGTGTTACAATACCAGTATTTTTCCACACTGGGGAGAACCACACTGAAAAACAAAGGATTCCTGCCATATATAAAACCTATTTAAGGCCAGGGAGTGACATAATCAGTATTCGTTCTTCACTGATGACTGCTTTGAACATCTAAGAAACAAAGACAAAGGTGGGGAGAAGGACTGAGACAAGGCTGGGAAGGTGTCTGGCCTGTGAAAGAAATACCTGAAGTTTTAAGCTGCAAGCAAGAGCAGCTTGCATGCAAGAACCTCTGCAAACTACCTAAAACAACATTTAGGGTGAGAAAATACTACTTGTAACCAGTTTTTTAGTATTTTAAGCTTATATTGCATTTTTGTTTTATTCACTGGGTAATCTGCTTTGATCTGTTTGCTATCCCCTATAATCACTTAAAATCTATTCTCTGTAGTTAATAAACTTGTTTTTGTTTTTTCTAATTTGTAGAATTCATAATGAGGGGGGGAGGGGAGCTGTGCATATCTTGCTCCACATTGAGGGAGGAGGAGGATTTCATGAGCTTATGCTGTATTGTTCTCTGTGCAGCATAAGACAATACAACTTTGGGTTTACACTTCAGAGGGGGTGTGCACTTGAGTACTGGGCAATTCCCTAGCTGAAGCCTCCCCCGTACTGCTTATTTCAGTCTGTGTCTTTCTACAGCTGGGTGTGTCCCTACCTGTGTGTGTGCTGCTTGAGGGCCTGGCTCAGCAGGACAGTGTAAGGGAGCCCCAGCTGGTGGAACAGGAGGGCTCAGTGGTACCCCAATACATCAGGTGGCACCCCAGGGGGGGGGAAACCTATCACACATACCCAGAGAGTACAAACAAAGCATCATCCATTTTCTTCAAAGAGAGAATTATTTACTAGCATGTAACTAATGAAGAGAGTTATATTGTGGTTTGCTGTATTCAGTCATGTCTTCATACAGGGCCTGGCTGTAAACACAAACACAGATAATAGCCAAACTAAAATTAAAATGCTAAGATGACATAAAGAAATTTTTAATTTCAACTGTTGAGAACACTGAAAGAATTTGCTATTTTCTCATCACATGTATGTGTTTTCTGACTTTAACTAAAGTACCTTTCATGGTAATGGGAAGTTGTTGGTTGACTGGCTTCAATTGATTCTTGAATACTAAGCTGAATTGCATAAGCAGTGAGATGGTCTTCAATAGAGTCCTCATTTCCTTCCATCATCTTATATGAAAGATTGAGCTGTTGTCAAGAAAAAAAAATTGAAAAATGTACTGTTAGGGGCCAGATTCTGCCACTCTTATTCACGGTGAATGATACTTCACTCTGAGGGCTTGTATTCATGGCAAGTCACTATATAGAAGTCCAGAATGTGAATGCATCAGCTTGCAGCACAGTAACATCCTATGTAGACACTACTATATCATAGTTAAGCCCCTTTGTTTTCAGTTTAAATTAGGGCTGTCAATTAATTGCAGTTAACTCAAGTGATTAATTCAAAAAAATTAATCGCAATTAAAAAATTAATCACAATTAAGTACAGTGTTAATCACATTGTTAAACAATAGAATATGAATTCAAATGTATTCAATATTTTGGATGTTTCTCTACATTTTCAAATATTGATTTCAATTACAACACAGAATACAAAGTGTACACTGCTCACTTTATATTATTATTTTTATTACAAATATTTGCACTGTGAAAGTGATAAACAAAAGAAATAGTATTTTTCCATTCACCTCCTACAGGTACGGTAGTGCAATCTCTTTATCATGAAAATGCAACTTACAAATGTAGATTTTTTTTGTTTGGTAACTGCACCCAAAAACAAAAGAATACAGAACTTTAGAGCCTACAAGACCACTCAGTCCTACTTCTTGTTCAGCCAATCGCTAAGACCAACAAGATTGTTTACATTTACAGGAGATAATGCTGCCCACTTCTTATTTACAATGTCATCAGAAAGTGATAACAGGCATTCGCATGGGACTTTTGTACCGGCATTGCAAAATATTTACATGCCAGATATGCTAAACATTCATATGCCCCTTCATGCTTCAGCCACCATTCCAGAGGACATGCTTCCATGCTGATGACACTTGTTGAAAAAATAATGCGTTCATTAAATTTGTGACTGAACTCCTTGGGGGAGAATTGTATGTCTCCAGCTCTATTTTACCCGCATTCTGCCATATATTTCATGTTATAGTGAGCTCGGATGATGACTCAGCACATGTTGTTCATTTTAAGAATACTTTCGTTGTAGATTTGATAAAACACGAAGAAGGTACCAATGTGAGATTTCTAAAGATAGCTACAGCACTTGACCCAAGGTTTAAGAATCTGAAATCTTCTAAAATCTGAGACGGATGAGGTGTGACATATGCTTTCAGATGTCTTAAAAGAGCAACACTCCAATGTGGAAACTACAGAACCCAAACCACCAAAAAAGAAAACCAACCTTCTGCTGGTGGCATATGATTCAGATCATGAAAATGAACATGCATTGGTCCGCACTGCTTTGGATTGTTATCGAGCAGAACCCGTCATCAGCATGATCACATGTCCTCTGGAATGGTGGTTGAAGCATGAAGGGATGTAGGAATCTTTAGCACATCTGGCATGTAAATATCTTGTGACGCTGGCTACAACAGTGCAATGAGAACGCCTGTTCTCATTTTCAGGTGACATTGTGAACAAGAAGTGGGCAGCATTATCTCCTGCAAATGTAAACAAACTTGTTTGTCTGAGCGATTGGCTGAACAAGAAATAGGATTGAGTGGAGTTGTAGGCTCTAAAGTTTTACATTGTTTTATTTTTGAATTCAGTTATTTTTTGTACATAATTCTATGTTTGTAAATTCTGCGCACATTTTCAAATTCTGCAAAATTCTACATATTTTATTTGTCAAAATAACACAATATAATCACACAAGTTTCAATTATTTTTGGTCATTTATTTCAAAATACCTGTCAGACACCAGGCTGTTGTGGGGAGCCCTGGACCCTCCACCTGCCCTTAGTGGCATGCCCCGGGGGGCAGGAACATGGGCCAGGGTCTGCTCTTGGGCACCCCAGCCCCCTGCCCAGGGCAGGTGGAAGGTCTGAGGCTCCCCACAGCAGCCTGGGCTCCAAGTTCCAGCCTGGCCAGGGGGCGGGACCTTGACGGAAAGAGAAGGGGCAGGAGCTTGGGAGAAGAGGACGGGCAGGGGGTGGGACCTCAGGCAAAGGCAGGGGCAGCAGTGGGGCCACAGAGGGGGGCAGGGCTCCTGCAGGTATCCCACTTTTGCCTTTTGAAAAGGTGGCCATCCTGGGGTGGGGGGCAGTACCCCTTGTCCACAACCCTCATAATTTGTGCCACAGACAAGATGCACCCTGAAGCACATCCAGACCTTTTGTTTTATTCCCTGAATTGCCAATCTGTATCACTGGATGGTCTGAATAACTATACTATGAATTTTAAGTCACTGCATTATTTCTGCAGTTCTGAGAGGGCCTAGACATTCACAATGCCTTTACACAAGTCAGTGCAGTGTTCGACACCTCTCAGGGTTAGGCTCTTAGTGACTGTTACCAAAGTGTGTGTGTGTGTGGGGGGGAGGGACAGTCGGCTGTCTGAGTGGATCAATAATGGGATCTACTGCATCTTTTAACTATAGTTAAGTTTGAATTCACCCTATCTAGCTTTCCAGCTTAGTGCTGGTGCTAGCCCATTGGGAGCCCTAAGCAGGAATATTTTGGGCCCTCCCATCCCCCACAACACATACTAATCATTAATGGGGAGTCTCCTTCAGATGCTTGGGCCCCTAAGCAATTGCTTAGTCTGCTTATGTCTAGTGCCAGCACTGCTCCAGCTCTCTGATCCTGTAGCATGCATTTTGCTAGTGATAGTACATCAAATAATAAACCCTGTCAGTAAATAACAATTGCAAAATTGTCCTTCTGCAGAGAGTCACGTAAATTCCCTTTTTACTATATTCTTCAGTTTTGCAAAGTTTAAAATGTGGTATTTTATATCTTAAAAGGAACAAAATGTAAATATTAAATACTTTGAAAAATAAAACAGTATACCAAATAATACCTAACACTAAAGGCCAGCTCTGTGTTCCATCAAGATCTCTGTGACTGATGTGACATAAGACCATAAGAATATAAGAACAGCCATACTGAGTCAGACCAAAGGTCCATCCAGCCCAATATTCTGACTACCGACAATGGCCAATGCCAGGTGCCCCAGAAGGAGTGAACCTAACAGGTAATGATCAAGTGATCTCTCTCCTGCCATCCATCTCCACCCACTGACAAACAGAGGCTAGGGACACCATTCCTTACCCATCCTGGCTAATAGCCATTAATGGACTTAACCTCCATGAATTTATCTAGTTCTCTTTTAAATCCTGTTATAGTCCTAGCCTTCACAACCTCCTCAGGCAAGGAGTTCCACAGGTTGACTGTGTGCTGTGTGAAGAACTTCCTTTTATTAGTTTTAAACCTGCTGCCCATTAATTTCATTTAGTGACCCCTAGTTCTTATATTATGGGAAAAAGCAAATAACTTTTCCTTATTCACTTTCTCCACATCACTCATGATTTTATATACCTCTATCATATCCCCCCTTAGTTTCCTCTTTTCCAAGCTGAAAAGTCCTAGCCTCTTTAATCACTCCCCATATGGGACCTGTTCCAAAACCCTAATCATTTTAGTTGCCCTTCTCTGAACCTTTTCTAATGCCAGTATATCTTTTTTGAGATGAGGAGACCACATCTGTATGCAGTATTCAAGATGTGGGCATACCATGGATTTATATAAGGGCAATAAGATAGTCTCCGTCTTATTCTCTATCCTTTTTTTTTTTTGACATCAACTGCTTAGGGCATGTTTGGTCTTTATATTAGTGGGGCTTAGCTAAGAGGGACTAGAAGTTGTGGAACTTAAACTACCACTCCTACCAATTAGCACTCTCACAGTGCCTTACTTTTGTCAGTGCTGCACAAAAATTAATCAATCAAATTAAATGAGCATTATGTTGACTACTTTTCCTAGAATGGACAAGGGGGACATCCAGCATATTGCTAATGCGGCTGTAATTTTGTCAGAAGGATTTGTAGGTCACTTTTTAAAGCAGTTCTTCACACATGAAGTGCTAACCTGATGTCTGTGCACCGGATGTTTTGCACTGTAGCACTAAACTAAAAATTGATTTTAAAAACATCATACACAAGTGCTGCAACCCCATACCTAAATGCTTTACTATTTATCATATTGTGATAGACCCGAGGAAACAAAAACTGATCAATAATGGCATAGAGTCAAGATGACTCAGACGCTAAAAGTGTCATTGCAGGACTCCAATTTCAGGCTTTTGCAATACTATCACACTAGCACTGAGCATGAATTCACACCTCTCCCAATGCTCAGACATAAGGCTCTTGGCCAACACCGTCATCCATGAGGGTGGGCTCTCTGAAGGCAAGTGAAACACCACCACAGCCCCATTGCCTTTAAAGGTAAACATACACATCTTTTGCTTTGACCGCCAGCTCTGACAGCAATAACTTCCAAAAATAAAAAATAGCTTTTGCAGACACATAAATCTTTTTTTTTTCTGCTCAGCAGACTTTATGTAGCTCATAATAGACAGGGATATTCTAATGGAGTCTCCTCCCCCTGCTTTTGTGTCTCAGAGCCAGGCTTCAACATAGTTATTTAAAAAAAGATTCACACACCAGCTGAATATCTGATGAACTGGTCAGCAGGGTACAGAATCATGTTCCAAGGCCCTTCACACCACTGCACAGGCTTAACCAGGAGCAAAAGATCCTGTTTGCAACATTTCTGTTCAATCAGTCAAATCCTGAAGTCCTAAGTTCACTCCCTGTGCAAACAAGGATGACTGTAAAGATTCGAGGATTTGACCAAGATTCTTGGAAGGATCTAATGCAATATAAACACTTCCATACTGTTAATAGAAGAATTCCAGAGAAGTTGTGAAACTCCTCACAATGCAAAAAGGTTTATCAAAGCCTTTGGAGTTTGATCCCACACAAAAGAAAAAGGTAGACAAATATTTTTTCTGACAATTTCCAGGCTTTGTTAGGCAAAAGAGGAAGAAATTCAATGTTGAACTTTGAAAGAGGGTAGTAGAAAGGATTTTTTTAAGCCTACAAAGTAAAGTGACTGACAGTGTATTTTCCAAATCTCTTCCCCAGGCTCTTATTAAGAAATCCATAAATATGTCAATATGTGGAAGAGCACCTCAAGGTAAATGCATTATAGATTAAATCACATAGACATTTTCAAATAGCATTAAAAGTTGGCAGCCTGACTTAAATGCACAAAAGCAAGAATATTCAAAGTTAAGACTGAACTTCTGCCTTTCATCTCATCCTGTTGGAAGTACACTTGGTTGGCATATAGGAGAATTCTTGATTTGAAGTTCTCTCCTGGGTTTATTTTTCTCCTCATCTTTACATCTACTTCTATACTTTCAGTGGCATGTAAAAAAATCCCATTTGCCTCATTGAAATGTGTCAACTAGATACAAAGAAACCAACAAATGTACACTGTTATGTAAAGGACAGATATACCTTGCAAGCAGTCGGGGCAGGGAGTCTTTAAAAAGTACTGAACCAGTAATTTATAGAGTATATCCCAAAGCACACAACGCTAACTTATCTCCTCCATATACACAGCTAAAAAATTAGAAGTTTTTAGAGCAAGTTCACATGGAATTTTCACAATGAAGCCATGTAGTTATTTAACTCAGGTGTTTCTATAGATGTAATATGAGAAAATGAATGGTATTCATCAGTTCTGGCTTCCAACCAGAACAGTTCAGTGGTGCTATATGTACACTAGGCTGTAATATAAAATGTTATGCCTTCCTTCACACTTTTCCCTACACTTGGAATTTCCCATAATACAAGGACTGGGGGTCACCAAATGAAATTAATAGGCAGCAGGTTTAAAACAAATAAAAGGAAGTTCTTCTTCATGCAGCGCACAGTCAACTTGTGGAACTCCTTACCTGAGGAGGTTGTGAAGGCTAGGACTATAACAATGTTTAAAAGGGAACTGGATAAATTCATGGTGGCTAAGTCCATAAATGGCTATTAGCCAGGATGGGTAAGAATGGTGTCCCTAGCCTCTGTTCCTCAGAGGATGGAGATGGATGGCAGGAGAGAGATCACTTGATCATTGCCTGTTAGGTTCACTCCCTCTGGGGCACCTGGCATTGGCCACTGTCGGTAGACAGATACTGGGCTAGATGGACCTTTGGTCTGACCCGGTACGGCCGTTCTTATGTTCTTATGACTCCACCATGGATGGGTAGGCTTCATGTATGTCAAGTGCCCTCCCTTCTCCTTCAGGAAACTTCTGAAAATCCACCTGCCTATGAAGCAATCTAGCTATATCAAATCTGTATGAACAGGCTTTATACCCACTACTCTGCCTGATTTGGAACAAGGACTTGAACCAGGGTCTCCTTTGCCCCAGGTGAGTGACCTTCGTTATTGGCTGTTCTTGTGGTGGTGATGGTGGTGGAGAGGGTCCCTTGGTTTCTCTTCCTTCCCCTCTTACACATACAGAAATTTCATTCTGGACCTGAAAAAACTTTTGTCAAAGCTGATATATTACCTTGAAAAGTTTGTTTTGATTGATTGGCATTTTCTCACAAAAACCATTTGGTCAAAAAATTCCTGACCATCTCTATTCCCTTATACCTTTAGAGCCTGATTCAAAGCCCACTGAAGTTAATGGAAAAACTCTCATTGATTTCAGTGGGCTTTGGATCAGGCCCATAGATAGAAAGCACCTTGAACAGGAACACTATCAGTCGTTTGGTACAATTTACGTAGGGTAGATGTTCATGTAGGGCTCAATCCAACAAGGTACTGAGTACCCTCAACTCCCATTGACTCCAAATGGAACTGAGATCACTCACTACCTGGCAGGATCAGGATTTTCACACATTGTAGAAATACAAATAATTTAATAAAACATTACAAAAATTCCATTTACTTCAGAAAAATATGATGCATGCCCAAACCAACCTCAGCACTAAAAGAAAAGCTAAGCAGGGACTTAAAATTATTATAAAATTATATAGTTTTTCTTTCTAGACCCACAAGGTCAATACCTGCTTGGACAATAGACTTCTTTTCTGCTGTGATTTCTCAGAACTCTGCTGGAGCACAGACTCAGCCTATCTGGGGTCAGGTAAGCGGTGGCTTTGGTATATATTTTCTCCAAAGTGTCTTTCTAGACATTACCACTTATCCTGTATGAGATTATGATGATGATAATTAATAATAAAATGGAAAAAGTTAATACAGTGGCCAAGAGGCTGTGACATGGTAGAACAAGTATGATAAAGTAAATAACTCACTAAAGTGCATGCGGTGGACATTGACGGAGGTTTATAAATGCTTTGGGTGCCTGATTTGCTATATCATTGCTGGTCAGATGCTGTGCTGAGGTGATGACAATCTGTTGAAGTGTGAATATTCCACTAGGATCACAATGGAATATGGCTGAACACTGGTACATTGGGCAGCACAAGAAGAATATTTTGTCTGATATACTTGTTACTTGCATATAAAGTAGCAAAGAGGCTGTTAAAAGATGCAGCGGCAAATTCCCTTTCCTTCACCCATGGAAAACGTGTTCTTCATTTTTCAGACCAAGCTCATTGCTAAATGAGACGGTAGTTGCTTTTTGTAGAAAATACTATTGTTAAGGCACAGACATAGTAGTCTTCATAAGATCAATAATATTTTTCCAGAATTTTTTAATAGACTGAATTGTTTCATTTTTATTTTATCCTGAAAAAAAAACAAGTTCCCAAGAAACTACTGACACTGTAGATTTTTTAATTTTTGAGTATTTTTGCATCTTAAACCTGAAGGATCAATTTTCATAGAAAAGAATTTGTTCTAGTTAAAGCCACTCTCTTTCAGTTCAAAAGATTTGAAATACTCACAAATCATGGAAATTGAGTCTTTGCTTAGAAACAGATGTGTCAAGAATTTATTACTATTAAGCATATCAGGCAGATGTTTAGTGCTATGCGAGCGAGACATATTAATCTGATTTCACATTTTTGAAATAAACTAAGCAGTTCTAACTTTGTTCTCTATAACTGGAAGGCCTTTAGGTATCCAAGCCTGAAGACTTTATTCACACCAATACAGTAATTTAATAGCAGTTTAAATATGGATTCACTCCGTTACACATTAGTCACAATTTTAATCTACTTCACCATTAGGCTAATTGGCAAGATACAGATAAAACATATTATATTCTCACCTTTTCAACCCATCATCTTGTCATTGTTACTCTGGGGCCTGTATTTTGAACAGACAGGAATAGTACCCTGCACGCTGGTGTGTCTTGTGGTATTTCTAAAATTAAGTATGTAGTTGGGAGTTAAATTAAGGTCTGACCTCGTACAACTGTAACATAAGTAGACTCCACCCCACAGAAAAGTATTACACATGACTTCTCTAGAATCTTATCAAAAGTAACATGAGGTCTGACTGATATAATAAAATAATCTGTGCCTTGATTGGTTCAAACAGCTCTCGTTAAGAAAATAAATGATCTGCCAACTTAGACTCACTAGCTGTATTAAAAAAATTTAGTAACATATATACATAGAGTTAAAAAGAAATAAAACCAAGCAAGATTTAGCTGTTGTATGAATATTTAGTCTTCTACAGTGACAGATCTTGTCACATCACTTTATGTCACAAAATAGCTCCCAATCTCTCACTATTCAAACTTTTGTAGACGTGGTGAGCCTGATGTGATGCCAAGATGTACAGATTCCATGATAGCGAGTCCTAGTCTTTGACTAGATTTTAATAATTTCCATTTTAACACAGAAGCTGGAGACGCAGCATCATAGTCAATGTTGACAAGTCTGACCAAGAAGCTCTGAGTAATGCCATCAAGGACATTAGTATCTAGCAAGTTAAATCACAGCCACAGTGTGAGTGGCAAAATGGATTTTTTCTCCATTTAATTTATTTACCTACACAAACAAAGCTCAGATGCAGAATGAGTTACGTCCTGTTTTTTTTTATTATCCATGTTTTTTTTATTATCCATGTAGTGAGTGAGGCACAAGTACCTAAACTAAACTCATCCCAGATTAGAGATGAGGACCACAAGCTTCCAGTATCTCTGCCTTTCCTTTAACCACTCTGATCAAATTAATTTTATTAGATTTTAAACTGAGGCTGAGACAAATTGTCATAGCTCCATTGCCCCATCTTCATATCTGTTTGTACAGTATAAAGCACAATGGGGTCCCCATTCTAAACAGGGACCCTAGGCACTACTGCACTATAGAAAAGTTCATAGAAGCAGCTAAAACATGAGATTCCTGGTTTTTCCCGTTGAAGTTTCTTAAACTAAACAGTTCCCATCTAGAAGCTAGGCCAGCTATCTTTCATGTAGTTGGGCAGCACTGCAAAATTATATTCAGATATACTATGAAAAATAGAGCGAAGCATAATGAATGGATGAAGTGAGTAGTGCGTTAGTTAAGTGAGGAAGCAAAGTTAGTTGTTTTTTCTTCATCTGTCCTTAGTAACCAAGTTTATAGTGGCATCTAATCCAGAAATAACTGATTTGAACTTGTTACCAACACTATTTACATCAAAATAATTGCTGCAGGGACACCTGCAGAATCATTCTGGACTGCAAATCTTAAACATGTTCTCAGCAGTGTATTTTGATGTATTCCAAATATATGTAAATAATCCTTTGATTCATTAGCTAATATAACTATCAAACTGTAGGTGTCACTAAGTGCTTCCAAAAACCATATAAAACACTTTTCAGAGACATAAAATGTTATTAATGTCCCATCCTGCACAGAGAATGCACCTGCCATAAACACACATCCCTACCACCATCAAGGGCCTGATCCCGGTAAAAGAAAACCACCCATTGGTTGCAAAGGCCTTTGGGTCAGGTCCTAAGAGCTAGGCTTGGACCTCACTGAAGTCAGTGGAAAAATGCTCATTGACTTCATTGGGACCAAGAATTGGTTCCATATATTCAGTCTTCACAACAGAGAAAGCTTGGAAGGCAGTTCTGGTGTTCACCAAAAATTACGTCTTGCATTGAGGATGGCAGCGGGGGGGGGCTTAATTTTCCATGTTTGTTTCAGTGTTACAAAGGGTGGGTCTTGAAAATCACCAAAAATGTATTACATAAATTATGGACAGCCCCAGACTCCAGTGGCACATGTGAAGGAGCAGCCCAAGGGAAGAACCCTCCACTGAGCGTCAACCGCTGACAGCCCTGGAAATACAGTACTAGATGTACTGGAGCATAAGCTTTCGTGGGTGAATCTGATATCATGCGTCTGACGAAGTGGGTATTCACCCACAAAGGCTTATGCTCCAATATGTCTGTTAGTCTATAAGGTGCCACAGGACTCTTTGTCGTTTATTAGAGGATCCAGACTAACACGGCTACCCCTCTGATACTTGACACAGTAGTGGATGTACTTCAGTAGGTACCGGTGACTGGTGGCAGGGAGACAGAGGACTGGCTGCTTACAGAACCACAGAATCACTTTTCTCTGGGTGGCACTGAGATTGTCAGTGTAACTGGCACCCCGGAGATGGGTGCAAGTGCAGCTCCCCAGGCTCTCCTGCAGTGTGTTCATGGGGCTGTGGGCCTGTCCGTGGTGCTGGGGGATGAGATTCCCCCATCACACAGCGTGTCAGGAGGGGCTGGGGGCCAAGATCCCCCGTCGTGTGGCGCATCTGGGGCTGGCAGAAGCCGGCTCACTCCAGAGCCCCAACAGGCCCCATTCTCGCTTCATGACACCTTGATAGTGTAATTTCGTGTGCGGGCGGTCAGCCCTCCTGCCGCTGTGACTCCCCCTCCACCCGCCAGAGGGCGCCAGACACAGGCGCAGCCCTGCACCAGCCGCTCATGGGCTCGCTCGCTGAGCTCAGGTAGCGCATGCTCATTTTGCTACCGACGTTCTTGCGCAGAGAGCATGCGCATTCCTCATACTCTCCAATCCTCCATTCTCGCGCCCGCCCCGCTTAGAAACAGCACCTGCGAGTACCTTACCGCATACGCACGCGCACTCAGACACAGAACTCTCAGGCCCGGCCTCCTAGGCGCATGCGGCCTTCGTCTTCCACCGGCTTGTCCTCTAACCAACAGCCAAAGCCTCGCTGATATGACGAGGCGCATGCGCGTTTTTGCTCCGTCCTAGGCGGTTGGAGTCAGCGCTGTACTGCTTGCCCGCAGCCATGGCCGGGGCGCTGAAGAAGGTGAGGGCCGGGGTCAGGGGCTTCTCCTCCACCGCCAGCCCGGGTCCCTGAGGGGTCCCCTCCCGGGGCTGCTTGCCTCGGGCTCCCCGCCCCGCCCCCCCCCGGTGGTGAGCCTGGTAACCCCCCCCCCGCTCCGCTTCAGATTGCAGCCAAGGATCCTCGGGACGCGCCGAGCAGCCGGCGCTGGCAGGGGCCCTTCCCAGGGACCGTCCCTGACGCCGAGAGCCCCGCGGTGCTGGCTGCTCGTTTTGCTGTGGGGGCAGAGCAGAGCAACAGCCCGTGTGAAAGCCGGGGAGGGGGGGGGACGCGTTAATTCTACCGACTGCGTAACGTGAGCGGCCCCCTCTTCTCGGCGTGTTTCGCTGCGCTGGCTGCGGCCCGGTCCGCGCTGCAGATCTATATCGGGATAACTAAGTTGCCTGGGCTGTGGATTTTGAGTGACATAGTTATACTGACCTAACCCCCTATGTAGACAGCGGTATGGTGGCCGGAGAGCTTCTCCCATCGACATAGCTACCACCTCTTGGAGCGGTGGATTAAGTATGCAGACGGGAGAAGTGCAGTTGCAGTGCTGTAAGTAAGCCAAGTAAAGGGAGATGGAGGATCTTTGCCTCGAGCCCTCTGGATTTGTGTGATTTTTTTTTTCTGACCCTTAACTCCAAATATTGTAATTCCCAATATATGTTTCAGTTCAGCTGACATTAGGAGTCAATAGTGTGTATTACAGCAAGACTTGAAATAAATGCCTTGGCTTACTAAATGTGTTCTGTTTGTGCAGACCACTGGGCTCGTGGGACTAGCTGTATCTGAGAATCCTCACGAGGTAGGTTTCAAGTATATTTTAATATCTAATTGACATAGACTGCAAATCAGAGTATTCAGTTGTTTTGCTTGACTCCCCCCCTCAGGGTAGGGGGGGAAGGACCAAGTGATAGCTCAGTGGTTTGAGCATTTGTCCTGCTAAACCCAGGGTTGTGAGTTCAGTCCTTGAGGGGGCCACCTAAGGATCTGGGGCAAAATCAGTACTTGGTCCTGCTAGTGAAGACATTCAGTTTGATGGAGAATATTGGCTACGGCCTGGAAAGGTTTACTTTTAAAACTAAAAATGGCAGTTCTTCTGCAGATATTTTTTGTTCTATAAATATAAAAAATTGACTTGGTAGTTGCTTCTTAGAAACAATTAATTTCCAAAATTCACTTACAGTAAGGCTTTTTTCTGAGCAAACATGAAGTAGTAATAATTTTTCTCTGTAGAGCCCTAAAATGGTGAAAAGAACTCTAACTTATAAGATGGAGTGCAACTATTTAGGTTTGGTGGTTTGTAAATTTAATTACTATTCCACATGCACAGATTTTCCCAGATGAAATAATATATTCTTCAGCCCCATACTAATGTTTCTGTAAAATGTAATACAGTCAAACCCCGCCATAATGCGCCCCGCCATAACGCGAAATCGCATATAACGCGATCGCAGGTTGGCTCCCCTTTAAGGTACAGTATAATACAGTATGGTACTGTACCAATGGTCCTCAACACCATGGCAAGGGAGAGAAGCTGCAGCCCCGCACCTGTTGGTGACCGAGAAATCCGAGGCAGTTCTGTCCCCGGCAGGTGCGGGGCCATGGCTTCCCTCCCGCTTCAAGAGGAGCCACGGCTCCCCGCATGCCAGGGACAGAGAACTCCGGGGCTGCGGACGCTGGAGTTCTCTGTCTCCGGCAGGCAGGGAGCCATGGCTCCTCTTGAAGCGGGAGGAAAGCCTCGGCCCTGCACCTGCTGGGGATAGAGAGCACCGGTGCCCGCAGCCCCAGAGTTCTCTGTCCCCGGCAGGCGGGGGGCCATAGCTCCTCTCCCCTGCTGGACATTAGGCACCAAGGGGACGAAGCTTTGGGGAGCACCTGACTGATTTGAAACCCCGCTATACCGCGACCCCGCATTTAGCGCGATGGGATTTTTTGGACCCCAAAGGTCACTTTATAGCTGGGTTTCACTATACCTGATCTACGGGGCAGGAGCGGTGTCTAGATTGCACTCTTTGGAGCAGGGACCCATATTTTGTTAGGTGTGTATAGTGTTTAGTGCAGTGGGGCCTTGGCTCAAGACATGAGCTTGTAGGCACCACTGTAATACAAAGAATAAATCTCTTGATAATTCTCAGTGGCACTCCTAAGGAAGTAGTTTGCTAGTTCATCTAGGATAGAGGTTTCCAATGTGTGGGATGCACCCCCTGGGGGGATGTTGTGGCCTGGAGCAGCCCCCACAGGGAGGGAGGAGGAGAGAGCAACACTCAGCTCTGCTCCTGCCCCCCAGCTGCCAGCTCTGCTCCTGGTCCCGCCCAGGCCCCCCAGCCTGCCCACACGGCCTTGGTTGCCCCCAGCCTTGGCTCCCTTACCCCTGTCTGATTCCCCCCCTCCCAGAGCAGTGGCCTTGCTTCTGGCTGTGGGGGGAGAAAGCAGGCAGGGGAAAGAGGGGGTGCAAGGTAAAAGTTTGGGGGCCACTGGTCTAGGACATAAGATTTTCCACTAATACATTTGAAAGGACTCTTAGATTGTTTAATATTACAGCAATCCCATATCTTTCTCTAAAACGTTGAAATTTTCAGACTATGCAATAATCCCACTAGGGAGAGATGATGCCAGTGCCACTGCTACTGTTGCTTGGAAAGAGTTAACAGGAGTATAAAACTCCTGCAGATAAAGAGCCATATCTACAGGGCTGTCTTACAACTTTTATGAGAGTAAATTTAGGGCTGCAATTAACCCCTTGGTCTTAACAGGGCTGTTTTCCTTCTCTTCTCCTGCTGTTGTCTGTATAATTCTGCTTCTGCTCCTTGCCCTTCCCACTCCTATTCCTTCCACTCAGAAGTTACCCTATTGGTTCCACTGTCCACCTTCTCCTACTACAACCCGATCTCATCTGTTTCCCAGCTGCTGTGAATTTTTCCTAACCCCTGAAGTTTCTTAAAAACATGCTGAGGGTGTTCATTCAAATCCACAGACTTTTCTACGGATGAATGTAAATGAAATCCTAACGTCAGCACCGGTAATAGGTGCCCTTTTTAATGGAATCGGGTGGGGGGGGGGGAGGTGGCAGTATCTTTGGTTTTGATTATTTGCTTTTTTTCCTTTAAGGCTTTGTGCCAATTAACATCTCTGAGATAGATTAAGGGCCAGATCTTGAGAACAGATTAAAACATTCACAGCACACTTCATGAGGAAAGTAGTAAACAAGATTAGCAAGGTAGTTCTATACTCTACAGATGAGTCCAAACTGGAATCCCGAATTGAAACACATCCTGGCCCAAACCCAGGTCAGAATTCTGCAGTCAGACCCAGCTACTTTATTGGTATAGCCAGTGTGAATTTGAATGTTGTAGTTCTCTATATTTTACTTTGTGGGCTTGTTGATTATTTAAATATTTCTGTTAACAGTCATTTACTATTTACACACTTCCACGTCTTCCAATCATTTCAGCACCTGAGAATACTGTATACAAAAATCCTCACTGCTCTGCAGAAGATCCCCAAAGATGCAGCATATAGGAAATACACTGAACAGATTGTAAATGAGCGGCTTAACATGGTAAAAACAGTAAGTATAGCACTACTTGTAAATATTTTATATACGAAATTTGTACAACAAAGACTAGTATTCTCAAAATCTCAGTTTATCTTCAAAGAACATATAGAAGTTATCCGTTTCAGAGAGATGATCAAGGTCACATACTCTTTCTGATTACATAAACTACTATTCTTTTGTGTATTTAACTAGAAAATAGCAATGGTGTCTCATCGCTGATTTCTGCTAAAAATAGAAATAGAAAGTAATTATCTGAAGATTTGCAGAATAGCAGACTTCTGGGTATTTTATTTACCCTCACTTATTCTTTTAGCTCTTGTCATTCAGCATTTTTTTTAAACAACCACTTTTCTATCGTGCAGGGTCAAATAGCTCATTCTAGTGTTGCATTCTTGCTTTTGTTTGACTACAGTGACTTATTGAATGGATGAGTATCTTATTTCTCCAGAAAGCTCTGATCACACTTTCTGTCCACAATCTGTGGTACAGCAGAATGCTATTTTTGCTTCTCTGTACATCTGAATTGCAATAAAATAACTTTTTTGGGGGTATTTCTCTTTATATTTTTAATGAGACATTGCTTATAGCAGGAAAGAACAGTACTGGAATCATGTATTCCTGCAGTGTAAAATAGGTCACCTTGAAGCTAACTCATTTGAGTGGTTACATTTAGGAAGAATTGGACACTGTGTGTGATCTATTTTAAGTTCTGTCTTTGAGTTCTGCACTTGATATTTTAAAATAAAACTAAACATTTTTTATTTTACCTGAATTCACAGGAACCTAATGTGCAAAAACTAGAAGACAAAATGAAAAGTGGTCAGATAGAAGAAGTGATAATACAGGTAAAGTTTGATACTGTTTAAAAATGCCTTGCTGAAGAGCAACAACTAGATAGGAGTGCTTTCTTTCTCTTCTGTGAAAACAGAAATTACAGGTATTAAGAGTGTATTAAATATAGACTAGCAGCATCCCTTTTGAAGCTGTAAGAATACAGACACACAAAAATTCCCCCAGGAATACAGAGTTAAAGAAAACCCTGTTTCTCTGCCCCCCCCCTCACCCCCCTCCAGCGGGGGGGCCAGAGACTCGTGCTCCCTACCCCCCAGAGCCCAGCCATGGCTCTCTCCCAGCCCAGACACTTGTGCCCCTTCCTTCCCCAGAGCCCAGCTGTGGGGTGCCCCCAGCCCAGAAACACCCAGAGCCCAGCTGCAGAGCTCCCTCCTGCCCAGACACTCATATGCTGTGGGGCCCCCCTAGCCCAGACACCTGCATCCCTTCCCCTCCAGAGCCCAGCTGCGGGCCCCCCCCCCAGCCTAGACACCCACACAACCTAACCCCCAGAGCCCAGGGAGCCAGAGGGAGAAACAGCCTGATGTTGGGTCCTGGGCTTGTGTGGAGTTTCCTGCATGCCACCTCTTTCCTTCAGCACATGCTGGGAACTGCAGCTGCCAGGAACCCTCCAGCTCCTCCTCCCTCCCCACCGCAGCAGTGTCTTCTACTTGCAACAGTTCTGCAGCCTATTTCTGTGGTGAGGGAAAAAGGAAATTCAACACTCAAATGTTAATTTCAGCACAAATTCTGCATGCGCAGTGGCACAGAATTTCCCCAGGATTATCTGTCCTACCCACATACAAACCCTAAGAGGGATCCAAGCTTGGCTTAGAGGAACAATGTTAGTGCTCAAGTATTCCTGTGGGCCAAAGAGGAGAAGTGTACTGCTTGAACAACCTTTCCTGCTTGTTAAGTTCTCAGACTGCATGACCATGATGTGGGAGGGAGAGAAGGCAGGAAGGTGGGTGGTTTAAAAAGAGGTGTCGGGCATTCTTTGCTCCGCAGTTAGGAAGCACTGGGGTTGGGAGTACGGAATAGTGGGGGGAGGGATAGCTCAGTGGTTTGAGCATTGGCCTGCTAAACCCAGGGTTGTGAGTTCAGTCCTTGAGGAGGCCACTTAGGGATCTGGGGCAAAAATTGGTCCTGCTAGTGAAGGCAGGGGGCTGGACTCGATGACCTTTCGAGGTCCCTTCCAGTTCTAGGAGATTGGTATATCTCCAATTATTACCTTTATAATCTTTGCTAGCTCCCTCTCGTATGGGTGCCAGTCAGACAGGAGAGGTGACAGAGCAGCCCTTGGAGCCTGGAGTTTCTCTGTGAATTGTTTCCCCCCACAGATGTGGATTGAGTTGCTCTGTTGGTTACATGGAGCTAAGACCATTTCTGCCCTTGGAATGGTCTTGAACTCCTTTTAGGCGACCTCACTCTCAGTTTGGGAACCAATATGGTGCAGTGTCACTTGGAGTGGGTGTTGAGTAATCTGATCTTGGGTTGGCAGGGTAAAGGTATGTTTGTAATGAATGATCTCATTTATGCTATTTGGGATTATATAACATAATTCTACAATTTGTTTGAATTTAGTTATAAATAGGCCTTAATTCAACATCTGATTAATCTCCTTTTACAATTGGATTGTAAATTCTTCAGGGCAGAGGAATCTTTTCGTTATGTTTGTATAGCACCTAGTATCTTGGAGCCTCTAGGAATTATTGCAATACACATAAGAATTTACATTTTCTGCTTGCCTTTAAGAGAAGTTGGGTTGCTGCTATTCTGTTTTTATTCAGAGTTTTTTCTCACTCATGTTCAACTAATCAGATAATTAATCTGCAAACTTCTAGCTTTTTAAAGTAGAGGTTATGTCACAAATAGAGAATTCTTGTAAGAACATACCGCTCATGACATAACTGTAGCTATAGGTAGGGCCCTACCAAATTCACGGCCATGAAAAACACGTCACAGACCGTGAAATCTGGTCATCTTGTGTGCTTTTCCCCTATACTATATAGATTTTACGGGGAGACCAGTGTTTCTCAAACTGGGATCGTGACCCCAAAAAGGGGTTGCGTGGGGAGGGGGAGTTGCAAGATTATTTTGCGGGGGTCACAGTATTGCCATCCTTACTTCTATGCTGCCTTCAGAGCTGAGCGGCCAGAGGGCGGTGGCTGTTGGCCGGGCACCCATCTCTGAAGACAGTGCCCTGGCAGTAGCAGCACAGTAGTAAGAGCGGCAATACCATACCATGCTATCCTTAACTTCTGCACTGCTAGTGGCAGCGGCTCTGCCTTCAGAGCTGGGCTCCCAGCCAGCAGGCGCTGCTCTCTGGCTGCCCAGCTCTGAAGGCAGTAGTAAGTGTAGAAGTACCGCAACCCCTCTGGGATAACCTTGTGACTCCCCCCACAACTCCTTTTGGGTCAGGACTCCTACAATTGCAACACTGTGAAATTTCAGATTTAAATGGCTGAAATAATGAAATTTACAACTTTTAAAATCCTATGACTTTGAAATTGACCAAAATGGACCATGAACTTGGTATGGCCCTAGCGGTAGGGCAGATAGGAATGCAAATTTCTGCATTTTCTTAATTTACTGCAGTGCCATTACTTACTCTTGTAAATTTGAACTCTATCATAATTACAGTGGGCTTCATGGACTGTTTAGACATGTTTCAGAGTAGCAGCCGTGTTAGTCTGTATCCACAAAAAGAACAGGAGTACTTGTGGCACCTTAGAGACTAACAAATTTATTTCAACATCAGACATGAGAGAATATATTTTATAGCTTTGCTTTGTGATCCATTGGCCCAATGACTGAATTGCTTGCAAAGCACTCTAGATGGAACTTTGGTATCCAAAGAGCTTGTAAATTCATAAAATATGTTCTCTAATTATAGATTAGTTAGACTTAGATTAATATTTCAGAATATAATTAAAATTAAAAATCTCTTGTATATTTTTATCAACAGGCTGAAAGTGAGCTCTTTCTGGCAAGAAAAATGGCACAGTGGAAACCATGGGAGCCTTTAGTTGAAGAACCTCCTACTGACCAATGGCGATGGCCAATATAATAGTCAGCATTATTTCAGTAACTACTTGAGAATCGAAAAAAACACTTTATTAAATATTAGTATCATGTTACTGAAAATTGTTTGTCTTTAAATTAAAGAAAATAGCTTTTTGTATATGATTTGTTTTGCCTCTATTTACATTTAGCAGGATGTAAAGGTCCAGTCTGACTTTCTTGCAAAAATGCATTACTAAAACTTTGTTAAGCTATTGGCCAATCTGATTATTTTCTTTCCTAGCTTGTTGATTTAACAATGTATTTAAGTAGAAGCAGAAACTTTCTTCTGTGTAATTACCCTTCTTTTCTTGTCTGATCCACTTCTTGACATTTTATCAGCATGGAAGCAATTTTCATGTCTCAGACTCTGGATTGTGGCTACACTGAACTGGCTAAGGCAAGAAGAGGAAGGGGTGAACTGCATTTTATACAAATGCTTGATGATCAGCTATGGTGAGATAAATACAGATAAAACTGTGTGTCCGTTTGATACTTTTGATTAAATTGGTACATTTGTAAAGTTTTGGAAGTCACTCTGGGGAAAAAGGAAATAATAAAAAACAAGTCTGCAACCAAAATTATTTAACTAATGGAGGCAAAAAGTACTAAACTTAAAGTTCCACTACCCTTCCACACGTGAATTTTGTTTGATAGTGTGCTGGTAATTTTTAAGGATTTGAGAATCACTGAGGATAATCCTAAGAGTGTACAAATGCATCTGTAACTCAGCTCATGCTGTGTTGATGTGAACTGGCATATAGCCGTCAGATAAAAGAACTTGACATTCATAATTGATCGTTTGGGCCACATTGTTTTCCTATTTACTTAAATGGGAATAGAGTAAGACCATTTGTGAAGAAAATATTTCAATGTGCTTAATAAACCTATAGAGTTCAACATTGAAAAGCATAACAGAAATCACAGGGATCAGAGCTGAGGCTATTTTTATTTATTCTTTCAGTACCGTGATCCAAGTAATGCTTTCAAGTTTGCAAGTGACATATAGCCTCTGAGGAACAGTATGTGAGCTAACAATGCAGTTTTATACAGAAGAACTCACAGTGAGCATTAAAGATTTAGATTAATAGACTGCCAGTACAGTCATATATAAAACAGCTAGTTTTGGAGAGGCCATTTCCTTAACTAAAAATGGTTGCATTTAGAGACATGGATAATGTTGCAGGAGAACTCTTAATATGCAGTTCATCGTGCAGGTACCATGAAGTTAGCAAGCAGACTACAACTAAGATCCTAAAATGTTGGGTAGTTACGTGGAACTTACTTCACGTTACTTGTATATACTAAGGCAGTTGACCTCTTGTGGGGGATAATTAACAAGCCTAAAGAAAGTCAGTGATAGAGGCATTTTCAGCTTAGGATATGGCAAAGCTAGAACTCTGTACACAGTATGCATGTTTCATTTGCTAAGCCCACTTGATTAAACTGTTCTTCCCAAATGCACCACTCCCCACACTTGTTTTGCAAAGGCTATTTGTTTTATTCCCATTGGAAAAAAATACATAAACTGAGAAGTTTTAGCACTGCTATATATAGAAGAATATTATTACAAAGGGTTGGAATCCCTGCTATGAAAATTGATTACGTATAAATGCTATTAGACTTGAATGCTAAAGTAAGGGATTGTCTATATGGCTATCTAGTGCACATGTGCACTGTAATATTTTCAATACAAGTATTTTCAGGTAAGGAGTAGCCAACTGCATATGTGAAATATTTCATGTACTCTTTTAAGCAAATTATCAGATTATACTGGTAAACTGACATGGATTGGGACTCTGCTTTGAGTTGATACTCATATAAAAATAAGAGCTCCAGAATGTTGAGATTCCAGGTTGTGGCTGAGGAGATAAAAGTATTGGGCAACACCAAATAAACAGTTATGTGCATTTTCAACATGAGATGTAAAACATCTTTTCCATACAAAATTTCAACAACTTTTAAATGAAAAGAGTCTAAGTCTGTATCTTTTTGTGACTAAAGAATAGCTATTCATACTTCAGGCAGGATTTGATTTGATTTGAATCAAACCTGTGTAAATATATCGAAGTGTTTTGACCTATAAACCTGTGAGGAAACAAAGGAAAATAGGGCTTCAGCTACTGAGTGGTATTTTCAGTAACAAAACTGTACAACCGTTCGGTACTGTGATTGGATTTGATATTCAGGAGGTAATTGTAAATATATATTTTGGATATTCAAAATGTATTAATGGTTGGATATGGACTCGACTTTTAGGAGTTTAATATAGTGGTGGACTTTTCCTTATGAATTTTCACATAAGTAGTTTGATTTAACCTATGCTTTTTTTGTTATGAGGAACTAATGAGATCCAAATACCTAATATACAGGCAAGAGCAAGCTTAAAGTTATATACATTTAGGATACTGGAGAAATAGTAAGGAGAAGATCGTTGGGGAAAGTATACAGGAAAAGAAACTAACTAGACTTGTAGTAGTATCATCCTACTATGTTTTGCTTTGTATATTTTTAAATGTTTGACATATCTGTTTAGAGTGCATATTATTTGGGGAGGGTGTGAATTTTTACAGCACCAAGCATGTATTTGGGAAAGTACTGCAATACAGAACAAAATATATATTAATTTACTACATTTGTAGAATTTCTAAATATTTCTAAAACTATATTTATACTGAATTGAATGGACAGAGCTGTTACAGTAGCTGACCAGTTGATGTTTTCAGGACAAAATTCTAGTTTATATTTTGTAAATATCTGAATGTTTACATTTTGAATAATGAAATTCTAAAATATTAATTTTAAAAGATTATTGCCAAGTTAAAGTATCTTTTGGTTATGTTAATGAGAGGTTTTTAAAACTCTTCCAATTTTTAATGGGTTCCATAGCTTAGCTGGATTTGTTTATTTGTAGTATTGCTAGTGATCCACAATATATTTTTTTTTTTATGGTAAGGGCTAGTATCTTCCAAGATAAAGCCACTAGATGGCATTCCACATGAGGACTGCAGTTAGGTAAAAAAATGCAATTTTGTTAGATGACAAATGATTATAAGCTGAATGAGGGTGAGCAATGTCAGATGATGAAAGAGGAATTAAAATAAATGGTTTTAGATAATGGGTACTGAGCTGATGTGAGATGAAGATATGCAAATTAGTATGAATTATGATATTGCATTTAGTAGTTTTCCCATACACATAAGAAAAAAAACTTTTCTTATCACGTCTCCAAAGTGCAGTAGCAACTGAAACACAAAGAAAAAATCTTGCGCCAACTCTGCTGAAAACAAGAAAAGGGATGTAGTAGTTAAGTAGAAGTATGTGTTGTAGTCTTCAAAACTATCTTCCAGTCCTTTCTCCCTTCTTCACGCACACAAGGTATGTCTGCACTAGTGTTTTTGACTTTGGTTAATTGGCAAATTACCTCAAGGTGGCTAACATTTTGTAAAGTTAGCTGTGTTAGTCCTAGGACATGACACAAGGCGGTGAGGTAATATCAGTTATTGGACCAATTTCTGTTGGTGGAAGAGACAAGCTTTTGAATTTCATAGAGCTTCTTTCAAGCTTCTTCAGCTTGTCTCTTCCACCAACAGAAGTTGGTCCAGTAAAAGATTACCTCACCCACAGTTCCAGGTTACAATAATTTCTAGGTTTTTTTTATTAAAATGGTATACTTTTAAAGTTTTGGAAATCACTCTGGAACAAACAATTGGTGAGTGTCTAGACTAGCCTGTACAAATACGTTAACTACCTGGAATTATCTGGGAATAAATTAATTAGTGGGTTTGTTTGTTATTTTTTAAACACTTTAGTGAAAACAACCCTACAATTTGCTAACATGGGTTTTCCTGCTTTTTTTTCCTAAACTGTTACTACAAGTTGAGAACCCATTATGGCTTATTCCTATATTAAACCACATAATGAAAATAATTGCAAGGGGTTTAATTATCTCGGGCTGTATCTACACTATGGAGATTGTGCTAGCTGTACTGTTGATATTAACTCCTTCCATCAGTGCGTGTTTTCTGTTGGTGTAGGAATGCCACCTCCCTGAATGAAGTTAGATATGGCGACGGAAGCATTTTTCCATTGACAGTGCTCAGTGTAGATGCAGCTAGGTTGGCATAGTTATGTCAGCTGGGTGTGGGTTCCCCGCATTCCCCGCCCTGACTGATGTGGTTATGGTGGTAGACCAAGCCGCAGAAAACAGCAAGTAAATCATGTGTTCTGTATGATAAGACTGAAAATGTAACTCATTTTATGTTGTGGATTCAACATTAAATACCAATTGCTGGTAATAAAGTGGGGACAAGTAATGAATTAGAGCTCTATGATGAATTAGTGTGTGCTATTTTTTTTTAAGTGTCCATTTTCATTTCACTCTTTATGCTATCCAGCAAAAAATGCATCCTTGCAGAAAAGGGAAGTGTAGCAATTTTTTTACTTTACACACTAACTCACTAAAATAAATGTATATATTTGGTATTTAAATCAAAATCACTGCAGTAACCAGCAAAGTGTACACACATTTTACAGAGAAGAGTTAATTTGTCAGATGTAATATTGTACATCTTATCTAAATTAAAAGTAATTCATTCTAAGACAAATGTGCTAGCAGAGCATATTTTAAAGAGACTGATTATTTTGGCAATCTGTTAGCACTTGATTGTCTCCTATTAATCATGCTGGAAATATGTAATAAAAGAAAACGTTATAATTATCTGATGTAGTACTGTATGGCAACTCAGAGCAAATTTTAAAGTTAAGAAACCTCACCTCTTTAAAACACTTTGAATTTACATATTGACTTTCATCAGAAAATCTCAAAGTATTGTGTAGAATGGGACTTAATGCAAGAGTTAAGAGTTTATTAGACCACACAATGTACATATTGCCATGTAACGGCAACTGTGAGTGAGGTCTCCATTGCTATTACCTGATCTGTTCGGGGTAGCTATGCTCTGAATGTGACCTAGGTTTTTTTGTTGTTGGCTGCAGGAACTCTCCAGGGTTTGTGTATTTAAAAAAAAAAAAAAGACAATTGAGTGCTAACATCTACAAAACATATTGCAATTTTTTTCTTTATATACAAGTGAACAACTGTTTCCCTGTCCCAAAGAGCTTGCAGCCTAAGCTAAAACATATAAAACACTTTGGGGAAGGTGAGGGAGAGGAAACAGTGGACAAGAGTTGGAGAAGGAAATGAAAGGCTTGTTAAGCCGTCATTTAGACAGCAGGGAGCCAAACACAATGAGACAGATGGGAACTAAGTTTTTGTAGAGTTTTGAAGGTGAGAACTATGGGACTGAATTTGATGCTTAAAGTGAGAAGAAGCCTATGAAGGAATTCAGAGGCACTGGCTATGGTCATTGTAGTAGGAAAGTGGGTGATTTTTATAGCTGTGTTTAAAGTGGAGAGGCCAAGGAGAGTCACTAGAGAGAATGAGTTTGCACCCATCCGCTGTCAATAGCCTGACCTTCTCTAGTCAGGATTTAAGCCAGGTCTTGGAATGGAGACAGCTGTTGGGATATCTCCATATTTCCACTGATGAGAAGGCCCATATTCATACCTGTATATTTGTCTATGATATGTGATACTATAGGGCTATGGCATACTATCTGAAGAATACCAAGGGAGGTTACACTCTCTTACCACTTCAAAAGTTTCCTCCCTTTGTATCCTACTGTTAATTGATTTATCTGGTTAGACTGACCTAACAGTTGGTAAAGCACCCCCATCCTTTCATGTATTTATACCTGCTCCTGTATTTTTTTATTTCATACATCTGATGAAGTGGGTTCTAGCGCACAAAAGCTTATGCCTAAATAAATTTGTTAGTCTCTAAGGTGCCATAAGGACTTTTTTTTTTTTGCTGATACAGACTAACATGGCTACCACTGAAAGCTGTTGGATGCTTAAATAGCTATAGCTGCAAAAACACCCCCTCCTGTTTTTTTAAATTTAAAACATCTGCATGAAATTAACACAGACTATAACTCTCCTGTTGGATTATTTCATGAGCCTCTTGATCTCCAGGTTGGATTAATGCAACTCATTTTTCCTTACTATGAACATGCAGCATTTAAAAACAAACCCTTTACGCCAGAATGCAGCAGACTGCCAGATCACCACCACCACCAGCCACTGATAGCACATCACCTCAGTGGTCCAGTCACTGTTCCTTACAGAATAAACCATCAGTTTCAAAGTCTGGCCCATTCTGCAGGGCCCTCCAGAGAAAGTGGCCCCTGATGTCTCAGAGACTTTCTGTGACAGTGACCTCTCAGCTTCATTCCTCCAGATCTATGAAATTGTTATCCTCAAGGGTAAAATTAAGGATGTTCTCAGGAAGGGCCAAGGCTTTGGAACACATGGCTGAAGGAAATTATAATGACCTTTGGAAGGAAGTGTAAAATTCATACCTCAGCTTAGGGTTGTACAACTAATTGTAGCAAGAAAGAATCAATCAACAGAAGCAAAGTCAAGGATAGTGTGAGAGAGGGTAAGAGAGAAGAGTAATACATGAGGATGATGGGGAAAATAGCCCAGGCTGGTGTGGGGAAAATGGGGAGAAAATTATACAGCTGACCTGTTTTGAATATGGTTATTCACTCTTTGGGAAGCACTGAGATACTGTTATAATAACCTATATAGATAAATGAGGTGTGAAATGATAAAAGGGTTTAGTGATGGAAATGGAGAGGAGAAAAACATGACTTGAAGAGAAGACAAAAGTGATAGTGCTTGATCTTGTGGGACAGGAAAGGTAGGGTTGCTGAAAATAAACAGGAAAGAAATGATGGAAATAGATTTGGAAGAAAGATGACTTCATTTTTCCACTGTGGCTTCAATTTTTCTGACATCCAGGAGAGAACAAAGCTATGAACAGTCAGGCATGACTGATTCACCTGATGGTCAGTGAGGAAAATCTGATCTGTCATGAATTCTTGCACTAGGCTTCAATGACTACTCTTTGGAGCAGTGGTTCTCAACCTATTTACCGTTGTGGGCTGCATCCAGTACTACCTGTATGGCCCTGAAGATGTCTCATGGGCTGCAGCTGTGTGCTGACTGGACTGCAAGTTGAGAACCACTGCTTTAGAGGCAAGTGAATGTTTGCACAGCACTTTGAACATGTAGGGTGCTATGGTAAGTAGTAGTAAGACACACCAGAAAGTCAAATGGTGGTTGTGTTGGTGATGAAGGTTTGTGATGAATGAGGGGTGTCTCCATTCCTTTAAAAAGTGTTAAGACTTTATATTAATAGATCAAAATATTCACATAATGTCAACAAGTCTGTCTTTGCACTGTAATTTGCACAGTGTAGTCAAAATAACCAGAATACTTACTCAGGATATTGTTAGTAACAAGTGGAAGCTCATTAGGGGGTCAGTTCTGCATTAGCTGTAAAATGTTTAAGCTGCAGCACTGCCAATAGGTCAACTGCCACTATCTTGTGGCATCTGAACAGTGTGTGCACACATAGTACATTAAATTAAAAATAATATATATGTGTCATTTAGGTTACAACATTTGTGGGCTCATTCAGATAATGCATTTACTTGTTTGATAAGCGTCAGAGCAGGTTCTGTGTGTAACGAAGTGACATCTGATGAAAGGTCGCATTTTCAAAAATATGGATGCACAATTATAGGTTCTGCACGCAGGGATGAATACAACTCACGCAAATGAGGTGCGCACTTGCATCTCTACGTGTTCTTCAAACACCACTTGAATCTAAATTGCGTAACTAATCACAAATGCTGCTCGCACAGCACCCACATGGCTTACGGTTCAGTGCAGGTGACCAGCACTGTATTTAGTGACAGGGCCGGCTTTGGTAAGTGCGGGGCCCGATTCAAACAGTTTCAACAGGGCCCTGGCAGAGATGACTTAAAAAAAAAAAACACATTAAAAAAACAGGCTTGTACTCGCCGGGCAGTGCTCCTAGTTTTCAGCGGCGGGTCCTTCACTCGCTCCGGATCTTCAGCAGCACTGAAGGAGCCGCCGCTGAAGTGCTACCGAAGCCCCGGAGCGAGTGAAGGACACACTGCCAAAGTGCCGCCGAAGAACCGGAGCAGCGCCAGCTGAGTAAAAATTAAAAAGGAGCCTCTAGCCAGGGAAGGGATTCTCGACCACTTGCACCCTCACCGCCCGGCGGCCCTGCCACTGGGCGCGGGGCCCTCTTAGGCGTGGGGCCAATTTGGTGGAATTGGCCTAAAGCCGGCCCTGTTTAGCGAGAAGCTCGCTGGGCTCCAGGAGCGAGCCCCGGCCTTTTGCAGGCCCCTATTCTCCCCTTTGCGTTAGTGACGAGAAGCTGGTGCAGAGCTCAGACGCAGCAGCCCCTAGCGTAGCGCGAGCTGGTGTCAATCCGGACCCAGCCCGGGGAGCCGGCTCCGCTCTGCACTACCCTCTCTCACTTAGCCCCACCCTGCGCGGCCCCCTCACTGTCATTTCCTTCC
This sequence comes from Mauremys mutica, assembly GCF_020497125.1. NCBI lineage: Eukaryota > Metazoa > Chordata > Testudines > Geoemydidae > Mauremys > Mauremys mutica. The sequence continues at coordinate 42,959,562 of NC_059072.1, forward strand.
CCTCCGCCCTAGATCTCGCGAGAACGTGTGGCGTTCGAGGTTGCCATGGCTACAACGACAACCGACCGGCGCTCAAGACTACTGGGGGAGAGAGGTGGTTTGTCCGGGACGCGGGGCTGAGGTAAAGGGCCTCGAGTCGGGGTATAAACCAGTCCCGGGTGAGGGAATCGTGCGGCGCCGGCAGCCGGCATAGAGGAGCGGAGCCGCTGCGGGAAGCGCTAGGTGTACAAAAGGGGGAGGCCAGCGCCTACAGCTCCCAGCATGCCGCGCGCCGCTCCCGCGGTAGGGGCTAAGGCGGCGGAGCGGCGCAGTGCATGCAGGGAGTTAGAGTCTAGCGGCTGTACCTGTATTTGTAGAATGGGCTCTGTGGGCTTCGGGGGCTGCGGTGCATTCTGGGAGCTGTAGGCCCTATGGTGCATTTTGGGGGCTGTACTTCATCAGCTGCTGACCCAGGACAGTGTAATAGGGTCACAACCCGCAGTCCCAATGCCCGAATAAAACCATGGCCGGGGCTTGGTGGGGAAATCTCAACTGCATGATGGCAAGGGAGCGGTGCAGAGGCAACACGAGGGTGCATTGGCATCCTGTGTCATGAGCTTGGTACAGTGACTGCCCATCGAGCATCAAGGTACCGTGACACTATATCAAAATGTCCTCAGGTTCCACAGCAGGAGCCTGGCACACCCCTGCAGATCCACTGAGGCTAATAGTGAGGCAAGAGCACAGCTCATGGGAAAGTCACTCTGAGCTCTTTCCAGGGTAGCACAGAGAATGTTCCTGTGCTGTGCACATAACAGATGCAAAAGAGATGTTCCTTTGCCTTAGGCCCATTAGCAAGGTCTCACTGACTGAACACTCTTCAAAAGGGTGACTCCAGCTTGCATTAGTTCCATTGTCTCTCTTACCATAAGGTGTTTTTTACGTATTTTGCTATGAAAATAGACTGGATTCAGGTTCACTTGGCCCACATCATGGGTTGAGTATCAGAGAAGGAAATTATAAGCGGCTACCATCTCTAGTGAAATTTGCTCTGTGAGGTCTTCATTGTACGAGGGGGGGATTTTACCAACTAATGGCTAGGCTATGCTCTACTCTGTGTTGATTAGGCCTCAACTGGAGTGTTGTGTCCAGTTCTGGGTGCCACATTTCAGGAAAGATGTGGGCAAATTGGAGAAAGAGCAACAAAAATGATTAGAAGTCTAGAAAACATAACCTACGAGGGAAGATTGAAAAAACTGGGTTTGTTTAGTCTGGAAAAGAGAAGACTGAGAGGAGACGTAATAACAGTTTTCAAGTACATTAAAGGTTATTACAGGGAGGAGGGAGAAGAATTGTTCTTAATCTCTGAAAATAGGACAAGAAGCAATGGGCTTAAATTGCAGCAAGGGAGGTTTAGGTTGGACATTAGGAAAAACTTTCTGTCAGGGTGGTTAAGCACTGAAATAAATTACCTAGAGAGGTTATGGAATCTCCATCTTTGGAGATTTTTAATAGCAGGTTAGACAAATACCTGTCAGGAATGGTCTAGATCAGGGGTGGGCAAACTACGGCCCGTGGGCCGGATCCAGCCCGCCAGCCATTTAAAGATGGCCCTCAAACTCCCTCTGGGGAGTGGGGTCTGGGGCTTGCCCCGCTCCAGCACTCCAGCCGGGGAGCAGGGTCTGGGGCCGATCCACATGACTCCCAGAAGCAGCGGCATGGCCCTACTCCAGCTCTTATGTGTAGGCCATGACCTGTCCATGAATTTTACTAAAAATACCTGTGACTAAAACTTGGATGGGGGGCCATGGGTGCTCAGCACCGGGGTGGGGGGGCGGTCCGTGGATGCTGTGGGAGGTGGCCCAGGACCCTGCAGGGGAGGGGTGGGCCAGGCTGTGCCACGCGGCCTGGGACTCCTGCTGGTGCAGGGAAGGGTGGAGCTGGGCCGCGGCACGTGGCCTGGGACCCCTGCTGGTGTTGGGAGGGGAAGGGTGCCAAGGCTGGCAGGGGCACCCTAGCCAGCTCTGCATCCCAGCAGCTCCTAGGTGGCGGATGGGCACAAGCGCTGGCTGCCGCATCTCCCATTGGCTGGGAACCACAGCCAATAGGAGCTGCGGGGGCAGGGCCTGCAGGCAGCATGCAGCGCGGAGCCTTCCCCCTCCGCCACCTATGAGCTGCAGGGCCATCCGAGTGGGAGCCCCCTACCCTGAGGTAAGCGCCCCCCGCACCCTCTGCCCCTAGCGCCTTCCCATGCACCCAAACTGCTGCTGCTAGCCCAGGGGCTGCCTGGCTCGGGCAGCCCTTGAGCCAGAACCAGCCACTGCAGAAGTCACGGAGGTCACAGAAAGTCTCATGGAATCCGTGACCTCCATAACAGACTCGTAGCCTTACCTACGGTTAGTGAAAACAATTGGGAATGTCTTGAGCCCGCTGTTGCAAGGATTGGTAATGCTTTTCTTTATGATCCAAAGATCCAAGCCACCATTAAATAGGCAGTATAGTGATAGACATGGTTAAGTGTGTTTGGTGATTTAAAGTACCCATATGCTTGGTGATAGGCACCACTATGCAATTCTAAAATAAATTTAAAAAGTTTGTGAATTATTATGCTTATTCATGCAGCAAGCTTAAAAATAGGTAATCTTAAATTTCAGGAAAATGGCTGATCCAAAGAAGGTGGTGGATAGCAACAGTGAAGTAGATAAAACTGAAGCATCAGACACTGAAAAGCCAATGATAGAACACACACACATAAAGCCACAAGCAGAAGACAATACAGAGACTGATCACATTAGCACTGCAGAGGCATCGGTTCTTCTGAAAACAAGGACAGATGCATCACAATCAAATGAGGATGGACTACAGAAGGAGCAGGAACCAGCTCCAGAGGCTCGCGGGCAGGAAACGGAACAGGAACCAGCTCCAGAGGCTCGCGGGCAGGAAACGGAACAGGAACCAGCTCCAGAGGCTCGCGGGCAGGAACCGGAGCAGGAACCAGCTCCCGAGGCTCGCGGGCAGGAACCAGAGCAGGAACCTGCTCCAGAGCCTCAAGGGCAGGAACCAGCTCTTGAAGAACAAGAGCAGACAAGCATAGAAGGGCATGAACCAGCTCTTGAGGAGCAAGAGCAGACAAGTGTAGAAGGGCAGGAACCAGCTCTTGAACAGGAAAATGATCTTGCTGTAGGTAATCAAGAAGAATTGCTTGAAAAAGGTGAACAAGGTGTATCTGAGCCAACTACTCCATTAACTGAAATAACTGAAGAAATTTCTCAAATTACTACAGAAACATTTACTAAGTTGTTAGCAGCTGAAATATACAACTTAGATAGGGTGCAACTGGAGGCTTTGGAATCTGAGATGTCAGTGCCAGAAGTGATGACAAATGCTACAGCAACAGGTATAAAATTTGCCACTCATAAAAATTGATTGTTACTGCCATCTTTTTACAAAAGCTGTGTTACCATATTTATTCACAACTTGCCAACGGTTTCTTGGCTTTTTCTCATAACCTTATTGAGGCAACATAGACTCCAGCCAATATTTGGTATTTTTGATGTAAAAATCAACTTTAAACCATATTATATTAATAAAAATTGTGTTCTACCATATCCACCTGCTGGAACACCAAACAAACCGATTAAAGTAATATTTTACTCCTAACATGGTGGCGAAGTGTAGAATAAATGAAAGGTGTTTTATATATTGATCCCTGTTTCTCTGTTTAGAATGTTCTCTTCATTGAGAACCACAAAATAAACTGAGCAGTTCTATCATATTGGCATTCAAGATCACACGGTGCTGCCATTGTTATGTTCTACATTCTGATTTGTTTACATGTTATAATTTAGGTGTAAATCATTTTAAATATAACATTTATAATATAAATGTATTTCTTATATATAGATATAAAATGTACACTGTTATGCACATGCAGCATATATGGATGGAGGAGAGACAAGTGCCTTATGGATATTGCAAGAGCTGAGATGCAGTTTTTTCAATCTAAATAAAAGGATATTTATAATCCTTTAATTAATGTAACAGGAATTGGCATCTCTGTTTATTTTCCTCAGTTAAAATCATGTTGGTTCCTGATATCCAGAGGATCACAATGGCTTTTAACATTGACCAAACTGTAGGAAAGCTCAAGCAATGCTTTGCATCCCAGCTAAAAGTACCACAGGATGTCTTACAGGTCATGTTTCAAGGTACGTATCACGGATATATTAAAAGCTTCCTTTGTTCTTCAGCCCTATTAAAAATAATAAATGGTTAGGCCCCGATCCTGCAATTGGATCATCAAAGGTAGACTTCTGTGGGGCTCCATATGAGTAAAGGAGTCTGATCACGTGATTCCAACTGCAGGATCAGGACCTTATTTTGTACTCTTTAGTAGAAATGTATTTCTGGCATATAGTACATTTAACAGGCCTGGTGTCAGATCATTGAAATCAGTGTAATTACCCCAAGAATAATTTTACCCCTGAAGGAATAGGATTCAGCTCACACTCATTTAAGTGCTTTGTCTCTGCATGACAAAAAGCAGTAAACATTTATTTCAGTCAGTAGATATATCTCTGAATGCACAGGGAACAGGTCTGTTGAATAAGAAGTTGCATTTTTACATCAACTCCTCACAGAAGAACCACACTTCAAACATTTTTTGTTGGTAAACCAAACAAAATCTTAATATTTTTCTAATGATGAAAATATGTGTTTTATTATTATAGTCCAGTTATTTTCCTTAAACATTTCACAAAAATATTACCTCAGGGTGGACACCAAACTTGGAAAGTTCCAGACCCTTTTTTTTTCTACTTCAGAAAACTTAGAGTAAGTCTGATTTAGTAGCAGAGAGCTAGGTAGGACTAGAAAGGAAAAAGTTGGTGTTTTGTGGTTACAGGAACTAGAAAATAGTAAGATCCAAGTGGTAGAGGCTGCTCTGGAAAATTACTATCCTTAATTTTTTCCTTTGTGGCAGTGACACAGAGAAGGTGGTTTTCCTGGCATCTGTTTCTCAAAAATTGCTGCTTGAGTCAGTTTTTCTTTCTTTCTTCCTTTCCTTTCCTTTCCTTCTTTTTTCATGGAGGATCTGCAGGAGCAGAGATGACCAAAAAGCAGCACAGAGTGGCTCAATGCTGGGCAACAATGGAATTGGCAGGCTAGGCTTTTAAAACCTGTTACAGTGGCATTAAAACACCTTGTCAAAACCAATGGAGACCCTCTAACAGACCCAGGGCTCAACTCCATGTATTTTAGTAACATCTTTCCATTAAAGAAATATAAACCATTTCAAGTACATTGATACAATCTTTCATTAATTTTAATCTGCGTTAGTGTTTAAACCAGAGGTCTGCAGCAGAATATCCAGTGTATTTCAGCTTTCTGGCCAGTTTGTTTATTGTGCACACACAGCAATTCTGCACAAACATTAGCAAGTTTGTAAACAGAAATATTAAATAGAAAATACTATGTCCAAGATTTTCAAAAGTAACTAGTTAGTTTGTGTGTCCCAGTTGTTGGCTGCCCAACTGGAGACACCTTTGAGAAAGTGCTGAGCACATAGCCTGTAAAGTGTCTTAAGTTGGGCAGCCAAAGTCACAAGAAACTTGAAAATTTATTGCTTCTGGATAGAATGTTCCAAAGTACTTAAATCCCATGGAATTCTGTCTGCTTTTACCTTTCCTACTGGTGAATCTAGCCACCAAATTTTAATCATCGGAGACTGGAGTGAGGGCATTCTCAGTATGTTTTAGAATAGAGGTGCTGTCATGTTTGGTTATCTGTGTAACCCAGACTTTTTATTTTTAGTTTTCATATTAAAACTAAAATGTATTAAGTCATTCAGCAGAGTTTTTACTAATACATTAAATCCTCAAGGCGGGCAAAGAGTAACTAAATGTAAAAGCTAGAATTTTAGTTGTATTTAATGTTAACAAATAAGATAAGTAAATACTTGAATTGGTGTGCCTTTTTTTCTAGAAAGTGAATATGAATGATTTTTTTCTCTTTGTGTGATGGTAACAGTGCTACATCTGACATCTTTTGGGGCAGAAGTACCACAAACTTTCCCTAAAGTCAGCGTCAAACTGGCTCAAAACACCATGATTATTCTTTTATATGTTTCACTAAAATCATCTGTAGTTTTTTTTCTTCCTGAGGAAAATTCTTAACTGTATCCTCATTTATTAGAGAAGAACACCTTACATTGTTAATTTTTTTTTCTTTTAGGGAGGCTAATTGAGGATAGTGAGACTCTAATGGATATTGGAGTTAGGCCTCAGGGCACTATCCAGATTGAGATGTTCTCTCTTGATCCAGAACAGTACCCAATCAAAGCAATTAAATTGCAGCAGGACTACAACATGCCTGATGTCATAACTGTGAGAGTGCAAACAGGTCAACAGTGTTTTTCAAATATGTATTAATATTAATATTTGTGTGAAATTGTAGTCAGATTACTTACAGACTAGTATACAATTGTATCTAATGATTTTTATATGTGAACAGATTCTGACACATTCCAAGATGTAGCAGTAGAGATTGAAAGGCCTACCTATCGTAAACCATTTCTGGGAGGATTTAAGCATAGGGTAACAGGTGTGGAATTTCATAATGCAGGATCACAAACAGTACCCAAAAAACGATGTGACAAAGGAATTAAAGTATTTTGCAGGGAGACACAGGTAATCTTTTAACAGTCTTTCATTTAGAACGTTTTTTGCTAAGAATAGAATATTGACATTGTTGTCAGATATTAAGCTGACTGGAGAAATAATTGAGCATAAATTGGAAATAAATATCAAAATAAGCAGTTTAACTTAAAAACAAATAGTTAATAAGATTAACTTGCATGATTTTAAGTAGCCAACTTTCAGTTTAATTGAAAAAAATACAAAAATCCTCAGTATAGGTTGTTATGATGTCATATTTTAACATAAACTATATTTTTGTTCCAGACCATTGTGGAGAAAAATAAGCGCCAACAGACTAGAAATACAACCTCCACACAGATGACTAAAATTGGCCTCTATGTGTCAAACATGACTGACAAGCTAATAGAACCAAGAACATATCTTACAGCAGAAGAATATCATAAACAAAGACTTGATGCAGTAAGTTGTTCTCCATTTATCTGTAAAGCAACACATTATACATATGATGGGGGATAAGTGTTCAAAGAATGTGTTTAAAGATGAATGGCAAAAATGCCTGTTAATCTTTAAACTTTATTTTTATGATTGCCAGTGGGATAGGGAGAAAGCATGTATCCGCTAATTTACAGTGTTATCAGCATTGTATTTTAACAACATTGAGATCATCATTAGTTACTGCACATCTTGAGAAATTTGATCTGCAGACTTTGTGGTTTCTCTCTCAGAATGAGTGACATCCCAACTGCTATGTATAGAAGTTTGTCTAAACATGTTTTCATTTCCTCATAGCTTTCTCATAAAGTTTCTTTAGTTAGGCAAATTGTATGCATAGGTATACATGACTCCACAAATTGATTCATGGAGGCACCATGGTCTACTAAGATGGAGCACTGGACTGGAACTTTGGAAATCTGGGTTCAGTTCCTGGCTCTGCTACTGAGTTATTTCCTTGTTCTGGGCCTCCATTTCCCCACTGACTCTTTTGTAATGATGAAAAGTGTTATATATGAGCTAGGCAGTATTATGATTTTGGTCAATGAGAGTGGTGATCACCTTGCGGAACTGGGCCCTGAATACATGACTGCCCCCTTAGGCCTGCAGTTCGTTTTAGTATGTTCTTTAACAGCCCTTACAGAAATTATTAAAGGATGTACAAATGGAATTATGCAACTAATTTTAGTTGCATTTTCCAGTTTTCCCTTGGAAGGTAGGCATTTTTGAAGATTTCTTCCATAATATTACAAGCCAGTTTTGGTGTTTGTGAAAGCACATGTAACTCCATTTAATCAATGGTGTTATGTCTGTTTACGCTAGGTCTGAATTTTTGGCCCCATAATTTATTATATTGTTAAAACTTGCAAACTGGCATATACAATGCTGTATCTTGTTCTTTGTTAATGTAATTGAGATTCTGTGGAAAGCTGGTTATCTGAACTTCTCTAGAACATGTGTCTTTACTGGATGTACTTGTTAATAAATATTTGAATTCTGCATATCTATATCCTCTCATCCAAGTGCATTTGCTAGAGAGAAAAAAATCTAGTCTTTGTTTCTGTTTTCTCATAAACGCCGTACAATCAACTCTTTAAAAACAAACAAAAAGATACTACAGCACTGTACCTGAAAAACTCTTACAATGTATCTACTCTCCCATAAATGTAGTTTATTCATTGAGGGGAAGCTGAACTGGGTGAGCAGTCCTGTGGAGTTACATGATGTAGTGGAATCTGCTGAGAGTCTCTTTAGGATTTATGTTCTTCTCAGTCTAGTTGCAGGTCCCCTTGTGCTGCAAGTTCTTGTCATCTATCCACAAGCTAGCTGTCACATTTAGAGCCAAACTCCATGTCCCTAATCCCTTCCCCAGGCTGACTGCATGTTTTCTTAGGTGCACAGGTGCCAGCTTCAATTTGCCAGTTTTTGTCTCCTCGGGTCTACTGAAGGGTCTCCTTAGACCAGGGATCGGCAATCTTTGGCACGCGGCCCATCAGGGCAATCTGCTGGCGGGCCAGGACAGTTTGTTTACCTGCAGCTTCCGCAGGTTTGGCCGATTGCAGCTCCCACTGGCCGTGGTTTGCCGTTCCAGGCCAATGGGGGCTGCGGGAAGTGGCGGCCAGCACATCCCTCGGCCCACGCTACTTCCTGCAGCCCCCATTGGCCTGGAACGACAAACTGCGGCCAGTGGGAGCTGCGATCGGCCGAACCTGTGGACACTGCAGTTAAACAAACCGTCCCAGCCTGCCTGCAGATTTTCCTGATGGGCCACGTGCCAAAGGTTGCCGATCCCTGCCTTAGACTGATATTCGCACCAAGAACTTCTTTACTTTCGGAGATCTTCAGCAGCAAACTCTATCCTCTAATGTCTGTCCCCATCTGTCATGGCAAATCTGTTTACCCAAACTGATGGTGGTGTCTGCACTGTGAGATTCTTTTGCATGCATTCAGGAAGTACATTAACAAATGCAAAGAGAATTTTAAAAGGTTATGTATCAACCACCAGGACTGCTCTCTTACTTTAATACCCTGAACATAACCTTGGTAGTCACACTTTAACCACTAGTTCACGAACAAAATATAGTTGATTTTCCATTAAATTTTTATTTTCTCTCAAAGTGTAAAAGGCCAAATTTTCAAGTATATTTACCTATTGTACCCATTGTACATGCTATTGCACATTTTTATATATTATTATTTGTATTACTGTAGCACATAGGAGCCATAGTCGTGGATCAGGACCCCATTGTGCTATGCACTGTATAAACACAGAACAAAAAGTCCCTGCCTCAGAGCTTACAATCTATGTATAAGACAACAGAGCGATACAGACACATTGGGGGAGTACAGAGAAACAATGAGACAGTATTGGTCAATATAGTAGGCAGTGGTTTCAGTATACCAGCGGCCTAATCCTTGGCAAGTTTTCTGTAGGCATCTTGGCGTGGCAAAGGAGAGTTTTGAGGAGGAATTTGAGGTAAGATCATGAGAGAGCCATTTTTTATAATCACAAGTCAGGTATATATGATGATAATTTGAAGCTAGATGGTCAGTGGTATACTTGGGCCCAATTGTGCTCTCACTGAAGTCAATAACAGAACTACCATCTACCTTGGTCGGAGTACAATGAAAGTCATGATTTAGTTTTTGTACATTTTAAACAAAATTGTAATTTCTAACAAATTTCTCTTCTACTTAAATCAAAATTTCTGGCATTGTACTTTAAATGGATAATTATTCATCTGTTTTATACTCTATTTAGGTAATAGTATTACAGACTTATTTCCGACGATGGCATGCCATAAATGTTGTACAGAAATTAAGAGAAGAAAAAAGGTTGCGGTTAGAATGGGAGGCACAAGAAGAGTTAAGGAAAAAAAGAGAGAAGGAAGAAAGATTGAGAAGGGAGCGTGAGCGAAGATTGAATCCTAAAACAAAGGAAGACTTTGAACTACTTTACCATGCTTTAGAATGTAAGTTTTTCTTAGAGGCATTCTCAAATTGTCCCAGGCCTCAAATGTAGGTTTTGTTAAAAATAAACTTTTACAGATCCCTGATGTCAATGGAAATGTTTCTATTACTTTTTTCAGTTTGCAATGGAAGTACTTTAAAAATGAAGGACTTTTAAAAGTAAATTACTATCTAGCAGCCAAATATTTTCTGTTTCATATTAGGAAGTAATCAGGTTACCAAATACAGCTGATATTGTGCTATCTGATAGATTTACTGTTGTCTTCATCCATTTCTATTGCTAACTCCAGGTGGAGGAACTGGAATTTTTTGTTTGTTTGTTTGTAATGCAATAAGGTTAACATAACTGTGATGCACTTAAATAGCTGAAAATAAATCCATACAAAATGCAGATTTAATGTCCAAAGTTCAGAATTAACTGCCACAGAGGTTTGTGATATTTTAGCCAAAACTCAAAAGACAACATACACATTTTCTTCATCTTCTCTCATCCTCTGATGTCCTTTTAATCTTATTTTTCCTCTCCTCTCCTCTTTTATTTCCCTCTGATGATTTACTGAACTTGTTCTTAGTATCCTGCACTTATCCCCCACTGAAATGAATCATATCTGCTAGTATAGACAAGACCTTTATAACTTTCCCTTGAAATAACATGAAGTAGGTGCTGCAGAGAGATGCCTGCTATAACAGCAATAGGAGAATGACCTGAACATACAGATATTACACCGAGAATATCAGTGCATGCCTTTCTGAAGAAAATCAATATCTAAAAACTGGCCTTGTGCAAATGTTGTCATATAATGAAACTACAGGAATTCCTCTAAAATTTCTCACATTGAATAAGACTGTTGTGGTCCGTTGGTAGCCTCTGATAACATTACTTCTGTGGCTCAAGTGGTGATGGGGACAGCATTGTCTAATGAACTGAACTCAAAATAGGGAGCTAAAAACTCTTGAGTTCTACTCGCATCTGTTTCACTGATTCTGCCACACTTCAAGAGTCTGAAAGGATAAACTGCAGTTCAAGTGCCAAGTGGTATTGATGTTATTGGCCACAATTTTCAAAAATGACTAGTGATTGTGGGTGTTTTGGGGCAGCCAATATGAGACTTTCAAGTGGCCTGATTTTCAGAGTGTGAGTATGCAGCACTTTCTTAAACCAGGCTTCTGAAAGATGTGTGACAGGTTAGGTACCCAAAAATTGAGGACTCCAAAATCGCAAGTCATTTTGAAAAGCTTGGCTATTTATTGTTAGTGCTTGTGTTTGGAATCTGGAGCCCTATAGCATTTATTTTAAAACCTCTTTCATAATTAGCAATGTGACCCAGTCCACTTGGTTTTCTTTTAAGAGGCTTATTTGAGATAGAACCAGCAAAGATCAGAGTTGAAATCCTGAATGAGTCTTTCTATTTTTAGATTTGAAACTTGTGGTTATATAAGTGTTTCTTTTGTTTAGTTTAAATACCATCTGGTTCACAAATAAAATCCTTAGCTGTGCAGGTTGAGGAATGTAGTATCTAGGTAACACAAGAAGTTTGTGCCAGTACAAACAATGTAAAAGAAAATTTCATTACTTGAAATGTCTTTAGCATCATATGTTGGAAAGAAATCACTCATTATATAAATTATTGACCGTTTGCTTTTGTTGTTTGTTTGTTGACTAGTTGCTTCTCTATACAGTGACCTGCAGTCATTCACCTCATAACAGAGCTTACTGATTCTAGGAACCACTTTTTTTTCTACCTGCAGCTAGAAGTACTTTCACATTCTTACAGTGTCAACAGACTATACAAGCTAAATCACTGTGACAGTAATGGAATGAGATTACTGTCCTCTAAAGATCTGTGAAGGGCATTGCTAGTGATCACAACAGGGGTGGTTTGTTACAGGGTTAGCCAGAACTGGCTAGAATTGTTGTCGGTTTTTGTTTGTTTGTTTTTTGAGCCTGAATAGTAAACAAGCTCTATTTTATATAATATATATAATATTTTAGTAAGGCAATTTTATTATTAAAATGTAAAATGGGTATATGGGAATAGTTAAAGACTGGAGATTCCTCAATATCTGTAAAGCAGTTACACTACAAGGTGCATTTTTAAACAAGTTGCCTATTCCCAGTGAATCAATAGGTGAATCTAGACAATTCCAATAACTGTATCTAAACACCTTTTAGTCTCTTAAACACAACCTTGCTTGCTATATTTATTAGTTTTGTCTTTTAAATTGCTACCTCCTTGTGGTATATGAAGCTTTGGTCTATGCAATGCTATTGTTGACTAAAATGGCTGCTCTTAGAAGTATCTTGGGATACTGTGGACTTGTCAGGCAGCCTAGCATTAAAACTATAGCAGAAGGAGCCTTAAGGCAATGAGTTGAAATATTCTACAATGAAAAAGCATAAGGTGCTGAAGATAAGAAGTGAATAAACCTTTTCTTTGTGCAGCTTTTTCCTGGGATAGGGTATTATGTTAGATTTTTTTTCCCTCAGTAAGTATGCATTATATACTGTTTTCTTGACACACGTATGCTTTGTTGTGTAACTGTTTTGGAATAGGTTTTATGTATGTAGAGAATTCTTAACTTTGCAAAAAAAAATCACAAAGAAAATTCCAGATTGATTATATAATACATAAAGAAAAGTCACTATCTCATTTTAAAACATTTTGATATTGTTAGGAACAGAAAAAAGTTCATAAGTGTGTGTGTGTGTATGTATGTATGTATGTATGTATGTATGTATGTACTGTGGTATTGGGCAGTACAAAACAAGCCAAGATAGATGTGCATGTGCATATTACACCTAGCATGGGACATACAAGGCAATAAGAAGAGGTTCTATAAATATATTAGGAGCAACAAAAAGGCAAAGGAAAGTGTAGGCCCACTACTTAGCAGGAAAGGAGAGCTAATAATGGGTAACATCAAGAAGTTTGAGGTTATTCATGCCTATTTTGCTTCAGCCTTCACTAAAAAGGTTAACTATGACCACATATTTAACACAATTAATATTGACCACAAGGGGGAAGGAACGCAAGCTAGAATAGGGAAAGAAAAGGTAAAAGAATATTTAGGGCCTGATGAAATTCATCCTAAGCTACTTTAAGGAACTATCTGAAGCAGACTTGGAACCAATTAGCGATAATCTTTGAGAACTCATGGAGAACAGTTGAGGTCCCAGAGGAGAGGAGAAGGGCAAACTTAGTATCTGTGTTTAAAAAGGGGAACAAAAAGGACGCAGGGAATATACACCAGCCTGCCTAACTTCAATATCGGGAAAGATATTGGAACAAATTATTAAACAATCAATTTGTAAGGACCTAGAGGATAATAGGATTATAAGCAATAGCCAGCCTACATTTGTCAAGAATAAATCATGCCAAAGCAACCTAATTTCCTTCTTTAACAGCGTTACTGGCCTAGTGGATGCAGGGAAACTGTAAACATGATATATCCCAATTTTAGTAAGGCTTTTGGCACAGACACACATGATATTCTCATAAGCAAACTAGGGAAATGTGGTCTAGAAGAAATTACTATAAGATGAGTGCATAGCTGGTTGAAAGACTAATCAAAGAGTAGATATCAATGGTTCACTGTCAAACTGCATACAAGTGTCTGGTGGGGTCTTGCAGGAGTCTGAACTAGGTCCAGTATTATTCAGTATTTTCAGTAATTGCTTAAATACTGCAGTGGAGTGAACACTTATAAAATTTGCCCATGTCACCCATCTGAGAGGGGTTGCAGGTACTTTGGAGGACAGGGCTAGAATTCAACTCAACCTTGAAAAATTAGAAAAGTGGTCTGAAATCAACATGATGAAATTCAGTAAATGCAGGTGCAAAGTACTTCACTTAAGAAAGAAAACTCAAATGCACAACTGCAAAATTGGGAATAATTGGATAGGTGGTAATACTGCTGAAAAGGATCTGGGAGTTACAATGGATTACGAATGGAATGTGAGTCAACAATGTGATGTAGTTACAAAAAAGGCTAATATAATTCTGGGGTATATTAACAGCTGTGTTGTGTGAAAGTCTTACTTTACTTGGCACTGGTGAGGCTGGAGCTGGAGTGTTGTGTACAGTTCTGGGTGCTATACTAGAAATAATGTGCACAAATTGGAGAGAGTTCATAGAAAACCAACAAAAATGATAAAACCTTAAAAAACCTGACCTATGAGAAAAGGTTAAAAACGCAAAAACCCTGAGCATCTTTAATCTTGAGAGAAGACGACTTGACGGGGAATCTGATAACAGTCTTCATATATGTTAAAGGCTGTTATAAAGAGATCAAGGATCAATTGTTTTCCATGTCCGCTGGGTGTAGGACAAGAAGTAATGGGCTTAATCTGCATCAGGGAAGATTTAGGTTAGCTATTAGGAAACACTTTATAATTATAAGGATAATTAAGCACTGGAATAGGCTTCCAAGGGAGATTGAGGAATCCCCATCATTAGAGGTTTTTAAGACCAGGTTGGACAAACAGCTGTCAGGGTTGATCTAACCTCACTTGGTCCTGCCTCAGTGCAAAGAACTGGACTAGATGCCCTCTCAAGGTCCCATCCAGCCCAATATTCCTATAATCTATCTATCTATCTATCTATCTATCTATCTATCTATCTATCTATCTATCTATATGTAATAGTTGTTTAAACAAGTTAGTACAGTTGCCTCGCTTGTATATTCAAGTGCTGCAGTTGCTCCAACATTTTGCTGCCTGGGTTTCTACATTTTGATAATGTGGTTCTATGAGTCAGAAGGCCAGATTCTCAGCTGTGCAATATGATTTACATGCTGTCATAGTTTTATCTCATGATTTTGGTGCACAATATCTATGTTCAGGGATCAAACTATTGGGGGGAGGGGGAAGAAGGAGGAAGTATTGGTATTTTACCTAGGTTTGCCCACAAATGGAACTCTGCCCACTGTACAGTATATTCTGTAAATGTTCAAAACAGGATCATGAGTCCTCAGCTGAGTTCCATTGGCGGACTCCTTGGGCATGACTTCCTCTCAAAAGGATTCAAATAAATGCATGGACTCTGCTGGACTGTCTGGGCTTGACTCCACCTCAATGGGTATTTGATGTCCCTAGGTTTCTTGGGCTTGACTTCTTGATTGGACAGAAATTGTAGGACTCTATGCATCAACACTAATGATGCCAAAATGAGATATCACTTCTGGTAACTTGGGCAGATGTTCATAATATACGGTTTTTGATTTCTTATATGCTTTGATCAGCAATGAAACAGTTAATATAAATTTTTAAACTTTCATTGGACATCTGCATTAATACCTCGTTGAAATGAATCGGAATTGTTCACACTTTTCAGAACTATTGTTTCAGGCTCTCTGCAAACTCAGGGAGAATTCGGTTTTTTCAGTTACACTTGATTCATATTTTGAAGATTTTCTTCACAAATGTAAGGCCTAGGGATCTTTTCTTAATAAAATTTTAGATTGTGGAGCACAAGGTGGCAGCTCTGGGGAGATGAATGTACATAGCATATCTATATCATAATTTGATCCATCTCTATGCTGTTTAATTTGCATGAAAAATGTGCATAACTAACTTTAAAATGTACAAGTCATTTGTTAGGAAACTTAAAGTTTGGCATTAAACATTGAAAAATAAATACATATTGACAGAATGTGAAAGCAAAAATGTCCAGCTGGTAAACTTTTTAGAAGTTTTAAAATCCATATTTTTTTTAATTAATATAGTATGGAGGCAGGAGGAGATTGAGCGCATTAACAGCACTCTTGCTGGAGCAGAAAGAAAGGCAGCCCTCTGTGCACTTTTAGAACAAGAGACACAGCTGATTGCTTCCATTGGGAGACACAAACTAAATGCAGATGAAGAGAACCAGCAAAAAGCAATACTGTTCTTTTTGGATAAGGTCAGTGAAGTAATTGCAATCTGAACATGAATGTACCCAAAGTTCAAAAACCTAATATCATTTACAAACTAGCAGACAAAAGTAAACCACTGTAATTAGCTTGACCAGTTATGCATAGTGCAGACATTTACATGTTTGTCAGAGAATAGAATTGTCTCATTAGTTACAGTTTTTAAGTCTTTATTCATGTTGGTACAATTTAATGAACACTTAATTTTTCCCAAGCACAGAGTTCAAGCTGCCACTTACTTCATAACTTATCTAGTTATTTGAAGAGATATGAGAACAATGTATCATGTAACCTACCATCTGTACTTCACTCTATGCACAGCAAGATATAAGTATAGTATAATAATGACATTAACTCTGAGTTGATGAATTTTGCCCTATAAGAATATTCTGCATAAAGGACCTAATTCTGCTCTTAGACATCAGTGATACAAAGTCAGGCCCTAACAGAATGCATATAATTTTAGAGCTGACACAGTATGTCAGGATAATGTGTGCTATTTTAGTTTTTGCACAGTACAGTATACATTATTATCATGTAGGAACTCATACATGAAAAGTAGTTACTTTAAATGCATTGTCTTTTTTTAAACTTTAAATAACTCTGCCAATTAATTTCTATCTCCAAAATACCCAGTGTCACTAATCAAAACTAATGAATAAGCGCTTGATCCTGCCCTTTGATATACTGTATGAGCTACTGTGTATCTTGAAAAATCAGTTACTGCATTTTGTCAAAAGATGGCTTAGGTGCCTCTAAAATTTCATTTTGTTTGTTGGGTTGTGTGTGTGTGTGTGTGTGTGTAAAAAGCATAAAACAAAGAACAAAGGTTGTCCGGTTTTCAACCAGAAAGTCCAGTTGAAAGGGGACCTGTACAGTGTCCAGTCAGGTGTAGGGACACCAAAAGTCCAGTTACTGCAGGTGTGCTCAGACAGGGCCACCTCCTACCTGCATCTCATGGGCAGGCAGGCTCCAAGTCAGGGGCTGCAGCTCCAAGCCCAGCCCCGGAGCAGAGGGAGCCCAGATGGGGGAGGGAGATGGAGAGGATCGAGTGATGAGGAAGTATGGGGGGAGGAGAGAAGCAAGCAGGGGCTGGGGGCTGGGTGAAGAGGTGGAGAAGGGGCAGAGCCTCAAGAGAAGAGGTGAAGCAGGTGGCAGGGCCTCGTGGGGGAAGAGGTGGGGCAGGGGAAGGTTCTGGCACTCCTGCTGTAGTACCCTGTTTTCAGAAAATAGAAAGTTGACAACCCTACAAAGAACTGGCCAAACCAATTTAAATGAAATGTTTGGTGGGGAGGAACAAATACTTTTTTTTTCTGGAGTGGGGCGCTGAATGGCAGATTTCAGCATCAAGCAAATTAAAATGACAAAATTATAAATTCCTCAAAAACAAGGTTGACAATGGAATTCGAAACTCCAAAGTGACCTATACACTTTTTTTTCAAAAATTACTATTGGATGCATTTAACAATCAGCAAATGTATTATATAGCTATGTCTCCTTTTTCTCTTCACTTAAGTTCCCATCATGCTGGTTAACTAAATAAAAAACAAATTTCCTTCATATAAGATACTTGGTTCTGAGCTATTCACAGTATCTGTAAGACTTCTTGTAGTAACTAATAACTCTTTGCAACCACAGATTACCTTGGAATTTTGGCTCAGGAGAAGAATGACTTGTTAGCTGTTCTTCGCTCTAAACATTTTATTCTGCAGGAACCAGACATAATAGTGGTTCCCAATGCAGCACAGGCTGCAGCTGCCAGACATTCCTGCCTCTTAGTTGGAAGGAAGGATTTACTTGTGGTTCAATGCACAGGACAGAAAGTCAGGAGAGCTTGGGTGACATCTTGGCCTCATTGAACTCAGTGTCAAAACTCTCACTGACTTCAGTGGGGGCAGGTTTTCATCCCTGGATTTTATTCCTGTCTGACTTTAGGAAGGTAACTTAACCATTCTGTGCCTCAGTTTTCTCATTTATAAAATGGGGATGATACCTAACAGAGATGACATAAAGATAAGTTAATGTTAAGACTCAGCATGAAGCGCTTAGAAATATTCATTACTCTTAGCTAAGAGATGTAGTAATATTCTGTTGCTTTCTACAAATGGATCAGAAAAGCTTAAACAGCTGTGAAGCACAGAGAAGTACTAAGGTAGTAGAGTGACTGACAACCATAATACTGCATGAAGTTGGCAGACACTCTTCAGTGTTTTTCTGACCCTGTCAATTTGAGGCAAGTGGAGAAGAGATTCTTTGGGATGACCTCAGCCCTGTTATGAGACAGGAGAGCATGTTTGGGCCAAGTGAAGGCCTTTTGAAACTTAGCAGAGGTTACCTAAGAAGTGGATGTGGTAAGGAGAGAAAATGTGAAAAGGGAGAGGACGATTTTTAGTAGATTTTCAACAAATGAAGAGATGAGAAGAAGGAACAAAAAGATATTTAAAATGTATAATAAACCATACTGATAGAAGATGTAGACAGGAAAGAGAAAAATAATATGAAAGGCGAGACAGAATCAGAAGAGAGAATCTGAGAGAGAACAGGTGAAAGAAAATAAATGGAAAACCTAAAAAATGATTTAACATTACAAAAAAATTAGTTTGTTAGAAACCTACTTACGGGGAACACTGATACAAGAATATAAAAGCGGGGAAAGTACAACAAAGAAATCAAGGAGAGAGAGAGAGAAATGTCATTAATATTAATTTTTTTTTAATACAACATTTGCTGCTAAAGCTTTGGGGTAAATTTTATCTTACAATTCTTTTATGTGGCTACTATTGATACTTTATGTAAATTTACATAACATGGTGTTTGTGAAATCTAACACTATCAGACAGATTTATTTGGCATTTGTTATATGTGAAGCTTATTGAAAAGATAAAAATAAAGAATTTGCTGGGAGACATACAGATTTTTGATCAGCATTGGTCTCCAAAGGTGACATTATAAAATTCTCCTTGGTTTTGTTGCTTGCATTATCAGAAACAATGTACTTGTACTTTTACTTAACTAGAGGAATTCTTACATTATTTTTTAAGACCAAGCTGACAGTGAGTCCAAGTGCAGTAAATCTAAAGATTTCATTAAATGGTAGATGTGACATTAGATGGGGAAGGCTCTTAGTTACTACAGAGAATTCTTTCCCAGGCATCTGGCTGGTGGGTCTCAAATGTTCAGAGTCTAACTGATCTCCATATTTGGGGTCAGGAAGGAATCCCACCCCCCCAGGTAAGATTGGCAGAGACCCTGGGTTTTTTTTTGTTTGTTTTCCTTTGCAGCCTGGGGCATAGTTCACTTGCTGGTTTGAACTAAAGTAGATGGTGGATTCTCTGTAGCTTGATTTAAATCAAGATTTGAAGAGTTCAGTAAAAGACAGGGCCTTAATGCCATTTTCCATGACCAGCTCTAGATTTTGAGAACCAATTTTTCCAAAGATAGAAGCCTTCTTACATATGAAGAAATGCATGCATAATTGCATGGCTGCCATAGGTGCCGACTCTGTAGGTGCTCCGGGGCTGGAGCACCCACGGGGAAAAATTAGCGGGTGCTCCGCACCCACCACCAGCCAAGTTCCCCTTCTTCTCCCCTCCCCAGCATGCCTCATCCCCGCTCCTCCCCCTCCTTCCCAGTGCTTCCCGTCCCCCCGCCGCCTAACAGCTGTTTGGCAGCACTTAGGACTTTCTGGGAGAGAGGGGGAGGAACAGGGATTTGGCACGCTCAGGGGAGGAGGTGGAGAAGAGGCAGGGCAGGGGTGGGGACTTGGGGAAAGAGGGTGGAATGGGGGTGGGAAGGGGGTAGGGATGGGGTGAGAAAAGGCGGGGTCGGGCGGGGACTTTGGAGAAGGGTTGGGATGGGGGTGGGACAAGGGCGGGCAGGGGCAAAAGGGAAGTCAGGCTCTTAATTATCTGGATGTGAGTCTAGTTGCTGGTTTACTTATGTAACTGCTTGCATTTTTGTGCCTGTGCTTCCATGATCCATGTGTTGATAATGTGGGCCTAGGAATCAGAAAGTCAGATTCTCAGATAGAGTAACTCTACATACTTTGACTTCAGCAGACATATGCTGATTTACATTAGCTAAAAATCTGGCCCAGAGTTTGTCGTCATCAGTTTTTATCCAGTGTAAGACTTTAGAGGTGGTGAAGACCTAATCTTCCCCTTAAGTAGAAATAGGGTTACCAACTTTCTAATCGAACAAAACCGAACACCCTTGTCCCACCCCCTGCCCTGCCCATTCCCTGAGGCCCTGCCCTGACCTGCCCCTTCTCCAAGGCCCCGCCCCCTGCTCATTCCATCCTCCCTCCCTCCTTCCCTCCATCACTCACTCTCCCCCACCCTCACTCACTTTCACCAGGCTGGGGCAGGGGGTTGGGATGTGGGAGGAAGTGAGGACTCCAGCTGGGGGTGCAAACTCTGTGATGGGGCCTCTGGGCTGGGGCTGGGGCCAAGGGGTTCATAGTGCGGGGGGGGGAGGGGCTCATAGCTGGGGCAAGGGGATGGCGTGCAAGGGGAGGTGCAGGCTCTGGGAGGGAGTTTGGATGCGGAGGGGGGTTAAGGGCTGGGACGGGAGTTTGGGCTGCAGAAAAGGGCCAGCAAGGGGCCGAACTCAAAAGAAATAGTAATATAGTAATATGTTGAGTTAATTTATCCACTTTCAGATGTTACTAGCCTCCTACAAAACAGAAATATTTCAATATAACTTTCAAATGTTTGAATTTTGGTTGCAGTTTAACATCTTTAATTGAAAACAAAGCATAGCAATATTGTATGAAGCAAATACTTCATGCTATTCAATGTCTTTTTTTTTTTTTGCTGAACGTAGAATTCTGTTGAGTACTCAAGTTAACATTTATGAGCTGAAGCAAGAGAACTGCTCAGCTGATACTGATTAGATAATATATTTGACCTTTCTCATTATGAACAGCTAATTTGAAATGTTGATGGGAATTAGTAGGTGAGTCTATAACTTTGCTACATTGGTGTCTGCTGTAGGCTCACTCAATATTGCTCTTTTTCAAGAGTGCAAAAATCAGGATAGTAGCTAAGTAAAATCATGGAATTGGTATCAAAAGCTTGAGTTTTTACCCTTTCAGTCTCCTCTCTGAGCATTAATACGGCTAAAAAATGAGTGATCTATATTACTTCTGCTTTTTAATGTTAAGTCTATTTAGTGCTCTGACAGTGGCTCTCTAATGAAATAGTACACTGCTTCTTCCCCAGCAGAGTTTACAGCCTCCTTGGAATGTAGGCTTTCAGTCTAAACCCATTATAGTCTCCTCCTTGCAGACCCCTCTTTTTTTAAGTGTAAGAAGATTGTTCCCAAATATCATCTTGTGTATTTTAGTTTCTACTTGTATGCCCAGGAGCTCCATGGTTAACTCAGGAGAGCAAAGAAAAAGGCTATTCCTTCAGAGTACCCTGATTTGTGGCAGGGAGTAGGGAGCTGAGGTCAGCAAATGCATTTTATTTCCCATTACCTGTTTGTTCCTTTTTCCCTCTTCCCCCCAAATGGTTATGTTTCTGGAGAATCTTTATGTTTGTTTGAGTTTATGAATAACTTTTTGTTTTAATTTCTATATTGTGAGTCTATGGCAAAGTCGTCTTTGGTTTTTGATGTTTTAAGTGAAGAATTAGTGAGTTGTCCCCCACTTTTGTTTTATTTTTTGTGGTTTTTCTTTTGTTTGGAATGTTTGGGGGTATGAGTTTTCTTCATCGTAATTTCCCTTTTATGAGACACTGAGGTAATGAGAGTCAGAATTCCTGCTTTTTGTGTTTTTAGTGTTGGGGTAGATGAAAGGTTTCCTTGTGGGGAAAATGACGTGGGTAAGGGAGTTAGCAGGTGAGTCTCAAGGATGGCAAAAGTTTTTCCTGGCAAATAACTTTGACTCAGATTGTGAAGAATTCATGTGGCTAGAGTGAAACAGGTAGCATAGGCTCTTCCTGCATGAGTTTTTGAATGGATAATGTTAGGTCTGTTTTGAATAACTTCACTTTACTTCTTGATCGTTGTGTAGAATGTTATCCAGACATTGGTGTGGATCACTGAAATCTGGTTGGCTAATGATGCAGAGGTCCAGTCTGGCATGGCTGGTTCCAGGTAGATATTGAATGCTTCACCTACCTCATGGTGAATGAAAGGGAGGTGCAGTATAACTGTGGAAATGCATGAGATAAACCAGTATCTGCAGTAGGTTATTTGAACGTCTGGCCATCTCTTATCTTCTCCTATGGCCATGATGCAAGATAAAAGTTTATGGTTCTGCTGGTGTGTGGGCCACATCATATCTAATAGGGAATTCCATGACTGAGTTCTCTGATCTTGTGTCAACACTGATATTGGTGTTCCCACAGATATTGTTCAGATCAGTCAAAGCACGGGATTTCCTGGAAGAATAATTCCTTGAGTTTATTTAAGGTATGTATGCTGTACACTAAGCATGGGCTTTGATTCAAGTTTGAGACCCAACGCCTCTTCCGTCCACACACAAATTGGTCTGACTTGTGCCAGCAAGCATTCAGGCCCCAGGTCCTAAGACCCTGCTAGGGGGGTGGATCAGAGCCCCACTCCTGCTATGGCTCATGTCCAAGCCCTGTCATTTTGCAGTGTGGACACAAGTCAGGCCACAGACCCAAAGGTCTGTGTAGTGCAATATGGATGCATTAGCACAACTGTGAAACCCCTGGGTCCAGCAATTGTAAACCCAGGTTTGCAATGCAGTGTGGATGCTCAAACATGGGCTTGGAAACACCAAGTCCCCCAGCTCAGGTACCACAGACCTGGGCTGAGTGTGTAGTGTAGATGTTTCTTTAGCAGGTTGAGGAGAGTGCCCACAGAATGGCCATATTGAAAAATGGTTTTACTCCAGGTATTCATGTTGTTGATGAGATGATCCCTGGACAAAGGGTTAGAATATTCTTGTTTTGCTAATCATGCAAAACTGGATGTCTCTTGACCCAGGGACCCTGCAGCTTTAGTTTCTGCTCTGGGAAAATGATTGATATTACCAGCTGAATGCTTCTCCTCCTTAGACTGGGAATACCAGTCTTGCTGTTTTGTAGAAACGGTTGTTCTTTTGTGTCCTCACTTGTTGAGGGAATTCCTTGAGAGGAAGTGACTGAGTTTAGAATGTTGGCATCAGTGTCGATTGTGCTCTTTCTGTGGAAAGCCATGCATTTGATATGATACAGAAATGCTTCTTTCTTTAATTTCAGAATTTGTGCAGGTTACATATTTATGTCACGATAACCAAAGTGTCCTGATGAAGAGCTCTGTGTAAGCACGAAAGCTTGTCCCTCTCATCAACAGAAGTTGGTCAAATAAAAGTTATTACTTCACCCACATTGTCTCTATGATAACCTAACAACAGTAATAAATGCCCTTGTGAATATTGGGCTTGATTATTTTAATTCCTTCTTTGTAGGGCTGTCACTTGGGCTTCTCCATCTTTTTTGCTTATTCCCAATTCAGTAGCACTGTTAACTACAGTGTTCTTATGATACTGCTATGTGGGTTTTTTTTAATTTGTCTGCCTCTCATGGACTAGGCCTGACTGCATTATAGGCCTGGTGCTTGAACCTTGTACTGACATGTAACCGCAGTTGCACCCCACCTGCCATTTAAAGATCACACCATCATATTTGAAGTTTACAGGCGACTGCACTTTTGTTGCAATAGTCTTGGGTGTGAAACTTGCTCCCCTGCGAAATATTTCTCATTTCATCCCTTCCTGCTTCTAAATTTTAATTGTTACAGTGCTTTTAATAAAAACAACGAGGAGTCCTTGTGGCACCTTAGAGACTAATGTATTTTTAGAATGACCACTCTTGGCCTTCTATTTATTACCTTCCCTTCCAAATCCATTCTCTCTCTTTTTAAATTGGACTTCATTTGTTGTATATGTATGTGTTTTAAAAAGGTAATACCTTACAGCAATAAAAATAATTTACCCATGAGAGTGCTTCAGGGAGGAGCTATATGACTATTGTTATTTACTGTTGCTCATGGTGTTCATAGTTTTCAGGCTTTGTACTGTTTGTCAACCCCCTTTTCTGCATCCATTCTATGTTGTCTCCCTTTTCTTTTCTTTTGTCTCTTCATGCCTGTGTTCTTGTATTGCTCTCCTCTGATGCTCCGCTTTGCTTTTATGTGCTGGCAGCAGAGTGCAATTACAGTAGTCCTGCTCTCTGAAGCAATTCAGATAACAGGGATTATTGCAAATTCCACATTGCTGCCAGCAAACTAAAAGGCAGGAGAGAGCTAGAAAAAAATCAGGAAGTTTTAAATTTCTTGCATCAATCTTGAGTACATGAAAACAAGCCTGAAATCAGCGAGCTTGAGATTCATTCTCAAGCACTGGCAATCTTGCTTTTCATACTGCTGACATTAATATTTCTTCAGTGAGGAGCTGCATGTTTCATTTAGGTGCATCATTTCATTTTTATAGTACCATTTTACAATATCATTAGAAATTCCAAAATGACAGATTATACCAAGATTTTCATACTTTCTAACCCTGCTGTTGTAGATTTGGTGACCGGATTTTGGAGACCTTCTGCACTGTATAAAACTGCTAGATCACTTAAGTGTTTTGTAAATTTGTCTCAGCTAGCTGTAATCAGCATTTCTTAAAGTGAACCTTGCACTTTAACTCTTCCTGACACAACAAGTCTCAAACTAGGAGAGCCAAAGGTCAAGTTTTTAACTGGAGGGAGTGGGGAGGTGGCCAAAAATTGAATGCATATACCAACTGTCTTGGTGTAATATTAGAGAACTGACTGCTTTTTTGGCATTGGAGTCTAATGATACAGGCTAACATTTTTAAAGGATTTGTCGTACCATGCATGCATGACAAAACAAAGTAATAAACCTTCTGTCATGGTAGAGTAAAAATTGCTTGTTTCCAGTTTTGCAGGAGTTTACCAGCTCTAATTCAAAGATTTAGGATTTCATTATAGAACCTGTCCTGTTTCGTTTCAGATTTCTTAATCAATTTTGGCTCCAGACCATCAGTTCCAGTTAGCTGTACTTCATTTAATTATAGCCCCACACAATACCTCATTTAATTATAGTTCCATACCTAGTGATGATATAGTTAAGAATCGGTCAAATTTGCAATTATAAAGTCCTATTTTCAATTATTTTTGCTTTTTTGTGCTTACATAACTTGAAAATTAAACTGTTTCGTAAAATAAAACTTTACAGGCTTTTAGTTCCTAATATGCACTAATCACATTTGTTATATGGCCCCTATTGCCATACTATCAGAGTGCCTAACAAATGTCATGAATTTATCCTCCTAGCACTCATGTGCAGTAGGCAGTAAGAAGTTTTTACTGCCTTACCCATTTAAAATGCTGTCTAAACACTAATTAAATCGTAGAACCCTGCTCTGCAGATCGGAAAGTATGAATATCCTTATTTAACAGAGAGAGAAACTGAGTCACAGAGAGGCTAAGTGATTTGCTCAACACTTCATAGCAGTTAGTGATAGAGCTGGGATTAAAACTCACAGGCTCGTGGCTTTCACTGTGGTGATGAATCCCCGAACCACATACAATTTCATTTTTCCTCATCTTCCTCATGTCCTTGTGACTTATATTGCATGGCATCAAGACTGTCCCTCTCCCATGCACTGCCCCTCCAATGAGCCAATTGTTCCCTCACAAAAAAACACATTCATACAAGTACTATTCCCCCTCTTCCACTGGGCCATGCAAGTCCATAATGTGAGCACACAAAGTATCCCTTACTTCTGCTGCCTGGGTACAACCAGCTCCCGCAGTGGTAGCTGCATTTTCTGGCTGAGAGTACCAGTTCAGCATCCCCTCGCTGTCATAGGTCCATTCAGGGGGAAATGGCACATTTCTGGCTTCACAAAGGCTGTGAAGAGCACCGCAAGCCAGAGTAATTTGGATAGCATTGTGACATTCCCCAGGGTACAACCTGGACTGTTGAACAACTATGTGCCCTTAATTATCTAGCCTAGGATGCCTTTTACATTGCTTTGCTGTCAGAACATCCGCTACTGGCCTGCTTATAGCCTTTAGCATGTAAATTCACCCACAGCTAAACACAAGCACTCTGACCAGCCACTCATGAATTACATACAGGATGACTCCCGCATGTTCTTTGCCCCAGTCTTGACACCAGAAATGTGCATCTTGTACTGCATAGTACCCTCCTGGACAATACAAACTCATGGTAAGTCCGTCATTTCAGCAAAGGAAAATTATATCTGCACCAGCCTTGGTATCACAGATGGAGTTTCCCACACACTCTAATCCAAATTTAGTGGTTAGGATAAAACAAGATAAGTTTAACTACAGAAAGATAGATTTTAAGTGATTATAAGTGATAATGCTTAAAAGTCAGGATTGGTTACTAAAGTAAATAAAAGAGTAATACACAAACTAATATCTAATTTAACAAGCTAAGTGAATTTAGAAGCAAAGGTTTTGTCTCATCATAAACTGTTATAGATTTCACAGTCTGCATCTCCTTTCAGCCTGGGACCACTTCCTCCTTATTTCAGTTATCTGAGAGTCATAGATGTCATGAGCAGAGACATGGAAGGAGGAGAGGTGAGGTGGAGGCCATTGTCTCTCATTCTTATACCCTCTCTCCTCTTTGAGGATTACCCCCCATTGGGGTGCAGACAAACAGGGTCTTGTTATGTGAGGTATAAACAGTCTCTGAGATTAAATGTAAATTTCTTGTTTACACCTTTCCGGTGCTGGAGAATGGCTGCTTAAGCCGATGATTGCTCTTTAACACCTGGCTGGGATACCAGGGAGTCTTTGTCTCTGAAAAACTGGTTTGGACCTGCTTATCTGGCCCTTGGAGCATGTTAACAATGATATATAGTAGAATATTATAACTTCCTATACAATGTTGATATGCACATTTTACAAGACAATAATACTCAGCAGATTATGACTTTTCAAATGATACTTCACAAGACATACTTTGTACAAAACTTATCATAGCCTTTAAAAGTGGTGACCATAATAGTATAGACTGTCACAAGCATTAATTGCACTGGCATCCAAATGGGTTTGTAAACACCTCCAATGTGATATTAATGTGCCAAAAGGATATACAACAACCATTCTGTACCTGCTGAGAGTGTAATTAAGCCTTTTTTTTGCCAGGATCTCTGAAATCAGGGTACAGTTTCGGAAGCCAAGGCAAAAGAGGGTGCACAGGATCCCCCAAAATAACAGTGGGAACAGTAACATTGTTTATGTCAATGTCATTTGGTGGCACTAGTATCCCAGTCTGTCCATGACTCCTGAGTGATGAAAAAGTCTGGCATTCTGAACTTTTCCTGTACAGACCACATTGACACTCATAAATCTGCCGCTGTGGTCCACTAGTGCTTGCATAACAATGGAGTAGTACCCTTTGTGGTTTATGTACTCGTTGCTACTTGAGGAGGTAAACTATGGGCATATGAATCCCATCAGTGTCACTACCAAAGTTAGCAAACCCCATTCTTTCAAAGCCAGCAGTTACCTCTGGAATATCTTTAATGCCCACCACCTTGGGGTAAACCACACACCTGATTGCTTCAGTTATCTTTGCCACGACTGTATCGATAATCGACTTTCCAACCCCAAACTGGTTGGCAATGGACCTGTAGCAGGCTAGCCAGCTTCCATACAGTTATAGCAACCTACTTCTATACTGGCCAGGGTGACCTCATGTGTGTCTCTTTTGGAGGGTGGAGGCAAGCTGCTCACAAAGCTCCAGAAATGTAGCTTTCTTAATGCAGAAGTTCTGGTCCCAGTGCTGGTTATCCCACGTCTGCATGACAATGTGGTCTCACGAGTCTGTGCTTGTGGCCCTGCACTAGAAGCAGCAGTCTACATAGGGGGTATCAGTAGCTATGCCAATTATACTGAGCAGCTTCTGCCAGTGAGAGTCTACAATACCAGGGTTCTCCTCTGCCACCGCCTCCTCCTACAGATCCATCAGGGACCTTTAGTGAGACGGAAAATGCCACTGAAATGTCCATCAGCACCTTGCAGATGCTTTGCCAGTTTCCTGACACAGAAGTAAAAGCACAAGCAAGAGCAGTTCATGAACAGGCGCCTCCTCCACATGGCTGGCTCTGGTAGCTGGCAGAGACAGAACACAAGGATTGCTCGGCAGGTTGTGTTGGCAGGCAGTTCAAATTTCCTATAACATGCAGAGTGGGCAGTGGAGTTTTTCCCCAGTGCACCACCTTCCTAAGGCTAGAGCAGTGACATTGGTAGGTGCAAGGGCACCAGGCAGTGTGGGACAGTTACTTTGACTCACGTCTGTGCACTGCAGTGTGGATGCCAGAGCCTTAGGTTTCAGCATGGGTCAGAAAATTCTTAACCTACTCTTAAAATGCAATGTAGGTTCTCAAGCCCAAGGTTCCTTGACACAGGTCAGCTGACTCAAGTCCCACTAACTCTAGGCTTACATTGCTGTGTAGACATACCCATACTCTTATTCTCTTGAAATGTGAAAGTGGCACTAACACACTTGGATCTAGGAGACAGAGAACTTGAGGTCCAGCAATAGCAACACCTATTATAGGGCTTGATCTTCTTCAAATTTATGAATGGAAAGTCCAAAAATGCCAAGAACTACTGTTATCAGAATTATAAATGCTTGACTGATTGACTGTATGTAAGAGAGCAGTACGACTGCTCAGAGCTCCAGTTTGACACTGCAGAAAAACCTGAGAGTCTCTAGATTAAGTTTAGAAGTGTGAGCAACAAGGGTGATGTCGTGGTGGGAGTCTGCTATAGACCACCAGACCAGGGGGATGAGGTGGACGAGGCTTTCTTCCGGCAACTAACAGAAGTTACTAGATCACAGGCCATGGCTCTCATGAGGGACTTCAATCACCTCGATATCTGCTGGGAGAGCAATACAGCGGTGTACAGACAATCCAGGAAGTTTTTGGAAAGTGTAGGGGACAATTTCCTGGTGCAAGTGCTGGAGAAACCAAGTAGGGACAGAGCTCTTCTTGGCCTGCTGCTCACAAACAAGGAAGAATTAGTAGGGGAAGCAAAAGTGGATGGGAACCTGGGAGGCAGTGACCATGAGTTCAGAATCCTGACACAAGGAAGAAAGGAGAGCAGCAAAATACGGACCCTGGACTTCAGAAAAGCAGACTTTGACTACCTCAGGGAACTGATGGGCAGGATCCCCTGGGAGAATAACATGAGGAGAGCTGGCTGTATTTTAAAGAATCCTTATTGAGGTTGCAGGAACAAACCATCCCGATGTGTAGAAAGAATAGTAAATATGGTAGGCGACCAGCTTGGCTTAACAGTAAAATCCTTGCTGATCTTAAACACAAAAAAGAAGCTTACAAGAAGTGGAAGATTGGACAAATGACCAGGGAGGAGTATAAAAATATTGCGCAGGCATGCAGGAGTGAAATCAGGAAGGCTAAATCACACTTGGAGTTGCAGCTAGCAAGAGATGTTAAGAGTAACAAGAAGGGTTTCTTCAGGTATGTTAGCAACAAGAAGAAAGTCAAGGAAAGTGTGGGCCCCTTACTGGATGAGGGAGGCAACCTAGTGACGGAGGATGTGGAAAAAGCTAATGTACTCAATGCTTTTTTTGCCTCTGTCTTCACGAACAAGGTCAGCTCCCAGACTACTGCACTGGGCAGCACAGCATGGGGAGGAGGTGACCAGCTCTCTGTGGAGAAAGAAGTGGTTCAGGACTATTTAGAAAAGCTGGACTGCATCTGAGGGTGTGATTGCAGAGCCATTGGCCTTTATCGTTGAAAACTCATGGCGATTGGGGGAGGTCCTGGATGACTGGAAAAAGGCTAATGTAGTGCCCATCTTTAAAAAAGGGAAGGAGGAGGATCCGGGAAACTACAGGCCAGTCAGCCTCACCTCAGTCCCTGGGAAAATCATGGAGCAGGTCCTCAAGGAATCAATTATGATGCACTTAGAGGAGAGGAAAGTGATCAAGAACAGTCAGCATAGATTCACCAAGGGCAAGTCATGCTTGATTAACCTAATTGACTTCTATGGTGAGATAACTGGCTCTGTGGATGAGGGGAAAGCAGTGGATGTGTTATTCCTTGACTTTAGCAAAGCTTTTGATACGGTCTCCCACAGTATTCTCAACGGCAAGTTGAAGAAGTATGGGCTGGATGAATGGACTATAAGGTGGATGGAAAGCTGGCTAGATTGTCGGGCTCAACAAGCAGTGATCAATGCCTCCATGTGTAGTTGGCAGCCGGTATCAAGCGGAGTGCCCCAAGGGTCGGTCCTGTGGCCGGTTTTGTTCAATATATTCATTAATGATCCAGAGGATGGCATGGACTGCACCCTCAGCAAGTTTGCAGATGACACTAAACTGGGAGGAGTGGTAGATACGCTGGAGGGTAGGGATAGGATAGAGAGGGACCTAGACAAATTGCAGGATTGGGCTAAAAGAAATCTGATGAGGTTCAACCAGGACAAGTGCAGAGTCCTGCACTTAGGACAGAAGAATCCCATGCACTACTACAGACTAGGGACCGAGTGGCTAGGCAGCAGTTCTGCAGAAAAGAACCTAGGAGTTACAGTGGACAAGAAGCTGGATATGAGTCAATAGTGTGCCCTTGCTGCCAAGAAGGCTAACAGCATTTTGGGCTGTATAAGTAGGGGCATTGCCAGCAGATCGAGGGACGTGTTTTTCTATTCGGCATTGGTGAGGCCGCATCTGTAGTACTGTGTCCAGTTTTGGGCCCCTCACTACAAGAAGGATGTGGAAAAATTGAAGAGAGTCCAGCGGAGGGCAACAAAAATGATTAGGGGGCTGGAGCACATGATTTATGAGAAGAGGCTGAGGGAACTGGGATTGTTTAGTCTGCAGAAAAGAAGAATGAGGGGGAATTTTGATAGTTGCTTTCAACTATCTGAAAGGCAGTTCCAAAGAGGATGGATCTAGACTGTTCTCAGTGGTGGCAGATGACAGAACAAGGAGTAATGGTCTCAAGTTGCAGTGGGGGAAGTTTAGGTCGGATATTAGGAAAAACGTTTTCACTAGAAGGGTGGTGAAGCACTGGAATGGGTTACCTAGGGAGGTGATGGAATCTCCTTCCTTAGAGGTTTTTAAGGTCAGGCTTGACAATGGTCTGGCTGGGATGATTTAGTTGGGGATTGGTCCTGCTTTGAGCAGGGGGTTGGACTAGATGATCTCCTGAGGTCCCTTCCAACCCTGATATTCTTTGATTCTATGATTGCTTGGACCCAATATATATGTAAACTGGCCATTTTTACAACCCAGTGATACTATTTCATCTTAAATAACATCTCCCAGAAAATATTCCACTGCACAATAGGTTTTAAGGGCTTAAGCCTGCCGTCCTTACGGGCAGTTCTCCCATTAACTTTAGTGGCAGTTTTGCCTGATTAATGACTGCAGGATCAGATCTTGAGCGTGTATTCCAGTACCACTTTCAGTAAGTTCATTTTAAACTAACAAACCATTTCTCTGTGGGAGAATGTCCTTTATTTTTAGTATGTTGTAAGTCTGAATTATTATGGCCTGCTTTTTTTTTTTTTTTTTTTTTTTTTTACAAGTCATATAATATTGAAACTTTACTCTAGGGTACAATACATATTGTGGATATATTGATGGTAGAAAGAGCCTTCTGTATTAGATAAGTGTTAAAGCTGAGTCCTTGTTTATTAAGGAAAGACATTTTGTAACACAATGTACTTTTTCGGCTGTTGATCAAATTAAAATAACTCTGATTGATACAAATTGTTTCTGAAGTGTGCAGAGCCAAAAAGATGGAAAGCATATGATGGAAAAATAACTGAAATGGATACACAGTTTACACTACGTTCCAGAGAACTGCTTGAGATTTACCGCAGCATTAGTATGAAAGACCTCCCAAAAGATGAGAGGCTGGATGTGCTGTTAACACTCAAACATACAGTGAAGGTATGTTTTGGTCTTCCCATTAAGTTTAGCTTTTGGTTATACGTTCCATACCTAGAGCCATAGTCATTTAATTGGTGCTGACACATCAGCAAGGATTCTCTTGGCAAACAGTTGTGAGGATGTGGTGGCATGAACGAAAGCCTAGTGTGCTAACTAGTGCTATTTGTTAAATTATGAAAGGTCAATTTAATATAAATTCATGTTTCACTACCACTTTGTATGATAAGTATTGATTTCTTAAGGGAATTTTAAAGTTATAACCCTCCACTGTAATGTTAAATTTGTGTTAAATTTTAATACAGTTTTAGTATGAAGTTTAATAATTACAGTAATTGGATAAAACCAGGAGAGATACTTTTAATGTTATTTATTCATTTATTTTTTATGCTGCAGTATTTGAAATACCTTTTCAGAAGCTTGGCTATGAAATGTCTCTTGGTTTGGATTGCAATTTTTCTGTCTCACAAACATTGATTTCCTCTCCCCTTTTTAGTGGAGAGAAAAAATTAACACACTTTTTTTTTAATTTCCTTGTTTGAACATCATGAAGGTGTACTCAGCAACCTTGGTGATGGTACTTGTACCTCAATAGAATAGAAGAGCCTGATCCTGATCTTAATGAAGCCAAAGTGAGGATTTTGCCTTGGGTCCAAAGTCAGAACAGCTCTAGAAATAGTGCTGGTTAATCAACTGCTGCTGAATGAGCTTATAGTTATTGTTTTTTGTTGGTTTCACAATAATAAGGATCCAGATCAAATCTGCATTCTGGGGAAAACTGGAATTGATGTAGAATCAGGATTTTTATTGGAGGAACAAAGGTTGAATTTAAGTGGCATCATTTACCTGTCACCATCCATCTCCCTTTCTGTGTTTTTGAGATAGTGGTAGAGGAAGGTTGGTAGCATCAGAAGAGAATATTTTTCTACTATATAATTCTCTGTCAAACCTGCAGGGATTTCACCACAGAACATTATGCTGATATTGTTGGTGTTATATATAACACACACATAGCTATATACTACTGTCCTTTCTTTGGATATTCTATATGGCATGCTTCCCAAGACACAGAAGGGTTTAAGCTTCTTTTTAATGCATACATTTAGAGTATAAATGATATATAGAATATATATTGCATGGTTTTTTTTAATATCAATTTGTTCTAAATCTAGTGGCTTATCAGCAAGTATCTGTATTGTAACTTTATTTGTTTTTCTGTAGGAACACGAGTGTAAACTCACCCATGAAATAGTGGAATTAATTGACAGAGAGGCTGATCTTATGATGCGAGGCGTGAAAGAATGCAATCTAGAAGGACTCAGAAAAAGAATATGCACATTATTTCTTCAGTATATTAAAACTCCAGTCTTTAACCCTGAGGTTGCTAGAGTACTTAAGGTATTTCTCTCTTCTATTATAATCATGATATTTGTCTATGGTAGTGCTCACTATGTGTTCAGTGTTTACAGGCAGAGAAGCAAAACTAGTCTTTCTACCAAGGAACTCGTAGTTTTAAGGCCGTCAGGCACAAGGTAATGGGAGAGAGGAAATGGGAAACATCATATGCTTTTTTCTTGTTATTAATGTAAGATTGGCCATAGGTAGAACTGCAGGGGTGGGTCTTCAAGAGGAACTAAAATGTGGAAATGGTAGAAGCTTCACAGATGAGCTCAGGAAGGTCATACCACATATAGAGAGCAGTATAGAAGATGACATGGAGGCTTTTTCTTTTTTGAGACTCTAACCAATGGGTGCTCTGTGTGGGAGCATTTGCAGAGCACAGGAGCTGTAGGGAGTGAAGTAAGGCAAGCTTAGGTAAGTAGGAAGCAGCAGAATTATGTAGAACTTTGAAGGTGATGACAAGACACTTACAATTGATGCAATATCAAATGGGGAACTAGTAGAGAGATTCAAAGAAAGAGACTTGATCAAAATGGTTAGCAGGAAGATGACTTTCACTGCAGCATTTTGTTTGGACTAGAGGGGGAAAATGAGAGTTTTAGGGAGGCCAAAGAAGGAAAAGATTGCAGTGATCAAAGTGGGATATAATGAAAGCCTGACCAAGAGACTTAGTTGCTGTGTACTTCTATGGGGGGAGGGGTAGCTCAGTGGTTTGAGCATTGGCCTGCTAAACCCAGGGTTGTGAGTTCAATCCTTGAGGGGGCCACTTAGGGAGCTGGGGCAAAATCAGTACTTGGTCCTGCTAGTGAAGGCAGGGGGCTGGATTCAATGACCCTTCAGGGTCCCTTCCAGTTCTAGGAGATAGGATATCTCCATTAATTATTATTTAGTAGTATCCTCAAAAACTGTATATTGTACAAAATTAAAGATGTGTGATAAGGCTTATGATCACATAAATATATGTACAAATTAATATACTTACCATGCCATTAGAAGCAATACTCATTCAGTGAAACAATTGATTCATTAAACAACAAGACCTAGTCTAAGACTTATCTTCCGGGCTCCTTGGTAAATAGGATGTAGTGGAGCAGTGCTGCAGAAATACCATAGTTGGATGCACAAATGGGAAAAGTGCTTATACTGGATAATTCCAACACAACACAGCCACATCCACTCCTCTGTTAAAACTGTATGACCCATGATTCTCTCATGAAAAGGGGCCACAGCTATGGAGTGGTGAAGAAGCTAGCAAACAATCAATCTAAGCAACCAGCTCCACTTCCCACTTAGACTAAAGTCTGGATAAAAAGCTTCAACTGTTTGACACAGATGGTTCGCTGAACTTGGCTTCTCCTCAGTGGATCCTGGATGCCCTCAGACTTCATTAGGCTCAGTTTGCCTTGTGTGGGGTATGATGCTTCACTGGGCCTGGCATGCTCACCTTCCCCTGGGTGGGGATCAGGTTGCTGCCTATGCAGTTGCTCCTCCTGTGCTTCTAGGGTGGTATTGCTGCTGCTCCTGCTCCTTACATCTGCTTTCTGCCTTCTTGCAGGCATTCAGGCGGACTTGTTTTACGTAGCAACCAGTACTGACCAAGAGCAGCTTGTTGAGTCCCCCAATCCCTTGGAGATTTGTTGGCATCCAGGGTAGGGGGACCCAGTAAGCTGTGACTGGGTATCAATAACCAGCATGTAGTGGCTATGCAGCAGCAGGGAGTAGGGACAGGGGACCTCGAGGCAGTAACTTTGTGGTAGTCAGGGCAGACGGCAGCTCAGTCATAGCCAAGACTTGGGGGGGTGAGATCTGTCTCTTCTGAGGAATCAGGTTATCTGCAGGTGGGTTAAACGTTACAGATGTAGCTATGTTTGTATTTGGTGCCACAGGCCTTCTAATTGGCATGTGGTACAGACAACATTACAAACAGGATGGCTGCTAAATGGCAGCCAAGCAGTGGAGACAAGCAGAGGAACACATTCAAAATGTCAACTGGCTAAACATGGGGACTGACTTGCCAAGCTGATGAAAGTAGCCCAATTATAGATCTGAATCTGGCCCCTGTCCACACACACTGGTCCTGCAGAGCATAGTGAGAGGGAAGAAGCACATATGACATCTTTATTTTCTTCTTTGAGTGCTTGCTCATGTCGATTCCATTCTAGGTGTGTGTGCGCCCTTGTGCACAGGCATCTGAGATTTTTGCCATAGCAGTATCTGTAGGGTCGGCAGTGGTGCCCTCTGGAGTGCCGCGCTCATGCGTCGGAATATTAGGCGCTGTCGGCCCTACACCGTCTCAGTTCCTTCTTACTGCCCGTGAGGGTTGGTTGGAGTGCCTTATGTCACAGCTTTGGTTTTAGACAAAACAAAAACAAGTTTATTAACTACAAAAGATATATTTTAAGTGATTATAAATCATAGCAAACAGACCAAAGCAGATTACCTAGCAAATAAACAAAAATGCAATCTAAGCTTAATATATTAGAGATTGGATATGAGTAGCAAATTCTCACCCTAATTGCTAAAGGTAATAATTGGAGATATACCAATCTCCTACAACTGGAAGGGACCTTGAAAGGTCATCGAGTCCAGCCCCCTGCCTTCACTAGCAGGACCAATTTTTGCCCCAGATCCCTAAGTGGCCCCCTCAAGGATTGAACTCACAACCCTGGGTTTAGCAGCCCAATGCTCAAACCACTGAGCTATCCCTCCCCCCTAAATTGCTGATTTAGTCAGTTTGCAAAGATTCTTGAGGGGCCAGCTGCACTTGCTTGCAGCTTAAAAACCCCAGGTATTCGTTTCACAGGCTAGAAATTCCTCTAGGCTCGGTCTAACTCTTCTCCCCTAGTCCAATCGTTGTACCCCATGTGTTTCCAATAATCTCTTTGGATGTGGAGTCAGTGAAGAACCACGATGATGTCACTCCCCTGCCTTAAATAGCTTTTGCATATGGCGGGAACCCTTTGTCTCCAAGCTTGGTTCCCATGTCCGGTCAGTGGAAAAACAGTGGTATTTCAAGATGGAGTCCAGTACCAGGTGACTTGGTCACATGTCCCTGTAGGGTCACAGCAGCCATGACTCAGAAGCTGTTTGTAGCAGCCTCAGGAAGGCTTCCCAGGAAGGCTTCCCAGTGGGAGATTAGCTTCTTCTAAAACCTGTTGTTCTTCCTAATGGCCCTTCCCAGCCAGCCATCAAGACTGATTGCATTCTGCCTAGTGGGCGTTTCCCAGGTGTAAACACATTTGTAATAGATGCATAGACAATATTCCTGACTTCAGATACAAAATGATACATGCATACAAATAGGATAATCATATTCAGTAAATCATAACTTCTTCAATGATATCTTACATGACCTATCTTGCATAAAGTACATTATAGTTATGCCATAACCATATCACAATAATATCTCTCTGAAGAATATGGGGTATAGTGTCACAGTCTCTCTATCCGGAGATGGTTAGCATCATCTTCCAGAGGTGGGGGACTCCCCAGGTGGACTTGCTTACGTCCAGGCAGAACAGAGAGTGCCACATGTTCTGCTCAATTTGGGGGATCAATAGAGGTTCCCTGTCAGATGCCTTTCTGCTCCAGTGGTCGGGGGCCCTCATGTATGCCTTCCCTCCAGTACTATTAATCCACAGAGTCCTCATGAAAATCAAGTGGGACAGGACAAAGGTTATCCTTAGAGTGCCAGCGTAGCCATGCCAGCACTGGTTCTGCATGCTGCTGGACATCTCAGTGGCCGCCCTGTTACAGCTGTCACTCCGGCCGGACCTGCTGTCCCAATACCATGGCAGTCTTCTGCACCCAAACCTGGCAGTGTTACACCTGACGCTTCGCTGCTGCATGGTTGAATGTGGAGGAACAGGAATGTTTGGCCCATGTCCAAGAAGTCCTGTTGGGCAGCAGGAAGCTCTCCACCAGGGCGACCTACATGGCCAAATGGAAGCAGTGTATGTGGGCGCACACACACCTAGAATGGAATGGACATGGTCGTAGCTCATCCCCCTTTCAAGCCTCTAGCTTCCTGCTCCCTTCTCCCCCGCTCCTGGAAGGTTTCATTCCTGGTCACAATAACATTTGCCCGCAGAGTCTGAGATTACTCTTACCCCGGAGCCGCCCTATACGGTATTCTACAAGGACAAGGTTCAGCTGTGTCTGCACCCGGCTTTCCTGCCCAAGGTGGTTTCACAGTTTCAGATGGGCCAGGACATATATTTACCTTTCTTCTTTCCAAAACCTCATTAGTCGTAGGAGGAGCACAGATTGTGCTCTCTGGACATTAGGAGGGTGCTAGCCTTCTACATCAAAAGGACCAAGCCGTTTCGTAAGCCAAGGCAGGTGCTAATCCAGGATATCTGCAGGGCTGCTACCTAGTCTTCCGTCCACATGTTTACATCTCATTACGCATTTACCCAGCAGGCCCAAGATGATGCTGGCTTCAATATAACAATGTTGCAAGCCAAATGATCATGAACTCCAAGCCCACCTCTGGGGATACTGCTTGTGAGTCATCTAGAATGGAATCGACATGAGCAAGCGCTTGAAGAAACAAAAATGGTTATCTACCTTTCAAAACTGTTGTTCTTCAAGATGTGTTGATGTGTTCATGTCCATTCCATTATCTGCCCTCCTACCCCTCTGTCGGAGTTGCCGGCAAGAAGGAACTTAGAGGGCATGGGCTGGCAGTGCCTAATATACCAATGCATGAGCAAACCACTCCAGAGGGTGCCACTGCCAACCCTATGGATACTGCCAAGGCAAAAATCTCCAGTGATTGTGCACGTGGGCGCACACACACCTAGAATGGAATGGACATGAGCAGCACATCTCAAAGAACAATAGTTACGAGAGGTAGGTAACCATTTTTTCTTCCCTTCTGCATGTTTTTATAAAACGGGAAACATTTAGCCCTTATGATTTAATCCTCACATGCCCAAATAGTAAGGGGCCCATAATCTTCGCTTTTATATTTTGATTCATGTGATACATTGCATTTGATAGATTACATGGTGATTTACAGCAGTCCTGTTGTGCTGTTTTTCCCCATTCAGTTGTATTTCTACAGTTGCTTAGTATCTGGTTCCATACAATTAGTAGTAATTTGCTTTGGACCAGGGGAGGGCAAACTTCGGCTCACGGGCCGGATCCGAGCCATCAGGGCTTTCAGTTCGGCCCGCGGGATTGCCGGCAGGCTCCCTGCCTGCCCTGGCCCCACTTCCAGAAGCGGCCGGCACCACATCCCTGCAGCCCCGGGAGTGGGACGGGGGCAGAGGGCTCCGTGTGCTGCCCTCGCCTGCAGGCACCGGCCCCCGCAGCTCCCATTGGCTGAGAATGGGAAACTGCAGCCAATGGGAGCTTTGGAGGTGGTACCTGCAGGTGAGCCACTGCTGTACATGCTGGCCACTTCTGGGAGTGGCACAGGGCCAGGGCAGTCAGGGAGCCTTAACCCCACTGTGTGCCATTGCCACCCCAGAGCCACTTGAGGTAAGCAGCGTCGGGCCGTAGCCCACACCCCGAACTCTTCCTGCACCCCAACCCCCTGCCATGAGCCCCGTAACTCCCTGCCTTGAGCCCTCGATGCACCCCTCCTGCACCCCAACCCCTGCCCTAAACCCCCTCCTGCATCCCGCACTCCCTTCCAAACCCCAACCCCCTTCCCAAGCCCTATATTTATGGCCCTGCATACAATTTCTCCACCCAGATGTGGCCCTCGGGCCAAAAAGTTTTCCCACCTCTGCTTTGGACCATAATAGCTGAGGTCTTAATCTAGTCCTATAAAATCAGTTGTTTTGTTCTTTAAATATTTTAATAAATACAATAAGAGCAAAGGATGTTTAAAAATAGCTAAACTGATTTTTTTTAAATTTCAGATAAGTATTGCTGCCTTTTGAAACTTAAAGGCATGTTTAATGTTAAGTGTTGCACACTTAGTCGCTTGTGTGGGCCAAGCTTATTGCAAACTCCAAAGGCTCCTTGCATTCCTCCATTCCACCCAACAAGTTCCCTTATGCCACTCTCCCATCTCCATCTATTTCAGGGACTCCCTGCAACTTCACCTTCTCATGCCTGGGGCTCGATGTGCTCTTCATTCTGTCCTCTACCAAATACCAGGATTCCCCAGTCCCTACCCCATCAAGGGTTCTGTGTCTTCCCTTTCCCTCCTCCTTTCTATACCAGGGTTCCCCTTTCTCCCCCACCCCCTATGCCAGTGGCCATGTGTACACATGCATTCTCCAGTGCCCCCGGTTGTTCTCTTCCTCTTATTAATCTTTTTGTCTATGAGATAAGTCATTCAAGGTGTCAACACTTTAAACTTTAGGGAGGATAGGCAAAAATGAGATAGAGATGAAGGTGTTAATGGGTGGCATCAATCAGTTTTTTGATCTATAGACAGTGAAGCTCTGACTGGGATAATCAGGTGGCAGGTCTCCATGTGTCTCCCGTTTTTCCCATTTTCTGATTCTCCACCAAATCAATAGGATATTGGCCAATGATGTCTAGAACATTCCCTGAGACTTGGGAATTGATCGAATGCGGCATTCAAAAGTTATTGTACTATGTACAGACAGAGA
This sequence comes from Mauremys mutica, assembly GCF_020497125.1. Lineage (NCBI taxonomy): Eukaryota > Metazoa > Chordata > Testudines > Geoemydidae > Mauremys > Mauremys mutica. The sequence goes on from NC_059072.1 coordinate 42,999,481, forward strand.
AATGCCATCAAGTTGCATGTAAAGCCTTAGCAAAATTAGCCAATAGGTGTATTGTGTACTGTAAGGCATTATATGTTCTTGGTAATGTTAAAACTTCATTCATTTAATAGGAAAACATTCAGTCATATATATATATATATATATATATATATATATAAGAGCATCTTTCTTATTGTCCTTCTTCAGGTTCCACCAGATCCATTAAAGCTTTATAAAAACATTTACTTCTGTCGTGGTTGCAAAAGTTACTTGCCCTCTACTGAATTCTCTGTGCCTGCTAATTCACGCACTGTCGGCAGGTGTCGCCGTTGTTGCAAGCTCGATAATGAGGCCCGGCATCGAGAAGCCTTTTTGAAATACAAGCTTATGCTAAAAAATCTCAGAAAATCTGAAGCTGATTACCAGGATGATGCTAAAATTGCTTATGTAGTTCAGGTACTGTGTGAAAGAATAGTGTTGATAGTGAATATTAATGTGTTTGTGTTGAGCACCATTTTTCCCTGTTTCTGTGTATATATCACTGATGCTAACAGCAACTGGTCTAAGTTATTCCATAGGGTGGTAGTTCTAATTTTAGACAGTGATAACCAAAAACTACATACATTTCTCCCTGCAATATGGAACAAACGGTTCTCTCTTTAATAGATGAATACAAAGAAACACTCGTACTATCTTAAAGTATGGTTAGACTTTCAAAAGTGATTGTAAAATAATAAAAACAGGAAAGAGGAAGGAAGGTCTAAGAACAGGACCAGGAGTCAGGCGATCTGAATTTATTCTTAGCTCTGCAACAGACTGCCTCTGTGATGCCAAGAAAATCACTTAACCTTACTATGCCACTGTATAATATATAAAATAAGGATAATTTATAATGGTGTTCCGAGTATTAATATTTGTTAAGCACTTTGAGATCCTCGGATGGAAGCTGTTATAGAAATACAAAGTATTATTTATTTTATTAAAATTACTAAAGTCTTCCATTGAGTTTTTGGGTAAAGAAAAAGCAGAGAAGTCCAGTTTTGAGCCTTTGATCTTACAGTTAGTAGAAGATTAGTATCTAGAGGTTTCTGGATTTTTTTATTTTATTTTGCAAGTATTTGTTAGAATTAAGATTTACTTAAATTAGTTTCACTTTTCTAAACTATTTAGTATCTTCTATAATCCTTGGCAATTATGTGATTAATCAATGAACATGTTAACATTTGGAACAACCTCCTCATTCACACGCACTTAACCTTTAAAAAAAAAAACCCTTAGTTGTCAGTATTTAAATTAGTAGGTACACTCAAAGCACAGTTTATCTAAAGTAATCCAAAAGCCCAAGATTAGCAGAATTTTCTCAGGGTTTTGGCACTAAGAAACTACAGTATCAACAATAGAAGCACACTTTCTGACTATTTTCAGTGTGTAAAACATATTTCATATCTTATTGTAGTGCTTTACCAAAAATGCTATAATAGAAGAAGATTAGGCTTCTACTATTATCCATGCCTATGTTAAGAAATATTATACAAGTAAATAGATTATACAGATTCTGTTTGTTCTTATTAAGTATTTTTCCTGTTTAAAAATACTAAAAAGAGAGAGTTTTTATTCTTTGTATTGGCACTAAATTACTGCTTGCCTTAAAATTTGGCTGTTCTCCAAAGCCCTATGACAAATTCTCACTCTTGGATCTCTGCTTCATGCACGTGACTCGTGGAATTTCCCCAGCTAAAGTCTTGGGCTGACAAGCAATAACAGGCAAGTACATGCCTACATCTGCCAGGAACACAGGTGGCCACTAAATGCCCCCACTCATTACTTCCTTTTTAATGACTGACAGCAAGGAGCTCACCTCAGCTAGTGATGGCAGCCCAGCCTTGGGAACTTCACAGTAGCATCTATGGATTTGAAGGCTGTGCTTCTTCTAGTACTATTTATGCAGCTGCCACCCAGCATGCATCAAGGAGATGGTGAGAGTAATAATGAGTCTTATTACCTGAACAAATATGATTAGCCAGAGGAATCTCCAGAAGCACTCCAAATTTCCAAAGGGGACTGAGGAGGAGGAAAAAACACCAGCTTCTCTCCCTCTAATGCCAGGATGGATGAGAGCATCCTATTTATTTTAGAAACTAAAAAGCACTACACTTATCTTTTGTTGCCAGCTTGATAAGAAACTTTACCCCTTCCTACTGGACAAGGACCTGGGCAAGGTGATCAATGCATTTGTCACGTTGAGACTGGATTTCTATACATTGTTGTTTCTGAAGCTTAATGCTAAACCAGTGGAAAGAGTTCTAGCTGGTACAAAATGTGGCTGACCATTTCTTCCATGGTTTCGGCCACCATGAACACCTCAAAATTCCTCCAATGTGAAAAATCTTTCTGGTTAAGGTTCAGTCAACTTCCACTGCCAGTTTAAGGCCTTGATCTTAATCTTCAAAGCAATTAATAGGTTAGGTCCTAACTACATTCAAGATTGAATTTCTATCTGTGAGCCACCAAGGCAGTTTCACTTCTTTGGGACAATGAAAATCACAAAGTATTTCAGAGTAGAGGTCAAAGCAATCTGTCAAGGGGACCTAGCTGTGGAATGGACTTCTAGAGAAGATATAGATTAATCCATAGTCTGACCACCTTTAGGAAATACAGCAAAACCATCCTGTCAGATCAAACTTTTCCACCATAACCAGAATGATTTTTCTTCAACATCAAATACCCGTCTTCTGAAGGACAGAACTTATCTGTAGCAAAATTTCTTTAATCTGATAAGGTAGAAGAGCCAAGCACTATTGCCAATCTAAATTACTTGCAAGGACCTCATATAAATATGGTAAGAGGTGGCACTAAAATGACAGCAAGTTCAAGAAGCATTTGTGATGTGCAATGTGGCATTAAAAGAAGCTACTGCTTGGAATAGATGCTTGCTGATATGTCTTGTTGCTAGTGTCTGACTTTCAACAAAAAGTACAGTAATAACTCAAGGAATTGCTATGAAATGGAAGAAACATATTTTGAAAGTGAAGGTGGAGATGAGACCAACCTTAAGAAGGCTAAAGAAAGTGGGGTCTGTGGGACCAGCTTTAACGAGGCTCAGTAGTGTGGGAAGTAGGGTACACAGCCTTAGCACAACAGAGGCAAAAAGGTTCTAAGCCCAACACATTCAAAGAACCCTTTTGTTTTTCCCCAAGTAAAAGGTCTCAGTGGTAGCAGGACCAGGTTCTGGATTTGGAAGCAAGATGCATGAGAGTATAGGATGCGACATTTTGCAAGAGTATTGACTTGGAATGATTCCAATCACCCCCTGTGAGGAATCCGATTTGTTAACATGTAAATGCTATTATTTTATTAAAGTCAAGTGATTTTTTTGGGGGGGAGAAGGGAAAAAGGACCTACTTCATGCTTTGTATGGAAGAAGCCTTATCTCAAAGTCCATTGGCCTAGTAAAGAATCCTTTTGACTAAATCCTTCCTTCATTTTTCCATTACTCCAATGCAGAGAAAACTTGGTGATGGAGTATTATAGAAAAGTTTGCCAAAGTTCAACATTAACTATGGCCCCAAACCACTTTTTGCTTCACAGACTATTTTAAAATAATTAGTAGCGATTTCAGATGACTAGTAATAAATGAAACAAAGTGAAATAAGTATAGGTGAAACATGACTTTACAGAGGGGAATATCAGATTTAAGGTCTATATATAAAGAACTTACAGTACAAACTGGCCAACCACTAGCTATTTTTAAATCCTGCAGCACCACCGCAGGATGTCACAATCCCATGGAGAGAATGAGTAACAATATCACTACACAATAATTAACTCTTTGTAGGACAGAAGCAGAGGGGTGGGAAGGGAGAAGTGCAAAACCTGTCATGCTTATCCAGGGGATGAGCCTCTTGATATTGTGCATCCTGAGTTACTTGGATTTTGCCCCCTCCCAATCCTCCAGCCCAGGTTATTCTGGCTGCGTGCTGAATTTGACTTCAGTAACATAGAATGGTACCATAACTTATTTATTAAATTTAAACTAATTATGAACTCTAAAATACAAATATAAAGGAAGCTGATAAAGGAGAAGGATCAGTTATATTTATTAATGAGCAAGGACCAAACAAGGGATCAGCATACACAGGAGCAGGGACAATGTAGATTAAATATAAGAAACTTTAAAATTATAAGCAATTAAGCAACCTGTCAATAGAAGATATAGGATTGCCATAAACAGAAATAATCCAGAGTAAATTAGAATCTGATTTTTAGGGATGATCTAAGAAGAATTAAATCAATCCTGCCACCCCATACTGTAGTAGGGTGGGCTAGATGACTCAAATGTTTACCCTCCTCTACCCAAAATTATTCTGTGGCATGTACACAAAATAATTCTAATTCAAAGCGTTTCCTAAGTGGTGGCTAGGTAAGGTGAGTTGCTGGTACAATTAAGCATGCTTTATTCTTCTCAACCTGGTTTCAATTACAGCAAAAAGATCTACAGTACATGGTGGAGAACATTTGGGGTTGTCAGTCAGCTCTTAGTGCCTGGGATGATCTCCATGATTTGGTTATGGTCAGATGGGATAAGCACTGTGAATGGTCTCCATGGAACACAGTCCTCCTCAGTAAAGATGAGGCAAAAGCACATCTCAAGCTGCATAACCTTCAAGAGGTAAAATGGAACTAATGCAATTTTTCTTCATATATTTTGCATTTTATTATAATCATGTGACTAAAATTTTGGACTTAGGTCCTCTGTATCTCAGTTGGCCCATTATAACTGCTTCATAAAAATAGTCCTGTATATAATGACTACCCCTTTGTTGAGATCTTAGTAAGATTGTCCACATCTGCTTTTTCAGAAGGATGACATTTAAGTGTCACTGACACTTATTTGATTTTCGATCACCTGCAATTAGACTATAAAAGCTTATGTGCTGTTCTGAGTTGATGATGTCACAAAATCTGCTATTCTCTGTTATCAAAGATCAATTAAATTAAAATAATTTGTTAAGGAAATCCTTGAAACTACTGCCTTGAAACTGTTACATATTTTGTCAAAAGAAAAGTCCTCTATCTAAAGATACAGTAGCCTGGCAGAGGTCCCGCTCTGAGGAACCTGGACTTAATACATTGGAATATTTAGTATTTCAAAGCTCAAGAGATTTCTTAACAACTAGATTTATCAGGTAAAATAGGTTACAGTCTTTCTTCTCTAGGCTACTGGTTTATGTTGGTAGTGTCCTAAGGTCATTGCTATGTAGTGGTTGTTTGGTGGCCAGTTCAGTTCTTAGTGGCATATGGCACTACTTAGTGGCATTACTTTTTAAAAGATAAAATAAATTTCAAATTGGAATCTCTGAGTTCCTTCCTTGAGTCCTCACTCTTGCATTAAATCAACAAGGCTGCTCAGGAAACTGGAATCTCAATTACTCTTTTGTGCATATTGGTGTTTATATAACTAGCAGTATCCCTCTTACCCTCTGTTTGGCTGGCAAAAGTTCTGATTGTGTGGCTGTCTGGCCTGACTGTACCAATCTTGACGTCATTAGACAAAGGAACAATCTTCACTAGCTGAGGCCCCAAATTTAAGTTTGTGTTTAAAATGAAAATTAACCTCACCCAAAATATTTTATAGATTTTTTTTTACTTAATTTCAATTTTAAAAGTTTAAACATTTCCCTTCTAATAGCTATCCATGCTACTAATGATGAGAGTAGGGAGAGTAAGAGACTAACATTGCATTTAATGTCAGAGTTAATTTGTTTATGATTGTGTGGGTTGCTAATCACCAGAAATTTAGTAAGGTCTGTGAAAGTGATTTCATTAGCAACACTCCTGGATTGAACTACAGTCTGAAAACTGAAATTCCAGTGCTGCTTCAATTAACCCACAGCATCCTTTGTGTATTTAATCTAATTATTCTCGTATCAAATTAAATATAGTACTGTATTTTGTACACATTTCTACCTTGTAGAATGTTGGGTAATTGATTGAACTTCTAGAAATAGAACACTGGATCAAAACCAAGGCTGCATAAAATGCTACAAAATGATTTTAAATGGTATGCCCTGATGAGCATTTATAAAAGCTTCAGTCCAATTCCAATTAAGGTAAAGTTCCCTTACATATTAGCTTAGAAACACACAAGTTTAAGCATTGCCAGTCTCCCCTTGATTTTCAAAATTTTAAAATAATAATAAAAAATAAATTCACATTACTCAAAAGATAATAAGGAAATGTAGAGAGACCTAGTCTGGGGAGATGCTGAATGATTTTAATAGGAGTTTAAGGCAGTCATCACTTCACAGGAGGCACTCAGTACCTTCCAGACTGAGGCCTTAAAAGACTGCTATACAGGACTACCTTCTGCTGTATCTTACTGCATTAAGTAACATGTCTGGATTTGAATGTTATGGTTTGGTTTGTTAAACAGTTTGTAGGTCACTAGTGCAGTGTTTATACTATACAGGATATATAGCAACATATGGATAAGAAATTTTGATTGCATTTAATAAAATTTGGATTTTCTTACCTTTCAGGCATATGAAATGGTATTTATTCACAGGATAAAGCACAAACATATCCTGGCAAAGAACTATTTCTCTCAGATTCCAGAGATGGCATCATTTTTGCATAAAGGTGATGATCAGGCTCATACAAATGAACTGTTAATAACTAAGCCTATCCCTGCTGGTTCAAAAGCATAACTCTTCAGACATAAAGCTGTTATCTGAATTATTGATTAACATGACTAACTTAATTGGAGTAAAGAATTGTCCTGTTTCATCTATAGATTAATTGTACTCAGGGAACATGTATCAAGATAAACTTCCAAGGATCCAATACTCTGATCCTGACCACTTATTGTAATAATTGCATTTCATGTTCTGTGACTGCAAGTGTGTTAAGTTTTTAAACATAAAATAAAACATTTTTAGAATATAATTTGTAAAATTTATCATAATCATTCCATGAGCTCTTCAAACCTGAGGTTGTCGTCTTGTATCCTTAAGTGTCTACTGCTACTGCAATATAAATAATATTGAGGAGATTTAGAGAATTTCCTTTATACACAATTTCTATTTTAAACAATATATACTACTAATAAACCTTTTTATAATATTTTAATTCATTGCTTCTGTGTTTTAAACAGGTGAGGCCTTTTGGTCAAAAACAAAAATACATAATCCACAGTCAGCTACAGATTTCATTATCTGTCCCAATATAGGCCCTTTATCTTGCAAACATTTGTGCACAGGAATAACTTAACACACGTGAGAGTAGTCCCAGTGAGCTTAGTGGAACTACTCATATGTCAGTGTTTGTAAAATTGTGGCTGTATTTTGTAATACCAAGAATAGATTGTTTGGGACATGTTAATCTCTTGGTTAACTCATCTGAAGTTACAGCAGGAGTCAATTTTCTCCCTTAAATATATGTTTACTGATGTCATTTTCCCCTTTGTATTTCTATTACATAAATTCAATAAAAAGTTACATGAAATTGTTCTAAAGTTCTGTTCAGTTGTTTCAAACTACTATATTAGGCATTTCTTTGGCCCCAGTCTCCAAGGGCTTACTGCTTTGACTAGTATAATTGCCTATGGTGAAGTAGAGGCACTTAAAAGTTGAAATAAGTAAATATATATTTAGCAGCAAACCATATTAGAACAGCACTGTGCATTCACCAGGGACTTAAGACCAGATCTAACCATGCCTATTAAAGTCAACAAAAGTCTTTCCATTTATTTTAATGGGATTTGGCCCCTAGGTTGCAATCCAGCAAAACACTTAAGCACATGCATAATTTTAAGCACATAAGTAGTCCAATTCACTTAAGTTCTTTGCTGGATTTGGGCCTTAATACAAGACTGGATGCCAGGAATGGACATCTGTGAGCCAGAAAATAGGCTCTTTTAATAAAAAAAAAAAAAAGGAAAAGTTGGGGGGTGAAAGGTCGTGTCCTTCAGCAGCAGCTCTAGGAGCAACAAGCTGCGACATGTTGAGAGAACTTCCTGGTTCTTGCCAAGAAGTACCATTGCCCTCCAAGCAGGAAGTTGCAGCACTGATTGAAGTTGTGAGAACGAAGCAGGCAAGCAGAGAGGAGGCAACTGAACTGTTATCCTGTTCTACGTTTCTTTACAGGTAGGACCTAAAAGGGCTTAAAGAGTACCCTGAGAGGAGTTTAAATGATAGAAAATGAGAACATTGGCTTGTTTGTGTTGGGGTTTACTTATTGTGGGAATTAGAACATATTTGTAAGAGGGTTGAGTTATACAAAGTCCCCTCTGTCCTTCCAGCAGGAAGTTTCAACACTGACTGAAGTTGGAAGCACAAGGCAAGCAAGTAGAGCGGAGGCTGCTGGACTGTAATCCTGTTCTATATTTCTTTACAGAATAAAACTTTGTTCCTGGTGGTTTGTCTAAGTGGGTTTGGTCTGAGGTGATACACATGCACATATAACACAGGCGAAGTTTCCTAAAGTTGTGTAAAAAGCCCCAAGGCAGACTTACCCTATCTTGAACAACTTCATACTGGGTCAGTTGTACGGAGAGGGGCTACAGGTGAAAGCAAAAGCATGAATCCTGTAGATATCATTCCATCCTTTGATAAATGAATACAGTATATTATTTTTTCTTAAAAAGTGGCCATTAAAAAATAGACCCTCATATTTGGTCCGCAAGGAGCATGAGGGAATTAGTTCAGGCAAATCTGGACTCAGCTGTTGGTCTCATAATTTGTGTGTGCCATCCGCATCTGGAGATTATAGAATTCACAAGAAAACAAGTGTTTTGGTCCAGTGGAGGAAAGCTCATTTGCACAAATGCATTGCCTGCTGGTCTTTTGTATACCTGTGAGTCTTTAATTATGCTTTGTGTAGTATCTGTTTAGACATGCTGTTTAGGCTTCCCATGTTTGTAAATTGCTGCTAAATTCTGTTGAAAATGAACTGAATTGGATACTTGACAATGTATCTGAGACAATGGCTGGCTGATGGACTCATTGAGAATGAAATTTCTAGCCTTTCAGCTCACAAAGAGAAAAGACTAGGAGATTGTATTTGTACAAGGTCAAAACTTCAGTCTTTCACTAGAGTAGCGTTAAAAAATGGCTGTTTTGAGCCATTGTGGGTTCTAGAGGGTTGAATTTTGGAGAACATCAGACACCAATATAGAACTTAATCAAAAAAATCTGACACAGGTGCTCATAAGTTTGAAATCCTAATTGTCACATCATTAGGATGGAGCAAAATATAGCCATCATACATTTGAAATAGAATATGTGCTAGTGTCATTTAAGCACTCAGGACTGCAATAGTATACAAACCTAGTTAGACGTGGGCTGTGTTGTTATTCTTTTAGAGCAAGTAGTTTTAGCTTTTCTTTATTGCTGCTTTCATCATCTTCCACATTTTAAAATGTTTTCCCATACAATTACTGGAATTACCATAGTAAGAAGAATGCTTTTCACCTTTCTATTTCTTATAATATCATTTACATGTATGTTATAAAAAGGATCTTTACTTTAGGATTTTTTTCTAATCTAGTTAGCTGTTCGTATGGTTTTTGGCTGTTAATGTAAGTTAATTCACAAATACCATCAAAACAAAACAAACACCAACCTGTTGATGAAGTATTAAAAACAAAAGAGCTTTTGCATATCCAATAGCAGTAGGGGCAGGTAAAGCTGACTGAGAGGGGTATGAGCCAGGTTCAAGTTATTGTGATCTCCAGTATCTTGTATCTTATTTTGTTCCACATAATAATGCATAATCTAGATCCATTTTAACACAATATTTAGTAGTTCATTGAATGGCCTCTGCGTATTCCCACTCTTGAAAGCTCCAACAGGCATAGCTAATTTAGAGCTTGTCTACATGGGGACACAGGAAAATTAATCTAAATTAACTAAAGGTGTGAATTTAAGGTGGGTTAGTTAAACTGCATTAACCCCCTGTGCAGACACTCTCATTCAGAATTGAAATGGCTTTAATTCCATTTAGCTTAATTATCTTTGTATTTGAAACTCCTATGTGTAAGTGCACCAGCAGGGTCTACATGGACTAATTAATGCATACTACGTTAGCGTGTTTTAGAAATCACAACTGCATAGTATATATTACCCCACCATGTAGACAAGCCCTAAACTTAATCCAAGATTATGTTAGTAAGAAGGAGGTGGAGGTATAAACTGAGGATCTGTATCTGCATTTCAAACCAGGAAGTCATTTCAAGTATGTTTTAGAAATAATGGATGTTCCTTTTATAGTTTTTGTTTTGTCACCTTAAGCTGTTCAGGTTAAAGACTTGCAGCACAGTTGCTTGAAATACTACAATATTTGTAATATATTTATTTATACGCTGTCTTGAATATACAAACTGTAACTTGCTAGCTAATTAATTCTCACAACACTTTAGAAAAGAGGACACTGAGGCAGAGATACAGAGACTTTCTCAAGGACACACAGCAAGTCAATGGTACAAATGGGATTATATCTCAGGATTTCTTGTCTTTCAATCCTCCCTGAATATTAACTCCTTTTTGCCTCATCTCCATTTATCCCCTTCTCCCCAGCCTCTCTTCCTCAGTAAAGTCCCTTGTTTCAGTACCCTGTGTCCTTTTTTCCAAACCCATCCCCATGTCTTCTTTCATGTCTCCCTGAGCTGAGAAATCCTTCCCTGACCTCAAATGCCATGCCTCTTTCCTACCCTTCTCTAAATTCACATCAGAGATGTTTATGCTCTGCATAATTACTGGTTTCAGAGTAGCATCCATGTTAGTCTGTATCCGCAAAAAGAACAGGAGTACTTGTGGCACCTTAAAGACTAACAAATTTATTTTAGCATGAGCTTTCGTGAGCTGCAGCTCACTTCTTCGGATGCATAGAATGGAACACACAGACAGGGGATATTTATACATACAGAGAACATGAAAAGGTGGAATTATGCATACCAACAGGCAGAGTCTAATCAATTGAGATGAGCTATCATCAGCAGGAGGAAAAAAAACTCATCTCAATAGCTCATCTCAATTGATTAGACTCTGCCTGTTGGTATGCATAATTCCACCTTTTCATGTTCTCTGTATGTATAAATATCCCCTGTCTGTGGTTCAGGAATCCACATGTGAGAAGAAGACGTGGATTACGTGAGCAGGCTGAAGTTGGAGGGGATGCATATCAACACCCCCCCCACATACACAGATAGATCTCCAGGGAGGTCCCCTGGGACATTACCGAGTCTTTTAAGGTTGAAATTCAAGCTGATAAACAGGGAAGAAAAGTATGCTCTTCCTGAGGTCATCACAACAACAATCAGACAGCTGATGGTCCTACTTTCCCTGAGCTGGTCCCAAGGAAAGTGAAGACAAAAACACTACAGACCAGCCAGTTGACTGGAGGACAATGCCCACTAGTGTGATGGTACCTCAGCTGAAAAATGTTGTGTGGTTCACCAAACTGCAGTCCCGGACTGAATCTAAAGCTCTACAATATGATGGGGGCTAATTTAGCTACAACAAATCAGGAAAAAGATCTTGGAGTCATCCTGTATAGTTCTCTGAAGATGTACACGCAGTGTGCAGAGGCAGTCAAAAAAGCAAACAGGATGTTAGGAATCATTAAAAAAGGGATAGAGAATAAGACAGAAAATATATTATTGCCCTTATATAAATTGATGGTACGCCCACATGTTGAATACTGCGTTGAGATGTGGTCACCTCATCTCAAAAAAGATGTACTGGCACTAGAAAAGGTTCAGAGAAGGGCAACTAAAATGATTAGGGGTTTGGAGAGGGTCCCATATGAGGAGAGATTAAAGAGGCTGGGACTTTTCAGCTTGGAAAAGAGGAAACTAAGGGGGAATATGATAGAGGTATATAAAATTATTAGTGATGTGGAGAAAGTAGATAAGGAAAAGTTATTTACTTATTCTAGTAATAGAATTATTAAGTAAACTATTCAGTAATTTGTATTTATATTAGTTTTGGGATTGTGCTCATGTAATAATTTGATCAATTTTGGGTCTCGATTTTTTGTTAATCAATTTTAATGCATACTATTGTTGACTCTTTGAATTGATTAATTTGGTTTACATTGTAAGCTCAATCTGATTCTTATATTATTTAGTACTTCAGGGAAATATAATAAATTGGTTTTAGTTGTTTATGATCTTAAAAGCCATAAAAACAAACAATAGTTTTTCTCAAATCAAATAATGAGGTAAAAATAACCTTAATTAAAGGGACTTTAATTAAACATTAACAAATCATTTCACTCAGGTCTTAGAAACCCTATTACTACTCCAAATTTGAGAAACCGGCCAAGACACCTGTGTTAGTCACTTGAAGAGAAATTTTTTTAAGGTGTGTAGAAGTGTTTTTGAAGAGAGGTGTTTTTGACCCATCTCTCTAAAATAGAAAGGTTCATAAAGAGTTAACAAGCTGAAAGAGGAAAAAGGAAGTTCCCTTCTGATCACTGTGCTCCCAGGCTGACAGTGAGGTAGTGAAGTTTCCTGTTGAAAGAGTAGAGAAGTGCAGTCAGGCATACTATTCAAACAAGCCAGACACAGAAGTCTGGAGTAGAAGATTCACTAAGAGTTTTGGTAAAGCTGCAAGATAAAAAGCTTCACACTTTCAGTTTTGCCTTCATCTGTAACAAAGCTTTCATACAGAGAGGCTAAACTATCTTCCCCTTTTCTCTGAGGAAAATCTGCTTCCTGCACATGGAAGAAAACTGCTAGTCACCACAACTGGAAATATCAAATAGTGAGTGTTAAGTTTCTTTCACTTATACTTCCACTTAGGTTTTCACCCACATTGTGACAGGGTTTATTAACTCCTGTCCCTAACCATGAGGCAGCCAATTCATTTGAAACATGGAGCAGAGATAACTTACTTCCTTTACATGCCATTTTGAATCGTAGGACTGGAAGAGACCTCAAGAGGTCATCTAGTCCAATCACCTGCACTCATGGCAGAACTAAGTATTATCTAGAACATTCCTGACGTGTTTGTCTAACCTGCTCTTAAAAATCTCCAATGATGGAGATTCCACAACCTCCCTAGGCAATTTATTCCAGTGCTTAATCATCCTGACAGTTAGGAAGTTTTTCCTAAATGTCCAGACCTAAACCACTCTTGCTACAATTTAATCCCATTGCTGCTTGTCTTATCCTCAGAGGTTACAGGGAACAATTTTTCTTCCTCATCCTTGTAACAATCTTTTATGTACTTGAAAACTGTTCTGTCCCCTCTCAGTCTTCTCTTCTCCAGATTAAACAAATCCAATTTTTCCAATGTTTCCTCAGAGGTCATGTTTTCTAGACTTAATCATTTTTGTTGCCCTTCTCTGGATTTTCTCCAATTTGTCTACATCTTTCCTGAAATGTGGCACCCAGAACTGACACAATACTCCAGTTGAAGCTGTATCAGCATGGAGTAGAGCGGAAGAGTTACTTCTCGTGTCTTGCTTACAACATTCCTGCTAATACATCCCAGAGTGATGTTGGTGGTTTTTTTTCTTTTTTTGCAATAGTGTTAAACTGTTGATTCATATTTAACTTGTGATTCACTATGACCTCCAGATCTTTCTGCAATACTCTTTCCTAGGCAGTCATTTCCTAGTTGCACACATACAAAATGATTGTTCTTTCCTAAGTGGAGTACTTTGCATTTGTCCTTATTGACTTTTATCCTATTTACTTCAGACCATTTCTCCAGATCATTTTGAATTTTAATCCTGTCCTCCAAAGCACTTGCCACCCCTTCCAGCTTGATATCATGTGCAAACTTTATAAATGAACTTTGTGCCATTATCTAAATCATTGATGAAGATATTGAACAGAATCGGACCCAGAACTAATCCCAACCAGATCCCACTTGATGTTCCCTTCCAGCTTGACTGTGAACCACTGATACTACTCTTTGGGAATGGTTTTCCAGCCAGTTATGCACCCACCTTATAGTCGCTCCATCTAAGTTCTGTTGCCCTAATTTGTTTATGCGAGAGTATCAAAAGCTAAGGTCAAGATGTGCCATGTCTACCGCTTCCCCCTATGCGCAAGTCTTGTTACCCTGTCAAAGAAAGCTATTAGGTTGGTTTGACACATTTTGTTCTTAACAAATCTATGCTGACTGTTACTTATCACCTTTTTATCTTCCAAGTGTTGGCAAATTGATTGCTTAATTATTTGCTCCACTACCTTTGCCATCTAAATTGCCATCTACCTAGAGGGTAGGTCGTTTGATCAATCAAAATGGGAAAGACAAGATGTCAATCAGTTGCAAGAGACCCTCAGCCAGCTCAGTGAGGACGTGGTGGCAGGCACTATATTGCATATATATACACTATATATCATATATTGCCTGTGGTTCCATCCTGGAAAGAGACAATAAACTTTGAAAGGGGAAAAGTTAATGGTTTGTGTGATGGGGTAGAGGGTCACCATCCACTGGGGGATGAGAGCACCCTGTCCCTCAAGCCACCCTTTGCCTCTAGGAAGTGAGGCCTAAAGGCTTAAGTCCACCAAGTGGCTTTTAGCTGTGGGGCTGTGCGGCCTAGCAGCCAGATTCAATAGCATATCCTGGCTCTCGGGGCAGTGAGACCTAGCAGCCAGAAAAGGGGTGGGCCACCACCTGAGGATGGCGTGGTGGCCAGAGTAGGCGTACCCGGGCCCTCCCTAATCCACTGGGTCCCAGCCCACCCAGCAGCGAGTGAGATTGTCAGCTGGGATCTAACCACAGCACACCAACTATGGCTAGTTCCTCTGCTGGGCTGCTTCCTACTATGACTCCTGAATCCATGGTCTGAGTGACTTTGGGATTCCTGGGTTTCTCTGCCTGGGCTGGTCCCACTGGCTCTGAAGTCCCTGGGGTGCCCACAGACAGTGGGGCATCTGCCAGGGTCTTGGTGTCTCTGGCTTCTCCTTTCAGGGGCTGCTGCAGCTCCAAGGTAGGCGCCTGTAACAGATATCCTTCCTCTCCAGTGGCCAGCCCAGATTGAGCTGGGCTACTTTCTTTTATACTGGTGCTACACCTCGAGCATGCCCAGTAGGGATGCGGGGGTGTGATTTCCTCAGCCCACAGTGAGAAGTTAACACTTCCCTGTCCAGTGCGGAGTGAGTGCACCCCATCGCAGTTTGGAGCAAGATTTAGACAGCCAGTGGATAGAAATGGATAAAGTAGCTGAGGATTTCAGAGGGATAGAAAAATTGCAGAATAGAAGGGAAGAGAATGAGTTGTTGGCAGAGAAGGATACTCTTAAATGGAGGTTAAGAGGCGCTCTGGCAGCTCCAGGAGCCCAAGGTGCCCAAGATGTTCGTGAGATGAACGTAACCCTTACATTGGATGGGTACGCCTTACTTCAGGGCCCAAATAAAAAAGAATTGTTCAAGAAAGCAAAACAGATTGGTAAATTTGGCTCCCTCAAGAAGAGAGATGGGTTTAACACACAAACTTCCCTAGCTGCTTTAGAAGCTATTTTATTTCAGAAGCTATTTTATTTCAGAAAATAAGCTGAGGTTTTTGAGGACTTTAACCACAAACCCCAGGGTCTGCCGCAATTGCTTCCAGCCCACAAGTGCTTATTTTGACATGGGAAGAGGCTCAGAGTCTGGATGGCATGTGGGGGCCTTTGTTCCCCTCCCTCCCTCCCACCCATCAGAGCCCTTCCACAAGAGTGGGTCAGTCCTCTTCAGCACCTGGGGCTCAGCAAGGGGGACCTTTCTCTCCAGACAGGGCTTCTTCGGTAGCAATACCCCTCCTCGCACCACCAAGCAATACAGCTCAATCCACTTCCAAAGGGAAAAGCTCCAATTTTCCTCCCACATGCTTAAATGGATAATCAGTTAACTTGGCAAGGAATCTATGCTTTCTGACTCTCCCTCTTCGCAACAGAAGGCTGTGTGCTCTTACAGAGATTTACCTCTTCATTACCCTCCAATTACATCTCAGAGGATGAGGAACAAAGGGTCTCCAAGTAACCTTTTTCCCTGCCTCCCACAGGCTGAGTCCCAATTAAGGAAACATGCATTCCCAGTTTGTGCCAAAAGGTAGTTGTAAATACAATGATAAAATAGGAATACAGATTAAATAGTTGACGGTAGCAAAGTTATTGGTAACCAATATTTGGTACCCAGCAGATACTTTCTTCAAAGGGAAATACAGTAACAGCTGGGATAAGAATTGCAATCTCTTACTCATTTTTTAAAAACAAAGCCCAGAACAAACACATCTGCTTTCATTATCCCAGCTTGCTGATGGATCTCTTAATATGCAGTGCCACCATCAATATGTCAGCTTCTGAATCTGTTTCTTGGGTCATATTCACGCATAACTGATGACAGTCTTTTTTTCCCTGTCTACAGACATTCCATTCATAAATGTTAGCTTATCATACCCATAAATTGTCCTCCTTTACAAAAGACATCCCTCTCTTCCTAACTTAGAGTCCTAAATTTAACTTCGTCCCACACAAATCTGGCATTCAGACTTTTTCTGTTCAGAATTATTTACATCAGGAATGCAGAATTATAAAGTAGATTAAAAAAAAAAGAAGAAGGATTTAGATGCAAAAGAAATTAAGCCTACATCTACCTTGCTTACTATTTTTCATGGGTCCTCCATTTGCGCGTTGACAGGTTGAGGTAGGTGGGTTACAGACTCTGCACAGGATTGAAAAAGAAAACGTATAAATCTGGAGAAATGGGTGGGTGTAGGTTTATGAGTAGAAATTAAATATGGACTTGGGAAATGAGCCTTTATATTCTTTTCATGTAATAAACTAATTGTAGCTAGAGAGCTGACGAAGGTAACATTTTGTCCTCTTTCTTCATTATAAAACTGTAATAACACTTAAAAAACAGATTAGTCTGGGTCACAAAATTTGGAATTCGTGCTGAATTTCAAACACCCCAACGTTCAGAGGTGTCTAAATATGGGGTTTAGTTTATGTGCAAATCAGGAAGTATCCAGGGAAAATATAGCAGTAAAATATATGTTTTCTTATTAGATAGCATCAATATAGACATGTAGGCTCCTATCTGTGCATCTTCTAGACAGATGAATGAACCAATGAGCACTCCTCACATTCTAGTTCAGTCTTGGTAAGTCATCTTTTGTGCAAACTCTCTCTCCCCAGTTTCTGTTATGCCTCTCTTGCACCTGGCCATATCTTTCTTTATTATTCATGTCATGAAAGTTTTATTTTTAGGAATGAAAAATCTAAGTAAGGAAAGGGAGCAAATGTATTTACAACTGCACGCAAGCCAGCTGACGATGGCAAAATACAGTTCCAAGTACCATTTTCTTCACATTCCTTTCTTCAGGGCTTACTTCATTCAAAACAAAGCGCCAACTCAAACCATTGGGTAATCCACACTCCAGCTCTTGACGGCTGGGAGGGGATGGGGAGAGAGACGCAACACATTCTTCCCCTATGATTCCCTCCATTGTACTAGTTTCTCCTTTCCTTTTATGACCTACCCAGATCAAAAATGTTTTAGGCAGCAAGCCGAAGTGCCTTTACCCCTTATCTCAATGATTTCTTCTCTCTCTTCTGTTTGGCATAAGGACTCATCACAGAAACTGCCAGTGTGTGCTCACGTGACTCATGACTTGTAGGTTAGGATGGGGATTCAATCTATTATTAGTTTACATTTAGCATTGTTCTGCCTAGCTTCCAAAAGTCCAGCCCTTTTCAGATTGCTGAGTGCTGCTCTGATGTGAAGCCCCACTGGAGCTAGCTTTTGATATGCAGAGAAAAGGGGGTCTAGGTAAATGACATTTAAAAAAAAATTCCTGTTAGGCAGTTTTGCAAAGAGTTTGTTGCCTGCACAGTGAAAACCAGTGGTGTCACATCTGAGCGTGAGCTCCCAATCCAAGAAGGAATGGGTGTGATAGAATCCAAGAAGCTTTAATGTAATAATATGGTGGCTGTTCCTCTTAGACTGGCCCCTCAGGACATTCGGCATGTATTGCTAAAATGGAAAGAATTCTGCCTATTCTTCTTGCATTTCACCTGCAACAATAAAGGGGTCTAAGTAGGCCTCCCAAAGATAACATACTGAACTCTTACCAATAACATTTTGTACCCTTAACATCACCCCATCATGTATTCTTAGATTATAAATCTTTCTGCTTTTCTTCTTGTGCTCTAGCGGCAGGCTAGGCTTTTTTTTTTTTTTAAGATTTCAGTAGCTTTTGGTGCAGTAGGCACATGCATGCACAATTCAGGAACATTCTAGACCTGCTGTGGGCAAGTCAAAGCCATGGCTATGTAGTCCAATGAAGAGTGCTAGAGAATGGAGTGATTTTTATTTATTTATTTATTTATTTTGACAAATAGTGTTTTAATCGAAAAAAGCATTTTCCAGATCCCTAATCCTATTAGTCAAATTCATGTTGAATGAGTCAAAAGGTTCAGAATAAGGCAAAAAATGAGGGAAAGAGAGGGGAAAATCTTTTCAAAAGAATCAAAACATTTCATTTCAACAGTTTTGTTCATAAAAAGTCTAAATATTTTGTTTCAACTTTCAAAATAGCATTTCAAATTGACATCTGGCTAATTAAAAAAAGAGTGAAAAACATTAAAAATGTCTGAATCAATACAAAAAGTAAAAAAAAATTGTTTTCGGTTGACTCAAAACATTGAATTGACTTGAAAAGTGATTTTTTTTTCAAGTTTTTGTTTCCAGAAAAGTAGATTTTGGTTCAGATCAAACTGGAATATTTTCAGATATTTCAGTTTGGCCCAATGAACTGAAAAATACTTTATTTGCTCAGCCTAGTCATAACCAGCAAGAGGTTGTCCATTCCTAAAGCCAACTGAGTACTTTGCTTGCTCTGACTGAACTTCTAAATTCTTCTCTGAAAGCTCCAGTTCTTCCCTCTCTCCCATTTAGTCTTGCATTGGCTCACTTGCCCTGTCTTACACTGATCTGCACTATTCTGTTGTTATAATTCACAGCCAACCCATCACTTCAGGAAATGGAAGGTGGTAAAAGTGGCCGGGGGTGAGGGAAACAGATAAAGGCATAAAAGACAAAAGTAAGAGGTGTAAGAGATGTGGAGGATTGCTGGTTTTTTTAATGTAGCTTTTCTCTTGTATCACAGCTGATTTTATACTGGCATATGAACAAATTGCTTTACATTATGCATAAACTGTGCAACAATAAACAGTACACCAAATCGAGTGAGTCACATGAATTCAAGACACTGGGGCTTACCTTTAGAGCTCTGTACAACTTCAGCTCATATTCTGACCAACCCTTATTCACTTCACTTCACTCAAGCTTCCCTTCCTCTTCCCAATAGTTTCCCCCAGAATTGCTCTCCCACCTTCTTCATGCTGTTTCTTATGCTTGGGACCTATTACTCCTGCTTCTTTCTCCCTCCAACCTGCTTTCCATTCAACCCTCTCCTTCTTGGAAGCCTTTCATCAAGAATCCACCAAATCCAGAATTTCAAATAGTTAAAGTGAATATTAAATGAATGTTTAAACCACCAAAATAACCCACAAGGAGCTTTCACAACTACTCAGCCCCATGATTTGCTCTCAATGGCAAAAGTTGCCCTCTCCAAGAGGAGTTCTCCTTCTTGCATTTACTGATAACTTGTCCCCTGCCCTTTCCTCATGGCTGCTCTAAATGGTCTGTTGTCATTTTCTGTTGGGTCCTTGATGTAATTGCGCTCATAACCTACTAAAGACCTGGAGCACATCTTTTATTCTGATTAGAAAGTCCCATGCGACGCATGCCTATAGTGCACATGATACTACTTAACAAGGTGACTCTCAAATGCAGAAGCATGACTTGTCTGTAGCTCTGTCACTGAAGGAGGGAGGGGCAGCATTTAAAAAAGAGAGAAACCAGAGGCTTGTGATGATGGGGTAGAAGAAATTCCTATAACCATTCTAATCTTCTATTTGGTTTTTAAGGTATTTAAGTCATATCAGGTCCTGAGAACATTGTAATTTGGTTTGCTTTTTGCCATTCTTGATTTATGGATCAGCATCTTCCACAGTAAAGGATAATTAAACAATTCCATGTTTTAGTTAAGTTCCAATCTCATCACTTTCTTACTCTCTTTCTCCTTGCTGGAAGCTGCAATGTCCAGATATACTTCAGCTTTCAAACCTGCCAACTCCTGTGTGTGATACCAGCTTCTACAATCAGTGAAAAGCTTAGGGACATGGTAATAAATAGTAGAGGAAGAAAATGGAAATATATGGGATTCTTTTTCTTCAACATGAGGAAAGTTTTCTATAAACTTCATTTCAGGGTTTAATAATTCAGTTGTCAATAAATTACAGTAATAGTGAGTGAGAAAACAGTGGGTCTGGAATAAATGTGGGCCTCATGAACACTGTACTGAGGAATGATCTGTTAAGAGGTCTGTGTATGGATTCAAAGGCATGTACAGTTCATGGGCCATTTGCACTGCCGCACTGAAAGTTATTCAAAAATTCTAGCACCATTGTTTGACTTAATGAAATGGGTATTTTGAATGTTTATATTGTTGACATAAAACAGGCCCAACCAGTTTTCTAGCTGTATCCAGATACTGCAGATTAAACTGGAAAATCCGGCTTCCTTCATCTTATGTTCAGTTTTTTTTTCTTTGCAGCTAGTCAGTCATATACTAACCTGAGTGCGATCATGGCCCTAGTCCGGCTGTTCTACTCCCTCGCTATGCTGCTCAAATTGGCTCTGTCTGTGGACCATGTACCTATGCTGCTCTGGTCAACTCACAGGTGAGAAATTAAAACATCTAGCAGTCTTTATGCAGTTGCTTTACCAGAACAAATTGTGTGTGTGTGTGTGTGTGTACAACAAATCACATATGATCATGTCTGCTCTGCCCTTCCTGAGACCTTGACCCAATGTACAATATATGAGACACTATGATCTAAATAATACTTAGTCCTGCCTTGAGTGCAGGGGACTGGACTAGAAGACATCTTGAGGTTCCTTCCAGTCCTATGATTCTATGTAATTAAAGTAGGGCATGGATCAATATTCACGTTGCACTCCCTGTCAGTACCCAGCCTGAACCAGGGCAGCTAATGATCCAACCAGCAGACCAAATTCAGTGATAAATCCTGGTCATGTGCCACCAGAGGCATGTTTCGCATACATTAAGAAGATGATGTATTAAAGACTGCATCATAATGCATACACACAAGGAGGTTGAATTAAGGTTATACAGGCAATCGTAATACTGGTATTTCCTAACTTTTGAGTGCCTGATTTTGCACCTTAATGTTGTTTTTAATGTAGTTTGTTTGCATGTAAAAGAACACATGTTACAGTGTGCATTATGTCAGATGGTTAGTAGAACTTGTGGCATCATACTGGTTTGGTTTTGAAAGTGCATGAGAGATGCTTGAATGTGAAGGATTTGAATGTACTTAGGAGGTCATGAGACTTTTGAACCTGACATGTGAGAGACTTCAAAGAAAGAATCCAAAAGGACTTGCAAGGTCACAAGCCACTTCTGAACCAGATCTAAGCAAGGATGAAGGAGGCTAATCTGGAGGACAAAGTTAACAATAGACCTGTTGTACTGTAGACAGACTTGCTGTCTGACCTTAGGCCTGTATAAATCACTTAATCTCTGTGCCTTACTTCCTTTGTCATGTCTATTTAGATTGTAAATCCTGCAGGGCAGAGACTTTTATTCTATGTACATATGTATGTATGATGCCTAGCAAAACAGGCCCCCTGAACTCAGCTGTGTCCTCTAGGCACTGTGATGTAAATAATAATAACCATCCAGCTGACCATGCTTGAAATGTAATAAAGTTCATCCAAGTTATTTTCAAACTATTTCCTAATGACTCTCTTTGCCTTGCTCTTATTAGCTTCATGACATCCCTGATCTATGGAGCTGTCAGTGGTAGGCCTGGAATCCTTGCAAGAAATTCAGTCCCCTTCTTTACAGCCGTGAGTTCTTAAAGTTAAACTCCTCTTAGAGATGGAGCAGCCCTTCCTCTGAGTACATTTGACCTCCTTTGTGTTCTGTGAGAGAGTACGGGGCTGACTCAAGATGTGACAGATTGAATAAGGGTCGGAAAAGTGTCTTGATTTTATTTGCATTTGCCTCTTAATTTACTAAGTTTATGCAGAAATAGTATACTATGTAAATTCAGGGTTTTAATGATAAGCTTTTCAGTGCAATGAATATCTCTCTGTGTGAAATGCTGTTTCAATATAGAGTTCTTTGATGCCCTTTCATTCTGTTAAATGTGATACTGTGGTGATGAAGGCAGTAGAAGGATTGCATTTGAAGACAGATGTGAGTGTGTGAAATTTGTGCTGTGTTTCTCTCAAATGTGTTTTGGTCATTGTGTCTTTTATAACATCACTGATTATCACCACACTTGACAAATGTCAGTACTACACTAAGGCATCTGTGGAAATTACACCTTTGGTCTCTGGGGAATAGAGGTGTAGGAAAAATGCAGCTGTAACTACAGAGAATGAAATTAAATTAGTTAGCTTTGTGTTTTCTGAAGGAAAGAAAAAGATGAATCTTTAATTTCAGGACCTTGTACTACATTGGAGGTAGTAGAAGTTGACTAATTTATGAATCTTTAAAACAGACAACTGGAAGAGATCTAAAATCGTGTACTGAAAAGAAAAGTAGATTTGGGCAATAGTTCATTTTTTAAGACAAAAATGTTCCTAAATGACTGAAAAATGAATCCATGTTCCTTTGTCCTGCTTTTTATTTCTTGTAAATACTACATCTGTTGTCACTATAAATAAGGTGGTGCTGCTGTTGTGTTTAAATGAAAGTTATTGCAAGGTAAGGAGTGTTCAGAAAGCAAGAGTTCATAGTAGTAATGAAAACAAACTTTTCACTGGCAAGCAGTTAGCAACTTGTTCAATACAGTTTATTCAGGATCAACAGCAAGAAAATCAGGCAGGCAATGTAGTGAAACCAGCTTCATGTTTATATGCCTACAACTTTTTCAGGAGGAAATGTACCTATATCCATGACCTTTTGCATTTTGAAAATGCAGTGTTTGGTGTGGGAGAAATTATTTCTTGGTGAATGCAAATGAAGTAAATAACAGATGTATATTAGTTTAAAAAATAAAGCAGAAGCAGCAGTGACTTTGATTTGCATGAATTGTTGTGTATGCTTGGCTCCAAATCCTACATGCAGTATTTTAAAAGAGGAGCTTTCTAATAACGAAAGCTTTCCTGCATATCTCTGTCCATAATTCTGGTATTAAACACTGCAGTTAGAGCTCTTCTGCACAACTTTGTTTGAACCTTAAACCAAGAGTAACAGGTTTTTTATTACTCTAAGCCCAAAGATATTAAAACTAAACCAAGGAAAGGGGCGCTCATTAACTGAATATGAAACTACTGGTATATGACATGGTTTGTAACATTTGGGTCTGAACATATTTCAGTGTCCCTTTAAAATCAAATCTGTTCAAATTAACACAAGTCATGCGATAGGTTTTATAATTAGTTCTATAGAATCTTGGTGGTTTCGTCCTTAAGTTTCTGCAGGATTTTTCCATAAAGATTTGATCATGACGGGTCTATGAACACAATCCAGAAGAGACAGAAAAGCAGATGTTTTAAAGGGTTTTATTTATCATTTCAATCTTCACTTGGTTTTTAAAAAAATTACATTTTAGGGAAGGAGTGGTGGGCACAGCTGGTGGCTGTAAACATGGAGATGTAAAAAGCCATACACATCATCTTCTGCTGTCTTGATACCGCTCCTTCCACCTCTAGAATGAGTGAATATTCCATGTTAGGAAGTGGACCCATTCACAACCACTCTGCCAGTTACAAGTTTGGAAAGAGTAATTAGGAATTTATCCTGGCTCCATATGCTCTTTTATATGGTGAACTGCACCTGCAGTAGCCAACTTTAAAATTGAATCTTTTTGTGTGTTACCTCTCTAGCCTGTTCTTTTCTTCTGTGATAATCTTCCTTTGCAGCTCATTAGCTTTGTTTTGGCAGTGGGTAATTCTTTTTTTTGGGGGGGTGGGGAGGTTAGTTTAATTTTAATTGTTCCTAAATTTTATCACCCAAAGTGCTCACTGAAAGACCAGGGGATTTACCCCCTTCCGTCAATGAGTAAACTCTGCAGAGGGCGTGAGCCCTTAAAATGAGAGAGAGCCAAATTCTGCCCTGGGGCTAAACATTCAAAAATCAAATTATCTTCAGTAGGAGCTGTACACAGCTATCGGAGAGTGGAATTTGACCCAAGTAAAAACTGCCATATATAATGGTGATGGACTGTGCTGTGAGCCATATTCTGTTCTCCCTTACATTGGTGTAACTGAGAGCAGAATCTGGCCTGTGTCCTTAACCAACACACATTGGGATGCACAGATAAGAGTTCAAGTATTTTTTTAAACTGGTAATTAACCATATTGGTGCATCCAACTATTTCCAAATAAAAACATTAAAACAAATAAAATCTTAAGGAGAGTGTAGCCAGTAGTTGAGTAAGGATGTTGAGTTGTGATCAGCATCCCTTCAAGTACCATTTGATAAGATCTACATTTAAAAGTATACTAGGGTTTAGTAGTATGAAGTAAGCAAAATTAGGAGGCAGCAATGGCTGAGCTGTAAATCCATCACTGACACTGAATCTTTCTGTGCTCTTGAGGAAGTCACTTCTCTCTGTCTCAGTTTCCTCATGTGTAAAATGGTGTCCGTGGGTCCATTTCTTACTCTCATTGAAATCAATGGCAAAATTATCCTTGCCTTCAAGTGGAGCAGGATTGAGCCTAATAAAATGTATTGTACCTGTTTCACATGGATGTTATGAAAAATATTAGTATTTGTAAAGCACTAGCAAGGCAAATGATAAATTATAAATAATTAGTAACACATTTCAAAATCTCTCTTATGTCAGATTACATGGAAGCCTTTTTATGAAAGCTGTTCTAATGTCAGACACTATACACTGATCTGAGAAACCTGAAATTCCAAATGTACACAGTGTGCAAAGTATAAAATGCATTTAACACCAATCCTTACTGTAACTTCAATACATTAAAAATGGTCTCTTCTATAATGAATATAAACAATTTGACAACATCCTAGTATTTCTAACAGCAACCTTAGAGAAAGATGAGGTAGGAATAGCTTAGGTGCCTCAATGACATGGATTTCACTAGGGGGTCCCAAAATTGTAAAGCCAAGTGCATCTTGTCATAGGAATGTTCTTTGCTTACAGTCAGTGAAAACATTTCACATTTTCCAATAACCACCCAGCATTATGCCGAGACCAGAGGTGGCTCTTTGTACAGTGAATGCAGATTATAAATGACTTCGAGCAAGAGTTAAGGCCCGGCACTAAAATAATAGTTTTTCTTATATTTGTGAGAAGTTTAAAGGGAAACCTACTCTGATTTATAGGCATAGGAAAGTGATACTGTGAATACGAAGAAGTTGAGAAATCCCTTAGCTTTCTTGGGGATGTTTTTTCTCAGAAGAATCAAATATGCTCCACTGTACGATTACATTTTATATCAGGTCATTGTTGGGTTGCCACTCCACATGTATTCTTTCACCTATAAAGATATCCAGCTGCCGTGGTGATATTGTACAATAAGATGCTTCTGTACCTTTTTGAAATTCTGGTCCATTAGTCGTTAATTTTCATTTTGCCTCTGCCACTAGCACACGTGACATGTGAACTTGATATTTAGTGATTGTATTTACAGGTTCTTAGTGACATTTTATTAACTAGCTATGGTCTTGCTTAGTTCTGATGCACAGGGCAAAAATATCATTGCTTGCCTAATAATCTCCTGCTGATTGAAAAAGACAAATGAAAAAATAAACTCTAAAAATGATTTTATCTGTAAGTTACAAAGGGTATATAGGAACACATAAGTCAGAGATGTAAAAGCCTTGAAATCTTTGCTTCCATTAAAACCACTGTCCAAATTCAAGCTGGCCCTAGAGAGAAGACAGATAAGATAATATCCTTGTATACCTCACTGTCCCATCACAGAACCAAACTGTACATTCAGGCTGTTCAGGATGTCTGTGGAGATAGTGGGAGGGGGAAGCAAACTGCAGGCTTAGAACTCCTTCCTGTACCCATCCCCTGCAGGCTTGTGCTATACCCGGGCGGTTGAAACAGGGCATCTGAGCTTTATTCCCCACCCCTTCTTTAATCAGACAGTAAAATATGTAAACACACACAGCCAACTGCAATTAAGGGATTTAAAATAAACAGGCAAATTATATGGTTAATGTGAATATTAAACAAATGTTCACATTAAGTTATGAACTAATGTTACTTATTCAGCACCCGAAGTTGATGGCAGTCTCTCTGGTGGCTTCAGTGTGCCCTTAAACAGATTTTAGTCTACTTGTAAAGAATCCAGGGCCACAGTTTTTTTAAGTCTCTGTTTTTGAGGCAGTCAATGTGTGTGTGTGCGTGCACACACACACACACGCACACACTGTACATGAAAATACATGTAATAAAAGGAAGTAATAGCAGAGATAAGAACCAACCTATGTAGATTGTATTTCCGGCAATGATGCTGGGGTTATCGAAGTTCACTGTTCAGAATCTAGATCATCTTAGAAAAGGTGCCCCACCAACTCATAAAGCCATCAAAGGAGCAGTGCCTAAGAATGGTGAGCCTTTCCAAGACTGCCATATTTTAAAATGGGCTTATTAACTTCCCAACATCTTTGTATTGTTCCTGTGTAGAGCTAAACAAAAAATAAACCCACTAATTTTTACCATGATGATTTAGAATCTAATTTAATTCTGTCATGTATTTTTCAATTAATTGCAGATGTAAAAGCTCTGGAATAATCCTGTGAATATTTATTTTGTACAATTTTGCCAGTGCTGTTTGGGAAACTGATTTTAAACTACTGTTTGATTTGCTGTAAGGTAATTGTCAAAACATTTGCAGTCCTATCTCCCTGCCCTCAGACATGCCATTTACTAATTTTGCGTAAATTAATCTGTAATCAGTTTTCTTAATATTTTAATACTGTATCTTGCTGATATAAATGTAAAAAATTCGGAGGTTCAGTATTGAGCTGAGGCACTAAAGCTCTATATGAATAATAATTGTGAATCCTTGAGGCTTTCCCTGATGTTTTAAAAGTTTATATTTAAGGCTGATGCTGAGATCATGAGGTTTGCCATCTCTGAAAATTCCAAGCATATCTCTGAAGCAATTTCTAAGCTCTTGGACTTTCTGCATACTCGCTAATATGAATTTCAAAGCACAAATGAAGAGGTTTAACATGCATATGAAAATATCAAATAAGAGCTCCCAAATAAATAAATAATAATATAAATTTACTGTCTCCACTGCCCTGAGTTGACTGCTACAAAACGTTGGGAAGTCTTACAGAGAAATATAGTTTGCTTTCGACTGGCAATCAACATTGAAATATATTCTCAGCTGACTACTATTCTTCCTGACTGCCAATATCACAGCTCCATTCTGGCAGAACACCCAAAGTATTTTCACCCATGAAAGGGGCTAATTCTGAAAGGATTCTCCTTGCAACAGTTACTGATTTAAAAAATTATGCTCTCATATTCACCTGTGGCTCAGATTACAATTAATAATAGCAGTCTGATATATACTAAATTGTGCATCTGTTGTCCATTACAATGGAACTCATTTGGTTCAGGCTAAGAACACTGACTTATCATGGTTTAGTGGTTAAAGCACATGACCGGAAGATGCAAGATTGAGGTTCTGCTCCTGTTTTTCCAGAGTTGCAGTATTACCTTAGACTAGGGGTGGCCAACCTGTGGCTCCAGAGCCACACGCGGCTCTTCAGAAGTTAATATGCAGCTCCTTGTTTAGGCTTTCCCTGCACAAGCAGTGGAACAAGTTTGGGAACCACTGCCCTAGAGGAAGAAAGGACCATTATAAGGATCCAGAGCAAGCAAATGGAAACTTTATCTTGTATTCTAAACAAACAAACAATATGACTTCCTTCCAACTTTTAAAATCTATTTTATATAAAAGAAAGGTATCATGTACCATCAACTTCCTTTTCAAAAATATCCTGTCTGTTACAATAATATGTCTATATGGATGCTTAAATCCATCCCTTTTCAGCAAACCGCTTAATCATGTACTTAAGTCCCATTCAGTCTCCTAGTTAAGCGTAGGCTTTGCTGAACACTGATGGTTTGCTGAATTGGATCCACAGTGTTTATTACTATTGGCAGTGTCATTGACTTCTAAGGGATCATCCACAGTGGAAAGCATGTGTTTGCAGGATTGGAAATGGAGAATGTAAATTCTTCATGGGAGGGTCCTCATTTTACACATGCCAATAAAGCATCTAGCATACTGTTGGCACTAATCATAATAAATACTAATGGCAGGTGGCAGTAGTAATAAATAATACTCATCCATGCCCCAGTTAATCCTTAGTGTAACTCAACTGACTTGATATGAACTACACTAGAATAATTTAACCATTTGAATTCACCTCTAGAATAGACTGTCAGATATTACACCTGATCTTTACCAAAAGACTATGATATCATTACCAGCATTTGTATATTTAAGTGAAACAAAATGTCAACCTTTGCAACAAGTATAAAGGAAAATATTTAACTTTAATTTTAGCTCACTGTGGAACTCTGAAGCTACTTTACATGAGGGACACATTATCTCAAAGCAGGAGCTGCATATGCTACTGCAACCTGTGTTTACCCAGGATTCCAAGAACCTTGTCTTGTTCCTTCAAGATACGGTATGTACTGGTAATTTGTTTCATCTTGTCAATGCAGAATACAGCTTGTGTGTAATGAGCTGAGATGACACTGTCTGACCTGCACTATTTTTCTGCTTTTCAGCTTAGCATCGATGACTTCACGCATTACAGTGAATCTTATGAAAATGAGAAGCCATTTCACAATGTCCAGGCAAGACTTTCTATTCCATATGTTATCTCCCAGTGGTATTTAAAACACAAACAAAAATGATGTTAGACTGACATGACAGACAATTGTTAATAGAATGATACTCAAATGAAGCAGTTTGATAGTTAAACTTAAGAAGGTGTTTCATTTTAACAGCTGAGTTGCAGAAAAGCAATTGCATGTACTGTAATATCCTTCATAGCAATTTTCTTTCTGAAAGTCAAATTCTGTGCATTGATCATCATCTGTAAAAATTATTTCTAAAAACATTATTATATTGGTTAGTATAAAATAAGAAACTCTCAGAGTGATACTCCTCCAAAGTTACATAGTGAAGCCCACTTACAAAATTGCTGAACAAAGTGAAACAGCTATAGGAATAGGTTCACTGCTCCTGATTTTCAAAAGTGGCCTCCTATTTTGTTTCCATAGTTATGAACCCACAAATAACTGTGAAGGTGTTTTATAGCATGTGATTAGACATCTCCATACTTTAAATGTGGGCTTATAGAGTTGTGCTACTGTTATTTATTGGAGCAAAAATGCAGACTTAACATTGAGAACAGTCCTCTCAGTCACAGTCAGCACTTTCTGACCTCCCACTCTAGTTCTCCTCATTAAGAATCTTTACAAAATTCTCATGCAGCATGCTCAGTATACACTGTCCATACTGACAGAAGCACACACACACCAAACTTGGTGTACCCACTGTTCCCAGGTACTCTTAGTTAGTGTGAAGGAGTGTTCACAGATGGCAGTCATAAAATCGGGACATTTGGTCACCCTAGCCTGCATTTTGCAAGACCCCTGTGCAGGGATAGTCTTACATGGCAGACATAGGTGTTCTGGGGGAGGGTTGAGAGATTGACAACTTTGCAGATCCTCCTGTTCTTTGCCCTATAGTGGGACCATGTAAGAGTTTGCAGAACCTACCTCGTTACGCACTCCATAACCTTGGAGGTAGGATTCCTCCCTGTGTCCACTTCAGCATCCAGAGAAGCTACTTATGCTGGGCACTGGGCTCTGGGTTTGCCCCACTGTTCTGAAGCACTTGGAGGAGAGGAAGGTGATAAGGAACAATCAACATGGATTCATCAAGGGCAAGTCATGCCCGACCAACCTGATTGCCTTCTATGATGAGATAACTGTCTCTGTGGATATGGGGAAAGTGGTGGACATAATATACCTTGACTTTAGCAAAGCTTTTGATATGGTCTCCCACAGTATTCTTGCCAGCAAGTTAAAGAAGTATGGATTGGATGAATGGACTATAAGGTGGATACAAAGCTGGCTAGATCATTGGGCTCAAAGGGTAGTGATCAATTGCTTGATGTCTAGTTGGCAGCCAGTATCAATCGAAGTGCCTCAGGGGTTGGTCCTGGGGACAGTTTCGTTCAACATCTTCATTAATGATCTGGATGATGGGATGGATTGCACCTTCAGCAAGTTTGTGGATGACACTAAGTTGGGGGCAGAGGTAGATATGCTGGAGGGTAGGGATCGGTTCAGAGTGATCTACAAAAATTGAAGGATTGGGCCAAAAGAAATCTGATGAGGTTCAACAAGGACAAGTGCAGAGCCCAGCACTTAGGACGGAAGAATCCCATGGACTGCTACAGGCTGGGGACTGACTGGCTAAGCCAGGACTGGCTCCAGGGTTTTTGCCGCCCCAAGCAGCAAAAAAAAAAAAAAAAAAAAGCTGTGATCGCAATCTGCAGCTCTACCACCACTGCTTCAGTCTATGGCGGCAATTCGGCGACTAGTCCTTCGCTCCAAGAGGGAGTGAGGGACCCGCCGCCGAAGACCCGGACATCCCGCCCCTCACCATTGGCCACCCCAAACAGCTGCTTGCTGGGCTGGTGCCTGGAGCCGGCCCTGGGCTAAGCGGCAGTTCTGCAGGAAAGGACCTGGAAATTACAGTGGATGAGAAGCTGAATATGGGTCAACAGTGTAACCTTGCTGCAAGAAGGCTAACGACATATTGGGCTGCATTAGTAGGAGCATTGCCGGAAGATCGAGGGAAGTGCTTATTCCCCTCTATTTGGCACTGGTGAGGCCATATCTGGAGTATTGTGTCCAGTTTTGGGCCTCGTACTACAGAAAGGATGGGGACAAATTGGAGAGAGTCCAGCAGAGGGCAACAAAAATTATTAGGGGGTTGGGGCCCATGACTTATGAGGAGATGCTGACAGAACTAGGCTTATTTAGTCTGCAGAAGAGTGAGGTGGGATTTGATAGCAGCCTTCAAACTACCTGAAGGGGAGTTCCAAAGAAGATGGAGCTAGGCTGTTCTCAGTGGTGGCAGATGACAGAACAAGGAACAGTAGATTCAACTTGCAGAGGGGGAGGTCTAGGTTGGATATTAGGAAAAACTATTTCACTAGGAGGGTGGTGAAGCACGGGAGGTGGTGAAATCTTTACCCGTAGAAGTTTTTAAGGTCCAGCTTGACAAAGCCCTGACTGGGATGAATTAGTTGGGGTTGGTCCTGCTTTGAGCAGGGGGTTGGACTAGATGACCTCCTGAGGTCTCTTCCAACCCTAATCTTCTATGGTTCTATGATTCTCTGCTTCTGTTAGTTATTGTTGAGATGGCACTTTCATTCTAAGCCCTTATTTTCAGTGGCTCCTTTAACCATTCCTGTTGGGGCGGAAATTTCACATGTTCCTTCTCACTGCAGAAGTGAATTCATTTGGGAAATTGGAAGAAAATCTCTTCAAGCATTGTTGAAGCATAGCCACTCAGCCAAAGGTGTGTTTTTTGATACTTCCCCCCCTTTGCAGGGTCGGTGCAAGGAAGTTTTGTGCCCTAGGTGAAACTGCCACCTTGCACCCTCCCCCCCCCGCCCTGCGGCAGCTCCGCTCTGAGGCGACCCCCGTGGCAGCTCCCCCCCCGGGAGCCATCCGGCACCTCCCCACCCCAGCTCACCTCTGCTCCAGAAGCCCTCCTGTCGGGAACCCCAGGGCTACCTGCCAGCGGCTCAGACTCCCTCTCCCTCCCAGCGCAGCAGCCGCTGAAAGGCTTTAAAAAAATGGGGGGCCCCGCTTTTTGGCACCCCCAAATGTTGGCGCCCTAGGCAACTGCCTAGTTGGCCTAAATGGTAGCACCGGCTGTGCCCCTTTGTCTTTAAAAAGATCAAAGAATTTAAGAGAATCAGCAGTGGTATTGCAACATTGTCTGAGACTTTCATTCCATGAGATTCAAAAAACAGAATTAAAACTCCTATAATAACTACCTGTAACGTGCTGAGCAGCCTCAACTCACATTGACTTCAGAGGGAGTTGAACACTTTGCAGGTTCTGACCCATAATGACCATACCTTGCCAAACAATGAGACATAGGATGCAGTACATATGATGTATGTATGGGGCGGGTTGTATTGCCTATTAATGTTGCCTGACATTTCTCATTATAAGACCCTGCTTTTAGTTCACTTATAACTTTTCCAAACTTAAGTGTCTGGTGTCACAGGGTGTGCGGGAGTCCGGCCCTGCACCCCTCTTCCTGGGACTCACAGTGACTCTCAGCCAGCCAGTAAAGCAGAAGGTTTATTGGACAACAGGAACACAGGTTACAGCACAACCAGGACCCCTCAATCGAGTCCTTCTGAGGGTTCAGGGAGCTTGGTTCCCAGCGTGGGATTCCCTGAACTCTCCCCCCAAGCCCCAAACCGAAAACTGACCTCACCCTCTCCACTCAGCTCTTATCCTTTGTCTAGCTCCCCTCCCCCCTCCTAGCTCATGTTACAGGCTGACTACCTGTCTCTCACCTAAACTGCTCTCTGGCTCTCCCATCTCCCACACAGACAGCCCCTGCTCCATCACATCTCTCCCCCCTTCGAGACTGAACTGAGCGGGGTCACTCTGCCCAGTGACCTGGGGAAGTTCGGGGCCCCTTCTCCGGGACAGCGTGTCCGCTATCAGGTTGGCGCTTCCCTTCACATGGACCACGTCCATGTCATAGTCCTGCAGGAGCAGGCTCCACCTCAGGAGCTTGGCGTTGGCTCCTTTCATCTGGTGTAGCCAGGTCAGGGGAGAGTGGTCGGTGTACACGGTGAAGTTGCGCCCAAAGAGATAGGGCTCCAGTTTCTTAAGGGCCCACACCATGGCCAGGCATTCCTTCTCGATGGCCGCGTAGTTCTGCTCCCGGAGTAGCAACTTCTTGCTCAGGTACACGATGGGGTGTCTCTCCCCCTTTTCATCCTCCTGCATCAACACCGCCCCCAGCCCCGTGTCTGAGGCGTCGGTGAACACCATATAGGGCTTGTCAAAATCTGGGTTTGCCAGAACTGGGCCACTAACTAGAGCCTCCTTCAGCGCCCGGAGAGCCTCCTGGCACTGCTCAGTCCAGACCACCTTGTCTGGCTTCCCCTTCTTGCACAGCTCAGTGATGGGGGCGGCTATGGCGCTGAAGTGGGGCACGAACCTTCGATAGTAGCCCGCCATCCCGTTAAAGGCCTGGACCTGCTTCTTGCTTTGGGGAGCGGGCCAGTCTCTGATCACCTCGGCTGGTTCCGGCTTTAGGCAGCCGCTCCCCACCCGATGGCCCAGGTAAGATACTTCAGCCATCCCCACCTTGCACTTCTCAGCCTTTACGGTTAACCCAGCCTCCCGGAGTCGGTCCAGCACTTGTCTAACCTGGGACACGTGGTCCTCCCAGGTCTGGCTGAAGACGCAGATGTCGTCAATATACGCCACGGCA
The DNA here is from genome assembly GCF_020497125.1 of Mauremys mutica. Taxonomy (NCBI): domain Eukaryota; kingdom Metazoa; phylum Chordata; order Testudines; family Geoemydidae; genus Mauremys; species Mauremys mutica. Next base: position 43,033,070 of record NC_059072.1, read on the forward strand.
AAACTCTCCATCCCCCTCATTAGCTGATCCACCAGACGCTGGAAGGTGGCCGGCGCTCCCTTGAGGCCGAAGGGCAGGGTCAGAAACTCGTAGAGCCCCAGAGGGGTAATGAAGGCCGATTTCAGCCTGGCATCTGTGTCCAGCGGCACTTGCCAGTAGCCCTTTGTAAGATCCATGGTGGTGAGGTACCGAGCCCTCCCAGCTTGTCTAGGAGCTCGTCAGGCCTGGGCATGGGGTAGGCATCCGATACAGTGATGGCATTGAGCTTTTGATAGTCCACACAGAACCGGATCGACCCGTCCTTCTTGGGGACCAGCACCACTGGTGAGGCCTAGGGGCTGGCGGATGGCTGGATCACCCCCAAGGCCAGCATGTCCCTGACCTCTCTTTCTAGGTCTTGGGCAGTTTTTCCCATGACCCGAAAAGGGGAGCATCGTATAGGGGGGTGGGACCCGGTCTGTACCCGGTGGACAGTCAAATTAGTGCGTCCAGGCTGGTAGGAAAACAGCTGTCGGTACAGATGCAGCACCCCTCTGATCTCAGCGTGTTGGGCCGGGATCAGCTGATCAGAGAGGGGGATCGCCTCCAGGGGGGAACCAGCTTTTGTCCCTGGGAATAGATCCACTAAAGGGTCATCTCCCGGCTCCTCCCAATGTCTACACACGGCCAACACCATATTCCCCCTGTCATAGTATGGCTTCATCATATTCACATGGTACACCCGGCGGTGGTGCGCCCGGTTCGACAGCTCCACCACATAGTTTACCTCATTTAGTTGCTTGATAACCTTAAAGGGTCCTTCCCAGGCGGCCTGGAGTTTGTTCTTTCTCACGGGGATGAGAACCATCACTTGATCCCCGGTGGCGAAGGCACGGGCCCGTGCCGTACGGTCGTACCAGACCTTCTGCTTCCTCTGGGCCCGGGCCAGATTCTCCCTGGCCAGGCCCATGAGCTCGGCAAGTCTTTCCCGGAAGGTCAGGACATACTCCACCACCGACTCTCCATCAGGAGCGGCCTTCCCCTCCCATTCGACTCTCATCAGGTCCAGGGGCCCCCTTACCTGCCTTCGAAAGGCGAGAACCCAGTAGATTCCTGGGGTACCTCCCTGTATGCAAACAGCAGGTGAGGTAAGTACTTGTCCCAGTCCCGTGGGTGCTGGTGCATAAATGTTTTTAGCATCATCTTTAGCGTCCCGTTGAACCTCTCCACCAGCCCGTTGGTCTGGGGGTGATACGCTGAGGCCCAGTTGGGTCAGACCCCACATTTCTCCCACAGGGACTGGAGCAGGTTCGACATGACGTTGGACCCCTGGTCCGTTAAGACTTCCTTGGGGAACCCCACCCGGCTGAAAATGGTCAGCAGCGCATCTGCCACGGTGTCTGCTTCGGTAGAGGACAAGGCTACCACCTCAGGGTAGCGAGTGGCGAAATCTACCACCACCAGGATGTGTTTCTTCCCTGACCGGGTCGCCTTGCTGAGAGGTCCCATCATGTCTATGGCCACCTTCTGGAAAGGTTCTTCTATGATGGGCAAAGGCCTCAAAGCTGCCTTCCCCTTGTCCCGGGCCTTCCCCACCCTTTGGCAGGGGTCACAGGATTGGCAGTACTGTCGGATCTGGGTAAAGACCCCAGGCCAGTAAAAGTTCTGTAGCAGCCTCTGCCTGGTGCGCCGGATTCCCTGGTGCCCTGCGAGGGGGATGTCATGGGCCAGGTACAACAGCTTGTGGCGAAACTTCTGGGGAACCACCAGCTGCCTCCTGATCCCCCATGACTCCACTTCCCCGGGGGGAGCCCATTCTCGGTACAGGAACCCCTTCTCCCACAGGAACCTCTCCTTGCAACCTCTCCTCATGGTCTGTACTGCACTGAGGTTAGCCCGGTCCCTGGGCTTCCGCAAGGAGGGATCTTTCTGCAACTTGGCTTGGAACTCAGCAGCTGGGACAGGGATGGGGATCTGCTCTCTCTCACCAGCTGGGTCCTGTGGCTCGGGCAGGGTACCTTCCCCGTTGTCAGGGCGCAGTGCCCTGCGCCGACTCTGACTACGGGTCACGACCAGGGCACCCCGGGCGTTGCTGGGCCAGTCCTCAAGGTCCCCCCCATTAGCACCTCTGTGGGCAAATGTGGGTGTACCCCCACGTCCTTGGGGCCCTCCTTGGCCCCCCACTTCAGGTGCACCCTCACCACGGGCACCTTGAATGGGATCCCGCTCACGCCCATCAGGGTCAGGTAGGTGTCAGGCACCATCCAATCTGGGGCCACCACCTTGGGCCGGGCCAGTGTCACCTCTGTGCCCGTGTCCCAGTACCCAGTGACCTTCCTCCCATCCACCTCCAGGGAAACAAGGCACTGTTTCCGGAGGGGCAGCCCTGTGCCCACCCTGTAAACCAAAAACCCTGTGTCTGGAGCATCCAGCCCCCCAGAGGAGCTGACCTGGGGCCCTCCTCCCTCCTTCCCAGGTGGAACGCTGCCAGCCCCACTTTCCTGGGAATGTTGCCCCTCATCCAATTGGGTCTTTACCCAGTCAACCCTCTGCGGGTTGGGTCTGCTCTGTTTGTCCCTGAACTTAGGGCACTGGGCCCGTATGTGGCCTCGTTGGCCACAGTGATAGCAGCCCATGTCTCGTGGGTCCCCTCGAGGGGGTCGATGGACCTGATGCTGGATGTTCCCCTTTGGTGGGGATTCTCCATAGGCCCCCGCTGGGAGGTCCCATGGTGACTTTCTCTCTGCATTGAGGCAGACCTGCTCCTTCGAGACTCCTCCCTGCTATCCCCTGCCCGACTGTCCATAAATTGGTCAGCCAGCTGGCCTGCGTGCTGCGGGTTCTCCGGCTTCTGGTCCATCAACCACAGCCTCAGGTCGGGTGGGCACTGTGCATACAGGTGCTCTAGTATGAATAGGTCAAGCAGGTCCTCTTTAGTTTGGGCCCCAGCTGTCCACTTGCGGGCATATCCCTGCGCCCGGTTGACCAGTTGTAGGTATGTGACCTCCCGGGTTTTATGTTGACTCCAGAACCTCTTCCAGTACATCTCAGGTGTCAGCCCAAACTCGCGGAGCAGGGCCTGTTTGAACAGGTTGTAGTCCCCTGCCTCCACGCCTTTCATTCGGCTGTACACCTCCATGGCTGTGGAGTCCAGTAAGGGGGTGAGAAACGGGATCCTGTCTGCAGGGTCAACCCTGTGCAGCTCGCAAGCATTCTCAAAGGCTGTCAGGAAGGTATCTATGTCCTCCCCCTCCTTACGCCGGGCCAGGAAGCTCTTATCAAAGCTCTTTGTAGGCTTGGGTCCCCCCTCACTCACCGCAGTCGGGGCCTCACTGCTTTTCAGCTGGGCCAGGTCCAGCTCATGTTTACGCTGCTTCTCCTTCTCCTCCAGCTCACGCTGGCGCTGGTTCTCCTCGTGTTTACGCTGGTTCTCCTTCTCCAGCTCACGCTGGTGCTGGTTCTCCTCATGTTTACACTGGTTCTCCCGCTCCTTCAGTTCTTGCCTCCTTAACTCGAGCGCCTCCCTGTCATATTCCAGCCGCATCCGCTCCAGGGACAGGGAGCTCCGCCGGGACGATCCCCTGCTGGCCGCGGAGCCCTCAGTATTCGCTGGGCTTCCCCCAACCCCTCCCCTAGGTATAGGGGGGCAGGGTCTCGGGGTGTCCTCGGCAGCAGTCTGGCCCCCCCCAGCCATGTCAGGCCCCAGGGCCCCCACTGTGTCCGCTGGGCAGCTTCCCTCTGGGACAGGGCCCGGTTCACCCAAGCGATCCGTCTCCTCCAGCTGGGCAATTAGCTGGTCTTTGGTGGACCTCCCAATGCACAGCCCCCTCTGCCTGCTCAGCTCCACCAGGTCTTTCTTCAGGTGCTTAGCATACATCTTCCTGCTGGCCACTCGCTGGCCTGTGCTCTCAGCTTCCCACCGGTTCCAAGGAGACCCCTCATGCACCAGCCCTTCTTCAGGTCACCACCTCTCTGCCAGGGTCGAGCTGCAGACTCTTTCGCCCCTGGGACTGCTCCTGCAATCCCCCCGGGGGACCCTGTTACTGCAAAGTCCTTCTCACTGGGCACACACTCCCAGGGGTTAATCGCCTCCCGAAACTGTCTCTCTCTGTCTCTTCAGCCCACCTGGTTCCCGTCAGTCCCCCTTCGCTTTGCTGCTCCCCAGTCACTTACTGCAGGAAGCGCCGTCCATGGGGTGCAGTAGGTCCCGCCACTGCCACCAGTTGTCACGGAGTGTGGGGGAGTCCGGCCCTGCACCCCTCTTCCTGGGACTCACAGTGACTCTCAGCCAGCCAGTAAAGCAGAAGGTTTATTGGACAAGAGGAACAGAGGTTACAGCACAACCAGGACCCCTCAATCGAGTCCTTCTGGGGGTTCAGGGAGCTTGGTTCCCAGCGTGGGATTCCCTGAACTCTCCCCCCAAGCCCCAAACCGAAAACTGACCTCACCCTCAGCTCTTATCCTTTGTCTAGCTCCCCTCCCCCCTCCTAGCTCATGTTACCGGCTGACTACCTGTCTCTCACCTAAACTGCTCTCTGGCTCTCCCATCTCCCACACAGACAGGCCCTGCTCCATCACATCTGGGCTGAAATTTTCCAGCCAAGATGATTCAGCCATTTCTGAGAATGAGGATAAGGAAAAATGCATTGTTTTGCCCCAAACAAAACATTCTGGTAATCTATTCTTTGAAAATCTCTAGCACCCTGATGCTTTGGAGAAAGGACTTGGTAGGGCAGTGCCATGTATGTCAGGGATGTGCCTTTTGCTGCCCCCATGGAAATCCACCCAAATTTGGCCAAGTTATAAGCCCTTGAAAAAATTCACAGGCTTAGTAGAGACTTATCAGATTTAGCAGCTTTTCCCAAAGATTCTTTCTACACTGGGCATGCTCCAACCCAGGGCTAAGTTAGACTTCCCCTGAAGTTGCAGCTTTGGACTGCTGTGGGGTGTGCTGGGACTGGGTCCAGGTCTGGGCACTCGAACTGGAAGTAGGGAAGCTGTCTCTCCTGCTCTCTCAGTGCCTCTCTTGTTGGCCCCAGGCAGCATGGAGAAGGAAGCTGTCTGATTTGAATGCAGAGGGACAAGAGATTGATGGGAGGGCAAGGAGATTGTTACTGGGAGCCAGGAAGTGGACTTGGGAGCCAGTAGGTGCAGAGAGAGACTGAGATTGGTTGAGGAGGTCATGGAGGGAGATTGGGACTGGGATTCAGTGCAAATGGGGCACATCTGTGTGTGGGTGGGTATGTGGAGGGTTGCAAATGGGGACCAAGGTGGAGGAGAGAGACCAGATCAGAGGAGCCAGGTGAAGTGGGACTGGCTGGACAGGGAGCTGTTGGGAGGGGACTGAGTGGACAAGGAAACTGAGTGTGGCGGGAGACTGGGACAGGAAGTCTGGAGGTATTAGAGTAGGACTTGATGGCCAGGGAGACTGGAAATTGCATTTTTCTATGTTGCTTCATCAATAGGATTGTAAATATGTTAAATTGAATTATATATTGTTTAAGCAAAACATTTTTCTTTCTCTGAGATGCACATATATATTACTTTAACAATACTTGGGCATTTGTGAACAGTCATAGATTTGAAGTCCAGAAAAGGTCATTGAGCCTGACCTTCTGTAGAACACAGGCCATAAAAATTCACCCAGTAATCTCCAAATCAAGCTCATAACTTCCAGTTGAGTGAAAGCATATCTTTTAGAAAGAAATCCAGTCTTGATTGTTTGATGAAAGACCCTATCATAACATATACACAATAGGGGACAAAGGGAAAATCAGCCATGAATTTCCTCACCTTAGGCAAATTCAGATCTTTAATGTTGCATGATCACAAACATTTACATCTCAATATACAAACTTCGTTGTATGAGTGATTAAGAAATAATAGCTGTGCCATGTTACCTGAGCATTCTCCTCTTGAACTTCAGAGATGCAAATTTATTCACAGACTAAAACCAGAGATCTCATTTAGTATGAATGTGTGCATGTAGCAGCATGTGTAATACAAGGAAAAAATGTAACTTGAAAAGAGAGTTATGGGGTTATAAGCCTCAGAGACATTTGCAGTTATTAGATTTGTTCAGCTACATTAACAGCTGTTTTGAGCTTTTGGGATCAATGAGTATGTGTGCAATTAGAGGCTTCCATTTCCAGTTAATACAGAAAAAGATGTTACAAGTACACCATTTGTCCTAAAGGTTCAAATAATTTTTTTATTAAATAATAAAATACAAAGATTAGCATTCTGGGAGAATTTCTGTCAAGCAAATTATATTCCACAAACTGTTTTCCCAAGTATTAGCTTTGGCTTTCCCTGCACTGATGCTTAACTTTATGGAATTACAATGTAAAATAAAGCATTATAATTAGCTGCCAGCTGTGCAGTTGTGTAATTACTATTGTAAGTCAGAACTTTTTGCTAGATATTGCGTGTGTGTAAATGTACATATGCACAGCTACATGACTTATTATAGACACTCCATGATAGCCAAATATAATCTAACTGGCCAAAACAAGCGTATGTATGTAACTGAAAATAATTGCAATTGTTATTGGTAGTAAAACCTGTTGATCATTTTACCAACTGGCTGAACAGGGTCATATAATCCTATCTCAACATGATTGCTTAACAGGTATAAACTATATTTCCATAAGCATCTTTATATCCATATAACTACACACACAGTAAGGATTGCACCATTTTAACTGTGTTAGTTTCTAAACCAAAGTAATTATAGCAGTACAAAACTGTGTAGCCCTGTCCTCAGTCACCCATGTCCCCCCCCTTCTGTTTAAAGAGGCTGAAATATTATCCTCTACTCTACCAAGAAACCTATTGCTACATACCCCTGTACTGACTTCAACTACATTGATACAAGATAGTCTTAAACCAATTTAAGAGTCTCCACACAAGAGGATTACACCAGTTTAACCAAATTCCGTTTCTAAACCAATTTAGTTAAATTGGTACAATCACCTGGGATAGAGAAAGCCTTAGAATCTTTAAAACTTTGTTTACATTTATTTAACTTCAGTGACTACCTAACCTTTTAGATAAAGGTGGTTGTTGTTAAAAGATTCCAACCTTCCCCTTCACCTATGGTGTGAGGACATATGGTAAACATGCTCTAAGACACTGCTTCCTACTATTAAGTGTTTTTCAAGCAAAAGCAGGGATGACCAGACTTGGCATTGCTGATAGTTACAAGGGTCTTTTTAAAAACTAGAAAATAAAAACGAATAAAATCAGGCCCTCTTTATACATCATAAAGAAACAAAATAAGTACATAAATAAAAATCAAGCAATGCTCCCAATTTTAAAAGAACAATTTGCAGTTAACCTGAAATGGAAGGGCAGGAACAAATTTAATAAATGAGATATACAATAATAACCGTCACAACATTAGCTGAGAAACTGCAATGGAATGAAAAACTACTTCTTCACAAATACTTTCAGTAGTTGAAATAACTATTATCTGCTAAAGTATATTGCATCAATTTTCCCTAGAACTATAATGCATAATTTCATGTATGCCTCCTGAAACTTGTGGTAAAGTATATTTTATTAATCTAAAAATATAAAATACATTATATAAGCTGAAAGCTTCAAAAACAGTGACAACACAAATTTTCCACGTGATTGTCATTGATTTTCAAAAGACTGTTACCTGAGTAGAAACAGATGGTTCTTCCAACTTTGTTTGCTTTGCTTTGTTTTGAATACATGACACTAATTGATCAGTGTGATAGAAAATAAACCCACAACTTTGATATTTTAAATGGCATTTTTGCGGATTAAAGACTTCAAGGATCTCTCATTTATATGAAGAAACCTGCCTACTTTTTTTTTTGCCCTGGAAAAGTCTGGGAACATAAGAATCTTTTCCCCAAAATATGTTTTGTTACAAAATGGACAGAAAAGTATCTGTATCTAAGAACAAATGAGAGGAATTAACAATCTTTCTAGAAACAAATGAAATCAATTTAAAAAGTTCCTCTAATGTTTAATCTAAAAGAGATGTGACTTGTAAAATGACAATGAAGTTCATTCAGATGATAATTTGACATAGCCATCAGAAAAATTTCCTTTTACAAAGATTTTACACTCCAGCTTCTATGAAGGGGTTCCACCGTCACTCTGTGTGCTTAGGGAGAAGACTTCTCTCCCTTTCCCCTGCAGATCTTCCCAATGTCCAGCTTGATTACTCAGAACTGGATTTGCCCCTTAGTGCCTGATTCTTCATTGGAATGCAAAATCAGGCCCTTTTGGGTAGCTCTCTGCAGTCTCAATCCCATTTAAAGTCTGACAAGCTAAAGATGTACACTAGTCTGAATATATACTAGACAGCTAAAGCATCATGTGGGTTCCTTAATGACAGGTGTGCAATACTCATATAGGTTTTTGAATATCCATCTTCATAATTTTTATAAATCAAGACACTGATCACTAAAAATTTTCTTTAACAAAAAATTTAAATACTGCTTAATTTATTGTTGGAACAATTCCTGCTGCTGGAAGCAAGGGGTTCAGAGATTATAAGGCCAGAAGGGATCACTGTGATTGTCTATCAGAGGGGTAGCCGTGTTAGTCTGGATCTGTAAAAAGCAAAAAAGAGTCCTGTTGCACCTTATCGACTATCAGATGTATTGGAGTATAAGCTTTCGTATTCACCCACGAAAGCTTATGCTCCAATACATCTGTTAGACTATAAGGTGTCACAGGACTCTTTTGTGATCATCTAGTCTGGCTTCCAACATAATACAGGCCATAGACTTCCCTGAATTAAAGTAACAAAACTATTGGCATTAAATATAGCATCATGATTTTTTCATGCAACTTGTTAACTATCTTCAGGTTCATTAACCAAAACAAGCAAGGCGGGCTATGACATCATTTTCCTGTAGAAGAAGCTGAGAACCCTTCTCAGAGGCCTGTGAACCAATGCAGCCTGGCCCTGTTTTCATTTCTGTAGTTATTTTTCTACCATCCTGGCTAATTAGACAATGCAACCAAAGTATCTTTGATTTGCAGCTAGAGAAACTGAAAATGTCTAACCTTAGCTTGGAGTTCCCTCCTTTAAAATCAATACCATCAGGAAACATAAGCAACAGCAAAACATCTGAGCAATCAGAAAAACAGAAAAGGGTCAGGAAAGTGTTAAAGGACAGAAAGAATGAGTAGGAGGAGAAAAGCTTTAGCAACACCATAACACTAGCATTAGTTAAGAGAGAGTCTGTAACAAGTTTAACATCAGAACACTAGATATAGTAGCAATTATCCCTAAATTAAGAAATGCAAAAGAGAGAATACTGTGAACAAGGTGTCATAGTCACAGTGCAACCTGTTTTAGACTCCATTAGTCTTTCTCATGTGCACCGTTTGTGGATCAGCCTTGCTACCGTCACACTTCTCTGGAAGAACCACATGGTTCAGCCATTCTGGAACTGGATTTCTGCATGGCAGCCCGCCTAGTTCCCAACTGTATTAAGGCAACAGGCCCAACTGGCCTTAGCACCTGTCAGAGTCTCAATTTGGGAGCCTGTGACAGTGTAGGTTTGCAGTGACACAGAAACAGCGTCTTCAGAACATTAGCATTATTTATTCATTCATGCAGAAAGAGGGTTGGTTTTTGTTTTTTTTTAATTCACTTTCCATGAGAGTTTGACTCAGACACCTGAATAAGAGTCATGCTCACCTGATCAAATAACAAATATTATACCGTTTGATCAATCCCAGCTGAGCCAACTCAGTCGGAGTTTTGTGATTCAGGTTTTGAGTAGCAAGCCCGGAAGTAATTGAAATTCATGAAAATACTTATAAAAATTTAAATAGCAACAGCATGAGATTCTGTGACCCCAAAATAGGCAAGATTTGTCAAATTATTTGTTATGAATTAGTCACTCATAGCACTTATCAAGAATGGTTATTGAAGATGCAAAGTGTGTAGACATGGTAGTGTGGCTATCTGGTACTGAATTGTACTGTTCTAACTTGTGCTTACCTGTATTGATTAGTTTCAATTACAAGGGCATTAATTTCCTGTCTGACAGCTGTTTGATGCCCTTTATGTATTAGACTAGCAGTATGAATGCACTTCCTCATGGTGTAGTAGCTATGTAGATGGAATTACTGTGACACATTGAGACATATTGGTGTAGAAGTGTGAGGAAACTAGCACTTTATATGTTCTGGGGAATGCAGACCAGGAGCTGTCATGCTTTCACTATCATGCTTACAAGGCTTCATATGGAGTATGTGCTAAATAAAATGTGCTATCAATTTAAAGAGAAATAAAACCTGTTGGCAAAAATGTTAATACATTACTGGTTGAAAAATGCAGGATTATCTTTGTGAAAATATTCAAACAAATTTTGCAAAAAAAATTCAACATTTTGAATTTTCAGACATTTCAATAACTTTATAAACTGATGAAAAAAATAGAAAAAAATGTAAGCTTTGCAAAGCTTTACTAATTTTGAAAAATTTTCAACCATCTCTACCAGTGCTCATTACTTGTCATTTTTTAAAATTGCATTGTTGGATTTGTGTGCAGATTTGAATATCATAATCAAGAATATAGCAATCCGCCAGTGTCTTAACTATGAAGCAGATGACTAAATTTTCCACATACTTATTACAGGAACTCCTTGAGTCTTCATCATCCTCTTTTGTTTTATCGGCTGTTGACTGTCAGGCTACCAGTTACCTTTTGGATTATCTTCAAGAATCAATGGATTGGAAGCTAACAGACGTAGATGAGTTTGAGGTATCTAAGCTGGAAGTAGACACATCCAAGCCCAACATATTTGTGATAAGGCTACAGCCAATCAGCAGGTATGGAGCTTGTTGCAATAAAGATTGGAATGGACATTTCTGTATATTTTCAAGCCTTCTTGAAAATTCCATGTGTATTAACCATGTATATAAGTCACTAGGCCCAGATTTGTAAAAGCTATTGAGGCATTGCTATGCTCAGTGTTGCAACACCTAACTGATTTGGGATCCTAAATCTTATTTTCAAAAGGAATTTACGCACTTAGGAGCCTGAATCACATTGACAGTAAAGTGACTGAGTTCCTAAATCCCTTTTGAAAATTGGATTTAAGATCCTAAATCAGTTAGGTGTTGTAATGCTGAGCACAGCAACACTTAAAAAACTTTAAAAATCTGTCCCTAAAACAATAGGGTTACAGGATTAAGAAAGTTATTATCAAATATTTTGTCCTAAATACACACACTGTATTATTTCACATTGTCCGTTTATGAAGGACAGTAATTGAATGGTGTAGAGAAGGTCAGTCAAATTTTATCTGTGTCATTATACTGGAAACATGGAGCACCTAATGGAATTAAATGGCAACACATTTATAACTGATAAAGGGAATTATTTTAAGCAACATGTAATTAACCTGTGGAATTCACTGCCATAAGGTATTCCAGAGTTTAAGAACCTAGCAGGATTATAAAAAGGATTGGATGTTTATATCAATATTGAGATCAGTCTTAGTCACATTAGACAGGTTAATGAAATTATAAATATTAAATAAATTATAAATTATACAGTTTTAAAGGACATTATCAAATCCTTCATGCTTCTAGGACTAAGCCATCTTCTCTCTGATGGGGTTAGGGAGAAAGTTCCTTCATAGGCATATTATTGCATGATTGTTAATTCTGGGACTTTTACCCCTCTCTCTGGAGTGTCTGGTATAGCACTGTTGGAGATAGGATACTGAACTATATGGACCAGTCTCCTGAGCTGGAATGACAATCTGTATATTTCTGTGTTTCTGTTTCAACAAAAAGCTATGAAGTTTATAGGTAGTCCTATCAGGTGCTGTCAATATTCCTGTTAGGTGCTTTATCTCAATATAGTCATACAAATCATTGAGTTTGACAGGACTTTGAATATTTTATTTAATCTGATAACTTGTTCTGTTGTCAATTTCACCACCACTTGACATGTTTCTAACCAGCATTCCATTCTCTTCCAAGTGACAGCAGTGATAAATTACTGTAAACATTTCTGTCACTGATGTCATGAGCGGCAAGAGCACATGGAAATGCTTTTAAACATAAAAGTAAATTGTACATGTGAAAAATCTAAAGTTTCATTGAAATTTATTTTGCATCTGTGCTCATTGAAATCTACCCTGTAACACCATCAAGCCTTTGAACACTTGCTTTCACATTTATAGCTCTCAGAATTCAGTACAATCAAGCAACTAGTTTACTTTGAAGTTGATGCTAAACATTTGCAAACCACACTGCAAGATGTTGAGATCAACAGGAAGCAACTTTTAAAATATTAACTTCCTATTTACAATTTTGAGTTTTGCTTATTGCTGTGCCCTGAAGGCCAACTTATGCCTGTCCCGTGCAAAAGGGGGAAGCAGATGCTGGGTAGTGGACCTGCACAGGAGGCAGCTATAAGTTGGTTTGCCGTGCTGAGGAGCACTGCCAGCACCATTAGGAACCCTAGTAAAAGCATGTGTGGGCACAGTAAAGATAGAACCTAACCTGTTTGCAGGGGGGAGGGATAGCTTAGTGGTTTGAGCATTGGCTGGCTAAACCCAGGGTTGTGAGTTCAATCCTTGACGGGGCCACTTAGGGATCTGGGGCAAAATCAGTACTTGGTCCTGTGAGTGAAGGCAGGGGGCTGGATTCAATGATCTTTCAGGGTCCCTTCCAGCTCTATGAGATAGGTATATATCCAACACAAACCATCAAGCACCAACATAAGAGTGTTAGGGAGAGAAGGTCTGGCTACACCATTTGCATAGGTGTAGCAAGTCACTCTGCTTAGTTCATTTCCCTGGTGCCTCAATATATGCACCATCACTTGGACAGTGGAGCTCCTCCCTAGCTCCAGTATAACTCTTTCTCTATCAAAGACATAACTGGACCCTAAGATAGCATAATGATATATAGCATGTCACAATATAGGTACAGGCAAGAGCCCTCTCCTAAGGAGCTTCCAAGCTAATATCAGACAAGATCACATAATGAGAGGGGACAAAACTTAATGAGAGGGAGTCTGGGGAGGGAAGGACCAGGTTAATACCAGTAACATGGCTTCTTGTTCTGGGGAATTCAACAGCTTGGTGGAGCAAAGTTTGAGTTTAAAATAAATACATCTCTTAGTTGACTAGTTTCTTATGGGCTTTGCAGAAAAAAGAAATGGACTTTAATGAAGGATTGAATAAGGAGGGAGTAGTAGCTTTGCAGACCAGCATAGGAAGGGCATGCCAAAACTCCAGAAGTTTCTTGAGAATATTATTCTGGTCCATTCAATATTTTAATTATCTTTCCTTTTTTGTATAGATTAAATGATATTTCTACTGCAAAGGCTTTCGCTGCAAATGGTAAGCAATGTGGCTGCTGTATCCAATGCTTCATGATTTGATCCTATTTTCCTGAGGGTGCATGCTATACCTTCTAGTGATTCCCAACAATTGGTATGATACTATTACTAATTCTTTAGGATTCTTTTAATCTATCAGCACCTATATTACTTGTCTATAGCCAATCACCATAGCATTTAGATACTGACAGCCTGATCCAAAGTCCACTGGAATAAATGGAAGTCTCCCAGTTGACTTTACTGGATCAGGCCCTAAATATGACTGGTCTTTTTGTGATTGATACTGTGAATTCCATCCCTGCTTCAGTGATAAGCTTCTGCTCACCGTGTCTCCTATTTACTTCTGTACATTTTAGCCGACCCACTCATATGTCTGTACATTACAGTGCACACAACTAAATCAGAGGTGTCAGCTCAAAAGGACAAGATTGAGGTCTTAGGCTAGAAAAATGGTACACGTGATTGAAAAGATTGGGAAATGCTTCTCTTGCCTCTGTAAAATGATAACGGGGCCCTTCAAAGAGTGCTTGATTTTAAGTTTAATTTTTTGTTGGCTTTATAGGTACCACACAATGCTTTTTAAGGGGGCATCAGTGCATACATTTCTGTATTAAAAACCTTTTCTTTTCCCTAGGGTATGTAAGCAAGCTGTAAAACAATTAATAGGCAGCACTAGTTTTCACAGAGTTTTAACTTGGGCTCCAAATTAGAACTCCTATTATGAAGCTTGCAAATAATTGTGGGGGGCAATCTCATGGGCCCCAGTGATTGCACACACAATCAAGTCACTACTGTAGGTGGCTAAGTGGCTATACAATGTGCCTGCAATTATATGTGTCCCAAAAACTGCAGATCTAAAATCAGAGGCAGCTTTTGGAAATCAGGAAGAACACCTTAGTTCTGAAATTAATGGTGCTTTATTTTTGCATAGGACAAAGTGAATTTGATTTTTAAATAGAAATTATTAGCTCTCTGTCTCTGAATCATTGAGACACTATGGTAGCATCACTAGCCAAAAAAAAGCACAAAACACTGGATAACTAGAGGCTCAGAGCTTTTCTAAACTCCACCAGCTGGTAGCAGACCCCAAGGGACATTCTGCCAGATGGGGACTGCCAGAGTGTAGCACTTTCTGGCCACAACCCTCAGATCTCTCCTATTCTGGAACTGCAGAGGTGGTGGGATGATGTAGGAATTAGCTATACTCACTCTACGTGTACAGGGGACTCACTGCTCCAGCAAAGAAATGGCCTGTTTCTGCTTCCTTTGCACACCTGAGCAGCAAAAGCTAGGCTCTGGCCTGCATTTCAATTGTGCCATCAGCTGTATAAAAGTAGAAGTGTGTACTGGCTCCACAGTTCATGTTCAGTCCTTGTGATTCTTTTGCCAACCATGGTGATACCAAAGCACTGCCCAATAACTCCTGAAAATATCAGTGACAGTGAATTTAAACTTAAAAAAATGAAAAGTTACTAAAATGCTGATTTAAAAAGAAAAAAATCCCATTGAAGGCCTATGGAATTGATGGGACAAAATCATATAGGAATCTCACTGTACTCTTCCAATAATTGCATTATATAAAGGGTTCGCATTACAGCTTTCTAAATCATGCATTCCATGTTCGAGCAAATCTGTTTGTTATTGGCAGCACAACACAATCCATTTACCAAATGTTACTGCTATCAGGAGACCTCTTGAGGTCACAATTCCTTGCAGGGTCATTAATTATTTGTATTTATTATTTACTGACAACTGATAGCTACTATTTGGTGTTTGGACCAGTAACAACAAATGCCATTTATCACATCCCTGTAACATAAAAAGAATGCCGTAAATAAATGTTGTGTATTGTTTCTGACAACGCCAACAGTAAAATCAGGAGAAATACTGCAGACCTGTAACAGTGAACAGCAACTCAAAAAGACTTGTATGCATGTCACAGTAAATTCTTTACTTTCCTCACAGGGGCATGCACAGGAATAAAAATGTGGCCACTTTTGGAGGGGCACTTTCTGTGCACCCTGTGGCTGGAGGAGCTCTCTCTGTCTGGGCAGCCAGAGGACCTGGTTTTCCCCGCTGTGGCCCCCAGGACCAGGGGAGATGGTTCTTCTCCTCTCCCCCGCAGCAGCTGGATCTGCCCCCCTTCCCATCCTGGCTTTGGAGGAGTTTTGTGCCTCCTGCTAGTCATCTTGGGAATTATTTCTCCAGCATATGGAACACCCTCTGCAGGCCGGTGTCTCGCCTGCTGCTGGCCCCATGTCCCTCACGGACCCTGGTGCCCTTTATCTTGGGATTCTGCCCCAGCGGTAAGCCCACACTCTGGGTCTCCCCTCCCAGGGGAACCCCCAGCCCTCTAAACCTACCTTGCCTCAATGGCTACTGCCAGTCATCATCTAGCCCCCACTCACTGGGGCAGACTGAAGTCTGTAAAGGCCACTCATCATTGGCAAGGGAGTCAGACCAGCTGCCTCTGCCTAAGCCCAGGCTGCACCTCTGCAACCCCTGTACCAGCTTTGGCCTTTAACAAGGCTCCCCAGCTCCCTTTCCCCTTCTCCAGCACTGCTCCACCTCAGGTACCTTGCTCGCAGGCAGCTAGCCCTTCCCACTCCAGGTCTAGAGTGAGACTCCTCTAGCTTCTGACCCCCAGCCCTCTTATCAGGGCCAGCTGGGCCCTGATTAGGCATGGCCCCAGCTGTGGCTGCTTCCCCAGTCATCTTAGCTTGGCTGCTTTTAATCCCTGTTCTCCAGGAGTGGAGCAGCCACTCCTCTACACACCCTCCCCCTTAGAGACTCCCCCCCATGTGGTCTTATCTCCCCAGCTTCCCTCTTAGCTGGGCCTGCAAGATGTCTCTCCTGCCACTGGAGCAGCCGGCTCCCTTCCTCAAGGGTTTGGGTGCCCACTGTAGCCTGCTCAGCTCCCACGTGGGTTCCACTTTTTATCTGGGGCCTCCCTACCCCCAGACAATCCCCTTTCTAGGGCCCTGGTTCTCACCACCCCCTCCTTCAGGGCAGTTTCAGACCCAGGCCAATCCTACAGCCTGCCCCTCCTTCTCTGGGTGCAGGGCCGACTTAACTGGCCCTCTTTGTGGCAAAGGAAGCATTTCCAGTGTCTGTTGGCCACAGCTCTCCCACAGTTTGTCTCTGGCATAGCCCTTCCTGCAGGGCTAGCTTGGGCCCTGCAAGTCCCATAGGGGTACTCCCTCTTCATGTGCCCCAGTTTCCTACAGGCCCAACATGTTTGGGGCCCCCTGCTACCCTCACAGGGAGAGCTCCCTCAGTTCCTTACTTGTCCAGATAGGGTCTCTGTGCCCCAACCCGTTAGGGGCACTCCCTTCTGTAGTGTCCCAGTCACCCACAGGCGAAACAGTCTTTAGACCCTGGCACTGGCCTCTGGCCCCAGGTGCCTGGCTTCCAATGAGGTCCATGTGCCCTCCCCCTGCAGCAGCTGAAGCAGTCCCCCTTGCTGCTCAGCGAGCCAGGCCACACAGGCTCTCCAGTACCAGTTCACCATCTTCTCCACCTTCAGTTCCTCAATTTCAGATCCAGGCAATAGTCCAGGGCCGCCCAGAGCGGGGGGCAAAGGGGGCAATTTGCCCCGGGCCCCGGGCTCCGCAGGGGCCCCCAAGAGAAGAGCGAAGGCTCCCGCCTCCGCCCCTCTCCTGGAGCCTCAGCGTCTCCGGCGGGGCCCCTGAGCCCCGCCCCGCTCAGAGACGGTCCCGCCCCCGGCCCCAGCCTCTTACCGAGCATGTCTCTGGCGGGGCCTGAGCTCCATCCCGCTCAGAGCCGCGTGGTGAGGGGGCGGGGCTGTGAGCTCCAACAGGGCCTGAGCCCCGCCCCGCTCAGAGACGCGTGGGGAGGGGGCGGGGCAGCTGCCTCCGCTCGGCGTGGAGCTCACAGCCCCGCCCCCTCACCACGCGGCTCTGAGCGGGACGGAGCTCAGGCCCCGCCGGCGACGTGCTCGGTAAGAGGCTGGGGCCGGGACCGGGGGCGGAGGGGAGGAGCGGGACCGTCGGGGGCGGGACCGGGAGCGGGACCCGCCGCCGCCGCCGAAGCGCAGCCCGGTCTTCGGCGGCGGGGGGCCCCTTCTGTTCCGGGACCCGCCGCCAAAGTGCCCCGAAGGCCCGCGGCGGGCCCCCCCCCCGCCACCGAATTACTGCCGAAGACCGGGCTGCGCTTCGGCGGCGGGTCCCGCTTCGGCGGTAATTCGGCGGCGGGGGGCTCCCGCCGCGGGTCTTCGGGGCACTCTGGCGGCGGGTCCAGGAACGGAAGGGCCCCCCGCCGCCGAAGACCCCGGGCCCCCGGAATCCTCTGGGCGGCCCTGCAATAGTCCCACACTCCTTGCCCTGCCCCTTGTATCAGGGGTGATTGTCTATGCCTGCATTCTCCACCACATGTAACAGGGTCCAGACTCACCACCTTTGGCACCTCCTGCTGGTTCCTCCGGGAATTAGCTCTTGTCAGCTGTGGAGCGCTCTCTGCGTGTTATGTCTCACCCATTGCCTGCTCTGCTGATTTGGGAACTGCCTTGCTCCCCGCTCAGCGGTGTCTGCTTCAGGACACTGCCCTTCAGCAGCACCCACTATTCTACTCTCATCCCCTTCCTGGGGGAGGGGGTAACAACAGCCTTTGGCTTGCACCTGTCTCAGTGACCAACCACAACCCCAAAGTCTAGCCTCTCACCTCAGGGGCAAGTTGCAGTCAGTCTTGGCCACACTCCTCCATGGCCAGATGCAGTGCAAGGGGGGACCCAGGCCCACCCACTACTCTGGGTCCCAACCCAGGGACCCTCAAGTGGCAGCCTCCCTCTGCCCTCCTTCTCTCCCCTCTCATCTGCCTATCTTTCCTGGGCCACTTCCCCTTTGGCCCCATGCACCTTCTCGACCCTTTTTAACAGGGGCCACAGTCTGGCAGGTAACTGGGCCAGAGCTCTCCTCTGCTCCCCAAGCCTGCCCAGCACTGCTCTGTCCAAGATGCTACCTCCTTACCTCAGGAGCCAGCCCTCCTCCCTTACTAATCAGAGAGAGGCTGCCCTCTCCTTTGCTAGGCAGTCTTTATATAGGGCCCAGCCTGGCCCTGATTGGCTGCCTCTTTCTTTACCCTGATTGGCTCTCCACAGGCCTTTGCTGATTGATTGCTGGTCTGTGAAGCCTCTTTGGCCTGTTCCAGCCCTTTTTCTGATGGCTGTAGTAGCTGCCCCACTACACTTCCCCAAAATTCCAAGTATCCAGACCTATGGTTTTGGTTAAGATTTCTTTTTCTCTCTGTGTATATGTAATAACTGTGAAAAGATCCCTTTGACTATGTCTCTCATTTTTTAAAGATCATTTTTTTCTCTCTTGGGCCATACTTCTTTCACGTCTTCAAGATACTGTGTTTTTCCCCTTTTTATCTTTGTCTTTTGTTCCTTCTGTTTCCTTTCAGTATTTTCTCTTTCTCTCTTGTTTGAGGCAGAGTATATGACATTCACTTGGGATCCCCCCCACCATTTTCCCTTTTGCTAAGATTCTTTCCTTCTCAGTAGAACCTTTCCTCTATAGCAGCTGTCAGTTAGATTCTTCTCCCTTAAGTGCCTATTCCTGCACCCATTGAAGTCAGTGGCAAAACTCCCATAGACTTTAATGATGTGAGATCAGGCCCTTAATCGCTTCCTCATTTATTCCGCCTTTCCTTCTTATTCTCAGTCTGTTCCTCCTAAGCCCTATTTCTTACCTGTTACTTTTCTCCATTATTTCACCTCTTTCTCCTTCCTTCACTTTCCTATTCTCCTCTCTTGCTATTTTTTTCTGACCCTTCTCTTTCTTTTGACTTCTCTCCTTCCATTCCCTTTCCTGTCCCTCAGTTCTTCTCTTCCTTCCTCCCCACCCCAATGGTGTAAAAGTCCAGTGAGGAAATGAAGATAGATTAGGAAGTAACATATGATAGTCCTAGTGCTGATCCTGCGGTTCTTATTTAAATCAAGTGTTCACTGAAATTAATGGGAGCCTCAGTAGAGACTGCAGGTTCTGGACCTTCCAGAAGGGAGCAGGGGAATTATTTTCTGTTATCAGTTTTGGTGGAGGTTCTTAATTGAGATAACTTTTGTATATCTGTTAGGTACTAAATATATGGTTGCAGGATTCTAGTTGTATTGCTGCCAGCTTTTTTGTGTTTTAACTTTTAAACATTATTATTTTAATTTCATAAATAGTAAGTAGGGCTTGCATTGTGCTGTGTGCTGTATAAACAGTGAGCTAGACACTGTGCTTGGACTGAAGAGTTTATAATCTAAGAAACATTCTTAAAGATACTTTAGAAGAAACTGATAGTGAGTGTGTCATGGGGTTTTTGTATTTTTTTGGTAACAGGTGAATTGTAGTCTTTATCAAACATACTGTCCTGAGTGTTTTCACATGACAACTCCTCTGAATAAACAGATTGTCTCTAGACCTTTCTGAAAGCCAAAAGTCATTGATATTCTTGGTAGCTATAGCTACGCTTGTCTCCTTGTTTCAGTGAAATGCTAAATAATGTATTATTATCTCAGAAGTTCTTTGATTATCTTAAATGAGACACAAACACATGCATTTACCTTGTATTATACCTGCTGCAAATGGTAACTCAAGCTGTTGGTTTTTAAAGAGAAACTGTTTCCTGTGCCTACTGCATATACATCTGCAGGATGTAATTTCTCAGAACTCCTAGATCAAATATATAAAATGTAAACTGTCATTTATGTTGCTGGGGAAAGTCTATGAGTGGTTTTTTTTATAGGAGATAAATTTTGATTATCATTTTAAAAAAACACCTTTAGATATCTGCCCCTCTTGATTGAAATAGTTATTGGCTTAGTTGTGCAAACCTGGTAAAATCCTGTTGAAAAACAGTTACTTAAAGCTGCCTAAGTGTGAGAGCACAATTTCACTAAATAGAAAAGGTTAAAGGGGTAATGAAATGAGAGCAAATACTGATAAATGAAAATTAAACTCAGTTACTGTAGCTTGTCTACTTAGAATCCATGTGAGAAGCCTGTTTTGGTTGGGTTGTGAAATATCCATTCTTTGGAAGGGTTTGCTTGGTAGATAAGAAGCAGTAAATGTACCGAGACAGGAAATATTAGCCCACTGACTGACTTCTCCATCAATCATTCTGAAAAAGCTAATGTTTTTTGAGATTTTTCCTAGCATTTTCAGTTGGCAAACTGAGATAGGCTGTACATTGTCATAATTATCTATGATTTTATGAATGATGAATGTTCCATAAGAAAATTATTTTCCCTTACTGAATACAACTGCAAAACTATGGCAAGACACTGAATTTGGAAAGCCTGGTAGTTTGTAATGACTTACTTTCTTTTCTCAGAAATGTTAACAGCAGGGCTAATTAATGATTTGCTTCTGCTCCTATTGAAGTCAATAGCAAAGTTTCCATTGAATTCAGAGTTAGTAGTATCACACCCAAAATTCACAAAGGCAAAGTAGAATTATTACTCTCAGTATAGTACATATTGTGCATATATCTTATGTATACTAACCCTTTGAGCTTTGTTTGATTTCCAATAATTCATAGATTCTAGGACTGAAAGGGACCTCGAGAGGTCATCGAGTCCAGTCCTCTGCCCTTATGGCAGGACCAAATACTGTCTAGACCATCCCTGATAGACATTTATCTAACCTACTCTTAAATATCTCCAGAGATGGAGATTCCACAACCTCCCTAGGCAATTTATTCCAGTGTTTAACCACCCTGACAGTTAGGAACTTTTTCCTAATGTCTAACCTAAACCTCCCATGCTGCAGTTTAAGCCCATTGCCTCTTGTTCTATCCTTAGAGGCTAAGATGAACAAGTTTTCTCCCTCCTCCTGATGACACCCTTTTAGATACCTGAAAACTGCTATCATGTCCCCTCTCAGTCTTCTCTTTTCCAAACTAAACAAACCCAATTCTTTCAGCCTTCCTTCATAGGTCATGTTCTCAAGACCTTTAATCATTCTTGTTGCTCTTCTCTGGACCCTCTCCAATTTCTCCACATCTTTCTTGAAATGCAGTGCCCAGAACTGGACACAATACTCCAGTTGAGGCCTAACCAGCGCAGAGTAGAGCGGAAGAATGACTTCTCATGTCTTGCTCACAACACACCTGTTAATGCATCCCAGAATCAAGTTTGCTTTTTTTGCAACAGCATCACACTGTTGACTCATATTTAGCTTGTGGTCCACTATAACCCCTAGATCCCTTTCTGCCGTACTCCTTCCTAGACAGTCTCTTCCCATTCTGTAGGTGTGAAACTGATTGTTCCTTCCTAAGTGGAGAACTTTGCATTTGTCATTATTAAACTTCATCCCGTTTACCTCAGACCATTTCTCCAATTTGTCCAGGTCATTTTGAATTATGACCCTGTCCTCCAAAGCAGTTGCAGTCCCTCCCAGTTTGGTATCATCTGCAAACTTAATAAGCATACTTTCTATGCCAATATCTAAGTCGTTGATGAAGATATTGAACAGAGCCGGTCCCAAAACAGACCCCTGTGGAACTCCACTTGTTATACCTTTCCTGCAGGATTGGGAACCATTAATAACTACTCTCTGAGTACGGTTATTGCCTGTTATGCACCCACCTTATAGTAGCCCCATCTAAATTGTATTTGCCTAGTTTATCGATAAGAATATCATGCAAGACTGTATCAAATGCCTTACTAAAGTCTAGGTATACCACATCCACCGCTTCTCCCTTATCCACAAGACTCGTTATCCTATCAAAGAAAGCTATCAGATTGGTTTAACATGATTTGTTCTTTACAAATCCATGCTGGCTATTCCCTATCACCTTACCACCTTCCAAGTGTTTGCAGATGATTTCCTTAATTACTTGCTCCATTATCTTCCCTGGCACAGAAGCTAAACTGGTCTGTAGTTTCCTGGGTTGTTTTTATTTCCCTTTTTATAGATGGGCACTATATTTGCCCTTTTCCAGTCTTCTGGAATCTCTCCTGTCTCCCATGATTTTCCAAAGATAATAGCTAGAGGCTCAGATACCTCCTCTATTAGCTCCTTGAGTATTCTAGGATGCATTTCATCAGGCCCTGGTGACTTGCAGGCATCTAACTTTTCTAAGTGATTTTTAACTTGTTCTTTTTTTATTTTATCTTCTAAACCTACCCTCTTCCCATTAGCACTCACTATGCTAGGCATTCCTTCAGACTTCTCGGTGAAGACCGAAACAAAGAAGTCATTAAGCATCTCTGCCATTTCCAAGTTTCCTGTTACTGTTTCTCCCTCCTCACTGAGCAGTGGGCCTACCCTGTCCTTGGTCTTCCTCTTGCTTCTAATGTATTGATAAAAAGTCTTCTTGTTTCCCTTTATTCCCATAGCTAGTTTGAGCTCATTTTGTGCCTTTCTAATCTTGCCCCTGCATTCCTGTTTTATGATCCAAGGGGACTGGATCTGGACTCACCAGGAATTGGTGGGGGAAAGGAGGGGGGATGGTTAAATTCTCCTTGTGTTAAGATCCAAGGGGTTGGATCGGTGTTCACCAGGAATTTGGTGAAGAAGTCTCAAGACTATCCAGAAAAGGGAGCTAGTATTTGAGAGTTTTCCAGATAATTCAGAAATCTGGATGGTGGCAGCGAGACCAGATCTAAGCTGGTAGTTAAGCTTAGAGCTGTTCATCCAGGTCCCCACATCTGTACCCTAAAGTTCAGAGTGGGGAAGGAACCTTGACAGGAGGTTTTAAAGAACAGGTTCAACAAACAGCTGTCAGGGGTGCTCTAGGTTTACTTAGTCTTGCCTCGGCACAGG
The DNA here is from genome assembly GCF_020497125.1 of Mauremys mutica. Classification (NCBI taxonomy): domain Eukaryota; kingdom Metazoa; phylum Chordata; order Testudines; family Geoemydidae; genus Mauremys; species Mauremys mutica. The sequence goes on from NC_059072.1 coordinate 43,056,185, forward strand.
GGGCAGGACTTGATGACCTCTCAAGGTCCCTTCCCACCTTACATTTCTATTATTATAAATTATCATGCAACTTGTGGTGTCATATAGATGCTTTTAAATAATTGTACTAAGTTTAAATACCTATCTATGCTGTTACTTGTATTATGATTATAGATTTTTAGTTCTCAATTTAGAGTTTGGTAAGCTATACAAATTTGTATTTACAGACAAAATAATTGGAAGACTGACTATGAGTCTACAAGAACAAGGAATTCAGTTTTCAGTAATTTATACTGCAATGAGACCTTCAAGGGTGAGTAGTCTTCCGTGTCTAGAGCTGTCAAATTTTTGGCGTATAACAATACTTGCTAATGAATGTTGTACGTGACTTTCAGGATTACACAAGTAAGCAGTCAGTCCTGTACAAGACTTTGTGCAGAAAGGATTGCCTGGATTTTCAATTGCCGACATGTATTTTTAATAGATTTGTGAATTTGCCACCTTTTTAGTGGTCTTTATAACTTGCAATTTTTTAAAAACATAATATTTAGATTTTTCCCATTTAATTATTGTCTTTTGCATAAGAAGGACCTTAATGAAGCACTGGATTATCAGGTCTTTCATCTCTAGAGGGTTCAAACCTAGATCAGGTCATTATTAGCCAGAAGTTGTTAATTAGCTGATGGATGTTAGTTGTCCAGAGAAATGAGTTGGTGGTCTAAATCTAGTTCCAGATACGTGAGGTTTAGCCAGAACTGATTGCACTTTTTGATGGTAGTCCGAGGAGAAGGAACAGTAATCAAATAGATACAGACACTGGACTATTTGCAGATGACACACAGATTAGTAGAGAAGTAAATAATGATGAGAACAGGTCACTTTCCTCAGTGTGACCTGTTTCTCTTGGCAAGCTGGTTGAATTACAAGTTGTCACAGTTCTTTCCTGTATGAAATGGAAGGAAGCAGTCACTCGCAAATTGCAGATATGCATTTGGTAGATTGTGAAAGAAAAGATTCGGGTTGGTTAGAGGAATATTGAGAGTAATTTAAAAGGAATATTTAAAGTGATTCAGTTCAGCCAACTGGGGCTTTAGTCAATAATTAAAGTAATGCAGTCATTTTTAATTATTCTACATTCCATAAATTGAGCCTTATTAAACTCTTCTACATTCTAAATGCAAGTCCATGTAAAAACACTTCAAGTTATTTGCACAGTAAAAGTGATATTAAATTACTGCAGTACTGTCAAGGTTTATCAGCTGCCATAGAGGGCTATGGGAGGCAGCCAATAGAGCACCTACTGGAGATTCATCTATCCATTTTCTATGTGTAACCCCGTGCTCAATATGTGTTATGCTTCTCTGTCTGTGCTTGGTCCAATGAAGATATGAATGTACTCAACTGTCAGCTAAAGTCAAATTTATTCCTTCACCTCAAGCTGTAAAGGTTTATGCTCTATATAGAGATTACAGGTTCAATCCCCAGTGACAACCAAGAAGCTGATCATTATATATAACAAAAGTGTTGGTTAAGTGAAAAGGAATTTTACATTATTCTTTACTTCTTAAGATTGTCACCAGCATTTAGCTTTAAATAAAACTCTTTACACTATAGCCAGCATAATGTTTTTGGCATTCACTCCTATTTATAAGCTAATATCTCAGGGTACTTTTCCATGAATGTTCTAGTCACGTGCAGCATTCATTCATTAATCAGCTAATTTGATATTGTTTTGTTGGAAAGGAATTGGGAAGTGCTTCCACTTCTAATTACTATTCGGTATAAGAGATTTGCCTTCACCAAGTTTTTCTTCTCCATTGATAAGAACATAAGAATAGCCGTACTGGGTCAAACCAAAGGTCCATCCAGCCCAGTATCCTGTCTGCCGGCAGTGGCCAATGCCAGGTGCCCCAGAGGAAGTGAACCTAACAGATAATCCTGCCATCCATCTCCACCTTCTGACAAACAGAGGCTAGGGACACCATTCCTTACCCTTAAAGGAAAGTGACTTCAATCATGATACTCTTCTTATAAAAAGATTGGTATTGTATATGTAAATTCACTTTCTGCAAAGGAAATACCTACTCCAGAGCTGAACAGTTGTTCCTTTCGGCTCCCTTGCAGGTAATTCTGCCTCCTAGCTGTTGCTAAGCAATTCATGACTAGTGGTAATACCTCTTTGCTGCAGACCTTTCTCTCTAGTGGAAGCTTCCATAGCCTCAAGCACTACTAAAGCAATTATGAGAAATGCTTATCAACAATAAAACATGGGCAGGATTCCAGACGAGAGTCTCTCTCTGAGAAAGTGAATTAACATGGTAGAAATCAAAATCCTCCTATGATTAAAGTCCTTTTTCTCTATTGATGGGGAAGACCAGTTTAGTAAGTGCAGCCAGAGAGGTCTCTTGTGGGTGAGAGGTGGTTGGTGAGCAGGTAAGAGGAGGCCAGGATGACCACAGCCAAGGAAGCAACATATAGAAACTCCACCAGGAGGTAGAGATTTACCCAGGCTTTCTCTGTCTGCTTGTTTCTGCCATATCTTCTGGGTCATGAGCCTGGCGCTAGATGGCTAATACCTCAGAACAGCAAGTCTATGCTGAACTAGTTTAACTAGTTTTGGTAAAAGCAGCAAAGAATCCTGTGGCACCTTATAGACTAACAGACGTTTTGGAGCATGAGCTAATAACAAGTTACTAGTTTTGGTAACTAGTTCAAGATTCCTCTGGATATTAGATTCTGTCACATGGGTAATGTGAAGAGTTGTCATCCCCGGAGTGCAACCTGGGAGCTGTGGGAACCACTGTGCCCCTCTAAGACACACAGCTGGGTTGGCTCTATAGTCAACCATCTTGGTTGGAGACACAGCCAGCCTCACCTGGACTTGTTAACACCCAACATAACAGCAGGTGGTGCCACTCACCCAAACTGAGCTACCTGAGTGCAAATAGCAAACACAAGCCAATTCCCCAGCTCCCCAGGCACACCCCCTGCCCACTGGGGTATAAACCCAAAATTATACTGTCTGGCACTGCACAGAGATCTCTACAATGTAAGCTCATAAATAGTTCACTCTCCCCTCAATGTGGGAAGGATATGCAACAAGCCTGTGTTAACCAAGCTGAGATTTTTCCCAGGCACTTCACTCAAAGACATCCTGGTTTAGATAAAACAAAAAACAAGTTTATTAACTACAAAAGATAGATTTTAAGTGGTTATAATTGATAGCAAACAAATCAAAGCAGATTACCTAGTAAATAAACAAAACCACAAACTAAACCTAAAATACTAAAAAGATTGGATATGAATTAGCAATTTCTCACCCTTACGGATGATACAAGCAGTCCACCAGGTTTCCATACACAGGCTAGAAATCCTTTTAGCCTGGGACCAGCACTTTCCCCAGTTCAGTCTTTGTTCCTCAGGTGTTTCCAGGAGTGTCCTTGTGTGGTGAGTGATGCCCCTAGATGATGTTACACCCCACCTTATATAGCTTTAACATATGGTGGGAATCCTTTGTTCCAAAAACAGTTCCCAGCCCAGTTTGTGGAAAAATACAGGTACTTAAAATGGAGTTCAGTATCATGTGGTCTGATCACATGCCCTTGCTGAGTCAAAGCAGCTATTACTTACAGGCAGGCTGAAATGTTTACAGGAAGCCTAAGCTTTTCCATAGCCCATTGTCTTTGTTGATTAGCCATTAGCACTGTCTAGCTTCATCATTGTGATACCTGAAAGGCTAGCTGTGGGTGTTTTCCAGAGTAATCACATTTGAAATACAGATCCATAGTCAGTATTCATAACTTCAGATACAAAAATGATACATGCATGCAAATAGGATAATCATGTTAATTAAATAATAACTTTTCCAATTACACCTTGTACAAAATGCATCATAATTACGCCATAATCATGTCATAAAAATATCACTGTGAAGAATATGGAGTGCAGTGTCATAGAGTCATCCTTCAGTCACTGCTTATGCAAGGGAGTCAGTCCTCAGCAGCAAACACGGTGGTTTATTTTTGGATCAGGAAAGGGAATCCCAGTCTCTCCTGTGTGACGGAACAATTCTCAATGTTTCTACCTGGGTCCTGATATCTCCCATATTGGAGGTCTGTATGTGCCTAACTGAGGGAGGGCAGCTGTGTCTTTTTGGAGTCACCCCATCCGCTCAGGTGAAGGTCCCAAGAAGTTAGGGGGGTTAGAAAGGCCTTGCCACACTTGGCACCAGGCCCACTCTATGGGTGCCACATCACCTAGTTCATCTCTTGGAGCCACTGCTGTTGCCATTTCAGTTGTCAGCTTCAGCCAGGAACTCCTTGGCAGGCCACAAGGTAGCGAGAGACTAGAGAGAGGGGACTGCAGTAGATGCATATTGCCTAGCAACAGCTAGAGGCTGGAGCTTCCCGAAGTAGAGTCAAGAGGAGCAGCTTCTTCACAGAAAGTTAGTATTTGCAGTAGTTTGAGAGTTTCAATCCGAGCCAGACAAATAATTTTCTATTAGAAGAGGTCAGCTTTTTCTGATGGAGCTACACTTCCCCACCTTTGTGTCCCACATGAAAATCAGAGCCACACAATAATTCTTGTGAGTTGTATTGAGGAAAATTTCAAGAAGCTTGTTGTTCAGACTTTCTGGTCCTGTATATCAGCCTGATCCTAGTAGTTGTTTTGCACATAAAATTTCCAGTGGTGTCGATAGGTATTTTGCATGTGCAAGGACTGTAGGTTCAAGATGCAATTCCTCATTGACCTTTGTGACACGAGGGATTTCAAAAACTGCTGTGTATTGAATGTGTTACTCTTGGCTATGAAAATATACAGGAAGTGGAGGCTGTGCCTCTCAACTGAGCACAGTGATGGTTACTTATTGCCTATAGAATAGTTGTATCATCTGTGGCCGGTGACAGGGTTGGAAAATTCCATTTGTACAGTGACTTTTTTTTAATTGATTGTACATGCTTTGCAACTGCTGCCTCATCCACTTGCAGTTGGCACCCTCATCTCGTCTCTCTCTGATTAAGGTGATAGTATCTGCTATCGAATTTAGTAATCTCTGACATCACAGTAATGGGAGTTTTGCCAGGGACCAAGGACAATAAGGGTCAGGAGAATGGCCCAAATGCCATCTAAATACTGGGATTGAGGTGTAGGGTGTGTGTGTGTGTGTGTGTGTGTGTGTGTGTGTAGTAGGGTATTCACTTACTCATTTATAGTCTTCAAACCTGGGGGGAAGATTTATAGGCCATATTGAGACATATTGCTGCTAGCTACAAGAAGGAAGAAATAGTTGGGTTTTCCTATCCCTTCCCCCCAGCTTTGAGCACTCCTTTACATTCAAAAAATAAACTTTAACTTGTAGATGTAGAAAGTATACTTAATTATTGCCCAGCTAACTCAGCCAGATTTTTCCATATTCTATTCAAAGTGTTGTTTAAAATAATTAGCAAAGAACTGCTTCAAGCTGGCTGAAGCTGGTTGCACATTACTACAGGGGGAAAAAAATCAGCTTGGTTATTTTGGAATCAGAATGGAAGAGGGAGAAAGAAATATTTTTAGCAATATCCCATTATTTGTTTCATATTCTACTATGATATCCACGTAAATAACTGCAAGTCAGTATTTTAACCTTTAACCCTAGGTGCTGCAGTGCTGCTTTTCTCAGCAAAGACATTAACGTCTGTAGTGCTTTATCAGTTCATGTGTTTTCTAGCCTCTCTGAAGTTCATCTTGTGTTTAATAATTATATTCCTATTGACTTCACTAGGAAATGCAGAAATGAACCTCCTCTTATCTGATGACGACAGTCACTTACCTTAATTATTTACATCTTCAATATCTTGGGCCCAGGACATTAGCATATTTATAGACTATCTCTCTGAGCCGAGAACTTGAATGGGTAATGTGTAACAGTATTGACAACGGGCCAAAGGCAGAACACTCCACAAAGGGAAGTTCATAGAATTCCACCCACATTGTTCCATTTGGGAGGAGATTTTCCCTTCTCCCCACAGGGTGAGATAATTCCAGTAGCAAACGTGTGGATTCTTCAGGATCACTGCAGACCAGGGAAATCAACATGGAGTCTCTCAACCAGCTCTGAATCTCCCTCCTAACTCACAGCCTGCACTTTCAGTGTCTCCCCTGGTCACATGCATTTATGGTCACATACACTTTTAAAAGGAGTGGGAGGGGGAATGGGAGATAGGAGCACAGGAGACCCTCTGGCTCACCTAGAGGATAACAGCATGCGTCCCTTCCCCAAGTTACTCCTATGGCTGAAGTGGAAGAAGGTCTGTGCTGTAGAATTGAAAATTGTGGGTTCAGTTCTGCTGTGTGAAAAAAGAGATATATAGGTATGAAAGTAGATATAAGGACACTGGAGCAATTAGTGGAAAGGCTTTACATTGCAAAAATGTATTTAGAAGTGAATTAGACTCTTGAGTTAATATTTGTTTTATTATTTTTTTTGTGTTTATACTCTAAATAATGGGAGTTAAGAACTGGCTGGGGCATTTTATTTAAGAGTGTGTTTAAATCCAGCCCAATTCAGCAAGGATTAAAAATTGTTTCCATCTTAATGGATATTTGGTGGCCTTCACATGAAATGAGTCTGATGGGTTTCAACTCCTGTGTCACAAACTCACCACCATCTTTGAACTGAATGGTGAGCTCTTGAGGGCAGGGACTATCTCTTTACTACATGAAGTGTCTAGCACAATAGGATCCTGATCTTGGTTGGGCCTTATAACAGGGTGGTTTACCCTTACATGCTAGAGGGCTAGGTTTATCCAACCCTGATTAACACCTTAGATGGGGTAAGGTGCTTCTACTATAAGAAGCATGAGGAAACTGCAGTGACTGCTAGAGGCAGAAGGCCTGGTGGTAAGAGACACCTGAGGACAGAACTCAAGACTAGCAGGGTAGCTGTTGTTTTCAGTTTTAGTTTGTTGTATTGGGGAAATGAAAAAGGGTAAAAGCCTGGTCTGAAGGGCCTGTGAGACTGTGTTTGGTGTGAGTGGAACAGGAGAGCCCTGAAGAAGGGAGGAATTGTTAACAGGGCACAACAGAGGCACCCTTTGCCACCCAGTTATAGGACCTCCACCACTAGCTCTGGCAGCAGGGGCCATAATCACTTCACTTGAATATATTAACAAGAGTTGGTAATGCTGTAATTGTCACATGCACATTGAGAGCATCAAGGTGTTGCAAGGAAGCCTGATGAGGAGGGTCTGGCTTTTGTAAAACAGAGCCATAGGTGCTTCTGTCTCTGGAGGGTTAAACAAAAGTTTTATTTGTAGTTCCTCAAGCTGGGCTAAAACATGCACAAATGTTACAAATGTAGAACCCTGAAGTAAAAACTTAAGTTTCCCAGCAGAGGTCTTCAACCTGCTGTCCTCAAAGGGTTCGCCCCACCACATGAAACTTGGCTACCCACTCCTAGCTTTTGGGTTCAGGAAGCCTACCATGTTTTAATTGCCCATGCTCAGACTCAGGAACTGAGTTTCTTTGGATCCTCTCCTTTCTGATTGGCCCCAGATTCTGCTTTCTTCCACAAGTCTCACCTGGCATATCATGATTAGATCAGGACAATTATCCTTGGCCTTTTCTGTCAAGGTGTTGTTAAGACAACCCAACTGATTCCCAAGTGGCAGTGTTCTCTGGTGCTCATTAGAAAGAAAAGAAAGTGAGAAATGAATAGGAACAGAAAAATGCTTCAGTGTAAATAAACCTAACAAGTTGGGGGGGGGCGCAAGAGAAGACTATATTTAATACTCCATTTGTATCACATTCACTCATTAATGAGACCATATGCAACGTAAGAATTTTATAAACTACAGAAACCTGCTGTAATGTATCCAGCTCCTCAAAGCATTAGGCTACCCTGTCTCACAGGGGCATTTCAAAAAAATTACAAGGACAGACCCCTCCTCAAATGATCTAATCTTTGACCAAAAATCATGAGATTTTTTTTAAAATAATGTCACGCGTGTAGGGGTCTAACTCAAGACTTCTGGGATTTGCAGTGTTGCTCTGAAGAAGTGAACAGTTGGGTGAGAGAGAGCTGAGCGTGGCAAGAAAGGGCTACTGGACTCAGTTCAAGTGCTCAGATACTGCTGTTTAGGAGGGATGATAGCTATTCCAACTGATAGGCTGAAACAGCTCACACATGTTGACAGAACAGTGCCCCAACTTTGGCTAAGCAGCCACCTGCAGTACTTTGTCTTTCTTTTGTCTCAACACTAGAATGAGTTCTGGAAGGCAATTTTGCAATGAGAAAACCTCTCATATTTTTTAATGAATTTTTTCATGAAAATGTTGATGTAATCAATTTTTTTGCCTTTTCTAAAATATTTGTTGACAATTTTTTATCAAAAGTATCATCAAAAATTTTATCAAAACAGCCTTTGACATGTTGACTGGGAATTGGGTTTTAATTTTAAATTTAAATTTAAATTTTAAATTTAAAATATTTCGATAATTGTTCTTAAAAATTATGAACTTTTTTTAAAAGAGAAAGTGATTCATGTTTGAACACTTTGAAATTAAAACACCCTGAAAGTTCAGAATTTTGTTTAAGAATAATTTTTCATTTTTCAGCCAGCTCTATTCAACACTATTGTTCACTTTCATTTATACTCACTCATTTGCCTAAAGCAGTTGTGGTGGCTCACAGACTGTCTAGCTGGGCACAATCTAAGCACTAAATAAATATAGCTATTTTAGCTCAGCTAGTTAGATACCAGATCTCTCTTTACAGCCTCAGTGTCTTTCTCCCATTATCCACTCCCCACAGAGTGACAATAGCGCTCAAAAATGAGTAGGTTTTTATTTATTTCTTCCAGCTGTCCATGATCATCCCCGCCTCTGATGATCTGTCATTATAAGCCACTACCAATCAGTAGCATACTCAGCCTTCAAACATGCCAATGTAGCAACACAAGCAATCAAAATATGTGAGAAACCTGTGTGTTGTTGAACTTTGTGTCATAAGTTTTAATGTTTAACTGTAAAACAAGTTCTAAAAGAAGCTTTCTCACTCTGTGTATTAAATAAACCAGTTGCTTTAAAAAAAAATCCATCCTGTGCAACCATGATGACTAGGGTCCTACCAAATTCATAGTCCATTGTGGTCAATTTCATGGTTGTAGGATTTTTAAAATTGCAAATTTCATTATTTCAGCTATTTTAAATCTGAAATTTCACAGTGCTGTAATTTTAGGCGTCCTGACCCAAAATGGAGTTGTGGGAGGAGTCACAAGGTTATTGTAGGTGGATTGCGGTCTGCTACCCTTACTTCTGTGCTACTGCTGGTGGCGATGCTGCCTTCAGAGTTGGGCAGCTGGAGAGCGGTGGCTGCTGGTTGGGATCTCATCTCTGAAGGCAGAGCCACCAGCAGCAGCAATGCAGAAGTAAGGATGGCAGGTATTATCACCCTTACTTCTGCGCTGCTGTCTTCAGAGCTGCCACTGCTCTCCGGCAGCCCAGCTCTGAAGGCAGCCCAGAAGTAAGGGTGGCAATACCATGTCCCCGCTAAAATAACCTTGCAACCCGCCCTGCAACTCCCTTTTATGTCAGGACCTCCAATTTGAGAAACTCTGGTCTCCCTTGTGAAATCTGTATAGTATAGGGTAAAAGCACACAACAGACCAAATTTCATGGGAGGAGACCAGATTTCAGTCTGTGACGTGTTTTTCATGGGTGTGAATTTGGTAGGGCCCTAATGATGACACTCTCCTTACCCCATGGGTTGGTAGTAGGGTTTGAACACTGTATTGTCAGATCCCCAGCATAGACCTCTAGCACTTGAGCTAAAGAAGTGACTGCTATCCCTTATTTTGACCAACCAGTGGAGAGGAATGCAGCACACACTTTGCCAGTGGGTTACTATTTCCCAGACATCAGTAGACTGTGGGGAATGAAGATTCCTGGGTTCTTTTCCTGGATGTGTGTGTGCGCAGTGGGGAATGCGTGATCTGGTGGTTAGAGACAAGCTAGCCAAACACACAGATTTGGCATGTTCATTCTGAAGCACATTGTGACTCATTAGATAAGGCTTTATTTTTACTTTAGTATTATGTTTAGTAATTTTATTTTTATATTTTCATTTATCTTAGAAAAGAATTACAATATAAAAATAACAAAGTGCTTCATTTAAATCTTTAAAATAAAATTTCCTAAAAATTGACATATTCCCACAGAATGTTGACAAACTGGCATTTTCTGATGGAAAAACAGTTAGTCAAGAAAAGCTATCACTTGGGAACGCTAACTATCAACTAATGCTATCTACTGGTTACTAACTATATAAAATAAACTAGGCTAACTATATAAAATAAACTAAACGCGAGGTTGTGAGACTACAACCACACAGAGCTCTGACTCTAGCCAATGGTGATGAGAAGGAATTGAGGAAAGTCAGGACAGCACCACCTTATATAGCCGGGAAGGGCAGAGCCATGGGGTGCAGGCACCGCCCCTCAATGGATACCACTAGCCAAAATGCTGTGGCGCACTGGGCATGCACACACCTAAGTGGAATACATGTCTGCATCTACGCAAAGAAGAACTGGACAGACTTTCAGCCAAGCCCACTGGGAAGGTCATGGAATGGAATAAGGAGGATTTCTTGTCTCAGAGTTGGGCTGGACTCTTGGGAGTTGTCTTCAGACTCAGCCATCACCTCCTTACTGCTGGGAATGCCTCTCTTCTCCCAGTCTATGCTTTTCTTATGATCATCTTCTCTTTGCTACTGTTCCTGACCTTTCTGTCAGGCTGAGAACCAGCATGTTGGGATGTCCATGCCAGAGGCCAGGCTTGGAGCTATCTAGAATGGGAGGCTGGACTGGGTACAGGAGTGAGAAGAACAGTAGACACAAGGTTTTTTTTGGTGTAGTAAAGGTGAGACACACAGGCGTGCTGGCAAGAAACTGAGCTTTATTTTCTGGCCCCAGTCACCTGTCATCTATTAGATTTCCAAAATGTAATGCTGCTGTTACAAGACAAGGATCAGTAGCCACAAACAAGGATCAGTAGCCAGCAGCCTACGGTTATGGTCAGCTTGCTAGTAAGGGGTGCATGCTTTGGTGCTAAATTTTGGGGAACAGGGAACAGAGACCTGAGAAGGTAGAAGGAGATTCGTTTGATTGAGATGATGGCTCAGGAGCTGGCAGGGAAGTGGGATAACTACTCTCTTGAGACAGGAGATGAGTTCGTACATTTGGTCATCTGTTGCTGTAAGGGTTAACTGAACTTCAGTACACTTGTGGCCATCATGTGAGAAATGTGGGGTGAGGAAAGTATATCAAGTAGAAAGAAATTCTGAATAGTCTCCTTCCAAAGGGCAAGTCTGTTAGTTATAAGATTAGCTTTGCCAAACATGCTGTTGTGGTCTCTCTTGTGTGGGGGGTTGGTTTTTTAGTTACACTCTAACTTACATAATTTTAGTATATTGTCAGTAAACTCAACTGTGCTACCGAGCATAAGAAAACAGAACAGAAGGCAAGCACCTTTCTATTTACATTCTTTTGTGGCAAAATACATGCTTTAATTAAGTTCTCTTGGACGACCTTGTCACACAGGTCCTATTTACTAATATTATTGTCCTTTGAATTCATTAGTGTTGCAAAGGACAGAAGCTCAGATTTTCCTTACAGTTACACTGATGTAAATTCAGACTACCTCAGAATTTACTACAGTGGATTTGCTCCAGATTTACACCAGTGTAAACCCAACTATGTCAGCGAGCCTGGGTTGGAAGCACCACCAAACTCTGGTGAGAGGTTTTTTGTGTGTGAATGGAGTGGGGACAAGGGCACTGTTAGGAGCCTGCACCTACTCTGTAGTGAAGATGAACCCTTGTGGAGGGGAAGGGAAGGTGGGAAGAGCAGAGAGGAGTGAACTCATTTTTCACTGTACAGGATTGGAGAGGTGGGAGTAGGGCTCCCCTGATCTGCAATGCTTTTTCTAACCCCTCTTCCCTGGGAAAATGGTATTGGTAATTCCCTCCCCCTCTATCCCTATTAAAAAAAAACTTCTCTCAGTTCCAACGGGGAAGGAAATTACTCTCTGCCTGCCTCCTACAGCATCTCTGATTGGCTGCTCTTCCTCAGGAGGCGAGGAAGTAGGGAAGGCAGCCAGTCAGAGCATGTTTTCCTCTGGGAATTCTAAAAATGGTATAAAAGTTGCAGCTTCTCTCATTGTTGTGGGAAAATTGTTGTGGGTCAAAATCCCATTGCTTGTGAGAAAATTGGGTCAGGATTAATAGATTCCAAAGCTATTGTGATATAGTCTGACCTCCTGCATAACACAGGCCATAGATCTTCTCCAAAATAATTCTTAGTACATAAGTTTTTTAGATAAACATCCAATCTTCATTTTAAAATGGTCAGTGATGGAGAAATCCACCATGACCCTTGGTAAATTGTTCCAATGGTTAATTACTCTCACTGTTTAAAAAGTGGCAACAATGAACACCTATTGACCAATATATGTTGTTTAAATACTCCTTTCAACAGCAGTTTGGTTTTCCAGTGCAATATCTTAAAAAAACAATTAAACCCATTAATATTAGTTTAAAAAATCTGATTTGAATAAAAGGACTGTAGCAGGGTGGACCCTGCTCCGGCCCTGAGGGCTTTGAAATGCTGCCTGACAGGGCTTGAGAGGGGTTAAAAGTGGCCTGACAGAGCTGGGCTGAGTGGGAAAGTGGCTACAGCTGGAGGCCACGCCCCAAACTGAAGCCCTGGGGCTTATAAGAGGCAGGGAAGCCAGCGCACAAAGAGTCTCTCTGCCTTCAGAGAGAGATGGGCCTGGCTGCTTAGCTGGAGGCTAGATACCTGAGGGGAGCAGAGCTGGGGGATAGGCTGAGGAGCCAGGGGAGCTCTAGCCAGGACAGCCCCAGGCTGCGGCCTAGCGAAGGGCCATAGGTACTGTGGGTTGCAGAGGGCAGCCCAGGGGTAGGACGAAGCAGCAGGTCCAAACCCCCTTTGCCTGTGATGAGTGGGCTGATACTGCAGTCTGCCCCAGGATGTGGGGCTAGACCATGACTGTCAGTAGCCACTACTGAGGCAAGGCGGGGATAGTAGCGCGGGGTTCCCCTGGGAGGGGGAGACCCAATTATAGATAGCGGGCACCGGGTCCAGGGAGGGACGCCGGGGCCAGAGAACAGGCGGGTCACCAGCCTGCCGGGGGCGCTCCAGGGCCGGACCGAGGGACATTCCGGGACCGACCAGCAGGGGGCGTGGCAGGGGTGAGTACCGCCCGCTTACAAGGACATACATGAGTTTTAAAAATCTGATAGTAAATCAAAACACTAATTGTTTTGAGTGGAATAGTTTACATTTGTTTGTCCCGTTTGTCCCAAATGCAATTTAAGTTGGGAAATATAGGAAAAAACAGCCCCCTCACAAAATGCATCTTTAACATTATTCAGTTCCTCAAAGCAAGCTTTTTTTTTTTTTTTTTTTTTGAGGGTCCAATCCTGGTTCCATTAAAGTCAGTTGCAAAATTCTGATGTAATAAACTTATGACTAAACTGTATAGGATAACTGAGATTTAAGCCTTCAGTCTTTTTGCAAAACTGAATATTGTAGGGAGAAAATAACAGGAAATGTCACAATTTTTCTTCAAAAAGTGGAGGGGAATTCTGCAGTTTGTTGCAAGCTATTGTAAAGAAATCTCAGAGGCCCCATTCTGCAAAAAGATCTACTGGGGTGAACCCTTGCACCCAAGAAGTTTCTGTGATGTGCACACCAATCTGTAGAGAAGTGGGCTGACACTCCAAACTCATTTTACACAGGCCACTAAACAGCCACCATATCATTACTTGCATTTTTCCATCTTGAAGATCTCAAAGTGCTTTACAGGCATTGCCTCATATCTCTGTATTGTTACACCTATTTCTGGTTGACAAAACTTAGGTGCTAAAATCAAAATTCTAGCCTTAATAATGTGAGGGTCCTAGGAGCATGGGAGCAGAATCGATTCTGAGCAAAGCTCCCTGAGCCGTTTTGTTCGTTCCTGGGAGTGTATGTGTTTGGGGTCGGGGTGGGGCGTGGGGACTGGAAATATGATAAGGTCAGCAGGTGATCTGCCCATGTCTTCTTGGAGCACTGAAGCAAGCATTAGCCAGGCCTCTTGACTAGTGGTTAAGGGAATACTAGGTCTACATTCTTCCCTGCTTCTTTGCAGGTGTATGCACACACTTCTCCTTTATATATCCAAGATATCTGCTTAAGAAGACCACATTTTTTGCCCTTAGTGACTCATCTAAACTTATATAGGAAGAACAGAGGATAGAGTGTGATGAGAGTGTTAGGTAAGGATGGGGAAAGAGGTAGAACTGCTTCATCCTGAGAGTCTGCAAGGCGAAGTGACATGAATTCATTGCAATTGCAGTTATTAGAAGCTGCTTTACACCGATATGAAATAAAGTACGTATGATCCACTTCACAATGCTAGCAAGTAACCTTCTAATGATTTATTACCAACTGTGCTTAAAGCATCTATGAATGTGAAGAGTGCACTTTCAGAAGCAGTACATTTTCTGAAAGTTTCATTTCATCTGTGTGAGGAGCTAAAGTGCCCATTCCAATTTCAGCAAATCCTATTTTTAAAACACATTTCCTGCTGTGCACTTGTAAATAGGATTGTTGCCTCAATTCTCTCTCCTTCTTCTGGTGAATGCACTCAATTCTACTGCCCTACAATGTGCAGCTGGGTCACAGATCCACACAGATTGCTGCATGAAGCATGAGTTCATTCATTCTTTGGTACAAAGTTTCCTCTTCTGAGGATCCTTGCACTCATAAAAGTGCCATGTGTCAGTGAATTCCTACACACCACTGTATTCTGGTGACTGTGTGTGTGTATCATTGCAGATGGAATTTCCAAGTGCACGCTTCTGCCAAGCATTGTCAGTATTTAAACTATACAGTACATGAGTCATACAGAGGATTTAATTATGTGGGGTTTTAACCAGGTACTTCTTTCTGGTTGTCTAATTCAGAACTGGATCTCTAGTTATTACTTCACTGGACACAGAAAACATCAGTACACTATAACTGGAGATGGTGGGGGTGGGTTGTATTCCTCACACAATGGTAATTAGGGCTAAAAATTCCAGTCTTCACTCAGGCAAAGCACCCATTGAAGCCATTGCAAGTGTTGCCTGAGTAAGGACTAGGATTTGGCCCCAAAGTCGAAACAACTTAGGCAAATTGTGCAATACACTTTTGCCTTGATTTTCTAAAGCCTGAATTTCTAAAGTGACCTAAATCCATACACAATACATGTTTCTCCTTAGCCTGCATTCCTACAAAATAGCCTTTTGGCTACTTCTAATGCTGCCTACATTCCAGAGGCTTAGTTCAGAAGGAAAATAGAATATTTCTGCCCCTATTTGAGGAGACTGCATTCTGGTATCAACCTTGGGTCTGATAACACACATGAGTGCAGATCATTTAGGATGCATTTATTCTCAGACCCACAATACCTCTTTTTTATAACCTGCACAAACTAGAAGATCTCCAGTTATGATTTTCAAGCTGATTCTGGGATTTAACCACACAAGTTCTATTAATTTCCAGGGGAACTCTGTAGGACTAAATCCCCTCTTTAGCTTTGAGAAGTCTCAACCTTAAGTTATGGCTCTTATAGACTATTACAATTAAATACTTTTCTGGATTCTAAATGGTTAAATAAATTAATGAATAAATACAGTATTGTAGTGCGTACTGCTAAGAGAGGGAGAAGGGACTAAATTTCCCATTGGAATTCTGGTCAGCCCTTGTGCAGAAGTTCCCGGGGTATGGCAGGGTAGTTTACTCAGAGAGGTGGCCAAAATCTAATCCAGAGGATGAACAATGAAAGGACCAGTCCGTTGTTAACTCTCACTTTAGAAGCCATTTCTTCATTTGTGTCATACTCTTTCCTGTGCCACCAGGACCTTTTCTCATTGCCATAATTATGTGGGCCATAAAACAACCAAAGAAAAAAGAATATGGAGAAACTTTTATTTTCAGGGAAGAAAAAGTAGTATTGCCTTTTGGACAAATACCCAGAAAAACCCCATCCTTAGATACAGTGGAGAATTTTTATCCTGTTACAACTGTTTATTGTACTAGTGGCTGAAAGCCTGTGCTGTTGCTTGGGCATTGCAGTTGAGCCAAGTAATCCTTGATCTGCGCAGTCTTCCTCAGATAACCAAACGAAACTGCTGCTTAGGGTAGTAATTGGTTATCTCTGAAATCATAATGGTCTACAACTCTTGGCACATGGTATTAGATATGACTAACTGCAGCTGTAAACTGCACAGGTGTAATTTGTAAAGTCAAATGGCTGAGAATTTAAAAATTGTATGGTAACAGACTGTGAATCCCGGTGATGATTCAACCTGCTGATATTCTGAACCAAAAGAGCCCTTCACCAGCTGTTTCCATTGCTCCTCACTGACTCAGACATTTTGGACTTTAAAAAATGACACACACAGTGACAATCCTGGAATCTTCTTATATAACTATTTCCCCACTATTTTTGTACTTCTCTTTACATTTATTATAAGCAGTTTCCATTCTGTTGTATTCTCTTGCACATGTACAATAAGCGTAATATAATCATTTTGGCCCAAAATCTCCGTTTTGATTATTTATTTGTAGCACCACCGTGCATAGGAGCCCTAATCATAGACCAGGACCCCATTGCCCTAGCTCTATGAACCACACTGTTTTGGGACCGCCACCAGAAAAATACCAGTTATGTGGATGTGAGGATCTGCTCCATTCTGAAGGAGAGAGGAATGTCAGTGGGTCAAATGTTTTCCATGGAGGCTCTTTCTTCCTTTAAAAAAACCACAGATTATTCTGAATTAGGAGTCAAACAATGCAGATCAAAGGAAAGAATTGGGTCCTTTCTTACTTTCAGTCCACACTCAGTTCTACCAGGTCAGCCTAATTTTGATCTAAGACAATGCAAAGTGCATCCCTTTCATTATGTGCCTTGTTCAGTCAGCTACAGTGATTGTTCACTGGGCATGTGAGATCAGAATTGTTATTGATAAGCCCAATAGAAAGATAAAGGGTAAAAAAATAATAATATCCTTTAAAGATTTAGAACATGGAGACTAAATTTCATTTAAGAGAATACAATATAATCTTAACCAATTTTCCAAGTAAGGATTTTGTTGTTTGTAGTTATCATTAAATGTATAGATTTGGGTAGGATGATTGTAACCAGAGAAACTCATGTTTGTTGCAGCAGAGTATAGATCCTAAAATTAAAAAACAAAGGAACAATAAATGCATGTTTGAAATAGAAATAGGTAGTGATTTTCTGGAGGGACCCTTTGTTTAAAATTCCAGCATCAACTTGAAGGAAAGGTTGGGTTGATTTTCCTGCTAGTGAAGGAATTAATTCCCTCTTTCTGTCCTGCTAAATCATTCCTGCCACAGATGACTTATCCCTGGGACTCATAAAAATATTACATAAGAGTAGATATTTTTGAGTCCTTCCCGAGACAGGGCACCTCCAGGTTTCCCTAAAAGTTGTTTGTTCTGCCCTCCTTTAAATAGCACAAACACTTGAATGCTGTGCTATACTATCAATATATTGTCTCTATTTTCAACAACAAAGTGTAAGCGTTCCAGCAAAGTGCATTTAAAACACTTTTGTTTGCCAAATGATGTTGCCTCCTTTCTTGGGCATGAGATAGGGAAACAAACTGAGAGATTCTGCAGGCAAATGCACCTTTGGTCTATGGGCTTTTTCAGAGGATAAAGGGAAAAATCTCTCTGAGACCCCCTGGTTAAAGTATTGGCAGTACAGCAGTGGAAATAAAGCTTTAGTCTGCTGAGAATGTATCACTTATATTTTTTTCAGACTTACTCAACTAATCCCCATAGCTTAGTCATTGTCTCCTATAGTCTTGTTTTCAGTTATTAGCAAGTGGTTTAAAAACCCCTCTTTAGGTGATATGCTGGGCCCATCCTCCCATAATGTACAGTCAATTGTTAGACAAAATCCAATTTAGTCTTCAGATCTTTTTCTCAATACAAAAATAAAATAATTTTACATTTTGGGGGGAGGGGCCTAGGGATAGATTCAAAGTTTTATATTAAAACTGAATATTTTCTTCTGTAATATTCTCCTCTTTAGGGGAGACATATTTCTTCATTTAAAATATGTGGGTTAATACATTATTATGAGCTGGGAGAAATGTTATGGGATGAGATAAAAAACCTCATTCAAACTGATGTGTTAATGCCAGGGGCGGCTTTAGCCCTATTCCACCAATTCCCCCGAATCGGCCCCGCGCCTAAGGGGGCCCCGTGCCCAGCAAGAATCCCTTCCCTGGCTAGAGGCACCTTTTTAATTTTTACTCACCTGGCGGCACTCCGGGTCTTCAGCGGCAATTTGGCGGCGGGTCCTTCGCTCGCTCCGGGTCTTCAGCAGCGGGTCCTTCAGGCCTACTGAAGACCCGGAGCGAGCGAAGGACCCGCCGCCGAAGTGCCGCTGAAGACTCGGAGCACCACCCGGTGAATACAAGCCCCACGTGTTTTTTTTTTTTTTTTACATTTTTGTTTGTTTGTTTGTTTTTGTCATCCCTGCCGGGGCCCCATTGAAACTGTTCAAATTGGACCCCGCACTTAAAGCCGGCCCTGGTTAATGCACCCTTCACTTAAGATAGTTTTAAGAAACACGGAAGGGGCTGAACATAAAATAAGGCCTAATAGTGTCTGTTTAGAAGCTATCGCCATGTGGACAGGGTGGGAGGTTCCACTGAGCATATGACCAGGTATGTGTGTCTGAGTGAGAGAGAGAGAGAGAGAGAGAGAGAGGGCAGAAAACACAGAAACGGAGAGGGAGGCAGAGGCAAAAAGCAAGAACCCCAAGAACTAACAGGTAAGCACAACGTGATGCTGGAAAAAGCTAGACAGTGAGCTTTTGGATCTGTTGGCTAACAAGGCCTTGGGCTGTAAACTTAGAAACTGCTCTTTTTGTTCTTGGTTCCTCCTGCATTCAGAGGAGTGGGAGTTTGTACATTCCTTGTAAATAAACAAGGAATAAACAATACATCAAAGAATACCAGGCTCCTGCAATTTCTACTTCGAACTGCAACAATCCCCATGGTCCTAAACTAGCTGCTCTGATCAAAAAGGATCTGAGTTACAGTACTTTGTATTAAGATGAGGAGGGAGGGAACAGATAACACTGAGGGCATGATTTAGATTAATTTAATCAAAGCTTTTTAATTTAGCCCATTATGCTTGTGTGTACTGGGTAAAATAATCCTCTCCCTGCACAAAGCCAATTGTGATGGGGTTGGGCTTACCACTGCTTCCTGGTGATTAGGTCACTGGATCCCAGCTCTAGCAGTCCCCTCTTCAGGTAGCGATTCAGCCCTCTGCCCAGGTCGCCAATTGATTTTCCCTTTCCATAGTAACAAGTCCAACAAAATATATGTAGTCCAAAAAGAAAGTGTCTTTAACCCACCTCCATCCACTGTGGGTGTTGCACCCTTGACTCAAAGCTTACAGTGTCTCTATCCCCCCGTATTTCTGAAGGGGTTTGTGCCCACTTCACGAAAGGCGGTAGAGGAGCTCAGACCCTCCCTGTCCACAGGGCTCTGACCCCGGGGCTTACAAGAGGCAGTGACAGCAAACACCCCGGAGTGCCTCCCTGGGCCACTTCCTACCATGTACTTTCCCTGTCCAAGGTGTGATCAAAGCCCCATAAATAATCCATCAGAAGTTGGAGTGAAGGGTTCCCTAGTCCTAGGGAAAAGCTACTCACTCCAGTAGGCCCTCTCCCTTGCAGCCAGGACTCCTGCTGTACCATTACTGAGGGATTCCCAAGATAGGTCTCTCCTGTCTGCCCCTTTTTCAGATGGCCTGGCTCTCTTTTAAGCTCCTCCTCCAGCTGGAGCAACAGGACTGGTGGGGTGAAGTCACCTGTGCCCAGGACTGCTCCTTAACTCTTTTTTCCCCCAGTTTGGGGTGTATTAATTTATTTGCAGGGAACTAAGCAGGAACTTAGGGAGACAGAGTTCTCTGAGGCTACAGTCTACAGACAGGTTGTAAGGCTATAATGAAACCTCTATTCCAACCAATATGCTGTAGTAATGGCCATCGTCCTTTGACACTCCTTTTGGAAGGGTTCTCAACTAATGGATCCACATAAATAGAGATCCCGTAGCCCCTGCCACACCCCTAATTTTTTGCTTCATACTTTCATATCTGGCACTAGCATAGACACCACCTGTTAGAAGTGCAGAGACTGTATAAGAACTTTGCATTAATAAGACAAGGGAGATTTGACACAGCTTGCAGCCACAGTTGGATCATGTAGAGCAGAGGTTCTCAAACTTCATTGCACTGTGGCGTGACCCCCTTCTGACAACAAAAATTACCACAGGACCCCAGGAGGGGGGACTGAAGCCCAAGCCCGCCTAAGCCCTGATGGCCTGGGGGAGGGGCAAAGCCAAAGCCCCACTGCCTCAGGCTGTGGGGGCAAAGCCAAAGCCCAAGGGCTTCAACCCCAGGCAGGGGGCCTGTAACCTTAGTCCTGCTGCCTAGGGCTGAAGCTCTTGGGCTTTGACTCTGGGTCCCACCACGTCTAAGCCAGCCTTGGCGACCATATCAAAATGGGGCCGCAACCCACTTTGGGGTCTCCACCCACAGTTTGAGAACCGCCGATGTAGAGTATTGTCTGAGTGCCTAAAAACAAGCAGTGAAATCATTGCCCCATTGAAGTCAATGGAAGCTTTGCCAAGATTTCACCCAGGATGTCTAATGCACACGTATTAGAATATATGATCTAGCAAATGGAATTCTGGGAAGCCTCCTGCTAAGGAGCTAGTGCTGTGCATGTGCAGTAAACCTATATACTTTCAAACCTCAACATCTTGCCCCCCTGGCCATTTTAAAAATTGTTTTTCCAAAAAACATCAGAGGAGCCTAATCCCCAATGATTTAGTAGCCCATTTTTAAAATAAAAAATATAAAATTTAAGTAATTTTTAAACTAATGGCATGCCAAAAAACAAAACAGAAAAACCCAACTCTTCAGCCTGGCTAACTGAAATTTGTTTGCCGTTCAATAAGAGAAAAAAATGAACTTATATCAAGATTTTAAAAAAATCAATTAATTCCCTCAGGTAATAGCACTAAGGACACTACTATTCCAAGACTGGTGGAGACCATAGAATGTAGCCATTCTTCTTTTTTCAGTATGTTGGGTTTTTTCTTTGCACCCCTTCATCAGTTGTTGTTTATCTTTATTTTAAAAGTTTCCTTAGTGTGAACTAGGATTCATGAAACGTTCTCAATCAGCAGTGCCTGAGAATGGAGTCCTCTCTTTACCCACATCAGGTATAGCAATGGACAGTGACAGCACAAACTTCCCCACAATGCCCAGCCACTGTGCTGGAAACTCAACACTGACCTGGAAAAGCCACCTGGAGAGGTGAAAAGACAGGATAGGCTCCATATCCATGTAGTCTTCTATTGCTAAGACTGTAACAAGGTTGCCCAGCTAGTGTTAGTGGGACTGGTTTTGTGATGAGGATACCTGCCCACTGGAAACTGGACTAAGACCAGTGGTCTATATGAAATGAGTTTGGTGAAGAGCCATAAGATATTAATAACTGTTGGTGATTGCAATCCTGAGCTGGATTCAAACTGACAATATAGAGCTGAAAAGTTATGTGTACCAGTCCCAATTTTCTTTTTGTTTAGTAATTTAATTGTTAATGTGCTGTTATCCCAGATTCCCAGAAGACCCAATGTAGTGTTGGAATCAAGACGGCGACTCATGGCCACTGAAGCGCAAGTGACAGATGCATACTATCCACTGAATGTGACCAATGGAACCAGCACATGCATCCTTTTTTATGCCAGTAATTTCAGCCTCACAGCCAACAAATCAGTTCATGCAGATTTGACAAATTTAACATTTGTGTCCCGTAAGGTGGACTTCAGTTCATCTCTTTGTTCAGACGCCAATGCAACGTGAGTCGGACAAAGATCCATACCACAAAATGCATGTGATTCTAACAGCTAATCAGAAGTAGTGCAATTTCAACAGGCTAATATTAATTTAATAAACCACCGTGGATAAAATACCTCAAGTTTCATTTTCTTGTAGGAAAATGACAGAGGCAACACCACAGGAATCATTTAATCTTGGCTTCTGTTTTTTATGACTGTTTTCCTTTTATTGTTTTTCCTTGTTTGCTTATGAGAGTACAGTTAAAATGAGTTTTGGCTAGAATTGTTATCTTTACTTTCCTCAGTGCCTCTGAGCTGCTGTTTCTCAGCTTCTGTTAGCATCTTGTCTCTCTTCTACAACTACTGAAACCTCCACTAGCATTAGTGAGACAACAGTTTCATTGTAAGATTTCCCAACAGTGAAGCCGTGCCAATACATGGTATTAATCCGGCTGTGAGTATGTTCATGGAACAAGGTCTCTTGTCATTGCATTCTCTATTTTCCATTCTTTTAAAACACCTGCTGGAGGGAGATGAAGCATTTCTGCTTGAAATGTTTGTCATATTTGTCCAGTTTACTGTATCTTTTTGCTGTGTAATTTCTTTGTAGTTATCTATTGATTTAGAAAATTGAGTTTGATTTTAAGTTGCAATGCCCTAATTTAAACTGACACACTGTAACATTTAAAATACTTTTTTATTCGTAGGTTGTCATTGAACTATACTGGGTTAGTGGATGGAATCAACAACCTAAAAATAAGGTATCTTTATAGTTTATTCATAAAACCTTTCTACTTGAGGAGTATCTGTAAATTAGGACATAAACAGAAGAGGATCAAGTGCAAATTTTTTATTCACTATTTCTGTTCTGGAATAAGTTTACAATGGGTCGTAGAGTTATGTTGATATCTTTCAAAAATGTTACAAGTTAACCAATGTTTGTTTCTCTATGCTGGCTCTTTTTACAATGCATGGAAGATTCATGAACCAATAGGCTAGACTCTTATATATAGTGTAGGATGCACATGTAACTTTAAAGATCTGTAAACCTTTTAGATGTCCACAGATAAGGTCTTCTCTTAATTAAAAAAAAGTGTAGCAAAACAATTATGTTCATAGGACATTGGCACATGAACTCTCCTACTGCTTGCAGTGTCAAAAGTGTACCCATTTCCCATGCTGATCTTGGGTTTATGAATCATCAACTTAACCATATCCATTGTAGGACTATTCCACAAGCCAGAATAAATATAGTAGGGATAGTGATGTGTAAGTAAGTCTAATATCTAAACAGTAGTTCATATCCATCGCCGTGATTGCAGTCTTATTATTCAGTGAGCACTATCAGTGTATTCAGTGTTTTGCAAAATGAAACAAAAGAAGTCAGTAATGGCCCAGTGCTGCAAAGTGCTGAACATCTTCTGTGAGTGGGTGACTGCTGTTGCATATTTAAATTTAATAATTATTCATAATTTCAAATAACTGGCTCAGTTGGCATTATTTAACCAGATTATTAGTCAAAGATTAATACAGCGCTATACAGAATACAGAAAGAAAGTGTATTTTACCACCTTTTATGAATGATGAAAAGATGGCACCCCAGTCTCTTCTTCTGTAAGAAGTGGAATGTTGGCAGTTTGCGCATTCCCAGTCTAACTCCTAAAACCTCTTACCTTTTACAGGATGTGAGACAAAGAAGTTCCTTTGTGGGGAGGGAAAAGTTACTTTCCCACAATTGATTTTGCTATGTAGTTGGTTGGTTTTGTTTGTTTGTTTTTGATATCTCATTTTACCTAATTTACTTCTGAAATTTCTTCTTTGGTACCTTAGTTTACCTGACTGATAAACGTAGAGGGATTTCTAACCCAGTTATCTGTAAGAACACCTGTTTGAACAAGCCTTTCTAATGAGTTAAGAAGATCTTTCAATGGGTCATTATTTCATAAATCACAGAAAACAGAAAGCCGGTGCTCAGGGCCGGGGCAGCACGCAGAGCCCTCCTGGCTGCCACTCCACCTAGGAGCCGGACATGCCAGCTGCTTCCAGGGAGCCATGTAGGGAGCCTGCCAGCCCCGCAGCAACAGGACTTTTAATGGCCCAGTCAGCGGTGCTGACCGGAGCCACCCAAGTCCCTTTTCGACTGGGTGTTCCAGGTGAAAACCGGACACCTGGCAACCCTAGGATGGGGAGGGAGCTCTGCTTCGGCTCCCAGCCCCGGCCCCTACCCCTGCTTCCAGCCGCTGGCTCCTGCTCCTGGCCACAACTCCTGCCTCCTGCCTGCAGCCCCCGGCCCAGCCGCAACTAGGCTCCCAGCCCCAGGGGAGGGGCATGGACACATTCCATTACTGGTAAAGGGAGGTGCCAGAGAAAAAGTTTGGACACCACTGTGATAAAAGGTTTAGATAATGTGACCCATGAGAAAAACTGGGTTAGTTTAGTCTTCAGAGGAGAAGACCAAGAGAGGATCCGATAAGTCTTCAAATATGTTACAGCTGTTACAAAGAGGATAGTGATCAGTCATTCTCCATGGCAACAGCAGCTAGGACAAGAAATAATCAACTTAATCTGATGCAAGGAAGATTTTAGGTTAGATATTAGAACATTTTTCATAACTATAAGGATAGTTAGGGATGTTGTGGAATCCCCATTATGGGATTAGGTTAGACAAACACCTGTCAAGGATGGTCTAGGTATATGTGGTCCTGCCTCAGAATGGGGGGGATGAACTAGATGACCTCTTGAGGGTCCTTCGAACCCAAATTTCTATGATTCTCTAATTCCCATAGAGTTCTATAGCTTGGGGTTGCAAAGAGAGATGAGAGCAGAGGAGTATGCAGGAGCTAGATTGTACAGTGACTTACAGACAAGGTGTTTAAATTGAATGTAAATTGGAAAGGATCGAAAGTGTCTGGAGCAGCAGACAAGACAGGTGATTTTTGCAGTTGTGTTTTGGATGAGTTGAAGATGGACAGAGGAAGACTAGGAAGAGGTTAGGGAAGTCAAAGAGAAGAAACTTGCTGTAGTTAAGGTAGGAGATTATCAGGGTTGAGCAAGGTTTTTGGAAGTGGAAATAGAATTTGCTGCCATTTTCTTCTCTAAGCCTGGGTGAACTGGGGTTTTGCCAAGGGTTACAGAGGAGGGGGAAAGTGGAGACATTTTGGAAGGTAAGTTGAGTTCCATTTTTGACATGTTAAATTCAGGTTGGCAGAGACACATCCCGAAGGAGATGTGTCATAGAGGCAGTCAGAGATGTGAGCTTAAAAGGAGGGGGGAAAGTCAGGGATATAGAGAGAAGTGTGCAGTCATCATGTAGAGGTGATAGTTGATAGTAATAATATGACATGTTTTGTTAAGAAAGCCAGATGTTTGTCAGGGGGAATATAGCACAGGGGAGATTATTGGAGTTAAAGTTTTTCCTCTTTTTGACCCAAGTGATTACCCAGCATATGAGGTCATGCAGGTTGTTTCTGTTAGGAGGAGAAATTAATGATGGAATCAGGTTTTTCTTTGATTCAATCCTATTTATTTACAAGGAATGTACAAAGGGCTGTTTCCCTGAACACAATGAAAAGCAAACAACAGGAGACAGTTTCTTTGCTCTCAGTTCCAAACCACTTTCAAGCCAGCACTTTGCCCAAAACCTTTCTCGTTTTTTTCTCGGGATCGTGCTACAAACACTTCTTTGGCTGTTTGTGGTGCTACCCTTTTCTGTGTGCTTCTGTGTTGTTTCTGCCACTTCTGCCTGCCTAGTCTTTGGCAGCTTCTTGCATGTACAAGTGCAGACACCCTCTCCGTAGCCCTCACACACGCACACACCTCTACACCCAAAACAATACCCAGTCCCCTGAATTTGCATTTATCTTCCACCCACATAGCTCAGTTTCTGACTAGCCTTGCACGTGGCCTGTATTTTAGGTGGTGGTTCCTATTGTATCAGCTATTTTATTCCATATAGGCGCCTAACTGTTTCTTACAGTTATCCTGAATGAAGGGCAAGAGTCAAACCCATCAACTTCATCAAGGTTTCATTCAATCCCCCAGCATAACCATGTTTCCTAGAATATATAGGGGGTAAAGATTCCTGCAAAATACTATAAATCTTAAAGCACTTAAAAGATGTACCTGGATTGATATTATGTTGGTAAGATGGAAAATTAATTTAAGTGAAGAGAATTAAAGTTTTTAAAGACTGTTTTTCGGGGAGGAGGCAGTTTTGTTAGACCTCACAACAGTAAATCCCAAACTAGGGGAATGCTAATATAGAAACAGAAGACTCTGGAATGTGAAAAGTTAATCTCAGATTTCAATGGCAGTGGATAAAATCAAATGTGACATTAATACATGCATATGGACTTAATGAGGATTATTCAGACCTATGTGTAATCATCTGTTTGCTAAAATTTGTTCTTTTTATTAATTATTTGGAGATAACTTTAATATGACCATGAATCCCAGATTCATCTAGAGAAGAAGAAATGTAAAGCAACCTGGAAAGATTTTAGTGTAAATTAATGCTGTCTCGAGAACACCCAAAATAGGAGCATGTTTTCTTCCTCAATCTAGAATATGTTTTTGTGTTCTTGGAGCCTGCCATAAAGGAGGCAGACATACTGCCAGTGGTTCTCTTGAATCATGTTCCTATTTAATCAGATACCTAAATTCAGGGGCGGCTCTAGAAATTCCGCCGCCCCAAGCAGGGTGGCGGGTCGCGCCGCTCGCACTGCCCTTCCCCGGTCCCGTGGCCGGGGCAGAAGTGTCTGCGGATGGTCCCATGGTCCCGCGGCTGCGGTGGAGCATCCGCAGGCATGCTTGCGGGAGCTCCGTCCGAGCCGCGGGACCAGCGCACCCGCTGCAGTCATGCCTGCGGGGGGTCAAGCGGAGCCGCGGGAAAACGGGACCCTCCGCAGTCATGCCTGCGGCAGGTCCACTCCTCCCGGGGCTCCGGTGGACCTCCCGCAGGCATGACTGCGGAAGGTCTGCCGGAGCCAAATGCCACCCTGCCCCGACAATGCCGCCCCACGCGCCTGCTTGGCGCGCTGGGGTCTGGAGCCGGCCCTGCCTAAATTGCAAATGTAAACCCTTCCTAATAAGTATGGGAACACTTAACTATACATACTGTACTTACCATCTGTTGTCCTCAAACACTTTATTAACATTAACTAAGCACTTCTCAGAACATGCTGTGAGGTAATTATTATCATTCCTTTTCACTGATAGGGAAGGTTAGAAAGAAAGGTTAAATTACTTCCCCAAGGTGATGGAATAAGTGTCTAATTTAGGATTAGAATTTAGGCTTTGTCTACATGGCAAGTTAGTTCACGGCAAGCCAGGACATGGATCTACAGTGCACTAGTTTGCTACATACCAACTGGTTGTGTGGACTCTACTACCATGCACTAGATCCCCTGAATTTGCAGTGCACACTAACAGTAACGTGGCCAGTTAGAATGTGGCAAGCTAGTATGCTGTAGATTAACATCCTGGATTGCCACGCACTAACTCACTGTGTAGACAAGCCCTAAGGCTTCCTTGTTCTTTACTTATA
This sequence comes from Mauremys mutica, assembly GCF_020497125.1. Lineage (NCBI taxonomy): Eukaryota > Metazoa > Chordata > Testudines > Geoemydidae > Mauremys > Mauremys mutica. The sequence goes on from NC_059072.1 coordinate 43,083,691, forward strand.
CTACAAGTTCACAGCCCTGTATGAGACAACCACTTTGTTGAACCTATGGAAGAGGGGAAAGCCCACAGGATATCCTAAAGGATTCACTTAACAGAATTTCCTCCATGTCTCCCTCCAAGGGCTTCCTTTCTGATTCACTGAATAGAAGGGTTTGTGACATGCAAACCCCAAAGATCTTAAGCATCCATGGGTAGCACATAGTACAGCTACATGAATCCAGACCTATCCCCTATAGCAGCACAGCTTTGTAGGAGATTAATTGGCTGCACACCCATTGTCTTGCACAAAACCCCCATTTTAAATGTTTGAAACAGTGAATCAGGAAGGTCCATAGGGGGCACTGTATTGACAATGGCTTCTCCTCAGTTATGCTTATCCCATACTGTTAAGAGCCAAGCACCAGGAGTTCCTGCAGAGGAGCCCCACAAGCTGGCAGGAAGGAATGAGCCACTGTCCTCTACCCAAGTTCCACCGTCCTTAGATCTCCTCTTTGGAACAATCTTGGGTCTGCCTGTGCTTGAAAGGTTACTATGAAACCTAGAGCCAAATCCTACCTTGGAGGCTTGTGAGTAACTCCCAGTGAAGTGGGAGTTGCATGCACATGTTTGAGCACAGAATTTGGCCTTAAAAATACTATGATTTAGATAAGGACATAATTCATCTGAAATTAGTTTGGGATACATTTTAGGAGATGACCTAAGGAGATGAAATCTAGGGGAAGAAAATAATTGGATAGAGTAAATAATTGAAAGCAGAATTGAAATTATTGGATGGCAGCTTGAAAACAAAGTAGCAAGCCCCATCTAAGGTAAAAGAAAATAGGATGGAATTAGAAAGGGTATTAAACTACAAAGCTTACATTCTCCTCCACTGGGGCTCTAAGAGCTATTAATAAAATGGGGAAAGGGCTCATAGAAACATGCAACAATATAATAAAACATTGACGCCCTCTATCTGAACAGCCTCAGGTAGAACAATAAGTGAAAGAGGGGTGACCGCCACAGAATTTAGAGAATTTCATAAGGTCTTTTAAACTTCACCATACAGTACAGATGACAGGGGATTATCTCGGGCTTGTTTATTTGGGCATTGTTAAAAAGAAGTTTTTTGCTCTTCCAAGCAGGGCCGGCTCCAGACCCCAGCGCGCCAAGCGCGCGCTTGGGGCAGCATTTTGCCGGCAGGGCAGCAGGTGGCTCCGGCAGACCTTCCGCAGTCATGCCTGCGGGAGGTCCACCGGAGCCGCGGGACCAGCGGACCTCCCACAGGCATGACTGCGGAAGCTCCACCGGAGCCGCGGGACCAGCGGACCCTCCGCAGGCACGTCTGCAAGAGGTCCCCCGGAGCCGCGGGACCAGCGGACCCTCCACAGTCATGCCTGCGGGAGGTCCACTGGTCCCGTGGCTCCGGTGGACCTCCCACAGGCATGACTGCGGAAGGTCCGCCGGAGCCGCCTGCCACCCTGCTTGGGGCGGCCAGATTCCTAGAGCTGCTCCTGCTTCCAAGACTGCATAAGAGATAGACTCCAGTCTCATAAGATCTTGAGACAGCCAAGAAAAGAGGGACAGGAAGTCCACTGAAGAGAATGGTTCTCCTGATAATTTTATTTACAGTTCAGAGTGTGGTTTTGCTCTGAAAAGCTACAATGTGTAAAATGGCAAATGCTACCTCAACAATTCTTAAGGTCTGTGTATATTCAAAATCATATCTTCTCACTTCAGTGACAGAAAAAGTATTATTTCATTTTACTCCTCTTAGCCCCACGGAGGCTAACTGCTAGTCCTGAAAACTCAATCTAGGATATGAGTGTCAAGCTTGTTCTCTTCCTTCTTGTAGATCATAAATAGACTTATTTACTAAATTCCAATTTGTTCAAAGACACTTAGGGCTGAAGGAGGTTCCACAGCAGTTAATGTGGGGGCATAATTTGGCCAGCAGATTGTTATTAAAGGTGATAGATGCATGGAAAAAAGTACTCAGCTTGACACTCAGATCCTGGATTGAGTTTTCAAGACTAGCAGTTAGGAAAAATTTACGCTGAGCAAATCTGATCTGAAATCTGAGGGACAAAAGCAGTAGTTGACTACTTTCCCAGTAGAACCATATTTTAATGATTATTAGATCCCCATATTAATTGAATCCTTGAATCAAGTATTAAACTGTCACCGTCTTCCATTATGAACAGTTTCCTTGTGTACCACCAAAAGGAAAGATGTTAATTCCTCGCTGATGTTTTCTGCTGCCCATGTTTAAAGGGATGGGCATGTTTAAAGGGATGGGCATTAAAGTGATAGTGTGTTTTATTGAATCTTGTGGCCCTGTTTCATCTTTTGGGGCATCTTATTGGACAATCACTCTATTTATAGTGATTACAGCACTGAGATAAGTGACTTACAACAGTTCACAACATTCTGTGCTTGTACAGCACCTAGCACAATGGGGTCCTGGTCTGTGACTGGCACCCCAGGTGCTACTGTAATACAAATAATAAAAATGTTGTGAAGAGATTCAATTCCTGTTCATTACCTGAATCTCTACTATAATAAGGTGTTTCCTGCTCAAACTAAGGACTGTTTTTGGCTCTGAGATAGATACTTCAGCCATATCATCTTTGTTAACCAATTGATATGTTGTGTCCATTTTACTTGCTACCTATTTATCTACTACAAAAATTACTACCTACACATATTTTATTTTTAATGTGCTTTTTGTTTTGGATTTTTTTTGGTAACTTGTATTTACAGATTTGTTTGGCACCTATTGCAGCAGCACCTAAATATCACCTAAAATTTTCAAAATCCACATCTAATACTCCCGGTGGGTAGACAGCTTAGAATACCCAAATTTATACTCACCCTCAGGGGAGAACCCCAAGGACTCTGACTGTGATTGCAAGTTACTGAAAAAATTCTTCAGCTAGCACTAGACAAACAAAATTAATTTAAACTAGGTAGAATTAAAATACCGAGGGCATGGTAAAATAAGAAGAAGAGTGTGAAATCTCCAATAGCAACCCTCTCAGCTGACACAGAAAATATATTTAATATGAGAGAACTGGAATACCTGAATGAAACATGGTACAAATTTGCAATAGGATTCAGGTCCACCAAAGGAGGGAAACTTCAATACGTAACCCACACACCTTCTGGGTGTGGTGTTCTGTCCCATCTAGTGGCAACGAGAACACTTAAAGCGAGAGGTAAAATGAGTCTGCTCTACAGCCGCAGCTAACAGCCAGTCAGCTTTTAGTTCATGCGGTAGAGGCTCATGCACTAAGCTCCAGAGGTCCTAGGTACAATCCTGCCTGCTGATGACCGGGGTCTGTTGGCGTTACACATATTATCTCAATATTTTTCTATTTTAGAATACTTTGAAGGTGCTCATATTTTAGTGATGGGGGTTCTAAACATACCTAGAGTGATAAAATTGTGCCTCCAGGTTTAAATTCAGGTATTTGAACAATCAAATGCCCAAGAAACAGTTGCAATGATAAATCAAAGTGGTTTTCATGTCTGTACCCTTCGTAAAAATACTTTTCTTTAAAAAATTCCATACAAATATTTATTGCAAAATACTGCAGTTCTGCTGACAATCTTCCAGCTTCTGCTGGTTTATTTATGAAATATGGCACTATAACAGTGCCCTGCAGAATGAAACAATAAATGCTTATTCAAATTACAAAAACATTGCTTATTATACAAAACTGTAACAAGTGGTAAAACAAGATTCACAAAGTCACTTCACTCATGACCTGTCCTCCTGTATGAGGAGATACTAACTGCAGTCTCCTGAGAAAAGAGCTAGTGATGATTAATCTCGTCTGCCATCTGTTCTTCTTTGAGTGATGGTCCCTATTGGATTCTACTTTGGGTTAAGCATGCACACCAATGAATATTATAACTTTTTCCTTGTCAGTTTGACTCTATTTATTCTGTTTTTCTTCTCTGTAGATTTCTAATGACCCAGAAGTTCTATACAGGCTCTGCTCGAAAATGGTTTACTTTAGATTCTGTCGAGATTGCACATGACAACCAAATGGTCGCTAGATTTAATGTCTCTATCATCTCTGCTCCTGCGGAGTATTCATTTCATTGTCAGCTGGTGGGAACCAGCAGTCTCTATGGTGCAAAGCTGATTCCAGCCAACACTGAAGCAAAGAACTGGGATGTTTACCTTTCTGAGTTCCAAGTGAGTACACTGCCATTTCAGAAGCAATTCCAGGAACGATTACTTGCTAGAGTAGGTGTTGAACAGCATATATTCCTAACACCTGTACTTTTAGTTCAACTCTAAAAAAAACATTAAAAGAAACCTATTTGCCCACTATGGGTGCTATTGAGCAGGGGAAAGAGGGGGCAGGCAGCTTCTGAACAACAACATGAGAACAACTGAAAAAAACAAATCACTATAAAGTCATCTACAGAAAGGGAAAAAAAACAATAGACAGTAATACACTCAATCAAGGTAATGGGGATAGGGGAAGACATAGTATAAAATGGAACCCGACCCCAATCTAAGTTATCTTGGTTATCTCTCACTGCTCTCAGCTTTACTTGGGGGAACAGGCTGGGTGTAGTTCCCTAGCTGTGGGAAGGGATGGGACATTAGTAATTCCAGGAGACTTCCTTCACCCTGGTCTATCTAGCGAAGCTGTACCAGCACCCCCTTGCCTACCGGGTCCCCAGAACACTCTGGGATTGGCTTTAAGGCTGCAACCTAATTACCCTTCCTCTTGAGGGACATCACAGCTATTAGTGAGACCCCAGGACTGAGCCTGAACACTGGAGACTATAGCAAGGGAGCTTCCAAATCGCCTCACCCTCTTGTCATGGTACCTCCTCCCCAGTTGCTGCTCTTACCCATGTCATTTCCGTCTGTGAGGTGGAGTGCTCCCACCCAGTTACCAGAGAGACCCCTAATAAATAACATACCCCTAACTGGGGTAGTAGCTTTATCTTGACCTAAACTGTTTCAAAGGGCGCACACACAAATCACCAAATCAAACAAAACAGCTTTATCTGTCTCAGAAACGGCTAACAATGGGAGAGAACTTGTTGGCAGGTTTCAAATATACTGAAGAGTTGCAAGGTTTTAAAATATACTAAAGCAATCATTATGCTATTTCCTACACCCAGATGAAAAGACATATTAACCTATGCACTCTATATGTATATACACATAAACAAAACCCCACTTCAAATGGCAACAGTCTCTTCTATGATGTGGTGAAACTTGACTCTCGGCTTGATAGCCGCAGCAGAGGTGTGTGATGAGATTAATGCCCCGCCCACTGGGTTATGACTTCACTCAGAGTTCCGCACAGATTATCACAGCAATGTCCAGGCCCCTCTTTTTTTCTCCTTTTGGGCAAACCCCAAATCTTCCCCTACGACAGAGACCCTGGTTCAGAAGGTCACTAGATGCTGTTGCCCAGTAGGCTGTATGAATGAAGAAGACCCAGCTCCCAAGCGGGTGAATGCGCCGCACTCTTTGGAGTTTTCTCAGCTCTTGGTTTCTAGGCTACTAGTTCTCAAACTCTTTGGGCAACTATTTGACTTGTCTGGAACAACCAGAACCCCTCCACCCTCTCACTGTATTCTCTCTGAGATCCAGTGAAGCTCTGACGATTCCAGTATAGCTCTTTTCATAAGATTAGGGTTCAGGGTGCTCAAGTTCCACTAAAAGCACAGTTCTCTGGGAGGTGAGCAATGACTGCAGACCAGAGTCCAGCATAGAATGTGGTCATTAATCTGTACCAGTCACAGATGGCTGAAGTACCAGCACCAGTGTATAGATCAATGGTGGACTGTTCTAGTATTTTGAGGTTCCTTTCCCTTTAGTGCTGTCTGTATAGTCTACTAAATGAAAGCTTGTTGTTGTTTTGAAAGCTGCATCCAGGCTTTGCATTTTTCTTCAGTGTCTGTCATACTTGTTAGTAGCCCCTTTTGCTGCTCAGGGCAAATGCCCAAGACACCGAGGCCGGGAATTTTAGGATTTTCAAGGCTAAACTATTTCAGACCTCAGCATTTACATGTTGCCCTTGAGGATACCCATCACAATCGACATAACAAATCTATGTTAAGGTTTTGTTAAAGGTCAAATGATTAGGAAACGCCATTCAAAATGTACAAGGCACTGCACAAAATACAATTTCATTTTAAAAATAAAAAACAGTAAATACAAAATAGGCAAACCTATAACAATAATACTAACTGAAACACTAGAATTAAAACCTACAGTGGGCTGGAATCCTTATCGAAAGATTTATATAAAAGTAACTAACTAGGATTATGTATCTATGTATTTTTAACTTCTACACAGGTGGCAAATCTGCAGGGAGTCACATCTTTATTTGCCAGCTGGGATCCAACAACACCCGCATAGTAATGATCAAATATCAGAAAAGCAATAAGAGAACCTGAAATAAACTACAGTTGTTTCCTAAAAGTAAACATAGCATTTCAAGAATGTATAATTAAAGCTCCCACCTAAAGGTTTGCTAGGCATAATCCTGTTTGAATAAGGAATAATACCACCACATACAATAAAATTCAGTCTTCCTGGCTGTAGCTCCAACAAATTTAATTGCCCTAGTAAAAACTGATCGATACCTCTGTTTAGTACCCTAGAGTGTCCTGGAAGAATGGTAACAAGCATGTATTATTTCACAGAAGCTCAATCCTTTGAGAACCAAAATGACATGAAGTATCATCTGCTTTTTTTCTATCCATCTTTCAAACCATATTGTGTGGCTCCCATTCCAGCTTTAGTGTGATGTCTAAACAGTGGCTTAACGATGAAATGCCCTGGCAAATGCATCACTTACTAAAGCTGTGTACAAACTCAGCCCCCCAACCCAAATGTTTGTTTTCCATAATCCTGCTTGAGTCAGAAACATACAATTGGATATAGTGCAAAGCAGTCAGATTTCACAGGTTAACTACTATGGTAACAATGAGAACAGTCTTTAATTCTGGAAAGAGGCCCAAATATGCTGGTACCTCAAAAAACGTCTTTATCTCCACAGGGGCCAAGTCCGCCTCATCTGCTCTAGTTTTGCAGATCATGCAGAATTGCACTAACCATCATTTTGGCTAAGCCATTGTAGTAACTGACTGAGAGACGGCACATGCACATTTCCAAACGCTACCGATAATCTGGGTTGCAAAGGTTTGCAACTCAAGCTGCCTCCTAGAGCTGTGAAATATTTTTTTTTATTTCTTTTCACTAAGCAATTACTTTATAAATTTGGACAAATTCATTACAAATGAATAAATACAGCCCTGGGAAAAATAAAACAAAAACGGCTTCTCTGGGGGATGCTCACCCTTACTATCCCCTGGTGAATTGGGGACACAAAAGGCCTATGGACAAAAGGGACAAAGACTTAATTCTTACTAGCTAGAAATCCAGATCACTCTTTCATATGAAAACCTGAGTATTTCTAGTACAACCACCATGTTACTACCACAAAATCACACCGTAGTTCATGGCAGGTCAATGAATGGTAGTGATGTGTCCGCTTGTATGTCCATTTTGCTGTTTCTATGGTAAATTTGTATTTCAGAATTACATACACAGAGATAATTATATAAGGAGCAAAATATATTAGCTATCTTTGGAATTCTGCTTTCTTGCTTATATTTGCATGATGGGGAAAGGTGATTCAAACAACTGACTCACAAAAATATGCAGTGTTGCCAATTCTTGTGATTTTTATCACAAGTCTCATGATATTTGGTGTTTTCCTTAAAGACTCATCTCCCAGAGTCATGTGAATATGTGAGAATCTCAGTTCTTTTTTTTTCCCCCTCCCCTACTCCTCAAGTAAGTTTCTAGCTTTCAGAGTTGTGGAAAAAAGCTTAAAAACACACTCTAATGCTCAAACACTGAAATGAAATGAAATAAAATAAATAAAAAGAGCCCCAAATGTGTTATTTTTAAAAAATATCATGATTTTTAAGCCAACCTCATGATTATGGGAGCCTGACTCATGATTTTTGAACATTTAGGTTGGCAAATCTGAAACAGTTATTAAGTTACATTGGTCTCATGCCTCCCTTGGAATTTTACCTTTAAAATATTCCTAAGTCTCTGAAGTTTGGAAGCACAACTTCCTTTTTGTAAAACAAATAACTCATGCATCTGAAATTTCCTGGAAGGAAAGAGAAATTGAAAAATCATCCTGAAAAGGAGTTAGTGCTCAGTCCTCTTCAATAGAAATTGAGGGCACAGTGTTTTTCAGGCCTGGATTTTGTAGTGAATATATAGATCTTAAAAGTAGATTTTGTTGTGTAAATTCATTTGGGCTCACCTATTTTTTTCTTGTTCTCAGATTCAAGGCTTCAATATTCATAATAACTTGTTTTCCTACGCAAGTGACTGTACATCTTTCTTCTCTCCTGGAATCTGGATGGGCTTGGTCACGTCAATAGTTTTATTATGGATCCTGACCTATGGAATCCACATGATCATGCAGCTCACAACAAACAGTAGATTTGACGATCCCAAAGGCCAAGCTCTGTCAATTCCTCAAACAGAGTAGCAATGGATTGTTTTGATATTGCTTAAATGTTTCTTATTAGTAAGATTAAGTTTTTGTCACGGTTATTTTTAGTAAAAGTCAGGGACAGGTCACAGGCAATAAATAAACATTCACAGAAGCACACAATCTGTCTGTGACTTTTACCAAAAATAAGGGGCGGGGACTGACTGCCGGGGGGATGGACAGCCCGAGCCCACCATCAGAGGAGGAGGGGGGCTGAAGCTGAAGAAGTCACAGAGGTTTGTTAAAATCATGGAATCCGTGACCTCCATGACTAATTTATATCCTTACCTATTAGTGATGTGTGATTTTTATGTTCTTTACGCTTTATAGTGCATGTACTCTAAGCAGTTAGTGTAATAGAAAGGTTTAGTAAAACTCCACAAATCTGGACAATGAAATCCTTCCTGAAAAAGGGAACCTTACTCTCGGCAACACTGATGATTCTGCCAGCTGTTACCCATTTGTTCATAGTTGTCTGAGTTAGTCTACGCTGCCATTAAAAAGCCACTGGCACCGAGTCTCAGAGCCCAGGTCAGCTGACTCAGGCTTGTGGGGCTCAGGCTGGGGGGCTAAAAGTTGCAGTGTAGATGATTGGGTAGATGATCGGGCTTGGGCAGGATCCCAGGCTTTGAGGTTCCGCACGGTGGGAGGGTCTCAGCCCAAGCCCCAGTGTCTACACTGCAGTTTTATAGCCTTGTAGCCCAAGACCTGTGAGCTCGAGTCAGCTAACCCAGGCCAGCCATGGGTCTTTTATCCCACCGTACACGTACCCTTAGAGGCCTAAGGTGAAGCCAATGGCAGTCTAGACTCTAACCAGCCATTAGAAAGAACAGTAAGAACTTCCAGCAGATTCATTATTCTTGGGGGGAGGAGGAGGAGGAGGGGGTGCTTATTTTTTTAAAAAAGACATTCCCCTGGTATTTTGGAGATAAACTTCAAAAACAAAATGTTTATTTAGAAATTGTCTATTGAAACTTCTCAAGTCTCCCTTAAAGTTTTTTCCCCTAAGTATAAAGAATATCACAAAAAAGATATTAATTACACAAGAGGCAAAAAGGTAAAGTTTTTTATGACAATTGACATATGTATTTTATTTTGGCAGTGTGAGTAACAGCTGGGAAAGTAGTAGAGATACATAAATGAAGTGGAAGCATGTTTTGAAAAGGTTTACCTTTTAAAAAAAAGACAACATTATTCAGACTACCCTTCAGAAATGGCAGGAGCTTTGCAAAAATGCAGCTTCTAAATTATTGCTAGACACTAAAGTTAAATGGGAATGAAATATTTAAAAATGAATATTGGAAACAGAGATTAAAATAATGTAATCCTGTCATGACAAAAAGCATATTTTGGATATATTTGAAGAAAAAAATTACCCTAGGGTTTATAAAAGCCAAGGAGAGTTTGGTGCCTGACTCCCATTTCAATTTTAATGGGATTTTACTGCTAACTCCCTTAAACACCTTTGAAAATTCCAGCCTTAAAAGAGATCTGAAAAGGATTTGTTGAAAATTGAAAACCTGTTTGTAGGGTTCCAAAAGGGGAATCTTTCTTGCTGTTGTTCAGAAATATATTAAGCCATTTATTGTAGAAAAATACAAATGATGTGGAAAAAAATCGATCCATGCGTTGTGTTTTCAATCAGATCAGCCTGAGGCCCTTTTATTGATTACCAGCGCACAGGGGAGAACCGTTATGGAAACGGCCTCCCCGAAGCTAGTTACAGACAACCTTATAAAGCTTAAAACTACAATCTTAATATGCAAGTTACATTCATCATTTTCTTAATAACTGGTTACAAAACATTGCAAGGCTAAAACTGATTGGAGCAAGAGTAAATTGATTCCATATTAGGCTTTTCCTGTTATTGCTTATCTATTTTATGTGGTTACATATTGACAGCAAGGGATATGACAAAGTTGTTTTGTTCAGTCTGGGATTGTCAGGTACTTTCCACTGCTTCCTCGATGCCCCTCCCCACTACCTCTTTTTTCTAGTCTGGCCGGCTCTGGCCGCTTGACATGAGGTCTGGGTCTACATGGCCTTGGATAACACTGGATTTTCCCTCACACAAATGTGTGTATCTCTGAGGATTCCTAGATACTCTCTTTGGTTTCAGAAACAGATCTCTTTGGAAAACCTTCAGTGTGTATTGAAAAATTGTGGGATCATTACATACATCGGCATTACCAAATCCAGTCAGCACCTGGTTGAAGGTGCAACATAATCACTCTAGATCAATTGTGTCTTGTTAGCAGACTTCTCCTGAGAACACCAGATGAGTATACACTAAATAAATAGTAGACTAAGGCCATGTCTACACTGCACTTCTGTCATTAAAACTTTCGTAGCTCAGGGGTGTGAAAAAACCTCCCCTGCATGACATATGTTTTAATGACAAAAAGTGCTGGTGTGGACAGCACATTTTCGGTGGGAGATGCTCTCCTGGTGATGGATCTACCATCCCTTATTCGGGGTGGTTTTGTCCTGTCACCAGGAGGGTTCTCTCCCAGCAACAAAGAGTGGCTACATTGCGCATCTTACAACGGCGTGGCTGCAACATCACAGCCTTTGTAAGGTGCACAATGTAGACATAACCTAAATCAAGTGACCTTGGAAAATTTTTCAAAATCTAATGTTATGCAGTGTTGTATCACAGTGAAAAGTGATGGTCTAGGGCTAGTCTTTACTAGCAAATTAGGTCATGTTAGAATGCCAGCCTTGAAGATCTGTGTGAATTAACGCAATGTTAAACACAACCTTGCAGTCAGGGTAGACAGTACCAGTTATGTTTAGCATTGACTCAGCTGGCTGCAAGTAAGTTCCTTAACATTCTCCCTTTTGAGCTATCAAGTTGTAGCATTGCAGTGACTATGAAAAGGAGATAATGTAAGGTTGTTATGCTAATGCTGTAGCTTGTCTACATGAGGAGGCTCTTGTGAAGTAAGCTGGGGTATGGTTTTAAAGCCCAAGAGCTATTCCACACTAGTTCCCTCTGTTGATGCTCTTAAACCAAATTGAGTGCCTTTTTGTGAATTCACTTAAAACACTTCCAAAATGTGTGTTCAGAATCCTGAACACATTAAGACTGAGCTGAATCCTTGTACAATTAATAAAGATATTGTGCCTTCTCTCCAGGTGTGATAAATGAAGGGGGTGGGTGTTAACTCCCTTTTATGGACCCAGCCAGCCAGTTAGCTATAAAATTCCTCTTAGTAGCTGTTCTCTACTTGCTTTACCTGTAAAGGGTTAAAAGTCCCACTGTGATGCATAGGTAAAAGGAAGTGAATGGGCACCTGACCAAAAGAGCCAATGGGAAGGCTAGAACTTTTAAAAATTGAAATAAGACTCCCCCTTTGTCTGTCTGTCTGTTCTTCTTGGGGAGAAGCAGACACAGAGCAATTATGCTGTAAGAAACTTGGGGCCAGGTATGAAAAATCATTGGTATCATACCTAGAAACTACTCATATAAAATCCCAGATATGTTAGTAGATCAGGAAATGTCTAGGAAGACATGATTAGGTTTATCTCTTTATTTCTTTAAGGCTTTTGGACTCCTCTGTGCTAACCCCAAATGCTTTTGTTTTGCTTGTAACCTTTACGCTGGACCTCAAGAAAGTTATTCTTGATGCTTAATCCTTGTAAGTGTTTTTTTTAAATCTAGCAATAGCCCGAGTTTCCAGAGGTATTTTCTTTCTTTTTGTTTTTAATAAAATTTACCTTTTTTAAGAACAGGATTGGATTTTTGTGTCCTAAGAGGTTTGTGCACATGTTATTTAATTAGCAGGTGGCAACAGCAGATTTCCCTTGTTTTTCTTTCTCAGCTGTTCCCGGGAGGGGAGGAAGGGGGGTGAAAGGGCTTGAGGGTACCCCACAAGAAGGAATTCCCAAGTGCACCATCCTGGGTTCTCAAAGGGGTTTTACACTTGGGTGGCAGCATCTACCCATCCAAGATCAGAGTAAAACTGTAACCTTGGGAGTTTAATACAAGCCTGGAGTGGCCAATATTTATATTTGGAATCCTTGCGGGCCCCCACCTTCTGCATTTAAAGCGCCAGAGTGGGGAATCAGCCTTGACTGGCAAGGCAACCTGACTACTGAGTACATTGCTAAATATTACAGCCACTTGTCTTCAGTGAGAACTAATTTCATGGCAAGTTTGATGTCTGAATGCATAACATTTTTAACACTCACATCATACTCTAAAACAGATCAACTAATTTTGTTGTAACTTTCCACAAAAATATTCGTTTTTGGTCTTAGAATAAACATGGAAAATTATTTGCAATAAAGAATTTTTTAAAGCAAGTTATGATCGTAAAAATAAATTAGTGCATTAACACTTTCATTCTTTGTGGTGGTTTTGATATCACTTGTGTAACAGTAGCCAATGGAATCAGAGAATGCTGGTCCCCTGTCATGTGATAGGAGACTAAACTTTTGTAACCCTGGCTTATGTCATATGACAGGAGCCAGGAAATACCAGCAAGTCTGTGTTTCACATCTTTATTATATTGAATAAGAAGTAAACTAAATCTCTGGCAAAAGAGTGGAAAATGAATCCACCTGAATACAAAGGAACAGGAAGGAGAGTTTGTAGTGTTAACAGATTTTCCTAGAAGCAAATGGCATTGCAGAGAAACCGAAGAGGGTGAAATCCTCCACACTGCTTCATGGGGCAGGCCCAGCAGCATTGGAGACCTACATTGAATTCTCACAGGAGCAAAAGGGGACTGCAGATTCTCAGTTAAAACTTAGAAGTGTAATGTGCTTTTTTCCATACAAGAATATCACTTGAGGAATGCACATTTTCTTTGCAAGAAACAGGCTGCCTGGTGACATCATGGACTTTTTTTTAAAGCAAATTCATATGAATTTGGACTATTTAGAGACCAAATTATTGGGGGTATAACTGATAAGCAGAGTAGAGCAAGATAATTATGAAAAATAGACTTTGCTGTGCAAACAAGTTTGTCATGTTTTTTTTCCTAAAACCAACAAGAGGTTGGAACAGACTTTGCTCTGTACGGACTCAGTTATTATGGGGCCCTACACAGCAGTGTAGGGAAATGAGAGTGTAAGCTCTTTCCCTACCTTCCTCCCACCAGCAAAGTGTCATAGGCTTGCCCAGATTTGGAGTCTGGGATGGGGGATGGGTGCCTTAGAATCACAGTTCCTTGGAACGTCTCCTAGGCTGGCACAGTTAATAAGGAAATTCCAACAACATATTCTATCGTATGACAACTTTTTTTGCCAGGTAACATTCATGTCAGGTATGTCAGGTGCATCCCAGGCCTAAATATTTCTGGTTGCATAAAACAGCTTAGAGCCGATTCATGCTGTTTCCACTTACTTGTGAAAACATGCCCATTTTGATCTGCCTCCAATAAAAGAAAAGGTTAGACAGGTCTGGAGGACAAGAGCACTTGAACCTGATCCAAAGCTCATTGAAGTCAATGGAAGTTTTTTCTGTTGACTTTAATAGGCACTAGTCAAATTCTTAGGGAGTTGTAGCCGTCATGCAGCTGTTACAGGAGGTACTATAGACAGCTGCAATCCATAGGGCCCTGGGCTGGAACCTGGAGTAGAGGGCAGGCCCGGGTTCCCCCAAACCTCCCAACTCCTGATCAGACACAGGAGGAGTTGACCCAGGCTGTGGGGAAAATCACTGAGGTGAGCAAATCTCCCAATAAGCGCAGGACCCACCAAGGTAGAGGAGGAACTTTGTCACACCAAATATTTAAAAAATCATACAGAATCAAAAACAGGCAGAGGTCAAAGAATAAAAACATTAAGGGGGGAGGACAATGTGTGTCCTAAGGGCTAGCACACTATACTAAACCTCAGGAGAACTACATTCTATTCTTGGCTCTGCCACTGGCCTGCTGGGTGACCTTGGGCAAGACACTTCACTTCTCTGGCTTGGTTTTCCCGTCTGTACAATGGGAATAATGATACTGGCCTCTTTTGAGATCCACTGATGACTAAAATAAAACAAAGAAATAGAAATAGAGTTTAAAATTTAAAAAATAGCAATTGAAAGTGAAAAAAGTCCCCAGGCCCATTGGCTTCCTCTGCTGAATTATATAGATGCTTCCTTGGCCTCCTGTCTGACAAGAGGCTTGAAATGTTTAAGTCACTTGTGGAGGTCAACCTTCCTTTTATGCTCAGGGAAGGCCTAACATCAGTTAAACCAGGAAGATATGGCACACCATGTTCCAATTACAGGCCAATTTCACATTAATAATGCTGTCAAATTACTGACAGAAGTCCTGGCAATGAGACTGGAGAAGGCTTTGAGCTCTATCGTGCATCCTGGTCAAGCTAGGTTTGACAGAGGCCATTGTTTCTCTGATAGCCTTTGACAACTTATTGATAGTGTAGCAGTGAAATATGATCATCCAAAACCAACAGGCCATTTTAGCGTTGGCTGGAAAAGACCTTTGATAGGGTAGACTGGAAGTTATATGTGTTATCCTACAAAAATATGATTTGGACCCAACTTCAGTCCCTGGATTCACATGTTATATTCGCACCCAACCTCTCACATTACAGCCAACAATGCAACCATGGAAACCTTCAGGGGTACTAAGCAAGAGTGCCTGCTGTCTCCATTACATTTTCATTTGGCTCTTGAGCCCCTGGAAATAGCTATACAGCTTCATCCAGATATCTGAGGCATATATGTTGGTTCCACAGAGTATGGGCCAGATGCCCTTTTATATATATTCAAACCAGAAACCACTATTGCAGCCCTCCTATCACTATTTCAAAAATTCGGAGCAATATCTGGTTACAAAATAAATTGGGAAAAATTGGAACTGTTGGAAATCTCCCAGTTGTCAGGTACTGGAAATTTTCTCAGTGGGAATTCCATGTGCAAACTGATGTTATTAAATGCCTAGGTATAAAAGTACTATGAAACTAGTGAAGATAAACTTAGATCCTGTAGTCTCTCAAATAATTAGTGATACAAATAAGTAGAATTCTGAGCATGTGAGGAAGGGTTAAAACAATAAAAATGAATTTTCTGCCTAGGCTCCTCTATATTCTAAGCAGCCTATCTCTATATGTCTCTCCTTCTTATTTTAGAAAATGTAAGAACATTATTAGGCTTCTGTTGGGGCCTGGTCAGTGCCCACAAGTTTCACTCAAAAAATAGCTCCCTATAGCCAACGGGGGCTTTGGGTTCCCAGACCTACAAAATTACTGTTATACTTTTAGCATGTCACACATGTAAAATTGGTTTCAGCATGCTAACACCTTTATTCCCACCTGGGTAGAAAATGATTAGGTATTAATGTATCCAAGTCTCCCTGAAGCTCTGCTCAAGTCTTCTTTTTGGCCAATTGAGAAAAATAAGGTGCCTACAGCGTGGGTACGCAAAGAGTCTAGACTGTCTGGGCAAAGCAGTACCAAATTCATCCTTGCCATCATGCAAAAGCACCTAGCTGGGTAACCGAGACTTGTAAAATGTGGGAGGGGGAACCCTATAGTTTGGAAGAAATGGCTGAACAAGGGCATCATGTGGATTTCACAGTTAGTCAAGGATGAGGGCTTTGTCTCTTTTCTAATACGAAAGCAATGACATAACCTGCCACCTTCAGTGGAGTGGTAGTATATTGAACTAAGACACTTGTTAATGTATCAGTTTGGTCTGGATGCCTTAGGACTTTCAGAGGCCCCAGTGCTACTGGGAAGCTTGGAAATGCTTCATAAACTCCCCAGGCCCATGTCCACTATGTGTGCTTTAGTAATGAAGAGGAGCTCGATTGGTTTGGAGTTCTTCATGAAAGCATGGGAAGGGGAGTTATCACAGCCTTTGAAAGAACCCCAATGGCAGAGCATATAATAGACTATTAATGATGCTTCTGTGGATCTCAGGCTATGCCTGATACAGCAAAAGAGTCTATTGAAAATGTATTGGATGACACAGAAGTTGTACAAGATGTGGGTCTGAAAATAGTGCTTGATTTCAGCAACCAAATCTCAGCTGAAAATTATATCCTAGGTTATGTACCTACTACTATGGGTTCACATCCATCACAAAGACTAGGGTTTTTGCAGGATTCAATGATTACCAAGCATGTGATTTTACAAAAATGGAGGAACACGCTTATGCTAAGAATAGAGCAGTAGTATTCTGACCTGTCTGAGTTAGCAGCAAAAGAAAGAATAGCATATCATCGTAGAGAGCAATTATGTCAATTTGAAGAAATTTAGACCCCATTTCTTGATACATTTGGCTAAAGAATGCTGACATAGCTCAAATAATGCCAGACTTGCCTTCCACATGATTTCTCTGCTTTTTACCTCCTTCTCTCTTCCTCCCTGTCTTCTCTTCTCTTTTTTGACTATTTGTGTATGCCTTTTGTTTGTTTGCTTGCTTGTTTTTAGCCCCACCCTAACATGTTATGTCTGTGTAATACACCTCTACCCCGATATAACGCTGTCTTCGGGAGCCAAAAAATCTTACCACGTTATAGGTGAAACCGAGTTATATCGAGCTTGCTTTTATCCACCAGAGTGCTCAGCCCTGCCCCTCTGGAGTGCTGCTTTACCGCGTTATATCCGAATTTCTGTTATATCGTGTTGCATTATATCGGGGTAGAGGTGTATTGTATGATTTTGTAGTTTCTGATCTTGCAGCTTTGACGAGTTGTAAAGTTGTAATGCATAATCTTATTGGCTCATCTGTGAAATGTGGGATATTGGGGAACTATGATGAGATGTCCACCCCACACAAGGCCTGAAGAGGTAAATTAGGCCAGTTAACCTACAGGCTGAACTTGGAGGAAAAACAGGGAGTGCTAAGGCCTAACTTGCTGATGAACTCTGGCTGAGGGGGGCGGAGCTGGACTGGGTTTATAAAGCCAAGAAGCTGACAACAGAAAAGGGGCTGCAAGGAAGTAGTCTGCAGTCATTCTCTGAGAGCTATATTTGAGGCGACAGGGTTCAATAGTCTGTAGTTATTCGCTGGGCGTAGGGAGTTGGAGCTGGTACACCTGAGAGGGAACCAGAAGCTGTAAGAAGGAGTCCAGGGAAGGCACAACAGGGTCTGAGAGAAAGCAGATCACAGTTGCCAGGTAAAGGGTCCCTGGACAGGAACCCAGAAGTGGTGGGCAGGCCTGGGTTCCCCTATTGGCCACTGGGGAAGTGGCACTATCAGTGCAGTGCTGGAGACTACCTGAGACTGTTTGTGCAGTAGGACTTTGGTACCCCCTCGAAGGGGAAACCATATAGTGACCTGGCTGTAGGCTGAGTCATGAAGAAGAAGCTGCGGTTCCTGGAACAAGAGAGGGGCTGCAGCGAGAGGAAGAGACAGAGTATAACTGCATCTGCAGGAAGGGTCATTGGCCTGGCAGATCTAATCCCCAGAACCGCCAGGAGGTGGTGCAGTCATAGCAGTGAGTAGAGTCCCCTGTCACAGTAACACAGAGAAGCTGTAAATCACGTACCCTTTTTGCACTTTTTATTGTACTTTCCTTATGAAAATCATTAAACAATCACAAATAATAGCAACTGAGAGGGATTACTCAGATGCTTAAAGTTAAGCACATGCTAAAGGAAGATCTGCTAGCTCATCAGCTTCCCATCCTTTCTGCCAGGAGAAGAGGAGTCTCATTGCAGCTGGAGGTTCCCCTTTTCCCTCTGGGTAGAGTGTGAGATAAATACTACTGTAATGAACAAGCTAGCTCATCACTGGGCACCACTGCAACAGCCATAATATTTCCAGTACAGGCAAAATAGACTCTCCGGTTAGTAGCAGCCAGAGGCTGCGTGAGAACAGGAGTGGCAGATTGGAGGCAGCTACCTGGAAGCCAGTTGCTAGGGAAAGGTCAGGCACTGAGGAGCTGTGACAGGACAGCCGAGAGACGGACAGAGACAACCCTGTTGCTGACAGGATGCCAGCAGTTGCGTCAGTGAGAGGATACAGGGCTGCAGCTTGCATGCAGATGGTCAGTGTTACTTAGAATGTAGTTCTTTGGGGGCAGAGACTGTCTTTGTTCTGTGTTTGTACAGGGCCTAGCACAATGCGGTCCTGGGTGCTATGGTAATATAACAAATAATAATAAATCTCTAGGGATTACACATGAGACTCTGTTACCTTCACACCCCTGGACTGGACTGCCCTTAGGCAGGAATTATCCCTAGCCATTTTGCCAAACAGGATAGAAAATGTTTTCAGGGTCCCCCTGGAGTTGCTGAACCAAAAAAAAAAAAAAAGCCCCAAACCAAAAACATAGACGGCCAATTACAGCAGAGCAAAACAAAAGAAAGGGGGAAAAAAGCTCATTAGTATGGTGCTCCCTGGAAGTTGCCATGACCTCCCACCCCTAGAACCAGCCCTATCTCTTGAGGCCTCATTGGGAACTACTGTGTTTCTCCTCTTTGTTGAAGCCTCTGAACCACATGTGTTTAGGGTGTTTGCACCTTTTATTTCTGGCAGCCATAGTAAAAAAGTTCTGTTACTTCCTTGGACTAGGTGGGTGTTCGTAGGCTGAAGTCTGTAGAGCCTAGTGCTTAGAGAGCGTATGGTGCTGGCCTCCAAACTTTTGGGCCACAGAGCACACTTTGTAAAGCCCTGGCATGTCACAGTCCTCACAGCCACACTTTGAAGTGGGCTATGCAATTACAGTGCAAACTAGATTTCATGCAACTTCTTTCTTGGAATGGCTTAAAATTAGAGCTGACTGAAAAAAATAGCACATTTTTGTGGAAAATGTGGTGTTCTTTTTTTGTCAATAAACTTGGAAATGTTTCAACCAGGGAAACTGATTGCCTGTGGAGTTTTGAAATCTTCCAAGGAAGGAACCTGGGCCCCTTTGTTGTTATACTGATAATGATCCTCCATTCAGAACAATTCATTCCACCCTAGAACCTGCTACTAACATGGGCAGAGATGAAAGGGCTAATTCTTTAGAACTGAGATTTCGTAAGATGAAAAGCCTGAAAGAAATTACCGGAAAAGAGTTGCAAGACATTGCCAAGAGGTGGTTCCCCACTGTTCCGGTATGTAATTACAGTCTCTCTCACTTTACCTGTGTGGGCCCATTGCTTTCTTAATATCCCTCCCGTGTGGGTAGAAGGAGGTTTCACTTTAGGCACAGTCCAAGAAAGAAGCACCTGCTCTTGATTTCCTGTTGATAAAGTTGCTTGCGGCTTAGAGCCCATAGATGCTGGGATTTTACAACTTCACTGAGACTTTCCATCTGCCTCCTGTTTGAATATAGGTTCCTAACTCTTGATTGGATGGACGTCTCTATGGATCCAGGTTCTGGTATGTTTTTGAATTCTCATTATTGAAAGTAGTTGGAGTTTTAAGAACTCACATAGACCCAATCAATTTTATAATTTGTCAAAAATTATTTACCTGAATCCTTATCTTTTTTTCCCTTTTGCAAAGCTGAACCTGGCAATATGGGAGCCCAGTGGAAGCACGTTAAACCAACTTCCAGCCTGCTTTAATAGTCCTTTAATTAATCAAAGAGCAGTCACATTGATTAACAGCATAATGCTAAATATTGCCCTTGAACTACCTGTGTAATTCCCATTGACGTAAATGGGAATTCAGTGGGCAGCATAAACACTTATGAAAAACACTTTTGTAAAGCAAGGGAGAGTTAAAATATATTACGTTTTCTTGTGCAATAATAGTAATGCTTAATCCTTTTATACTGTTTTTTATTAATAGCTCTCAAAGCAATACATAAGCATTATTGTTTCTATTCTATAGATGAGGTAACTGAGTCACAAAAATTGGTTAAGGGACTTGCCCAGGGTCACACAGCAAGGCATAGAGCCAGGAACAGAACCTAACTCCTACTTCAGCATCTTTTCTTCTGACTTCTTGAATGTCATACTTAACTATACCTTCAAAGGGAGTCTTGATGGAACAAAGATTCAGGTTGAGAATGTTTAGACTCTACATGACTAGAATGCATTTCTGTTGCCAGTGTAATTTAGAGCAGCCTCAAGGCTGTTCTAATTTATGCTGGGCTGTAAAGACCCTTGTGAGCCCTTCACAGCTGAAATGATCCAGATGGTAATACACTCAAGCCATGGCCCTCTCCCATCCCCAGCATACACTTATGCCATGTTCTGCAAGAAATGGGGGCGGCATAGATCCATGTCTTCTGGGTTTTCAACCCCCTTGTATTTCTAAAGCAGTGTGAAGGGGCTGGGATACAACCGGGATGAGATTAAGGCAATCCAGTTCTCTAAGGACACTGATATGCCCCGGGCCTCCATAGTTTCACTCTTCAGCTAATAACAATAGTGATAGGGGGTCCCATCCCCTCAGAGTGGCAGAGTTGGCAGCATTTGTAATCCCCTTTTTCCCAGGAGGGGGAGTAAGAGCCCCCCTCCCTTCATGGGTAACATCTGGAGGGTCCCTCTCCCTTGCTAGAAAGGCAAGTGTGGCAGCAAAGGAGCAAGGGGTCTTGGGTTTCACTCCAGTGAGATAGATAGGGAAACTCATACGTCTCAGAGCTATTGTTTCAAGTTGTCTGCAGACGTCACTGAATTGGTTACATGCAGGTGTGACCAAAACCACCCCTATAGTCACACTCTACAACACATTATTATAATAATCTTTATGCAAAATACACCTTGTGAGGTATCATCTAAAACTAGCAACACACAGGTCATTAATACTCTTGTGAAATATTCTTGTGCAAATTCGGGACTGGCGAGAGTGTAGCGTCACCTTACCAGTGATTAACCAAGGCTGGTGGAGACCAGTGGAAGTCTGGTGTTGCAGGCAGGCTCCTGAATCCAAAGCATTGAACCAGGGCTGTCTATATAGACATTAATGGCATGCTTATTGCTGCCTGTGGACAGCCAAAGCAGAGACTCACAGTGGTGAGACATCATAAGGCACTCAGGGTTACAGGGTAAAAGGTGATGCAACTCTTTACCAGTCTGGGTTGCCCCCCAGAACTTTGCCGCAGGTCAGGGTTTTAAAATGCTCTCTAACTCTCATGGTTATGAACTCACTTTTTACATAAAAGCTGAGATACTAGTGTCATCACAAACTGCAGAAGTGGGGAGACTTTACCGTAGGCCTCTAATGTCTGTGTTTTACTCCATGCACAGAACGATTCTGTTCTGTGCATGGAGTAAAATATGTCCCAGAATAGTGTGAAAACAGGCAAAGCAATTCTATTTTTTTTGAGTGAATATTCATGGGGGGAGAAAAATGTGACTCATTCACCCAGCTCTAATTATAACCAACTAGTATTACAGCTACCAACTAGATACAGTACTTTTTTTTTTCATGTACAGCATGTGTAGCCATTTCCAACATGCATGAGTGAAGTGTCAGAGTTTGCACTGACTTACACTGACTTTTTGCCAGAAGCTGGGCATGAATGACAGGGAAAGGATCACTTAATGATTACCTGCTCTGTTCATTCCCTCTGGGGCACCTGGCGTTGGCCACTGTCAGAAGACTGGATACGGGCCTAGATAGACCTTTGGTCTAACCCAGTATGGCAATTCTTAAGTACATCCCCACTGACTTCCCTGGGGATGCTTTGGGTGTATGTGAGGGCAAAATTTAATGTTTTATTGCCTTCTATTGACTTACATATAGCGCTTGCAGCTAAGTATTGACGTATTGATAGTGAAAGGGAAAAAATACTTTTTTTATATAGAGAGAGGGACATTATTGTACCAGCTTTGTCTGGGAACAGAAACCTTCCACCTGTTGCAATATTAGTCTGGGCCTGATTCTGCTGTAGGTGCATGTGCAGATCTCCCACTGAAGTCAAAGGGAACTTTGAGTGGGGTTGATGGCAGGACTAAGCATAGTTTGGATAAGAACTTAGGAATGACTATTCAGATTTTTCACTGCAAAACCCTTAAACTTGTTCCTGGATTAAGAGATCACATAAATCACTGTGTGTGGACAGGGCCGGCTCCAGCTTTTTTGCCGCCCGAAGCGGTGGAAAAAAAAAAGGAAAAAAAAGAAAAACCCAATTGAGCTGCCTCTGCAGTGCCACCGAAGAGGAAGACAGGGAGTGAAGGACCCGCTGCCGAATTGCCGCCGAAGACTGAAATGGAGCCATTGAGCTGCCACCAAAGTGCCGACGATGACGACCCGGACGTGCCGCCCCAGCAACGGACGGAGTGCTGCCCCTTTCTGTTGGCCACCCCAGGCACCTGCTTCTTTCGCTGGTTCCTGGAGCCGGCCCTGTCTGTGGATTAGAAGAGATACTGCCCCCGCCTAATGCATGACCAGAGAAATCTCACCTGCTGCTTGTTGTGCAGCCACTGAGTAACTCCCGGCAGCTAATTACTCTTATCACATTATCAGACAAGTGAAGGACACCGTCAGTCACACTGCTGTCTTTATCTGGGATAGACAAAGGCTTCACTTCAAGGATTAGGCAAGACTGTGCATGTTGTTCATTAAGCAAAATTTTCATCTCATCTAATGAGCAGTGCATGTACCAGTTGCAAACCTAGGACTGAGTTCCACTGCTATGCTACCTGATTGTCATTTGGAAAACTTCTTATTGCAACACCAATACTGTGACGAGAAAGCATATGACCATCAAAATTACTGGCAAAAATGTATATTGGGTCCAAATCAGAGGGCCTTGCTACAGATCTTTGAGTTATAATTGTATGGTTATAAGTTACATATAGATATGCAAGGAGGACAAAAGAGGGCATTAGGAACAGAGGAGAGAAATGAAGTCTGCATGTTAGAGTTCTAAGCAAAAACATTTTATTATCATTACTTATGTTAAGCAGCGACAGGGCTTAACAAATTTGGTGCTACACAAGACATGAGAAGATCTAGTCTCTACCCTGCGGAGCTTTCAGTTTAACCAACCATCTTAAATACATTTAATGTTATGAAACAAAAATATACTTATGTAGGAACTCCGTATCTTGATATATTGTTCAGTGAGATGGCAATTGTGACATGATACCTTCCATTAATAAAGGGTCTTTCATCTGTAAAGATCCCAAAATACAACCATAGATGGAGAAATCACTTCAGTTGTCACTGGAGCGTAGCTACTTCTTGGGCAGAACATAACATATTGTTTATCAGCATGCAGTAACACTAAGCAGTAGTTTAGGACATTGGGTGAATACAGAATGCTGCTGAGACCATATTGGGAATATAGGCAGGAAGAATTTGACCAAGATACTAGTGCTAACACACTTTCGAAAATGCCATCGTTGTTCTGTGAGAAGGAATTTGGTTATGTCTGAAGCTCAGTGGTTCAGCAATGACTCAGGGAGAAGTGCCAGTCCCCAGCATCCCTTCCTACAGCAGCTGCTTGTTTTTTAGAGATGTGCCATGAAATCACTAACCGAGTCCAACTCTGCTTAACCTGTAAATTCGCAACTGTAGCATGTATGGCAGGAGACCATTTAGTCAGGGCCTAACTTTAGTCTTTTAAGCTCACTACATAAGGAAGCTCTTGTAACCCTTGCTTATTTGTCAACAGTTTAGCAGTGTCACTGAAGGAAGGAGTGGCCGGATATAGCCCTAGTTCCTTGTCTTATGGAAATTGCTGGGCCTCTTATTTGCATGCATTTTAGAGGAATTCTAGCTGCTACTGAAAACTGAATTCCAACTTCCTTTTACCCGGGTAGGTGTGGTTTTAAAATCAAGAGCACTAAAACTGTGCAATGTGCAGGGAAGAATGGCTGTGTTTGATCTTCATATTACATGCCAAATGCTAAGGAAGTGTGTTTTAAAAAACAACAACAACCCCCAGTGAAAAAGAGAAGAGGAAATGCAATAACCTTTATTCCTGCCCCTTTTCCGTTCCCTTTCTATAGGAGCACAGAAGCTGTCTGCTTTTCAGCCCCAATAAATCAGGAAAACATAGCTGTTTTCAAACACTAGGAATGTTTTTGGCCTTGAAAACTTAGATCTGTAGGAATGCATTTGGTGTTACATGGAGCACAAGAATAAAGTCAAGCTTTTTTAAACAGCTCGTTTTTGCTCTGCATAAAGCATCTACTTTCACAGGCAAGTGACCAAGGCAGTGTTTGTTCTTGGGAAACAGTTACCTTTATCTCACCATGAAGAATCAGTGACGTCCCACCTTGCATTTATCTTGCTGCTCACGTGCCTGTGGAACAAGGTGCCCTTCTCTGCGCTGCACATCCATGCAGTTTCTGTGCCTGGTAGCTGTCTGTTCAAAGGTTGTGACTCCAAAGTAAACACTTACAATGACACTAACCTCTTTAGAGGAGGTGGGGACAACCGTGTCCCACACTAGACAAGATTGCTGGTCCTGTGGCTGGGTATGGAGGGTACTCATGCTTCACTTTCACCCCTTCTGCTCATGAAGGCCTCAACCATCTCCTAAGGCTCAGATTCTGCCCCTCTTCTTTAGTGATTCCAATGTGACAACTACTCGGCATGTGTTGGGCATGGCAGAATCAGGCTCCAGATGACTGCAATGGCCAAAACTCCAACTTCTTTGTGTATAATAAGGCTGCACCTTCAAATTTGTCCTTTCTGTTTGTTTAGAAGCTTAGCACATTGCTCAGAGCAGTTGGAAAATGGAGCGCAGATCTGAGAGCAGCCTAAGTACCATTCCAGTCCCTTTGCACAGGGAAAAGCTGCTTATTTGTTTGGGAAATAGAGGTCATAATACTTAACTTGTGATATTTCAATCATTTCTATGGCAACAGACTCTGATAACAAACAGGACTTCAGTACAGGATCAAATCATAGCTTGCAAAATGGAAAATGCAATTCAGAAAGTTACCAGGGGCACTATGAAGTTCCTCTTTAAAATGTGCTTATTTCTATAGCTCTTAACATTCGGATTTTCTCTGTTAATTAACTGTGTTAATTTCTTCAGTGAAGTAATTGTTGCTCTGGTGAGTGATTACAAACAAATCAGCACAGATTTCTTGCAGTTCCCAATGCAAACGAGCTGTGCACATGTTCTGTGATTACAGAGACTGTCCAGGCACTGCTTCCCCCGAACACCCAGCATAACATCATCAAAAGAGGAGCCAAAATTTTTGATACCTCAAACACCAGGGCTGTTCAGAGACCAGTGTACAGAGTGGGTATTTTGAATCACATCATTCCCTTAGGCGATGCTGCAAAAGCAAAACTTCTGGGAAAGAGATCATAGAACAGACAAGACCTTTTTTGGCCAGCATTACTGCATCATTTGCAGAACATCTGCCTCTTGGAGGTTGAGTATCCTAGAGGCTGTAGGTATTTGTGAGGCACAATATATAAAAGAAAATCAAGTGTTTCAAACTTCTAACTTCCCCATACACACCATGTACCCTCCTAAGGTGAGCCTCCCTGCTGCTACCATCATAAGAGCAGTGTTTCCCAAACTTGGGACGCCGCTTGTTTAGGGAAAGTCCCTGGTGGGCCAGGCCAGTTTGTTTACCTGCCGCGTCTGCAGGTCCGGCTGATTGTGGCTCCCACTGGCCACAGTTCACCGCTCCAAGCCAATGGGGGCTGCTGGAAATGGCGGCCTGTACATCCCCCGGCCCGCGCCACTTCCCGCAGCCCCCATTGGCCTGGAGCAGCAAACTGCGGCCAGTGGGAGCTGCGATTGGCCGAACCTGCGGACGCAGCAGGTAAACAAACCGGCCCGGCCCGCCAGAGGCTTTTCCTACACAAACGGCATCCCAAGTTTGGGAAACACTGATAAGAGGCATCATGGCACCCACATCATGCTGTACCTAGAGAAACTGAAATCTCAACATTTTGCTTTGTTTGGAATGAAAATTATTCCAATTTTTTTGTGTGTGAAATTGGCATTTGTGGGGTTGATTTTTTGTTTTGTTTTTGCCTGGCTGTGTTAATAATTAATGCTACATGTAACAACTCACTGGAGCAACAATCAGTGCATAGTCCAGCATTCGGGGTCCATGACAACGAAAGGAAGAGATAGGAATTCCACCTGGGTGATCTCTCTTCAATATTTGGAAAGGTCCCTAGTCCAAAGAGGATTTTCATGTGTTAGGTGTCTTTGAGCAGGCAGAATTAGCTGCCGACGGGTGAAGATGGTAAATGGATGCGTTGTGACATCATGCATTTAGGGGGAAAGCAGTACTTCTTGCAGCCGTGGGCCTGGTCCAAAACGAATTGATGTCAATGGGAATCTTTCCATTGACTTCCATGGGCTCTGGATCAGGCCTATATAAGAAAAGTAGCATAGCACATTGCAGGACAGACAGCTGCGGGTTGCAAAATGCACAGCCCATTAACAATCCTCTGAATGCTGCTCTGGTTGAAGGTACACTTCTCACATCCTCTCTGAACTAGGCCTGATGTTTGGTTTTACTCTTTCCAACATGGCCAGGGGACAGGGTGAGACACTAATTTACACCTCAGTGTTTTGCTATGCTCTGTGTATCACGTGTTCTGTTTCACTAGCTCACTCAGGTAGCAGAGAAAAGGGAAACTTGCACCAGATGTCTAAATCCTTCCAGGCTTTCAAGTCATGTAAAAGAAAGCTGGGTGGGGCTGCTTCCCTGGAAACAAATGCTTCTTCTGATTTATCTTCTTTTCTCACCATCTCTCTTACCATTTCTCCAACATTATCTGCAACAAACTATGCTAAAGGAAGGAAAATTGATTTCATTTAAAAGCACAAACAGCTTGCAAATGGCAGAACAGTGAGTGAATTTTCAGTGGAGCCAACTGGGCAAGCAGGAAGTTGAGCTTTTTAAAGTTTAACTGAGTGCATTGCTAGAAATGCATCACATAGGCTTGTCAACTATTACTACTTGGAGAGTATTTTTCCTGTCTTCTGCTGCCATAACCCTCACCCCAGTGGACAGGGCCGCCCAGAGGATTCCGGGGGCCCGGGGTCTTCGGCGGCGGGGGGCCCTTCCGTTCCGGGACCCGCCGCCGAAGTGCCCCGAAGACCCGCGGCGGGAGCCTCCCGCCGCCGAATTACCACCGAAGCGGGACCCGCCGCTGAAGTGCAGCCCGGTCTTCGGCGGTAATTTGGCGGGTCTGCGCTTCGGCGGCGGGTCCCGCTTCCCCCCCCGCCCCACCCCCTTACCCCCGGCTCCCTCCTCACCCGGAGTCTCAGTGCCTCGCCGGAACAGCCGCAGCGTGTGGCCGGCGGGGCCTGAGCGCCGTCCCGCTCAGAGCCGCGTGGGGAGGGGGCGGGGCTGGGAGCTCCACGCCGAGCGGAGGGAGCTGAGCTCAGCCCGGAGCTCTCAGCCCCGCCCCCTCACCACGCGGCTCGGAGTGGGGCGGGGCTCAGGGGCCCCGGCGGAGACTCGGCGCTTGATGCGCTGAGGCTCCAGGAGAGGGGTGGAGGCGGGAGCCTCCGCTGTTCTCTTGGGGGCCCCTGCGGAGCCCGGGGCCCGGGGCAAATTGCCCCCTTTGCCCCCCGCTCTGGGCGGCCCTGCCAGTGGATAGTGAAGGGCTAACCAGATCTATTCATCTGTTTTACATTTCACATTTTGTCTCTTACTTTCAGTATGTCTCTGTCCATTTCTAAGCCCGCTGGTGAATATGAGTGAAATGACCCGTATATGTGCCTGTTCTCATTAGGCAAGTCTGGAACACATTAATAGGAGCTCTTTCATTCTCTCCATCATTCAATGGCTGCGGCACATTGAAAGGGCTGACAATGAGACATTTCAGGTCCCTCATTTGTGCTAGTACACATTCTCCCACTCATCCCTCAGATAGCTCTGCATTTCCTGTCTGTGGGCCCCAATCCTTGTCTAGAGTGGCTGCAGAAATATGGAAATGAACTTGCTCTTGTTCATCACAATAATTGTGCCTAAGTATGCAACCTCATGTCTTGAATAGCCACAATTTATATAGTAGGTGACACAATGGAAGTACAGGAGAGGCTTTAATCTCATTTTTAGTGCTGGGGTATTGTAGAAATTGGTACAATAATGTAAGACGTTATCTCCACACTATTCATATCTCAGCGTTTTATGTGTTTTTCCTTTACATTATTATTGTTGCTGTTTTAATTTACTGTATGCATGACTCAGTGTTGACCAAGAACAAAAAATGCACCTAGGCTTTTTCACCTCTCAAAAAGTTAGTCTCTTTTAGGTATAACTTTTCAAAATAACAAGACTTTGAGAACACCAGGGTCATTTGGGACGGGGAGACAGTATTATCTGAAGGTTAGAACTGGAGTTAGGCGATCAGGATTATATTCCCTACAAATGATCTACTGTGTGATCCTGGGCAAGTCACTTAAGATCAAATTTTCAAGTGGCCTATAATTTTGGGTACAGTTTTCAACACCTAGAGCTTGATTTTAGGAAGTGCTGAGCACCCGCCAACCCCGGGGAAGTCTAGAAGAACTGCAGATGCTCAGCTCCTTTGACAAGCAGGCTGCTTGGGCTTGACTTTTCTTGACTTAGGCACTCCAGTTTCACTTGGCTTCAGTAGGAGTTGTGGGTGCATAGACCCTACGAAAATCAAATCCTAGATATCTAGTGTTGGTAGGGTGGCCAACTTTCGAATGTGTGAAAACTGGACACTGAACACTGGAACCTCTCCTGCCTGCTCTGTCTCTTTCCGCTGAGGCTCCGCCCCCTGCTTCTCTTCCCACCCCCGCTGTCGCTTGCTGCTCTTTCCACCTCCCTCCCCTGGCCAGTTGAGCAGGGCCATAGGGGTGAGTGGGGAAGGGGAGGGGGAGCCGTGCTTGGGGTAAGAAGTGGGAGCTGTCAGTACCTCTCATTGCTGGATCCATTCCTGAATTCTCCTCCAGGCTCCAGCAGCACCTACTGCTCTTCCCACCCCCATGGTGGCGGAAGCCAGTTACTGCAGGTAACCAGACCTTGAGTGTCCAGTCAGCACTGCTAAGTGGACACTGTCAGGTTCCCTTTTTGACTGGACTTTCCGGTCAAAAAACAGACACCTGGCAACCCGTATTGGGCATCCACAATTACAAGTTGCTTTTGAAAATTTGGGCCCTCATCTCTCTCTTTCTGCCATAGGATATATCTGCACTTGGAGCTGGGGCTGTGCTTCCCAGTTTGAGGAGACCTCCTTGTGCTAGCTCTCATCAAGCTAGCACACCAAAAATAGTAGTGTGTCCACAGTAGCATGGACAGTGGTGAGGGCTAGCTACTCTGAGTACAAACCAGTCAGGACCCTGTGGGTATGTACTCAAGTGGCTAGCCCAAGCCACCACTACTAGTGCCAATGTTACCAGACTTACAATACTATTTTTAGTGCGCTAGCTTGATGAGCGCTAGCATGAGTATATCTCCTCAAGCTAGGAATCACACCCTGAGCTCGAAGTGTAGACATACCTTCTGTGACCACATCAGTATAATGGAAGTAGTGGCACTTAACCATCTCTGGGAAGCAGCTGGAGATAGGTGAATAATGCTAAAGAACTGCAAAGTATTTTATGCTATCATTTGATAACTGAACATCCACTTTTCTGAGCCAGAAGTTCTTTCTCTTTGTGCTTGTCATAAACAGATAGTTAAGGGTTAAGGTCTGTTTTACCTGTAAAGGGTTAACATGTAGTACCTGGTGACCACCTGACCAGAGCACCAATCAGAGATAAGATTTTTTCAAATCTCTGTGGAGGGAAGCCTTTGTCTGAGTGAGAACTCTTTTTGGATCTAAGAGGACAGTCATGTCTCCAAGTTCTCCTGGAGTAGTTTCTACTAATTAATAGTGAGTATTAATTAGAAAGGCGAATTAGTCTTTTGATTTGATTTCTATATTTGCAATTGTGTGGTTGCTAAAGGAAATGCTTTATTCCTGTTTGCTGATATTGCTTTTACTGAGAAAAGGGGGAGAGGGGATTCTCTCCAGAGATTGATAAGGTTATACCCTATGAGTGTCCAGCCTGGGCTCATAGAGATTCTGTATTTTCTTTTTATTCTTTAATAAATTCTTTTCTATTAAGGACTTGTTGGTCTTTCCTTGGGTGGATTCTCAGGGAAAGGGGAGGGGGAGGTATCCCTCTGTAGTTGGATCCCGGTATCTCTCCTAGGAAAAGGGAGGGGGGAGGAAGCAGGGGGAATGGTTTGTTTCTCCTGGGTGTGAGAACTCCATGGATTTGGGGCTTTTGGAATCCCCTAGGATTTTGGGGAAGGACTGTGTCTCAATCCACATTTCTTGATTGAGTGGTGGCAGCGAGAAGGAACCCCACCCTAAGGGTTAGGGTGGTGGCAGAATACCTGCGGGTCCCCATCTTTGAATCCACAAGCTCAAAGTGGGGGTGAGATCCCATAGGACATGGTGGCAGAATACATGCGGGTCCCCATCTTTGAACCCACAAGCTCAAAGTGGGGGTGAGATCCCGTGACATGGTGGCAGCTTACTAGATCTAAACTAGGATTTTAGTTTAGAGGGAAACCAAGTCAGGTCCCCATCTTTGAACCCACAAGCTCAAGGTGGGGGTGAGACCTAGGACATGGTGGCATGCGGGTCCTCACTTTGAAACCGCCCAGTTTCAAGTGAGGGTAGACTCTGACAGCTATTGGCACAGATGTTGCTTTGGACTGAAATTGAAAACTAGCTGTAGTCTAGGTCAAATGTTGCTTAAACCCTCTTTCTTTTGGATACAAAGGGTTGTCCTAATACCCTTCTCATACTGGCGGCAAACTGGGAGTACTTTAGTTGAAGTTGATGGAGTTACATTCTTGTAAATCTGGTTGGAGTGAGGAGAGCGTCAGGCCTGCCGTGCCCAGTTTTGCTGCACCTCCAGCAATGTGTGGTGGATTGCAGATGCCTAGCACAGGGGAGATACAATTTCAGTTGGGATTTTTAGGTGCTACGTAATTCACAGAAGGGAAAAAATGGGAAAGTGATCAACTCAAAAGTAACATAGGGTCAAATCTTGTGTGCCTGACTTATATGAATGACTTCAGTGGGACTGGAGGTGTGAGTATAAGGAGCAGGATTTGATCCTTGCGACTTCTAATGGACAGCACACTAGGCATGAGTTTGTAATGTGGTACATAGCAGCCAAAAGGCCAATGTAACTTTGGGCTATAGACACTGAAGCACCAAATCACAGAACAGATATAAGTCCCTCTCTTTACAGTTGAGGTGAAACCACACCAATAGTTAAGAGATACCTAAAGATACCAGAGCTGCTTTTATTAGTAGTAGGAAAAAATTTTCTAGAAACAGCTTACAATAGTCTAAATGGCTCATGTAAAAATGAATTTGTTTGAAGTTGTTCTTTGGATTCACTCACTTTTGCATAATGACAGGCATGCTGTTCCTGTCACTTCCATATAATTATGGGGAGAATTTACAAAGCAGAGCACAGGATTTAGATACCCATATATTGTCATACAGCTATAGGTCTGCTAGGCATTTCTCTGGAAGGAAGAGCTCTTACAACTTGTCCATTGAGGCCATGGTAGCAAAAATTAAGCAGCTGGGAAATATTTGTTTTCTTTTCCAAAATCCAGATTATTTAGGAGAAAGCAGTGTCCTTATCTGTGGTTTTTAAAAAAATTTCATTTGCATGAAAAAGTGTAAAGGTATTTGGGAGTGACAAATCTACAGCATTTTTTATTTTTGGCTGCTCTTGAGAAAACCTGAAGTGAACCTTGCAAGTTCTTTGTGAGGTTAATTTTTTGTGTGACTTTATTTGCTGAAGGTTCCACATGGCTGCATCTGTGAAGCATCTGGAAAAGGCAGGTGTCCAGCCATTTAAAATTGTTGGCAAAGTACTGGCATTTTATCATCTTAGCTTGTCACTTCATCACGTTGCATAATGGCAGCAGCATGATGATAGGCACCCAAAGGACAAATTGCCAGATTGATCTCCTCCTGTTATCTGCTGCGGTCTTCCAGTTCACATGGCAGTTTTCTTAGTTAAATTAATGCTGAGAACCAATGAGGAAATGAAGTTTTATAGCAGACTCACCAAGAGAATTGCCTACCCTAGTGATATTCAGTGGCCTGGGTTCCCTTACTCATAAGTTAATGATGTAACAAACAAGAAGGCCCAGACTTTCACAAAGAGGTGTTGAAAGTTAGGCTCCCAAGTTTGTACTCAGGCATCTAAATAAATAGCCTGTTCTACAGAGGTTCTGAGCACTCAGCAGTTCTAACTGAAGTCATTGCAATCCTAAAGGCCTGCAGCTTGGCACTGGCAGAGTGAGCTAGAAGTACTGAGCCAGTAATTTTACAGAGGCTTTGACATCACCCTTGCAAGCTGCAAAATGCTGAGTCTGCGATGTCACTTTGTCTTTACATCAACTCTAGTGGTACTCCTCCTGCGGGCCCATTGAGGCCATGTCTACACTGCAGCGGGGAGGTTTGATTCCCAGAGCAGGTAGCCTCTAGCTAAAAATAGCAAGTGGGGATGTTGTGGCACAAGCTCTTCCCTGGGCTCAGATCCAGCGGGTTGGACGAGCTTGGCTATGGGCGGCTAGCCCGAGTCACAGCCCATGCTGCAATGTCCATGCTGCTAGTTTTACCATGCTAGCTTGAGCAGAGTGAGCACGAGTGTGTCTAACCACACAGAGAATCACAGCAGACATACCCATAGTCTATTCTCAGAACTCAAGCAGGAGTTTTCACTGCACTAATCTCCTGTTTTATCTAGTCTCATCTTATCTAATGCCTCAGTGAACTCCATTGGCAAACTATTCCATTGTCTAATTGACTTTGCTATTAGAAACATTTTTCAGTATGTCAAATATTAGGTCGATATTCTTATGTTAATTGCCAAGTGTTCCTCCCTGGTCCACGTTAGTGTAATCACACTGCATGCAATAATTCCCAGTAACAGTACCAAATTCTCAAACATCTCTGGCCCACTCCTGTTCCCCATAATCTAAAAAGTTGTTAGAGCGATGCTACCTTTTATATTGGCTATGGACTGAAAAATGGAAAGAAAGAGAAAGAAAAACTGTGTAAACTATTGAAAAGATTTTTTAAACTCCACATGGTACCATTCAAGTTAAAAAAGTGTCCTCCCAAGAGTAATTAGAACTTAATATAATGCTGCTTTTCTTTTTCACATCTGAGAAATGAATGAAAATTAACAGGGTGGGTTTTTCTTATCTACATCAAAGACAAATGCACATGTTTTAAAGTCTAGTTAATTTCCACACATTAGTGAAGGAAAATGTGTGTTTGAAAGGTTGGTGAACTCAACACATCCCATGGGCCTTTCCCTCTATCCCTGTTGTACCAATATAATAAAAACCAGCAGGATCTTATTAAGAGGGATAAGGCAAAGATGCCACATTTATTGTAAATACCATAACAAAACAAAAGACAATGTTTTCCTACTTATTTCTATTACTACTTATTCCTTATACACACACACACACATATTCATTCACACAATCATTCATTCAGGTTCTGTATAGATGTTATAGTTACCAGCCTAGATGTTGCTCATGCCAAGTTACTGGCCAGGTATCTTGGTCATGAGGATGGAGCCGAGTCTGTGTCAGATGCATCTGATGCTCCTGGAGGCTAGCAGCAGAACCATAGACTCAAAGTCCTCAGTCTTTAGAGTCCAGTTTTATAGGAATTTATTCCTATGTCAGTTCATGAGAGTTGCTTCATTTTGCTGTTGCTAAATCAATCAGCAGATGGCTGGCTCCATGTTGATAGGTGTTTTGTTTTTCCTTCCTTTGAGGTGTGGTGG
Organism: Mauremys mutica; assembly: GCF_020497125.1. Taxonomy (NCBI): domain Eukaryota; kingdom Metazoa; phylum Chordata; order Testudines; family Geoemydidae; genus Mauremys; species Mauremys mutica. The sequence goes on from NC_059072.1 coordinate 43,117,831, forward strand.
GTGGATTCCAGTTTGCCCTCCGGGGGGTCATCTGGTTGATCCCACTTGACACCTTCTTCAGCCAACACTGAATTCTTCAGACTGGTAACTCCCTAACCATTCATTCATTGTTTAAACTAGGCATGCATTCACATACATTCTCTATCTTAATCACATCTATTTCACTGTCTCTTTACCTTTTGGGGTGTTACCAATTTATGTGAGACTCCCTGTCTTTTAACAAGCAAAGATAAAGTGAGATGAAAACTTTCAGAGGGTGGGGGTCTCTATCTATACATAACAGCTACTGTTTTGGCTTATTTAGAGATAATTAAACAAGTTTTATACCAAGTATCTCTTTGAGCAGGCTTTACACAGACACAGCTGGTGGTTTGCAGCTTAGAGGCTAAATGTTGGGAATCACAAATTTACTTATAACATAAACCTTAAGTTATAAAGTATCAATTAACAATAAATCAATAAATCATCATAAATTTACTTCTAACATAAACCTTAAGTTATAAAGTATTAATTAACAATAAATCAATAAATCATTTCTCATATAAACCATGTTTAATATAAACCTTCTTTAATATCCCTACATAATCCCCCTTTTGACACTACGATATACATATACTCGTTAGTGTCACTTTCTATGTAACTTGTTTAAAAGAAGGTACTGTGAGGCAACATGGGTTGTGCCAAAAGCACATGCTAAACATTTCAATAATACAAATACAATTTAATACTAAGACAACTATCAAGCGATGTAGCATTACTGATAGGATGCCAGTAGTGGTTGGGGGCCATCCAGAGAATATATTATACCAGTGGTAGGTTGTAATTTGACATTGCATTTACATTCATTTACTCGGGGGGGCTGATAACACTCTGCCCCTTGATCTATGATTATTACAGTCGTTGTTGTCATGGTAGGGCACAGGTGATCTGTTGTAAACAAACCAAACAATTATAACCAGGTGAATATAACTAAAACCATTACAATTGACTAAAGACCAGATATAACCTAAACACAAATCCAAACAATTATAGTTATTATAATTGGGAATACAATAAAACCATAACCATTACAATAATTGGGTACATTGACACATAAGATGAGGTCCAAGTTTGATGCTGCAATAGCCATCAAACAATAAAAGTTTCTGAGGTTCTTAAGCACACACAAGAAATAAGATTTTGTAGGAGGACCACAGTTGTCATGCAAGATTAAGCTGATTTGGACTTAAACTAACATTTATTTGCTAAAATGTTGCAGAATTTCCTATTTTTAACAGTTGTACTTAAGAGGTTTTTGGGGACCTGAAAGATGGGGCCCTGCAATTATGGGCCAAGGTCTTACAGGTTATGGGGGCCCAAGAACTACCCTTTAGGACTTGGGGAAGTAGAACCAGAGTGCATAGAGAAAAGTGTGGAAAACCTAACAAAAAATAAACCTGATGCACTAGGGACCAAAGTTTTTTGGACACAAGTGGTGATTGATAAGTTGGATGGACATGGGGGAAGTAGAGAGAGGAAAAGACATTTGCTCTGTCTAGTGTAGTATTTTTTTTTCTGGACCCAATGCTAGCACAGGACACCACTAGAGACAGACACAGAACATGCAACAGAGAACATGCAACACAGAACACTGAACACAGACTTTGTCGCGACACTATAACCATGGTATTTTATAACTCTTCAGCTGGTACCAGCTCTTCTGATGTTTTGGTTTTAGAGCCTGAAAAATAGAAACTTAGAAATAAATTAGCACAGTGCTTTCACATGGCAGACCCTGTTTAGTCTCTGCCACAGTGTGTTTGGTACTTGGGGCTACACAAATGCTAATTAAGTGGTGCAAAAAAAAAAAAATTTCATTTTAAAATCCCCAGCCACTTTGCCATGGCCTGGAGGTCTGAGGCAGATGCAGGAATTCCCAGCCACTTTGCCATGGCATTCTGGCCCTGGGAGGAGGAATCTACCCAAATATCCCCCTTCCCACTGTCCAGAAGGGTCCCAAAAACTTGCCCCTTCTGGGGTTTCAAATGTTCCTTCTTCTGATGTTACTGCTGTTGTAGGATTTGAGAGTGCTGTTTTAACTATCTGTACCCAACCTTAAGGGCACTTAACTGGGTTTGGGTACTACATACATTTTTATTTCTCTGCTTTTGCAGCAGAGGCTTGTAAATCTTAATGCAGTTTTTTTTGTTTGTTTTGTTTTTACATTTTCCCAACAGTTGTGTACAACCACCAAGCACAACAAAACCAAATTGGTAAATATTAAGCACTATAACCCCTAATTCCTAAAAGAGCAGCTTACAATGGTTGTTTCACATATTTTCTTCCCAATGTGCCATTACTTTTCAATTTTCTACCCCTTTTTCCAATTGGGATAGTTTTTCTTTTAGAGATATTTTCTCCTCTTTACAGGCTGCTAGGTGGAGGTAGCTGTCATTACAAGCCTTCCACAGCAGCCAGATCCCTGCAGCATCTCTTTTTACTGCATTTAGGGGTTTGCATATGAGGATATATTGGGCCAATCTATCCTCTAGGTCCAAAATGGTGCAGATATCTGCAAGGGCTTGTTCAGTCCAAGGACTGTGCCCATATCTTTGGAGAATTTGCTGAAAAGGCGTTATCTCTTTAATAAAAGGTGAGGTAGAAGCTACTTTTGACTTCATTTCTTCCTCTGGGACTGTTTTCCCTTGCCTTTTCTTAAACATTTTAAATTTTGTTCAGCGAGCAGCACTGTCTGGTCCCTGGGACCCTCTTGTTGCTCCTGATATATATATATATATATATATATATATATATATATATATATATATATATATATATTTCTTTTTCTGCTACCTTCACGGAGGCCAACAGATTTAGTTAACAATTTTCCTACTACCCACACGGGGGCCAGCAGTTTTTGTTAATAATTTTACTTTTCCTACTACCCACCCGGGGGCCAGCAGTTTTTGTTAACAATTTTACTTTTCCTACTACCCACCCGGGGGCCAGCAGGTTTTGTTAACAATTTTACCTTTCCTACTACCTTCACGGAGGCCAGCAGGTTTTGTTAACAATTTTACCTTTCCTACTACCTTCACGGAGGCCAGCAGGTTTTGTTAACAATCTTATGAGCTCTTTATTTTCCTGCTACCCACACGGGGGCCAGCAAGTTTTGGTTAACCAAGAACCGTGCTCTGTAGAGCTGGTTGTGTGCACACAGAATGGTTTACAATAAGTGAGGCAAAAATACCAATAATCCCCCTTTTGCTATTCTCCACCAAAATGTTGTACCAATATAATAAAAACCAGCAGGATCTTATTAAGAGGGATAAGGCAAAGATGCCACATTTATTGTAAATACCATAACAAAACAAAAGACAATGTTTTCCTACTTATTTCTATTACTACTTATTCCTTATACACACACACACACATATTCATTCACACAATCATTCATTCAGGTTCTGTATAGATGTTATAGTTACCAGCCTAGATGTTGCTCATGCCAAGTTACTGGCCAGGTATCTTGGTCATGAGGATGGAGCCGAGTCTGTGTCAGATGCATCTGATGCTCCTGGAGGCTGGCAGCAGAACCATAGACTCAAAGTCCTCAGTCTTTAGAGTCCAGTTTTATAGGAATTTATTCCTATGTCAGTTCATGAGAGTTGCTTCATTTTGCTGTTGCTAAATCAATCAGCAGATGGCTGGCTCCATGTTGATAGGTGTTTTGTTTTTCCTTCCTTTGAGGTGTGGTGGGTGGATTCCAGTTTGCCCTCCGGGGGTCATCTGGTTGATCCCACTTGACACCTTCTTCAGCCAACACTGAATTCTTCAGACTGGTAACTCCCTAACCATTCATTCATTGTTTAAACTAGGCATGCATTCACATACATTCTCTATCTTAATCACATCTATTTCACTGTCTCTTTACCTTTTGGGGTGTTACCAATTTATGTGAGACTCCCTGTCTTTTAACAAGCAAAGATAAAGTGAGATGAAAACTTACAGAGGGTGGGGGTCTCTATCTATACACTATAACAGCTACTGTTTTGGCTTATTTAGAGATAATTAAACAAGTTTTATACCAAGTATCTCTTTGAGCAGGCTTTACACAGACACAGCTGGTGGTTTGCAGGTTAGAGGCTAAATGTTGGGAATCACAAATTTACTTCTAACATAAACCTTAAGTTATAAAGTATCAATTAACAATAAATCAATAAATCATCACAAATGTACTTCTAACATAAACCTTAAGTTATAAAGTATTAATTAACAATAAATCAATAAATCATTTCTCATATAAACCATGTTTAATATAAACCTTCTTTAATATCCCTACATAATTTTTGCCCTCCGGGGGTCATCTGGTTGATCCCACTTGACACCTTCTTCAGCCAACACTGAATTCTTCAGACTGGTAACTCCCTAACCATTCATTCATTGTTTAAACTAGGCATGCATTCACATACATTCTCTATCTTAATCACATCTATTTCACTGTCTCTTTACCTTTTGGGGTGTTACCAATTTATGTGAGACTCCCTGTCTTTTAACAAGCAAAGATAAAGTGAGAAGAAAACTTACAGAGGGTGGGGGTCTCTATCTATACACTATAACAGCTACTGTTTTGGCTTATTTAGAGATAATTAAACAAGTTTTATACCAAGTATCTCTTTGAGCAGGCTTTACACAGACACAGCTGGTGGTTTGCAGCTTAGAGGCTAAATGTTGGGAATCACAAATTTACTTCTAACATAAACCTTAAGTTATAAAGTATCAATTAACAATAAATCAATAAATCATCACAAATGTACTTCTAACATAAACCTTAAGTTATAAAGTATTAATTAACAATAAATCAATAAATCATTTCTCATATAAACCATGTTTAATATAAACCTTCTTTAATATCCCTACATCCTTAAACTATATTATCCATGTGGCTGTCTTGGTGAGGTACAATTGCACTGAAGTGAAATGAGGTTAGCTGGAAACACCACTTTCTGTCAGCGGGACAAAGGAAATTCTGCCCTGAATCTCTCTGCAATGGTTCCTGTGACCCGTGGTGCCTGGGGCAGCCCTCACTGGAAATGCCAAGGTCAGGGCAGGCTGCAAAAGGGAGAGCAGATACTCCCAATACTGGTGGGTAACACTGAAGTTAAATTCCCCAACTAGTCACAAACTTTGCTTCTGATCCCCACACTGGTTATCAGGAAGCAAAGAAGAACTCACACAGCCCCCTTGATTGCATTCCAGTTCTCTGGCTCCCAGGCAGCACCTAGGTCCAGTACAGTGAAAAGTTATTTTAAAACTCTGCTCACAAGTATAAAATGTTCTTCTGACCCCCAAACAGTCAGCTACGTTACCAGGTCAGTATAGGTTTGGATGTTACCCAAAATACCACTCTGCCAGCCAATCCTTCAGTGATTAAAACTAAAGGTTTATTATAAAGAAAAAGGAAAGAACAAGAAGAGAGATTTTAAATGGCAAAGAAGTTACATACATACAAAGACTTCAAAGTCCATATATCAGGTTCCTAGCAGTATTGGTGAGTTTGCTGGCTTGAAAGTCCCTCTGTAACACATCCACAGCTTGGATGGGTCATTCAGTCCTTTGTTCAGAGCTTCAGTTTGTAGCAAAGTTCCTCCAGAGGTAAGAAGCAGGATTGAAGACAAAATGGAGAAGATGCAGCTGCCTTTTATAGTCTTTTGCCATGCGGCCTGTGCTTCCTTTGTTTCAACCACAAGCTGCCCAGCCCATGGCTTGAAAGCCTTAGAGTTCTGTCCATAGGCATGTCCCTGCATGCCGTGCTGAGTCATAAGGTGTATCTGCCTTCTCTCAGTGTGTCAGTTGTACAGTAACTCCTCACTTAACGTTGTAGTTATGTTCCTGAAAAATGCGACTTTAAGTGAATTGATGTTAAGCGAATCCAATTCCCCCATAAGAATTAATGTAAATGGGGGGAGGGGGGTAGATTCCAGGGAAATTTTTTTTTGCCAGACAAAAGGCACTGCATACAATTTAAACAATTTTAAACAAGCAATTTAATACTACACCGGAGGAGGGGAGGGGGGAAGTCGTGTGCACGTGCTGTGTGTATACAAACATACTGTATATACAGTACTGTACTATAGTTGGGAGGTGTCCCTGCCTTACCCTACACAGGCACAGCCCCCTGGCGCTGGAGATGAGGCAGGCAAGGAGGCTGTAGGCTAGGAGAAGCACATTGCGCAGCAGCAGCAGCTTCCCCTACTCTGCAAGCACCAGGGGCGGGGGGGGGGGGCTCAACCGTCAGCCCACCCACTCCCTCCCTTGACCCAAGCCCCCACCCTTGACCTGCCTCTTCTCTCACCCCCATCTCATCCCCCTTTACTTCCCACGCTGCGTCCTCACTCCTCCCTCATCCCTCCCCTCCATTCTAAACGCCGCAAGCCAGCTGATTGCCCCGGGCAGGAGGCAAGGGAGGGAGGGAGAGCCTGCACATGGAGTCCTCGCTCCTCCCCCCTCTCTCCTGGCTGGGGCAATCAGCTGGCTTGTGGAGTTTAGGGGGCAGGAGGGAGGGGGGAAGAGCGAGGACTTGGCGCACAGGCTCCCCTTCCCTCCGCCCCTGCCTTCTGCCTGGGGCAATCAGCTGGCTTGCGGCGTTGGGGAGCCAGGGGAGGGAGAGGGAGCCTGCGTGCTGAGTCCTCGCTCCTCCCTCCTGCTCCGGAAATGCCGCAAGCCGGCTGATTGCCGCGGGCAGGAGGCGCTGTTGAGGGGGGGAGGGGTGTAGGGAGGCTGCCAGCTGTGGAGAAAGCAGGCAGCCAAACAATTCCACAACTTTAAATGAGCATGTTCCCTAATTGATCAGCAACGTAACAACGAAACAACATTAACCAGGACGCCTTATAGTGAGGAGTTACTATATAGCTGATGGTCCTGAATGGGCCATCAAGCAGGCTAGGCTGTGCTGATGCCAAACTAACTGTGGGTGTCAACCGAAGCATCGCACAAGTTTTGAAATACAGACACACATACATATCTATAACTCATAATGCAAAGATGATACAAACACACAAGTGAGATTATCAAATCTGGCAAATTATAACATTTTTGCAGATCTCTTACATGGCATATCTGGCATGACTCATTGCAATTTTACAATATTGGTATTCATAATATCCTCAGGTGTCCCCCAGATTTCATACAGTGTCTCAGTTCCCCCTCCACAGCAAGTGCTGCTGCGTAAGAGGCTTCAATCAGTCAATCAGTGGGGCAGGCAGAGACAAAAGGGGGAGAGGGAAGGAAACACTAGGATGAGTTAAATGAGAGACTAAGGGTATGGCTACACTGGCGATTTGCAGCGCTGGAAAGCCTCCACCAGTGCTGCAATTAGTAAGTGGCCACACCTGCAAGGCACTTCCAGCGCTGCAACTCCCTGGCTGCAGCGCTGGCCGTACACCTCACTCGGCATGGGGAATAAGGATTCCAGCGCTGGTTCTGCAGTGCTGGTCATCAAGTGTGGCCACACACCAGTGCTGTGATTGGCCTCCAGGGTATAAGAATGTATCCCAGAATGCCTGTTCAGCCACTCTGCTCATCAGGTCAGACTCTACTTCCCTGGCCTCAGGTGACCCGCCCTTTAAATGCCCCGGGAATTTTAAAAATCCCCTTCCTGTTTGCTCAGTGGAATGCAATCAGTGAATCTTTACAGGTGACCATGCCTCCACGTGGCAAACGAGCCCCAGCATGGAGCAATGGCGAGCTGATGGACCTCATCAGTGTTTGGGGGGAGGAATCTGTGCAGGCACAGCTGCGCTCTAGCCGTAAGAATTATGATACCTTTGCCCAGGTATCGAGAGCCATGCTGGAAAAGGGCCATGAGCGTGACGCGAAGCAGTGCAGGGTAAAAGTAAAGGAGGTCCGGAGTGCCTATTGCAAAGCACGTGAGGGGAACCGCAGATCCGGCAGTGCCCCCACGACCTGCCGGTTTTACAAGGAGCTGGATGCGATTTATGGGGGTGACCCCTCTGTAAATCCAAGGACCACGATGGACAGTTCAGAGCCGGTAGAGGAGGGGGAGGAGGAGGCAGACAGTGAGGCTACTGTGGTGGGGGAAGACACCCCGGAGGAGGCATGCAGTCAGGAGCTCTTCTCAAGCCAGGAGGAAGCTAGCCAGTCGCAACCCCTGGAACTTGGTGCAGAAGAATCACAGGAGCAGGTCCCAGGTAAGCAGCTTTTATTGCAATGCAAAGGTTTTGGGAGAGGAGGGGGGATGGTATGGCTGCATGCCTGCATGCCTAGACATGGAATATCCCATTGATGTGGTCTATCACGTCGCAGTAATCTGCCTCTGTAATCTCTTCAAAAGTTTCTGCAAGAGCATAGGCAATTCGCGTGACCAAGTTTAAAGGGAGAGCCATTGTGGTCCCTGTCCCATTCAGGCTAACGCGTCATCGCCACTGTTCCAGGAGGGGTGGGGGAACCATGCTTGCACAGAGGCAAGCTGCATAAGGGCCAGGGCGGAATCCACATTGTTGTAGGAGACCCTCCCTTGCTTCTTTGGTAACCCGCAGAAGGGAGATATCTTCAAGTATTAACTCCTGTGGGAAATGGAGGGAGTGTTTCAGTGCTGGTTTCCCCAACTGCATACCGCGGCAGGCAGGAACCCCAGGGTTAATTCCTGAGGGACATGGCAGTGCTGCCTTTAACAAAGCCCAAAAACAGGCAGTCTAGCCATGAAGCAAGAAGCACCCTGCTCGAGCAGACCGCGGCAGGCAGGAACCCCAGGGTTAATTCCTGAGGGACATGGCAGTGCTGCCTTTAACAAAGCCCAAAAACAGGCAGTCTAGCCATGAAGCAAGAAGCACCCTGCTCGAGCAGACCGCGGCAGGCAGGAACCCCAGGGTTAATTCCTGAGGGACATGGCAGTGCTGCCTTTAACAAAGCCCAAAAACAGGCAGTCTAGCCATGAAGCAAGAAGCCCCCTGCCCAAGCATACCACGGCAGGAACCCGAGGGTTAATTCCTGAGGGACATGGCAGTGCTGCGTTTAACAAAGCCCAAAAACAGGCAGTCTAGCCATGAAGCAAGAAGCACCCTGCTCTAGCAGACCGCGGCAGGCAGGAACCCCAGGGTTAATTACCATTACCATTTCTGGGAGGCTGTGAATTCTCTAGCAGTTGCTGAAATGTCTGAGGAATGCTTGTGTGAGACTTTTACTTCAGATTATACACAATGCAAGCTCTCTTAAAATGTATCATTTGCTGTATTTTTATAGTGACCTTGAGTAGTCCTGGGCCGGTCTTATCAGTGACTGAAAGAAAGCTTCAGAACCTGAGAAGGAAACCTAAGAAAAGCAAAGAAGATTTGGTCAAGGCAGAGAATAAAAATGCGCAGAAATGGAGAGAAAAGATGCAGCACTGGCGGGAAACAGAAAGCAGGAGAAAGGCGTTGACGCAGAAGAAAACCACGAGGCAGCTTATAAACCTCATTGCGCGCCAAACAGACTGTATGCAGTCACTGGTAGCAATGCAGGCAGAGCACTACCGTGCAAAACCCCCACCCTCCCAAACCTCTTTCCCCTATGCACCAATGTCAGCTCCAAGTCCCGTTCCCCAGCATCCAGATTCTTACCTACACCATCACCAGCTGCCCCCGACACCTGTACGGTCACCTATGAGCCCAGAGAACTATGACCCTTACCCTCTGCACTCAACCCCCATCACCATGCAACAGTACAATCCTGAGGTGCACAGCACTCCTGGCAGTACATATGCAAAACTATGAATGTACAGTTCAACAACCAACCCCCCTGCCCGTGTACTTCCTTTTTTTTAAATAAATGATTTCTTTGATTATGAAACAGTTTTTATTACTGCATAAAGTGAAAGATAACAAACCCCAATGAAAACACAGGTAAACATCAAGGAAAACACAGGCACTTAAAAGCACTGTAACCAGTGCACGTCACTCCTGGTCAAGGCAAAAAAACATTACTGTTGGCTTTCTGCCTCAAATTCCTCCCTCAAGGCATCCCTAATCCTTGTTGCCCTGTGGTGGGCGTCTCTAGTAGCCCTGCTGTCTGGCTGTGCAAATTCAGCCTCCAGGACTTGCACCTCGTTGTTCCATGCCTGGCTGAATGTTTCACCCTTCCCGTCACAAATATTATGGAGGGTACAGCACGCGGATACAACCGCAGGGATGCTGCTTTCCCCCAAGTCTAGCTTCCCATAAAGCGCCCGCCAGCGCCCCTTTAAACGGCCAAAAGCACACTCCACAGTCATTCGGCATCGGCTCAGCCTGTAGTTGAAACGGTCCTGGCTCCTGTCCAGCTTCCCTGTATAGGGTTTCATGAGCCAAGGCATTAATGGGTAAGCGGGGTCCCCAAGGATCACAATGGGCATTTCAACGTCCCCTACTGTGATCTTTCGGTCTGGGAAAAATGTACCTTCCTGCATCTTCCTGAACAGGCCACTGTTCCGAAAGATGCGTGCATCATGCACTTTTCCAGGCCAGCCTGTGTAAATATCAGTGAAACGCCCACGGTGAGCCACAAGCGCCTGGAGAACCATAGAGAAATACCCCTTGCGATTAATGTACTCGTAGGCTAGGTGGGGTGGTGCCAGAATAGGAATATGCGTCCCATCTATTGCCCCTCCACAGTTAGGGAAACCCATTTCTGCAAAGCCATCCACAATGTCCTGCACATTCCCCACAGTCACGGTTCTCCTTAGCAGGATGCGATTAATGGCCCTGCAAACTTGCATCAACACGATTCCAATGGTCGACTTTCCCACTCCAAACTGGTTCCCGACCGACCGGTAGCTGTCTGGAGTTGCCAGCTTCCAGATTGCAATAGCCACCCGCTTTTCCACCGTCAGGGCAGCTCTCAATCTTGTGTCCTTGCGCCGCAGGGTGGGGGGGCGAGCTCAGCACACAGTCCCATGAAAGTGGCTTTTCTCATACGAAAGTTCTGCAGCCACTGCTCGTCATCCCAGACTTCCATGACAATGTGATCCCACCACTCACTGCTTGTCTCACGAACCCAAAAGCGGCGTTCCACGGTGCTGAGCATTTCCGTTACCGCCACAAGCAATTTCATGTCACCCGCTTTAGGCAAATCCATATCATCATCGGAATCCTCACTGTCACTTTGGAGCTGAAGGAATAGCTCAACTGCCAAACGTGATGTGCTGGCGACAGTCAGCAGCAAATTCCTCAGCAGCTCAGGCTCCATTTCACAGCGTGCTGCACTCACAATGGCAAGAAACGTGGACGGCGAAAGTGTGACTGCTGGGAAGTGAAGCGATGCACCACGGGGCGTTGGAACAGGAAGCAGAATGACCCACACACTTCCTTCCCCTTCCCACAATACTCAGCGCCAAAACGGCGCCAAAACGGGATGAGGTGCTCTGTGGGATAGCTGCCCACAATGCACCTCTCAGTACAGCGCTGGAAATGCTGCCAATGTGGCCACACTGCAGCGCTGGTAGCTGTCAGTGTGGCCACACTGCAGCGCTGGCCCTGCACAGCTGGACGACCAGCGCTGCAAACTACCAGCGCTGCAACTCGCCAGTGTAGCCATACCCTAAAAGGAAAAACAAAGGAGGCAAAAGAGGAGATGGGGGTGGGAGGGAAGAGAGGGAGAAGTGGATTCTTCCTGCAGTGAAGCTGTTTCAGGTGCTGTGAGCAAGGCACTATTGATAGGAAAGGCTCAGTTCAACTGACCCAGGGTCAAGAAATTGACCATAACTGAAAACTAGAGCTGGATTACTACTGTGAATCTCCAGTCTAACTTCGAAATGAATTTGCTTGTTTGTGGTGCTTGTTTGAGGTGTTTGTGCCTCTTTTGTGTTTGCTCTTCATGAATAGGCTAGTGAATGTGTTTACATGGAAATATTTGGGAAAACAGCAAACAATGGAAAATATCTGCAGAAAGTGAGTTATAAATCAGCAAATGCTCGTATTTGCACAAGGGGAACCTGTGTACAAATTCAGAGAAAACAGGTAACAGAAGCAGACCATGTAACACACGTAGCTATTCACAGCTAATCACACACTTTGGATTTCAAATATCAAATGCTCACAACAAACTGCTTGCAAACTACAAATCAAAATTGTCTGCTAAGGGAGACCTAAGCAGCGTTAAAGCAGCAATTAACTGAGGTTAAACTATTTTTCCATTTGCAATCATTATTATTGCATTTTGTTTTCATTATGTTTAACATCTGTATTGGAGGCGGGTGGAGCTTAGGGAGAATGGTGCTTCGCAGATAAAGCGATTATCACCAGGATTGTGACTTATGTCCATCCTGAATAAATAAATAAAGTTCAGATACAGGCATGAGCATCTTCCCCAACCACAAAGAGCTGCTGCAGATGGACATGGGCTTTCCCGAAGTGCGGGAGGGGTGATTCAGGCCCAGGATTTTATTTCATCCCCTCCCTATTCTGATTGGCTCCGTTGGAATTTCAGTCTGCAGGGGAATACTGAGTTGTATACATGTGAGCAGAGCGCACATGCAGGCAGCCCTGTGCTCTGCCTCTGCGGGTCTGAAGTGAATTACCTCCCAGAATCCTGTATCCTGTTCCCTGCTCTGTACCTCCTCCCTCTGCTGCAAGCCCTCAGGACCAGCATGAAGCCAGGTGTACTGCAACCTCCAGGACCGGAGAAGCTTCAGCTCCATGAGCAATCCCCAGTGGCAGCTGGAGGTACGGCACTACACAGGCTACAGCACATAACTGATAGTTGTAGTGTGACGGTTTAGCCACAAATGACCAGCCTCCCCTGGATTTCAATGAGAACACCTCTCAGTACCTCTGGCATAAAAATATTTAGGGAAAAAATAGACTAAGTGTCAGCATCCTGAACCCCTTTAATTTAATGGCAAAATCTGATTGGTTTCAATGGGGCCACGATTTAACCCTAAGGCCTCAATCCTGCAGCATTCACGTCAATGGGAGTTTTCCCATTGATTTCAAAAGGATATAGAATCCAGGCCAACGTTTCTTGGTGAAAGGGGCTGGAAAGCAGAACCTGGTCAGTGATGTGCTCTGACACAAGAACAGTATGACTTTCCCTGATGTCAAAGTAACCTAACTGCTCTCTAGAGAAGGACAGAGCTTCTGATGTTTACTGTCCCAAACAGTTCATAGCAAAACTGGTGTAACTTATTCAGGCTACTCCATACTGGAGTACACGAAACCCCTATGGTGCCAGGTCCATTGCACCTTGGAGTCAATCACTGTAGACGCTTTAGCACGTAGGCCTTGTAGGTTCTAGCACTGGTGGGACCCATTCAGATGCATGGCTAAGGAAAGGGCATTTTACTAGGGCTGTCAGGAAAGGCAAGGTTGCAAATACCCTAGGTACAGAGACTTTATACAGTTATAGTTCACAGTGAGTAAGGGCAATTGCTGTTTGATTCCCTGGTGGTGGTGAGGAGGATTCAGTAGAGACCCAGGGCTCTTCAGGCCTTGTGCCTGGGTCTCTAGTCAAGCAAATAGGAGTTTGTGGGTTTCCAAGTAAGGGTTTGGCTAATGTCTCTCATTGTGGCCCCTCTGCCCTAGCTCTCTGCCTTGCTGCTGCTGCTCCCCCATAAGTCCCTCACACACCTTCATCCAACTGCGATGTCCGGCAGTCACAGCCTGTTCTACACAAGGATCTGCCTACAGTTCCTGGAGAATCTACTCTGCATCTAGCTTGTGGCTTGCTATGTAGCTGCCACTCACAAACTCAGTTCAGACACTTCCTGGTTTGGGACCTTTCTCTTTACCTGGCCAGGAATAAGGGCTGTGCAATGGGGAGAGGGATGATGGGAATTGTAGTCCCCTGCTTAGCAGCTCCATTACATTGGAGCTCATTTTAGGATTTTGTACAATTGTGCAATTACATTGCAGACTCTCAGGCAGTCTCACAGAAACCTCAGCCATTTCACCATCCTTCTGCAAGTCTGGCAAGAAAGATCACAAAATGCCCTGACTTTTCCCCCACTTTTGCAAAGTAGAAATAAAATAAATAACCATCTCTTGCTTGAGATAAAAACTCTTGAAACTGAAGTGATGGTGAATGATTTAGGTTTTGGGGTTTTTTTTGTTTTTGTTTTTCAAAATGCCAAAATAAACTCAGTTCTCTTTATGTACGAAATATATGCCTAGTTGTGCTGTTCCTTTGCTATTACACAAAATAGCTAGTCCTCTAGGCAAATAAGACTTGGATCTCATAACTCAGTGTTCCTTATGTAATACATTTGAGACCCAAAGCCTGCAATGGGACAGGAGCGATGCTGAAGACCTTTTATTCACTAGTCTCTTTCTATTTTTTAAATGCACCTGATTTCAAATTATTAGTCAAATGAGAGCACCCTTTTGTATTCCCTGTAGTGAGGCACACTAAAAGAAATCCATTCACTTTCAGATTGTTTTTGGCATTCCAAATTAATACTACTTTAGCAAAATTGTATACAGAGACCAGTACAATACGTTGTTATGTTCATTCATTGTGACAGCAACAAAAACAACTAAACCGCAAACAAGACGATACTATATGGATCATGCCTTTCAATATGCATAATCCAGATTTTTTCCTGACAGTGCCAGCTTGTTTGCATAATAGCTTAGATTGGTTCAGACAACACATTATATTTCTCATATCACCAGTCTCATAGAAATCCAAAATTAGAAACAGACCTCTACTCTGATGGTGTTATAAGAATTTTCATTATTCTTTGACATATTTTCCCAACCAGGGAAAGCTGTGATTTCTAAAAATGATTTTGAAATCAAAGGCACATAGCATTTTCTCACCTCCTCCAACACTGGCTGTACAGCGCAGATTGGTCAATTGTAACAATAAAGCAGCACTCATAATAATACTTTTATCCCAGGATCCTAAGGCACTTTATCAAGCTAAGCATTATTATCCTCATTTTATACATGAGGGGAAATGAGATACAGGCTGGTTAAGTGACTTGCCCTAAATCACACGATTAATGACAGGATGTTTTTTAATTTTATTTTTGAGTAAAATTTATGAGTGGTGAACTACTGTATTTTATTATGATTTTTATTTGATGTGAAAATATAGCAAGAGCAAAAGGTGTGATAACTTGGATACAAACACCATTTTTTATATAAAGCATTTGAGATGCTGTAGTGACAGGTTGCTATCAAAGATTCAGTCCTGCTATTAAGGTTCCATTTTATAAATAGTTTTATAAAGGGTTAATGATGTTGTTTTAATGAATTGTATATAGATTGTTAGAGTCCAATAGGCCAATAGCTTGGTTTATAACAGTGATAGTCGGACCTCAGTGGTTCAGGAGCCAAATTAGCGATCAACACTAAATGAGCCACATTAGTGTGACTGAATTGTTTCATTTATTTGGGCATAAGCTTTCATGGGTAAAAAAGACACTTCTTGTATCTGAAGAAGTGGGGTTTTTATCCATGAAAGCTTATGCCCAAATAAATCTATTTGTCTTTAAGATGCCACTGGACTTCTCATTGTTTTTGTGGATACAGACTAACACAGCTACCCCTCTGATAATTGTTTCATTTATTATAGTACTATATATTTATATTTAAACAGTATAACAGAGGAAATATTTAGTTTTTATATATACGTATGTTATTCTCACAGCAAAATGACTGACCAAGTATTATTATTTTTATTAATTACAATTGGTTAATCGTCTAGTGAAAGCATCCTGATTGGTTAATAATAAATCACAGTGTTTTAATACCATGTGCTGCAAAGAGCCACAGGAGATACATTAAAGAGCCATTTGCGGCTCACGAGGCTGAGTCAGAATATCACTGGTTTACAACAATAAATAACATCTTCTACTGATGTGTTTATAACACATACTACTCATGCTTATCACATCTATTAATCAGCAAGTCTTGATTAAATATTTATAAATGGAGCCTTAATACAATGTATAACCAAAGACACGCTGATAGATCAATATTCCTACATGGTTTATAGTGAAGGTTAATATTGTTAATCATTAGGCCACCGCACAAGGGGAATGGTGAGTTAGAGAGCAATTAAACATTATGTGCCTAATTTTTTTAACAGTGAGTGTGCAAAAATAGACATGGATTTGTGTGCCAATTTTCACACATTCTTCACACAAATGACAATTTAGATTTGATAGAAAATGTTATAAGATTGCTCCCATCTGAGCCATTTAAAGTGCATAAAGCCAAGAGGAAACCTAGGCTCTAATCCTGGAAACATTTATGCATGTGCTTAATCTTACAGCCTTGAGTAGCCTGGGGTGTGCTTGATTTGAAGAGTTTGATTCACTGCTGTGATGTCAATCATCTTTGTGTCCTTCATCTGAAAGTTTTCCATTTTCCACTCGTAGCACACAATTCTGAATCTATTTCCTCCTTTTGACATCGGGGTCAGTGCTGATGCTGAATGTCTACATGAAGGTTGAAATCTAAGGAATGTAAATACCTTTTATCAGCAATCAGTCTTTTCCATATGTTGACATATGACAAAGAACTGTGAAAGCTGACGGGGGCATCTAACATTTGGCAATTGTGGCTGTTATTCATATGGCTCCATGCCTCCTTTTTCAGGTGCATCAAGTCAAGTGGGGTCAAAATCTTTACCAGTGTAACTGCTTGTTCCTCACTATCTGCATCTAAAATGCTCATGTCACAATGAAAGACAAGGGAGTCATTCCAACTCTTAAAATAAACCATGATACCCTAGTCCATTAGCTGGCTGTGTTTGCTGCTAGAAAATACCATTTCAACATCATCTGTATAGGCTGCACAATTGTGCCATGATTGTCTTTCTAGTGTCAGTAAAACATGGATTCTTAGTTTTATTGAATCTGAAAGTCCTAACTCCTGCTGAATTGTTGGATCTTTACAATGATGGGCACTTGCCAGCTTTCTGTCTGGCTAAACCAGCACTTTCTTCACCTCTTCAACTTTCCTCACCAAGGGTACAGTCACTTCATTGCTGCTCAAGAAAAAGAAAATTGTGAATTTCAGTGAATATCAATGTACCTGGTCTGAGTTTTATCACAAAACTAGACAAGTTTTTTGTGGTTTCAAGTTCTGTTGGGAACATTTTGCATAGTTTGGTTGCTAAAATCACAACAATCACCCCCAGCTCTCCTTGACTCAGCTCAGGAGGGGAGAAGGTAGGTTTAAGACACTTTAGCTTTTCCCCAACGTGGGGCTGGCTGGGGCCAATGCAGCCTTTGGCATAATGTAAAGCAGCTTCAGGGCTGCCCTAAATTAGACCAGGTTACAACAATCACAAAGAAGCTGTCTGTAGTCAGAGATTATCCTGACACTTCTGCTATGCTGACACCTCGATGGGAGAGTAACGGGGAATGCTGGGGCATGGCCCACTATGCCAGGGAAATTCCAAAATGACAGGTTAAAGGGGTGTAAGAAAGGCCAAAGATCTGACTCAAACTATCTAATCCCACTATAATTTCTTACATTACAACCAAAGGAGATGTATATGCCATGTAAGAAAGTAGGAAAAATAACTGAGAGAGATGTGGCCACCATACTGTCCATAGCACACTCATCCTAAAATGGATACTAATATTTATTATTTGTATTATGGTATGGCCTGGAGGCCTGGTGTATTAATTTCATGAAATGTTACCCACTTTTCACCAGTTAGGCTAACAATTAAAGTAGGCCTGCTTGGCTCCAATTATTACAATTGGCCCCAGCTGAGATGGGAGCTCGTTTTTGTAGGTGCTTTTAATACACCTAATAAAGACATTCCATGTCTCAAATTGCTTATACACAAGACAATCAAAGGGTGGGGTTTATTATCTCCGTTTTACACATGAACAATTGAGGCACAGTGAAATTAAATGGCTTGCACAAGGTCTGCTGAGTCAGTGGCAGAGTTGGAAATTGAATTGTGTTTTTCTATATGCATCTGTTGTACTTAGGAGGTGGTTGAATTACCAAAAGACTTAAAGACTTTGAATCAGGAGGGACATTTTAATCATAAAATGAGAAAAATTAGTAAGGGATTATGTGTATTGCATGCAAAGGCAGGTAGGATACTGTGACGGTCTTGGAATACCCAAGACTGTTAGTCACCTTGTAACACCCCCCGCCCCAGCCTCCAGTGAAAGGGAGACTTACTTGTGCTTAGTTGAGTGTTAGGTCTGATACCACCAGCCTGTTAGCTATGCAAGCAATCTCCTCTAGACTGTGCCAGCCCGTACTTTGCCTTGCAGGTTAACAATACCCTTTGAAACTTGCCCCCAATAATGTTCAGCCATTTATCTACTGAACACTCACCGAAATACTAGGTCTGCTGTCCCAAAGGAACAATGTACTCACCAACTTGTCTGATTCAACTCAGGATCAGCAGCATTTAATATCACAGCACATCGTTATAATAGTGTAAACAACAATACATTTATTAACAATGATTCAAAAGATGGTGAGCTAGGATAAGGGGTGGGGAAGGGTTATGTATAAAACAAAATCATAACACACATTCTAGAGACTAAACAAGCCAACCTACTGTCTAAAGAAGTCGTATCTCACCAAAGTCTTTTGCAGCATCTTCCACCAAGGTAGGCAGAGATCCCATTTTCATGAATGTTAACAAGCTGACCATTTACTTCTTAAGTGCAGGATGACAAGATGTCTTCTCTGTTCCCCAAACATAGGTCAGCAAACCAAGAGTATCTCAAGATAAAGTTCTCCTTCCCCACAGTGTGCTCTTCTTTGTTGACTTAAACTTTGCATATAAATGTGCCACCATTGTGTTGGCTTACAATGCTTAATTTACCTGCCAATGGTGACGCAGATGAATAAACAACTTTTGTCTGACGGGAAACATGTTTCTCCACCTCTACTGTGATAGACAATCTAAGACCGATTTTCAGTATACATTCTGAACTTCTTACATAGTATCTGTACACACATTTCACAGTGATATCACAATGATTAGTGTGACCCTGGCTTTCATTTAAGACCACCCTCTGATGACATTCTTTGGTGACCCAGAATGTACATAAAAGCATTCAGATATTCTTGTAACCCCCTTGCCAGTAGGCGTTAACGATTTCATGGATCACAACACACATAGTAAAAAGTGATAGAGACACTGAAGGAAGGGTTAACTTCAGTGCAGTGCTGTGCTTATGTGAGAGGTATAAGTGCACTGACAATCTACTAAAAGTAAATTCAAATAGATATTATCCTACTGCAGTGTGGTGGCATTTAAAGTATTGGCTTTCCTCTGTGAAAATCTTGGCATTAGAACCTATTGTTCTCCCAGTACATAGTAATATCAATCAGGTCAACATGCCCTTTATTGTTAGAACTAATTTGGTTAATCTTCTTACACTTGGTTTGTGGACAGCACAAACAACTACTGTGCCAGCATTTGTAGTTTAACCCACTAGATTAACTAACAGCAGAGAAGTCCCTATCTGGGTACATTTGCTATTTTCCCCCCCCTTAAAGTAATTATCTAACATGAATAGCCTGATCAGGAATGTAAGAGGTTGCTGATATGCATGCCTTTTGTTTTCACCAACCAGGATTGCTTTTTCTATTGTTCACAGTTTGGCTATGGGATAAAATGTATTTTTCCAAACGCAGCTCTCCTTTATTTGTGGCTTGTGCCTAACCATTTGAAGCTGTAAACAGTCTAATGTGCAGCAGTTAAAAGACACTATCTGGCCTCTGAATAACTCTTTGGCATTAAGATTGTTATGTTCATACAAAGCACACGGGATCTTTATAGAGGAAGTAAATACACAGCATTTATTGAGAATACAAATTAGCATATGCTTTTCAGTCTCTCTCTCTCTCTCTCTCTCACACACACACACACACAGACACACACACACACACACACACGAGTCTTGCCAATGATGTTCATAGTTACCAGTCTGTTGTAGCTTGAGTCAATCTAATGGCCAGTTAGATTGAGCACGAGTGTGGAGCTGGGCTCTTGTCAGTCGCGATCCGATGTTCCTGGAGTGTGGCAAGACGAACCCAAGTTCCATGGCCAAGCACCCTGGTTCTTATAGGTTTTTTCTTTTGTTGAAGTCTATGGATTTTGCTGTGTCAGTTTGTGATCCGTTACTTCTTAATTGGTGTAAACATTCCAATACACCTCCGAGAGGGTTATCCTGTCCTTTGTTTTGATTTAATCAATTGTCCTCAGAGGTGCCAGCCTTTACCTCAGGGTCGTCAATCTGCCCTTCATTATGGATGTGCATTGATGATTCTTTGATGTCCTTTACACCTTATCTTTTCCTGATGCATACATCCTCATTCACACAAACAGATTGAGAATACAAACAGTAGTATTTTATGTCGAGCAAAAAGGCATTGCAAATTAAACCTTGCCTTCAATGTTTCTCTAGTCTACTTAACATAGACACAATAGAGAATCCTGTCTTTTACTTACTAAACCTTAAAACAAAGAAATGTATATTGAACTAGAGTGCCTAATTTATAATACATATAGGAAACTATAGTAGACATTATAACTTATCCTGAAACAAAAGGTGACCATAATCAGTCAGAAGGATTGTTCTGGTCTGTCATTTTTTTCTGCTATTCAAAAAGGGTGGCTGACAGGATGAAATCAAATCATACATTAATTCTCATAGTACATTATAAAATCCAGCTCCTACAAGATTTCATGTTGTTCAAACTACACCATTTAATATTGTTATGCAGAAAAGAGTGAATGGCTGCCGGTAGAGTGGGTCTTGGATCCAAAGACAATCACAGACCTCCTGGGTGTACGTAAGCACTCTATTTCAGACTCACCAGAAGGGGCAATCAAGCCCCTTCATGTGGTAGAAATAGCTGGTGGCTGTGAGGCTATCACTTGAGGCACTAGGTCGTGTGGCACGTCAGAGCTAAGCCATGTGGACTCAAGGGTTTCTCTGGTTGTAAAATCAGGGGCTAAGCTGTTGATGGCAGACCGTTTGTGTGCGGGAGGCAGAAAAAACCAGAGGAAGGTGCTGAGTGTGACTCTTGAGAGGAGGAAGCAAAGAAACAGAGCTTCTTGAGGCAGACTTCACTGGAATGGCAGTCTTGAGAATTCAGAGCAAGAAGACTAACTCTTGTTTGTTTCTGTTGTGTTCAAGGGACAGGACTTTGTAAATTTTTGTAAATAATAACATACCTGGCTCATAACAATGATTTATTATCCTTACAGAAACAACCCAGCCAGGCCTCCAGTCATAGATTCATAGAACTGGAAGGGACCTTGAGAGGTCATCAAGTCCAGTCTCCTGCACTCAAGGCAGGACTAAGTATTATCTAGACCATCCCTGAAAGGTATTTGTCCAACCTGCTCTTAAAAATCCCCAATGATGGAGATTCCACAATCTCCCTAGTCAATTTATTCCAGTGCTTAACCACTCAGACAGGAGTTTTTCCTAATGTCCAACCTAAACCACCCTTGCTGCAATTTGAGCCCATTGCTTCTTGTCCTATCCTCAGAAGTTAAGAAGAACAATTTTTCTCTCTCCTTCTTGTAACAACCTTTTATGTACTTGAAAACTGTTATCATGTCCCCCCTCAGTCTTCTCTTCTCCAGACTAAATAAGCCCAATTTTTTCAATCTTCCCTTATAGGTCATGTTTTCTAGACCTTTAATCATTTTTGTTTTTTTCTCTGGACTTTCTCCAATTTGTCCACATCTTTCCTGAAATGTGGTGCCCAGAACTGGACAGAATACTTCAGTTTAGGCCTAATCAGCACAGAGTAGAGTGAAAGAATTACTTCTCGTGTCTTGCTTACAATACTCCTGCTAATACATCCCAGAACGATGTTTGCTTTCTTTGCAACAGTGTTACACTGTTGACTCATATTTAGCTTGTGATCCATTATGACCCCCAGATCCCTTTCTGCAGTACTCCTTCCTAGGCAGTCATTTTCCATTTTGTATGTGTGCAACTGATTGTTCTTTCCTAAGTGGAGTATTTTGCATTTGTCCTTATTGCATTTCATCCTGTTTAATTCAGACCATTTCTCCAGTTTGTCCAGATCATTTTGAATTTTAATCCTACCCTCCAAAGCACTTGCACCCCCTCCCAGCTTGGTACCATCCGCAAACTTTATAAGTGTACTGTCTATGCCAATATTGGCTAACCACTTGGGTCAAAGGGCCAACAACATTATTTAAAGAAAATTCAGTAGCCAAACCTTAGCATCCACAAACAAAACAAAGCAGAAATAAAAGCAGATGGTAATTAGGATCTGTCATCCATGGATCTTAAATCCTGCACAAAGGTTGTTGAGAATCCATATGTTACAGGTGGGGAAACAGAGACTTAATTGGAGAGATTAAAATGCCTGATTGCCAGAGTTGCTGAAGTCAACAGGAGCTGCAAACACTCTACACCTTTGAAAATCAGGCTTCATTGACTTGCCTAAGGTAGCACAACAAGTCAATATTAGAGCTGGGAATAGATCAAGGCTTCCAGATACACGGCCCAATGCCAACTGCACTGCCAATACTCTGCACTAGCTCCTTAGTTATGAAATGTTTATTTAAAAAACACCCTAACATTCTGGCCCTTTGTCTCATCAATACTGAAGTCTGTCTACTGTGGGAACTTGGTTCGTACATCCTGAGTTGAATCAGGCATGGCAACACCTAATTGTTAGCTGGGTAAAGTTAAATATACACCTGCATTCCACCCAGGGAACACCGCCACTGTCTGCTTCTGACTCCAGGCCTAAAAGACATGGGCTCTCCAACACATTTGGCCATCAATAACACAGCATCTAAGCACCTGCCTTTGCCTTCTTCCAGGGGTAAAAGGATGGCCACACAATCAAGTCACTTCCAAGGCAGGGGCCCAATTCTCAAAAGTTTATAACATAATTTTGCTTGTTAATTACATGACACTTGTAGTAGCTGGAAGGTTGTGTGCAACATTAATGAATATATTTTAGACATTAATTCAGAAGGACCACAAAGACAGGAAACATGGTTGGGATGGTCTACAGTTCTCTCCATGTATCTGGCTCTGTTAATCTTTTACAGGATTATATAAGGAAGCTGGGAGAATATTAATATGTGCAAAGAATAGTGAGAGTAAAGGTAGTGGCTTGAAGCCAAGTTATAGACCATCTAGACAGGACCAAACCTAATGGAAAATACCAGGCCTTTGTACTTTATTCTCGCTGTGTTTATACAGACCTTCTCCAAAAGGTTAGGAAATTGTTCTTTTTCTTCATCTTTTCATATTTTGTGGAGAAAGTGAAACATACAAGAAATCTGATCTTGCTTTTAATGGGAACTAGAGAATGCAGTTTGTTTTAAACCAGAGCCTGATTCTATGGTGTGTGTAATTCCCCCAAGCATAAAGCAGATTTAAACCCAGAGGATCTGACCACTTGAGGATTTCCCTTGTGTAAGGGGATCCTCAGATGACACAGAGTTTCTGTAGTGACTTCTTTGCCACCCCTAGGCTCTTCCACATGAGGAACCATAATGACTTCTATGCTTCTACCACCATGGTCAACTCCTCAGGGGACACTAATTCCCCAATCCTGCAGTTTAGCTCAATAAGTTTGTTATTAATTAAGAACCTGTGGTGCACTCATAGCTCCTGTTGACTTCAAAGGACTGCAGGATGAGGCTCTAAATGAACAATTGCTGAAGGTCAGAAATATACAGCAAATGGCTTCTAGAATTACTTCTTAAGATCCTAAGAACAGGCTCAAAAGCATTTTAATAACGGCTTTCTGTGATTTTTACAAGTCCTCTTATGTATAATTAAGAAGGACATTAAATCCTTCTGTAAAGGCTTCATAGTTGTACAATATTGATTTACCACTTCCTTTGAAACTGAAATGAGTGATTAGTAAAAAGGAATTAAGGATGGATCCAAACCCAAAATCCAGGACCAGCAACCCTGAATTTTCAGGCTTTTTAAAATCCAAACCTGGATCCAAACTCAAATTTTTCAAATAGAATCTCTGTGGATCCCTAAATTTTGGGGTGCCCTAGCTCTGGATCTGAAGTTGGCACCACATGCCTGTTTTGAAAGGAAGTATTAAAAGATCAAGTAGTTATTCTGTATTTTTATTGTACTGTTTTAATAAACGTATTGTGGATGTTTAAAGAGAGATCCGTAGTGTGATCTCACACGTGGAACCTAAAACATATTGCTCATTATCACTGGTCTGTCTTAAAAGAAATGTAACATTATCCACAGCTGTTAAATCAGTAATGTTGATGGGAACAAGCTCTTTTGTTAGGAGTCTGCACTCAGATTCTTCAATAAACAGGTTTATTGAAGTGAAAATATGTTGAAAGCAAGGAAATTCAGACCTGCTCTTGAGATGAAAAATTGCTCATTGCTTATTACACATTAAGGGGTTTGCTCCTGTCAAGGTTTCCTCCCCCACTCTGAACTTTAGCGTCCAAAAGGTGGGGACCTGCATGTACCCTTCTAAGCTTAATTCCTAGCTTAGATCTGATAGCGCTGCCACCAACCAGAAGTAGTGTCTGGTACACTCCCTGTCCCCCCAAAACTTTCCCTGGGGAACACAGACCCAAATCCCTTAGATCTTAACACAAGGAGAAATTAACCATTCCCCCCTCCTTTCCCCCCCCCCGACTTTCCCCTCCCTGGGTTGCCTTGAGAGGCTTTACACAGATCCAAACTCCTTGGATCTTAAAACAAAGAGGAATTAACCATCCCCCCTTCTTTTCCCCCCCCCCACCAACTCCTGGTGAGTCCAGACCCAACTCCTTGGATCTTAAAACAAAGAAAAATCAATCAGGTTCTTAAAAAGAAAGCTTTTAATTAAAGAAAAATAAAAGGTAAAAATTATCTCTGTAAAATCAGGATGGAAAAATGTTTACAGGGTATTTAAATTATATAGCCAGAGAAATCCCCCCTAGTCTCAGGTTCAAAGTTACAGCAAACAGAGGTAAAAATCCTTCCAGCAAAAGAAACATTTACAGGTTGAGAAAACAACCAGAAGACTAACACGCCTTCTTGACTAGGTACTTACAAATTTGAAACATGAGACTGATTCAGAAAGATTTGGAGAGCCTGGATGGACGTCTGGTCCCTCTCATGTCCCGAGAGCGAACAACCCCCAAACAAAGGACACAAAACAAAGACTTCCCTCCAACAAGATTTGAAAGTATCTTGTCCCTTCATTGGTCCTCTGGTCAGGTGTCAGCCAGGTTTACTGAGCTTCTTAACTCTTTACAGGTAAAAGAGACATTAACCCTTAACTATCTGTTTATGACAGCTCCAGACCGGGCCGGCTCTAGGCACCAGCAAACCAAGCATGTGCTTGGGGTGGCATAATGTCAAGGGTGGCATTCCGGACTTTTTTTTTATAGCTTGGGGCGGCAAAAAACCTAGAGCCGGCCCTGGCTCCAGAAGCTGGGGAGACTTACTATAAGCTGACTGATTGCAAATATTCTAGTCATGCAAATCAAACTACTTGTTATTAAGTCTGTTTTAAGTCTATGAACACCAGGCCATTTTACATTGCCTGATTTTCATCACTTAAGTAATAGCAATTTTCTCAAGGTTTTTTTTCCCTCCACTTGACCTCTCCTTCAAGTTCTTTTTGTGGAAGTTTGAAAATATAATCTATGCAAATGATTTTTAGCAAGTAGAATTTACCCTTCAAAATCCAGTTTCTCGCTCAACTAGTGTGGCAGAAACCTTCAGTGATGACCACAGAAGCCGCAACTTGCTATGTATTAATAATTTGGTAACTTTAAAAAATATCAGAGTTAATTCCTCCAGTATACGGATTTTAAACTTCCTACCAGGGGCCTTGGAATTCTGAATGTTCCAAAGAAATTTTATTAACAATGTAACTACTCCTAAAGAATTTTTTAATTGACGCACACACACACACTTTGAAATTTGACTAAAAGATTTCAGCCACACAATTCCCATTAATTTCAATAGTTGTGTGAAAAGATCCTCTAGTATAAGTTTGAAGATTTCCACCAGTAATTTAAACTTGAACTACCAATGTCTTAGCAGTTACTAATTTACCCACCAAGAAAGATGCAATGAGACTCATTTGCTGAAACTTTTTGAATAATTTGTTTATTGATTCAATGTTGTTACCTTGATTCAATTTTGCTGTTTGACTAAGATCAATTGAGTATTCTTCCTCAAGATTCTTTATCCTCATAGGTTTCCGAGAGAGGAAGCTGATTAACTGATTGTGCTGAATATTAATCATTCCAAGGTATTAGCTCAGAGTTGTGTCCAATAAATATTGTACTCTGATATAATATAAATTGATCTAACAACTCAGACAAAGCCAGTATGGATATATTTGAATTAATCATGAACCGTATCTTGTTGTTAAGATGCAATAATTGATGCTGCCTGAAAGTATGGCTTATGCTGCCTAAAATTAACTATGATCACTTGAAATAATTGCAATGGTTAAGGGCTCTAACACTAACGTGAACAAATGATGAGCGGCTGTAAATAATTCCCCTTTCTGGTGACTCGTCTCAACAGAAATTGATCCAATATAATGCTACCGACTCATATTCTTGTTGATGGATGACTGTACAAAACAGATTTCACTTCAATGAAGGAGATCCCCACAAACAGCCTTCTAGAATAAATAGTGCCATTTTACATAATCAGAAGCTTTTTCTGCCATCCAATAAGATTGTAGCTGTAAGTGAATTCAAAGTGTGCACTCACGTTATGAGATTACAGAATGATGCCTATTTTAAAGGAAGTCTACCTTGGGCTATATTGCACCACTGATTTGTTTTTAAAGCACAGCTTTAATTGAAAGTAGTAAAAATCAGTGGCACTGTATGGTGTTTGGTCAGGATGACTCTGGATTCTGAGTTTTGTATTTTACATTCTTGTAGCTCAGATTTTTCTGCAAAATTATGTACCATTTTGAAAAACAAAATTACAAACAAAAGTGTAATGAAGGTTTTTTCTAAGTCAATAAAGAACATTATTAGCACTCTGAGCTGATAAAAATGTACGGAGGCATACAAGTTAATGTACATGCCACAAAAGTGTGTACCTCATTACGTACAGAGTGAACTTGCAGCAACTGGTACAAGTCTGAACAGCTTAGATTGTAAATTCCTTGAAAAGTTCAGGCACTGATTCAGCAATCATGTCTGCACAGGCAGACCCTTTGGTCTGTATGGAATCTCCTTCACCACAACAGGAGTCTGCACTGGTGTAAGGATCCACCAACGTAGGATATGGGCCTTAGATTGTAAAGGACTCTCGTAGTCATAGACTACCAAGTATATGGTCAATACTCAACAAATAAAAATAATTAATAAACAATGAAAACATCACATTCTAGGGGAAAATGGTACAGTGTGATCTGAGCTTGTAAGTGGTTAGAGGTCCAAGCCCTGGCCTGTGCATGAGTCTAATGACCAAGAGTCGCATGATGGCAGCCCAGATGTAGTGCTTTCTGTAAGATATACTTGCTGCTTATTCACTCAGGGTGCGGGACCATCAGGGAGTAGGAAGGCTTTCCTGCAGCAGAGCCAGTAAAGTGTTAGGCTGGAAAGTTTGCCAGGATTTAAGTGCAGGAGGACTGTTGAGAGCCCTTCACCCAGGGCAGATGGACTGCTGTCCCTAGAAGGAGGGCAACAGAGAAACCTGTTAAAAGATTCTTCAATGCAGCCCCTAGAAGGTGGGCTGTGGAGAATGCTGCACCCAGGGCAGCCTGGAAGGAAGCCTGCTGACCAGAAAAGGAATGGGTGGTACCTGCAAGAGCCAAGCAGGAACCATCAAATCTCACAGTGATGAATCACAGCATAGGGCATGTGGGCACACACTTTTTAACAATGCTGTTAAGCCTTTATAAAAGGAGATTTGTAAAAAACAAACACAAAATCATAAAGGTCTAAAAGCAGGTTTCTTCACTAACGTAAAACATCCATTGAATCCAATGGGAGTTGTGTGAATAAGGTGAGGAGGATTTGGCTGTAAAGGATAAGTGCATCCAGGGGAATCTCGGTAACCACCTGCAATAAGAACACTATTAGGTACATATCACACAGAAAGAGAAATGGTGTCGAGGATTTAATAAAATAAATGGAGGAAAAGTGGGGTTAGGATTATCATAAGAACATAAGAACATAAGAAAGGCCGTACCGGGTCAGACCAAAGGTCCATCTAGCCCAGTATCTGTCTACCGACAGTGGCCAATGCCAGGTGCCCCAGAGGGAGTGAACCTAACAGGCAACGATCAAGTGATCTCTCTCCTGCCATCCATCTCCATCCTCTTACGAACAGAGGCTAGGGACACCATTCTTACCCATCCTGGCTAATAGCCATTTATGGACTATCAGTGTTTGTCAGCTGTAGCCTATGGTCACCTGGCATTGTAGTGCATCCACTAAGTAACACCATGCACCTTAGGCTTGTGTTGTCATGAAGGACATTGGCTGATATATAATAGTTTAGGAATACTCCATCTGTGTTAATTCAGAGACTGTATGTGACCAGGTCAGGGGAAATGTTTACTGTGACTATTGAGAACTGGATGGTATGGAATGATTATTTTAATGGCAGGACTGTTACTCTAGCAGGAAGACAACACAGGCTATGTCTACGCTGATGTACATATTTCAGTACTGGACCACGTACATGCTCACGCACATTCCCCTTACCCACTGCAAGTGACTACCTTGTGCTATGCTGGACATGAGTTTAACACTGTATATACATGTCTACCCGCATCCACTCTGCCAGTATTGTTATCACCACTGAAATTGTATGGTGTATCCCAGGATTCTGTACAGACAGGGAGACGTTCTAGGAGCCACTTTCCTATGCGGTGTTGATGCTGTCCCTTGCAATCAAATATTTACTGACGGCAGTTCCTGATGACTTTGCCCCTCACTGTAATTCCCTGCTAAACTGGGTGGACGAAATGCAGAAATGGGATGATGGTCTGTTTCTGCAACTGCTTCTTATCGTGGGACAAATGGTTACACAGTGGAGTAAGTGGATGGAATTTGGGCTGAATTTTCTAGCATGTTGAAGATGGATAACTAGGAGGGTCAGTGACAACTCATTCAGCTCACATGGAAAAGGATATGGCGAATCCCAGTATTGCCACAGTATGCCCATGGTTGGACCATCACTTCTGGTGCAGGAGAACCAGCATGGTGTGGTGGGATCACATCATTCTGGAAACCTGGGATGAGTAGCAGTGGTGTCAGAACTTCCCAGTGAGGAACAGAGCTTCATAGTGTGGTGACGTCCCATTGGGCTTGCTGAGTAATCACAGTTGGTGGACAGGGGGCCTGTAGCCCCTGGTCTAAAGGTGGGAGAATCGCATGATTCCAACCCAGAGATGTGAATGCTCAAGGCCTGAGCCCTGAGGGTGAGTGCACTCCGACTTATAAAGGGGGTCAGAGATACATCTAACCCCCAACCATGACCATAGCATCCGGGCATGAGAGGAATTCCATGCCTGCAAAACTTAAAAAGGAGCTTTTACACTGGCTGGAGTGGCTCACAACTGTGAGTGCCTACCTCAGGGCAGACTGTCAGAAAACAGGGCAGAGACCCCAAGCTGGTGATGTGTTCTATAATTAGATTTCACCAAGCCTGTAACAAATGTGAACTCCTGGATCACTCTACAGTTTTACTATGGAGTCACAGACAGTCCCCTTAGCCTCTCCAGTCTATCTTGCCACCCAGACAAACTGGACTTTGTGATAAAAGGTCACTTAAACCAAAAATCACATCACATTTAGGTATCTCTCAGTCCCAAGAGACCAGTCACTTACCCCAAGACAATGCTGGCAGCCAATGCTGTAGTAAACTAGCTAAAGGTTTATTAGCTAAGAAAAGAAAAGAAGAGTTATTGAGAGGTTAAAGCAGGTAAAATATATGTACAGGTGAGTCTCGGTTTATAATCTGCCAGTTTCCCAAAAGTCTCTCGGGGCTACTCAGAATAACTCGGGGGATCTCCGTCTTCTCGTTCAGTTATTCCGCCATTAGACTCCAAACAGTCTAGAGAGGATGGATCTTTCTTTGAATCCATATTTATATCTCTCACAGAAGACAAGCTGACGTGGGCTTTACCCACGTGAACTTTTCCTTTGCATGCGGAATGCATTTTGAGTCTCTGACCTCAGGTCATCACCACAATGGCCATTTGCTTTGAACTTAGCACCTTTTCAAATAAAGTCCTTCATTAGCATTCCCCAAGGATTCTTTGATGTCTGAGTTATTTAGTTACAGGGGTATTTACAATGTGGATGTTTGGTATTACATTATGACAGGAACAGATAAGTGAAAACAATGCATGTAACATCCCATTAGTTTTATGAAGTTTAAACACCCAAAACACTAATTGCGTTGATCCATACTAATACACAAGTGAATTGACCTCAGTACATTCTGACATGACGTGATCAGCCAGCTTCACAGGAGCTATATAATGTGTTATAATCAATAGCTCACAAAGCTTTCCCTCTCCTTCCTACTGTAAGATTTTAAAAGTGAAAATGTTTTGTTAATGAACTATGCTACAAGAACACTGTTCTGGAATATATTGGATGCAAGCCAACTATTTTACAGTCAGCAATAGAGGCCATAGCTAAGCGCCAAATATAAGTAGTTTTCCCTCACTTTATGGACAAGTGGATCACAGGGTCACATGAAGAAAATGGGTCTTCATGTGGTTTCTGTGAGCTGCTTCTTCAAAGGCTGCCAGTGGACTCTCCTATGCTGCTATCTCTTTCTCAGCTGCTTTGCAGCTCTTGAATGTAAGTTCAGTCACATGGAACAGCTAGAAAGAAAAATAGAAAATTACAGTCCACTAGCAACCCTAAGAAACTCAAGCTAAAGAGATCATAGGAATCTGTAAATGTTTTTAGTAGCACCTCTGCTGAGACCTAAACCCGTGTTTTCTTCTTCAGATTCCTAAATCACATTTTATTAAAATCTTATAGAGTTGTTTCTTCCAGTTGTTCTGCATGTTAGTTTTTATTTTTATTTATTGGTTTAACTTTATTGTTTTGCAATCTAATTGCATTTTCCATGATGGAATTCTGCTAGGGTCAGAAGTGATAATTCATCGGGAGGGAATCAGAAAAAGGGAAAATGATAAAAGTGTAGGTTTAAAGTGCATCAGATTGCATCCCCCTTAGTAGGTATGTGAGTACGTATGTCTTAAATCCTGCAGCTGCTCAGAGAGTCATTTCTGACCCCATATTGCTTATGAGTACAGAAAAGGGAGCTCTTGAATACGTGGAAAGAAAAGTGGATAGTACTGTCTGCCACTCCAGTGGCTAAATCCTATTGATGTCATGGCCTATGCCCAATATCCATTGCTTCTGACCTTCCTTTTGCTGTTCAGAGAACTGACTCCTCATCAGGGCCCAGCACATTGCCATCTCCTCTTTACATCCCCCCTAATTTAATGGGAGGCATCATGGGCATCAATGAAGTGGGAGACATCCTGGCTCTGCTACTTGTCTGCTGTGCAGCCTCAAGCGAGTCCCTCTACCTCTCTGTTTCCTCCTCTGTAAAAGGGAGATAATGATATTTACCTTCCTTGGTGATCTACGGATGAAAAGTGCTATTTAAGGGCTGAATATTAGTAAATTCCAGCTGCCAATCACTCTGTGCAGCAAGTCGAGGAAATTAAAATGGATCGGTGGCAGTGGGAGCCTGGCAAAGTTTTTCTGAGCTGAGTGCATCTCTCACAGCACATACGAGGCCATGGGCCATTACAGTCAGAGATCTGACTTTCACTCCATTCTACTTTACATTTTGTAGGCATGTGCTCTCAATTATGTCTTTCAAAAATGCCAGCTTATGTCGTGTTCATGCTAATGAAGTCTTTTTTTTAACTAACAGTAAAGCTGTATTAGAAGTGCCATTGATAGGTAGAGAACTTTCTTCTTCCAGATCACATGTTTTCTGTGAATCTTGTTAGTTCCTGGGCTCCCTTTAAAACAGAGCAGGCTAGGCTTGAGCTTAACGTAAATAAAATGTCAAGCATAGAGATATAACCTGTCTTTGGGTGTGAACTGGCAAGGGGCCACTCCTGTAAGTGTGGGGGTCTTCAATTCCTATTCAGGTCAATGGTAGTTAAGAGCTTTCTCAACACCTTGCAGGATCTAGCTTTCTACTCCCTGTTCCAGTTATAGGAATATATTATGCATATATTATGGGGGTGGGGGGAGAAGAAGATAGTAATGAGAAAACTACTACACCATAAATGCAGGGCACATTTCTAGCCTTGGGTTTACTGGTGAACACCATTCTTATCTTCCTAGTGGTAGTAAAGACACTAAAACAATAAAGAGAAAGATTTATTTTTAACTTGGCTTGACTAATCAGTCTGTTGCAAAGGCTAAAGGTGATAGTTTAGAGAAATATTAATCAGCGTCAACTATTTATAGGACATCTGATTTTTTTTGATAGTTTCAACCAGAAAACTGTGCCATCAGCTCTCAGCAATGAAAATTTTCAGTCAGCTTTGGATCTACCGAAGGTTCCTACTGATTCTCTTCACTCCATTGCTTTTACTTCCACTGCCTCTCATCATTCGAACCAAAGTAAGTGAACTGATGTTCTAGGCAATTATTATATACTGTATGTCTGTGAGTTTCCCACATCCTTTCAGAATGGCTAGAGTCTCAGATATGTTTGCATCAGGGATTATTTTCATCACATTGCAGTGTTTTTACAGAAATATATAATGTAAGTTTAATGTAAACAGCAAAGTGACAATTATTTTGGAAACAGTTTATATCTATTTTCTCAAGCTGAGCTGGCTAAGAGATTTCTCACTAACACTGGGAACTGGACATCCAAATCACATTGCCTGTGCTGAAAATCCCACCCTGTTTGGTTTGTTTTAATTTTGGACACAATGAAGCTGCTCAATCTATTTGCAGTATATTTTACAGTATAGATGAACTAAAAAGGAAATATGGGGTTTTGCCCTTTATTTTGTTTCTTCCTGATGTACAAAGGAGTTCTCTGTGTTTCATTTTTTTTAAAAGGAAGGTTCTGCATCTTCTTTACCTTAGAAATATCAGGAATATCAATTTTCTTGTCTAACCCGGCGGTCTCTTTGGAAGACTGGAGAACTGGAGTAGGAGCTGTTGCATTCCTTATTTGAATAGGATGGACTGGTGAAAAATTGTTTCACTGGCCTGTCCCAAAACATTAAGTACAGATCTGAGCTATTCCACAAAATCTGCAGCAGACCACATTCCCTAGTCCCTCCTTGCTGCACTCATGGGCCTAAGCCCAGGTTCCTGCAGCCCAAAGCAGAGATGAAGAGGTTTGCTACAGAGCAAGTGCTACCGCTCCACTTGACAGGCTTCATTGGCTCATATGTGTAGAAAGAAGAAAAGAGAAGAATTTGATCTTAGACCTAGGCAGGCTGGACATGTCTTCCTGTAAAAGTGGAATTCCTTATGTTTGTCCATTGCTCTAGTTACATTTAACCAACTTTTCCCTTCAATTGGTATCTTTTCCCCTGCTCTGCACTTGTTCTCAAGTGTGTCTGCCTGAATCTTTCAGATGAAATTTGCGACAACTATTTTTAAAGGGAAAAAAATGCTTTGTGTAATCTAACAGCGAAAGCCAAATTTACACTTAAGAAAATGTCCAATTGTTGCACATAAGATCAGTGCTTTAGATTACAGTCTTTGCATTTACTGAGCATCTAACACCCAACTGAATTTGTCCCTCTGTGGAAAACAATAACATGTTTATTATTTGTGAAATGTGGCCATTCTTGTGTAATCAAGACATTTGTTAGAAGTCAATAATATTAATGAAAAGATTTTTCCCTGAGCAGTAAAGTGATCTGAATTTTATGGGTATGCTAAATGTATTCTTAATCAGTCCATCTGTCACTAATCAAAGCAGGAATGTATTGATCTGAATTGTTTCTTGACCTCCATCAAAGCAGCATGTTCTAGGAAGGAAAGTATGTCTTTCGAGGTTCAAAATGTATTAACTGAGACACTGCTTTAAAAATGCAAGAGACAGCAATAGAGAAATGGAAACATGGGGCCAACTTCTCTGCTGGTATAAGCTGGCACAGATCCAGTTACTTCAATGGAGCAGCACTCATTTGCACAAGCAGAGAATTTGGCCCATGGCCCAAACCACTGGATCCAATTCAAGCCAACAACTTTGGGTTAAATTAAGAATCTCTGTTTGAACATGTCAGTATTAAAAGTGAGATTTAAAGGGTCAAAGGTACAAGCAGAAAAGGGGGCCCTAAACCTTCCATGCTTTTGCACACTTGCCCAGAGGCCAGTGGCAATGTGTCCGGGGAATGCAGAGAGTCCAGGTGGGTAGCATTGCCAGCCAGAGGCACTGGAACTAGGGGGGCTGAAGATACGGCAGCACTCGAATGCATGTCTTCCTTCACATACGGGGTTTACAGTTTTGTTCAATGTCTTTTAGCATCCTCATTATAAAAAATCTTCCAGAGTCTCCGCTGCCAGCAGTGTTGCTATGCAAGAGGGATGAGGAGGGGGCGGGTGTGTCCAGAGTAGTATATTCCCTCTCCACCACCCGGCTGAGCTGGCCATTTGCTGTCGGGACTTAAAGCTCCTAATGGTAGTTGGAATGATAGCAATTTGCTAGCAACCATTTTTAAAGTTTAAAAAAAAACACCACACCATGTTTCAGCTAATCTTAACTGCAAGAGCTGAGATTTATATTAAAGAAAACATCTAACTGTTGCGTCATCACTGCTGATGCTAATGGGCATCCTTCCTGACAGGCTGTTTTAGGAAGCCAAAGTCTGCCCGGACATGCACACTCAGTCAGCTTTCCTCCTCTGACAGAGGGCTCACTGCTAGGAATGGAGCACACTGGTAGGGCAGTGTGATGAAGCTTGCAGTGCTGCTGCCCGTACTGTACCTATATGGTGGGTTAAAAGGAGGGCTTCAAGCAATCCAGAACACTTTTATTTTTAAGTTTTGTTTATGGCATAAGCTTCCCTTTTCTCCCAGAATGAGTTAGTTGCAGGAGGTAGGGGGAGAAGGTTAAAAATTTCAAGCAATAAAGCGGATATATGAATGCACTTAATCAATTTCATTCATTTAAAAGCTCTGGAATTAAGAGATGTATAATATGGTCTGGGACACAGAGAACTGATTCTTATAAATATGCTGGGGTTTTTTAATAGTTTCTTATAAGAAGGCATCTCTGTAATGTATTTGGAAAATGAATATATGAAAGAGCTAATCAAGAGTCTATGGCTACTGTAGTTTTACCATAACACAAAAAGCTATATTACAAGAACATTTTTAAGACTGCAAAGTCGCGCACTCAGAAGGTAGAAAATGACAGAATTAAGATTGCCCATTCAACCTTAATGGGCCCCCCTTGTGTGTATGCATTATGATATAGATTTTACATGATCACATATTATTTTTTCCTTAGGACCCCTCCTCAATCAGTGGAAGGTGCTCACTAAGTGAGCAGGTTTCAATGGTTTGTTTTCTTCTCATTGTTCAAAGCCTTATTTACTGCACTCAATACAAATCCTGCTCTGAAGACAGAGTTATTAGTTTCCTCATGGACTTTTCTGTAGTCTCATCACTGTGGAATGTTCAACGTGCAGCTCTTATCTACTTCAGTCAAAGCTGTGAATGCTGAGAACTTATGCAAATTAGACCCCTGGATCTCAAGTCAGGTATCCAGAAAATGAGGAACACGCAATTAGTGACCACCTGTGAAAAGTTTGGTTTAAGTGACTTGCCCAGCATCACTTACAAATTCTGTGGCAGAGGAAAGGATAGACTCCAGTTCTCCAGGGCAGAATTCCACTGCCTTGACCAGAAGACATTCCTTTTTCATACTTCAATCCCTGCCTCATTCACTACACACCTTCTGACTTCTGCAACCAACAAAGCAGAAGTCCTACAGACAACAGTCTCTTTCACTACGCTTCCCCAATTCATCCTCAGAGCAGTTCTATCCTGTACACTAAAAGAGCCGGGGGTCCTAGGAAAAATATGTGATCCTGTCATTTAAAACTGTATCATAATGCATATGCACAAGAGGAGGGGGCAAATTAAGGTTGCATGGGCAACCTTAATTTTGACATTTCCTAACTTCTGAATACTTGAACTTTGCATTTTTAATAATGTTCTTTTAATATAGTTTTTTGTGTGCAATTTCCTAGGTTTCTAAAAAAGCAAACTGAAAAAACAAACAAACAGAAATTTCATTATGTGGCATTATGTTGACACCCACATGGGTCATCAGCAGTGTTGGAACCTTTAGATCCACCACTCAGATCTCTGCCACTTGAACTAACTGAGGAAAAAAAGGTTACCAGAATTTATTAACATTGGCAAAACAATGTATTTTCACCAGCATTATTCTTGTAAACAGCTAAACTGCTTTGGCTGCAACTATTCAAGAAAGATCAAATGGAAAATGACCTAGCATTATCCTAGAATGGAAAATTTCAGTGATTAAAGTTTGGCACAGTAATAAGCAACTGAACACAAGGTCTTATAATGGGAAATGTTGAGCAACCTTAATAAAAAGCGGTGATACCATCCCTGCCTACAATAAACAGACTTATCTATAGATCATTTCCTAGCCATTTATGAGTTCTTGTCAGGGATAGTGGCTTCCATATTGTGACATTGTGGTACAATGAATTCTGGAAGGCAGCCAGAATTCTCCTTGGTCAACATATACTTTTCTCAGGGCCCAGAGAATATGGCTGCGCAACAACATAAATTGATGCATAATTGTTCTTCTTTTTAAACTACCCAGGTAATTTTTCTCCAGAATCTACATTTTTCAAAAATGGCTCTATCGCCTATGATTGTGAAAACAACCTTCAACATATTACATTAATTTATGTTAAATTAATTAATATCAGAATTTGCACCATTTTACTTAAAATAACTCTTTAGAGGTGTGAACTGCCCCATTCAGGTCATGTCTTGAATTATCATCGAACAGGTGTATTTCTAGTGGGGTTCTGTAAAGATAGGTTCTTGCCCTTCTGCTAGTTAACATTTTTATCAGTGACCTGGAAGAAAACATAAAATCATCACTGATAAAGTTTGCAGATTACATTAAAAATTGGGGAAGTGGCAAATAATGAAGAGGACAGGTCATTGATGTAGAGCGACCTGCATCATTTAGTAAAAGTGGACAAAACCAAACAATACGTATTTTCATGTGGCTAGATGTAAATGTATCTATCGAGGAACAAAGAATGTAGGCCATACTTACAAGATGAGGGACTCTATCCTGGGAAGCAGTGACTCTGAAAAAGATTTGGGGGTCGCAGTGGATAATAAGCTGAACATGAGCTCCCACTGTGACACTGTGGCGAAAAGGCCTAATGAAATCCTGGGATGCATAAGCAATGGATTCTCAATTAGGAGTAGAGAGGTTATTTTACCTCCATATTTGGCACTGGTGCGACCGCTGCTGGAATACTGTGTCCAATTCTGGTGCTCACAATTCAAGAATGATGTTGATAAATTGGAGAGGGTTTAGAGAAGAGCCATTAGAACGATTAAAGGATTAGAAAACATGCCTTATAGTGATGGGCTTAAAGAGTTCAATCTATACAGTGTAACAAAGAGAGAGATGAGAAGTCACTTGATTACTGTCTATAAGTACCTGTATGAGGAATAAATATTTAATAATGGGCTCTTCAATCTAGCAGAGAAAGGTATGACATGATCCAATGGCTGAAAGTTGAAGCTAGACAAATTCAGACTAGAAATAAGGTGTACATTTTTAACTGTGAAAGTAATTAATCATTGGAACAATTTACCAAGGGTCATGGTGGATCCTCCGTTACTGGCAATTTTTAAATCAGGACTGGATGTTTTCCTAAAAAATATGCACCAGGAATTTTTTCAGGGAAGTGCTATGGCCTGTGTTATACAGGAGGTCAGACTAGATAATCATTTCTGGGCTTGGAATTTATGAATCTATGAAGTCTCAACTCTGAAGTCTCATGATAAGTTAAATATTGGTAATGCTTTCACTGCTGATCCTTTTAGCAGAAAAATCCACCTGGTCCCTCTGTATTGGATGAAGTAAGGTGTAGTTTTGTTGGGGTGACGAATGAAAAATTCAATCCTGCATCCACTCCCAAATTTAGGCCCCTATTCAGCAAGGTACTTAAGAGTATGCGTAACTTTAAACTCGTGCATAGTTCCATTGATTGCAATAAGTTAATTTAAGCATGCACTCAATTATCTTACTGAATCAGGATTTTAAAGAGCAGATGCACCCACTTGCCCATATCAAAGGCTTCAGTTGCTTTGCAGTTACAAAAACAAAACCTTCCCACATCTCCCTGAGTGTCAGAAGCCTCAGCTATCACCTCTCCAGCTGTTAAAACCCCTAAATTCCCACTAGCACTTTTGATAATGCTGCCATGCATTTTTTCAATACAAAAATCTGCAGGATGCAGATACATGCCTAGGATTACCTTCAGCCAATTATTATTACCCCATAGTGTTTGGCATAACTTTACAAGATGTTAATTTCTTAATATTTTTCTTTCTGCCTGCTAACAGACTAAAAAGCAAACTGTTCTTGTGTGCAAGACTGAAGTTCAGAGCAAATGCTAAATCACTGCACTTGTTGAACATATGAGAATTTTAGGACAAAATCCTGTCCTTATCTGAGGGAGCTGAGGTGAGGAAGCAGAGCACTGTTGATCATAATACATCCAATACAAAAGCTACAAAAGCAGTTCCTGGGCAGGATTGCTCAGTGCCCCCTTCTGCTGCTGCCATCATCGTCCTCTGGGCACCAGGGCCTACCCCTGCTTGTCTAACTCACTCAAGTGAGTACTCTGGAACTTCACTTCACGGATACTACTTATGTAAGGGGAGTTAGCCTTATGTGTTTAAGTTATGCTTTCTGTTCACTTGTTGGAATTATGCTGTAAGCTCTTCAAGAAAGGGACTGTGTCTTCACTACATTGGTGAAGCAGATGTACAGTTCTGGCACTGATCTGAATAATAAAATAATTATAATAATAATAATGATAAAAGAAGAATGTATTGCAATATCTGAAAGTACTTGCATGGTGTAAAGAAGACTGACCTAGTCTTGTATCCAAGTGTCGGGCCAAGTGTAGGCCAGGGTATGTAGACTCTGAGTCTGACTCTCATTTGCAGTAAGGCCCCTTTACACCACTCTGGCTGTGTAAATAGAATCTAAAGTGGGGAGTAAATATAACGAGTCATAATATTTGTATAGCAGTGGCAGAACTTCCGACTATCCCGCTTTGACCCCCCCCCCCAGACTCTCTGAAGTGGAACATTCCTGTAATCAGAGCCACCCAAGATGGTGGGGGAATGGGGCAATTTGCTCTGGGACCCTCTGTGACATTCTATATCTTTGGGGAGCGTCCTAGAACCCCCATATTCCTCTTTTTTATATAATCATGATCTTACATATAAAGCATGCCTTGTAAGGTATCAGGAGGAAGGTTATGATCTGCTGAACATCATTTCTCTATCCGTATATGTATATCATTAGTGCATATGAAGTTATGAGAAATGTGTTTACGATGGTCACTAAAACATGCTGTAAATTGGGGAATCAGCCAGATATTACCTCCCCCGAGGCAACAGCAAGGAAAGTAGCCAACATCCGGGCAGGGTGTCAATCAACCCACCAACAACCATTGTCCAGCAAGGGAGCCTCAATGCAATGACTCACCTGCATGAGGCCACACCAGGGGAATTGCTCAATCTTTCCTGGAGACTCAGCAATGCCCCAAGACATGCCTGGACTTGTGCTCCCCAAGCACATAGAACTGAGTATATAAAAGAGACACAGTGGCCATATGCTGGGCCTTTCTCATTCACCCACCTACGTTGCAAGCAATGAGGACACTCTGAAGGCTCCAACTGAGGGGACTGGCCCAGATTTCAAGGCTGAAATCTGTATATTAAGGACTGAAATATCCAGTGGGGTGAGAAAAACTGCTTAGTCTAGTTGTTGCCCAGTCTAATCGGGTTGAGAGTTTAGACTGCGTGCTTATATTTTATTTCTTTTGGTAACTAACTCTGACTTCTTGCCTATTGCTTAATATCACTTAAAATCTACCTTTTGTAGTCAATAAACTTCTTTAACTTTTTATCTTTACCTGTAAGTTTGCCTGAAGTGTGTGGCAAATCTGCTCAGGTTTTGCAAAGGCTGGTGTATACCCACTTTCCATTGATGAAGTGGTAAACCAATTGATACATTTTTTACTGCTCATCTTGAGCAGTGCAAGACAGTATATTCCTGAGGTACAGTGCTGGGAGCTGGGGGGGATTTGGCTCTGGTTCCTTTCCCTGTGTGATTGATGAGTGGCTCTGGGAGCATTAATGCAATCTAGCTGGGGGGTGGGGACTCCACATGCTATTGTGCTGAGTGATCACAGCTCCTGGAGAGGTTTGCTACTGGTCACTAGCAAAGCATTGTGAGAGACAGCTCAGGCTGGAGAGAATTTAGGGGGCACAGTGGTCTCACAGTCCCAGGCTGCACTCCAGGGATCCCATGCCATTAAAGATGGTCCCCAAACCAAGTGGCATTGTGACCTGGCCCACAGGGTAGCAGCACCACTCAGGTTTGGCCCAGCTGCCCTTCCATCATTGTCTATGGTGAAGTAGATGGGCCAAATCTGAGTGGCGCTGCATCTTGCTTTAGCCCCTTGAAATGTTGGGAGACATACAGTAGTGACAAGGTGCCCCCCTCATGGGCCAGAGCCCCATTATGCTAGGCACAGAACAAGAAGAAACTCCCTGCCCTGGAGAGTTTTCAATCTAAGCAACAATCTACATTTACAGTCTCAGTAAATGCAATTTTACCCACTTTAAGGGACTTTGTACTTCCCGTGTAGGGCAAGGGGCCCAAGTGTAAACAAGAATCAGGCCCTCTGACGTCAATGGTTAAAGAAGTTAAATAAAATCCTGATCTGCATTGACCCAGGTCTTCAATTTCAGGCCAGGTTACCTACATTTTAGTATTATAAATAAATGTCATATAAAGATACCATATCAAGACCACAAGGGTGACCTACAAATATAGTGAAAGGTTATAGAAGGGATCATTTTTTTATTTTTTTACTTAAAATAAATGTATTATGTCATTTCAGGCCAGTAACTTCTGAGGCTTGAATGGCTTCTGGTATGCCAATTCCACATCGGCAGAACAATCACAATAAAAGCAGTGATGAGCTGCCAAAATCTTAACAACCGGTTCCCTACAAAAAGTTCTGATTTAAGGGGGGAGGAAGTGGGGGAGGGGCCGGGGCGGGGGGAGACATACTTGTGGGGCTGGAGGCCCATGCAGGGCCTGGGGAAAATTGCACACACACCCCCAGAGGCCCTGGAGCTTGCAGCCTCCCCCACCCCCCTTACCTTGCCTGCAGCTCAAAGCGGCAGGACGACTCAGGAGCTCAGCTGAGCTGCCCAGCTGGTGCCGGTGGCTGGCCACGCTGCAGCTGGGGGGAAACGGGGGAGGGGCTGGGGGAACCTCAGCCTCCCCAGCTGGGAATCCTGGGAGCAACAGGATGGTCCATCCCGCAGACCAGAGTTCTTTGCCCACCCCCTGGCCTTTTAAAAAATGGTTCTCCACGGAGGTCTAATTTTAGCAACTGGTTCTTGGGAACTGGTGGAAACTGGCTCCAGCTCACCACTGGATAAAGGTTTTTCTGGTACTTCTTCTTGGCACTGATCTGATCTCAGTAGAAAAAATGATAGCACGTAAAAGTCTAGTTCAGAAGTCACTGAGTCTCAGTGGAAAGCTCCCATTATAAAAAGGGGGGTGGGAGGTGGAATCATTCACTGAATCCTTCAGAAATAGCTACATTAAGCAAGTAAGGATTTCACTGAACCGAATAAAAGCTATATGCAATCCTGGACATTAATTTGACTTTTGGGGGCCTAAATTTTGCTGATATTAGAGAAACTACATGAGATGCTTTCATACATATTCCAGTGTAAACACCATACACAGCGAAGCAAAGGATACCATTGCTTGCTTGCTTTTCTAAACTATTAATATATTTTTACTGCAAATAAAAGGTGCTAGAGTGACGATCCTGGAGAATGAAGGTGTCTTGTTATCCATGGAACAGACACTATCAGATAGCAACCTTCTCCACAGTGCCTCACAAATCCACCTCCTCTTTTTTTCTGCAGAATTCACCAGTTGGTGGGAATCAGTCCAGTTTCTGCTCAATCTGTGAACAAAGGTGCAAATTAGTGTCAAATGTGGTAGAAGTTTTCCAATACAGACACTTCAGCTTATTTCACATAGACCAAAAACTGCCAGTAGAAGTAATAATGTTTGACCATTAGTCCCTTGGGTTGGATTTGAACCAGCCTTCCTAAGGTAAAAACTATATCTCATCATTTATCCCCAAAGCTACATCTTTAAGTATTAGCCATATATGATGATTGTAACAAGTAGTGCCATCGTCTCCATCAGGGTATCAAAGTCCATGACAGAAGCTGGCTCCTACAGCCTGAAGAGAAAAGAGCCCATAGGAAGCAAGGAGCTCCCAACCAAGATATATACATTTGCAATAATTGCCAAAGATCATGCAAATCTCAGATTGGACTATTCAGTCACATGAGACATTGCAAACCATCTACATCATAGCCTGCAATTCCCACCGTCTCTCGTAGATGAAAGGATGCCAACAATACATATGCCATTTTCCTCTCCTGACCTCGCATGGTAAGAAAGGCACTTTTTTCAAGAGCAGATGTGTAAACCAGAGCTGTGCAAAGTATGCCTAACAGAATTCCAAACACAAGGCATTTGGTTTCAGTACAAACCCAAAGCTCAGGGCAGGTTTGGCCAAAGTCTAATTTTGATAATTTCATTCTACCTACCCCAATTCCTTCTACAGCTTCATATGCTGCAGCGGTGGCTGCATTTCAGTGGTGAAGCTAAAGTGAATCCTGTGTTTCAGGATTCAGAATGAAAGATGTTGAAACTGCAAGATATAAGGACAACTGTATCAAAGCAGACTGGGTGAAATTCTTGTTCCATTGATGTCAATGGCAAAATCGAATTATCTTCAGCAGGGCCAGGATTTCACGTACTGCCTGCATAGGAGTTGTCTGGGCGATCTTAAAGATCAAAGGGATATTTTTAGTTGCTGGGGGTTATGATTTATTTTAATTCTTGGGTGAAGA
This sequence comes from Mauremys mutica, assembly GCF_020497125.1. Lineage (NCBI taxonomy): Eukaryota > Metazoa > Chordata > Testudines > Geoemydidae > Mauremys > Mauremys mutica. Next base: position 43,160,980 of record NC_059072.1, read on the forward strand.
GAGGTTCCTGGCATAATCTGCTTGTATAATTGTAGTTTCAAAATGTCTCATGAAGTGCCTGGAGAAAATGGCAGGCGTTTCTTTTTAATGGTAAGTCTTTATAATCAGAGAAAAATCATAAATAAAATAATGAATGCATAAAATAATATTTCATCATAATTTTTTTAATTATTTATAAGGCTATAAATCAAAGTATCTGCTTCTGATGATAATACTAAGTACAATTAAGCTTTGGGCCCTGACTCAAAACCCAATTAAGTCAGCGCGAGTCCTTCTATTGACTTCTGTGGGCTTTGCATTGGTCCCCTATACCACTGTAGGATTGTTTGCTAGGTGAATCCAATCTTATTTTTAATGATGTCTTGTGTATTCTAGGAAGCAGAATGTGCATACACGCTGTTTGTAGTTGCGATCTTTTGGCTCACAGAAGCTCTGCCACTGGGTGTTTCAGCTTTACTTCCTGCCTTAATGTTCCCAATGTTTGGTATTATGGCATCCAAGGAGGTAACCTTCCTCTTCTTCCCTATCTTCTTACGCTGCACATATTATATAGCCATAAACTGTGGAATGCCCAAAGAAAGAACTGCGTAATGCTGCAATTTCATCAGCTGTCTTTACTATGTGTTTCTGCAGCACCTATCACAATGGAGCCTCAAGCTCAGGACTACTCGCATGCTCAAAGTTAAGCACACAGCTTAAGTGTTTTTCTGGACCGAGATCTATTCAATTGGTTCCGCCTCATGCTCAGACCTGCAGCAGAAGCCAGCACAAACTATTGCAGGCATCGTCTCTGAGCCAAAGTGTCCCATCTGTGAAATGGCAATAATAACATTTATCTCCCTTTGCAAAGTGCTTTGAGATCAATAGATGAAAAAGTGCTATGGACATTCAAAGTATTATTAATGTTACACTACATTACATCAGAAATATGAAATGCTAAGGGCCCAATAAGCCTACTTTGATATCAATGGAAATTGATACCAGTTGATCTCAAACCAGAAAAACATTTAAACATGTGAATAGTCCTGAGCTCGAGGCATCATTGTGATAGGCATTGTAGGCTCATGTTCTAAATCCTTATACCTCAAAGTGTTTGCAATGGGGAGGTAGCTGGATGGATTAAAGATAAAATGGACTAATGCAGCAGGCTTTCACCTTTAGCTTAGGTCATATGTGAAATGTGCTTGATGATCTTAGATTGCTTACATCATGAACCTTATTATTGGGGCTGTCAAGTGATTAAAAAATTAATCATGATTAATTGCGTGATTAAAAAAAATAATCGTGATTAATCACACGATTAATTGCACTGGTAAACAATAATAGAATACCATTTATTTAAATGTTTTTGAATGTTTTCTACATTTTCAAATATATTGATTTCAATTACAACACAGAATACAAAGTGTACAGGGCTCACTTTATATTTATTTTTATTACAAATATTTGCACTGTAAAAAATAAAAGAAATAGTATTTTTCAATTCACCTAATACAAGTACTGTAGTGCAATCTCTTTATCATGAAAGTTGAACTTACAAATTTAGAATTATGTACAAAAAATAACTGCATTCAAATATAAAACAATGTAAAACTTTAGAGTCTACAAGTCCACTCAGTCCTACTTCTTTTTCAGCCAATCACTCAGACAAGCAAGTTTGGTTACATTTGCAGGAGATAATGCTGCCCGCTTCTTGTTTACAATGTCACTTGAAAATGAGAACAGGTCTACGCATGGCACTGTTGTAGCCAGTGTCAGAAGATATTTACGTGCCAGATGCGCTAAAGAGTCATGTGTCCCTTCATGCTTCAACCACCATTCCAGAGGCCATGCGTCCATGCTGATGACGGGTTCTGCTTGATAACAATTCAAGCAGAGCGATGCATGTTCACTTTCATTATCTGAATCAGATGCCACCAGCAGAAGTTTGATTTTCTTTTTTGGTGGTAGCCGAAGCATGAAGAGGCATACAAATGTTTAGAATATCTGGCATGTAAATGCCTTGCAATGCCAGCTACAAAAGTGCCATGTGAATGCCTGTTCTCACTTTCAGGTGACATTGTAAACAAGAAGCGGGCAGCATTATCTCCTGCCACTTGTAACTAAACTTGTTTGTCTGAGTGATTGGCTGAACAAGAGGTAGGACTGAGTGGATTTGTAGGCTCTAAAGTTTTACATTGTTTTGTTTTCAGTGCAGTTATGTAACAAAAAAAAATCTACATTTGTAAGTTATACTTTCACGATAAAGAAATTGCACTACAGTACTTGTAGGAGGTGAACTGAAAAATACTATTTCTTTTGTTTACCATTTTTACAGTGAAAATATTTGTAATAAAAAATAATATAAAATGAGCAGTGTACACTTTGTATTCTGTCTTCTACAGAAATCAATATGTTTGAAAATGTAGAAAAACATCCAAAATATTTAATACATTTCAATAGGTATTCTATTGTTTAACAGTGCAATTAATATTGGTTAATTTTTAAACTGTGATTACTTTTTTTGAGTTAATCATGTGAGTTAACTGTGATTAACTGACAGCCTTACTTATTATCCTCTTTCTTCCATTGTTTCACACCTATTTAACTCCATGTACCCAGTGATTCACATGGGTTTAAGCAATAGCACTGACCTAATTAAATGAAAATGGGACCTTTCCAGCACATATTTCAATGCATGCCTTAACTTGTTTCTGCTGAGGCTGATATTTTTTATTTGGTCATATTAAAAATGATAGGTAAAAAGCACCCATTTCATTAACAAATTGTTTTTGCTTTCAGGTGGCAGCTGCTTATTTCAAAGATTTTCATTTGCTATTAATTGGAGTAATTTGTTTGGCCACATCAATAGAAAAATGGAATTTGCACAAGAGAATTGCTTTGAAAATGGTGATGATAGTAGGTGTGAACCCTGCATGGTATGTACTAAATACTACATATGGAAAATGGTAATGCTCATGGGAAACTTGGTACTACAGAAATAATTGCCTACAGAGGGCTACTGTTTTGTTCCTTAGTAAAAATCCAAGCACCTTTTGCTGCCGAAATAAAATGAAAATATGTGAAATGCTTTGGTTGAACTATACTGGGTGAAACATTATTCTTTTGCTGAAATTCTAATTATAGGGATAGTTAGGATATGAATGAGTTCTATTTCTAATGCCTCCGATATTCACAATAACTATGTAATATTCAGAACAAATATATGTTGAATTTGTGAATATATTTAAGATTCATATTTCTTAATGATTGGTTGTAAAGCCCACAACTGAAGAGTCATGTCACATGCTTATTATTAGTAATTTGTATTTCAGAAGTACTTGCAGCGTTCTGGGCACTTTCAAAATATACTGTAAGACAGTCCTCACCCCTAATAGTTCACAGTTTAAGGTAGGAAGGACAGTAAGACTGGTGGAGGAGAGGGGCAAAACATACTTTACAAAAAGAAAATTGAGAGCCTCAGCTGTCTACACCTAGGCTCCTCTTTGCCATTATCTGTGAAGAAAGCAGCTCCCAAACAGAACTGAACTTCTCCATCTCAGGCTATGTCTACACTAGTGTACCGCTACAGCTGGCCATTGCAAGGTCTCCTGGATAGCCGCTCTATGCAAGCAGGAAAGAACTCTTCTGCTGGCATAATTAAACCACCCCCACTGACATAGCACTGTCCACACTGGCACTTTTGTCAGTGTAACTTTTGTTGGTCAGGAGTGTGGTTTTTTCCACACCCTGACCGACAAAAGTTTTGCCGAAAAAGTGCTAGTGTAGACATAGCCTCAGAATGGTCAGATGATGCAGTGAAGGCACTGAAGATACTCATCATACATTCATCTCTTAATAATGAGCTAGTGATATCAAATGAAGTGAAAACCCTACTCGGCTTCTGAACAAGAAGGCTGGGGGGGGGGTGGAGGCCTCCATCAGCATCTTAGTAAGACTGGACAGGAAATGTGCTATGTCATTCTGGCTCCCCAGAATATGAGATTCTCATAATCCTACTTTAAGAAACAGACATTAAAAGCTAGACGTTAAAAGGCCAGACAAAAAGAATTCAGATATTAGCGATGGAAAATGCCTGTTAGATCATCTAATCTCTCCTTCTGGCAGTGCAGAATTATCTCTATTCTCCAATGCTTTATTTGCCCTAGTTTTCAATAATTTCTCTAATGGGCTTTCCACCACTTCCTTTAATAACTATTCTCTTCCCTGACAGGCTTTATTATTAGAAAAATGTTCCTGCTATTCTACATTTTACTGCGTTCAATTTTCTCCTATTACTCTTAACTATCCTCCTTGAGCCCCATCAAGAATTCTATTCCTTCCTTGATGTTCATGCCTTTCAAATATTTGTACCGAGCTTTTGCATCTCCCCTCCTCATTGGTTAGCCAAGCTTTGCACATTAGCTATTTTATCTTTCCTAATCACTCACACTTGCCAGGCCTTTCATTTTGGCTGAAGTCTAGTAATCTGGCAGATGACCTGAATGCTGTGCTGAGGACTCTGCTGAGTAGCCCTGCTCTGCTGTGCAGTTATGGAGAAAGGAATTCTGCCCTCAAGCCATAGAGTGGACGTAGAGCCATTCCACAGGCAATATTGAAACCATGAGGATTGCAGCAGTTCCACTCTCCTCTCGCCCCACCACTAAACCACCATCTCCTCATGAGAAGGTGGAGGTTCCTCGAGCTTCACCCTCAGCCCCATCCAGCTCATGCCCAATTCTCACATGCCTACTGCAAACTACCAGACACAAGCTCTCTGTGCTGAGCTCTCTGCTCCTCTGAGCAGCAGCCTACACCCGAGCCCTGCCCTTGCGTATAGGAATCACAGCAGTTTCTCTGACAGGGGAGACTATAAAGCCACAGAAGTGAAAGCTGGGTTTGCCCATTTTTTCTTCTTCTCTAAATCCCCTCCAGTTTTGTACTATGTATTTTGCATTTCACAGTATTTTAGATGCAATGTCACCAGTAAAATACAGAGAGGCTACAACCTTGATAGTTTGAGATGTAATACCACCACTTTGTATGCAGGCCAAAATCATACAGGGTAGAGATGCCTTCTTAGTCAGTCAGGCTAGCTGTGTTTTAAATGATCTGTTGTGACATCTATGAACCATCTGACCTGGAGTTCCGGTTAGAACTGTGCCCTAGACCTCAACACAGACACGAGGTGAAATAGTGGTCTCATTTAAGTCAATGGGAGTTTTGGCATTGACTTCAATGGAGCCAGGATTTCATTCAAGAATTCAACAGAATGGACAGACAGTAGGCTCCATCCTCAGGTCTGGCCAAGCTGCACTGTACTTTGGTTTTTCTTGGCATCCAGAAAGGCCCCTGAGGGCTATGAACAGTGTAGTATGGCATACCTTAGAATAGCCTTGAAGCTACTCTAAATTACACTAGTGACTGGGCCACTCCTTTGTTGGCCCCAAGATCAGTAAACAAACACAGAGATAGTATAGAGCAACCTTTGCCTCACCACCAATTGCACTGTATTTCACTTGCAGCAGAGGATGTAGTCCACAGGGACGAATTGTGTGAGTAAGGCAAACAAGATTCTCCTCTCATTGTTATATGGCAAAAGGATATTAGCTTTATTGTTGGTTATAAATGAAGCCGTCATCCAAGATTTCATACAAAGTGTCACTTGAAATACTGTGGGTGGAATAGATTAGGAAAAATTGAGGTTGAATAGGTTAGGACATGCTCTGTTATTTTTTAGATCAGTGAATCATCAGCTCTTAATCTCTGAAGCTACTGGGAACAGGTTAATTTTCCAATGTATTGAATGATGATTTGAACATCTGACCATCAACTATATGACGTCAATAAGAAATTGTTTCAAAGCAGCTGTCAGGGAATGTCTTCTTTTTCTTTATTTCTTAAGGTTGCTGCTAGCTCTGTTAAGGTTGTATGTTTTTCCAGTATAAAAAAAATCTGTTTCCAGAGCTTTTGGCCTTCAAAGCCACTCCCTTTCCTTCATTCAAATTCCTACTGGTCCTGGAGACCCACTTCTTACACAACTCCTACAAGAGACTAACTGAAGATCTAATCCAAAGCCCTGTGAGGTCCATGAGTGTCATTCTAGTGTTTTGGATCAGACTGTAAATTAGCAAGTTCTACAGTCAAAAAAGTACAACTCTGTATTATCAGTGCTATTAAAAATGGGCAGAAATACAAGCAGAGATCATCTACTTGTCCAGGGCCTGAATTTAACCCAATCACTTTTTTTGTGTCTCCATCATGAAAACGGACTTCTATTTTTAAATGAAAATGTTGCCTTTAGTTATTACGGAGAGAAATACCATGGGAGTAATTTTGATTTTTTTAAAAATACTCTAATTATTTTGCATATTTTTTTTTTAAAAATTCTGCTCCTACTGAGTTCAGTAATCCTTATAATTTATGTAACATCTTTCATCCAGGGAGGTTCCAAAGTGCTTTGCAACCTTTACAACCTGGTTGCACAAAATTATATTCGTTCATTTCAATTTACCCACTGCCGAACTGCTGCCATCTCTTGGTGTGAAAAATGTCAACTGTTTAACTGCACTCAATAATTTAGTACAGGAAGTGAAGCAGGCCGTATTAATTTAAAATTGCAGAGAAAAATGTTGGTAGACAGATGATAAATTCCTAATTAAAACTTGTTCATGATGCTAGGTTTAACACATCTGCTGTTACAGAAAGTGACTTGGAGCATCAGTTTCTGATATACTTTCAGTGATGGTAAAACAGGAGTAATTACAATGAAGTCAACAGAGTTACATCAGTATAAAACCACTGTAAGTGAGATCAGTGCCAAACCAAGGATCAGTAACCGCTGATACGATCTAACCTCAGTTTTATGTTTCCTTTGAAAGACAGTATGTGTTGCAGGTGACCCCTAATACCATCCAGGGATCAGTGCTGACTTTATGTATGCCTGCTGCAATCAGAGCTGTGACTGCAGCATGTGTAGATATCCATTTGAACTTATAACAGTCTGATGTGTCACGATACCTTGAATTAAGTATTGTCCAAATGTATAATGATATCATAAGTAAAAAACATTACTGTAGTTTTAACTGCATAATATATTTAATCTGTACACAATTTTACAGTATTTACTATTTGTATGAATAACTCTTCTTTTATATATTAAAAAAAATCACAATCAAATTAACAGCCCTTAACGCTGGCATTTTTTATAGTCCCATATTTATGCTGAAAAAGTTATCCTTTTGTATTAAATTGGATGCTCGTAGCAGAGGTTAATGGAACAGTAATAGACTGGAACAGTAATAGACTGAAGTATTTCTCATTTCAGGCTTACGCTGGGCTTCATGATGAGCTGTGGCTTCTTATCTATGTGGCTTAGTAACACCTCTACTGCTGCTATGGTGATGCCAATTGTAGAGGCTGTAGCTCAGCAGATCATAGGTGCTGAAGCAGAAGTCGATGCCTTAGAGATGAATTGCGCAACTGGATCCACCAATGAGGCATTGGAACTTGATGGTGGGCATAGATACAGTTTTGATATTGATCCACCCTCATTCTTCAGTTTGAAAGTGACCAGCTAAATTGAAGTATTTATCTTTCTAATTCCCCTAATATTTTACAGAAAGTGTTAGTGAATGTGAAGCTAGTGACTGGAAAGAGAAAACAAAAGAAGTTAATGGGTACAATTTATGGATTTCATCATTCATATTTTAATAATTTGTTTAAGAAAAATAGTTCTTTTATTACAGTAAGGAATTTTTTTCCAGATACACCAATGGTGAGGGTCACACTGTGTGCGAGATTGAAAAGGAAAAGGTATTTAAGATGGGATTATTTTGAGAAAAAAAAATCATGCAGTTACTACATGTTAATTAACATAATTTTAACCTAGGAATCAAATCTAAGTTTTTACATAGCACCTGTCTCTGTTATCTAAATGTTTAATTTTTTATATGTACACACACACATATAGATAGATATTTAAATACACATGACATGCAGTTTTTATTATTTTATTGTTATTTCATTTATTTGAGTGCTCACAATGTGCTTGGCGCTACATAACACTGTCACTGCCTCAAGGATCATATTACAACCTACCTCAAATACTGACAAATCAGTTCAGAAATATATAATATCTTGGGTTAGGGAACAAATTTGAGCCCCAGCCCTGCAAATGCCTATGCGTTGCTTAACATTACACACTTGGGTAGTCCCACTGACTTCAGTGTGATTACGCCCACACATAAAGATAAGCACATATGTAAAGTATTTGCAGGTTTGGGGCCTTGAGATGGAGCAGAAAACAGAAGTCACTGCTGAACCACCTCTTGCAATAGTGAAGTCAATGGGAGTTTTGCCATTGACTTAAATAGGCACAGAATAAGGACTTAAGTATGTTTTAAGGAGGAATTTTAGTTCCACCCATAATGGAGTCAAATTAGTACCTTCCACCAAAAGGCAAACAGTGCACATCCCCATCCAGTCAGGATTCCCCAGAATCTGAAATATCTGTGGGCCAAATCCTGACGTTATTAATCAGTTATTACTCATCCTTATTCTGGATTATTAATTGCAGTGAGGATTTTACTTGTGTAAGGACTGAGAAAAACTAGGGAAAAACTCTTCTCTGTAATATTTCTATCACCATAGTTAGAGCCCTACCAAATTCATGGCCATGGAAAACACGTCATGGACCATGAAATCTGGTCTCCCCCTGTGAAATCTGGTCTTTTTGTGTGCTTTTACCCTCTACTATACCGATTTCACAGGGGAAACGAGAGTTTCTCAAATTGGGGGTCCTGACCCAAAAGGGAGTTGCAAGGTTATTTTTGGGGAGATCATTATATTGCCATCCGTTCTTCTGCACTGCTGCCTTCAGAGCTGGGTGGCTGGAGAGCAGTGGCTGTTGGCCAGGCACCCTGTTCTGAAGGCAGCGCTCCACCAGCAGCAGTGCAGAAGAGTGGCAATACCCCATACCATGACACCCTTACTTCTGCGCTGCTGCCTTCAGAGCTGGGTGGCCAAAGAGTGGCAGCTGCTGACTGAGGGCCCAGCTCTGCAGGCAGCAGCACAGAAGTAAGGGTGGCAATACCATACAATCCTTACTTCTGCACTGCTGCTGGCAGTGGCTCTGCCTTCAGAGCTGGGCTCCTGGCCGCAAACTGCCACTCTCCAGCTGCCCAGCTCTGAAGGCAGCACCACCATCTGCAGCAGTGCAGAAGTAAGGGTAGCAGTACCGCAAACCCCTCCCACACACAATAACCTTGCAACCTCCCTGCACACACAACTCCTTTTTGGGTCAGGACTCCTACAATTACAACACTATGAAATTTCAGATTTTAATAGCTGAAATCATGCAATTTACTATTTTAAAAATCCTATTACTGTGAAGTTGACCAAAATGGACCGTAAATTTGGTAGGGCCCTAACCATAGTCCTAGGCACCAACAAATGCTGCATATGACAATACTCCTAGCAAATGAAACAACCCTGTGGAATGCTGGGAAATCCTGAAAGCTGGTTGCTTCTTAAAGATACTGGTTTTTATGTAGAGTTTATCATGTCAGATGAACCCTTCTCACACATTAATCAATACGTATTCTTATTGAGCAGACTCTGCCCCCAGCTGAGACAGGAAGAAAATACAGAAACCAGAAAGACCACATGATGTGCAAAGTGATGTGCTTGTGTATTGCTTATTCTTCTACCATTGGAGGGCTGACTACAATCACAGGAACATCAACAAATTTGATTTTTGCTGAGCAGTTCAATACGTAAGCGATATCAAGTTATTTCTATACCTGTTACCCATAAGTCCAAATACTACTTTTTGTACTCTTAGCTGGTTCCCCCAAGTGTGTTATAGTTTGGAGTTTTATACTATGGCTTGGCAATGCCTGGCATCACGACTGACATCATGACTTTGTTGTTTTCCCATAAAACATACAATGAAATTCCATGATGATATCTGATTTGCGTGCATTCAGTTGCATTGGAAAAGGTTGCAAGGACTCATTCTACAAATGCAAAATGACAGCCAGATTCTGTCATCCTTCTCAAATTGAATAATACCTTACTCTTTGAATTCTCCCATTGAAACAGATGGGTTTATTCGAGGGGTTAGGTACCACTCAATGTAAATCCTGGTAACCAATGGCACAATATCTGGCCGTAAGAGACTTTTCCTCGTTGCTAAATAGAATTGGAGCTAAGTTTTTATTGCCTTTTAATTCCAAAGCAGCTGTGACAGCACCATTTAATCTTCCTGATACTATTTGGCATCTCTTTGAGTGATATCAATGATCATTTTGTCAGTTTCACTTTGTGTCCCAAATGTCTCTAACGGGCTAATGTGATTTCTAAGTAGTAGGCATAATGTCTGACTGCCCCCTATGTTTTGTTAAAATTGGTGTAATTGAAAATCAAACTTTTACAGCAGGGAATATACCATCATTTAGATTTTAAAAAACCCAGACAAACCAAAACAGCTAAGGCCCCAGCTAAGGTCTATTTCCTCTTCTTCATCACCAGAATGGGACTTAAAATCAGTCTTATATCTGGATACTGAGCATTCTGCTGCTGTGAGGTAGCCATCTGCTTCCTCGGCCTCTGGGATAGAAAGAAACATGTTGGAGTGGAGCCAAAGTGCAGTGCACTCTTGCAGAACCGGCTTTAGGCCGATTCCCCCGATTCCCTGGAATCGGGCCCCGCGCCTAAGAGGGCCTCGCGCCTTAGGCGCCTTTTTAATTTTTAATTTTTTTTTTACATACTCGGCGGTGGTCTGGGTCTTCGGCAGCACTGGGTCCTTCACTTGCTCCGGGTCTTTGGCGGCATTTTGGTGGCAGGGAGTCCGGAGCAAGTGAAGGACCCCTTGCCGCTGAAGTGCTGCCGAAGACCCGGACCGCTGCCAGTTATTCGAATCCGGCCCTGCAGTTCCTAAAGGCGGCCCTGCATTCTTGTGCTCCTGTGCCAATTAGCATAACTTAGCGCAGCCCTGTGGCGACTCTAACTTGCACTGTGGGGTAGTTTGGTCCCCAGCTCATTCCAGGTAGCTCACAGCCAATTCCTGCTCTTGCTCACAGCGGAAGATTCAGCCCTATAGCTGATTTTCCACTCATTTGCACCAGTCTAAAGATAGTGTTTTCAAACTCTAAAACCTGTTAATAGATTGTAAAATCAAATCTGTAGCACACAGTGGAACTCATAAATAGTCTAAGAGTTTTCCTCAAAAAGCCCCTTTTTCATTTGCGTAAAACTTTTCTCAAACTTTCATCTTTTAAGACTGAAATTTTCTGGGTCTGGTCTCTGACCAAACATGTGTGTTTTTTAAGTTTGGACATTTTGAGGGAAAAAGTCCAACCATTTTCAAGAAGAGTTGGGGAAAGAATATGTTTGCCATTACTAAAAATAAATAAATGAAAAAAATTGTACACTGTTTTATGAGCAGCTCTGGCACCAAAGCAGGAGGGTAGGTAGGTTGATTTGGCACAGAGACAATCTGAACATGTGACTTTCATTCTTCTTTGTTCCAACAGCATGAATCATACTCCACATATGTTACTATTTTTCTAACAATAAGAGCTTGTTAAATAATGATCTCCTGGCATTGTACTGGCTCTGAAAGTGTGTAGAAGTAAGCTGTGTGGAATATGAGATCTGACTAAAACATCTGAAACCCTTCTCATTCAGAACCAGCGTTTGACCCTTGCTGCATACTCAGGCAGGGAAGTAAGGAGGCTTGAACATTCTTTTCATTCCCCTGCGCTTGCTACTTGTAACACTCATAGCAATGCAGAGGGGAGAGCAGCCACTGATGGGCTGCTACCCTTCCTGTGCCGGTGACCAGGGAGGGGAGGTGGGGAGTGGAGCCTTGGCTCTTACCCCACAGTACACTGGCCACCACAGCTGAACTAGTACGGTGGAGGGGAAGCAAACTGCACTAGGAGAAGGTCTGGTGCAGATTATGTCTCCCATGGAACAATGGGGAAAGCAGGGACCAAATTATAACACAGAGTCTGCTCGTGGGGCAACACAATGACATGCTGCCCCTTTCTCAGGGTAGATTATGAGATCACAGTGGAGCCCTTAATGCACAGGGCTGTGCTGAATAAGACTGAGCCCTGCAGGAAAGACATTTGTAAGTCTGTAGGGGTTCCTGCAAATAACAGGATGATTCTGCAAAGGAGCCTTACATCCTTATGCAGGGTTCTAGAGTTGGCCACTTTGTTACAGTGCAGTTAAAATAGAATAATGGGGTGTAGCGCCCCTCTCCACCTGATTACCTCCTTTAATGGCAATCCGCTTACAGGTTCTGATGGACAGGTCTGGGTTCTTTTGGATCCCGCCACCCACTCAGTAGGGTGAATCTTTTTTCTTTTTTGGTTATGAAATTAGTTGGCGGTGCCTCCACCCCCCTCGCTCCTTCCTGGCAGGGTCACCAGGGCAGCTTGGGCGGAAAATTCTAACTACAGAGGAATCCCCACTTATTTGACAGATAGTTGGAGACTTCCAAGAAATAGCACAACACATAAAAATATATTCAACACAACAATTATATTAAACAGGCAACAAATACTACATAACAGGGGAAACTCTATTTTTAGGGTCACCGGTGCCCACACTTAAAATACCCGTGTCTGGATGTAACAAATGTAAAACTAGTGTCCTGTTGGTACGCGTACCTTGCTGGGGCCCTTGATGACCTATACAATTCTCTGCAGAGGTGTAGCAGTGTGGCTGACTGGGTTCAGTACAGCCCAAAAGACCCACAAGTGGGAGGAGGTGGTGAATCCCTCCACAGGTGTAATAAGCGGTAGATTATAAAATCCTCAAACCCTCACTCCCTGGCTTGAGGACACAGTTCAGGGAGTAGAGGGTCCCCAAAACAAATTCCCTGACTAACTAACTAAAGACAAGGCACTCACGAACTCCACAAATGATCTTCAGGGTTGAGGATGACGCTGGACGATTCCAGGGGCTGCTGTCCGCTGGCAGGGATCCTCCTCAGGCAGGAATCAGCCCTGGACTAGCAGCGCTGACCATGTGGGGACTGGTCTCACCAGGGGAGCTGGAGGCGAACCCAGCCTGGCTGGGGAAATTTCTCAGCAAACATAACAATTGGGAATCATCTGTGAGGAGGGAAAACCCAGCTGGGGAATCTGGTGTCAGGTCCCTAGAGGCCAGTTCTCAGGGGGAACCCTGCTTGCAGGCCTGGGACTCACCAGCTCCCCACACAGCCAGTTTGGCCTTTTCCCTGGCTGGCTCCAGCCTCTCCTCAAAATGGCTTCTCCCTCCCCTCAACTCCCTGGGAGGGGCATCTCCACTCCCTATTGGTTGCTGGGCAGACTCTGAGTTTGCCTTGGCTCCTCCTCCCTGAGCTGCCAGCAGACAGAGCTCCAGGACTCTAGGTAATCTGCTTGGGGGTTATAGGGGTTTCATATTCATTGTGTCTCACTGATTTCAATATCAAATGCACTGAGTTTGCAAGTAAAGAGAGTTTTTCAGCTGGTGGTTCTCCCAAGACCCACTTTTAAGGCAGATTACCAAATGCAGAGGAAAGCCATAGAAAGGGTGATGCAGCCTTAAATTGCATTAATTTTTTGTAGGTTTAGGATGATGTGCTATCCCCAGATTACTTCTTATCCAACTACACATGCCTGGTCCCAGGGAGGGGGCAGCTGGAGATGGTGCCACAGAGGAGGTTGACTCCTGCCGCTACAACTGGACAGGGATGATCCTACAGAGGGGACCCTCTGTTTTCCTTCTGTTGGGCCCACTGAAAATTCCCTAGATTATTGCAAACATATTCAGGTAATTTACTTTGACCTGTATATAAACTCCACAAGGAAGAGTCAAGCCTTATCGAGAATTAATCATATAAATGCTTAAGAATGTTCTAAAAATAATAAAAACACATTACTAAGTAATAGCCTGTCCTTGGAAGGAAGGGAATTTTGTTTTCAATACTGAGAGTATAAGTCACTTTAATATAGGATGCATATTACAGCTTATCACAGAAGTTAAAGATGGAAAAAAGCTATTACAGCAGGTCATCCAGTCCATTTCTGTTCAAAGGCAAGATTTTATCAACGGGACAATCCAATCCGTGTCATCACTTAGGTCAACATATTAGATTAATTAGCATTTAAATAATTTTTTAATTCTAATTAGTCCAACAGTCTTTCAGAGCAATACTTGCCAGAGGGCTAATGATTAGGTAACCTTAATCTTCAAGTTACTAGAACTATGGAAGTATAGCCTCAAATATCCCCAAAGTTACACTGCAATCTGACCCCAGTAAATGAGTAACTGAGAGCAGAACTTGCCCTGTAGTATAGAGAGTTAAAGAGCTTGTTCTTCCTGGCAAAAATTGCTAACTAATGTGAGCATAAATCAGGTTCCAGGATGATAAGTACTATATCAAAACGTTGGATAAACCGTGAAACTGAGTCACTGTAACAGTAAAGTCACTCGCATACTATCTAAGAAAAAGGTATGTTCTAGAGAGTGTTTTTAATCATTTAATAAGAAATACACAGCCATGTAGTCAATAGAGTATGTATAATAACGTGCTATCTTTTCTTGTCTGAACTTAATTCCTGTTCCCTGACAGCAATGAGTTCAAACATTGCTGTCTCAGCACTAGTTACGGTTGAAGATTGGAACTTTAATCTCAAGAAGGATGCAGACATTTTGGATCATTCCCAGATGGCATTATAATGACAGGATCTATTTTTTTTATTATTACTCTTAGAATTAAATGAAATTAAAATTAGAAAAGCATATCTTTTTAATTATAAACTTGCACAGCACTTTGGAAAATGCTCCCTGCCCCAAAGACCTATTTGAACATTACCAGAGGCTTTCCTTTTAAAATATTGGAATACAGAAGATTCAGGTATAAAGAATTGTTATGATCTCTGACTAAACGTCCCAATTTCCTTTCCTTCTGACCCTAGCAAGGAGAGGAGAGACTGCCCCCATAGTATAGAATCATAGAATCATAGAGTCTCAGGGTTGGAAGGGACCTCAGGAGGTCATCTAGTCCAACCCCCTGCTCAAAGCAGGACCAAACCCAACTAAATCATCCCAGCCCGGGCTTTGTCAAGCCTGAGCTTAAAAACCTCTAAGGAAGGAGATTCCACTACCTCCCTAGGTAACCCATTCCAGTTCTTCACCACCCTACTAGTGAAAAAGTTTTTCCTAATGTCCAACCTAAACCTCCCCCTCTGCAACTTGAGACCATTACTCCTTGTTCTGTCATCTTCTACCACTGAGAACAGTCTAGATCCATCCTCTTTGGAACCCCCTTTCAGGTAGTTGAAAGCAGCTATCAAATCCCCCCTCATTCTTCTCGTCTGCAGACTAAACAATCCCAGTTCCCTCAGCCTCTCCTCATAAGTCATGTGCTCCAGCCCCCTAATCATTTTTGTTGCCCTCCACTGGACTCTCTTCAATTTGTCCACATCCTTCTTGTAGTGTGGGGCCCAAAACTGGACACAGTACTCCAAATGAGGCCTCACCAGTGCTGAGTAGAGGGGAATGATCACATCCCTCGATCTGCTGGAAATGCCCCTACTTATACAACCCAAAATGCCATTAGCCTTCTTGGCAACAAGGGCACACTGTTGACTCATATTCAGCTTTTCGTCCACCGTAACCCCTAGGTCCTTTTCTGCAGAACTGCTGCCCAGCCATTCGGTCCCTAGTCTGTAACAGTGCATTGGATTCTTCCATCCTAAGTGCAGGACTCTGCACTTGTCCTTGTTGAACCTCATCATATTTCTTTTGGCCCAATCCTCTAATTTGTCTAGGTCCCTCTGTATCCTATCCCTACCCTCCAGCGTATCAACCACTCCTCCCAGTTTAGTGTCATCTGCAAACTTGCTAAGGGTGCAGTCCACACCATCCTCCAGATCGTTAATGAAGATATTGAATAAAACCGGCCCCAGCACCGACCCTTGGGGCACTCCACTTGATACCGGCTGCCAACTAGACATGGAACCATTGATCACTACCCATTGAGCCCGACCATCTAGCCACCTTACCGTCCATTCATCCAGCCCATACTTCTTTAACTTGCTGGCAAGAATATTGTGGGAGACTGTATCAAAAGCTTTGCTAAAGTCCAGAAGTAGCACATCCACTGCTTTCCCCTCATCCACAGAGCCGGTTATCTCATCATAGAAGGCAATTAGGTTAGTCAGTCATGACTTGCCCTTGGTGAATCCATGCTGACTGTTCCTGATCACTTTCCCCTCCTTTAAGTGGTTCAGGATTGATTCCTTGAGGACCTGTTCCATGATTTTTCCAGGGACTGAGGTGAGACTGACTGGCCTGTAGTTCCCTGGATCTTCCTTCTTCCCTTTTTTAAATATGGGCACTACATTAGCTTTTTTCCAGTCATCCGGGACCTCCCCCGATCGCCATGATTTTTCAAAGATAATGGCCAATGGCTCTGCAATCTCATCGGCCAACTCCTTTAGCACCCTCGGATGCAGCGCATCCGGCCCCATGGACTTGTGCTCGTCCAGCTTTCCTAAATAGTCCCAAACTACTTCTTTCTCCACAGAGAGCTGGTCACCTCCTCCCCATACCGTGCTGCAGAGTGCAGCTGTCTGGGAGCTGACCTTGTCTGTGAAGACAAAGGCAAAAAAAGCATTGAGTACACTAGCTTTCTCCACATACTCTGTCACTAGGTTCCTTCCCTCATTCAGCAAGGGGCCCACACTTTTCCTTGACTTTCTTCCTGTTGCTAACATACCTAAAGAAACCCTTCTTGTTACTCCTAACATCTCCGGCTAGCTGCAACTCCAAGTGTGATTTGGCCTTCCTAATTTCACTCCTGCATGCCTGAGCAATACTTTTATACTCCTCCCTGGTTATTTGTCCAATCTTCCACTTCTTGTAAGCTGTTTTTTTGTGTTTAAGACGAGCAAGGATTTCACTGTTAAGCCAAGCTGGTCGCCTGCCATATTTACTTTTCTTCCTACACATCGGGATGGTTTGTTCCTGCAACCTCAATAAGGTTTCTTTAAAATACAGCCAGCTTTCCTCGACTCCTTTCCCCATCATGTTATTCTCCCAGGGGACCTTGCCCATCAGTTCCCTGAGGGAGTCGAAGTCTGCTTTTCTGAAGTCCAGGGTCTCTGTTCTACTGCTTTCCTTTTTTCCTTGTGTCATGATCCTGAACTCGACCATCTCATGGTCACTGCCTCCCAGGTTCCCATCCACTATTGCTTCCTCTACTATTTCTTCCCTGTTTGTGAGCAGCAGGTCAAGAAGAGCTTTTCCCCTAGTTGGTTCCTCCAGCACTTGCACCAGGAAATTGTCCCCTACACTTTCCAGAAACTTCCTAGATTGTCTGTGCACTGCTGTATTGCTCTCCCAGCAGATATCGGGGTGATTAAAGTCACCCATGAGAACCAGGGCCTGTGATCTAGCAACTTCTGTTAGTTGCTGGAAGAAAGCCTCGTCCACCTCATCCCCCTGGTCTGGTGGTCTGTAGCAGACTCCCACCACGACATTACCCTTGTTGTTCATACTTCTAAATTTAATCCAGAGACACTCAGGTTTTTCTGAGGTTTCATACTGGAGCTCTGAGCAGTCATACTGCTCTCTTACATACAACGCAACTCCTCCACCTTTTCTGCCCTGCCTGTCCTTCCTGAACAGTTTATATCCATCCATGACAGTACTCCAATCATGTGAGTTATCCCACCAAGTCTCTGTTATTCCAATTACATCATAATTCCCTGACTGTGCCAGGACTTCTAGTTCTCCCTGCTTGTTCCCCAGGCTTCTTGCATTTGTGTATAGGCACTTAAGATAACTCGCTGATTGTCCCGCTTTCTCAGTCTGAGACAGGAGTCCTCCCCTCTTGCAGTCTCCTGCTTGTGCTTCCTCCCGGTATCCCACTTCCCCACTTACCTCGGGGCTTTGGTCTCCTTCCCCCGGTGAACCTAGTTTAAAGCCTTCCTCACTAGGTTAGCCAGCCTGCTTGCAAAGATGCTCTTCCCTCTCTTCGTGAGGTGGAGCCCGTCTCTGCCTAGCAATCCTTCTTCTTGGAAGACCATCCCATTGTCAAAGAATCCAAACCCTTCTCTCCGACACCATCTGCGTAGCCATTCGTTGATTTCCACTATTCGACAGTCTCTACCCTGGCCTTTTCCTGCCACAGGGAGGATAGACGAGAACACCACTTGCGCCTCAAACTCCTTTATCCTTCTTCCCAGAGCCACGTAGTCTGCAGTGATATGCTCAAGGTCATTCTTGGCAGTATCATTGGTGCCCACATGGAGAAGCAGGAAGGGGTAGCGATCCGAGGGTTTGATGAGTCTCGGCAGTCTCTCCGTCACATCGTGAATCCTAGCCCCTGGCAAGCAGCACACCTCTCGGTTTTCCCAGTCAGGGCGGCAGATAGATGACTCAGTCCCCCTGAGGAGAGAGTCCCCGACCACTACCACCCTCCTCCTCCTCCTCTTGGGAGTAGTGGTTGTGGAACCCCCATCCCTAGGACAGTGCATCTCATGTCTTCCAATCAGTGGAGTCTCCTTCTGCTCTGTTCCCTCAGATGTATCATCCATTCCACTCTCTGCACTAGTACCTGCGGAGAGATCATGAAAACGGTTGCTCACCTGTATCTGTGTTACTGGTACATGGACATTTCTGGTACTCTTTCCTCTTCTGGAAGTCACATGCCACCAATTATCCTCACTGGCCTTCTGTCCCCGCTGCGTAGCCTGCTCTGAATCTTCAGAACATTGTGGCCGCTGAAGCTGATCCTGACGTCTATCCAGGAAATCCTCATTTTCTTTTATGGAATGCAGGGTTGATATCTGTTTCTCCAGACCTTGAATCTTCTCTTCCAATATGGAGATCAGCTTGCACTTTGTACAGACAAAGTCACTTCTATCCTGTGGAAGGAAGACAAACATGGCGCATCCTGTGCAGGTCACAACAGCGGATCGCTCAGCATCCATAGTCTCTTCCTTCTAAGAGCTTCTTTACCTGTGGCAGAAGCTACTCAGGGACACCTGCAAGAGGGGGGCCTCGGTAGGCTTTCTCCAGGCGAACTCCCAGGAAAACTCCTTCTGTTTGCCTCTCTGCTCCATATGGAGTTAAAGGCTCTGTAGGTAGAGCTTGTGGTTTAAATACAACATTTGCTCATTTACCTCTTTCCCCAGTTGGTCTCCATCTCCTGCAACAGCCAGTTCTTTTCTTTCAGAAAATCCCACAACTCTACTTTCCTTAGATGTCTGCAAGTGGAGGCTGTTTGTGGCTGGGTGGCCCTTTTACCTGCAAACTTGCATGGTGGGTTCAGATTATATGGGGCCCCAACCAGATTGCAGGGCTCCACACACCTCTCCCACAGGCTCCAACCCAGCAAATGATCTTGGACATTTTATAAGCAATTATCATGGTTATTAAATGTGCATTGGCCTTTCTCCCTCCAATTCTTGCCTTCCCATTTCCATTGCCCATCTTAGAGCCCTAAAGCCCTATCTTCCTCCACCACCACCCCTTCTCACAGAAAGGCCCTTCCTTCTCTTCCTCCATTGCCCCAGAGTCCTAATGGCCCTTCCTCCTCCACCGCCATCCCCATGAGCCATGGGGAGCCTTTACCACAGAGCAGATATTTAATTCTTTCGATCCAGGGAGCAATAGGGTATTCTGTTGCTGCTCTGATATTCAGTGCTCATGGCATGAGGGTTGGACACATAGGTATGAGCAGCCCAGTTACTTTAATGGCCATTGTCATCATGGGACAGGATAGGAGAGTGAGGTGACATTGACAGTCTGTGGCTGAAGATTCCTGCTCCACTGGAGGCAGCTGACAGCAGCAGTCTTCCCTGAGTATTCCTGTGCGTCAGAGCCTGATGGCATTTTATATATGGTTTGATTCCTCTTGCAATGCCTAATGTAAGTCTATTTTATTTTCATTCAGACGCTATCCAGATTGCCAGTGCATCAATTTTGGATCCTGGTTTATACTCTGCATCCCCATCACTATTATCATTATGTTGCTCTCCTGGGTCTGGCTCCAGTGGCTTTTCCTTGGTTTCAAGTGAGTAAATGTTAAAAGCAAATAGTAAAATGACAGGTTGATAATGCATGAGATATTCTATACAGATCAAAAAGAACATCATGTCTATATCTAATGCGTACACTGTAGAAGGGTGACAATTTATTGTCCTTTCATTGTCAAATAGCACAAATGAGTTCTCTGGAAGTACTGGGAATTCACACTATCAGTTGTTATGGCTTCTCTGGACTGTCCAACTGGACACCATGGGAAAACTTATTCAAGGATCCATTTTGTAAAATATGTTGTACATTTCTATAGAATATATATACATCATTAGTAGAGAGTATCTAAGAGAAGAATTCAGATTTTACAGTTTGTGGTTCAAAACTTGATGTTATTGAAATAACAAGTATCAGAGGGGTAGCTATGTTAGTCTGGATCTGTAAAAAGCGACAAAGAGTCCTGTAGCACCTTATAGACTTAACAGAAGTATTGGAGCATAAGTTTTCATGGGTGAATACCCACTTGTCAGATGCATGTGGTGGAAATTTCCAGAGGCAGGTATAAATATGCAGGCAAGAATCAGTCTAGAGATAATGAGGTTAGCTCAGTCAGGGAGGATGAGGTCCTCTTCTAGTAGTTGAGGTGTGAACACCAAGGGAGGAGAAACTGCTTTCGTACCTGCTAGAAGAGGGCCTCATCCTCTCTGATTGAACTAACCCTGTTATCTCTAGACTGATTCTTGCCTGCATATTTATACCTGCCTCTGGAAATTTCCACCACGTGTCTGACAAAGTGGGTATTCACCCATGAAAGCTTATGCTCCAATACATCTGTTAGTCTATAAGGTGCCACAGGACTCTTTGTCACCTTTTTATTGAAGTAACAGTAGTTTCCTGGCTGATTTCAATGAGGCCAGCATTTAATCCTATGTTTGAACAATGTTTAGCTAACAAACTTGATGAGCAGACTGACCTATTATATTTATAGAAAAATACAATGTTTCCTGTTCACAGATATTCCTGTGTGTGTTTTTTGGGTGGGTTTGCTTCACCCCTGAGTTTTGTGCTTCAAGTTTTTTGATAGAATGACAGTTCTTTGGGCCCAATTCTCCATTGCCTTGAACTCTGGATATTTATTTACAGCTGTATGAAGTAGGTGCTCAAAAGTATGAAAAATGGAGTCAGGGTAATTTAGAGTGAAACACTTCCCACATAGCATTTGCTTTCCACACGTATAAAAGGCTGCTTAAGGTGAAGACAGTGGAAAATTAGGCCCTCTATATTTAATCTTAAATAGAAGCATCTTAAATTTCCTTCTCACTCCACTGATAGTTTGAAACATTAACATTTCATTTTTCTAGGCCATTTTGACAGTGTTCTTATTAATGCTGTGGAGTGGCTCACTTCAAGAGTGTGGACTGAAAGCCAAAATTGCTAATCTTGTCCCCTGCAAAAGATGCTACAGAACACTCTGATTAATGTGCTGGCTAGTTACACAGTAAAAACTTTCCCAATAGAAAAGAAGGCAATGTATTAACAGGAGAGAGTCTGATTCAGTGAAGACATAGATGACTTCCCTTAATTAGATGGATATGTTGTGTGCTTCATTTGTTCCTTTGTGAAAGCACCCCCCTTCATGGGCAAACAAGCCAATTTGACCTTTGAGGCCTTTATTCTTTCTGACAGAAATACTATGATGAATAATACTGCACAGGCATAATGATGATTGTCTAAAACATGAACTTCCAATGTTCGGACATGAGGTGGCTCTTAGCTATAGATATTTATTGGTAGACACACCAGTACTCCAGTCTTATGTGCCTGTGGTTGTTATTAATATCATTGTTTTGATGGCAGAGCCTAGAGCCCTACTTGTGCTGGATTCTGCATAAGCACTTAGCTAGACATAGTGCCTGCCTTAAGTAGTTTACAATGTAAGTAGAGTAACAAAGAGTGGGATGGGACAGAGAGAGACAGAAGTAAAGTGACTTGCCTAAGAATACATCTTGGCCCACTGGCAGGGCTGGGTATTGTTATATTTGGACCCAGCAGAGAAGGAGATAGAGGCATAGGCACAAAGAGATTTGACTGAACCAAAGATCTCTATTCTGCTGGATTTATCCTTCAGGCTGCAAAACAGAAACGAACATGAAAGTGAGGCTTTGCATTGGGGAAGGTAGAGTGCTCAAACATTTAAAGGGGCAAAACATCACATTCTTCCAACCTACTATAAAAACTTTCCAAACACACATACATTATCGTTTACATGGCTAAAAATAAACACTATATAACTTAACTAAGAATTGTGGGTGGACTATAGCAGACTCTTAAAATGCAAGGGATTATTCTGCGCTGGAATAGCAACTCACTAACTAAACAATTTAACTGGTTTTTGTACGCTCTTGGAACAATGTGGTGATGGTGGTCCAGCAGAGTTCTGAATATCAGGTACAGTCACTGGTAAGGAATCAACTGCATCTAGTATGGAATCAACTGCATTGAGTACCACATTTTTTCCCAACAAGTCATCGAAATTAAGAGTTGCAGGAGAAGGAGGTTCAATTAGAGGAACAGATAGACTTACTGGAACATCCCTGGACTGTGGTACTCATCAAGACTGAAACTGGTCCATGTTATTTCCATAAAATACCACTGGATAGTTCTACCATGAACAAAACAGGTCCTGTCCATTTTAGAAGTTCTACAACTGTAGCTGCAATTCTACACTAAGTCCCCAGCTTGAAAAGAATGATGACAAGTCTCATATGATTGATCAATTTGCATAGTTTGGGATTTGGCTACACATGAAGAAACTTCAGGACGTAGCAGGTTCCAACAGGTATGCAAATACTGCTTCAGGAAAAGAGGTGCAGGTGACTCCTGGAGGATTCCTGGAGAGAAGCCAGAAATTGTCCAATTTTTGCTGATGACTCAAAATAGATTTGTTAGCTTTTAAGGCATGCCTAAGTGTTTACATAAAGCAGTCTGCTAGTCGATTTGTAGTAGGATAATATGGAACAGAGCATATGTGCTTTCATTTGAAGCTAGGAACCTGTGAAATTCTTCAGAACAGAATTGAGGTCCAATATCACTCACCAACTGTACCAGTAAACCAAACGTGCTAAACAAAGTACAAATATGTCCAATGGTCTTAGTGACTGTTGTAGAAGTCATTCTGAAAACTTCTGGCCATTTTGAACATGTAATCTTCTAAAGGTCCAGCAAAGTCCACATGAATATGTATCCAAGGAGTCTGAGGCCACGACCAAGGCTGTAGATGAGATGGGTCAGGATCATGCTGAATTTGCTGACACATAGTACAGCACTTTACATTCCTCTCAATAGCTTTGTCAGTCCCCAGCCACCAGACATGACTCCAGGCTATGGTCTTCATCCGTACAATGCCAAAATCACCTTCATGAAGAGCTTCCAAAATCTGACCCTGAAGTGATTTTGGAATATTCACTCACATTCCCCATAAGATGCAACTATGATTCACAGATAATTCCTATTGATGTGATATAAATTGTGTATGTTGATCCAGTGCCTTACCATGTAGTACCATTCCCTTTGTAAGCAAAAACACATTCTCCTTAGCAGTTCATTTGTGGATGTCTGTGCTAATGATGAGTAACCTATTGCTCAAATTGAGAAAAATACTTAATCTGAAGTTCCTTTGGGTTGATGGGAGCTTGGGCATGGCAGGAGTGACAGCTTATTGGCATTGCAGTGCTGAGTCTCTTTACAGAATTGAATAGCATAGGAGTGAGCTGAAAGATGTAATGCCCCTCATTGCATATGAGCAGCAGCTAATGATGGGATTCCATGTTTCCGTCCAAAAAATTGAAAGTAATGGGTGATGATCCATCAGCAAGGTAAAATATATATCATATTGATAGTTATGGAACTTCTCAATTCTGAAAATAATGCTAAGAGCTTCTTGCTCTGGTTGCGCATAGTTCTCAGGAGTAGTAAGTGTTCATGATGCAAGGGCAGCTGGTTTCTTCATGCCATTAGGAAAAATGTGGGAAAGAACTGCACCCACACCACATGGTGAAGTATCAAAAGCCAATTGCAATAGTAGTGAAGTATCAAAATGCATAAGAACTTCAGCGGATGTCAACAGTTTCTTTGCTTCCTTAAATGCACACTCACACCCTTTAGTCCATTTCCGTTTTTTCTTTGCGTCTGACAATTCATGTAAAGATGCCAATACTGTTGCCAGATTAGGCAGAAATTCACCATAGTACTTAAGCAGTCCTAAGAATGAATATAACTGTGAAATGTTCTCTGTTGATGATGCCTGAAGATGGTGCTCTTTTTCTGGCAATTTCCTTAAGCCCATGGCACCAATTACATGTCCAAGGTATTCAACTGAAGGTTTGAAAAACTCACATTTGTCTCAACATAATCTTAGTCCATAGTCTTCCAAATGTTAAAGGCATCCAAATTTCGAAGATGATCCTCGTGATCCTTTCCTGTAACATGGATGTCATCCAAATAGCACTGAACTCCATTCAGTCCCTTCAGAATCTCATCCATGGCTTTCTGGAACAGAGGAGGTTCCAATGTGATACTAAAAGGCAACCAGTTGCAATAAGTAAGTCTTTTTGTGTGTTGATTTTGAGATATTTGTGAGATGCTGGATCAATCTCTGAGCAAATCCAATTTACTGCAACACTCTTCACCACTAAGAATAGAAA
Source organism: Mauremys mutica (assembly GCF_020497125.1). NCBI lineage: Eukaryota > Metazoa > Chordata > Testudines > Geoemydidae > Mauremys > Mauremys mutica. Next base: position 43,185,693 of record NC_059072.1, read on the forward strand.
ACAAATCTTCAGTAAGAGGATACTGGTCTGTATGTAAAACTGGACTCAGCATCACTTTGAGATCTCCACAAATTTGGACTGAGTCTTCCTTCTTGAACACTGGTACAAGAGATGTAGCCCACTCTGTTTGAAACCAATAACAAGACTCCAGTGTTCACTAAACAGTCCAAATCAGCTTCTACCAGAGGCTTCAGAGCATAAGACATAACTCTGGGGTTGCAATATTATGGTTGGCTGTCAGACTTAACAGTGAGCTTCACTGACATGTTGCTTGGTCCAAAGATTTTGAAACAGAGCTTGAAGTGTCTGTCCAGTATTTTGAAGTGCTTTCGTGATCACCTTGATCTCGGTTCAATTCACCTTGAGCATTTCAAGCCAAGATCTGCTAAATAATGATGGATACTTTTGTTTTACCCTTGTATGTGATTGAACAACAGATAGTCCATCTAGTTGAACTTTTACCTGGAGTATCCCTTTTAAGACTAACATTTCTCTGGTATCCCCTTTAGGACTAACATTTCAAAACCATGGAGGTTCCTTTGTGTGGTACTTGTGACAAAGTCTGGAGATAGGTGGATGCAGAAATCTATGACACAGCAGCTCCCCAGTATTAAGCTGAATTCTTGTAGGAACTCCTTCAGTCAAGGGTGTGACCTAGATCCCATCTGTGACTCCATCTTCTGATAACACATGCAGTGCTAGGTCTTGATCAGCATCACTATAGCTCTTGTCTTTTTCCTCATTATGAATTCCCAACTTCCATCTTTTCTTAGGTTCAGTTGTCACAGATGTCTTTTATGTATGTTTACTCTATTACTGGTTGTTGAACTGTGCAACATCATGCTGATGTGTCCTTTCTTCTGCAAATGACCTGGTGTGCCCAGCAGTCCTTTTCAGCAGGCACAGCTTGTGCAAACTGCCACATGGAAATTCCTTATGTTTCTGTGGTCCTCTGTCTTGCAGATTCACAAGATGAACTTTTCAGTGCACACTAAATTGCAGAGAATCCTTCTCTGTGGTTTCCATTGCAACTGCTACATCAACTGCTAAGGGGAAGGGAGAGCTCAGTGGTTTGAGCATTAGCCTGCTAAACCCACGGTTGTGAGTTCAATCCCTGAGGGGGCCACTTAGGGATCTGGGGCAAAAATCAGTACTTGGTCCTGCTAGTGAAGGCAGGGGGCTGGACTCAATGACCTTTCAAGGTCCCTTCCAGTTGTAGGAGATGGGTATACCTCCAATTATAGAACTGAATGTAACCTCTGTTTCAGTGAGTAACTTCATTCCAATGTGGTCATTGTGTAACCCAGAGACTAACTGGTCATGCAGGGTGTAACTTAATGTTTCTCTGCTCTGACAACTTCCTGAGAGTAGCAACAAACTCTCCACCTCCCTGATGTCACTCATGAAACCACTATCAACGGGATAGGAGAAAAATATGCTGCAGTAATTGCAGCATACATGGCAGTTCCGGGCATAGTTGGAGACATAACAGTCCATATGCCTTCAGACCCATCACAGTCAGTAAGGTTGAAATTCTTTGACCATCTGTAATGGTGTTGCAGGTTACAAATTGCTCAGAATGTATGAAGTATACTACCCAACATTGCCCATAAAAGATGCCATTTTACTGCTCTCCTGTTGAACTTTGCACCTCCTGGACATTGCTTCCACAGGGAAATTCTTTCTATTCCTTTTTTTTTTTTTAAATTGTACACTATCTGCTCTGGCTCACCCACTGCTGGCTGCCTGCTTACATTGCAAAATTCAGAATTCTTCCTTTTGGCTGCATTTGGGCTCCCTCTGCTGGCTACCGATCCTGTAGTGCAGCCTACAGGTTGTTTGCCTGCCTGCTTGCACCTGGTCAACAAAGATGGCTGCTTGCTTCTACTTCACTGTCTTGTTTGAACAGCTCCAACAGCAGAAACCTCTTCCTTTGATCTGCTTCTAATTGCCTACTTCCCCCTATGTAGCGAACTGGTTCCCAGAAGCAAAAACAGCAGTCTGTCACCCTGTGCCTCCAGGTGAACTTTGTCCCCTTTTCACGTTATTATCTGCTTACTCTTTCTTTTTGTTGTTCAGGTAATGGGAGCACTGAACACTCATGGGATATAAATCCTGCCTTGCCAATGTTATATTTCTGGACCCAGCAAAGAAGGAGAGAGTCGCAAAGACAGAGGGAACTGATAGAAAGACAACTGTCTGCGTGCTTGCAAAACTGAAACTAACACAAAAGTGAGGTTTTGCACGGCAGAGGGCTCAAATATTTAAAGGGACAGGACATCAGAGGAATAGATCCCAAGGCTTTTCATTTCCTAGTCCTATGCCTTCAGCCACTAGACCATGCTGCATCTTTAAAGAACCCAGGGATCTAGGTTGCCTCCTCTACCTTAATGACAAGCCTGAGTTTTGGGCTATATTTTGCTGCTGCCTCTGCCAAGCTCCCATTCACTTGTGTAGACTCCAGCCTGCTCAGGTTACTCCAAATCAGTACTGTAAAGTTCAGAGTGTGCACAATTAAATAGGAGATAATGAGCACTGGCTGGTAGAACTGAAATCTTAGCCTAGTAAATTGGTACAATTAGCTGGAAAGGTTGGGATCTGTGACTATCCTGTAAGAGTAACACTCCATTATTGTTGACTTACATTCCAGTTTCAAAGAAATGTTCCGATGTGGCAAGGAAAAAACAGCCAGAGAACAGGCCTCTGCGCAGGTGATTAAAGAGGAGTACACAAAGCTTGGACCAATAAGGTAAAACAGACTGCAAAACATCAGGCCATTTCAAAACAAGCACAGATTTAAATGTAAGGAAACCAGACACTAACAAATTGTGCTTTTGCTCCAGCTACCCAGAAATCATTACCATTGTCCTGTTCATTTTAATGGCCCTCTTGTGGTTTACCAGAGAACCTGGATTCATCCCTGGATGGTCTTCTCTTTTTCTTCAGTAAGTAAAACAGCTGAAATACCAACAATGACTATACTGTATTTAATTGTTTGCATTTTCTCCTAGATTTAAAGTGAACTTTAGTACTTGTGAAAGATTGTAGACTGACAGCACTGAAAATCTTTGTTTATCTACAATATGGGAACAGCACGGGCAGCAATATTTCTTTGTACAATATTGAAAATGTAGTAGTACTAAAATGTACTAATTTTACAGAACAAATTCAAGGACATGGTGGACATTTGACATGCTTCAGTCTAATTTTAGACATGCCCAATGAGTGAGAATGAGTAAAGGGGTGGATGGGGGTGGAGATTATGTAGTTATATGAGAAATGAGATTAGTTATGAGTGGGCACATCTTGGTGATTCTTTTCAGTATGTAAAAATGTGCTTTGTTTACATTAACTTGCTGCTTATCAGCAATGCAGAGAAATGGGGTTTTAGGGTGGATTCGAATGAAGAGAGGGGTTGTGGTTTGGTGAATAACCAATGAGATGACCAAACCAAACAAATACAGCAAGCTTCTCCATACTGTTCCCACCCTCTCCAGTGTGCCTCCAATTGAACCTGGAGGAAATACCTCCAGGAGGAAAAGGTATTTCAGTTTCCATGTCCTTTCAGTCCTTATCCTCTCTGCTGAAACTCCAGACAGTGGTGCCAGATGTGATGTAGACAACCACCTACTAGGAATTCAATTGAAAGCACCACTTTGTTTCAGTCAAAACAGAAAACAAACATCTTGAACCATCATGACTGGTGTGTTACCTAAATGGAATAACCACATAATCACATGTACATAACCTGTGCCTCTTTCCACCTTCCCCTTCCTTTTTGCCTGTATGCTGTGTTGTTTTAACCATGTCAATCCCAGGATATTAGAGAGTCAAGGTTGGTGGGGTAAATCTTTTACTGGACCAACTTCTGTTGGTGAGAGAGACAAGCTTTCAAGCTTACACAGCGTTCTTCTTCAGCTATGAGAAACTAACTCAGGGAAGGTCTACACTTAAAATACTGCAACTGCACCGCTGTAGCACTTAAGTGAAGTCTTTCCTGTTGACATAATTAATCCACCTCCCTGAGAGGTGGCAGCTATGTCAATGGTATGTCTTCTATCGTCACAGCACTGTCTACACAGAGGGAATCATGTATAATTATGTCACTATAATACAGTATAATTACGTCACTCTGGCGTATAAATTTTTCACACTCTAAGCGACATAGTTATAACGATATAGGTCTGTAATGTAGACCTGGCCACAGAATGTCACAGCTGAAAACAAGGTGGAACAAATTGTTTAGCACCTGTAGTTAACACATATTTCAAGCGACCATTCAAGGTGAAGTGGCTTGTTAACACCTCTCCCGTTGGGGAGGGGGCTATTTATGACTTATTACAACAATCTATAATCCACTAACAACTCCCCTGAGCTGCTTTGCCCTCCCCACTGTTCCTTTTCTCCCTCTGACTGGAGGGGTGTTAACCACCTTGTTTTTCTTTTTGCTGGTTATGTTTTCCATTTAGATTCTAAGGTGTTTGGGGCAAGGAGCCGTCCTTTTGGAGTTTTTCTGTGAAGCAACTAGCACACTCGAGTGTGTCATAAAATAATAAATATCAGTAACTTCATGCAGACCATAATTCAGCCACCAAATAGTGCATCTTTTGGTTATTTCTGGGCTTGGAAGAATCCATCTGGTAGCCTACATTAAAATGTCCTATAACTCTTTATCACCCATTTCTCTGATGCCCTCCATCCACTCCTCCCTGTCCTACCTCACTCTTACATTGACTCCATAGTTTCCACACACAACTCTATCTTCTCATCCATTCTCAGCTTTTTTTGCACTTCTCTCAAACAGCTGTATTTATCCCACACATGCCCAGGCTTGGCTCACTCCTTGCATCTTCTTTCTCTGCTGCTGCTTGTGTTCCCCTGAATGACTCTTGAGAAAATCCAGAGACTAGCTATGCATGATTCCCCCACACAAATGCATCCTCTGCTTTCAAATCCCTCCTCAACCTCCAATATCTGACTGACCTCTTCAAAAAAAAAAATCAATGTGAGCCAGTGTGAAACAATCCCCCTCTTTCTGCCCCATTTCCCACAGCCTGTCATTTTCTCCTCCTTTAGCATGATCTCTGGTTCTAAAGTGTCCAACCTCCTCTCATTTGCATGTCCTTCAATCCTATTCTGTCTCCTGACCTCCTCAGCTCCTCCTTTTCCATTGCCCTTCATCTCACTCTCTCAAAAAACCTTTCTTGACCCCACTTGCTTATTCGGGTACCACCCCATCTTCCTTTCTCTTCTAAATTTCTTGGGCACCTCATCAATAACTCAACTCCATTCTTACCCTTCTTGGTCTATCTGCAGCCTTTGACATGTTGAACACTTGTTATACTGAAAACTCTCCTCCCCAAGCTCACGATTCTCTCACCTCTTCTGGTTCTCTTCCTACCTCCCTAACCAATTCTTCTGCATATCCTCTTGTAGCTCCTCCTCCTCCTCCTCCTCTTCCACTCTCCAGCTGTTTGTTATTGTTCCCCCAGGGGCCTGTCCTATCTTGTCTCTATATATAGCCTCTCCTTGGGCAACCTCATTCACTCTGCTAGCTTTAAGTATTATCTATAATGATGCCCAGATCTATATCTCTATCTCAGCTGGGATAGTAAGTTCTCTCCTTACTATATATCAATACACACACAGACACACACACACACAGAGTTGCCTGGCTTCCCAAAACTTACACAGGGAGGGTGTTGTAAGGAATAATTAGTTAATGGTTGTAGCTCTTTGAAAAAGTAAAGTGTTAAGTAGAGTTATTTTGTGACACTCAAAGAAAGATAATCAGTTTATAATAATCAGTATAATGCATCTTGTAGTTTTAAAATTGTTTTTTTATCTTTTAAACATATTTCTCCAAACAATAGCAAAAAGTCAAAAAAAAAATCTACCCCCACAGCAACAATAGAAGAGCTTCTGATCTTGCTCTTGCATGAAGCCACATCTTTTTAAAGAAGATTTTAAAGTGCTGAGCTAATCAAGCAATCAGCCAATCAAGCAATCAAGCTGACTTGAACATGCCTACCTGCTTTAAAATAGCATTTAATGTTCAGAGAGCACCACTTAATGACCTATCCCGATACTAACAAAGCAATTGTAAACAGCTTTTTAAAGGTGCATACACTGATATGTTCCTATATTATCTTCTCTGTTTATTGTTTATCAAACCATCTTGATCTTAAAAAGAGAGGAGTGGAGTGTAGCTATACTATTCACAGGTACTGCACAAGTGTGTTACTTGTGGATGTCCTTTAATGTTTTCATTTGAAATAGACTGCAAACATGTCTCATTTCACATTAGGCTAAATCATGTTGTATTGTATGATAGCTGACCTAACCTGTTGAAATACAAAGCCTGTACTGCTTTACAATGAAAGCATAAGAAACAACACGTCCTGCAATTCAGTATGCTTCTTATTATAATTAATTGATTGTATAATAATTTCCATAAAAATGAGCAGTTATATTCTTATTCTTACAGTCCTCCTTAGGTTGATCAGAAATACAGTTTTGCATATTGCAGTTTCAGAAGGGAGTTAAGAATTTGTTCAGGGAGTTGAATTACTTTCATTTTAATATAATAATGTACTGTGGACTGCGTGCAAGGATGACATATATTGATTATATTTTTTTTATTCAATTCTAATACTAGGTCATCTACATGCACTTCTGGAAGGTGTTCAGATACACAGTGATGAATGTGGGACAAGAACCTGAATAGAATCATTCACATTAGGTTGCCACTGGGTCTATTTCCCAGGATTGCTTCAATTCAGCCCATTGTGAGATTTCCTTACAGGACCTTACCTACCTGATATATGGGGCAATTATTTTTATAGCACCTCATGCTGATACATATTTTGTATCCATGTATCATAAGTCAGGCAAATAGGTGCTTAAAATCATATATTTCAATACACAGTGGTCTTTGGAAAACTACAGTTAGAGAAACACCCATGCCCATCATGTCAAACAGCAGTGACAGCTGCTAATTTTTAATTCCAGCTCAGGTATTGTTCTCCTTTTGAATCCATTTCTGTGTATGCAGTATTGTCCCAAGAGCAGATTTTCCAGGAATAATGGAATTGCATCAGAAAATCTAATTCTGTAACCTCACTATTGTTCACAGATGTGTCTGCTGCCTAGACATAGTAGTTGCAGGCATTATATCATTACAAGCCAAATCCTACAGTCCAGTACAACTCCCAGTGAGTTCATACCAGAGTACAGAATAGGATCCTCCTATAAATGTCTGCTTGGAATATCAATGCTTTGAATTGACAAACGTACACATTTAATATATTTTGCATATTTTAAGAACAGAGGTTTTTATGGAATGAAGTTTTATGGTTAAAGTAATGAAGAGGGCTACAAATAAGTTCAGTTCTTCTAGGAACTGATGAAGCGGGAAGGTTGAGCAATATTGTCACATGAGTATTGTACATGCAGCCATAAGGGTATTGCAGTAGCAGTGGCATTCATGTGTCCCACATATTATTTATAAAAATGATAGCCTGCAAAAACAAATCTTTTCCATGGTAGCAGACAACAGAACAAAAATATTTTTAAGGCACACTCCCAGCATTTATGGACCATTCCTCTTTTTACATCCTTAAGAAGCTAGCTAGTAGTGTTCCTTTCACATGAGAGTTTGTGGGACAAAATTAGTTTTAGAAGAACTATGAGGTGGTTTCAGTGCAATATTCATATTAAAATATCTTTGAGTTTCACTCAGCATTGTTAATAGATTTAGGATACCCTAGGTTGCCCTGTTGGATTATACAATGTTATAAAGTGTAACAAAGTGTGATGGTTTATTCCAAGGAAATAGCTAACATAATATAAAACCTAAGGGTCAAATTATTCCTGGAACATATAAACCAGGATAGGACCAAAAATATGTGGAAATGTGGCATGATGCTGGAAGGAAAAATACTCTGTATCAATCAAAAAATAAGGAGATCCCAAGGGCCCTTTGCAAATAAATAAATAAATACTGACAAGACATTGGCTCGGATCCGTCTTGCTCAAGCAAAATTCTCGTTCTACTTAACGGGAGTTTTGGCTGAGTAAGAAGTGCAGAACTGGACACAATGGACTAGATCCTTGCCTATGCCTGAGAAGCACACAGCATAAATTGTGTGAGTATTTGTGTGTTAAGGTGGCATAAAGCTCACCTTTTCATTCCTCTGATCCTGGGCCTGCTCTGTGCTAAGCTGATCCCCAGTAGTAAACAGAGCAGCGGAAGGGCTACTCTAATTTGCACCACTTTCAAACAGTTCCAAGGAGCTGTAAATGCACCCAGAGACCAGTGCAGCATAGGGGCACCCCAGACTCTGTGGTTATGCCTCCTATGGTGGCAGCAGAGAGAGGTTGCCATAAAAGGCTCCATGTCATCTCTAGATCATGAGAGGATCCCTCTTTGGGCAGGAATGATCTTCCTGGGACCAGTTACCTTGGCTCTATTGCTAGATTCTACCACTGCGAGAAGTGCAACGCAACTATATTACACCCAAGAATCTGGCCTTTTTTATTTATTTATTTATTATTATTATTTTGTGAAAATGGGAACCATATAACTGCAGATTTATAAACTTGATAGAATGTGACAAATTACTGTGCAGTCACACACAGACCAAAAGTTTTAGTATTTATAATATTCTTCTTGTATGCTGTTTCTACAGAATATTATTTTTCCTGGAGCTGTATATCCTTTATTCTTTATTTACTAAAAATACATTTAATCTCTCCTTAGATACCCAGGCTTTGCTACAGATTCAACAGCTGCCTTATTAATTGGCCTCCTCTTCTTCATTATTCCAGCAAAAACTTTGTCTAGGACTTCAAATGGAGAGAACAGTTGGGTATATTTTTATTGGACCTTTGTTAGACCAAGGATTGTAGTGACCTTATGTGAATATAATTCAGTGTTTGGTCTAGGAACTCTATCAGGTATTTAAGCCCAACAGGTACACTAGATTTTGTTAAATAAAAGGAAAAGTGGATAGGCGATGGAGATTGTTAGAAAAACCTGATAGAAATCGAAAAATGTTCATGATATCAATTCAAATAGTTTTTGTTCCCATTTAAACATCTCCCTGCAGTGCTAGAAACCAGAACACAAGAGCATTGAGTTAGTGCATGAGATCTAGGGCTCATCTTCACTATCGGGCTAATTCAACCTAAATTACGCGACTCCATCTACAACCTAAATTACGTGACTCTGGTCGATTTCCCTTACTCTTCTTGGGGAGCTGGAATACCAGAGTTGACTGGCGAGCACTCTGATGTCGATTTAGCATGTCTTCACTAGACCCACTAAATTGACACCCATTGCATCAATTGCAGTAGTGTCGATCACCCTGATAGTGAAGACAAGCCTTCAGAAAGCAAAACTGACCTATGATGAGAAAGTGATACTGAGCTTCATTTCAGTGTCCAAACTGAGTGAAGACCAAATAGAACAAATTAAAAATAGCTGGATAAGTGGCGAGAAGTATATTTGATTGTTAAAAAATTCTTTGGGACATATTTTGTTCAGTTTCACTCATGTAAATCCAAATTAACTCGAAGTCCATGTAACACTGAATGTTACTTTATATATTATTGTTGCTATGGTACATAAACTAGCTCATGTGTTCAAAAAATGGGTTCACTGATATATACATATATGGGTCGGATTCTCATTTACAGAGCCGGCGCTTCCATTAGGCGACCCTAGGCGGTCGCCTAGGGCGCCAGGATTTGGGGGGCGGCATTTTGTGCGCTTACCATGGGGCACATGGGAGCTTCCGGTTCTGCTTCCGTCGTGCCACCGGAGAAGGACCTTCTGTCGACGTGCCGCGGAAAACAGTGGCAGGCAATTGAGCAGCTCAATGACTGCCGCTGTTGCCTGCGGCATTTCAGCGGAGGGTCCTTCTTTGGCGGCACGATGGGAGTGGAACCAGAAGCTCCCACACGCTCTGTGGAGAGCGCACAAAATGTCGCCCCCCCGAATTCTGCCTAGGGCGCCAGAAACTCTGGCACCGCTCCTGCTCATTTACAATAGGTGGCTTTAAATAGCTTTGGCCATGGAAAGAGGTTTTGAAAAGGGCATAAATGGAAAGGGGCCTTGAAATTTATACTTGCTTTAAGGTCTCCTTACAGTGGTAGAGTTGTGTAAAGTGTCTATAGCATAAATGAGAATCAGAATTGTGTATATATACATTTTTCTAGGTAACAAGTGTGGGATTTTTTGTGGGGGTGTTACTGGTTTGCGGGTTTTTTTCTTTCCTCACTAAGGGGCTAATTCTGCCACCATCACAATGAGTAGTACCTTAGCAGGAAATTAATTCCTTGCCAAGGAAATCAAGTGGTAGTACTTGCAGAGTAAGAACAGAATCAGTGTAAGGCCAGCAGAAGTTCACTCTAAGTAGGCACGTGATCCAAAGCCCATTGAATTGAGTGGAAACCTTTCCATTGATTTCAGTGGGCTTTGGATCAGACACTAGGGTTTGTTTCTTAACAAAATATTTTCAGCTCTTATTTACATTAACTTTAGGAAAATATAAAATGGTGAATGAGTCTATTTTCATTCCATTCTCCTGTCTTAGAAAGTAATTTACCCAGCTTAGAATATGACCTGAGCTGGAATTCTGTATGTACTCAAAACTCCTCCTGAAATCAGTGAATTTTTTAGAGGAACAAGGAATACAAGATCAGATCCTAAATGTGTCTCAGTGAAGCCCAGAATTTACACTGCAAACTATTTAAGTAGAGTAGCCATCTTGCTGCATTAGGCCCATCAATATCTATCTTTCATAAGGGGGCAGCTTCTCAGCTGGTGTGAAGTATCATGGCTCCACTGAAGTCAATGGTGTAATGACAATTCAGAGCTGCAAAGGGTCTTCCCCAGGAAGTTCAAGATGATGAGAAGAAAAGCCTTCTTAATTTGATTATAAAGATTTGCCTTTACATGTTTCACTTGCATATCTGGAGAGAAGTTATATCGAGATGTCTTTTTAAAACTTTTTTTTTTCCCCTAGCTATTTTTGATTACACTCCTCTGATTACTTGGAAGGAATTTCAGTCATGCATGCCCTGGGAGATAACGATTCTTGTTGGTGGAGGTTTTGCACTGGCAGAGGGCTGTGAGGTAATGCAATTTCTACAAGATTCTGAACAATTAACATGACCTGTGCTGAGAAAAACACAGCCTACTGGCATATTCAAGGTTATTCTGTCATTTTACAAGTGTGTCTTGCTAACAATTAAACCTGGAACACTGAAATGCAGAGAAGATTCAAGAATATTCATATTGGGCACTAAAAAAAACAGATCCAAGCCTCAATTAACAGACTTCATAAATTATATGCCTGAAGCTAGCAGCATCTAAGTCTTTGTGCACAGAAGTTTGACATAAAGACTTATTTGCTGAATTTCACTGTATATAAATGACTCCCAGTTAATCCAAATCCTTTGTTATCTGAACAGTTTATATTTTTCTGTTGTTGAAAAAAAAAATCTAAAGTCAAGCAATGAACTGGAGAAAAAATACAAATATTTTGGTCAGTGAAGTCATTTCAAAATCTTTTAATCCTGTCGCAGTTTGTATTACTTGTTATTATTACTGTGGTAGCTGTTAGGGATCCATAGATGGATTTAGAATTCCATTGTACTAGAAACTATACAAACAAATAACATGACTCCAGAAAGCAGATTTGAATTTTGGTCTCCCACATCCTAAGTTTGGCAAGAAACTGTGATTGAGACAGATTGTGGAGCTATGTGGATGTTAGGATAAACGTCTAGGATGAGAGAGCCTCAAGTTCAAGTCCTATTCCACTGGTTAGTTAATTAATTATACGCAGTAGAACAGCTTCAACCAGAGAAATTGACAGGTACCCATCCCAGTGGCTAAGGCAATCTTCTTATAGCATAGGCTAGAGCTGAGTTTAAATCTCTTCTCAACATCAGGTAGTGAGGAGAACTGAGCCTGGCTGCATGCCCCAACTACTAGGCTAAAAGTTATGAGAGCTCTGACTCCAGCCCAAAAAATTTAAAGGTTTCTCAGTTTAAACTATCCAGTGAAAACAAATTCGCAGATAGTGTTAGGTTGCCCAAAACTGCATTTTTCAGTGAATAAACGGTCTGCCAAAAAAATTCTTCCAGCTTTATTCTGCCTGGGTTGAGCTCCCATGTAGAACACCACTGTTTTATCCCATAACTAAGGTGAGCAAGATTTGGCCCTAAAGGTTATCTAGTAACATAAGAACATAAGAACGGCCATACTGGGTCGGACCAAAGGTCCGTCTAACCCAGTATCCTGTCTTCTGAGAGCGGCCAATGCCAGGTGCCCTAGAGGGAATGAACAGAACAGGTAATCATCAAGTGATCCATCCCCTGTCACCCATTCCCAGCTTCTAGCAAACAGAGGCTAGGGAAACCATCCCTGCCCATCCTGGCTAATAGCCATTGATTGACCTATCCTCCATGAATTTATCTAGTTCTTTTTTGAGCAGACTTAAAACATTTGAGGTTAGAGTCATGGAGTCATAGACTTTAAGGTCAGAAGGGACCATTATGATCATCTAGTCTGACCTGCACAACGCAGGCCAGAGAATCTCACCCACCCACTCCCGCAACAAACCCCTAACCTATGTCTGAGCCATTGAAGTCCTCAAATCATGGTTTGAAGACTTCAAGATGCAGAGAATCCTCCAGCAAGTGACCTGTGCCCCACGTTGCAGAGGAAAGCAAAAAACTCCAAGAGCCTTTGCCAATCTGCCCTTGAGGAAAATTCCTTCCCGACCCCAAATATGGCTATCAGCTAAACCCTGGGCATGTGGACAAAACTCACCAGCCAGACACCCAAGAAAGAATTCTCTGTAGTAACTCAGATCCCACCCCATCTACTATCCCATCACAGACCATTGGGCATATTTACCGCTAATAGTCAAAAATCAATTAATTGCCAAAATTAGGCTATCCCATCATACCATCCCCTCCATAAACTTATCAAACTTAGTCTTGAAGCCAGATATGTCTTTTGCCCCCACTGCTCGCCTTGGAAGGCTGTTCCAGAACTTCACTTCTCTGATAGTTAGAAACCTTTGTCTAATTTCAAGTCGAATCTTCTTGATGGCCAGTTTATATCCATTTGTTCTTGTGTCCACATTGGTACTGAGCTTAAATAATTCCTCTCCCTCCCTGGTATTTATCCCTCTGATATATTTATAGAGAGCCATCATATCTCCCTTCAGCCTTCTTTTGGTTAGGCTAAACAAGCCAAGCTCTTTGAGTCTCCTTTCATAAAACAGGTTTTCCATTCCTTAGATCATCCTAGTAGCCCTTCTCTGTACCTGTTCCAGGTTGTCTCTGTAAACATCTGTAAGTTATAAACATTGCAGTATAGTTTGTCCACTTGGCTTAGGAGAAGAAATGCAATGTCTGGATATGAGAACACTGCAATAAAACACATGGTAGGATGAAGTATATTTTATGATCTGTGTTATCTCTAACTATACAAATATGCCACATATTAATAAGTGAATAAACTTCATCAATACTATGTTGTTTAAATTTTTCATTCAATAATTGTATAATCCTATTCCTTATTCAGGTTTCAAAACTATCAGCTTGGATAGGAAGCAAATTAACCCCTCTGGGATCATTACCGATGTGGTTGATTATCCTAATATCATCTCTGATTGTCACCTCAGTAACAGAAGTGGCCAGCAATCCAGCTACCATCACTATATTCTTGCCTATACTATCACCTTTGGTGAGTACTCTATCTAGGTCTGTTTTAACCTTCGTGTTCTTTGCTCTATCCAAGAAAAATACACTATATAATTGTAATGCGTCTATAAACTCACACACACACACCGAGCAGCTGCCAATCGTGGAGGCAGGCACCCACAGCTGCAACCAGTAGAGAAAACAAAACCTGCTATAAAGGGGAGAGTACAGGGCCAGAAGGGGAGGTAGAAAGCCCTGGGATAGCAAAGGGGTGACAGTCCTGTTCCAGGCTGCCTTCAAGAAAAAGTAAGAAGATTGCAAGTCCTAAAATTGAAGGACTGATAGACCTAATTGAAGGTGAGGGTCCAGGAACTGACCTGACTGAGAAGCAAAGTAAGATGGTTCAGTCAGGAGAAGCTGAGACCCCTCAAGAGACCACCCCAAGAGACCATGACAATAATATATAATGGACTCTCAAAGCATGGGTGCCATCAGCTTAAAAACCAAGCTGGTCAAAGAAATAGTTTAAAACAAACAAAAAACATGATTTTTAAAAAAAAAATTCTAATTTTGATGGAATTTTGAATGCTTTGAAAATCAAAAAATCCCCAACAAGCTCTAATCTTGTTTTTTAAAATGGAAGTGTTTCCAAGAAAATTTCTGACAGAGGGTTTTATCAAAATTGAATTTTTTTTGAGAAAACATTTTGTTGAGAAATCACAAATCAAAATCTTTGACAAGCTCAATCTGAAAAATAGTAGTAAGCCAACTGAGAGTTGCTGAATATGTATTTCCCACTTTCTCAATCGCTTCTCCATCTCTCCCTGTCCTCCCGATCAAATACTGGGGCAATGGCATAAAGTTCATCCTCTCCTTCCTTTTACCATCTGCACCCTCTGTGTTCTCTACCCTCCCACTCTTCTTCCTCCTTTGTAACCTACTATGTTCAGCTCCCCATCTTCTCGTCTTGCCTGGCTCCTATATAATTATCTTCTTCTCCCACTGCTCCAGTCACATTACTTAACTTCCTGAATCCCTTTGCTAACTTCCTGTTTTTTACCACATCCAAATTCAATCTCACCCCCTCTCTTTTAAAGCTCTTTCTTGAACTGTTGCACTGTATCTCTTAGAATGTAAACACTCTGATGCAGGGGCCCTTGCTTTATTCTGTGGTTAATAAAACACTCTGTACTTACTATGCTAATGTTTATTAACTATAATTGCAATAAGTATTATAATGTAATCAAGCTGCAATTATAATATTTTGTTATAATATAAACAAATTTATAAACTTTTCAAAAGGTTGTTTCTTTGTATTTGAACAAGTTATTCAGTTCATTCATGTGCTTGTATTATTGTAGCAAGTAATAATTTGTAGGTATGTGTCCCTGGAAATCTGTTATTTCTCATTATCTTTACCATCTGGCAGGCTGAAGCTATTCATGTGAACCCACTTTATATTTTGATACCGACTACACTGTGTACTTCGTTTGCGTTCCTACTTCCCGTAGCAAATCCACCCAATGCCATTGTATTTTCATATGGTCATTTGAAAGTTATTGACATGGTGAGTTATTAACAGAAATACCATAACATCCAGTGCTGCTTTCTGATAATCACACTAATGCTGATGTCTGATTTTGCCATTTTGGAAATTTTCTTCAGAATTGCTTAGTTTTTCTGATACCAACTTTTGATTTTTGTTATTACTCTAGGTGAAAGCTGGCTTGGGTGTTAATATCATCGGAGTTGCTGTAGTTATGCTTGCTGTCACAACATGGGCAGTGCCCCTGTTTGATCTTCAAACATATCCAAGTTGGGCACCAGATCTTTCCACTATGAATAACACAGGGCCGTAAAAACTGGCAAGGTTTTTGTGGGTTTTTTTACTATTACTTGGTGAGTTAGTAGAAATGCAAAATACACTACAATAACGATAGTGATCCATGTTACTTTGAAGTCCATATTTCCCAGTCCCAGGGATTGATGATCTGCTGATCCTAATCAGGAATAATGTTATCCAAATATGGGCTTTGCAAACACCATGAAGCTTGAATGTGTTTCTTAGCCAGGTCGTCTTATTCAGATTTTACTTGTATATGTTGTTGAGTACCATCTGTGAATGTGCACATTCTTTATGAATGACAATTTGGCCCTGTTCTTAGGGTCATAAAATAACAGGAGCTATCTATTTTAACATTTTAAATGTTGTAGGAACATTTGCTGCTGGTCTGTAGAACACACTGTATTTTTGGTTGTTGGGGGTGTTTTGGGTTTTTTTTCAAGTCATAAAATTTTAGATGATGATGATGATGATGATTACAAATGAAAGGTCAGGCTGGGGATTGTCTGAACAATCCATTCACTGCTCTGTCCATAAATCTGATCTTGTAGGAAAAGTACAATCGGTGGAGAGCTGCCTGGGTATTTATACTCCCGCTTTTCTGTCAACGTTTCTCTGGCCATCCCCTTACTATCTGCAGGGAAAATCATTTAGACCCCAGTTCAGGAAAGCAATTAAGCATTTATTTAATTCTATCCCTAGCCAGGACTGTACTTAAGCCAGAGGTTCTCACAACAAATTTTTTGGTGGTCTCAGAGTGCAGCCACCAACTCTTGCTGGTGGCCGCACTGATACTTTTTCCTAAAATACTTAATTAACTTTAGGAAAAACAAATAAATATGCATGTATACACATCCAGATCATTGTAATTTATTCATGTAGGATTTTTTTTTTGCAGACTCAATACAAATAATGCTGTGAAAAGTCATATTTGTATGTTTGTTAATATCACTTTTCACAGGAAGTCCTTGCACGGTAAGTCCTGAATGGAGGGGTTGAGGGTGAGGCAGCAGAGGCCAGGGGCGATGGATGGGGGGCTCCACGACCACGTGGTCAGAGATGCGGGTCAGCACCTGGGGCTAGGGGTCGGTGCCCTGGCCCAGCACCCACTGGAGCCCAGGGTCATTCCCCCAGTTGTGTGGCCAGGGCTGGGAATCGGCGCCCAGGGCTGGGGATCAGCACCCACTGCCATGTAGCTGGGGGTTGGCACCTGGACCAGCACCTTATGCTGTGCAACTGGGCTGAGGGTCAGCACCCAGGGTCAGAGCCTGGGGTCCATGCCTGCTGCTGCACAGATGGGGCTAGTAATCAGTGTCCTGAGCCAGCACCTACTGGCGACAGCTGCTGTGCAACTGGGACTGGAGGTCGACATCCAGGGCCAGCATATACCGGACCCTGGGGTTGGTGTCCGCTGCTGCATGACTGGGGCTGGGGATCTGCACCCAGGGCTGGTGTCTGGGGCTGGGGATCGGTGCCCATGGCCAGAACCTGCCGGAACCCAGGGTCGACATCCAGGAGCAGTGCCCGGGGTCAGCAGCCAGGGCTGGGAGTCAGAGCATGTGGCCAGGGTTTGACTGCCAACAGGTTTGGGGCTGACACTTGGGGTCTGCACCTGCTGTCGCACGGCCAGAGCGAAGGGTCAGCATCCAGAGCTAGCACTCGCCAGAGCCCAAGACCAGCACTGGGGATCTGCACCCAGGACGGGCAGCTGCTGGAGCTCAGGGTCAGTGCCTGGGGCCAGCCCCCAGGGTAGGGTAGGGGGTTGGTGCACGGATGGGGGGTCAGCGCCTGGGGCCAGCAGCCGCTGGTGGGATTGGGGGTTGGCATCACGCGGCCAGAGCCAGGGATCGGAGCCCGTCGCCGCGCGACCAGGGGTTGGAGTGTGCAGCCCCATGACTGGAGCCCTAGTCTGCAGCCAGGCTCCCTAAGTCCCTGCCACCCAACCACCCCAGGGCTGAAGTCTGAGCGCCACTAAGCCTCCTTCCCCAGTACAGAACTCGCCTTGCTCCTTCAGCGTTGTACCCCACCTGTCTCTGAAGACATGCAGAGTGGTGCAACAGGGAGGAAGGGGAGGGGCCATTGCTTTGCCACACCCCTTTATCAATGCCCAGGAAGCTGTCGTGGCCATAGGTAAACCCGCTGGTGGTTGCCTGCGGCCAGGGTGGCCACATTCAAGAATAGGTGAATTAAGCATTTACTTAAAGTTACGGACATACTTTAGAGTTGTCCTAGATAGAGATGCTCTCCTGAATTGGAGCCTATAAGAGTGAAGAATAAACTATCAGAATAATTCTCTGCTCAGGACCTGTCAAAACAATAGATGCATTCTTTAGATTAATACACAGTATACAGTCCTGGCGAGTTAAAATGCAACTCTCCTTAACAAGTTATCTCCTTCAGGATAGGTACAATTTTAAGCTTCCTAGACTGTATTAATGTTAGAAACATTAAAAAAGCCCATGTGATTGAAGAGGAAGTTTGCAGTTAAAAGCTGTTTAGAGATCATTTACATTGTTACAATGTGTTTTTCAGATTAAGAGCTATAACATTCGCCTCTTATTGGGTTATAGTAGTTAGTGAGTTATGTGTACCATCATCCAAGTGTTAGACTCAAGTCTACATATTTGAGATCAGGTCCACCCTTGGGGCTGCCTTACAAACAGTGTATGGGACGATAGGAGTGGGATGGGATGATAGGAGTGTTTTTTCCCCCTGGGGAACCTCACAAAAATAAGATTGGTGTCTCTTCAGATAATCCCAGGAAGCAAAATTTTACAAAGATATTTTCTTGGCAAGTTTAAAGAAAGGGGGCATATTGTCTTCTGCCATGGAAAACATGAAGTAAGCAAACTTCCTGTGCCTTTGCCACAATGAATGTGACATCCTAAGGGTACGTCTATACTACGGGATTATTCCGATTTTACATAAACCGGTTTTGTAAAACAGATTGTATAAAGTCGATTGCACGCGGCCACACTAAGCACATTAATTCGGCGGTGTGCGTCCATGTACCGAGGCTAGTGTCGATTTCCAGAGCGTTGCACTGTGGGTAGCTATCCCGTAGCTATCCCATAGTTCCCGCAGTCTCCCCTGCTCATTGGAATTCTGGGTTGCGATCCCAATGCAAAAACAGTGTCGCGGGTGATTCTGGGTAAATATCGTCACTCAATCCTTCCTCCGGGAAAGCAACTGCAGACAATCATTTCGCGCCCTTTTCCCCTGGATTGCTCTGGCAGACTCCATAGCATGGCAATCATGGAGCCCGTTTTGCCTTTTGTCACTGTCACCGTATGTGTACTGGATGCTGCTGACAGACGCGGTACTGCAGTGCTACACAGCAGCATTCATTTGCCTTTGCAAGATAGCAGAGATGGTTACCAGTCATATTGTACCGTCTACCATGCCATTGTAAATTGGCGATGAGATGACGGTTATCAGTCGTTCTGTACCGTCTGCTGCTATCATGGGTGCTCCTGGCTGGCCTCGCTGAGGTCGGCCGGGGGCACATAGGCAAAAATGGGAATGACCCTCTGGGTCATTCCCTTCCTATGTTTTGTCTAAAAATAGAGTCAGTCCTGCCTAGAATATGGGGCAAGTGTACTAGAGAACCAGAGAGCACAGCCGCTCCATGTCAGAGCCCCAGAGATCCCGCAGAAATGATGAGCTGCATGCCATTCTAGGGGGTGCCCCTGCAACAACCCCACCCATTGCTTCCCTCCTCCCCCAACCCTCCTGGGCTACCGTGGCAGTGTCCCCCCATTTGTGTGATGAAGTAATAAAGAATGCAGGAATAAGAAACACAGACTTTTTAGTGAGATAAAATGAGGGGGAGGAAGCCTCCAGCTGCTATGATAGTCCAGGCAGGACATTAAAGGGTAGGGGGGGAGAGGAGACCAGCCTTCCGCTGCTATGATAGTCCAGGCAGTACAGAATCTTTTCTTTATACATGACGGGGGGAGGGGTGATGGAGCTCAGCCCCCAGTTGCTATGATGAGGATGGTTACCAGCCATTCTGTACCATCTGCTGGGAATGACCAGGAGTCATTCCTATTTTTACCCAGGCGCCCCCGGCCAACCTCACCAAGGCCAGCCAGGAGCACTCATGGGCTGATGACGAGAACGGATACCAGTCCTTCTGTACTGTACCGTCTGCCACCGGGGAGGGGAGGGGAGAGGATGCTGCTGTTTAGCGCTCCGGCACCCCGTCTACCAGCAGCATGCAGTAGACATAGGGTCACATTGAAAAAAGGCGAGAAACGATTTTTTTCCCTTTTCTTTCGGGGGGGGAGTGAAGGGTGTAAATTGACGACATACACCCTGAAACACCTGGGAAAATGTTTTTGACCCTTCAGGCACTTGGAGCCCAGCCAAGAATGCAAATGCTTTTCGGAGACTGTGGGGACTGTGGGATAGCTGGAGTCCTCAGTACCCCCTCCCTCCCTCCATGAGCGTCCATTTGATTCTTTGGCTTTCCGTTACGCTTCTCACGCAGAACTGTGCTGAGTCCCTGCTGTGGCCTCTGTCTATCATAGTCTGGAGATTTTTTTCAAATGCTTTGTCATTTCGTCTTCTGTAACGGAGCTCTGATAGAACAGATTTGTCTCCCCATACAGTGATCAGATCCAGTATCTCCCATACGGTCTATGCTGGAGCTCTTTTTGGATTTGGGACTGCATCGCCACCCGTGCTGATCAGAGCTCCATGCTGGGCAAACAGAAAATGAAATTCAAAAGTTCACGGGGCTTTTCCTGTCTACCTGGCCGAGTTCAGATGGCTTTCCAGAGCGGTCACAATGGTGCACTGTGGGATAGCTCCCGGAGGCCAATACCGTCAATTTGCAGCCACACTAACCCTAATCCGACATGGCAATACCGATTTCAGCGCTACTCCTCTCGTCGGGGAGGAGTACAGAAACCAGTTTAAAGAGCCCTTTATATCGATATAAAGGGCCTCATTGTGTGGATGGGTGCAGGGTTAAATCGGTATAATGCTGCTAAATTCAGTTTAAACGTGTAGTGTAGACCAGGCCTTTGTTATCCATGGTTTACAATCCAAAGGATATCTATTGTCTTACCAAGACAATTCCTTATTGTCTAAGAGTCACACTGAGTGTTTTAATCTTGATATAGCAGCACTGATTGAAATTGTCATCTTGAATATGGCATTGTGGCCCACCGAGTTTGTCGGTCCCAGCATGCAATACTCTATCAAATCAGAATGGAGCTCCTTGCATGCTTGGGTACCTGTATTCTCTCCATCTTTATTAAAGAAAATGCTGACTGGTTAAATTTTGCCAGCCCCTTAACAGTTAAGACAACTGTTTTGTTATAAAACTGAGGTTTAGTTTGTACAGTAGAACTGTCAGCCTTACTGCTGTTTTATTTAGAGGCTTTTAATGATCCCATTGACAGCATACAAAAAAATCCAAGTAAACTAGAGACAGGTTTAAACATTTCAAGAAAGGATGCGCTCTTAAAAGTTATTTTTACCAGCTTATTGCATTTGAAGTGAATAATCTGCAGGGTGCAGGAGGGGGAAGTGAGAGTTGTGCAGAAAATATAAATTGCAGTGATTTGTTCTGTCTATTTTTGGATATTTTAAAGCGGGTAGCAGAGGACACTTCCCAATGCCTCCTGACATGCATTCCTCCTACCCTACCATGTTCTGGCTCTGGCTTGAAAGGGCCTTCAAAGAGTCCATGTTCTTTATGATTAGGCTTGGAAGGGTTAGATTTTTACTGGCAAATGTCAGTAAATATCGATTTCACTGTACACACACAAACTGAAGAAAAAATATTTCCATCAATGATGATTGAAATTTACAGATAGCAAAATAACAAAAATGCTGCTTGAGAACTTATTAGTTTGATTTAAAGATATTTACCTTGTATATTTTGTTATGTGATGTCGACAATTTGTGTGTTATTGGTTATAAAGCTTTAACTTTTTGAATCTCTACGTCTACTGTCATTAATTGTCTGACCCCCCTATTTTCTGATCCAGCTATAATTTCCCACAGGTGTGAAAATTTAAATAAACATTAAAAAAAACTTAAAACCCATAATTTTGAGCAACTGAAAATTTAAATTGAAAAAAAATGTTTGCAAATTAACAGATTGTATGTCAAAATTATAAAAAAATAAAAATCAAATTCTGCCAAACTTATTTAATATAAGGTGTTTGTCTACATGATCACTAACCATGAGGGAATATCATACATTGTATGATATGGAGGAGGAGGTATTGGGTGCATTATAAAATATAGTCCTTATTTAACTTATAAAAATAGTAATATTTGCTATATATTTTATATCACTATTGTCAAAATGAAATGTAATGCTGTAAGTGAATTGATTTTTATTCTTACCAATATTTTAATTATGATATTACATGATAGTCGTGACAGATAAAATTAGCACAATTTTCGTTAAAAGAATGTTATCCTTTCATGAGTAAAGGAGTGGGTGGTTGAGTGAATGTGAGATTCCTGTGACTGAACCACTGTTAAACTTTAAAAAAAAAACTAAGGAAATTCCCAGACAAAACAGCTTTGTTAACATGGAACTAAGATTGTTCAGACATAACATTAACCTTTTTTGAAAAAGCTTTTAAAAAATATTTCAGTTAAAATATATCAACGTTATGTGCAATGTGCCCAGCCATTTGATGGCGTCATCATTAGCCAGGTGGAGAGCTGGTAGCCCGCTGTTGAAATAAGTTAGTGGGCACTCATTAAGGTTATGCAACATAGTCTGAAATTGACCACAGCTGCATCGTGGGTCATTAGAAAAACCCCATTTAGTAAGATTGGCTGCACCATTGCCATGTCCTGTTCAAAACCAGGTCAAAGATGACTACAGGTGCCTTGGCAGATCAAAACCTTGTGGACAGATGGTTGGGTCAATGATAAGAGAGTGATTAACAACTGTCATCACTGATAGCTCATTGAGCCAAGCACATTCCACTGTTGTGTTCTGTGGTGGCATAAATGACCATAATGGCATCTAGAAGACAGGCAAGTTGGTGGGTGATTAAAGAGGTTTGCCTATAAAGGCAGGTCACTATTGTCATGGATCTTGACCAGCAGCATGACAGAGGCCTTCTCGCGGTGAATATGGGGTAGTGCTATGTTATTAAGTATCAGTAGCCATTGCAATGGAGTTGTCTGTAAAGTCCTGGTAACAATTTGCAAATCTTTGTTAAGCTTTGGCAAGCAACACCAGACACCAGACAGGAGCATAGTTCTCTGCTGTTGAATAGCAGGGGGCGAGGGCTGATGTTCTAAGCATCCAGACCAGGGGTAAACCCCAGGGCTGCTTGCAGCCCAAATAGCACACAGCTGTGGCCCATGTGACATCCTCAGGGCCATACAGGTAGTATATGTATTATATGGACGCAGCCCACATAACACATAGAGAGCTGCATATGTGGTCCACAAAGGTAAGTAGATTGAAAACAGCTGGTCCAGGTGCTCACACTCCAAGTTGAATTGACCAATTTTCCAAGCAGATTGTTCCAAATGCTGACTTGGCTGCCATCTGCCTCAAGTGGTTGTGGTACATTAATGGTCAATCTCACACCGAGGTAAACTGGGTTTGGATCATGCTGTAGGCATTGGCCATTGAGAAAAACATTTAACTTGTGGCTTGCACTTGCATTATGCAGATGAAATATACTAGAAACTGTGTTGGAAAATCTTGGCTGCAGGCCAATAGTCTGCCATTAGCTTCATATCATCATGATAGTTAGTTGTCAGTTAAAATGGCAAATGCTTAAATGCATGGAAATTCCAAAATGTTTTACACTAAAACCAAAACATCAGTAGCAATGGAGAAATATAATTAGGATTATCCTAGTAATGTTGACTATGCCGCACTCTAATCTAACATTTGGAAAAGAAACTGTATAGTTTGCAGATGTAGAACTGATAATGTTAACCACAAAGTATTGGTTCTAAAGGGTTAATAATAGAGGGGAAAATAGAAATACAAAATGTTAGGCTCTACAGGTTGGCTTGATTCATCTCTGACAGGCTGCATGGGGCACCATTCCAATTGCCGGAGGAAAATGTGCTCTTAATTTGTCACTAGTGCATTAGTTATTTAAGGCTTTATCCAGAGGATGTATACGGTGTGGCAAATGGTAGAAATTATTTTTAACAATTGACCAATATGATCAATATATTAAATATTTTTAATGCTTCAAGCATAAATTAATATACAAATGAATGTGTTTTCCTTTTCCTCTAATGCGGATAAGTAGAATGTATTAGTATATAAGTAACATTTAGGATATGGAATATAATTACTATGTATTAGTGGTCCCAATCCTACACCTGAGGAATTTAGTAGGAATTTTGTTTTTTACTTCACTAGGCATTGGATCAGGCCTTTGGTTTTGCTACTTTTATTGATGTTCTGTATTTAGTTTATCTTTCCCTCACTTTATTTCTTGGAGGCATGTGTTCAAATTATCAGAAAATACAAATCAAGTATTTCAAGGAACTTCAGCTCATCTTGCCTGCGCATCCACCTCGTGCATACCCTGAGCTGCAGCTATGGAGCACTCAGCACAGGGGTTCAAAATGGAGAGAAGACGCAAAACCACCTTTACATTCCCTCAGTCTTTTGAGTATCCAAATGCCAAGCTGACCCTACTGTCAACTACAATAGTCTGAAGGCTGCTGCAACTTATGCCCAATTGCCAATAGCCCCCGGATACCATTGCAACAGTTGGCGATAGCTGGAGTACACGGTCACTCACCATGCCCTTGTTTCCCTTGCCACCCTCTTGCACTAGTAGCCAGGAGTAGGGAGTGTAGCAAGCATTATAGCAGCTCGAGGCCACAAAAGAATTCCCCCATGTAGGGGAAATCCTTCAGTGGGCAAATCTGCCAGGTTTGGAGCCTCTTTGTGCCATTGGAGCAGCATTAAGAAGCCTCGAAGTACTGAAGCACCAGGAAAATCATAAAATATTAATGATTGTGGGAAATACCACATCAGTGTTACAATAAATTATCCACCTATGTGTGTAAAGGTGACTAAATATTTAGTCTCTTTTTGACCAATATACGTAGAATTGCTTTTTAGTGCTATCTTTCCCCCCACTGTTCTTGGAAGCTATTGTATGTTTTCCTGTGTACTGTGCAATTACTGTACGACATTGCTATGCCTTCGCATGCTTAAAGCTTACTTGTAAAAGTAATATTTGCCAAATGTTGTACAGAGAAACCTGTGTTAAGTGCTCATTTAACAAGTCCTGATCTCTGAAGGAAGGCAGTCTTTTGATAAAGGTGGCTGAGAATTTAAAATGTTTTTTATTGTCATAATATTTCAGAATCAATGCAGGAAAAGACCATCATGCATAAAGCTGAAGGAAATCCCATTAGGGAATAAATTATAGGTATTTAACAAAAACAAAACCCCTGCTTAGCTTCTAAAACACTTTCAGACGCAAATGCTAAAGTACTCACATTTTTATTGTTAGTGAAATGTAAATACTTAACAAAAAAAAGTTTTTAAAATATATGTAAAGTCATTTGTAGCTGAAACACTGATCTTTTTACTAGGTAGGCATCTTGTTGAGAGGTGAAATAAAGATGGAACACTTTTCCATCATCTGTGGTCAGGGGTTTCAGTATAAAAGGTTATAGCAATACATATATCTACCTGAAGTGCAATCCCCTGTACACTGGGTACCTTTCCAGTGCCCACTAAAGTCAGGGAGAATCTTTCCAGAATCTTCAGCAGACATTGGTTTGGGTGGCAGCCCCTGGATTAAGTCCACAATATGCCATGTGTGCATGGAAGTCCAAGTCAGATCACCTGGTCTCTTAGAAGTATCTGGGCCCAATTCTGAATGGCTTTAGCGGGATTGTCACTTAACATAAGTAGCTTAACATACATACCCCTATACAGTCAATCCACTGGTGAACCCAAAAGACAGATTCCAGGTTAGTGAAGTTCCTATTATAAGAATACAAATTTTAGATAAGAAAAAAATTCTATAGTAAAGTACGTGGGGAGATCGCTTAGGATAGGTGATTTTAAAACAAGTTTCAAAGTAGTTTATCACCCTGAGGAACTCTTTCTTCAGTATACAAAGCATCACCAAGGTTCATGGGCTGTTTTTACACAGAATATTGTAGACCATGCTATCTGACACCCACTCCACAAGTCATAATGGTAGCTGAGACATGAGACATGTATACGCAAAATAAACATTCCTGACACATTTAACCGAATTGTAGCCCTTTGCTACTTATAACTGTTTGAATCAGCAGTAATATCACTAAATGGAATAAATGCCCAAATGTACCGCAATACTTTCAAACATGTAAAAGTGTGTGCAAAGAGTTCCTGCTTTCTTAAATAAGCTGTCTGAATAATTGGCTTTTATCATCTATAGCATCTTGCAAGAATCTACTTATTACTGCCATACACTTAAAGCATTTTAAAAGGTTTGATAAGCTAAAGCTGGCAGTTTGAAGCTCTGTTGTCCACTAAAAATGGCAGTGATCCAGATACAAGATTGAGACACCTTTTGTTGCCAGCCTTGATTGACTTGACTTTGCATAGTATTAGAAAAACCATATGCTGGTCTCTCTTTTTTCAGGTGTCACTTGCTTTGTTCAGGTGCTATTATAATACATCAAAGGAGGAGAAAATGGGTGGCATAGAAAACCATAATTTGCACTGTTTGTACTGCACAAGCAGATGGAGCTTTGTGCTTGTTGTGAACCATTCATCCATTCCAACCAGCTGTTAACCCTTTACTGTTTGCATTGTACAATCCCAGGGCAGCAGTTGTAGTTTGCACAACATTGGCTTATGATTCCTTCCAATTTTCCATGAGTAATATACTGAAAGCACTGACCCAGAAAGAGCTAGATGCGAGGAGCTCTCTGTACAATACTGCCTTAAATCCAGTACTTTTTGGTACGAAGCAGCGCAGCCAATGTCACTACCCCTACAACTGCACTGGCCGTCACTCACAAGTCTTGTTTTACTCTTCCTTCACCATTGCTGCAGTGGAGGAAAAATGTAGTGCATGACGCTGACAGAACTCTGTGAGGATCATAATGTGATGTTGGTGAGAAATGAGATTTCTCTTCATCACAGCTATGACTGGGACATATGGCAGGTACCCTACTGCCTCTCCTGTTTAATGTGAAATCGCTATGCACTGTCTAAATCCTCTCCCAAGCCAGCATAGCACAGGCGTTTGGGACAGGTGGGGTACATGGAAGTGCAGAGTGAATCTTGGGCTGACTAGTGTGTGATCTTGTCTGCAAAGGTGAACAATGCAAGCTGCCTCACCAGAAGCTGTGGATGTACATAAGTGTGGAATACGTTACTATAAAAGGAGATGTGTTTCCTCACTCCAGCTGATGTTCATTTTAAGCCCAGAATCATGATAGCTCTTCACATGTTATCTCAGCCAAAGGGACTGCACATTAATAAATGTCTAATCCTATTTGGAAACTACTAGGAATTTTTTACTTCAAGTGGTTGGCCGTAGCGGAAAAGTAAAAATCAATAGTACTATCCATGTACTGCCAGATACTGTAAAGTGCTAAGAAGTATAATAGGAAAGGAAAAGCCTTGTATGTGATGGAAACAAATAAGACTAGAAACCTTTGAGAAACCGATTATGGACAAAGTAATGGAAGATTTCAACTACTTAGACATAAACTCAGACATAAAACAAATCCTACTTGTCTTACATGAGTAGTCTCAATCAGCCAATTTCATCCCAGATGTAAGTCCTTTCCATGACACTATTCAAGACCCTGATCCATATTCTACTGAAATCTATGGCAGTTTTACAACTGACATCAATGGGAAGTGGATCAGGTCAGTGCTGGATTATGGCACAGACAGAACTGTGCGTAAGGCCCTGGCTTCTGGAGTCATTTGATTACATCGGAATCTAAGCTTTCATTTCAAAACAGAGTAAGTATCTAGCCTTCGTGTTTACCAAGAATAGCTTGGAAATGTGGTGTATGGCTGAGTCTGCAGACAGCCTGCAGCAATAGCTCTAGGGGTGGGGCAGTGAATAGCCTTATGCATCACAATGAAGTGTTAACTCCAATGAACATTGCTCTGGGAGTCCCTGCTACCCCAACAAAGGGCTCTATGTGTGTCAGGAGAAGAAGAGTGCAGAGGGCCCAGTCCACTCAACCAAATGAATATATCCTGCCTGCTGGGGGTAAATACTGGGGATTCCCTGCTGCCATCCCTGAGGTGAGAAACGGGACGCCTGCTGATGCACCTTGTGAGAGGAGGAACCCTGTTGCCACTGCTGGGAGAGAAGGAGGGCCCATGCTGGTGTCCCAGCAAGTCAGGAGAGGAGGGGGACATGGAAAAAGACTAGAACTATGGGGGAGGAGTTATGACACGACTAGGTTTCCAGGATTGTCTAAATTCAGTCCTGGATGAGACATCAAGTGAGTAAGGCAAGTAGCATTTCATTTGTTAAGGGCAATGAATAAATTTTAGGGCCATGAGAACCTTACAAGTTTTTAACCAACCTTTCTGAATTTCTGTGGGGGCAAATCCAAACCATTTCCAAATCTATTGAGAAACAAGAAAAAAATGGAAGAGATGCAATTCATTGAAGTCATTAATCCTAAATAAATGACTAAAAAAACCAAGACTTTCCTAATCTTGGTGCTTTTTGTTTTCACTGAGGATAAAACTAACCCCATGCACATCAGGCTCTGTGTGGGTGAAATCCTGCCCACAGCCTTCAGTCCAGAGCCAGATTGTAGAGCTCTTGCACAGCCTTTCTAGTCTATAGGCCTCTCTGTCATCACCTGTAACTAGAGCTGCTTGAAATTTTTCACATTAAAGGCTTTTCTGCAGACAAATGATCTTGTCTTAAAGTCACATTTTTTGTGAAAATTGTCAGCATTGAAATTTTCAATTTTTCCTGAAGTTTGTGACATTTTAACACTTTTTTTAAATCAAAATCAAAATTTATATAAAATTATTGAACATTTTTGTTTACCAAAACCTGTTTGATAAGGATTCTAAATAGTATTTTGATTTTAAAAAGGCATAAGAAAGTCAAGGAAATTTTCACAAAACCCAGAAAACGAGTGCATTTGAAATCCTGTGAAACAGAAACAGTTTAGATATCTCCCACAAAACTGTTTTTCTCTTTTTTGACCATTTCTACTCATAACATAATCTCCCAGTTCCACTTATGCAGGGTTGGCACAAAGACTGCTTTTAAAAGTGTTTGATTACACAACTTAGCACCTATCACAATTTTTGTGTTTGATATTAGCAGGGGGTGAAAAATAGTATTGCTCCAAATGGCATAAAACCTATTTTAGCAGTAATTTGGATGTTACAATGCTAACCTTGGACCTAAGTAACAAGTGGGGAATAGGTGTGTTCCTCAAACTCTCTCCTTCCCTGCTCAGCACAATGCTAATATGGCTGCCACGTCTCCTTTCATTATGATATCCCCTGGCAGTCATTATGAATAGTACCTGCCAACAAAAGCACTCAGTGTTCAAATGAGTAATGTGAATGGTCATTTTGTATTCAACAATATGAAAGTGGAATGGACAAGGTACATCAACTATCTGCTCAAAGAGGAGAGGTATTTTAGCTCAACTGCAGTAGGGTGGCCTTGTGATGCTGTACACTCTATACTAGTATGTCATTGGGCCCAGACCTGCAAGCTCCTAAGCATTTTTTGCTGAAGTCAATGGGAACTGAAGGCAGGTAGAGAATCTTGGAAGAGCAGGATGAGGTTTAGTAAGTCGATGATCTGGTTCAAAAGACATTGAAGAGATGAAGTAATTCAGCCTCCAAAGTTAACTTCCATTCCTCAAGCAATCAAGAAACAATGAAGGGTAAAATGTTGAGAAGGTCTTGCATGACTTGGAGCCTAAGTCCCATTTCAGAAAGTGACATAAAAACTTAAACAGTCAGTGGACGAGAGAGAGTGAGAATGACTCTATAGCCTAGTGGCTTGTGTACTCGCCTAGAAAGTCCAGGCCCTGTTCCAATAGGTATGTAATTATGTTATACAAAGTGGAACAGCTTCAAGAGGAGAGGTAGTGACCCACCCTCGAATACACATTGCCCAGTGGTTAGGGCACTCACCTGGGTTCAAGTCCCTGCTCCACATCAGGTAGAGGAAGAATTTGAACCCTGGTCTCCCACATCCTGGGTGAGTGCTCGAACCATTGGGTGAAAGGGAGTGGCCTTTCAATTTTCAGTGACAAAGGGCTGACCTGGCTTGAACACCTAACTCCAGAAGAGTATTCATACCCATGAATCCTCAGCACAAGGAGTTGCCTAACTCCCTTTGAGGGGCAGAGCCTAAGCCCCACCCTTCTCCTCATTATTTCCTACTGATGAGTTTAGGTGGTTCCCCACTCAGCATGCTGGTTTCTGTGAATCCCATTCTTATGCACCTAACTTTCCCTATGCATTGTACAGGGAGCTTGGATGCCTAACTCAGGGCTGTGAACTCCAGTAGGTAGCAGGGCCCTTCTACTTAAGCATTGCAACACTGAGTCTAAGGGCTTATCTCCACAAACATTTAGTTAGCTGCAAACTGGGATGTGAATCTACCCTGCACTATCCTGCATTCACTAACTGTCCATGTGGCCCCTGCTGACACACTTTAACAGTTTGTTAATGTGCTTTGATTAGTCCCATTTCAATGAGGACTAGATCAAAGTGCATTAGCAGACAGTTCATGTGCATCACCAGGGCTAAATGGACAGTTAGTCTGTGCCAAGCTACTGCAGGGTAGGTTCAAAACCCATCTTGCCTCAAACTAACTGTTCATGTAGACAAGCCATAAGTCCCCTTTGTAGCTCTAGCCCTTAGAAGCTTAAGCCTAACTGAAAATCAATAGGACTGAGGCTCTGAAGTGAGAAATTAGGCTTCCAAAATCAATTAGGTGCTTTTGAAATGTGACCCTAAATCACAAGTTGGCCTGTATTTTTATTTACCATTCTCTTTCTGTGGAGTGTGGCCATATGGCTAAGCTTGTTGCTTTGCTTTACCTGGCTTCCTTTCCTCTGGGTCATCTGCACTGAAGGAATTTTGCTGACATGAAAGCAATGAACATGCATTTACTAAGCACGGCTATATGTTCACATGTACAGAGGTGGTTTTTTTCACTTCACGCGTTTCTGCTTCAGAATGCACCTCTTTATTGTAACGTTTATCTGAGAGAGTACAGAGGACGCCCTTTGAATAGCTGAGCAGAAACTAAAAGGTAATCCACCTAAAATGCAATAACGTGGTAATTTTGTGTATTTTATTTTTGAAGAATTTCCATATTTATGCTTGCTTTGTGAGCTTTAATAGAGTTTGATGAATTGCCCACAGTCTCCAAGAGGCAGGCAACAGCATCTAAATTATTTAAGAGAGCATCCACAGTATTATAATGACTACTAACCCATCTCCGGGAATAAAGGTCAGCAAATATATTAGGGTCTTTGTGCATTGCTACTGACATTTTCCAGCGCCTTCCCCACAGCTTTTTGAAAAAGAGAAACAGAGTAAAATGCAAACACTGATTTAATGGCAATCACTGCCCCAATTTCATGCTTAGAGTTGCTTAGTGATAGTCAAGAATAGTTGGCTTTAAATGATAAGAATGTAATGAAGATTGATAAACTGGAGAAAGATGGGTTTTAATTATTTTTTAATTTGTCATGGCATTATCTAATCACACTATGCAATTAAAATATGCAACAATATTCAGTTAGCAATTAATAAATTAAACTCCAGAAACTACTTATTGTACTATTGGCCAGTTCACACTCAAACAAATAAAAAAAACCTCATATAATAAAATGGCACCGGTTGTTTGGGAAAAGAGAGAAAGAGAGACAAGAAAACATGGGGTTCTCATCTCTACCCTATCACTGATTCACTCTGTAAGTCTTTAGGAAAACTAAGGCCAAGGAAAACTCTGAGTCTGATCCTGCTGCCTCTGATGACAATGGCAAAACTCCCACTCACTTTCTTCAAAGATGATCCTGGAGAATAACAATAAAAGTTACTAAGTATTATTAGTGTTAGAATTCATATCTTCACGTTGGCAATGGAAAAAGGAAATCCAGGAGAAAGAATTATACATTTCTGGGATTTATAAAGCCTTTAGGCAGGTGCCTGAAACCTTCATTGCAAACATTGGTTGAAGTTAGTAACATATGTTTAATATAAATTCTTGGCTGCTGGGATAGTGCAAGTCATTAGTAGAGCTGAGCAAATAATTACTTTTGGTTCAGGGGCCAAACGGAAAATTAAAAACGATGGTCTGGTTCATTCAAATTGAAACAAATATTTTCATCTAATCAAAAAAAACACACAAAGAAAAAAAAGCAAAACATTTCAAAATGAAAAAATTGCAATGAAATGTTTTGAACTGGTTGAAAGAAAATGTTTTGACTCTTTTGAACATTTTTCCTATTGCATTATTTGCCAAATTCGGGAGTTTTGCGGGGGGGGGGATGCATTTTTGGCAAAAAAATAAAAATAAAATAAAAGCAATTTGTAGAAAAAAAATTACCCAGTTGTAGTCATTAGGTCACACCAGCCTCCAAATATGGTGAAGCAATCACTTTCTCCATAAATGAAATGCAGCCAAAGCCCAGGTGGCAGCTTCTTACCAGCAAAGAGTACCACTTACATAATTAACTAAAGCAGAAAGAAGAATATCATAACCATTTGAAAATGCAGTGAGACTGTTGGTGGGCAGAGGGTAATTATTCAAACTGGAACTTGGGCTGGATACTAGAGATGAAAGGCTTACACCTGCAAGACCTTTGGAAGATGCACATCACTAGACAATTGCTAAGGAGCAGCAAGTGGGGGCTGTGTTACTAATAGGCAGATTATGGGGATGGTGTCATCTCCATGAGGCCAAAGCTGCGCAGTGGAAGTGATTGCATAGTTGTCATGAAATCAGTAAGTCAAAATACAAGATCCGACAGACACTGTCCAAAACCCTACACAGCCCAGAAATTTTTGGTGTTCAAAATCCAAATCCAGCTCTAAATGTCATGGCTTCAGTCCTTAAATGCCACCATTATTAATCACAGAATTCTAAAAATGTAGGCCTGGAAAGGACCGTGAGAGATCATTTAGTCCATTCACCTCCACTGAGGCAGGACCAAGTAAACCTAGCCCATCCCTAACAGATATTTGTCCAACCTGTTCTTAAAAACCTCCAATGCTGGGAATTCCAAAAACTCCCTGGAAGCCTACTCCATAGCTTAACTAGCCTTATAGTTAGAAAGTTTCTCCTAAGATCTAACCTAAATCTCCCTTGCTTCAAATTAAGGGATACTTAATACTTCTTGTCCTGCCTTCAGGGACATGGAGAACAATTACTTCCTGTCCTCTTTATAACAGCTTTGAAGAAGAAGACTGTTATCTGTCAAGACTGAAAAATGTTTTTAACTTTTCCTCATAGATCAGGTTTTCTAAACTTTTTAACATTTTTGTTGCTCTCCTCCAATTTGTCTACTTCTTTCCTAAACGTGGGGCCCAGAATTGGACATGGTACTTCAGTTGAGGCCTCATCAGAGCTGAGTAGAGCAAGACAATTACCGCCCAGGTCTTATATTCAACAATCCCGTTAATACACCCCAAAACAATATTAGCCTTTATTGCAACTGCATCACATTGTTGACTCATGACTATAACCCCCAGATCCTTTTCAGCAATACTACTGCCGAGTCAGTTATTCCCCATTTTGTAGTTGTGCATTTGATTTTTTTCCTTCTTAAGTGCAGTAACCACACACTATTGAGTATCATACCGGGACCAAATAACTAACGAGTTTGTTAGGTCAGTGCAGCTGGACATACCTGCCCTGGCCTAATAGTCTGATAATTTAAATGGGTTTTACATTGAAATAAAGGTGTGAGGCAGCTTATTTAACACACATGGAGTTGCATGCACACAGTGCAAGGGAGTTGCAATGGATTCTGTGGTGCTTCTGTATGAATGCTGCTGTACAGAAACACATCATAGTTAGGGCCCTACTAAAGACATGGTCCATTTTGGTCAATTTCACAGTCATAGGATTTTAAAAATTGTAAATTTCATCATTTCAGCTATTTAAATCGGCAATTTCACAGTGTTGTAATTGTAGGGGTCCTGACCCAAAAAGGAGTTGTTGGGGGGAACTTTAGAGGCAAACGGCATTAGAGCCACACAGACACTCAGCGTGTTGTGGGTGGATCCCCACAGAGTTGGTAGCAAGGGAAACTTGCCACTACCAGGGCCCTGGGTCGGGGCCCAGTGAGGAGCGTGGGCCAGGGCCCCCCTACCACCACCCACCCACACCATGGGAATTGTATGGACTCTGGCCATGAGGCCGCACTGCTCCAACATGGGGAGCAATTTATATGGACCCTGGCCATTGAGCCACACTCCCCTGACACTTGGGGCGAGTTACCTGGACTCCAGCCGCTAGGCTGCACTACCCAGCTTGTGAGGGGGATTGTATGGACTCTGGTCATTAGGCCGCACTGCTCCAATGTGGGAGGCAATGTATATGGACCCTGGCCAATGGGGCCACCCCGCCCAGACGTTTGGGCTGAGTTACTCGGACTCTAGCTGCTAGGTCCACTACCCCGACCAAGGGGTGATTGTGTGGAAGGAGACCATTAGGCCACAACCGGCCACCCACAGAGAGACGGCGAGTGAACTTGAGAGTGGTGAGGTTCCGACACCCCATCCTACCCCTGCCACAAAGGGGCGGTGCGGTGCCAGGCACACCACAAGGTCCCTTATAATACTGATATTCCTGCACTCCGTGACCCCAATGATAGACTTATTTGCCATCGACAATGCCAAGTACCAGAAAGTTTGTTACATAGAGGGTCTAGCTTCACCCATACAAGTTCCTCATGAAAACCAGGCCTAAGCTACACTGGTGCAGATGGCTAGCTGGCAACCAATAGATGGCAACAGGACAAATCCCCAGCATAAGCAAGACTCTAACATCTGAGAACAGGGCCAATGAAAAAACAAAAAAGAACAAGCCTGTGTAGAAATTACCCAGAATTTAGCAATGTCCTTCACCCCTGCAGATTAGGGAATGAAGTCTCAAAACGCTGTCAAAACTCTGAAGATCTCTGGCTCTTGGCTAGGAAAAAAGATTTTCTCCTGAATGTTGATGTTCTGAGGGACAAGGTGGGTGAAGTCATATCTTTTATTGGACCAACTGTTGGTGAAAGAGATGAGCTTTCGATCTACACAGATGTCATGGTTAGGGATAGTGTTACAGTGAAGTGATAGCAGCATCAGTTTAGCCTGTCAATTTAAAATTACTTAGAACAGCTTTGATTGAGGCCACTGGTTTTTTTTTTTTAAATAGCATTTGCTTGTTTTCATAGAATCAGTTGTTTATTTGGAATATTCTCTCCCACCCCCAAAGAATGGTTTCTGCGTGTGTCATATGGACCTTTTAGATTCACGTCATTATGCAGGGCTGACGTCTACTGTGCAGAGCACACAATGTGAAAAACGCACACACAAAAGTGAAACTCCTCTTATGATCGTGCCTGCCCAGGATCTGAGCTTTCCTGGTCAGTGGTGAAGATCTGCTGGATCAGGAATATAATATCCCCAAAGCACATTTTGAAGTCAGGTGTTGCTGGTTATTAACAAAGGATAAAGTGCCTTTAAAGACCCAGTTTGAATATGAAGAAGGAAAGGCAGACACCCTTTCTCTCAGCAATGTAGAAGAGAGGGGACAGGGCCAGAAGCTCAATAAGCAAATGTTGTTCCTGGAGGGCTCACTCAGAGGAGAATGTATGTCAGTTCCTGAGTCTGGGTGTTGGTAAGTCTTATGAAGTTTAATTTTTATCTGTCCAAAGTAGAGCTTTCCAATACCCCAATTTAATTTCTAGCTAGGTTTTTGGTAATGCAGTTTCAATATATACCATTTTAATTTCTTTTTTGTTTTGCTTCATGACATTGGCCTTGTAAATAGTGGTAAAAATACCATAGTATACCATAAATAGTTAGCATTCGCTTTGGTTGACACTTATTTAAGAGGTGTCCTCTCAAAGCATTTCTGAGGGCATGTCTACCCTGCAGCTGGGAGCATGCTTCCCGAACTAGCATGCTAAAAATAGCTGTGTAGGTGGGGGTCACATGGGCAGTGGCTTGGGCTATTCACTCGAGTACATATGCAGGGGGTCTTGGCAGATTTGTACTCGGGCAGCTAGCCCAAGCTGCCACTCATGCTACCCCTGGCCACACTGCTAATTTTTTTGTGCTAGCTAGTGTGGCTGTCTACCCAATCAGAGGAGCACGCTCCCAGTTGCAGTGTAGATCCCTGAGAGGCACCTTACCCAGGTGGAAGCAAACCATTATGAAAGAGTTGTCCTGAATGACCTCATTAGCTGGGCAGTCAGGAGAGAATTTAAGAAACAAGCCTCAGAATATGGCTTAAGCAATTGGTCCCATTCCAAGACTAACCAAAGACTTTGCCATAGGGGTGAACCATGAGTGATTTATATGGGCAAACACTGGATGGAAACAATATCAAGGTATCTCATAGATTTTTTTTTTTAGGCCAGAAGAGATCATTATGATCATCTACTCCGATGTCTTGTATAACACAAGCCATAGAATTTCACCCAGCAATATCGGTGACGCTGGCAACTCCATCGTCCAGGAAAAAGCTTAAAAAATAGCACTAGTCTGAGTGAGCACAGAGCCATGGCAAAGGAGGAGCTTCATTATAAATACATTAAAAGTTCTCTTCATGGGGTATTTTTGTTCCAAGCCATTTAAGCTGAAGTTGGGTAGCATAAAGACCTTTTACTTCAAAAAAGAAAGGAGGAGGGGGTGGAATCCTAAGTATTAACAGACAATGGTTGCATTTACGATGATTAAATGGCAGATATGAAAAATCAAATAATATTTGTATAATGGGGGAAAAGAACCAATCATATATTCATCACTGGAATCCACAGAGCTCCTTATCTAATAAGATATGACTGAATTCTTGTAAAAATAGCAATAAAAGATTGACCTCAGAGAATGGCCAGAAGATGCATGTTAGTTCTTCCTTTCATTCTTTGCTCCCCTTCTCCATCAAATGCAGCTATTAATTTTTTAAGGAAGAAATGGATTATTATTTACCTGACTGTTATACTGGAGAAAGAACAAGAATTTCACTATAAGAAAATCAGAATTTAAAAGTGGGGGAAAATTGCTGATATCTTTCTTTAAAATATATAGATAAAGTAAATGCTTGTGTTTTAGAATTAATAATGTATGAGTTTCTCTAAGAAGTAGCAGAGGGACAGTATAAGGGATACCATTCCTCTGCAGTCAGGCCTGCAGCTAGCTAAGTGGCTGATTAGCCCCACTCGCTGCACCTGGGAAAAGAGCTGAAAACTGTCTGATCCTCATGAAAGAGAGAAGGCAGGAAGTGGAAGGTAGAGATTGCAACACTTTTCAGACAGTAGAGGGGTCAGGGGTTGTGCTCCCCATGGACTGTTACTAGAGCTACAGCAGAGAGGAATTATTCCAGAAACCAAACAGATGGAAGGGAGACCGTGCAAAGACCTTTATTATGGAGGCTCTGAAGTAAGAGCCAGGAAATTTTGGGTTGCTGGAGTTACTGGTGTGAGAGGCAGACTTGGGGAAGGAACTGCCCAACTTGCACAGACTTTGAAGGAGGAGTCTGTGAGGGTCTGATTTGTTTTGTTTTGTTAAGAAGGCTTAAAATAAAAACCAACTAACCCTGTTGGAAACTGCTTCCCTGGATTCTGAGAGAGCTCTGGCAGAATTACCCCGGGGAGTGAGCTAGCTCAGTAAGGGCAAAACCTGGTCCAGTAGGAGGAGGGTGCCATAAGATAGGCTCCAATCCTTTACCAGTAGGCAGTGTATAGAGTTTGCTGTAGTAGTTATCAAAATGCTAATTATTGGCATCAATCCTACAAGATTCTGGCTCCAGTCCAGTAAACCATGTGCTTAAAATTAAGGCTGTGCTTAAGTGCTTTACTTGATCTGTTTCTTGTCATCCTCAGGGAATCTGAGAAGGAAGCCACTTTTATATAGCAGACAACCAGTTTCTATTTTTTGTTTTAAATGTGTAACTTGAAAAAAATGTTTTTACACTTTATACAGGTAAAACACTAAGGAAAGCCTTTATAAATGGTATGTCAAGGTTTAATGAATTGGGTCCACAGGAAGCTAAGATTTGTTTCTATTTACTACACCAGTTAGTACAGGGTGTACAGAATCTTCAGCACATCCTGTGTCAGGGAACTCAAAAACACATTTCAGAATTACCAGGAGAGTACATATGAAATGAGAGCTCGAATGTGGGGTGGCCTGACAGGCCCTTCAAAATGGAGATAAGGATGGAAGTGTAGATTAATGGTGGGGGATGTGAGCAAATGCCTTTTGCCCTGGTGTTATACATTTTACAAGAATTTAAAGGGCAGGCCTTTTCAGGGCAATCTAAATGTAAATAAGCATAAGAGATCTCCACATGGCTACTATGGTTCTCAAAGGGATGTTTTAATGAGTATTTTTGTCTGTATTTCAGTAAGTATTGTAAATATATTAAAAAGAGTGAAAATGTGGGCAGGCAGTCTATCAGGGACCCTTCTCTGGGATTCCTTCTGAGGTTTATTACCAGTGGTAGCATTGCAGCGTTTTACCTGATAAATGCTGTCCTTCTTTTACTTGTCTTGACTCCAGCAGCCTCCTGTCTAATCTCCATTGGCTCTAGACTTGTGTCGAGAGGTCGGCTCCCACACCCTGGATGTTCTGTCATCCTGCTCTCTTTCTGATCCTGTGAAAACTTCCCCACAGCCTCACCCCTGCCAGAGCCTTTCTTTGCTGCCAAAGTCTCTTCCTGTGGCAGGGGAAGGGCACCAATAGTGGGGAACTGCCAGACCCTTTCTCCGCTACTGGAGTGTTTCCCTGTGGTGGGGAAAGGCTCCAGCAGCAGAGAAAGGGTCTGGCAGAGCCTGTCCTCAAGGGCTGTCCCCTGCAAGAGCCTTTCCCCATTAACAGTCTTTTTCTGCAGCGGGGAAAGGCTCCAG
This sequence comes from Mauremys mutica, assembly GCF_020497125.1. Lineage (NCBI taxonomy): Eukaryota > Metazoa > Chordata > Testudines > Geoemydidae > Mauremys > Mauremys mutica. The sequence continues at coordinate 43,224,331 of NC_059072.1, forward strand.
CAGTGAGGAGGCAGCAGGATGCTACCCAGCTAAAAATAGAAACATAGAGGGGGAGGCAGGGCTTGAGAGATTAAAGAGCCGTGTAATGTAAATACTCTAGGACATACTCATACCCTTCAGACGTGTCTTAATTCTACGCACCTCACGATCTGCACTGCTATATATACACCTGGGCTAGAGGGGCTACACATATACATACACCACATGCCACCAAAAGAAGCATACGCTATGGGTACATCTACACGGCACACTTCTTTTGGCCATGTCATGTATATAGGCACATAGCCCCATAGCATGGGTGTATATATCAGTGTTGACGGTGAGGCCCGGCTTAGGGGAGTAGAGTAAAGACATGCCTGAAGTGTGTGGGTATCCACTGGAGTACATATCCTACATAGCTCTCTACTCACCAAAGCTGTGCCACCTCAGCTATGCTGCTATTTTTAGCAGTGTAGTGTCTTACTGCCTCCCTGCAGCTGGAGCTTTTCCCTGCCACAGGGAAAGACTCCAGGTTTTTCATTTTATTTACCTCCTGACACTGTTCCTCTTTAACAGTCTCTCCGTGTGATTTTTCCTTCTACTCCCTCTCTGCTCCATTTTTTTTATTATTATTAATTTTTTGGTCCATTTATTTCTTTGGCTTTTTCCTGTTTGTTCCTCTTTGTGCAGCTCTTGCCTAGTCACTGAACAAACCCGGTATTATTTCATACTTTCAATTTTATTAGTTCATTTCATATATGTGCATAAGCAGTATGTTAAATGAATGTTATTTAAGTTACACAATCAAATGCTCAAAAGTTATGAAATGCCAGATTTATGGTTGCCTGTGAAACCATAATTTGGCCTATTTGTGCATTCATCCTATGTGCTGAATGAAGCAGGATCTTAGAGAAAAAGTAGTTTGTGATTATGTAATTAAAGACTGTATCATAATACATATGTATGAGAGTGAAATTGAGGTTGCACCAGCACACAAGTGAGAGAAGGGAAATGGTAACTTTTTTTTTTTAACCCTTTACAACTCAGGTAAATGTGAATTGAATTTCACACGACAAAGAAAAGTAACTGCTAGGGTCTGAGGGCTTTTCCTCAGCTGAATATGGAAGGCCTACTGCTAACAATGGAGGTGTTAATGTTTCTCAAAGAAAAGCTTGCAGGAATCTTTTAAAATGGAAAATTGTAGGCAATCTAAATGGTTTCTAACAACTGCCATCATAATATTATACAAATTATGTTTAAAATATTTTAAGGTAGCAAAGTTGACAAAATAATAAATTATTGTAATTAAGACTGTACCATAGTGTATATGCACAAGGGGGTAGAATTAAGGTTGCACAGATAATCATAATTCTGGTGTTTCCTAACTTTTCAGTACTTGCTCTTTGCACTCTTAATGTTCTTATAACAGAACTGTATGTTGTATGCAATTTCCTAGGCTTAACTTTTTTTTTTTAACTGAAAAAAACAAAGTCCATGATCTGGCATCATACTGGTTCACCACATGGTAAATCAGCACGGTTGGAACCTTTAGATCCACCACAGAGACTTCTGCCACTTGTGCTAACAGAATAACCAATAGCCGTTGTGGATTGTCATCTTCTGTGTGGACCAGCACTAGAGGGAGATGAGAGACACACTTTGCCAATGGATTTCACAGGTGTCTGCTGACAGCAATGGAACTGAGTTCTGCTCCAGGCTTTGGAGGGGAGTGTTTCTTAGTGAACATAGACTCTCCTGCCCATTTCCCCTGCCCCACCCCGCCCAAGCTTGACCCCTTTTCCCCTACCCCTCCAACCTGTCCACATCCCCAGTCTTGTCTCTTCCCCACCAGTAGCTTCTTGTCCCAGTCTCATTCTCCTTGCCTGCCTCAGTTTTCTCATCCCAGTTCCAGTGTCCTTGCCCATCCAGTCGTATTTACCCACTCCAGGCTCACTATCCAAACCCCAGTGACCAAGCCAGTCCCAGTTTCCCCCAACCAGCTTCTTGTCCGATCTCTTTCTCTCTCTCTCTCTCCATCCTTCCCACTGACTCCCAGTCCTAGTCTCCCCTCCTGGGCTTCTCACCGTATCTGAATCTCTCTCTCTCTCTCTCGTCTTTCTTGGCTCCTTGTCCCAGTCCCTTTGCCAAGTTAGTCTCAGTTCTCCATCTCATCATAAGAACATAAGAATGGCCCTACTGGGTCAGACCAAGGGTCCATCTAGCCCAGTATCCTGTTTTCCAACAGTGACTAGTACCAGGTGCCATAGAGGGAATGAACAGAACAGGTAATCATCAAGTGATTCATCCCCTGTCGCTCATTCCCAGAGGCTAGGACACCATTCCTGCCCTTCCTGGCTAATAGCCATTGATTGACCTATCCTTGTTTTTTGAACCCTGTTATGGTCTTGTCCTTCACAACATCCTCTGGCAAGGAGTTCCACAGGTTGACTGTGTGTTGTGTGAAGAAATGCATCCTTTTATTTGTTTTAAACCTGCTGCCTATTAATTTCAATTGGTGACACCTAGTTCTTGTGTTATGAGAAGTAGTAAACAACACTTCCTTATCTACTTTCTCTACACCAGTCATAATTTTATAGGCCTCCTTAGCTGTCTCTTTTCCAAGCGGAAAAGTCCCAGTCTTATTAATCTCTCCTCATGCTGAACCCGTTCCATACCTCTAATAATTTGTGTTGCCCTTTTCTGAACCTTTTCCAATTCCAATATGTCTTTTTTGAGATGGGGTGCAGGGGCAGCTCCAGGCCCCAGCACGCCAAGTGCGTGCTTGGGGTGGCAAGCTGCAGGGGGCACTCTGCCGGCGCCGCGAGGGCAGCAGGCAGGCTTCCCTCGGTGGCATGCCTGCAGAGGGTCCGCTGGTCCCACGGCTTCGGTGGACTTCCCGCAGGCGTGCCTGCGGAGAGTCCACTGGTCCCGCGGCTTCAGTAAAAACCCTAGAGCCGCCCCTGATGGGGTGACCACATCTGCACACAGTATTCAAGATGTGGGTATACCATGGATTTATATAGAGGCAACATGACATTTTCTGTCCTATTATCTATCCCTTTCTTAATTATTCCAAGCATTCTGATTGCTTTTTTGACTGCCACTGCACATTGAGTGAATGTTTTCAGAGAACTATCCACAATGACTCCAAGATCTTTCTTGAGTGGTAACAGCTAATTTAGACCCCATAATTTTATATGTATATTTGGGATTATGTTTTCCAATGTGCATTATTTTGCATTTATCAACATTAAACATCATCTGCCATTTTGTTGCCCAGTCAACCAGTTTTGAGAGATCCTTTTGTAGCTCTTCGCAGTCAGTCTGGGTTTTGACTATCTTTAGTAATTTTGTATCATCATTTTGTATCAAATGTTCCCACTTCACTGTTTACCCCTTTTTCCAGATCATTTATGAACATGTTGACTAGGACTGGTCCCAGAACAGACCCCTGGGGGACACCACTATTTACCTTTCTCCATTCTGAAAACTGATCATTTATACCTACCCTTTGTTTCCTATCTTTCAACCAGTTACCAATCCATGAGAGCACTTCCCCTCTTATCCTGTGGCAACTTATTTTCAATAAGAGCCTTTGGTGAGAGACCTTGTCAAAGGCTTTCTGAAAATCTAAGTACACTATATCTGCTGGATCCCCCTTGTCCACATGCTTGTTGATCCCCTCAAATAATTCTGGTAGATTGGTGAGGAATGATTTCCCTTTACAAGAACCATATTGACTATTCCCCAACAAATTATGTTCATCTATGTGTCTGACAATTTTGTTCTTTACTATAGTTTCAACCAGTTTGCCCAGTACTGAAGTCAGGCTTACTGGCCTGTAATTGTTGGGGACACCTCTGGAGCCCTTTTAAAAAAAATTGGCATCACATTAGCTATCCTCCAGCCATTTGGTACAGAAGCTGATTTAAGTGATAGGTTACAGACAACCGTTAGTAATCCTATAATTTCACATTTGAGTTCCTTCAGAACTCTTGGGTGAATACTTGGAGAACACTTACTCACAGTCCTGTTTATAACAGTTCATAACATATTTGAAGACTTATCAGGTCCCCCATCAATCTCCTTTTCTCAAAACTAAACATGCCCAGTTTTTAAAATCTCCCCCCCCCCCCCAGGTCAGTATCATTTTTGTTACTCTTTCTGGACTCTCTCTAATTTTTAAAGTGTGGAGCTCAAAACTGGATACAATACTCCTGCTGAACCTCACTGATGCTGAGTAGAGGATGTCTTACCTCTACTTCAGTGTCTTGCATATGACACTGCTGTCAATCCACCCCAGAATGATAATAGCTTTTTTTGCTATTGCATCACATTTTTGGCTCATATTCAGTTAGTGATCCATTATAACCTCAAATCCTTTTCTGCAGTAGTACTGCCTAGCCAGTTGTTTATTTTGTATATGTGCATTTGATTTTTCCTGCCTATGTGTAGTACTTTGCACTTGTCTTTATTGAATTTCATCTTGTTGATTTCAGTCCAATTTGTCAAGGTCATTTTGAACTCTAATTCTGTTCTTCAAAGTGCTTGCACCGCCTCCCAGCTTGGTGTCATCTGAAAATTTTATAAGCATATTCTCCACTCCATTATCCAAGTAATTCATGATAATATTGAACAGTGCCAGACCCAGGACAAACTCCTGTGGGACAGCACTAGATACATACTCCCAGTTTGACAGTGAACCATTGATAACTATTCTTTGAGTGTAGTTTTTTCAACCAGTTATGCACCCACCTTATCGTAATTTCATCTAGACCATATTTCCCTAGCTTGCTTATGAGAATGTCATGTGGGACTGGGTCAAAAACCTTACTAAAATCCAGATATCACCTCTACTGCTTCCCCCCGCCTTATCTACCAGGTCAGTAACCCTGTCAAGGAAGGTGATTAGGTTAGTTTGACTTTTTTTGTTCTTGACAAATCCATGTTGGCTATTACTTACCCTGTTATCCTCTAAGTGCTTACAAATTGATAGTTAATTTGTTCCAGTATCTTTCCAGGTATCAAATTAGGCCGGCTGGTCTATAATTCCCCAGATCCGCTTTGTTCCTCTTCCTAAACATAGTACTATGTTTGTCCTTCTCCTTCTCTTTGAGACCTCACCATCCTCCATGAGTTCTCAAATATAATTGCTAATCTTTCTGAGATAGCGAAAGCAATTTCCTTAAGTGCCCTAAGGTGAATTTCATCAGGCCCTGAATACATCTAACATATCTAAATATTCTTTAACCTGTTCCTTTTCCCATTCTGGCTTGTGTTCCTTCCCCCTTGTTAAATGTTGATTGTATTAAGCATCTGGTCACAATTAACTTTTTTAGTGAAGACTGCAACAAAATAGGCATTAAACACACATCAGCGCTTCTTGATGTCACCCATTATTAGCTCACCTTCTCCGCTAAATAGTTAGCACCTACATTTTTCTTCTTGTTCCTAATGTTATTATAGAACAGAGATGCCTTTTATGTCCCTTGCTAGATGTAACTCATTTTGTGCCTACTAGGGCTCGTCTACACAGGGCTTGTCTTCACTTCCACAGTGAATTAAGATACACTGAATTCAGGCCACTTTAGTTCTGAATGAGAGTGTCCGTACAGGAGTTCAATGCAGTTTGATTAATCCACTTTAAATTTACACCTGTAGATTGGATTAATTTTTCTGAGTGTCTCCATGTAAAGCAGCCCTTATCCTTTCTGATTTTGATTTTGTCCCTATGTGCTTGTGCTATTTTTTTTTTGTACTCAGCCTTAGCAGTTTGTCCATGTTTTCACTTTCCTGTAGGATTCCTTTTTGATTTTAGGTGATTAAACAGTTCCTGGTCCAGCCTCTTCCTATCAACCTCTTACTATTGTTGGATGCTGTTGTGCCATTAATATTGCCTCTGAGAAATTGCCAGCTCTCCTGAACTCCTTTTTTCCTTAGATTTTCTTCCTATCAGATCTCTGAATTTGTTAGTCTTCTTTTTATTCTGCTGCTTTCACTTCTTCCTTTTCTTAGAATAATAAAATCTATAATTTTGTGATCACTTTCACTCAGATTTCCTTTTACCTTCACATTTGCAACCAATTTCCCCCTGTTAGTTAGAATCAAGTCCAAAATGGATGTCCCACTAGTTTCTTCCTCTACCTTCTGAAACAAGTTGTCATCCCTAGTATAGTCCAAGAACTTATTGGAGGTTTTATGTTTTGCTGTATTACTTTTTCCAATGCATATCCAGCAATTAAAGTCCTCCATTACTACCAGGTCTTGTGTTTTGGCTATTTCTGGTATTTGTTCTAGAAATACCTTCTCCACCTCCTCTTCTTGATTTGGTGGTCTATAGTAGACACCTACTATGACATTGTCCCTGATTTTTTTCCCCCTTTTTATCTTCATCCAGAGACTTTCAAGTGGCCTACCTCTTACCTCCTTCTGGACCTCAGAACAAGTGTATATATTCTTGATATATAATGCAACAACTCCCTTTTCCCCCTGCCTGTCTTTACTGAACAAGCTATAGCCCTTTATACCAATATTCCAGCAATGAGATTTATCCCACCCAGTCAGACAGTGCTGCCAATGTAATAATTTAGCTTGTCTACTGACTTCCAGTTCTTCCTGTTAGTCCCCCATCCCTCTTGCATTTATGTATAGACAGCTTAAAAAAAAATACACTTTCCACCCCCTGCACAGGAGGGGGATTAGCAGCCTCACAGAGGCTGCCTTCCTCTTGTATGCTGTTACCCATGACATGGGTAGCTGGCACACAGGAGTGAGGAGGTGCCTTACACCCCCTTACTCCTCTGTGGTGCATCACAAGGCTAATGGTGATCTAGCCCAAAGTGACCAGCACTCATGCTGGAAATAAGCTCAGAAATAATACTTAAGAGAAAACTTTTTTGTCAAGGAAAAAAAGATCCCTGAGAAATCAGGAAGAAGGAATCCATCTATAATTATTCTGTGTCACAGAGATGTGATCACAGCAGGCACGCTCACATTTTGCCAACTCCAAATGGGCATATTCAGAATAAAGTCTAGAAGTTGTGGTTCAGCAGGCAGCCCAGCTGGCTGGAACATGGGGAACTTAGAGCTTTTCTCCCCAAACAGAAGGGAGCTGGAAGCATCATAAAGTGACAATATCAATCTTCCAAGAGTAGCAGTGCAGGTTATCATCCTTTAAACATGCTGCGAGCAAGTCACAGTGTAAAGATCAACACATCAAGCCATCTTTGAGCTATTATATGGTAATTTACACTGACACTACAGCTAAAATCCCCAGATGTTTGAAAGAAAGGAATTGCAAATTAGGAATACACAGGAGCCCTGGCGATGATGAGGAATAGGCTTGATAGCCGCCATCTTCTGATTTCAGCCTTAGAAAGGATGGGCTTTGCTATTAGAGCTGGGGGGAATAATTGTTTTTCTGGTTTGCTGCCAGGTCTGAAAAACCAAAAAACCCCTAATGGTTTGAAGTGAACCAAATCTGAACATCTTTTGAATTTTCACTGAATCAGAAAAATCAACAAAAAGCCCACTGTGGGCTGAAATGGTGAAACCTCCCTTTCTTTTCATTTTGTAAGTGGTGCCTAAGTCCCTTTGTGAATCTAGGCTGAACACTTTTTTTTTTGTCAAAAGTATTCAGTGAATTTGTGTCAAATTCATAAATAATGTCCACAAAATTTTGCCTCTCTCTAAGTCCAATGCCAGAGGGAAGTTAAGGGGATTTTAAACAAATACCTTAAACAGACCTTTATAACACAGATGTTCACAGCATGAGTGAGAGAGCAGCTTTACTGCCTTCTAGTGACTCATACAACATTGTACAGAATAATCAAGTAATACTGGAACATAGGAGTTTCCATATGGGATTGGACCCAATGGCCATCTAATCCATCCTGTCTCTGACAGTGGCCCACTCAGGAAGGGGTGTAAGAACACCACAGTAAGCATATGAGGGAAAAACTGTCCCTTCACATTAAGCCTCCTCTTAACCTCTAATAGAGACTGGTTTAAACTCTGAAGCCCCAGGTTTGATATCCCTTCCAATATTTTTTTTATCATTAATGATGGCAACTCTGGCTACTACTGAAAACAAATATTGCTCTGTGCTCAAATTCTCTGACCAAAAGGCAGGCAGACTAATTCAGAAATGATTTCAATGCATGACAGAATGAGGCTTCTCATCACCAAACAGGAAGGTGATAATCAATCCTTGATCAGGGTGGGTCATGGAGGCAGGGCAAGGCAATCTTAAAATGGGTGAATTCTTGCTGGCCTCTGAAGATGAAAGATGCAGACTTTGTAACCATAGAAACACAATGGGCCAAGGATAATGCTGAACTTCTGATTAGGTTATTGGTTTAGCATAAAATGCAGTTTGGAGAAGAAGATGAGATGTAGTAATAAAGACTTTTTTGCTCTTTCTGACATCCATGGATGAAAAGCACTAAAGTGATTTACAAAGAAAGTTAAGTATTATGTCCAGTTTACAGATAGGGAAACTGAGACTCAGGGAGGTGACATGCCCAAGGCCAGAAATAGAAGCCACATCTTCCAACTCTTAGGCTAGGTCTACCCTTGGAGCTAGGGGTGTGATTCCCAGCTTGAGCAAACATACGTTAGCTGTCATTGAGCTAGCACGCTACAAGTAGTGGTGTAGCTCCAGGGGCAAGAGGTGGCACAGACTAACTGGCCCTGAGTACGAACCCTCCTGGACCCCTGGGTAAATACTCATGGCAGTTAACCCATACCACCATTTGCCACTACCTGTGTTACCATGGCTACGCTATTTTTAGCCACTAGCTCAATGAGAGCAACCATAAGTATGTTTACTAAACCTGGGAATCACACCCCCAGCTACAAGTACAGATGTAGCCTTAGTTTATTGCCCTACCCTCTGGATCAAATAGGCTTCCATAAGATCCAGAGAGGCATTTTGACGCTAATTGTTAATAATTCACCCTTTGACAGTATTGGGACATAGGGCCAAATTTCACTCACCCCTTTGCATCCACATATCCCCATTGATTTTGGTTGGTCCGAGTGAGAGCAAATTTGACTCAAAGCTTGTGCAAGATTTACAGAAAAGAAACTGTGAAAACATTTAGGTAGTCAAACAGAACGAGGATACTTATAGAAAGTTGGCCAGTTTTGCATATCTCCTGTTTGCATATGTAGCCCTTCTGCCAGGTGGAGCCAGCAGCAACAAGGGCCAGAGTCAGTATCTAGGGGTTTTGTTTCAACAATACAACATAAAACTTGCTCGAACCCTCACCCAGTGACGTGGGACAATTACACACCACCCCTCATAGAGGCAATACTTCCCCTCTCGCAAGGACTAAGGGTACGTCTACACTATGGGATTATTCCGAATTTACATAAACCGGTTTAGCAAAACAGATTGTATAAAATCGAGTGTGCGCGGCCACACTAAACACATTAAATCGGTGGTGTGCGTCCACGGTCCGAGGCTAGCGTCAATTTCTGGAGCATTGCACTGTGGGTAGCTATTCCGTAGCTATCCCATAGTTCCCGCAGCCTCCCCCGCCCCTTGGAATTTCCGGGTTGAGATCCCAGTGCCTGATGGGGCAAAAATCATTGTCGCGGGTGGTTCTGGGTAAATGTCGTCAGTCACTCCTTCCGCTGGGAAAGCAATGGCAGACAAGCATTTCGTGCCTTTTTTCCCTGGATTGCCCTGGCAGATGCCATAGCATGGCAATCATGGAGCCTGTTTTGCCTTTTGTGACTGTCACCGTATGTGTACTAGATGCCGCTCACAGAGGCGATTCAGCAGCGCTACACAGCAGCATGCTTTTGCTTTTGCATGACAGCAGAGATGGTTACCAGCCATACTGCACCATCTACCAATCCATAAATTGGTAAAAAGATGATCATGGCTACCAGTTGTTTTGCACCATTTGCTGCTGTCATAAGTGCCCCTGGCTGCTCTTAGCCAGGGGTGCAAAAACCAAAATTGGGAATGTCTCCCTGAGTCAATCCCTCCTTTTTGGTATGTAAAAATAGAATCAGTCCTGACTAGAATATGGGCAAGTGTAGTAGAGAACCACTGTATCAGAGAGCACAGCTGCTCTGTGTCAGATCCTGCAGAAATTATGAGCTGTATGCTATTCACAGGGGGTGCTCCTGCAACAACCCCACCTGTTGATTCCGTTCTTCCCCCAGCCTTCCTGGGCTACCGTAGCATTGTCCCCCCCACTTGTGTGATGAAGTAATAAAGAATGCAGGAATAAGACACACTGACTTGTTAGTGAGAAATGAGTGGAAGGCAGCCTCCAGCAGCTATGATAGTCCAGACAGGACAGTAAGGAGTGTGGAGGAGAGGAGCCCAGCATTTCTCTGCTAGTCTAGGGGCAATTGAATCTTTTTTTTACACATGAAGGGTGGGGGCTGACAGAGCTCAGCCCTCTGTTGCTATGATGACGATGGTTATCAGCCATACTGCACCATCTACCAGGAAAAATTAGGCCAGGCACCCTTGATTGACCTGACGGATGCTAGTCAGCATGGTTACCAGCCCTTTTGCACTGCCCCATGTGCCAATAGGCTGATGATGAGGACGGGTACCAGTCATTTTGCACCATCAGCCACCCATGGCAGGGGGGGGGCAAGGATGTTGGTGTTCAGTGCTGCAGCATCGCGTCTATCTGCAGCATTCAGTAAAGATAGGGTGACATGTAAAAGTGTCAAGAGAGGATTGTTTTCCCTTTCACTTCTGGGGGTGGGGGGGGTGCGTAAATTGCCGAGCTATACCCTGACCCACCGCGGACACTGTGTTTGACCCTAGAAGCATTTGGAGCTCAGCCAAGAATGCAAATGCTTTTCAGAGAGACTGCAGGAACTGTGGGATAGCTTGAGTCCTCCAGTCCATGAGCGTCCATTTGATTCCTTGGCTTTCTGTTACGCTTGTCACGCAGCAGTGCGCTGAGTCCCTGCTATGGCGTCTGTCTGGAGATTTTTTAAAAATGTTTTTTAATTCGTCTTCTGTAACGGAGTGCTGATAGAACAGATTTGCCTGCCCTTACAGCGATCACGTCCGCATGGTCCATGTGGGAGCTCTTTCTTTATTTTGATTTTTAACTGCATCGCCACACGTGCTGATCGGAGCTCCACGCTGGGCAAACAGGAAATATTCAAAAGTTCGCGGGGCTTTTCCTGTCTACCTGGCCACTGCATCCGAGTTCAGATTGCTGTCCAGAGCGGTCAGTAGTGCACTGTGGGATACCACCCGGAGGCCAATACCGTCGATCTGCGGCCACACTAACCCTAATCCGATATGGTAATACCGATATTAGCGCTACTCCTCTCGTTAGGGAGGAGTACAGAAACCGGTTTAAAGAGCCCTTTATACCGATATAAAGGGCCTCTTAGTGTGGACGGGTGTGGCGTTAAATCGGTTTAATGCTCCTAAAACCGGTTTAAACGCATAGTGTAGACCAGGCCAGAGTCTGAGTGTAGCAAAACCTTTTAATAAAAGGAGGGAAGTAACTTAGCATTAATTTGGGGAAACACCACAACTAGGGTTCATAAACAATAAACTATGAGCAAAAGACCCACCTCCAAGTAAGTTGGGCAGTGCCCTTTTCCCCTCAGGTTCTTAAGTTCAGCAACCCAAAAGTCCCTTTAACTTGCTCATCCCTTCTCTGCACCCCACTCACAGTTGCTGTCCTTAGCCAGTGCAGCCCCAGAGTTCAGAGGTTCATTCGCAGAGTTCACCTCCCACCCTGGGCAGAAGGTGGGGGTAAGAAGGCACCTTACATGGTCTGCTGCTTGGGCACTTGCTCATTGCCCCAATGGCTGATTGCCACACCTCTCTCTCAGTGCAGCCTCTCCACCAGCTGCCCTGCTGGCCACTCGCTGTACCTTTCTGCCAGCCTCCCTGAGGGCCACTTGCTGCACCTTTCCATCAGCTGCTCTGCTAGCTGTGCCTCTCCACTAGCCACCCAGCTAGCCACTTACCGCACTTGTCCACCAGCCTCTCTGCCAGCCCACCCTGCTGGCCACGCCTTTCCAACACCAACAACCTGGCTGGCCATTCACCAAGATGTCTTCAGGGCCCCCCACTCAACACAGCTCTCAGTGATTTTTAACTCTGTGATTTCAGCTGTTAGTGGGGAAGCCTTACTGCTAGTGCACACTATCCCAAAGTAGGTCTAATACTTAGACCTAGGTATCAGTGATTTCATCTCTGCAGTGTGTAACAAGACCCTCAATTGAGCCTAAATTATACCTTGGAGAGAGAACAGGTCAAATGGTGTCTAGAACCCTTAAACAGGGCCCACACCACCAAGTACCTGTCCCCACCCTCTCTCAACTCATTGGGCTTTGGAACCCATTCCCCATGCCTAGCGAGGGCAATACTGTTGACGGTGAGTCCCTCCATCAGGGTATGTCAGGTACAGTTCTGCTGCCTTCGGTTCACACAACAAGGATAACAACCCTTTATTACTCCTGCCCCAATAACAAGGAGACTGGGGTTGCAACACCAGCCACAAGTGATCATTTGGGCAAGCAAGCCCATCATGCTGAGCACCTAGGCAGGGTGGGTGTGTCCATGCAAATGAGATCATGTCCTGAAGTCCTTTTCCATAGCTCACCATTAGATGTCAGGGGAGAGCTCATTCAGACTCTGCTTACATGGAACAAACCTCAACATCTGGCAAACATGAAGGCACAGTGCTAGGCCTACCTTCAAAGGATAATCATAGTTGAGAATTGAGATGATGTATTGAATTGAGCAAATGACAGGAAATGACTTGAGGTTTTCAAAAGACATGCCACAGTAATGTTGTTTCTAAGAATATGAGCTCAACCTCTGCTTCTGAAAATACCACTGGGCATCTTGTTTCAATGCTCAGCTTAATCACACTTAAACCTGGATTGAAATTTCTGTGAGAGAAAAATATTGATTGATGCATGAGCACAAAAAGCTTCCCCAAACCTCTGAAAAAATCAGCACTTTTGCAGAAAGATTAACATTATCCAGTGAATCCACAAACCAAAGGATATCTTTTATGTTTGAGCAAATGGTTCAGATCAAGAATAATTAGTTATTTAGCAATAATAGAGACAAATAAAAAATCTGGATCACAATCCATTTGAATCAATATAGAATTTCATTTTTCATGTATTCAAGTATAAAGAATAAGATTTTTCTCCTTGGAAGAGTTGACTAGTGCTTTGACTTTGATGCATTGAAATGTACAAAGCCATTTATCCTAAAAAGGCATTTGTAAAGGTAAAGGGCATATTTATACAAAAAAAAAACATGAATCCCTATGGAGGCCATCATTTATCTATTGCACTGTGGAAGAGTCCTTATAGGGGTCTTCTGAGGACTTAGGCAGACCTTAACATTGTATGGTTTTTAGAAGCAAATATGCACTCACATGCTCTATTGAAATGCTAATGGATACAGAACTGAAGGCTTCTCTTCTGGTTTGACAGGCCATGGGTAAATGATTAAATCTGCCTGTCTATCCCCATCCTCTGGCCTCTGCTTGAGCTGCCTAATAGCCATGATGCTCTGTCAATTAAATCAAGTGTCATTTGACACACCTGCTCATATGGGATCCTCCTCTGTTACAGATATGTATAAAGCACAACATTTTAGTTTACATATAGAGGAGAAATAGATCCAGTGTAGTAAGTGTAACAAAAGGCAACTTGAGCTAACATATTAAAGGGAAAAGATTAAGGTTGCTCTGTAGAAACACTCACTTTCCCCCCCTCAGTAGTACAGAAGTATAATTCAGTATCTCTTCTTCGCAACTGATATAAACCAGTGTTTGAGAGCACACATTTTTCAGTGCACTATGAATAATTTGATTGGTATGCACTTGGATCTGGAACACTGTGTGGCACACCCACTCCCCCCTGGATAGCAACTCCTCTCTCTCCCCTTCAATGCTGCATGGTACCCTTGATCTCTTTCCTCAACTATGTTGCTAGATACTGACAGTCATTCTGGTAAACTGAATTTGTCTTCTGAAAGGGACTACAGGTTACTCACTCTAAAATGGCAAAAGTGAAAAAAAATCAAACTATCCTTAAGAGTGTGGATGGTGTCTTCTCATATCACTGTCATGTTAATGTAAAATTAAGCATTAATTAACCACAAGGCTGGCTGTTGGGCTTGAGTGAAGCCCAGTACCTTGGGTCCTCCTGCCTTTAGGGGAAACTACAAATGAAATGAGGCTCGTACTTTAAAAAAGTGATTCACTGGCCCTTTTCCTTCTAGAGGTAGCCTTAAAACTATAAACTGATGTAAGCCAATTACTAGAGTCAGGAAAGGAGCTGGACACCACTAGCAGCAGCAGAGGAATAGACAGAGAGCTAGGCAGAGGAATAGACAGGCTAGTGAAGGGACGGGGTGGTGGTCTTCCAGTGTTCTGGTGCCCGTTGGGGGTTTGTTTTGCTGTGGGTGGTGGTGTTTGGTTTGGTTTGTGTTTCCCAGACTAACAGGATTTAGGTGGGAAAGCTATGACAGATAGAGGCGCAGCAGTGGTAGTGACCCAAGCAGTGGAAGACACAATGAAGATGACTGGATGTGGAAGCTGCGGCATGTACATGATCCCAGAGGGGGTACCTGAAAAGAGTTTCATCTGCATGAAGTGCCGCCTGATAGAGCTGATGGAAGAAAAGACCCGAGGACTGGGGATGCAGGTGGAAACTCTGGTTGAGTTTAGAAGGAGGTTCGAGCAGATGGTGGAACAAAGACATGAGGAGTCTGAAGGGAAAAGCTCAGACTTGCAGATGGAAGCAAAGAACTCTGAGGGGAGACTGTTGGGTGAGGAAAGTGGACAGTGAAAGCATGTGACTAACAGAACCAGGCAGAGGAAAAGACGGGCCAGTGAAGGAGAAATAGAGCTCAGGAACAGGTTTGCAGAGTTGGAAAATGAAGAACGGGCACAGTAGGTGGTCGTTGAAGGTGAGAGGGCAAGGAAAAAGAGAAGATCAGCTAGTTCTATAGGAAGAGGGGAAGAGTCAATGGAGATAACAACACCAAATATGAGCCCTGGAGGATACAGGATGGGTTGCAGAGTATTGCAAGGGACAATAGGAATCGAGAGGACTTGCAGCCAGAGGGAACAGGAGATAGACCAGAGAATCACACCATCACCAGGAAAAGGCAGGTCTACGTGATTGGGGATGCCTTACTGAGAAGAATAGACAGGCCTGTAACTAGAGCTGATCTGGAGAACAGAAGGCTGTGCTGTATGCCAGATGCTAAGATACAGGATGTAGACCTCAGGCTGAAGAGGATCCTAACGGGAGCGGGAAAGAATCCGCTGATTGTCCTCCATGTGGGAACAAATGATATGGCTAGATTCTCGCTGGAACATATCAAGGGAGACTATGCCAGGCTGGGGAAGACACTTAAGGAAATCGAGGCTCAGGTGATCTTCAGTGGGATTCTGCCAGTTCCTAGAGAAAGGCGACAAAGGTGTGACAAGATTATTGTGATCAACAGATGGCTCAGGCAGTGGTGCTATAAGGAGGGCTTTGGGATGTATGGCCACTCGGAAGCATTCATGGACAGAGGACTGTTCTCTCCGGATGGACTTCACCTGAGTAAGGAGGTAAATAATACTTCTAGGATGGAGGCTGGCACAACTGATTAAGAGAGCTTTAAACTAGGAATTTGGGGGAGATGGTTGGGAGATGTCCAGGTAATCTCCACACCGGAATTTAACATTGAGAGGGAAGAAAACAAAATAAGAAAGGATACAGCCGTGGGTATGAGAATGGACATAAAGAGGAAGGGTAGTGTAGATACTGGTCTAATAGGTGATACTGGTGATAGAATGTCTGTGCCTAATCGGGTAAAGAATGTCAGTGAAGCCAAATGGTAAAAATTAAGATGTGTGTACACTAATGCAAGGAGCCTAGGTAACAAAATGGAGCAACTAGAGCTACTGGTGCAGGAAGTGAAACCAGATATTATAGGGATAACAGAAACATGGTGGAATAGTAGTCATGACTGGAGTATAGGTATTGAAGGGTGTATGCTGTTTAGGAAAGACAGAAATAAAGGCAAAGGTGGTGGTTTAGCATTGTATATCAATGATGAGGTAAACTGTAAAGAAATAAGAAGTGATGGAATAGATAAGACAGAGTCTGTCTGGGCAAAAATCACATTGGGAAAGAAAGGTACTAGAGCCTCCCCTGGGATAGTGCTTGAGGTGTGCTACAGACCACCGGGATCTGATTTGGATATGGATAGAGACCTCTTTAATGTTTTTAATGAAGTAAACACTAATGGGAATTGTGTAATCATGGGAGACTTTAACTTCCCAGATATAGACTGGAGGACAAGTGCTAGTAATAATCATAGGGCTCAGATTTTCCTGGATGTGATAGCTGATGGATTTCTTCACCAAGTAGTCGAAGAACCAACAAGAACCAACAAGATTTAGTTTTGGTGAGTAGTGAGCACCTCATAGAAGAAATGGTTGTAGGGGACAACCTTGGTTAGAGGGATCATGAGCTAATTCAGTTTAAACTAGATGGAAGAATAAACAAAAATAGATCTGGGCCTAGAGTTTTTTATTTCAAAAGGGATAACTTTAAAGAATTAAGGAAATTAATTAGGGAAGTGGATTGGACTGAAGAACTCGTGGATCTAAAGGTGGAGGAGGCCTGGAATTACTTCAAGTCAAAGTTGCAGAAACTATCAGAGGCCTGCATCCCAAGAAAGGGGAAAAAATTCATAAGCAGGAGGGGTACACCAAGCTGGATGAGAAAGCATCTCAGAGAGGTGATTAAGAAAAAGCAGAAAGCCTACAAGGAGTGGAAGATGAGAGGGATTAGCGAGGAAAGCTACCTTATTGGGGTCAGAACATGTAGGGATAAAGTGAGAAAAGTTAAAAGCCATGTAGAGTTGGACTTTACAAAGGGAATTAAAATCAATAGTAAAAGGTTCTATAGCCATATAAATAAGAAGAAAACAAAGAAAGAAGAAGTGGGACCGCTAAACATGGAGGATGGAGTGGAGGTTAAGGATAATCTAGGCATGGCCCAATATCTAAACAAATACTTTGCCTCAGTCTTTAATTAGGCTAATGAGGAGCTTAGGGATAATGGTAGGATGATAAATGAGAATGAGGATATGGATGTAGATATTACCACATCTGAGGTATAAGCCAAACTCAAACAGCTTAATGGGGTCCCAGATAATCTTCATCCAAGAATATTAAAGGAACTGGCACATGAAATTGCTAGCCCATTAGCAAGAATTTTTAATGAATGTGTAAACTCAGGGGTTGTACCCTATGACTGGAGAATTTCTAACATAGTTCCTATTTTTAAGAAAGGGGGGAAAAAAGTGATCCGGGTAACTATAGGCCTGTTAGTTTGACATCTGTATTATGCAAGGTCTTGGAAAATTTTTTGAAGGATAAAGTAGTTAAGGACGTGGAGGTTAATGGTAATTGGGACAAAATACAACATGGTTTTACAAAAGGTAGATCGTGTCAAACCAACCTGATCTCCTTCTTTGAGAAAGTAACATTTTCTAGACAAAGGAAACACAGTGGATCTGATTTACCTCGATTTTAGTAAGGCATTTGATACGGTTCCACATGGGGAATTATTAGCTAAATTGGAAAAGATGAGGATCAATATGAAAATTGAAAGGTGGATAAGAAACTGGTTAAAGGGAGACTACAACGGGTCATACTAAAAGGTGAACTGTCAGGCTGGAAGGAGGTTACTAGTGGAGTTCCTCAGGGATCGGTTTTGGGACCAATCTTATTTAATCTTTTTATTACTGACCTTGGCACAAAAAGTGGGAATGGGCTAATAAAGTTTGCAGATGACACAAAGCTGGGAGGTATTGCTAATACAGAGAAGGACCAGGATATCATACAGGAAGATCTGGATGACCTTGTAAACTGGAGTAATAATAATAGGATGAAATTTAATAGTGAAAAGTGCAAAGTCATGCATCTAGGGATTAATAACAAGAATTTTTGTTATAAACTGGGGACACATCAGTTGGAAGTAACAGAGGAGGAGAGGGACCTAGGAGTATTGGTTGATCACAGGATGAATATGAGCTGCCAATGTGATATGGCCATTAAAAAAGCGAATGCAGTTTTAGGATGCATCAGGCAAGGTATTTCCAGCAAAGATAAGGAGGTGTTAGTACCGTTGCACAAGGCACTGGTGAGACCTCATCTGGAATACTGTGTGCAGTTCTGGTCTCCCATGTTTAAGAAGGATGAATTCAAACTGGAACAGGTTCAGAGACAGGCTACTAGGATGATCCGAGGAATGGAAAACCTGTCTTGTGAAAGAAGACTCAAAGAGCTTGGCTTGTTTAGCCTAACCAAAAGAAGGTTGAGGGGGGATATGATGGCTTTTTATAAATATATCAGAGGGATTAATATTAGGGAGGGAAAGGAATTATTTAAGCTTAGTACCAATGTGGACACAAGAACAAATGGATATAAACTGGACACTAGGAAGTTTAGACTTGAAATTAGATGAAGGTTTCTAACCATTAGAGGAGTGAAGTTCTGGAACAGCCTTCCAAGGGGAGTACTGGGGGCAAAAGACATATCTGGCTTTAAGACTAAGCTTGATAAGTTTATGGAGGGAATGGTATGATGGGATAGCCTAATTTTGGCAAATAATCAAAGATCAATTGCCAAATTATCAGCAGGTAAGTATGCCCAGTGGTCTGGGATGGGATGTTAGATGGGATGGGATCTGAGTTACTACAGAGAATTCTTTCCTGGGTGCTGACTGGTGAGTCTGGCCCACATGCTCAGGGTTTAACTGATCGCCATATTTGGGGTCGGGAAGGAATTTTCCTCCAGGGCAGTTTGGCAGAGGCCCTGGAGGTTTTTCACCTTCCTCTGCAGCATGGGACACGGGTCACTTGCTGGAGGATTCTCTGCAGCTTGAGGTCTTCAAAGCACGATTTGAGGACTTTGATAACTCAGACATAGGTTAGGGGTTTGTTCCAGGAGTGGGTGGGTGAGATTCTGTGGCCTGTGTTGTGCAGGAGGTCAGACTAGACGATCATAATGGTCCCTTCTGACCTTAAAATCTATGAGTCTATGAGCAGCCTAGGGCCAAACCTAAATATCTTAAATGTTCACACCTTCAAAATAAATAAATCTGGATTGGTGGGGTGGTTCAAACTGAGAATATATGAGAGTTTTAGCTAGACTCTTCACATCTCAGTTGAAACGTATAGGCCAGTAAGCAAAGCATTTCCAAAGATCTGTATTAGGTTAATAGAAGAAGGAGCAACGTGCTATATGTAGGCACTTGTGGGATTAATTCTTGCAGTGCAAAGCTGACTATCTCAGCCCGAGCCTTGATAATTTTCTAATGAAAATTATTTGGGAAGCTCTCCAGC